>NC_138760.1:27899350-29099350 GCF_965113315.1 Podarcis vaucheri | reverse complement strand
AGGTAAAGGGACCCCTGACCATTAGGTCCAGTCATGACCAACTCTGGGGTTGCAGCGCTCAGCTCGCTTTACTGGCCGAGGGAGCAGGCGTACAGCTTCCGGGTCATGTGGCCAGCATGACTAGGCCACTTCTGGCGAAACAGAGCAGCGCACGGAAACACCGTTTACCTTCCCGCTGGAGCGGTACCTATTTATCTACTTGCACTTTGACGTGCTTTCGAACTGCTAGGTTGGCAGGAGCAGGAACCGAGCAACGGGAGCTCACCCTGTCGTGGGGATTTGAACTGCTGACCTTCTGATCAGCAAGTCCTAGGCTCTGTGGTTTAACCCACAGCACCACCCGCATCCCAATGACAAAAGTAGCAACCTCAATAAACGATTGAAAACTAACAAAAGAAGATATTAACTCCAAAGCCGTAACTGCATGGGAAGGAATAATAGGCAGGAGATCTGACAAGCAGAGCACCTTGGAATCTCAGATTTTCCTGCCTAATAGCTGCTGTTGCTGCTGCTCCTTGTAAACTGTATGAAGACATGTACTTTGCAATGTGAGGCAGAGATATCATGTTGCTTGCAAATGCACACAAGAGGAAATGTAAGCAGGGAGAGAAATATTCTAACATTTCAGAATACCTGCACATAGAATTATAGAGTTGGAAGGGACCCTAATGATCATCTACATAGTCCAACCCCCTACAATGCAAGAATATGCAGCTGTCCCAGGGATCAAACCTGCAACCTTGCCATTATCAGCACCACACTCTAACCAACTGAGCTATCCAGACTTTGCAAATGCATCTTCCAACTTGAATGTCCATATGCGTGCAGCAAAATTCTCGTTTCTTTCCTGGTGATTTTAAACACACACATAAAACCACACAGACCTGCATGCCCATGCTTCGAACAAAATCCCATATTCCTTTATGTCAGCAAATGAATGGAATTCTTGAATCCTGTTTAAGTGACTCTAATATCCTTCTGTGACTAAAATGGATCTGGGATGGACACTAGACCAGATGACTTGTCTGAAAATGTCAAGTTAGACACGACTATTTCAGAGATCATTATTTCCACCCAAAATGTAACATCCATGCAACATCTATTGTTCAATGTTAACCCAGAGCACCACCTATTGAATCGACGACAGCCGTTTCCAAACAGCAAACACTCTTTAAATGTGGCAGAGCTCCCCCTGGAGGAACCAGGAGGAGATTCTGTTGCCAATGCTGAAAAATTGACTCTTCCATGTAGCATCATGGTGGACAGTTTTTCAACTATCATAATATGAGTTTTGTTGCTGCTGTACTCATTTCTCAGATACAAATGAATGCAAAACAATAATAGACGCACCAAATACTCCTTCAACCAGTCCTTCTTTAATTTTATTTTTAAACTACTTCACTATATTCCGTATTTTTCGCTCTATAAGACACACTTTCCCCCTCCTAAAAAGTAAGGGGGAATGTGTGTGCGTCTTATGGAGCGAATGCAGGCTGCACAGCTATCCCAGAAGCCAGAACAGCAAGAGGGATCGAAGCGCAGCGCTCCCTCTAACTGTTCTAGCTTCTGGCTTAGCTGCACGCAGGCTCTCCCAGGCAAAGGAAGCCTTCATCCTGCTGCCCTGCAGAGGCTTCGCGTGGCTATCCCAGAAGCCAGAACAGCGAGAGGGATCATTGTGCAGTGCTCCCTCTTGCTGTTCTAGCTTCTGGTTTAGCCCCTCAGTCCCTTCCCCCACCTCCCGGAAAAGCCCCCAAGAGCCGCACAGAGCGTGTGTGCGGCTCTTGGGGGCTTTTCCCTGAGAAGCGAGAAGGGCAGCACTTCAGCTCCGCACAGCTCGTGAAAGGGAGCTCTGAGCAGAGCCTGGGATGCATACAGGCTCTGCTCAGCACTTCCTTTAAAGAATATTTTTTTCTTGCATTCCCCCTCTAAAAAATAGGTGCGTCTTATGCAGCGAAAAATACGGTGTGTATATATATCGATATATCCCATTTTCCAAAAAGCAATTGTGTCAATTGCCCTCTTCACTTTGTCATTTTATAGCGAGATTCATGCTTTGACAGTACTGTGCCAGCCATGCCACCTTGAAAATCCCACAGAGCATTTGGGGATCCCTCAGATTCCATCATTCTCTGGGGATGGGCCATCTCACATGGCCAGCCCCTTCAGGAGGACTTGCTGTCAACAGCCATTGCATTGTATCCTGCATATGTAGGATCTCCAAAGTGACTAGTGCAGGCATGGCCAAACTTGGCCCACCAGATGTTTTGGGACTACAACTCCCATCATCCCTAGCTAGCAGGACCAGTGGTCTGGGATTATGGGGGTTGTAGTCCCAAAACATCTGGAGGGCCAAGTTTGGCCATGCCTGGCCTAGCGCATAAATGGGGCTCTTTTGGTATTGCTGCTTTTGAGCATTTACTTAATGGTGATCTAATCCAATACTGCATGGCTTGTAGGTCTGCTGAGATGAGATCTCAGTTTCTCTACGGAACCATAGAAAAACTGGGATCTCGGCAGACCCACAAGTCACGCAGCACTGGGGCATAAACAAATGTTCAGAAGCAGCTGTACTAGCTGTTTAATTGGCTTTTCAAACTTGGCTCTGTGAACCTTACCATTTTATTAGGGGAGAATCCCTTGCAGCAGACAAAATGGTGGCACCTCAAAGCCCCCTCTCTATCGCAGTAAGGCAATTAGTCATAGAGGAACACAGGCAAAAGTCACGAGCAATGTGGCCTTTCTTCCTGCGGTGCATCTTGCTTTTGTGCTACGAGATATGAGGAAAAGATGACAGGCCGACCGTGTCAGGCTGATGAAGGCAAAGCTGCCAAGTTCTCCTTTGAAAAAAATAAAAACCACAACTTAATAGGAAACATCCTAGACAGCTTAATAGATATGAATCCCTGGGGGGTGGGGTGATCTAGTACCATGTTTTTTCAGATTCTGTGACTCAACACTTTATTGATGATGAGCTGCCTAAAATAGAGATCTGAGCAGCAACAGCTGCTGCAAATGGAATAACTGAGTAGCCACCTGATGCTCAAAGCCCTGTGAAATGGCAAGGTGTGGGATTCGTCAAGCAAACAATTCCCTCTACCAACGCCCAGTTTCATAGCAACTTGTCAGTGGGGACAAACAGACCACAACTCGCCCTTAGGCTAGCAGCAGGTGTGCCAACTCTAGGGGGCTGATGCGTCTCCAGGCCCCTCAATCTTTGTTGGCAAGGGGCTGGGGGCCCCTCAATGCTGAAAAGGCCCAACTAGTATTGAGTGTGTGCAGTGTCACTCACAGCATGCCAGAGTTTCAGCAACTGGCTCCTCCAGAATGCTCCAACTTCTCCAGAGCACATGACGTCTTGTGCGCATCCCTCGTGTGACATCACATGCATGCAACATGCGCTGCTGCCATCCCCCAAATTTTGGAGGCAACCTAACATTAATCACCTCCCTGGCCCAGCTGGCCATCCCCTTCCTAGTTTTTGGTGATAACATAATACATATAACATGAGAATACTGCTTAAAAAACAACAACTCCAAAAGTCCTATTATTTATTTAAAACATTTATTTCACTTTTTTTTTTAATCACACTCAGAGCAGATTATATCAATTTATAGTAAAACATTTTTTAATAGTAAAGCCAAAGGAAAAGATAAAACTAGATAATAGAACATATGAACAATTCTAAATTTCCAAAAAAGGATGCAAATCAATTTGGCAATTTTACTCTTTTCAGTGTTTTGTTGTTGTTGTTTAGTCATTTAGTCGTGTCCGACTCTTCGTGACCCCATGGACCAGAACACGCCAGGCACTCCCGTCTTCCACTGCCTCCCGCAGTTTGGCCAAACTCTTTAGTGTTTTAGTTACCCTTTTATGATTTATCAAACATCTAAATCTTTTTCACATCATGCCTTTTCCTATTAACTTTTAAACGTTTTAACACAGCAGTCCCTTCGTAGGGACGCTATGAATTCTCCTGGTCGAGCATCCATAAAGAATCACAGTTTTGAGGTCTGGGTGGGGGGTGATTTCTTAAGAGCCGCAACAGTTAAAACAATTTTAAACTGTGATGAAGACAACCTTGGATCACCCAACAGAGATGCACATGAAATCCTAGCCTTATGTTCTATGGTACAATGCAACATTTCAAGTGGGATTGTAAAATTGTAAAGAAATATTGGGAAATGATTTACAATGAAACGAAAAGATGTTTAAAATAACCTTTGTTTTTTTAAAAAAACAGAAGCTTTCTTACTAGGTATTACAGGAGCGGATTTACCAAAATCACAAAAGAACTTATTTATGTACACAACTACAGCCGCACAAACACTATTAGCACAACATTTGAAAGAAGAAGTGTCCCAGTTAAAGAAGATTGGCAACTCAGATTAATGGAATATGAAGAAATGGCAAAATTGACAATGAAACTAAGAGGAAGAGACAACAATGAATTTAAAGAAGATTGGGAGGAGTTTATTGCATATACACAGAAGCAAGGTTCACCGGTTAATAATTAGCAGAGTTCTGAGACTACTTGTAATTTAACTATGAATGGACAATGAGTAATTTGAATGGTTTATAACTCTACAATGGGCGTGTGGTATGTTGATAAACAATGGAACCAAGGAAGGGACTAAAGGGAAGTCAATTTGTTTTATTTTGTTTTGATTTAATATTGTTACTATTTTTACCTTTTATATTGTTAGAAAATTAATAAAATGTTATTTAAAAAACAATATTTCAAGTGGCATTACTTGAATGGCATCTTTAGTGAAGATCAAGGCGTCAAGATGAAACATGTTCAGACCACTTGGGGAGCCTGTGTGAGGCTGGACGCCATTTTAAGATCAGTGTTTGCTGCCAGTAAGATCTAATGAAAGCCATTCTTGCGGAGCAATGAGCACTACGTGCTAATTGGCATTTTATGTAACTGCAAAGTGTGCCATAAGTCTTCAGTTTAGCATAGCGATGCTAATTGCCACACAGATTGCACACTTGGTGAGAAGGAGGGTGCTTTGCTGGGAACTGAGCTGTGGAAAAAAGGAAGGAAGCTGTTTGCCAGCTGTCAAATCTTGAGAGGGCCAAACTAGACCTAATGCTAAATGCATTTTTAAAATGCAGTTCAGTAAATGTCCTCCTTCCCCTTCCTAATTAGCAAGTTTTACCTCATATGTTTAGGGCCACATTCACACCATACATTGAAAGTACTATGATGATATCGCTTTAAACAGTCACATGGCTTCCCGCAAAGAATTATGGGGGCTGTAGTTTCTTAAGGATGCTGAGAGTTGTTAGGGGACCTCTGTTCCCCCACAGGGCTACACTTTCCCAGAGACCCGAGCAAAGAGGAATTGTTCCTCTTGGGATTTAGCAACTCATAGAAGGATAGTGGCCCAGAAGGAATCAGATCCAAAGGATAATGATAATGATTTATTATTTATACCCCGCCCATCTGGCTGGGCTTCCCCAGATAGGTAGAAAACAGTATTTCCATGGTAGAGGAAGAAATTTGATTCAGTTCACATTTAAAGACAAATCTATCTAATTAACACTTCCTGAAAAACTATGCAAACAAATGCATAGCCATCCCCTTGAAATTCACAGTTCTCTGAATTTTGCAACACAGTGTACCGGACTGCATAAAACTGCATATATTTAGGAAATCAACATACAAAAGGCAATACATTAGGGATAACTGCATTGCAAAATGGTGTGTGTTAGGCAGAATTGCATACAGAAATGTGTAAATTAAAATAAGTACAGTGGTACCTCGCAAGACGAATGCCTCGCAAGACGAAAAATGCGCAAGACGAAAGAGTTTACCGTTTTTTGAGTCGTTCCGCAAGACGAATTTCCCTATGGGCTTGCTTCGCAAGACGAAACGTCTTGTGAGTTCTTGCGAGTTTGTTTCCTTTTTCTTAAAGCCGCTAAGCCGTTAATAGCCGCTAAGCTGCTAAGCCGCTAATAGCCGCTAATATCCGTGCTTCGCAAGACGAAGAGACTCGCGGAACGGATTAATTTCGTCTTGCGAGGCACCACTGTACACACAGAAATGCTGATAGATTTTTATGACTGTTTAAAAGTCGCAAACCGATGTAGAATAGAGCTGAATTTTAAGATTGGAAAAATGAGAAACTGAGAGAAACTGACATTGACAGATTCACCCACCCCTGTTTAGCAGGCTCATCTAGTCTCACCCTTGTGTGAGAAGCTGTGCCTGCTTCCCCCTCTTCTGCACAATTATTAAGATCTGTTTGCCCTCGAAACATTAAGCACAGAAATCGAAACGGGAAAGCACTACTGCCATTTTATTTGGCAGAAACCCATTGGGCATAGGCTCAAGATCAGGTGGGTTAGGGGTCCCTTAAGACTGCTTAACATTGCAAGAATAATCAGGATGGATGAAGAACAGTGTGATGTACATTTCCCCCAGTGCATATGTATAGCTCAAGCAGGTCTGATGCATAGCTGTCAACGTTTCCCTTTTTTTAAGGGAAATTCACTTATTCCGAATAGGATTCCTCGCAAGACAAGGGGAAAGTTGACAGCTATGGATGGAATGATTGTAAGGAACTACATGTGGGTGGTCATGCTAAATTCACTCCCATGGAGAGTACAAGGACGTGAGTTTGCGCATGTGTTGCATGTGTCATGCTAGAAGCTTTGGAGTTACGATCACTAGTGACTTGATCATGTATAAATAAATGTTTGTACCAGAAATTAGCAAAGCAGAGATTTCATCACCATGCTTCACCTTCCCCCAGTTGTTGTTTTCTAACTTGCAGGTTAAACAGGAAGTTTTCTGCAGGATGTGCCAGTATCCTCTGTTCGTGTTAATAACTTTAACACTTCGCTTTCCTTTTCTCCCACGATAAACTTAATGTTTCCTCCCAAGAGCTCTGACTTTGGATTTCCTGCAGCAGGCCAAAGTGTTTCATTCTTTTAACTCCTTAAAGAATCTATCTATTTCTCAGGACACTTTAAGGAAGCCTGTTGCAGTATCCGTTGTATTCCAGACCCACCTTTTCTTCAAATGAGGTAGTTACATCTCCTCGTTCACATGGATGTGAATGGGTAGACCAGATATGAAGAAAAAAAATTCCTGAAGCAAAATGAGAAGCAACGTTCTCAATCATGATTTGGAAAGGCAACAATAAACAAAATATGTTCATATGACAATCAGATTTGTACACTGATGGTATGCTTGTAGTTTCCTCTCTGGTAGGAATGCACTTAGTGTTCTATGTAATTATTATCTGTTCCTTTCCGCCACCTCTCTCATAAACACTCAACAAAGATTGTACACATACCCTAGGAAGGTGTGGATTTCTTGCAGAATCAACATGAAGACCACTGGAGTCATGCAGGCACCAGTATGCTCTGACCAGGCAGCACTCCAGCAGAGATGCCATTTGCGAGTACTGCTACCTGCATATGGAAGTCTTGCGCATGTTTTCTATCCTGCATGACTGCACCCAACCAAGTTACTATATAGTCAGGTAAAGTTCTCACCTTTATAAAGGCAGGAGCCCACTAATGTGAATTACACTAGCGTGCAAAACTATACATTATAATGCCCAGGTTGCAGGTTCAATCCACTGAGTCTCTTGGGCTTGCTGATCAGAAGGTCAGCGGTTCGAATCCCCATGACGGAGTGAGCTCCCGTTGCTCTGTCCCAACTCCTGCCAACCTAGCAGTTCGAAAGCACACCAGGGCAAGTAGATAAATAGGTACCACTGTGGTAGGAAGGTAAACGGCATTTCCACACACTCCGGTTTCTGTCACAGTGTTCCATTGCACCAGAAGCGGTTTAGTCATGCTGGCCACCTGACCCGGAAAGCTGACTGTGGACTAACGTCAGCTCCCTTAGCCTGAAAGCGAGATGAGCGCCGCAACCCCATAGTCCCCTTTGACTGGACTTAACCATCCAAGGGTCCTTTACCTTTTACCTTTCCTGCATTGCAGGGGTTCAGACTAGATGGTCCTCAGAGTACCTTCCAACTCTACACTTCTATGATGCTATGATTCTATGCAATGTTGATTCATTTATTCATTGTCTCCTCCAAAATACAAAGTAACTCATTAAACAAAGGGTGCTGGCTGCCTGCAGCCCTGGAACTAGCTATATTTCTGGATGGTCCCAATTTTATCCTGATTGCAAATATGTGTAAGTAGCTTGCCTAACCAGCTTGAGAAGCGAACTTTATGGTATTTTAGACAGGACTTTTTGCTGTTTTCATCTGGACTGAACTGATGAGGAGCCAGTGGAAAGCCTTCAGAATTGGACAAGGTGGCAGTTGGATGCCAGATTCACCTACTTTGTGATTTCAGACAACTACATAGGGCAGGACGGATCTCCCTTATTTAGCCTGTTTCAGTTTCTTAGCCTATGCGTCGTTATCTCCCAGGCAACCCACTAATAGGACATTAGACTTTGGGTGATACTAAGGGTCTTGTCAGAGGCCTCGGGGAAGTCAATATATAATGAATAAGTGCAACAAATCAATTCACAGCTTGCAAACTGGGCCAGTCATCCAGCCAGATTCATCGAGAAGTTGCACAGCATTTAAAATCATTGGCATGAATCATCACCTTTACCACAAGTTCATTCACCTCTGTAGGGCTGGGGGAGAAATTCAATTGGCATTTTAAAGCTAACCTACAAAACTGCACTTTCCAGAACAATACGCAAACTCAAACACAACCATCTTAGCCCTTCTCTCAATTTTGCTCTCTAGTTCTCCAGCCAAGTCATATATACATAAAGTGGACATAAAGTCTCCATAGCAATGTAAATATTGGTGAAAATAACATATAAATGTGCATGAAATTAGAGGAAACTGCTTTACAAAAATGTGCTTATTAGGCAAAATTGCATACCAAAAAATACATATCTTGCATTAGGAGAAATTTGCACTAAAATGCTAGTGAATTTTCATGTGGGCTTTTTTAAAAAAAATCTGCAAACTGATGTGGAAGCATGGATAACTGAATGTAAGGTGGGGAAAATTGGAAACTGAGACAAATCAACATGGACAGATTCACCCATCCCTATTCCCCAGTAACCTCCTGGCTTTTCAACAAAAATGTTTTCAGGGACAAGCGCAGAAGGTTGCTGAATGCAAACAAAGGATTTTGAGACTGTCCATGCTGACTCTTTTGAATCCTGAGTCATCTCTTACCATCCCCTTGATCTAATCGAGCTTCTCACCAGGGATGTGAAAGGAGGGGCTCGCCTTGGTAATAATAATAGCTCAAAAACAAACTCTGGAAACAGCGACTCATGAACTAGTTCAGGGAGGATGTTGTTTATATGTTAGATCCTGTTTTCTTCCTTGAGCAAAATGCTTCCCCTACCAGGTGCTTCTCCCAGAAATGCTACCCCTCCCTTTGCATGCGGAGAGCCCCGGGGCAACTTCCTGCCGCTTCTGTGTGAAAACCCAGCCGCTGGGAGGCAAGTGGGAATGCAGTGCGCCTGTCAAAGGTTATCTTCCCACCTGCGCTGCAACTCTCCGACGCAATAGGGGTCACTGTTGTCTGTTTAAGGTCACTTGCGTTATGTGACTCGGGCAGCGTCCTCTTCTGCTGTGCGAAAGGCTGAATTGGAAAGAGATAATGTGAAGGGTGTTTTAATTCAAAGGCCCCTGCAGTGTGACGTTATATGGGAGTACAGGACGCGGTGCCGCTGTGGTCTAAACCACTGAGCTTCTTGGCCGGAAGGTCAGCAGTTTGAATCCTCACAACGAGGTGAGCTCCCCTTGCTCGGTCCCAGCTCCTGCCCACCTAGCAGTTCAAAAGCACATCAGTGCAAGTAGATAAATAGGTACCAATGTGGCGGGAAGGTAAATGGCGTTTCAGTGCACTCTGGTTTCTCTCTCAGTGTTCCATTGCGCCAGAAGTAGTTTAGGCATGCAGGCCACCATGACTCAAAAAGCTGTCTGTGGACAAACGTCAGCTCCCTCGGCCTGAAAGTGAGATGAGCGCCGCAACCCCATAGTTGCCTTTGACTGGACTTAACCGTCCTTTACCTTTTTTCAATATGGGAATCTCTCCTGGGCCCGATTCATACACTCTGCCAGCAGCACAAGTGGATGTGCTTGATGCCAATGTACACAGTCCCAAATAGCACAAAGCAGGGAGGGGGAGCTTGTGGTCCTCTAAACGTTGTAGGACTGCAACTCCCATCTGCCCCAGGCAGGAGTTGCAGTCCAGCAACATCTCAAGGGCTGTACTGGTCCCATACCCTCCATCATTTATCTGGTGGAGATAGAGGCATCCTATTCAATACTACCACTTTCACCTTGGCCATAAAAATATTTCATTATTTGACCAATTTTCACATAAGACCGTTCAGATTTTCATGCCAAATTTTGACACTCAGGCACACCCAAATTCAGCGTGACTGGAAAGCATGATGTTCATATAGATAATTCCTAATATTCTGTTGTAAGCCATCTACCTAATATTGTCAGGGATGGAGTGCTGTATGTTGGCTTTCACAGTTTGTTTGCTTTCCGCAAAGTTATTATGTGCTGCTGTAGGGGGCCATAAGGTTCACCGCTGAGTCAGTGAAAGGATGGATATGGTTTGTTTTCCTGAAATGTGGAGCTATAATTTTTATTGATTGATAAAAGTATTTGTATGTTGCCTTTAGCGCTAAAAAGAGTCCCCCAAGTGGCTTACCTTAAAATACTGTACTTTTTCGTTTATAAGACAAGGGTTTATACTTTAAAAATAATGTTAAAAAAGGAGGGTAGTCTTATACCACGGTGGCAATCTCCTCCCCCCATTTTTTTAATTTTGAGTCCCCCAAAATAGGGGGCATCTTATACACTTTATTCCATAAAGCAGACAACATGCAACTATATATACGTATATACCTTTTTAAAAAAACAAACAAACATTTTTTTAAAAAAACATGAATTGAATATTGCAAAATTTCAACCATGGGTGCATGGGTGGGGAATATCACCTTGGAGAGCTCAGAAATGAATAATGAATTGCAATGTTTAAAATCAGGTGGGGGAAATGGGTGATTAGAGCATCGATCTTCCCAATGTTGTATGAATCTTTCTCAGATACACCTTGAAACACAGAGGATAAGTGCCAGACGTAGCCATCTGGCAGCCTTTAGAAAGTCGAATGAGGACAGGACTCTCCTTGGGAAATATAAATAAATATATCCAACATCCTCTTGTTACAGGTTTATGGCAATGAAAACACAACACATGCCTCGGGAGAAACGGGGGGGGGGGGAGAGGATGCCCAGCGGAAAACTACATCGTGTCTTTTTTAACATCTCTCGTTTCCTTCTCACCCATCGCAAGAATTTCCGCCCAGCCCTTTATTTCCTACATACACTTTTAAAAGATGGTCAAGAATCTGCTTCGGGTTTGCCTTCTGGATCAAGAAGCCCGGGCTTGACATGTGACGCAGAATGTTCAGACACATTTATTGTTTGTTTTGGATCACGAAGAAATATTGCTCTCGGGTGCACAGTTCCCATCGTACTTTACACAGTCAACAACATACACAGTACGCCAGTGTTGTTGTTGTCGTTCCTGGTTTTTGTTCACATAGGGCTTGTGAAAGGAGGAAAGAAACACAAGCAAATGAAAACCTATGTACATTGTAGCAGAATGCTTCTTTTTAATGTATGGGCACGATCCAGCCACAACGAAGCTCGATTCATTATGTCAGAATTACTTATGTGCTTAAGTCTCTCCCACTGAAACATATGAACAGACAGCTTATAGATGCAGACTTTCTTTGGATAAATACAATGATATTTGGAATGAGTTTGCACAGAGTTTATTAGGTCATTGACAATTATATGTGCATTAGGATAATAAGAATATGCACATCTGTGTATTAATGTATGGTAATGTAACAATCTTTTTCTTTTTTTCATTCTCTCACTTGTTTATTTATTTTTGCTCTCTATCTTTTTATAAATAAAATTCTTCTAATAAAATGTTACTTGTAATACTAATAACAATACAGTGGTACCTCGGGTTAAGAACTTAATTCGTTCTGGAGGTCCGTTCTTAACCTGAAACTGTTCTTAACCTGAGGTACCGCTTTAGCTAATGGGGCCTCCCACTGCCGCTGCACCACCACTGCGCGATTTCTGTTCTCATCCTGTAGAAAAGTTCTTGACCCGAGGTACTATTTCTGGGTTAATGGAGTCTGTAACCTGAAGCGCCTGTAACCCGAGGTACCACTGTAATAATAATAATAATAATAATAATAATAATAATAATAATAATAATAGTCTGTCCCATTGAAATTGCTTAACACTGGCTATATCATGTCAAATCTTCCTAATAAGCATGTAGGGGAGGCACTGCTTCCTCCCCTGAGCATTCTGGGTAGGTAAGCAGGTAGAACAAAAAACACAACACAAATGCAATCATTTGTCTTCCATTCTTCCAGGCAAGAAGCAGGCCATCCGAATAGCACATTAGACTCGCTTCACTTCCTGCATTTGCCACCTTTTCCCAAGCCACCCTGTACATCTTCCCTGTAGTTGCAGGAACCTGGCATTGTGGCCAGAATATAAGCATGACTGCTTCACACCCCATGGTTAGAAAGATGCTAAGGAGGACTTCAAGCAGTGCCCCTCCAGCTTATTGACTGATGGAACATGGAGTAGATGTGTTCAAGATCCAAGGTGGAAATCATGTCTCAGCTGCGCTCAGTAGAAGGGCATCTGTTTTGCATGCAGTCCTGTCATCTCCACATTCAGCTGGAAGAGGCTCCTGCCTGAAACCTCAGGAAGCCGCTGAAAGTAAATGAAGGTTATTCTGAGCTAGATGGACCAATGGTCTGAATAGCTCAGTTGGTTTGAGTGTGGTGCTGATAACACCAAGGTTTCAGGTTCGATCCCTGTCTGGGACAGTTGCATATTCCTGCAGGGTCCCTTCCAGCTCTACAAATCTATGAAAATTTGGTTTGTAAGGGAATTTGTAAAGCGTCCCTTTAATTGTAAAAATAGCATGCAAGAACCAAAGAACTTTATGGCAATAGAGAAAGGAAGGGAAATGTCAAAAGAGTACATAATGGGCTTTCAGAGGTGTCAAAAGGAAGCAATCTGACGTCTAAAGACGAGAAAGGTAGGGGTGTAACAGTTCATTGGTTAATATGGCTCATGCACGCTGAGGCTATTTAGAAACTTAGCAGCAACTTAAAAATAAAATGAAATATAAAGACTGCATCCTGTATCCAATGTCTGCAAGTGACACAAACAGGAAGAATTTGGAATGCGCCTCCCTATTCTACACTTCGTTCTAGATCCGCTGCCACTTCTGCAATGTTGGAACTCTTCTACATTTGAGCCGTTGCCAATGATGATAAATTAGAGTAGCCCAGGCTCAGTTTTTGGTTGTTTTCATTTGAAGAAAGGGTTTATAAAACTCAGGGATGATCCTACCATTAGGCAGACTGAGGTAGCTACCTCAGTTGGCCTATACTAGGGGCAGGAGATACAAGGAATTCCTGTGCCCTGTAAGCTAGCCTGCTGCCATCATGTACAGTCGTGTACAGTCAAATACACTGTCCCATTGTCGGTGTTGAAGTAAGATTCAGCTACTAGTTCAGTCAGATTTGGTACATGGAAAGGAGAGGAAACCTTCCTGGCCTTCACCTCAGGCAGCCAAATGTCTTGGTCCTGCCTGTTAATACTTGTACTCCTGAGCCACCTTACTTCCTTTGCTCAGCCAAATATTTACTTAAAGGTAAAGGTAAAGGGAGGACGCGGGTGGCGCTGTGGGTAAAACCTCAGCGCCTAGGACTTGCTGATCGCATGGTCGGCGGTTCGAATCCCCGCAGTGGGGTGCGCTCCCGTTGCTCGATCCCAGCGCCTGCCAACCTAGCAGTTTGAAAGCACCCCCGGGTGCAAGGAGATAAATAGGGACCGCTTACTAGCGGGAAGGTAAACAGCGTTTCCGTGTGCTGCGTTGGCTCACCAGAGCAGCTTCATCACGCTGGCCATGTGACCCGGAAGTGTCTGCGGACAGCGCTGGCTCCCGGCCTCTAGAGTGAGATGAGCGCACAACCCTAGAGTCTGTCAAGACTGGCCCGTACGAGCAGGGGTACCTTTACCTTTACCTTTAAAGGTAAAGGGACCCCTGACAGTTAGGTCCAGTCGTGACCGACTCTGGGGCTGCGGCACTCATCTCGCTTTATTGGCCGAGGGAGCCGGCATACAGCTTCCGGGTCATGTGGCCAGCATGACTAAGCCGCTTCTGGCGAACCAGAGCAGTGCACAGAAACGCCGTTTACCTTCCCACCAGAGCGGTACCTATTTATCTACTTGCACTTTGACATGTTTTCGAACTGCTAGGTTGGCAGTCAACGTCGATGCCAATACTGGGGTATATGGACTAATGGTCTGACTGCATGAATGAATGAATGAATCAATAATCAATCTTTATTTGCATCAGTCATCGACCATAGCAATAAAACAACAATACGATATACAAAGAACAGAAATAAAAAGTCAATTATATAAAATACATATTGGGGTTTTGAATCAATAGTCAAATGGTGGAACTTATTCTCACTGCCCCAGCTAAAAACCTTGCAACCTTTGCTGTCACCTGCTCATCTTGATCTGCCAAGAGAAAGGACACTGTGTCAGTGGTTGGGCGACCCGGAATGGACAATAAAAGAGGGGTGATAGTCTCATTCCTCAAGTCTTTATAAAGAGTGCGAGCCAGCAGGGCATGCACCACCGATTCGGTACTGCCATCTCCACAGGGACATGGTCTGACAGTATAAGGCAGTTTCCAGTGTGGTGTAGTGGTTAAGAGCAGTAGTCTCGTAATCTGGGGAACTGGGTTCGAGTCCCCGCTCCTCCACATGCGGCTGCTGGGTGACCTTGGGCCAGTCACACTTCTCTGAAGTCTCTCAGCCCCACTCACCTCACAGAGTGTTTGTTGTGGGGGAGGAAGGGAAAGGAGAATGTTAGCCGCTTTGAGACTCCTGAAGGGGAGTGAAAGGCGGGATATCAAATCCAAACTCTTCTTCTTCTTCCCTTGTTTCTTGCAAAAGCCTAAGTCCAGTAATACCTTGTCCCTGGATCCTGTTGCATTTGGAACAAAAGTTTCCTGTGTATTCTCCCTCCCTGTACCCAAATATCTGATTTTCTATATAGCATTTTGTGCTTCTCCTTTAATCTTGAATGAAAGCATGACCCTCTCACATACGGTATTACTACTCTGTTTTGGCACCAGCAATTTCCCGCAGGCTGGAGGTTAAATTGCCACATTACCTCGTACGTACCGTGTTTGAAGGAAGAAATTTTTTTTGCTTCTGTTGCTTACTGGCTCCTTTTTCACATTAGTCTGCTCAAACTTCTGATTGCTGGAGCAAAAATATCCTTTTCTTAATCCTGCAGACTTCAGCTAAGAGCCCCGGACATAGCCAGGCTAGCAGCAGAAACAGAGAAACATATGAGGCCTTTCCATGGCCTTTCCAAGGTTTCTTATTACTCCAATTTTCTGCCGCAATCAATCATGCTGTTCAAAGCTCCTAATAAGTTTGGTTAGCCAATGTAGAATAGTTACAACTTTTTGGATTTTCCAGAGGAGGCAAACTTACTGGAAAGATAACACACAATAAGATTAATGTGCACAATGTTGGAGAACTATGATTATGCATCCAACACTCTTTATAGGTCTAAATTCTACATAGGTCAGAAATGCCAAGGCTTATTTTGATCTCTCTTACAGCAGCAAACAGTGAGTCCACAAAAGGAAAGATAACTAGAATAATTGAAAAGGTGGTCACTGATATGGAATCCCTGTCTCAGGCTGCAATCCAAATCCGTCTTGGGCTGTGCATGTGTGTGGGGTGTAATAATAATAATAATAATAATAATAATAATAATAATAATAATAATAGTTTTTATTGTTTATATCCCACCCATCTGGCTGGGTTTCCCCAGCCACTCTGTGCAGCTTCCAGCACATATAAAACATAATAAAACATCAGACATTAAAAACTTTCTCATGCAGGGCTGCCTTTCGATGTCTTCTAAAATAGTTAGATAGTTGTTTATTTCCTTGACATCTGCTGGGAGGCCGTTCCACAGAGAGGGTGTCACTACCGAGAAGGCCCTCTGCCTGGTTCCCTGCAGCCTCACTTCTCGCAGTGAGGGAACTGCCAGAAGACCCTCAGAAGTGGACCTCATTGTCTGGGCTGAATGATGGGGGTGGATACGCTCCTTCAGGTATACCGGGCCGAGACCATTTAGGGCTTTCAAGATCAGCACCATCACTTTGTTTTTTTTTTATAATAATTTTTATTACATTTTTCCAAATTACAGAAAGAACAAAAGAAAAAGCAGAACAGAAGAAAAAAAGAAAAAAGAACAAAAAATCACATCCAATTCAACAGCTTATTTCAAATTTCCATTGGACTTCCCCACATCTCCCGCATAATGCATTCTTGATAATAAAGTCATCAGCAAATTATACCCTTATTTCGTGTGTTTCTTTATATTTTCAGTTGCAGTTTAAGTTTAAATCTCTTATTCTCCATTTACTCCAAAAATATAACATGATATCATTTTTACCCATTTAAACTTTGATTCTTTCACAAATGTTAGCAATTTCATAAATAATTAAATTTCATTGCTGGGGCTAACGTTCCAAATCATACGACGTCTTATGTTTCATACAACTTATAATACTTTTGCAAATAGTCTTTAAATTTTTTCCAGTCCTCCTCCATTGCCTCTTCTCCCAGGTCTCGGATTCTTGCAGTCATCTCGGCCAGCTCCATGTAGTTCATCAATTGCGTCTGCCACTCCTCCAGTGTGGGCAAATCTTGGGTCTTCCAATGCTTGGCGATAAGAATTCTTGCTGCAGTTGTAGCATACAGAAAAAAAGTTCTATCCTTTTTTAACACCTTCTGGCCGACAATGCCCAGAAGGAAGGCCTCTGGTTTCTTGGGAAAGGTGTACTTAAACACCTTTTTTAACTCGTTATAGATCATTTCCCAAAAGGCCTTCAATCTTGGACAAGTCCACCAGAGGTGAAAGAATGTCCCTTCAGCCTCCTTACATTTCCAACATTTATTATCAGACAAATGGTATATCTTAGCGAGCTTGACTGGGGTCATGTACCACCTGTATACCATTTTCATAATGTTTTCTTTCAGGGCATTACATGCCGTAAACCTCATACCGGTGGTCCATAACTTTTCCCAGTCCTCAGACATAATATTGTAACCAATGTCTTGAACCCATTTTATCATGGCTGATTTAACTGTCTCATCCTGAGTGTTCCATTTAAGCAGCAAGTTGTACATTCTCGATATTACCTTGGTCTTTGGTTCTAACAACTCTGTCTCAAGTTTCGATTTTTCCACCTGGAATCCTATTTTTTTATCTAGCTTAAAAACCTCATTAATTTGGGCATAATGTAGCCAATTTTGCACCTTATCCTTTAATTTTTCAAAGCTCTGCAACCTCCAATTACCTCCAATGCTTTCTATTATTTCCCAATATTTCGGCCAATATGCCTCCATATTGGATGTTTTCCGAGCTTTGGCCTCTATTGGTGAGATCCACCTCGGGGTTTTACTTTCCAATAAGTCTTTATATTTTTTCCAGACCATGAATATTGCTTTTCTGACAATATGGTTTTTAAACATTCCATGTGTTTTCCCCTTGTCATACCACAAATACGCATGCCAACCTAACGAATTATTAAAGCCTTCCAGATCTAGGACATCAGTGTTTTCCAATAAAATCCAATCTTTCATCCAGCAGAAGGCCGCAGCTTCATAGTATAACCTTAAGTCCGGCAGGGCAAACCCCCCTCTCTCCTTTGCATCAGTTAGTATTTTAAACTTTATTCGGGGCTTTTTGCCCTGCCAGACAAATTTAGAGATGTCCTTCTGCCACTTTCCAAAACAATCCACTCTGTCCACAATCTGCAAGGCCTGGAACAAAAACAACATTTTTGGCAAAACGTTCATTTTTATAGCTGCAATTCGGCCTAACAAGGATAGTTTCAATCTTGACCAAATTTCTAGATCTTTTTTAACTTCTGACCAACATTTTTCATAATTATCTTTAAATAAATTCAAATTCTTGGAGGACAGATTGACCCCCAGGTATTTCACTTTTTTTACAATGTTTAGTTCTGTTTCCTTCTGAAACCCCTCTGTTTCAGTAACCGTCAAGTTTTTCCCTAACACCTTAGTTTTTTGTTTGTTCAGCTTAAAACCCGCCACCCGACCAAATTTCTGAATCAGTTCCAAAACTCTTTTTGTACTAGGTTCTGGCTCCTGTAATGTTAAAACCAAGTCATCTGCAAATGCTTTCAGTTTATATTGTTTCGCTCCGACCCGTATTCCTTGTACCTGCCGATCCTCCCTTATCATATTCAGCAAAACCTCCAGGACTGAAATAAACAACAGAGGGGATAGGGGGCACCCCTGGCGTGTTCCTTTTTCAATATGAAGTTCTTCTGTCACCACATTGTTCACTATCAACTTAGCTTTTTGTTCTGAATAGATTGCCTCTATTCCGTTCTCAAACCCCCTTCCCACTCCCATCCCTTCCAAGTTTTTCTTCATAAATTTCCAAGAAATGTTGTCGAAGGCCTTCTCCGCATCAATAAAAATTAACACTGCTTTGGTGTTAATATTTGTTTGTAAAAGTTCCAGAATATCGATAATGTTCCTGGTATTATCATACAAATGTCTACCTGGGAGAAAGCCTGCTTGGTCCTTATGGATTACTTCATTTAGTACTTTTTTAAATCTGTTAGCCAAAACATCCGCAAATATTTTGTAATCCACGTTTAGGAGTGAGATGGGGCGGTAGTTCTTGAGTTGAGTCTTTTCAGTTTCCACTTTAGGTATCAGTGTGATGAATGCTTCTTTCCACGTATCCGGTGCCCTCCCTCCCCCCATAATCTGGTTACAAACCTCCATTAATGGTTGTATCAAATAGTCTTTTAAAATCCTGTAGTACTTGGAGGTGAGTCCATCAGGGCCCGGAGATTTGCCTAGTTGCATATTCTGAATGGCATCCTCGATTTCCTGTTGTGTTATTTTACAATTCAAGATTGATCTCTTCTCTTGAGATAATTTTGGTAGGCCGTTATCTTTCAAGAATTGTTCTATCTCAGTTGCTTCCTCGGGTTCTTGTGTATACAGTTTTTTAAAATATTTCTGGAAACACCTTCTAATTTCTCCCGGTTTCTGAATGTTTTTCCCTTCTACTTCTAAGTTGGTGACATAATTTAATTTTTGTCTCTTTTTCAACTGCCAAGCGAGCAGTTTCCCACATTTGTTCGCAGATTCAAAGGATCTTTGTTTCATTTGTTTGATTTTCCATTCCACTTCTTGGTTAATCAATTTCGCATATTGTGACTGGTGAAATTTGATTTCTCTTAAAGTCTCTTTTGATTTTGGATTCACTCTTAATTTTTTCTCTCCATCACTTATCTTCTCCAATATCTTGTCTTTTTTACTATTCCAAAGTTTTTTCTTAATTGTATTCTGTTGTATCAGAAACCCTCTCATAACAGCTTTGCTTGCGTCCCAGATAATTCTTTTTTCCACCGAGGTGTTCAAGTTAATTTCAAAATAATCTTTTAAAGTTTTTTGGGCCTTCTTTACGATCTCTTGATCTCTTAACAGGTTGTCATTCATTTTCCATCTGAAGGAGTCGGCAGTAGTAAATCTCATTTCCATTTTCAAAGCGTTATGGTCGGAGCAAGTCTTTGGGCAGATTTCTATTTTTGTAGTCTTAGGTGCCAGCCCTCTAGTTGCCCAGATTTGGTCGATTCTTGTCCATGACAGGTGGGCCTCAGAAAAGAAAGTTCCTTCTTTACCTAGGGGGTTTCTCGTCCTCCATAAGTCAATTAGGTCCATATTGTCAGTTAGTTCAAAGAAAGTTTTTGGTAGTCTTCCATCTTTAGTCAGATTCTGATTCTGTGACTTATCCATCAAAGTAGAGACGACCCCATTCATGTCTCCCATCATAATGATGTTGGAATAGTCCAGATAGTCCAGTAGTGTCTCATGCAACTTCTTATAAAATTCTGATTTCCCCTCATTTGGTGCATAGATTCCTAATATCAAAACTTTTTCTCCTTGGGTCGAAATTTCAATAGCCAGGATTCTTCCTTGTTCATCTTTAAACAAAAATTTTGGTGATAAATTCTCTTTGGCGTAAATCACCACGCCTCTCTTCTTAACTCTGTCTGATGAAATAAATTCTTGGCCTAATCTTTTATTTGTTAGCACCTTCCTGTGTGACCTGGTCACATGGGTTTCTTGCAAGCAAATTATATCCAAATTCTCTTTCTTTAGGATATGGAAGATCCTTTTGCGTTTTTCTGGGGAATTCGCGCCGTTAATGTTCCAACTATACAGCTGCAGAGACATCCTGTGTCAATCTGTTGTTACTCTTGTTGGGTGTCTTCTTTTTTGTCCAAATCCGAGGGTGGTAACTCTTTTCCTGACTCTGGTGGTGGCCAAATAGCTGCCGCTCCTTTCTGCAAGTCTTCTCCGTGGTCGTGTAGGAACTTCTGGCTATCCTCTTTCGTTTTGATTTTTATCTTCTTTCCTTTGTATTTGAATGAAAGGCCTTGTGGAAACTCCCACCTGTAAGGTATTCCGTTACCTCTCAAAAGTCCAGCTAGGTCAGTGTAGTTAGTTCTTAGATCCAGTAATTGTTTAGGAATATCCTTGTAAATTTGTGCTCTTCTGTCCTGGATCACAAGTGCTTTGTTAAAATGTAGGTCAAGTATCTTGTCTCTCTCCTGCTTAGTCCTTAAGATAATCAAACAGTCTCTAGGTCTGTCCTTCCCGGCAGCCCTTCCCAATCTGAATGCAGTTGTTATTTTGAAGTCTATATCTTCGTTTATACCCCAGAATTTAGCAAATTCTGCTGTTAAAAAGCCAATCAAGTCCTCTTTCTCAATCTCTGGGATAGAGCGTAATCTCAAATTATTTTCCCTGTTTCGCAGTTCCACCAAAGACAAATAGGCCTGCTGGTCAGTAATATGTTTATGGAGCGGCCTTACCTCTCCTTTCAATTCCTCCACTTCTTTGGTTACTGCATCTACTTTTTCATTCGCAGCCTCGGCCAATTTTCGATTTTCGGATACAACGTCCTTTAGGTTTCCAATATCTTGTGAATGCTTAGCCACCTGTTCAGAAAGTTTGGTAATTGAAGATGTGGCTAAGTCAATTTTTGCAGTTTGATCATCCACTTTTTTATTCAAAATTGCAAATTGTTGTAGCATTTCCTCTAGGAGAATGTTGGATCCCCCAGCTGCCATATCTTCACTTGTTGATTGTTCTGATTCTTCAGCTGGGGTTGTTGGTAATGGTACAGCCTGTAGAACCGCAGGGACTGAAGATCTGCGGGCCTGGGAAACCAAAGTTGTTTGTACCAATTTGCCTTTCCCTGCTTTCGACGCAGCTCTTGTTTTTGGTTTACCACTCATTCCACACTCATTCCACACCTGTCTTTGGATTCAAGGTCAAGCTGTCAAAAGTTCCATGGGAAAGACAGGCCTCAGAGTGAGTAACCAGACCACAGAGAGACAAAACAAAGTCAGTTCTCAGGAAATTGTAAATCCCAAACTCCACTAGGGGGAGTGTTGTTCAGTTCATGAAAGAAGAAACAAAGTTTCAGTCGCCATTAAAGTTCCTACAATTTGTTAAATTAATCAGTGTCTTTAGAGAAGATCTTTTCCCTCTGGCAGAGCCCTCTCAATTTTGCCACAATAGTTTCTTAAAAGGTGCAAAATACAGTTACTTAATTGTATCCACCGGTAATGCCTCTAAGTGTCTGTTTCAGCTTTGTAAGTGTATCCGCAACACAACTTTTTGCCCGCTGCAAGTCCGGGACTAGGGATTTTCAAGTCTTTAAAGTTTTTAAAAGTTTTAGCGGAGAAGGAACCCCAAGCAGAATAAACACAATCACAGGAAAATAAAGATAACTTGCCTTTCCCATCAGTTTCCAAACTTCTCCAGACGTATGCTGTCTCTCATTTAAAAAAACCCTTTTGTACTGCTTCCAGCTTGTCAGTTCCTTTGCCTTTGATCATTAAGCACCTCCGGGAGACGGACTTCCTTTTTCTCGTCTCCCGCTTTCAGCCAAATTCACAATTTGTAATCCAATCTCAAATAAATCCTACTCACGAGTAGTTGATTTGTAATCCAATGTGAAGGAAGAAAGGTCGGCGCTCATCGGTAACAGCCGCGCGGCTTCACTCCCGCAGAAAGAGCGATGAATCCACAGCACCGCTTCCCCTCCGCGCTTCCGGAGCCCCTTACGGGGTCCCTTCTTCGTTTTGGGGGTCGCTCTTGGTGCCCGCCGGATCCCACGGCCACGAGCTCGCTCTGCTCGTGGTTTAACTTAATGGGTCGTCGCTTCGCCGTAGCGAACAACCCTTTTCTGCGGAGCCCCTCTTTGCTGCGCAAAGAGGACCGCCATTACTCGTTTCGCGCCGCCTCCGGAACTGCAGCACCATCACTTTGAATTGTGCTTGGAAACGTACTTCTACAGTGCGGACCTCCCGCTTCAGGAGTGGTAGCTCCTGCAGTCAATCGGAAGCCCCGCAGTCAATCGAAAGCCGTGCCTTGGTTTTTGAACCATTTCAGGAGTCAAATGGAATCAATTAAGTTTGACAACCAAGGTAGGCCTGTACATTCAATTCAGCCTGACCATTCCCACCTGCCACCCACATAGTCTGAACAGAAGCACAGCTTGGCCTTGATTGTGGTTTGAAAGACTATCTGCTTCAGGTCCGTACTAAGAAGGAAATAATCCTGGGGACAACTTCTCAGTCAGTACTGGTCAATAAAAAATAGCATGAAATTGTGGAGGCCAGTTTCCATGCTACCCTTTCATGAGAAATGCCCAAACAGAGGAAACATTCAAGCAACGAAGGGAGGGGGAGATGGTGAAATGAGAAAAAGAAGCTTCCTTCATTTATAATCCAAGATCAAAAGCCGAAGTGATGCATAAAATTGTTCTTCATTCAGCTCAATGCACAGCTTTTCACGGCAGCAGGAAGGAAGGAAGATGCAACTTTCTCAGCTAGATGGAAATTGGAGCTTATTTCCAGATCTCACAGGTCAAGAGGTGATGGCGGGGAAAACAAGGTGACATGCATCTAAAAATATGTCTCAGCTTTGCTGGAAGAGGGGAGGGGGGCTTTTAACAACACAAGCAGAGGTGGAAGAAGACTAAAATAAGACCAGAATGTCCATAGGGGGTCAGTATGGTAGCATCTTGAACAGGTGTCTGGGAGTGGAGTAACTCCAGAAGAGGAAATGAGATCTGGAAGCAGGTGCTTGCAGATGAACAAAGAGAGACTTCAGCAAGGCCAGATTTAAAGACGGATTCACAGTGAAAGCTGCATTTGAGGCTGCTTCGTGGGAAGGCCATGCTTCCCTGTCCACCCGTTTTCATATCCAAGATTAGGCTCAGAAGTCTTGCACACAGACTTCCTCACACCAGTCAACCCCACGGTGCCCTGCCTCTCGGACAGAATGCTATATTGGAAATGCTTTGCTTTTTCGTAATGATTAAGTTACTATATTTTCTAGGACGCGGGTGGTGCTGTGGTCACTGAGCTGCTTGGGCTTGCTGATCAGAAGGTTGGCAGTTCAAATCGCCGACACGGAGTGAGCTCCCGTTGCTCTGTCCCAGCTCCTGCCAACCTAGCCATTCAAAAGCACACCAGCACAAGTCGATAAATAGGTACCACTGTGGCGGGAAGGTAAACGGTGTTTCCATGCCCTCTGGTTTCTGTCACGGTGTCTCATTGCACCAGACGTGGTTTAGTCGTGCTGGCCACATGACCCAGAAAGCTGATTGTGGACAAATGCCAGCTCCCTCGGCCTGAAAGCGAGATGAGCACCACAACCCCATAGTCACATTTGACAGGACTAAACGGTCCAGGGGTCCTTTACCTTTTTACCTTTTTATTTTCTGGCAAATACAATTAAGAGTAATTTAACATGAACGAAAACCTGACACTATGCTTTGTGTGATGGGTTTTCAAGGTGCTCTGTGTGGGAAGTGAGACAGATACTCCTGCTTTTTTTGATAATTTGGACATCATCTCCAGACTTAGCCTCCTCAACACTCATGCTTAGAAACATATAAAAAAATTGTCCAGTGGCACCTTAGAGAAAGCTCATACCAAGAACAAACTTAGTTGGTCTCTAAGGTGCCACTGGAATTTTTTATTTTATTTTTATATATATATTTACTGTGTCAGACCAACACGGCTACCTACCTGAATCTAGAACTCAGGCTTAGAAGTACGGTAACTTGATTCGATTTGTGGAAAGAGAAGGGCAAAAATGTCGATTTTGGATTCTCTTGGTTTCTCAACTTCTCAATCTTAAGTTCTCCACATTACTCATTGGTCTGTGAAACTTCTTTAAGTCCTCGTGAAAATACATCAGCATTGTAGTGTGAATATCTTCTAATAGATCCATGTTTATATATATATATTTTCCTAACATGCACCCTTTTGCAAAGCAATTTCCAGATTTGAGCATCATGCTCACTAATACAAATTTTTATGGACACTGTGCCCCAACATATGCATACTATACACACTCCTTGGCTGGAAAACTGCATTGCAAAATTCAAAGTATTATTATTATTATTATTATTATTAACTTTCAAAGGATGGCAGTGTTTTGGTTCTTGTGTTGTTTTGGAAAGTGTAGATTAGGTAAACTGTAATGCAAACTGAATTCCACCTCCTTGTTCCTATTTCTGGACTTAAACTTTTCTAAAGAAATAAAGGTCAGCAGGTACATTCTCCTTAATTATACAAGAAAACGTTTTCTAAAACCATTTTGAAATACATTACTGCTAGCTTATACTAGGTCCCTTGCCGTGTGTGTGTGTGTGTGTGTGTTTCTACCACTTACTAAAGGCATTTTAAATCCTGCTAAAGACACCAGGTTCCTGTGGGAAAACAAGGCATGCAATCAATGCAGAATTGAACCCTGTCTCTCACTAGTGGGTGTCACCTGCCTATCAGTGCCACCAGCTGATTGACAGGTGGGTGTGCCTTGGGGGAAATGGCCTTCCAGGCCAGATTCAAACCCCTAGTAGGCCAAAACTGACCCACATGCTACAGCTTCCCCAGCCTTGCTCTAGCATTAACCCTCTTCCCGCATCAGATTTTTCAGCTACCTCAAATCTTTGACACAACAGAATACAGTGGTGCCTCGCAAGACGAAATTAATTTGTTCCGCGAGTTTTGTCGTCTTGCGATTTTTTTTGTCTTGCGAAGCACGGTGTCGGGAAAGTTTTGGAAAAGCTTCAAAAATCACCAAAGTCTTTAAAAACCTCAAAAAAGGCTACCACACCGCGTTCTATGAGTTGCTCCTCGAAGTCAAGTCACAACTGTATTAACGGTGTTAAGAAAAAGGAAACAAACTTGCAAGACGTTTTCGTCTTGTGAAGCAAGCCCATAGGGAAAATCGTCTTGCGAAGCAGCTCAAAAAACAAAAAACCCTTTCGTCTAGCGAGTTTTTTGTCTTGCGAGGCATTCGTCTTGCGAGGTACCACTGTACATCAAGCCAACATGTTGCAAACCCCTATTTTGGTCTCCTTTATTTAGTTTTATTATAAAGACATTTAACGGCACAAGTCAAAGAGGTTGCACTACTTGTCATGAAATAGGACTGCCATACATCCGGGAATCGAACTGTCCAAATGGTGTTCGAGATGATTTTTCCGAATCGGCAAAATTTCCGGAAAAAACCCGGATGTGTGGCAACTGGACTTAACGGTCAGGGGTACCTTTACCTTTATGGCAACTAGGACAGTTTTTAAAGAAAAATTCTGCAAAAATCCAAATACAGCCCAAAGACTTAGGAAGAGGGAAAGGGAAAGCTTAAGAACTTTGCCCGGATTTTCACTTTGGGGAATATGCCAACCCTACATGAAATCCTTGCAGACCTGTTACTCCATCACCTCCCAGTTATTAACTGCATTGTCAGATTCAGTTGCTTTATGGGTCCATTTTACAGAACTTACAGTTCCCACGTGGAAAATGCCCCAGAGGGGGAATCAGTCCCATTCACATCTGCAGTCTCGTTTTCCTGTTGTTCCTTTCAGTTGCGTGACTTCTCATGGTGCAGCTTCTCATGTTTTCAGTGTATAAATGAATGTTATAATAATAAGCTTCCGTGAACAGCCAGGAAAAGGGATACCAAATTGCCCCCTCTAGATGTTGCTGGACTTTTAGCTTCCATCATTCCTGACCACCAGCCAAGCTGGCTGGGTCTGATGGGAGTTGGAGTCCAACACAATTTGAAAGGCATTTGGTTGGCTACCTATGGGCTATAACAGGCATAGTCAAACTCAGCCCTCCAGATGTTTTGGGACTACAACGCCCATGGTCCCTAGCTAACAGGACCAGTGGTCAGGGATGATGAGAGCTATAGTCCCAAAACATCTGTAGGGCCAAGTTTGCCTATGCCTGGGCTAGAATATAATGCCCAAACAAACAGAACGACGAGGCTTTGACTATTGGGTGGCTGCAGAACTTCCAGAGACTGTTGTTCTGTATATCCTTTGCAAGGCAGGCATTTACGTCAAATGTCCCATGGGCCTGACTTGGAATTAAGCCAGAGCCAAACATTTGTTATGATTCCAACAGGACATTGTATCCTGTTAAGTAAGCCAAGCATTCCCTTACAGGGAAGGAAAGATGCTTTGTCTCGTTTGATGGCAATCTAACAGTTCTGTAAGAGAATCCAAATGTATGTTGCACATGAATTTGCCTTGTAAGTGCAGGGGGAAAAAATCTTTTTGATTAAATTTATCATTTTACCAAATTCATTAATAACATTTTTTAAAGGTTCTGATTTGCATGTTAAGCCTACATCAAAGACAGCTGAGGTTGTAGACTGTAGTCTATTGTGCAGACAAAAGGAAATATGCAAATTCTCACCTTTAACAAGATTTCAATTGTAGTTGTTCTTAGTGCTTAGGGCAGCATATACTTAGCTGCTGATTTCAGGAAATGCATCGAAAACTGTTAGCAAGCAATGCCATTCACCCAACTTATTTGTTGAATGGACATTTTTACCATCATTAGAATATTATTGCTACAGCCTGTTTATTGACAGCAATTTATCTGGACCCAGCTTCCACAGGCAGTGTATAGTTCTTAGTAATGATTTGCTAAAGTTTTGTCCATTGTGAAATTATCCTAAGAGTTCTGTCTGACACAATTCCTTCACCACAGGCATAATTCGGGGGGGGGGGGACATAGCCCAAGATTAAGAAAGTGAAAATACACATTTTTTTCCTGGGTAAGCTTTAGGCAGAATCCAGACATGCACAGACATGTCTGCAAGACTTTATTCAAACTCTTTGGGGTTCGATCAAAACTCTTTGGATGATTAAGCCTGTGGAGGAAGCCTCACATTCTCATTTGATTTCAATTTAGGTGACTGTTTCATGGCAATAATAATAATAATAATAATAATAATAATAATAATAATAATAATAATTTATTTATATCCCGCCCTCCCCAGCCGAAGCCGGGCTCAGGGCGGCTAACAACAATAAAATAAGAATACTAGAATAAAGTAACAAGGAGCAAACCAGTTAAGTGAATTGGCTCTTAAAACATTAAAAACATCCTCTGATATGCTATCCAGTATTAACATTATCTCCTACCCAAGCCTATAATAGAGTATAACTCTTTAAAACACAACCACACTTAAAGAGCACAATGTTACAAGTTTCTCTGAACGTAGTCTAAAGTTATGGGAGCTGCAGGAAAGGGCAACTGTTTTCCTTAGACCTTACTATATAATATGCTACCAGGTCCAGCTAAATAAGGACTGCAGGTCAGAGGTGAATCAACAGAAGCTGGGTGAGGCTCTAAATTTAGCTATCTGCTCCTGTCATGGAGAATATATTTTTAGGCCCAAAGTCCTGGGAAGCCATTGTAACTGCATGCCACATGGACAGGGTGCAAACAGCACATATTTTCCATGACTATTGCACAGTCACATTTTTAAATGATCTCCCCCGCCCCGAATGATTCCATCTCCTCTGCTGAGATCACACAAACCTACCTGATTGGAAGTGGGTGGCGACAAAACCTTACGGGGAATGGAATTTTGTACCAATGGAAACAGGTTGAATTTTGTGGCTTTTGTATAGTCATTGAAATAATAGGTTGAAAGAAAAACACACCATGTGCAGTCTTGAGACCCACAATTAAATACTATCAATAGCATCATTCCTATTGTCTCCCCCTCTTTGTTGAAATGCAGATTGCAAGGGTCTCTGGCAAGGTTTCCTTGTTATGTTACTATGTAAAGTGGTGTTGGGGAGCTTGTGATCCTTATGTGGTACTGAACTATAATCCCAATCATTCCTGACTATTAGCCCTGCTGGGTTGGGTTGACGGGAGCCAGACTCTAACAACATCTGGCAAGTCAAAGGCTCTCCATCCCAGATGTTAAGCATAATGCAGATCAATTATTTGTAATTATAGATCATTGGGATATTTTGGAAATATCTGGCAACGTGAGAAGCTTCACAACGGTTGCACTGGTGAAAGCTATTGCCTTTCATGAACCCATCACTTCCTCTCTTTTTAAGTTAAACCACCTTCCTTCTGTAAGAACGAAATGTGATTTGTACAAAGCACGGCCTACAAGAATGCAACTGCCTACCAAACACACACAAATCAAAGGATGCTTCCCATAGAGTTATTATGGCTTGCCGTGTATACATTGCTTTTCAAGTATTCATTCATTGCTTTTCCAGAATGCAAGGTGCCTCTGTAATGGATGAGAAAAATGTAAATCTCAACGCTATGGATTATTTGCTATACACGAGTACTTTCATTATCCGTTCCAGAATTACGTGGTACTCATGTACTTTGTTGTGATAGCTCTATTTATTTTTTGTTTTGTTTTCTCCTATAAACTTAATAAAAATTACTGAAGGGGGGAAATATGCAAAGTGCTTTATAATCAATACCATCTCATCCTGAAAACAACCATGTCATCATTATTCCCATTTTCCTGATGGGAAGCTTAGCTTGAGAGACATATTTGCTTAGGGACATCCAAGGAGACCACGGATGGTGCAAAATATGAAACTCTAATATCTCTGATGGAAATCTGGCTGCCTGCTTTAAATCCCACCTTCAGGTAGTGGGATGTATGTGTGTGTGCTGTGCTTAATATTGGACAGGAAACTCTGCTGAGTGATGTGGTAATGTCTGGCCATCAACTGGAAGGCTGAAGAGCTTGCTCCAGTTTGACAGCTGCCTCCCGTAGGTCTCAGTGATCTGGCAGCTGTTTTACCATCTATGGCATCCCTATTTGAAATCAGCTTCAAACATTTTCCCAGCGCTAGCAATCTGAGCAGATGACTGCAGCATATTATTCCGGCTGGACTTCTTCTTTCCCATGTTTTAAGCTTTAATCCTTCCTCTGGGGATACCAAGTTGCACACGCTCGTGCTATTTTCTTTCTGGAGAGACTCTTTATACGTATTTTTTTTCATAATAAAAAAAATTATTTAGTTTTCAAGATCACTTGAAGATAATCCCAATGCAGCGAGGTTGGTATCAGTTACAAGCCTTTTTCCAGACAGTGTTTTAAGTTATGTCGTTTCTAATAAGTCAAAGCGCAAGAGTTGAATATATCGGCTTTGTTTTGCCGGCCTGAACTTTTGTCAATTTGCCACCTACAATGCTTGTGTGTTTGCTTTGAGCTGGCTGCCTGCATTTGCTTAATAAATTCCTTCATGCCAACTTGAATTACTCTGGACAATGGAAAAACTACTCAGCATATTCCATTGTGCACTGTACGTTTAGAGTGCTCTCATTTTTATATTACCTTGGGTGTATCTGCATGTAGGAATACATGCATAAGACACCGGAACTAATATGTCCTTTTTATTATTATCTGCATACACTGTTAACATTAGCAGATGAAAAACAGGAACATGGGAAGTTGCCTTATACATAGTCAGATCATTAGTCCATCTAATTCACTATTATTGTCCCCACCAGAAGTGGGAAATCTGCCCTTCAGATGTTGTAGGACTTCAACTCTTATCAGTCCTGGCCAGGGATGATGAGAAGGACATTGGAGGACAATAGGTTCCACATATCTGCTCTACATATAGAGAGGTCCATAGGGGCACATTTGGTCACCAGGCCTGAGGTTTCTCACCTCATTCTAGGGCTTCATAGGTTAGACCTTCAACTGATCTTGGAAACTCAATCTGGTACCCAATAAAGTTGTTTTTATTTAGAAGAATATGTCAACAAATCAGGCAGCAGCATTCTTGTGTTAGCACAAGTTTCTGAACCAACTTCATGGATGATCCCACACAAAGTGCATTTTCCTAGAAAAAGAGATGCCGGAACTCACCATGAACACCTCCCTCATTCTTTTAAAATGGCAAAGGTGCCCACCTGAGAGGTGCCAGAACTGAGTACCAGCTGAAAAGAAGCCCTGATTACAGCAGTCAATTTTCTTTGCTTCTGTCTTCCAACAGAAGTCACAGCCAGTGCACTAGCCAAAGCTAGCCAAAAGTCTTCATCTAGAAGCAAGGCCAACTCCCAAAGTGTTCCCAAGCGATAGACTTAATTCTCACAGGGAGAGCGATTGTGTCTAGAAAAAGCCTTTCTCTTTCCTATCTGCTTCTTGTCTCAATGGAACATAGGTTTATTCACCTTTCATAAGTTTGATCTGAAATTGTCAAGGCCAATGGCAAGTCACCTTCACTCACACAGTCACCCACCGCATGCACATATTTAGGTCCGTCACTGTGGTGTTCGTACGGAGCCCCCAGTCGTCTTACGGACTATTGACCCGTACACCACTAATCCGCTGCCACCAATCAGGTTCTCGCCAGTAAATCACTTAGTCTCAGTCAGGTTCTTAAGTTAACAAAGAAGAGTGTAGTTTATTGCAAACACAAATAAACTTTAATTGCCTTCAAAATCTTGTTACTCTTTACGTTCTTAGTCTTACTTTATCCTGTCTCTAACTCTTCTACCTCCCCTCACACAAGACCCAACTGCACTAACTGTCTCTCTAATTCCAGCTGTCTGCCAACTGCTTTCCCAACTGCCTTTCCCAACCAACCAACCAACCAACCAACCAACCAACCAACCAACCAACGGCTAAGCCCTTTTATAAACAGGTAGGCTCCGCCTCTGGCTTTTCTATTGGTCTACCTATTAACTCTTTCTCTCCCCCTGTACAGACATTTTAAAAAGAACGGGCAAACGCCACAGTCACTGTCCTGTGTGACCCCAATGGCCTCTCTTAAAGGCCTTGCATAGATGGAAAACAAACCAATGTCTAAGCCAACAGTTCACCTTTAAGAGCATTTGGCTTGAAATGAAGAGTGAAATTTGGGCAAGGCAGAGGAGCTGGAACTGGGTGTTATTCCAGGGAAGCTTACCACAGCCGTGGTAGCCATGGCAATACTCCCCTCCCACTTTAATTTTCTCCCCAAAAAGTACATTTTAAGGAAGTGGAATTATATTGAGTACATCCACCACCACCAACCTTTTCCCCACAGGATATGGGGAAGGTTGGGAGCTGAGCATGGGTGTGGGATGGTGGAGAGTGGCTTGCAGATTCAGGTAGGTAGCCGTGTTGGTCTGACGCAGTAGAAATATATTTTTAAAAAATTGTCCAGTAGCACCTTAGAGACCAGCTAAGTTTGTTCTTGGTATGCAGAGTTCGTGTGTTCAAGAAAAGGACCTCAGATAAATCCCTCATCCTAGGGGGCGTAGGATGGAAGTCGATGCTGTGCTCTTGTTATCATTCTGCCAGCGCAAGCATTACTGCTTGCCCTATGGAACAATCTCCACTGCTCCCCACCCCCCGCCTGCATGCTTCTCCTGACCCCCCACCCAGCAGATTTGAGAGAGGTGCACGTGGGGAGAAGACGGGGGGGAATGCCTCATTGTGCTAGCAGGAGTCATTGCACTGGCTTCCACAATTGCAGCTGGTTAATTAAATCCTTTAAAGCCCTAAACGGCCTCAGTCCTGTATACCTGAAGGAGCATCTCCACCCCCATCGTTCTGCCCGGACACTGAGATCCAGCGCTGAGGGGCTTCTGGCGGTTCCCTCGCTGCGAGAAGTGAGGTTACAGGGAACCAGACAGAGGGCCTTCTCAGTAGTGGTGCCCTCCCTTTGGATGGCAAGGAAAGAAACAACTATCTGACTTTTAGAAGACATCTGAAGGCGGCCCTGTTTAGGGAAGTTTTTAATATCTAATGCTGTATTGTTTTTAATACTTGATTGGAAGCCGCCCAGAGTGGCTGGGGAAACTCAGCCAGAGGAGCGGGGGTATAAATAATACTATATTATTATTATTATTATTATTATTATTATTATTATTATTAATCCAACCTAAAGAGTTGTTCTGCTACCACTTTCTTGAACCCCATGCCTCTTAATGATAAGTTAGATACCAAGATAAATGGGGGCCTTCTTCTTTTTTTTAAGAAGGGGCCTGATCACTGCTTCAGTAAAAGCAGCTAGTGAGCAACTGAAATGATAAATTTACCACCAAATTGAACAGGTTAAAACAGTTTACGATGGCTAGATGTCACCAGCCAAGTAGAGAAAATATCAAAAGGATCTTTATAATTATCACAAATGAATAACAGGGATATAGGTTTCAAAGGGTTTAAAAGCACCTATGTCTACTGGATTTCAGCCACGGCTTAAACATACCCGTTTCTCAAAGGGAGCTATCCCTGTAGTGATTTGTCTAAATAATATATATATATAATTTTTATTTATACCCCGCCCATCTGGCTGGGTTTCCCCAGCCACTCTGGGCAGCTTCCAGCAAAATATTAAAATACAATAATTCATCAAATATTAAACGCTTCCTTAAACAGGGCTGCCTTCAGATGTCTTCTAAAAGTCAGATTGCTATCAAAGGATTTACATTCTAAGAATTGGCATCCAAATCACAACAGCCTCTCAAACACAAGATGCTATTATTTTACAAAAAAATTGACATTGTCCAATGTGGATCCAACCAGTGCTGATTTAAATTTGGCTGCCCTTTTAAAGATCATTTTGAGTATTTAACTGCACTGGCAGCATAGATAGCAATAATAGTGAGCGGCTGTGCATGTTCTCTGTATACGTGCAGAAGCTGGCATGACGTGCACAACGCAGGATGCTGACAGTGTCAGTTTTGTCTATAATATTCAAAAGGAATCTAGTTTCTAGTCCAAAGGCTGCAAAAGTAGAATTGAAAGGGCATGGGCAATGCCTGGCAAAATGTCAGTGAACAGAAGGTGATGAAGCAGTATTTCCTGGGCTTGGAGGCAAAGCTTTTATACCATGGCTGTTGGAAAATTTATGTGCCAAAACAGATGCATGCAAATCAATATAATCTACATGATCTACATAGATTTAATTACTAACACCCATGCACTTAAAAGAACTGCCTTTATTATATTGACTGAGTCTGCCCTCATGACATAACTTCAAGTTTTCCATCTGATCCTATATCTAAATACAAGGAACATTAGAATTGTCAAAGCAGTGATACGTGGAACATCATAAGAAAAGCATATCATATTGTGGTTATTGCCAATATGCCAATTTAGGAACCGAATGGACTTTATCTCCTGGCCATCTATTGGACTTTCTCTTGATATGTTCTGTTTGAATGACGTGTTGGTCTATAGAATTACACTTTGTGAGATATTATATGTTGAATTGTGTTTGAAATAGAAGTCACATAGTCAAAAACAGCCTGTTAAGTTGTGTGTGTTGTTACCAGGATTGTATTTACGTAACCTTTAGTAGTCTTTCTCATGATCACTCTAATACCCATTTTATAGATGGGGAAATTATGCTGAAAAAAGCCTGGTGTCTCCAGACTTGCCAGTATTATGTTGGAGGGATTCATGCACAGACTGGAAACTGAAGTTTGCACAACTAAAGTAGATTAAAGGTCTCTGTCTTCCTGATTCACTAAATCCACCTTAACAAAACAAAGAAAAGAATCAAGACTTTTGCAGTTTGGAATGTAATAGGGAAATGAATAGTGTGGGGTGAATGAGTCCAATACTGGGGGAAAGATTCCTGCCTTACAGGGGGTTGGACTAGATGACCCTCATTGTCCCTTTCCAACTCTACAATTCTATGATTTTGTGATTAACAAGAAACTAATTAAACACCCCAAAGAAAAATCAGGAGAAATGCAAGTTGTTGTTGTTAGATTTTAAACATCTTTATTCAAAGTTCAAAAAGTACATAATTATATGTGCACTAAACAATGTGAGGCGCAAATAAAAAAGAGAATCAGAATCCGTGCAGAAGGGAAAATAAAGGGTGGAGGGAGGGGACCCAAAACTGTATCCTTTACAAGGTTGTTATTGTAGTTCACCAGATCTTAACCTATTACAGCATTTGTAAGAATGGATTCGAAATATCATTGAATTTGTCCATGGCACGTCTGCGTTTATATGCAAGTTGTTCATATGTTGCGAGTTTGTCTGAATCTTCAATCCAATCGTAGAAGGGAGCCGCATTTTTAGAAATGCATGTTGTTTTATAACCACCCTGCAAAGATATCAGAATGAATGCTCAATAAAGGCCCAGTAAAACCTAACCTCTGCCTAAGGTTTGTACAAGCAAATCAGGACGAATCCTTGATAAACACGTAAAGATTGCATCCCTCCCTGAGACCAGAGTGTCATGGCCAGTGAGACTAGACAGTACAAAACCGTGCCTGATGTGATGTAAGGCTGCATCCTGCATCAAACAAATGAAACTGCTACCTCTGCACAGGTGAGCCTCTCTGCCTTCCACAGGCTTGGAGTCAACAGCTATTCATGTGCAAAAGGCTCAGCGCAACCCTTTTCACAACTTGTTGAGATTCTATTCCGCTGCCCCACTTGGGTGGCGTCAAGTGAAATCTTGAGTTGGGATGCTGCATCAGTCTCTCTTCCAATGCATGATTTCTTTTGCTCTTTTGTTAAATGTATATACCCTGTTCTTCCTCCCAAAGGAGTTGGGCAGCAACCAGAGAACCAAAAATGACAAGACCTTTTCAATAATTCCAACGCAGATGTAGACTGGAAAGATCTCAGTTTAAAAGGGCTTTTTGAAAGAGGAAGGTCTTCAGTGGGTGCCAAAAAGGCAACTGAGACCGTGCCTGCCCAGTATTCAAAGGGAGGATGTTCTGAAAGGTAGGGACACAATCCAAAATATCCCATTCCGATATTATGAGGAATGGACCTCCTGATAAGATGGTGTCTGCAAACGGTTCTCACCTGCAGAGCACATTGATTGACTGGGTGTATAAGGGGTGAGATGATCTTCCTGTTCCCAAGCGGTATAGTTTGGGAGCCAGTGTGAGAGCCAGTGTGGTGTAGTGGTTCGGAGCAGTGGACTCGTAATCTGGGGAACCGGGTTTGCGTCTCCACTCCTCCACATGCAGCTGCTGGGCGACCTTGGGCCAGTCACACTTCTCTGAAGTCTCTCAGCCCCACTCACCTCACAGAATGTTTGTTGTGGGGGAGGAAGGGAAAGGAGATTGTGAGCCACTTTGAAACTCCTTAGGGTAGTGATAAAGCGGGATATCAAATCCAAACTCCTCCTCCTCCTCCTCCTCCTCCTCCTCCTCTTCTTCTTCTTCTTCTTCTTCTTCTTCTTCTTCTTCTTCTATAGAGCTTTATATGCCAAAACCAGCACATTCAACTTAGCCCAGTGGTTCACTGCATTCTTTCAACAGTGGGGTAATGTGTTGGCAATATCCTGCCCCAGTGAGCAGTCAAACCACCCCATTTTGCACCAGCTGCAACTTCCAGATCAATCTCAAGGGCATTACTCCCACCACCACCAGCAGCAGCAAATTGCAATAATCTGTCCTGGAAGTCACCAGTGTATGGAGGACAGAGGTAAATGCAATCCTGATACAGAAACAGTTGTAGCTGCCTTACCAGCCCAAGAGCACCCCCAGATTAACAATCCGATCTTTCAGGGGGGAGTACGACCCCATTATATCTCTCCTATGTTCTGGTGGTGGTTTATTTTAGAAAAAGAAAAAGAATGGGAGGGCAGTTATAGATGAGGGGGAAAGAGAACACTTGATGTAACTGAAGGTTCTCAGTTGCCTAGCAGAGAAACCACAGGTGTGCATTCCACACACACACACACACATTTTTCGAAATGCAGGTAGGTTCGTGTTACTTGACTAACCTGCGGGAATATTGGAAGGATGTGTCTGTCTCCACGGCAGGTCAGAGTTTTCCAGACCTCCCCCATCTTTAACAGCAGCACAAGTGTTTGACTTGAAGCCAACATCCAGTCAGTTCCAAACGATTTTACTTTCCTCTGCTATTAAAATACTGCTTGAATCAGGCTTTAATGTAATCCCTCTTGCCTCGTTACCTCTCTGTAAAATATGGAAATGTGTGTTTTGCTGCCTCCATGTGGTTGGCATTAGAAATGAGCAGATTATCGGGAAGCTGGCTGCTCCTTTTCCTATTGCTTTCGGTAACATTTGGGGAAGTTCCGTGGGCATCCATCTTTTTGACACCCTGGACCATTCATGTCTATTCTGAACTGCTGTAGTTCCTGTACTGGCAGGACTCCTCTCTCATTGTATTCCAACCAGTGCCAGTAATTTGAGCTATGATGCAGAGGAAATAAAGCTCTATTTGAGCTAAAATTGGTCCATTCAAAGCAATTTGAAAATCAACCCCCGCCACCACGTTTGCCTCAGGGGTTCCTCAGCTCTGTGACTCACCCTAAGCCACGACAGATCCATCTAAGTAGTTAAAATGTTGGTGAGCATTCTGTGACATCACAGCAGCTTAGCCAATGGCAAAAAGTGCATGGGCTCAGAAGTAGCAAATGCAACATTATATAATTCTATATAGTTGCACTTGTATGAGTGGTGGTGCAATAGCAGCTCTTTTCAGGCACTCATTGGACTTGGCTGCAAATCTGAGAAAACTATGTTCCTGCACAATAAACACACAGTGTTCCGATGTGGTAGCCAGAGAAGCCAGATGCTCATCATAGTTAGAAGACACAAACTCTTAACCTATATAGTGGTAGACTACCCATGCAGCAAATGGAGCAGCTGAAAACCTGTGATAGATGGTGGCTGGCTTATATTAGGGTCATTCCCCCCACAGGTGTGTCATGTCATGTCAAAAGAAAGTGACATTGCTGTTTCACAACAAGCTCTCGTTCAACAATAGGAATAAATGTGATTCTGGTAACCTGAAATGACAAAAACCCAAAATTAGCAGGAATTAGTGGGTCGGGGGAAGAAACTTGGGGAAGCAAAGAGAGGTCCAGAGGTTATCTGGAGCTGTCCGTTCAGCACTAGAACAATAACTGCGAAAACAGATGTCTGAGCGGAGTAACCAGAGGTCCAGGAACATTATTATTATTATTATTATTATTATTATTATTATTATTATTATTATTATTATTTATTTATTTATTTATACCCCGCCCATCTGGCTGAGTTTCCCCAGCCACTCTGAGCGGCTCCCAATCAGTGTTAAAAAGAGTACAGCGTTACATATTAAAAACTTCCCTGAACAGGGCTGCCTTAAGATGTCTTCTGAATGTCAGGTAATTATTTATCTCTTTGACATCTGATGGGAGGGCGTTCCACAGGGCGGGCGCCACTACCAAGAAGGCCCTCTGTCTGGTTCCCTGTAGCCTCACTTCTCGCAATGAGGGAACCGCCAGAAGGCCCTCGGCGCTGGATCTCAGTGTCCGGGCTGAACGATGGGGGTGGAGACGCTCCTTCAGGTATACAGGACCAAGGCCGTTTAGGGCTTTAAAGGTCAGCACCAACACTTTGAATCGTGCTCGGAAACGTACTGGCTATTATTCTTATTTAATTATTTGAACCAGGAGCATTCTGTTTTTCCTACCCAAGCAGACGTCCAAGATGGTTCAAAAAAGCTATTAAATCCCCAGAGACACAAGTCTCTGAGCTCCTCCCAGAGCTTGAAAGGGGTATGTTTAACCTCTAGTTCACTTGTAAAACTGCATTATCGTGTCACAGAATTATGCACATCTAAAAAGAGTGTCCGGACATGGGTGGTGCTGTGGGTTAAACCACAGAGCCTAGGACTTGCTGATCAGAAGGTCGCGGTTTGAATCCCAGTGATGGGGTGAGCTCCCGTTGCTTGGTCCCTGCTCCTGCCAACCTAGCAGTTCAAAAGCATGTCAAAGTGCAAGTAGATAAATAGGTACCGCTCCGGCGGGAAGGTAAATGGAGTTTCCGTGCACTGCTCTGGTTCGCCAGAAGCGGCTTAGCCATGCTGGCCACATGACCCGGAAGCTGTACGCCGCCCCCCTCGGCTAATAAAGCGAGATGAGTGCCGCAACCCCAGAGTCGGTCACAACTGGACCTAACGGTCAGGGGTCCCTTTACCTTTTTAAAAAGAGTGTCACAGACATGAAAAGTTTGGAAAGCTCTGTACTAAAGTGTCCACCAGGAAAACCTGTTTGCAGATGGTAGTTACAGAGTCAGCAATGCTCCAGTTATTGGCAGAAAGGGATAGCAAGACAAGCCTAAGTATTGCTACTCTTGGCTTCTAGAGGAGGAAGCCCACTGTAGCCGACCCCAACCCTGGAAAAGGCCATCAGAGAGAGCTGGCAGCAGTGAAAGAGAGGAGGAATTCTCCACTGCCAAGCCAGAGATCAACATACAGTCTGCATATTCTCTTTTCTACTCTGTAGAAGCTCCAAGCAGACAAAGGTTTGGGAGACAATATTCAAATAGATATGGCAGGTTGTAGTGATACACATATCTGCTTTTCCTGGGCATTGCTCAAGCATATGAAAGAAAGACTCACACATAGCTAATATACAGAAATTGAACAGTGTCATGGTGACTACTGAGACATGGTTAGAGGGGAACCTAACTTTTTTTTATTGCACCTTGCCCTGGGCTACAAATGGAATATGCAGAAATTGGCACAAATAGCAACCGGGTGGGTAGTGCCTGTAAGTAAGCCTGAATGGTACACTATTATGTCTACACAGCTTAACCTCAAAATAGGGGTGACTGGATTGTCCTGGAGGCGTAAGGATGTATATTCCTATCTACCCAGTTATGTGTCACAATATTTGTGCACAGATTATTATGGGGGGGTCATTTTCTGCATGTCCACCTGTAAACACATTAGGGGATGGCTCACCCAACAAGCTCAAAAGGCAACGAATACTGGCATGAAAGTAAATTGGAAAAACTTTGGTTGACTCTCCAAAGATGAATGCGGTAAGAAGTAGGAATGGACTGAGTTTGATAACCTGCAGTCCTTTTTTTCCTTCCTCATCAGTAACAGGAACATCAGAAGTTATGCAAAACGAAAAACATGCTCATTTGCTTATTGTATAATACAGGGTACAGGGTTTGGGTTAGTGTGACACAGAATTTTGATGATTATTTTCAAGCAGGGTTCCTGAGTGTAGTCAGGCAGAGGCCCTGACATTCTTCTTGGACTGTAAAAAAAAATACAGCTAACATCTTCAGACTGATCTTTTTAAATTAATATAAAATATCTTGTTCCCCAGGTATGAGCAAATGCTTGTACACCTCAGCCTTGCTTTAGAAGTAGATCAAGCTGACAGACAGACCACATCAGGTAACCAAATGGGTAGCATCTACAGGAAACTGTGGCGTGCATAACTTGGCCACTTCCCTCTCATTTCCCCAAGCATCTAACAATTTTTTAAAGCCCTAAAGGCTGTATAAAACCACAACCTTCCCTCCTGCTTGGAAAATGAAGTAGCTGTTGCAAACTCATACATCTCAAAATATTAACATCTGCTCCTGAAATTTCCATTGGGGCTGCCAAAAAAACGTTGCCTAACTGTACTGTGTGAGGCTCAACTTACAACGTGTCTGGATGATTCCCTTCTTGGCCCCAAACAAAAACTTTGATAATGTTTAATATCAATTTGTCATCTTCATTAATCAAAATGTTTTAGCACTTAATCCTTGTGTCAGGTGCCTCACGTAAAATGGAATAGATTGGGAGCCATTCCTAGCTAGTTTAGTTTTGCCATATTAGGAAATGGAATTATGGTTCCCTGCAAAATGCCTATGCAGTTCTTATCGTGATTTCATGCACTACAATTGGTAGAAAGAGCCTCTTTTTGTATATAATTGTGTGTGAAAAGGAGTGGGGTACAAAGGTGCATTTACATTGTTGTTGGCACCCATGTGTCTCAGGAGACAATGGAGGAGTGCACCTTTGGGGGTAAAGTCAAACCATTGGAGAGTTACAGCTGTAGAGACCATGATGAGAGAGACATGTTTTAGTGCGGATGGGGCAGATGAAGGAGCCTGGTTTCGCTGTTACAGGCACACCATAGTGTTTCTTCTCTCTGTGCTCCTCCCAATGGTCATTCCCTCCTCTGGTGACTGTTACGGATACATGACCCGACTGTCAAAATTAGAAGCATTCAGTGGAAGCATACATTTAAGTATCTGTTCCTAAACTAAAATGCCCCATTTCCACCTATTCCTAAAAGATTATTGCTACAGTGGTACCTCAGGTTAAGAACTTAATTCGTTCTGGAGGTCCGTTCTTAACCTGAAACTGTTCTTAACCTAAGGTACCACTTTAGCTAATGCGGCCTCTCGCTGCCGCTGCACCACAACGGTGCAATCTCTGTTCTTATCCTGAAGCAAAGTTCTTAACCTGAGGTACTATTTCTGGGTTAGAGGAGTCTGTAACCTGAAGCGTTTGTTACCCGTGGTACCACTGTACTTGCTCTTTTAGTTCAACACTGCAAGGCTCAACCTTGCCTTGTGAACATGTATTAAATGTCCTTCTACTGAGGCATGTGTTCATTTAGCTTGGTACAATCTTCTCCAACTGATGCCCCAACATCCCAGGCAAAGATTTCCCTCAGCCCAAACAACCAAGAGCCTTTCAACAGGAAATGACATTAATCAAACCTGGAACCCTCTGCATGCAAAGTCATTGAGCTATACAATCTCTCCCCTTAATAGGTTAAAAAAAAAGGTAAAGGCCCCCTGGACAGTTACGTCCAGTCAAAGGCAACTACGGAGTGTGGCGCTCATTTCGTTTTCAGGCCAAGGGAGCCAGCATTTGTCCGGAGACAGCTTTCCTGGTTATGTGGCCAGCATGACTGAATCACTTCTGGTGCAAAGGAACACAGTGACAGAAACCAGAGCTCACGGAAATGCCGTTTACTTTCCTTCTGCAGCAGTACCTATTTATCTACTTGCACTGGTATGCTTTCAAACTGCTAGGTTGGCAGGAGCTGGGACAGAGCAACGGGAGCTCACCCCATCACGGGGATTCAAACCGTTGACCTTCTGATCGACAAGCCCAAGAGGCTCAGCACCACCAACGTCTCTACAAATTGCATGTACCTGTAAGCAAACAGTGCTTACTTCTGAGCAAAGATATATATTGCCATCCGCTCTCCCCTTAATAGCCAGCAGTATTCAGGTACCTCTCCATTAAGGAAGACATGTTCTCTTCTGTTACCCTCTTGCAACCTGAGCTACATCAATGTTGAATTCATCTCATGGACTCATAACAATAAGCCCTGGAGAAAGGATGGGAAATGGGTGGCCTTGCAGATTTTGCTGGACTACAACTCCCATCACCTCTAATGATAGGCCATGCTGGCTGCAGCTGATGGGAGTTGTGGTCCAGCATTTAGAGGCCCTCAGATTCCCCATGCCTTCCCAGTGACTCTTATCCCACCATCAGCTTGAGCCCCGATTAGTTGACTTCCCAACACAAAAGGACCATTTTGCAAGAAGCACATCAAAACAAGTTAAGACCAGAAAGCAATTGACCACTATGCCTCTGTGTCTACGCGCCTCCAGCTGTTACACAGCTTTCCATTCCTTGTCTGCAATCTTAAATCCAAGTTCCAGGTCACGCCTAGCAAACAGATAGGCTGGTAGGCTGTCCTCAAAAAATTGTTTGCATATTTGTATCTAAGTCCCTGGCATTCAGGTGCAAAAGTGGTTTGTCATATGGCATGAGGGTGGATTGGAAAGCCCCTTGGGTGTTCCAAATTAGTCACATGCTTCTCTGGATCTCAGCCTCTGTTATACATATATTCCATGCTGACCTAAGAGAGAATTTCAGAGCAATGGGAGGTATCTGAAACTGAGACAACCTCTCCCTGTCTGCTGTCCAGAAGGACAGATCTTCTTACTTTCATGTAGCAACATTTAACAAAGTATGGGGGAGCTTTTTCTTACTTCTAGATATGGGTTGCTGATATTTTTATAGAAATTATTGCATTTATGTATTTAAAATTTATGTATTAATTTTTTTTATTTCTAAGCCCTACATTGTAAATCATCTAGAAGCTTCAACGTTGATGTAATAAAATATAATTACCACCACCACCGACTGACAAATGCTGGAAACCCAAATTTCTAACACCAAACACAAATGGCTAGGGGAAAACAAAGCCCATACAGATGGCGCTGCCAATTTACAATGGCGTTGTACGTATATGAGAGAAATGCATAGCATCTCAGACACTTGGACTTCATCCCTCCAGTTGAAGACATCCAGATTTTCCATCTGATCTTTGTCAGGATAACTTGGCCTTCAACTCAGCAGAGAATCAGAGTGATAAAAACCTGAAATAATCATTATCTGAAATGCTTTAGTAATGAATCCTCTGAGAGATATTTTGTCTCAAGGAGTGCACATAATAGTTAAGGCATAAAGGATTTTATAGAAACGTGGTTGTTCGTTTTTTGCTAAAAACAACTAACTAGACATATTTCAAGGGCTGACAATTTGATGAATGTCTTTTCTTTTCCTGAAACAAAGACCATTTGTCTACTTTACACAAGCTACTTTGGGTGCATTGAATGGTCTTCTTTATAAAACAATCCGTGGCAGATTCTTGCTTCCCGACACCTGAGAGTTCAGAGGATTCTGCTCCATCTTCAAAGAGCACCCCATGAACATGAAATTAACGAGAAATACACGTCCACCTTGAACATGAGTGAACAGTGCCACTCCAGCCATCTGTCTGGTACATTTTAGCCTGTGGTCAGTCAGCAAATTCTCCCAAACCAGATTTGATGCTATAATGTTAGCCTGGAAGTGGTAGTGATAGGGAGGCAATAATTAGCTGGAAGTTATAGTAGAAATGTTGTATAATAGTGTCTGGGTGTTTTTCAATCCTAATCCTACTCAGAATAAACCCAGTGATGTTAACAGGCATTACTAACGGGTTCATTAACTTTAATGGGTCTGTTCTAAATAGGACTCATTTAAATACCTCTTTGCTGCTCATCATGACTTCATTATACTTTCATTTTGTAAGGGATCATGTTCAATGTCCAGTTCCTTTCATTAAGTCAACAGACTATATTTATTAGACAAGAGCACCCCCATCCCCACAAAAACACACAACAACTTCCTCCCCCACAACAAACCCCTGTGAGGTGAGTGGGGCTGAGAGACTTCAAAGAAGTATGACTAGCCCAAGGTCACCCAGCAGCTGTATGTGGAGGAGCGGGGACGCGAACCCGGTTCCCCAGATTACGAGTCTATCGCTCTTAACCTCCACACCACAGCATCGGACTTACGCAATCAAAAATTAAGGGTTAAATGACCATGATGGCAAGGTCTGGATTTCATTGCTCAGTCATATATGGTGGTCACTTCTGTTGCAGCATGATCAGTGATTTTGATGTTGATGATGTTTCTTTTAAAAAAATAAGCAAAACAAAGGTATAGTGAAAGGTAATTATGCATGAATGCAGATTTAATTGAGCTTGGAAAATGTAAGGCAGTTGTAATACTGAATGTGTTTCAGGATAAATTATCACTCTATGAAGTATTTGTGAGCCATAAATTTTGCCATGCTTAAAAAAAAAATTATATATAATTATGTCTTTCTGTCATGTGATGCTAAAAATTATTCTCTTTGGGCCAACATGCATGTTTAAAATACACAAACAATTGCAGTTATATATTAGAGGGTTGTATGTTAGAGGGTTTTTAAGCCCAGGTCTTTTAATATGGTTGAGGAACATATGGGAAGGCAAGTGTTAAATTGCTTTGTTAGAATAGCTAAATAAAAGCAGGAATACTGGCTCAAAATGCACTGGAACTGTGGTTTCCAAATGATCATCAAGTAATAAGCACCGCATCTTTTGGGAGTTTCCAGTCTCCTTTCAATACACTCCAGTGATGCCAATTCTACAGTATATTTCGATTCATATATTCCTGTTTTCTCTGTATGCCAATAAAGCTTGATTGATTTGATTAATTGCAGCCGCTCCTTTAGGGCTCTTCGTTGTTCTTGCATTTCAACACTTCATCTTCAAACAGGATTCTTAGTGACCTTCCGCACAAAGATGTCGCATGAGAACAAGATAAAGAATTGCCCCATTAAAAATGGGTGATATGCAAAAGGTTAAAGGGTGGCAGCAGTTGTTTGTGTCATTGTTGCTGCTGCTTGCTTGTTTCACCTGTGGACTTGTTTCACCCTAATCCTTCCTAGCACTTGTCATGGCTGGAGAGAAAGCGGATGTGCAAGACTTCCTGCAGCAAATGCCACCTGAATTGAGATAAATATGGAAAACCTTTTGTTCATAGGATTCCAATGTGCAACGTGCCACTTCTGGGCTCCCAGGTCCATCCAGAACTGCAGTTCTGATGAATTTGTCATAGCCAGACAAAACTGAGAACTCAATAAATCCAGGGAGCTTCTTTAGAAGGAAAATGAGATGGAATGCTCTATGGAAAGAAGGAAAAAAACCCAAGGTGATGAAATGAGAAAGCACTGGGGACTATAAACCTGCCTTAATTTAGAAACACATCTGTCTGTCATTTTATATACTTCAGATATTGTTTCTTCCCACCTTAAAGTGTCTATTGCCTGTGTTCCCATACAGGGGGGTATAAGCCACTAGAACATATGTTACAGCTTAGATCTGTCCAACCGTTCCCAGACCAGGTCCAGCTGAAATATTAATTAGGAAATGCAATCCTCCCTACAAGAAAAAAAATTCTGGGGTTTTATGGCCCAGCTTACAGGATGCCGGTGATGATTGAAACTGCATAGCCCCAGATTTTTAAAGGCTTATAACCTATAGTAAGTGTATTTATTAACAGAGAGTGATTTTGCCAAATCGGCTGTCAACGACTTCCAGATTGCTGATGTCACAAGTCCTCATTCAGAGAGGGCAGATCATTGGTTTTTTGAGCGGCATTCTTGCTTCATTTTCTTCCGTGAGTCACATTGTCAATCTACTTGCAAATCCAGAGCACACATTAAATCACCAATGGAAAAAGTGCAGGGACTTCAAGATGGCAATCTGGGAGGCAGAACTGAATTATATCCCTGTAAATCGGTGGGCTGAGTTCAAGGCGCTGTCTCAAGATCTTCAAGTGCTGGAACAAAAACGCAACCAAGAATAATGGCAGAAAATGCACGTTTTGCAAGAAGTGATCCAGCAAAAAAAAAAATGGAGATTGTATACTGTCAGAAAATTCTTCCTGATGTTTAGTCGGAATCTCCTTCTTGTTACTTGGATCCATTGAGTCCTACTCTCCAGAGCAGGAGAAAACAAGCTTGTTCCATCTTCCATGTGACAGCCTATGTGACAGATATTTGAAGATGGCTATCATATCTCCTCTCATTCTCTTTTCCAAGCTAAACTCCTTCAGCCATCCTCATAAATCTCAGTTTCCACAATTTATCATCTTGCTCACCCTCCTCTGCCCACATTCCAGCTTGTCCATAACCTTTTTAAATTGTGGCACCCAGAACTGGACAGAGTATTCCAGGTGTGGTCTGACCAAGGCAGAATAGAGTGGTACTATTACTTCCCTTGATCTGGACACTATACTACTATACTTCTGTTGATTACAGTGCAAAAACTTCCAGGTTATCAGTGTTTCCTGAAAACAATTAACACAGAAAGGAATACTAAACTTCCACTAGATTTCCAGGACTGTCTTTCCCACAATGCAAAAAGATCATGTAAAACATGGAAATTACTGTATCAGTTAAGGAAACGTCAGGAAAACAGAATAAAGTGTCGTCCGAATGTAACCTAAGAGAGCTCAGAAAAGGATATTCCAAGCCTGGGTTTTGATTGATGGCTCTCGTTTGTTGGGAGTTACGTATATTATCTAGGGACGCAGGTGGCACTGTGGGCTAAACCACAGAGCCTAGGACATGCTGATCAGAAGGTTGGCGGTTCGAATCCCCGCAACGGGGTGAGCTCCCGTTGCTCGGTCCCTGCTCCTGCCAACCTAGCACTTCGAAAGTGCAAGTACAGTGGTGCCCCGCAAGACGAATGCCTCGCAATACAAAAAACTCGCTAGACGAAAGTTTTTTCCGTTCGCGATTTGCCTCGCAAGACGAATTTCCCCTATGGGCTTGCTTCGCAAGACGAAAACGTCTCGCGACTTTTTTTCTTTGACTAAAAACAAAGACATGTTTTGTTTATAAAGTTAATTTATTTTCCCTTAAATTTTTGAACTGCTCTTTACAGTATGTGTGACTTTAAAGAGCAGTTAATAAACTGTTGTTGTACCAAATTTGGCTTTGTTTGGACTTTTTTTGACCATAGGAACGCATTAATTGATTTTCAATGCATTCCTATGGGAAACTTTGCTTCGCAAGACGAAAAATTCGCTAGACGACAAAAATTGTGGAACGAATTAATTTCGTCTTGCGGGGCACCACTGTAGATAAATAGGTACCGCTCCGGCGGGAAGGTAAACGGTGTTTCCGTGCGCTATTCTGGTTCGCCAGAAGCAGCTTAGTCATGCTGGCCACATGACCCGGAAGCTGTATGCCGGCTCCCTCGGCCAATAAAGCGAGGTGAGCACTACAACCCCCGAGTCGGCCATGACTGGACCTAATGGTCAGGGGTCCCTTTACCTTTACTTTTTACGTATATTATCTAATAGGTTTCATGAAATTATTTTGATATATTGCAATATATCCTTCAGGAATGGTGGTAACAAGAAAAAGATTTTAGCTCAGAATACTGTGATTCAAAGCAAGCTTTCAAATCACTTCAGCCCTGCAGGAAAGAAGCATGCAAAGTGGGACAGCCCCACCCATCTTGAAACTCTTGCAGGGAATGAAGGAAACTACTGTTGAGCAGGGCATTTTGGTATTACAGGATCAACAAGCAGTTTTAATTGATGACTCCACCCATGATTTGGGCAATTTATCCCCAATTTACCAAGTGCAATTTTTAACTTCTGAAGGCAATAGGAAGCCTGATTGCAGATTTAGATCTTCTTGCCCAGATTTAGATCTTCTGCTGCACTGTGTTTATTACAAGGGTGATTAACTGAAAAGAAATTATTGGACAAATCGGCAGCATTAAAATTAGCACTTTCCCAATTTGACCTTGGGCTAGCAGACATTAGAATTAACAAGACTGTGCAAAGGGCTTTAGCTCAGATAATTTTTAACTGGTGGGTCCCCCCACTGTTGAACAGTGGGTATCACAAGAGAAGTGTAGCAGCAAAAAAATCAAAAGCTGCAGAGGCTGGATCTCACATCCTTTGACTGCAAGTAAGGACTTTCTTAGAAGTTCAGAGACTTCCTCGCCTTGGGCCTGATGAAACAATTCCCTCAGACTTACCTGTGAAGACTAGGAGGGCAAAAGTAATTAACAAATGCCTAAATAACAATGGGAGTAAGCACCAGTACTGGAAAAGCAAAAAGATCACAAAATATAAGAGAAGCATTAGTTCAAAGGGGTAAAGTAATAAGATTCATTTTTTACAATCTTTCTAAGTTGCTGGATAATAAGGCTGTCAAGGTTAAGCCAAAATCAAGGGAGATGGGATTAAGAATAAAAACTCCCTCTACTTCCAGGAAGACCTTAATGCACAGGATGCTATAAAAGACCGTATCTCACAACGGGCTCCATTAGCATCATGAGCTATCTTTCTCTTTCATCCTAAGGAAACACCAAGTAGTCCTATATAATTATCCTAAACATAAAGGATGACAAAGCCAATTTGAGGGCGAGATACATTTGGCACATCCTTTGAAGCATACTAAGCTGGATTCTATTGCTGTGAGAATTTGTTTTATGAATGACCCGATGCTAGAGCAACTATAATTTGTGCTCATTGTAAGTACTGTCTAGCATGCAATATCTGGAGTACTAGAACTCATTTAAACAAAACTGGCATTTGGCCCCATATATCAGCATCTGACACAGGAAGCAGCCATGCCCAATAACAATCAATGATTTATGGCAATTGGACACGAGTATGAAAATGTCAAATTTAATGTTTTACCCAATGAGGTTCTTTTCCCCAATTCATATCACCACAAACCAAGGAGTCTGGCCTTGAGGTAGGGAAGCATTCTTTGAGCCTAGAATGAAGCCTTGGCACTCTTGTTGGGCAAGGATCAGCTCAGCTCAGTAACCTCACAAGGCTATGTTCAACGCTATCTTTCTCGAGAAACTAGGCATTCAGTTCTTCACACGATTCTTTTCTGTATGCCCTATCCAAGGGAACGGTGGACACATGAGAAAGGGCCTTTTCAGTGATGCCCCCCCCCCATCTATGGAATGCACCTTAGGAAGATGTGCCTGACACCCTTTCTGTTTTAAGTGCCAAGCTAATACATTCCTGTTTACGCGACTTTCAGTGAGTTAATGTCTCTTTCAGCAGGGACGCAGGTGGCACTGTGTCAGGGACTGGGCAGAGGAGCAATGGTGGAGACCGCCTCCCCAGCCTCACCCTTACAGAGAAGATGGAGACACTTCAGATTTACAACAGGGGTTTGACCAGGGGAAGAGGAAGGGGGGGCGCGGTGAGTGCGGGCAGCCCTGGGTGTCACCACTGAAGGGGGCGACAAAATGCCGGGCGGCACTCACTGTGGGACCTGCATTGCGCCCGAGCCACGCATCTCTCCTGGGAGAAACGCGGTGACTTGGGCGCGTGGAGGCTCCACAATGCCCCAACAGGCCGACAGCTGCCTCCCCCCCCCCCTTAGCTGTAGGGCGGATGAGTGGGAGGAGGCAGGCAGACACCGGAGGCCCCGTGATGCGCCCCGCCCCAGACGCCCAAGTGACTTCCTCCGCTGCTGGGTTTGAGGGAGGTTACAGCTCAGAGGCAGATTGTCACGGCTAAAAATTGGCCGTGGTTTCTTTAATGCTAAGTCAGCATGAGTCAGCGGCCTACAATGACTCATGCAACCTTTCACCAAATTATACCTGTATATATAGAGTGGTCAATGTTAGTGTTGGGTGTGGGTTGGTTGGACGGTAGGATGGTTGCGTTTGATATGTCTAAAGCTGTTGGTCGTGGTTGGAGAAGACGACTTTTAAGAATAAAAGCAGCATTCTACTCTTTCTTAAGGACTCTTTGTGCCAACTAACGTCTGAGGACTAGGCAAAGGGGTAAAAAGGAGGTCAGAACCTTTTCTTTTACAAACACTGACACAGATGAGGGGGGAAAGCTGGGAAATAATGGGAGAGGAGGAGGAAGCACTAGGGGAGACAGCTGACAGATTCAGTGTCTTTAGAAAGCATTCCAGACCACCCTCCCAGAATATGGTGGGCATTAAAAGTAGGAGAGCAGAGAGCTCAAAGGCGAAAGGCACCCGTAGTGATGAATCATGAGAAAGTAGGAGACGGAGGGGGTGGGGATTCACCGGGAGCAGCACAATTACTCCAAGAGCCTGCATTTCTAAGTCTCTCTGTGAATACTGAATAAAAGGCATTGCTAAGAACTTTCCTTATCTTATCCATTCCTGGCAGCCTACTGTGGCGGGATCGGATCCCCTGACGCAGGGGTCAGCAAACTTTTTCAGCAGGGGGCCGGTCCACTATCCCTCAGACCTCGTGGGGGGCCGGACTATATTTTGGAAAAAAATATGAATGAATTCCTATGCCCCACAAATAACCCAGAGATACATTTTAAATAAAAGGACACATTCTACTCATGTAAAAACACGCTGATTCCCGGACCATCTGCGGGCTGGATTTGGAAGGCAATTGGGTCGGATCCCAGGCCTTAGTTTGCCTAACCATGCTCTGACGCCTGACACACTGTGGTCTGAACCAACGAGCCTCTTTGGTTTGCTGATCGTAAGGTCAGCAGTTCAAATCTGAGCGATGGTGTGAGCTCCCATTGCTCTGCCCCAACTCCTGCCTACCTAACGGTTCAAAAGCATACAAGCATGAGTAGATAAATAGGTACTGCTGCAGTGGGAAGGTAAATGGCGTTTCTGTGCGCTCTGGTTTCTGTTAGTGTCCCGTTGCGCCAGAAGCGTTTTAGTCATGCTGGCCCCATGACCCAGAAAGCTGTCTGTGAACAAACGCCAGCTCCCTCGGCCTGAAAGCGAGCGGAGCACCGCAACCCCATAGTCGCCTTTGACTGGACTTAACCGTCCAGGGGTCCTTTACCTTTACCATCTTTCATTGGTCATTATTCATCTATGGTTGGATGAGTGCTTTATATACCTTGAATTGTTAGCATTCCAAAATTTCCCCCTGGTTTTATATTGCTTCTATATGCTGTATTTTATTTTTGTCCAATCATTTGTGATGCTTCTTATTGTGAAAAGAGACTGGTAAATGAAATTAATATTAGTAATAATAGCAGCAGCAGCTATGTGAGGGGTAAACTATAGTTCCTGGGATTCTCCAGGTAAAGCAAAGTGCTTTAAATGTATGGCGAGAATGTGACCTTACTTCATTGATAACTTGCCCTTCCCTTTCCAATTAAAAGCAACGGCAACAAGATGTGTTTGACCAAGAACCTCAGTGGCAATATTCAGAGAAAAGAAGCCCTAAAATAATTAGGAGACTGAAAGGAAGGGTTGTGATTTGTTTTTGTTTGTTTTAATGGAGGAAAGAGTTATGCTATATCATGGTCTACATCTGAAAATAGGAAATCAGCAAGTAGGGTGGCATGAGAAAACAGAAGATTGCAACGAATATCCCTTGGTTCAGCAAGCAAGAGGGAAAATCAGGGCACCTGAACAAGCCTCAGAGCTACAGTTTTTCCTTCACAGTTCCAAAGAGTAATCATTAAGGGACAACGTTACTGGTTTACAAACTTCTAGGATATTCAACACAGTGGGGGCAGCTGCGAATAATGTGAATGCCCAGTGCACTTAAAATGCAATGCTTCTAAGTTTGGTTCCATGCATGGCCAAATATGCTGGTGTCGATAACAGGATCTCGTTCCATGCATGGGTTCCAAGTGCTCCTCCTTGTTCAGATTTTGCCAGTATTTGAACAATGGCATGCTCATCTCTTCTTCTCATCAGCAGCAAAAAGAAATCCCAAGCAGGAGAAAGCAGACGCAAGAAATCACAGGACATCTACGTTGCTCAAAAAGCTATTCTAAAGCACCTAAGTAAATTTAGGTCCCTTAAAAGTGGGTTAGGCACTTTGAAATTAAAGATACATTGGAACTACAATGACTTGACGCTCCACAAAACCTACTAGAATGGCTGAATCGCACAAAATTAACCCGTTGTGTCTGCACAGAGCACACCTAGAACCAATCCCATACCCAAAATAGCCTGCTGTGATAACGCCTTAATTTCTTTCAACTTCTACTTTGTTGATCAAGGGATATAGTGGAAGCTGAGACCAACTAGGATGAGCCTCTGGAAAACTGAAATCCATCACCTTGCCTTTGAATCCATCCAGATAAGTGGTTGCATAAGCTATTGCTTCTTTATAACAACATTACCATCTGCAAAGGAGATGATTTCAAGTTCAGAATTCTCTGCAATGACCCAAAAGGGACTTTGGGCCACGGTGCACATGGGAAAACTTCCTATGTGGGTCTCATTTCTGTGCACAAAACTGTCTTATGTATCCAAATATGCATAAACACCTCTGTTTGCACCTGTTTACACATGCTGGGCAGCCGGCATCAGTTGGGCTTCCTACTGCAGGAGACATCATATAGGCATCTAAGCACATGTGATGGCACATAAGGAAGGTACCTGAAATTTTCTCAATATAACAGTATCGGTTGTCGTATGTGAAGCTAAGACAGTGAACAAAGGAAGAATGAAAGCCCTGGGAGCCTTTGATAATGAAAACTAAGACTTGCTGGTTTCCCGCACACGTCTGGGTTACCTTTCGGCAATGTAAGCAAACGTCATGTATCTTGTACAAATATGATTGTGGCCCCTACCAAATGTTTGCTAATTCCAGTTAAAAAAAATCACAGAACCATGTACACAGAACAAGGCTATGGAGTAATCTCATCCAATACACCCCACCCACCCCGAAGCCCTAAGGCATCATCTTTTATGCAAAAACACCCCAAATGGATGCCTGTCCCAATTGCACTGGGCAACCTCCAAGAATGCAGTTTCCTCAACTTCCCCAGACAGCACGTCCTATTGAGGAACAATATGCATGAGCCAACGAGGCTTCTTCAAATGTGTAAATTTGAATCTGCTTTCCTGTAATTTAAACCCGTTGCTTCTGCTTCTGTCATCGGTGCACTATGTGATCATCTATTTCTTCTCCCCTTCTTTCCGAGATCCTTTAGGAAATGGATAATTTTGACTGCACCTTAACCACTTGAGATATCCCTAGAAACAATCTTCACTAACGTGGTATGTGAACTTTCAAATAAGAAGAACACACGGGCTTTGCAGTTTTGATTGGAAGGGGGAAATAACCAGGGTGTGCTTTATTCTAAGACTCGATAGAGGTCTATGTACCTGCCAAAGGACAAATTATACAGAGACAAGAGTTGACAAAAAAACTCAAAAGCACCTAAGTGATTAAGGAACTTAGACTCCACATTTTAATAAAGCCCGAGGCATGTAGTGTTGATTCACAGTGCAATAATCCTTTCTAAACTGACTTGCTGTAGACAGCACTGGCATTCTACTATAGGAAACCAATGGGGATATTAATATCGGCTATTAACACTGATCCTATCTCGTAAATCCAGCCTGTCTGTTACCACAGCACTCAAAGGTGTTCTGAGGTCAAGAGGATGTGGTGTCCAAACGAGTCTTCTATTCCAAGAGGAAAGCAGCAAAAACAATCTCTACAGCAAGCATCAGATCCATATGTAGGAAAACCAAAAAGCTGGTTTTAAATGTCATGTTTTTCAAAGTGAGAATTGATGCTGGAACCAGTTCTAAAAACTGGCTGGCTGAGCTGCAGCTGCAGCTGCAGACAATCAATCAAAGCAGCTCAGACTCAATGGGAAGGGGTGGGAATTGGAAGCGAGGGGGGGGGAAGCATGCACATAAAATGGAAAACTAGGAGCAGGTTACAAGCCTTTCTAGGCCTTTAAGATTACAAAGAAATGCGAGCCCACTTTAGTGTTTTGTCTGCAGTCAAATGTCTCCTGAATGGTTTCCAATCGGCGTACGCACCAACGACCGGTTGCGTTGTAAAATGTGGACTGCAGGAGAACAGGACGGCAAGTTCTGTGAACAAAATCGACACGGCAAACACTGACGCTTTGGGTCTTCACCTGGCGTGGCTGCTTGTCTGAATTCTGAGCTGCTCCACACTGATGCCCCCATGTCTGAATTCAGGGGCAGAAGTAGTGTGTCCCAAGTGAAAGGACAAAGCACTAGCAAGAAGGTTAACTTTCTCCCTCAACACCAAACCAGTAGTACAGCGTTCCTCACCCATTGTCAACACTGCCATGGTTCAGTTCAGGAAATGGAAACGCTTCAGGAGCAAAAGAGTTCTTGACAGAACTGCCACAGCCTCCGTCAGATAAGACCCCTGTGGCCTTGCTATAGAATATATTGAATGGAGATTAGGTGGCCATGCAAACCGCCGTAACAACAAAGCTGTGATTAAGGGCAGGTCAAGGTGGAAGAAGGCCTTGGGCAATTCCAGAAACAGTTACCACCAGGCCTTAAGTCACTCAAGTCAGTACTGTTTGGCCAAAAGAGTGTTTTTTTGAAAAGAACAACAACAATAATAATAATGGTCACAGCAACAAATTAAAATGAGGGGTGCAACACTTACTGTCCAACTCCTATTCACTTGGTTTTGCTATGCTTTTCAGACAGAAACACAGTTTGATCCTGTGCCAGACGTGTAGGGGTGGGACTTGCTCAGGTTAATCATCCAGAAAAAGTGAAAAGTTGTGAGGGGGTTGGTGGGAGATGAGCAATGAAGTGGCAATTTGTGTATGACGTGTGAGTGTTTGAGACAAAAAAAAAAGGGAATACTCCTGCCAGTATAAAAACGAGCAGTGCAAAACTGACTGGCCCCTGCCCCCGGCTTTTGCGTCCTCATCGAGAGCTGCTCCTTTCTAAGTTCCATTTTCCTTCAGGGCATCACCTTCTCTTCAGTCAAATGCATTGGCCCATGACTTACAGCCAAGTGAGAGGGCACTGGCTGTAGGTCATAAGGTGATTGATTCACCATTGCTTAGTAAACAGTTAATGTGTGAGACGTATATAGATATATATCCCGCACTTCAGAATATAATTATTCATTGGAGGCATAACCAAAGCAATGGAATAAGAAGTCACCACAGCAATGTTTTTGCATCCTCTTGATGTTTGTGCAAGAACCATGCTGTCTCTGGGCACTTCCTAAAGTAGGATGCAAGCCTTCTCATGAATCAGTGGGCTGCCTAACATATAAGCCAAACTCTTCATTGAAATTAAATTAGTCTTCCACCCTATACATATATATAATATTTATCTATATGGCCCATGCTTTCTCCTCCTCCGTTTCCCAGCAAAGCCCTATAAATACTAATCTTTGTAGCTTTAGCTGTTGCAGCTGTCATCACCCCCCACCTTCCAACTCCCACATAAGAACAACAACAACAAAAAAGTTCTATTAAAATCAAGCACTTAACATAAATATTAAAACAATGGTAGGGACAAAATATAACTCTACATATAGAACTTCATAACTACCGTAGCACCTATTACCATAAACGAAAGCAAATCTGGTCTGACAGGGAACATGAGGGGGGGTGGGACTGAGGCGACGCTTACAGAACTTGCGACTGTCGTCATTTCAATCACTCTTTTAAATTTTTGTTCGTTTACAGTTGACAACCTTATTAAAATTCATTTCACTAACCAGTTCATTCTAAGTTACTATGGTTACCAAGGAACCCTTTAAAAAATAAAAATAAAAACCTTCAAGAGGATGATGATAGGACTTTAGCAATAATAATAATATTAATAATAATAATAATTAAAAAAAACAAAAATTGGCCAGTGGCAGGTTCTCCTACTGGTTCTCCGATGAGGGCTGCCCTGCCACATGCCCCTCCTCCTAAAGCCCACCAGTCCACAGAAGGGTAAAATCATGTACAAGTCCATTTCTCAGTTCCCCAGGATGAGTTTGACAAAAGAAGCCACGTCTGTCTCTTTGGATTCGTGCAGGGTGAAGAAACTGTGTTTCTGAAAGAGAGAGCGAGAGAGAACCAGTGAGGGAAAGAGAGGGGAAACATGTCAAAACCTTCCATTACACCTCTCACAGGAATCCTAGATTCCCCACCACCACCACCACCACACACACACATTACCTATAAAGGGACCACAGTAATTCCCAACGCAGGTGACGCTGTGGGTTAAACCACAGAGCCTAGGACTTGCCGATCAAAAGGTCGGTGGTTTGAATCGCTGCGACAGGGTGAGCTCCCGTTGCTCGGTCCCTGCTCCTGCCAACCTAGCAGTTCGAAAGCACGTCAAAGTGCAAGTAAATAAGGAAGTGGGAAGGTAAACGGCGTTTCCATGTGCTGCTCTCATTCGCCAGAAGCGGCTTAGTCATCCTGGCCACATGACCCGGAAGCTGTCTGTGGACAAACGCCAGCTCCCTCGGCCAATAAAGTGAGATGAGCGCCGCAACCCCAGAGTCGGTCACGGCTGGACCTAATGGTCAGGGGTCCCTTTACCTTTTTAATTCCCAAACAGGGTGATGATGACAGCGGGCCTCAACTCGAGGTACATTTTCCGTGGGACACATTCAGATGCAGCACCAAGCCATCAACCATGGTTAACCAGGTGAGTTTGTGCAGGAGCCTCCCTTTCTCCAAAGAAGAAACAAGCCATGAAATTGGTTGGCTTAGCATTTCATCCCAACCACTGTCCCAGTTAGTTTTGCTGCAAACAAACCACAAGAGGAAGCCAAGGTTCCCAATTGTGGCTTCCTGGGGAGGGCTGCTTTGGGTGTAATGCTAAGCCAGCCATCCTTTGGTTTGTTTTTCTGCTGGCCACAGGAAATAGCAGAGCAGGGAGCTCAAGCCCAGCTCATGCACAGACGGATTTGCTCACCCATGGTTTATGGCTTAGTGTGGCATCCAAATGCAACCAAAGTCTCCACAGCAAAATACAGATGTCCTCCCCACCCATGGTCAAATATAAATGAACTGGATACAATAATATTGCAAAAATGGTAATCAGCATTCCGTCAGGGCTATCAAAGAAAAGCTTACCGTGAAAAGCAATTGAGAGCTATTGGAACAATAAATAAATACCACTGAACTGGACACAACTCAGCAACAAAAACTTCCATAAAGATTTAAATGAACAAGAAAAGAAAGATTCCTAACATCTTTCTTGTGTGGGAAGTGCTTTTCGTCTCTCTCTCTCTCTCTCTCTCATTAATTATCACAATAATCCCATTAAGTGAGTAGTCAATACATTTTTTACAGATAAGCAAAGCCAAGATCGAAAAAGAAGGATGTGCCCCGAAGTCAAAACTGGAAGTTCAAAGTTCAGGAAGGACTGAAAGATGCTCCTCCCTAACCACTACAGTGGACGCAATTCAGAGAGGGTTTCCTTTGTGAGGAAAGACTTGAAAAGGTCCTAAAAAATGAACGCAGACCCACCCGATCTTTTAAAAGAGATTCCCAAAGTATTTCAGTCAATGAGTTTTGAATGCGAAAGGTTTGCGGGAGGAGTGGGACATTTCTATGTGGTACGAGGTGTGACTCTCAAGTTTGATCTAGATCTCTTTGGCTGGCTCCTGGATTATGCATTGTAGCTGCAGTCACACCAGGGTTTAGGCGAGAGAAGAATCTATTCATCTAAATCCTGTCTCAGACTTATTTAGGGCTGGCTCAAACACAAGTATGTGCATATGTATAATTATATTTCTATATTGCCCTTCATCATAAGATCCCACGGCAGTTCGCAGAATAAAATACAGGATAAAAGCAAGTAAATAAGGACAGCGAAATGAAATGTTCATAAGTTATGTGCATGACACATGGTGGGGTCAGACGAAACTCCATAAATGGGCCATTATGTATGAACTGGGGTGTCTGCCAGTAATCTCTCCCCATGCAACATATATGCCACAAGAAACTGTGTGTGGGAGCTTAGGTAAAAGGTACCACTGCCCGTACGGGCCAGTCTTGACAGACTCTAGGGTTGTGCGCTCATCTCACTCTAGAGGCCGGGAGTCAGCGCTGTCTGCAGACACTTCCGGGTCACGTGGCCAGTGTGACAAAGCTGCTCTGGCGAGCCAGCGCAGCACACAGAAATGCCGTTTACCTTCCTGCCGGAGCGGTCCCTATTTATCTCCTTGCACCCGGGGGTGCTTTCGAACTGCTAGGTGGGCAGGAGCAGGGACCGAGCAACGGGAGCGCACCCCGCCGCGGGGATTCGAACTGCCGACCATGCGATCGGCAAGTCCTAGGCTCTGAGGTTTTACCCACAGCGCCACCCGCGTCCCTGTGTGGGAGCTTACTTCCATGCAATATACAACAACACAACAGTACACACAACAACACAACAGTACACCCATAGCCCTTAATTCATACTAAATGTCCAAAGTGTTGAGGTGTGTTTATGCAGGAATACTCTTGTGCCACACTGTACATGTTGGAGCAATGTGTAAGCCAGCCCTGTAGGAATGGGAAAGTGTTCCCATGCTCAGAAGAGGTGTTCCCCTGAACCCAGGCAGTGCAGAGCAGTGGGTATATCTAACATGGTACCCCTGCATGTGAGCAGAGCATCATCTGCAAAGGGCATTGAGGGGGTGAGGGAGGGAGAAAGAGTAACACTCATTCACTCCAGGTGGAGATGGGGCCTGGGAAAAGGTGGTCAAATATATGGGATCCTTCCACTAATATTAAGAACTTCACAGTAACCAGCCAGATGAAAATCTGAACACCAATGTCCGAAAAGAAAAAAGAAAAAAACTGTGAGGAAAATGACCAGTTTTCAAACTTTCAGCCTTCTGCAACTTCCCGGCTCATGGAACTGGCTTATGTTGCAAAGGATTCTGGGGTGAAGAATTTGTCCTTGGTCTTGGGCTTGTCTCCCAGCCTAACGAACACCCTTTTGGCCAATCTGTCTTTGAAGGAAGCTTTGCCTGCCATTAATGTTATTCTCCCAGGCGGAACCTCCTATCAGCTTCCAAGGAACCCCAGGGTTCCCCAGGACGCGTTTTGGAAACCACGGTGGTAATATAAAGCAAAGCGTAAGTAAGAAAGAAAATTAGCTCTCTAGCCATGCCCGAGTCATCCTCTCATTTTCCACTTGAAACCTCAACGACGCAGGAAAGCAAAGGAAGCCGCCTCAGCCTTCAAAGACAAGCAGCCCGTTCCAGGACCGCAATGTCTGCTGCCATGGGAAAGTGAAAAGGGCTAAGGGAGGAAAAGCCCAAACCACAGGACCTTACAACAATAATGTCAGCCATAAAATACCACAATGCTGAGATAGATTTCAGAGGTGATCCAATATCCTAATTCAATAGAAATGTGCAGGGCTGCCAACCAGAGTTTGGCTGAAGCACATGCCTTTCCTCACTTCCACCCTGGCGAACCCAGTGTGTGCTAAAAAGCCACGTGGTAAAAACACCGCTGTATGATTTGGAAGCAGGTGGAGGGATAAATTCTATAAATGCACGTATGGTACATTTTTAAACAAGAGCCAATAAATCAAGGCCTTTCTCCACCTAAAATAGCTGTTAATGAAAGGTACATAGGATCACAGAATGCTGGAGTTGGAAGGGACCACTAGCTTAATCCAGTCCAATCCCTTGCAATGCAGGAATCTTTTGCCCAACAAGGGGCTTGAACCCACGATCCTACGTGATAATTGATCCCTTTTGCAGAAATGCCATAGGAATTACTTATACACCAAAGAAAATCCCGTGTTGCAAAACAGAACACTCTGAACAACAACAAGCAACACGTCGGCTAATAATATACCGACAATATTTTTATAACACTATACTGTTTCAAAATTCATAAACAGAAGGCATATAATATGTGCATGGAGTCACAAACTAATAAGAATCAAATAAATGTTCCAAGAACAGGAATGGTAGGAGTGGTAAGTCACTGTCAAAGATCACTGAAATGGAGTCAGAATGCCTTTCCACAGTCAATGTCCTACAAACGTGAGCTGATGGGTGCTCCAAACGTCGAAATAGGCCGCTCCGAGCACAGCAGCAAGAACAGTACAGTGCTCCCAGGATAATGAACTGTTTCAATGATAAATCTTCATCAGCAAATTAATAGTTCCCAAAGGTACATCAAATGGCCATGGATCAGCTATCACTAAAAAGTGTAGTAAGCTGGTGCCATGTCGCTTGTTGTTGTTGCTTGTTGTTGTTCATAGGAATTACTTATACAAATTTCTTTTACAAGAAAAGAAGAGGATAATGGTTCAGAAACTTACACTTGGATATCAGAACCACCATTTAGTAAGAGTCAAAACAAAGTGGCAGACTTGGGAGTATCTCAGAATTTCACCAGCATTAAGAAGGAAATACGTACTGCAATATTATACACATAAATGGATGGGAGGGTTGAAATCGTTGTCAGAAGTCCCCACCTTCCTTCCCCAGGGACTTCACAGAGGTGAGCAGGACGTGGTGGTGGTTGCCACAAAAGTTTTTGGAAATTCTTGCAGTCTTGCTTGATATAGTGATTTTATGGGTACAGGTCATAGAAGAGAAAGGGAACTGCAACTTCTCTACCATAAAAATGGATCCCATGCAGTAAAAGCAGCTTGTAAATTTGTATAAAAGCCCCTTCAGAAAGAAAAACTACAGTCATCTCCCTCCAAACTGCAATGCCTTTTTAGCAACATCTGGGTGGAAATTGCTGAAATGTCCGGGAAAAGCTCAACAACTTTTGTGTCCAGATTTTCACTTTTTGAAATATGGCAACCCTAATTGGTTCTTGAGTTTCCATCTGGCAGAAACAGTAGTGCTGATTAAGGAGACTTAATGAATTTGATCTTTGAGGATTCCAGTACAAATTTACCCATTCTGCACCTCCCTGAGTAATGTGTGGGTTTGGGACTTAAGGCAACCACTGGATTTCACACTTCCTAAGGTAAGCTATTGGCTCAAAACATGATTCAGATAACGTAAAAGAACGCTAACATTTGTGGGTTTCCATCCACCCGGAGGGAAAACCCAAACCAATTCTCAGGATGAGCATCCGCAACGACAAGCTGCCAGAACCAAAACTTGTGTTTTCTGCCTGTACTGCACCCAGATCTGTTGCGACTACAAACTCACCATTAGTTCAGGGTATGTTGGCCTCTCTTTGGAATTCTTCTTCAAGCTTTAAGTGGGGGGGGGGGGGAGAGAGAGAGAGAGAGAAAGAAAAATTATAGATGTGTTTCAACCAATAGAAGCAAACAGCCAACTTGCCCGTGAAAAAAACAAGGAATTATCTGTGTCCCTGTAAAGGAGGGTGATGGGACTTGCTTTGCACCAGTCTCAGCACCAAAGGTCACCAGAAATGGAACCAAAGCGATGTCAACTGATGTCCACCCAAACATGTAACTAGATCATGCATGGTTCCAGCTCCCATGCCTATGCATGTAGAGAGCTATGAACACAGAATCCCTCCTGCATTAACTCCCATGCTTAAACTTCCCTTAAAACTGCAGGCATTGGAGAAGGGGCTAAGAGATGCTGCTCTCTGGCAATCATGTGAAGAGCCCTTCAGGCATATCATTTGTATGCTGACTTAAGTGTGACTGGGATTCCAAGGCAAACTTTTAATTCTGCACAGCTGGTGACAAGCTGTTTCAGTGCCCTCGCCAAACTTCAATTCCCAGTATACTTTGCAGGGCACCAGGACAAGTTGAACTGGCATAAAACTAATACTTACTTGTAGATGAGCCTCCTCAGACATTCCCACCCCCCAAAGAGATGAGCATATAAAATATTCATTTATCAGCTGTACACAACACGGGGGGACTGTTCTACCTTCCCATCACCTTTGATCTGCGTCACCCATTGCCAGGCCAGGCCAGCTGGGCATGCTTCATCCTTTCTGCAAACAGCTATTATTACTACAATGGGTGGCTGGGAAAGTTTGTCTGTGACTTGAACGGGTGAGGTGGAAGGGTAAAAAAGATCCATTTATTCCGGTCTCCCTGCAGCTGAAAATAGCTTTGAAGACAGGATGTAATAGCAACTCACTTCCTGGCAGAGTATTTACGGGGAAGATGCTTGGAGTGACTTGAAAAAAGATCTTCACACGTACACATGCTTTAGCAGAGAGGGGAAGGAGGTGTAAAGTGTCACACTGAGAGAAACAAAAGTATGATCATCGGGCTATAGTAAACACACCCTCTTCTGGGATTTGCCAAGCCCAGGGGGTAGGGGGGAAGTGGAGGATGCTTACTGAAGGGATATTTCCTGCCCATCTCTCACTGCATCATCTCCTAGCTTAGGTTTACGGAAACTCTTATGCTGTGTAATATAACAAAATCCAATGATTCTTTCGTGTGCGCATACACCCCATGTCTTTGCTTATCAAAACTGACAGGAGAGAGTGTGCACGTCGAAAATTGTTGGGGTTTTTTTTAAAAAAAATAAACTATCATCGAACTCTATCCAAGCTGGCCATGAGGAGATTTCATATTCTTCTGCTAATTTATTCCTTTCCCATAAGCTTTTCATAATTTTACTATGAACCTAGGCTGCATTTTTGTAGAGTTTAAATCTATTTCTCTCTCTCTCTGTCACACACACACACACACAGAGAGAGAGAGAGAGAGAGAGAGAGAGAGAGAGAGAGAGAGGATTTGGATGAAAGTAGCAATAAGAAGGCAGAAGGAAAGATAGGGGTAAACTGAAGATGCAAGATGTAAACTGAAGATGATAGACGGGATGATACGATGGCAAGTTTGGCCGTCTGAAAGAACATAAACTTACAGTGTGAGGACTAATGGCTCAAAAAAGGCCACCATGAAACAATGAAGTAAAACAGCACTCATTTAAATGTCACAAAAGGAACTCCATTCTTTTAGGCAGCCTGCAGGAACCAAAGACTCTACACTGCTCTATTTCAACGGTCCTTTCTCTTCTCCTCACACTCCCATCTACTTAGCAGGTCCACCTCCACATGCGATCTGCCTCGGCACAATGGCGTTTCACGTCTTGCCCCAGAGAAGTAAAGGACCAGAACTCTGACACACTGAGTCACTTCCCACATAGACCATTAGGAGGTCAACATGACATTTCCTGAAAGCTACAGGAAACAGTCCTTGAGGAAAGTTCACTCAGACACACGTGCCTCAGCTCAGGAAGAAGGGAGTGGAAGTAGAGATGGCTGACGTAAAGACCAGGCTCTGATATGCACCTTGTCCGATTCCCTTGAGAGCTTCTGCCTGTTTTCAAAACAATGGAGCAGCTACTTCCAGAGCAAGTATCTTGATCATGCCATTAGCAGCCAAAGGCAAGCATCTGCTGAGTAATTAAACTGGCTTATTTATTTATTTATTTTTAAAGTAAGTAGTGGACTAAAATAATTATCCCTACTTCCTCTACAGCATGGATATTTGTGACAAATTTTCAAGGAGGAATGGGCTTCTTATACCTGTCAGCCAGACCCATCAACCTCAATCCTGCAAAGATTTTAACTGATAAGCTGAATTCTGGGGACAAGGTGGGGTTTAACCCACAAGCATGGGTATTGCTCTATAAAGTAAAAGGTGATTGGCTCCTGCCCCAATGAGCTTACAATTTAAAATTTCACCCAGGGGGACAATAGCAAGTTCAGTCCAGCTACACCAGAGCTGGTTATTTGGGGCGAGCGGTGGGGTCATTTGTTGTTGGCGTTGCCGCAGAATTTTAATGCATTTTAAATCTGATTTAAGTTATTGTTTTGTTTTTTCTCCTTCACTGTAGTGTGAATTCTGGCCCCAACCCAATGCTTTTGACCCTTATAGCTGCAAACTTCCTTTTTACCTTTTTTTTAAGAGCCAAAAAGGCAGCATGTAATTCTTCTTTATTTAAAAAAACAACAAACGAATAACGTAATGCATTTGATTTATGTATTTATTGAAATAGTTTAAGACGTTATTTTGTTACTGCAAACTATCCCAAAATAATTAATGAAGGGTGGTGGAGAACTAATACTTTTAAATTACGTGTATGCATTTATATGCATACGTGTGTGTGTGTGTGTGTGTGTGTGTGTGTGTGTGTGTGTGTAAAACTATATACACACAGACTGATCGATATACTCCAAAATAAAATAAATCACAGTAGAACCAGTCAAATTCTACTGACAGCTTACTATTAAAACCAAGCAAATTCCTGGTGACCACGCAAAGGTCTTCAATAGCATTTGGCGCAAACAAACAACAATAAACTAGGTCAGGGATAGAGGAACCTCTGGCCTTCCAATGTTGTTGGACTACAATTCCTATCAGCCACAAGGGTCTATTTTGTGTTTCTAACTGGTTGGGTGTTCTTTAGATGTACACCACCTTGAGATGCTTGTTTGGAAGGTGATTAAATGTATCCACAGTAGCGATAATGACCATAATCATTAATACCTGCCTGTTGGTTGTGCTGGCTGGGGCTGATCACAGCTAGGAGTCCAACAACATTTCGAAAGCCAAAGGCTCACCTCCCACCCCACCCCCTTTGACTGCGTAAGTCTGGGAGCAGGCTCTAAAGTTAGGTTGGGGTCTCCTGGGGTCCCCACCCACCCCAAAAAATGACTCATGCTTACCACTGTGAGGTAAAATCAACAAACTCTGCAGAGAAGGTGTCTGGGAGCTGAGGCGATGGCTCTTCCACCACCTGTTTGAGCTGCTGGAATGGCGTCCCCCAGGACTCGTATGGAAACCGCAAAATGGCCAGTTCAATCTGGGCGTGGAGACAAGATGGAGAGACATCAATATCACTTTCTTAGGCTTTTTTTTTAAAAAAAAAGAAAGGTACCTTATAAAGGTACCTTTATAAAGTACCTTTATACAGTGGTACCTCAGGTTAAGAACCTAATTTGTTCTGGAGGTCCATTCTTAACCTGAAACTGTTCTTAACCTGAGATACCACTTTAGCTAAGGGGCCTCCCACTGCCCCTGCGCAATTTCTGTTCTCATCCTGAAGCAAAGTTCTTAAACCGAGGTACTATTTCTGGGTTAGCAAAGTATGTAACCTCAAGTATTTGTAACCTGAAGCGTGTGTATCCTGAGGTACCACTGTATACTAAAGGCAAGGAAAAAGCTGTGGCGCTGTGGTCTAAACCAATGAGCCTCTTGGGCTTGCCGATCAGAAGGTTGGTGGTTCAAATCCCTGTGATGGGGTGAGCTTCCATTGCTCGGTCCCTGCTCCTGCCAACCTAGCAGTTCAAAAGCACATCAAAGTGCAAGTAGATAAATAGGTACCGCTCCGGCAGGAAAGTAAACGGCGTTTCTGTGCGCTGCTCTGGTTCGCCAGAAGCAGCACAGTCATGCTGGCCACATGACCCGGAAGCTGTACACCGGCTCCCTCAGCCAGTAAAGCAAGATGAGTGCCGCAACCCCAGAGTCGTCTGCGACTGGACCTAATGGTCTGGAGTCCCTTTACCTTTATCTTATCTAAAAAGTACAGTGAGGAGACAAACAACACTGTTCCGTTTCCCTAACAACCGTAGCTTTTGCTGCCATCTGCAGGCATGGCCCTGCAATGGCACTGGACCTCCTCTTAAGGCTTCTGCTCCCTCTTTTCTTTTTTCCGCTCCCCCCTTAGAAACCCTGGGCTCATTTGGCGCCTCTGGAAGGCACAGCCTGTGCGAATCCCTGGAGACGGCATGTCTCTGGGAATATTTAAAAGTAGCAGCATGTGAGGCCAGTTCAGCTGGTTTGCACCACGTACCCACAGCCTTCCCTGGAGAATGCAGAATGCCAGGGGAAGGTATGCTCTCTGCCCTCCCGGCCTCTCCCTCTCCATTCCCTACCCACAGGGGCTGTTGCAACCAGAGGGGACTCATCGTTCCCTGGAGAATGATTCCAGTTTGCCAAAAGAAGCTGTCTGTTTGCTCTGAATGCTCTGATTCCCTGAAGCAGGCGTGGTGCCAGTTGAGCGAGTATGGAGACAGATTATGACTGCAGGGCACCAGGTTTCTTTCAGATAAACAACCTACACATGCACGCTGATGCCTAGCTGCATTAGCGTTTATCGGAAGAACTGTTTTAAAAGAGGCTGCGGAACGCGTGTACGTTCTGAAATTCACCTGCCTACCCAAACTAGTCTGGTTTTGGGTTGCTGTTTTTTAAGGAAGCCAGTCCCGATTTTAAAAACCGATCAGTCCCAAGGATGCTCAAAGCTGCTGACTTGGTTGCTCTAGAAAACAGGCTGCCGCCGGCATACAAGCTGACACTACATCCGGAAATCTAGGCGTCTCTCCTGGCAGCCTGCTTTCCTTCTGACCTGTTTCTGCCTATGGTTCTTAGCACAATTCATCTGATGTCTCTTGAACGTTGTCAAGAGAAGCTCGGATACCCACACGAAGTGAAAACACTCCTTTGTGGAGGGAATTAGGACCTCTGCAAACAAATGAGAAGGGACAGCTTTAGGTCTGCAAGAGGTCAGCTGGAGAAGGGGGGGCAGGGAAGCAAAATTGAAGATGGAAAGCAAAGCAGGAAAAGAAAGTAAAATCCACCACATTTTTTGCTTTAAACCTGCCAATAAATCCAGAAAGGGAAAAAAGTGAACTGCTCCAATGAAGCATTTCTTCATGCCAGTGGCTCTCAAAATGCATTTTGGGGGGCAGTCTCCAAGTTTTCAAGAAGTGTATTTGAGGCTCCTTAGTGAGAAGGTAAGTAATGGTGGGCAAGTTTCCTCAAAAGTCTGCTTACTTGCAACTACGGATCGGTGACAACTTGAGACACTGTGTTTGCGCCATGGCACACTCTCAAATCACATGTGGTGGTGATAAGGCTCAATAGGCCTGTACCCCACCTGAAAGGAAGGCATGCCCTAGAACCATCTCCCCCCGTTCCCCATCTCTCTTGCCTAGACAACATCTCCCATCAGCCTCAGCCAGCACGGGCAATTGTCAGGGATCATGGGATTTGTAGTCCAAAACACATGGTGGGTTGCTGAAGGATGCTCATATTCCCCACAGTTTTCTGCAACATGTGCTCCCCAGTAGACTATGGCTAAGGAAACGGTTCTCTTAAAAAGAAAAAGGCTGAAAACCACTGCTATATGCCTTATCTGTAATAGTGATCTCTGTCACGCACTCACTATCTCTCTCTCTCTCTCTCTCTCACACACACACACACACACAAATACCTGCCAGACAAATACAGTGGTACCTCAGGTTAAGTACTTAATTCGTTCCGGAGGTTCATACTTAACCTGAAACTGTTCTTAGCCTGAAGTACCACTTTAGCTAATGGGGCCTCCCACTGCCACTGCGCCGCCGGAGCACGATTTCTGTTCTCATCCTGAAGCAAAGTTCTTAACCTGAGGTACTATTTCTGGGTTAGCGGAGTCTGTAACCTGAAGCGTATGTAACCTGAAGTGTATGTAACCCAAGGTACCACTGTATATGGCATACAATGGAATACTAAAATGCACACATTTAGACTAAGAGTCATGGGTCTTGTTTCTGAAAAAAGGTTAACGACTACTGTTCCGGACTTCCTATAAACTCCAACCGCCAGTATTAATCCAGTATTAACACAACCCTCACATGAGTTACTCACAGCTCTTTCCAGCCTCAATAAAATACTAGAATCATAGAGTTGTAGAGCTGGAAGAGACTCCAAGGTAGGTTGCCTAGTCCAACCCCCTGCAATGCAGGAATTTCAGCTAAAGCATCCATGTAAAGAGGCAGAAGCAGTCAAACCGCATTCCCCACCCCCCCAAAAAATCAAGATATTTCTCCTGCTCTCACATAACCCCCATGACCGCAGTGGGCGCTGCTAAGTACAGTGGCGAACTTAAAACAGTGAAATTGTTAATCTTTCCTCTCACAGAATGTTCCGCATTTAAACATGGACACATTTCGAGTTCACCATGTCTTCAATGTATTGAAGGCTAAAGGCCTGAGCTATATTCAGGCATTTTATTAATCGCAATCAGCCGCAGATTGCAAAATATTTTATGTGTGGAACAAGGCCAAATGGACAAAACTCTCTTCTGTAGCCACAGTCCATCAGGCCTTCCTGTGTAAACTCTTACCATAGTGATTCCCAGACTCCAAATATCGGATTTGACGCTGTATCCCTTTTGGTTTAGTTCTGGGTTGATTCTTTCAGGCTGGGGTGGGGGGAGAAAGAGACAGAACACAAATAGTATTATATTTAGTTGCCCAAGTTGTAAATCCCTCAGCTGATGGAGGAAGAAGACTCTCTCAACTTCCTGTATGCATGCAAATGAATGAAGGTGTATGCAATGTGTAACTATTCCCTTAGGCTTTGAAGAGATTTCACAGGGAACGTATTTCTGCCTTAATCTGATTTTTGTTAAGAGTAGCCTTCCCCAACTTCGAATTTAACATACACTCTCCCGAGAGTACTGTCAGTGAAAGCAGTTTGGCTTGCCAGACAGAATGATCCCCCCTCGCCTTCCAGTACATGCAAGTCTGGGGATTCTCTACCCTGGCCAATTTCAGCAATTTGGGGAGTGGGGGGCAGATCCCATTGCACAAGTGGAAGCCCTTCTGCAAAGTAGAAATACTGAAAATGAACAGAAACGAAAACCTGCCCCCATACATGTAAAAAGAGTCAGGAAGTACAGTGAACTTTTCCCGTATTTTGCACTTACTGTAAGGTTGCCAGATGTCCCTGTTTCCCAGGGACAGTCCCCGGATTTACACATCAGTCCCCAAACAAAATCCACTGAAGTTGAAAAGTGTCCCCAGATTCATTGAAAAAAAACCTGGTAACCTGAACTTACTGCCATGTAAGGCTTGCAGCCAGCATCCATCGTCTTGGCCACAGAGTCAACGAGGTAACCGCTGATTCCAAAGTCACACATTTTCACCTGTCCCAGTGTGTTGATCAGTACGTTTGAGGGCTTGACATCTGCAAGGTGGAATGCACAGGAAGCAGGTTGCTTGCAGTAGTGTTACAGCAGAAATGGAAGAGGACAAACAAGAGCCACCAGAGGGCACCAGCATACATTTCACTTGTCATCTTGAGAACCACAGGAGATAAGAAAATGATGTCTTTTCCCAGGCTGTAGGCCAGGGACAGGGAGCCTGCCACCATACGGACGTTGGACTCCTATCCAGTAAAAGTTCAAAAACAGGGGTACAAGTTTGAGCAGAAGTCACAGGGGCCAAACAGAGATGCAGGTTCCATTCTGGCTCGCTGTTAACCATCGTTAAAGAGACTGGGAGCCAGCATTAAGAACCCATGCTTCTTCTTCTCCCTGGAGCACAACTGCTGACTTTCTTTCAACCATGGTTAGCACCAATATTCAGCAACAGTTATACCAGCCAGATTGTCCAAGACTTACAGAAACCCTGGTTTATTCTATGGCAGGGAAGAAGACGTAGAGAGCTAGTGGTCACATTTATGCTTAATGCTAAGCCATGTTTTAGAACTATGTGCAGAACTATGAGCCCGAGCAAAACCCTATTTGCAGGTGCTTTCCCCATTTTTCTCCTTCTACCAGGCAGCCAGAAGGACTTTGTGAGCGAGTCTCCCCTAATCTTGGCATGCCATTTTGTATTAAACAGGGATCATTGTTTATCGAACCTCTGGTTGGTTAAACAAGAGAGCTTCATTAAGCCATGGTTTGGCCTGCTTCACACATTTCATCCAACCATTGTTTAAAACAAACTATGGTTTAATGTGACTGAACTCGAAAGTTCCAACAGCACTCCTCCCTGACCGCTGATGAGACAAGTCAGAGTTTGGTTTGTCTGTCATCTAAACTGGAGGTTTCCTTCCTCCAAGCAAACATCAAACTAACAAATATACGGTTAAAAGAAAAAATTAAGAAAAGGGTCCGCAAACCTATGTTTCAGATAAAGGTGAGTCCTGGGGCTGAAAAGGTAGAAGACTACTGGTTGAGAGTTATATGTGACAGTAGCCATTGTATATTTCCAGTGCTGATTCCTGTTTTGTTAAATGTGGATTAATAAGGACTCACAGCAAAACAATTTCAATGAAATTATCTCTACTCTGAATTGCCATTAAAGAAGTGATTTATCTCTTACACTGAAGCAGAAGATGCTGGGTTTGCCTCCAAGCATCTTCCTATGACACTTAATGAGGGAGGATTCCGAGTGGGCAAGTTATATTACAATAGGAGCTCACCCCGTCACGCAGATTAGAACTGCCGACCGTAAAATTGGCAAGCCCAAGGGGCTCGGTGGTTTAAACCACAGTGCCACCTCCATCCCTGTTGCTTTGTCCCAGCTCCTGCCAACCTAGCAGTTTGAAAGCATACCAGCGCGAGTAGATAAATAAGTAGAGCTGCAACGGGAAGGTAAACGGCATTTCTGTGCACTCTGGCTTCTGTCACGGTGTCCCATTGTGCCAGAAGTGGTTTAGCCATGCTGGCCACATGACCCGGAAAGCTGTCTGTGGACAAGTGCCAGCTCCCTCAGCCTGAAAGGGGAGATGAGCACCGCACCCCATAGTCGAATTCGACTGGACTTAACTAGGTCCTTAACTAGCCATCACTGCTCAGCGCAGGCCCTGACTCTCCAAGTGAGGCTGTTTGTGAGACACAGGAGACTGGAAGGGATAGGGGGGAAATTCCACTGCACTAGCGGTTCTCCATTTTGCATCACTTTGGGTCCAATCCATTATACCACAGTAATCCTTACAACCGCAATGTACAGGTAGGCCAATTCCATTATCTCAGATGCAGGTGGGGATGCTGATGTAGGAAAAGTACCAAAAGAGCATTTGGCAAAGCCAAAATTAGAGTTCCAGCATTGAAGCAATACAGGCCAGGTCAAAATCGGCATCCTGAGTTGTGCCTGGAAAGAGTATGGGTACTAAGTACCCTCGGCCATCAGGGAGAAGAAGTCTTGTTTGCTGATGCAGCTTCAAACGGACCTAAACTGATGGAAATGCCATTTAGCACTTTGCACAGTGCTCTTCAACCCATTTTCCAGAACCAAGAATTGTTATGGCGTCCAACTCTGGTCGCACTTACCTCGGTGAATTACAGACAGCTTACTGTGTAGGTGCTCTAACGCTTTCACAATCTGGAAGAAGAAAAAAAGAACAGGGACAGACAGATAAGAACGAGCTGAAGCTGATGACTGGCAGAATCCGAGACCAGGGAGAAGAGTCGGTGAAAGAAGACTGGAAGAAATTCAAAGACTATTTACAGAAACATTGTAAAATTAATGAATGTTAGAAGGATGTTGGATAGAAACTAAGCGGTTTCCAGCTGTAATGCTTTAAGAGATAAGGGGGGGAAAAGGTTTTACAAATGGGTAAAAGTTTAATGGTAAGGATTTGCTGAACTAACAAATCGAACTGGAATACAAAGAAGGGAGGTATGAGGAGGTCCGAGGAAATAAGTGTATGGAAGTTATGCTATTGAAAATTAATGTGTGTTTTTAACTGTTTTTCATTTTGCATGTTTATTTTTCCTTTTTTGTTATATCTTAAAAACTTTCAATAAATATCTTTAAAAAAAGAAAAAGAACGAGCTGAAGCTGGCTGAAGCAGAAGTATTCTGCTTCGCTCGTTCCTCCCAGGCCACAGGTTAGCTCTTCTTTCAACACTTAACCAGGCTGGAGACAGTCTAGTTTGGGCGTTTGGGCAATTAACAGGTAGGAGAGTGCTGAGCTTGCAGTCTGGCACCAGGGTGATAAAACATGATTCATACTATTCATTGCTCTTCCAACCCCCCTCTTTGCAGTGTGCTCAAAATAAAACACTGATGTAACAACCTTCGAGGGATCACAGTGTGTTCAAGCTTTGGGCATCACTCTTTAGGAAGTTTTGATGGCTGAATTCCAGCAGAGTTCTAAATTCCTTGGAATTCCAGGTTATACACCCAGTATAAGGTGTCTCCGAAACGCATCTTCTAAGGGTAAAAGTACACAAAAAGAAAGGAGCCCTGGGATTGTTCCTCACCTGCAGAGGAAAAATATTGTTTTCCTCCACAGGTAAGAAAGGAGCTGGAGGGGGAAAGTTCCCTGTAGCAGAAAAATGGCTTGGAAAAAACAATTAAGCATCCCCTCTCCAATAGCAATCTGCGATCAAGCCACCAGTCCCTCATCAGCTAACTTTCAGTCTTTGAAACTAAAGTCAAAGAACAAACAGGTATTTTCATTGCATGTCATTTGGCCCTCAACTCACCTCTCTCTTAATGTTTCTCCACAGGGCTCCCTAACCCCGCTTTGCAAAACAAATTCTGGCTCTTCTCTCATGAAGGGCTTTCCAGGCTACTTTTAGGAAGATGTGGCTCATAAATACCAAGGATAAGCCCTAAAAGAGAAGCCAGATGCTATTTGTTCTCCATTTTCCCTTTGCAACTTTTGTGCATTTAACAGCTGACTGGCAGATGTGGGCTGCAAAGATGGAAAGGGAGCTGAATCCCCTTTGGAAGAGGATTAAAGCAAAAAAAAACAAACCAGAAGCACTCACTGAGATGGCTATTTTTCCTAAGATGTCCTCAGGAATCGTCAAGCCTTTGTCAATGACTTGCTTGTAGAACTTGTCCAGTGAAGTGTCCATCAATTCCATGCAAATCCAAACATCTCCCTGGGGAAAGGCAGAGGGAGAAGAATGGTGTCAATAATTGGCAAATAATTTGTTTGCCAACTGCAAACAAGCACACACACATACCTGCTTCCAACCAAGTGTATGTGCATTGCCTTCAATGCCTCCCTATTCTAATAATAATAATAATAATAATAATAATAATAATAACAACAACAACAACAATAACAACAACAACAACAATAATAATAATACAGTGGTACCTAGGGTTAAGAACTTAATTTGTTCTGGAGGTCTGTTCTTAACCTGAAACTGTTCTTAACCTGAAGCACCACTTTAGCTAACGGGGCCTCCCGCTGCTGCTGTGCCGCCGCTGCACGATTTCTGCTCTCATCCTGAAGCAAAGTTCTTAACCTGAGGTAATATTTCTGGGTTAGCAGAGTCTGTAACCTGTAAGCGTATGTAATCTGAAGCGTATGTAACCCGAGATACCCCTGTAGTAATAAAATAATAATAATAATAATAATAATAATAATAATAATAATAATAATAATGATGATGATGATGATGATGATTTTATATGCCGCCCTTCTGACTAGGTTGCCCCAGTCACTTTGGGCGGCTTCCAACAAATTAAAACATTAAGCACAGTAAAACATCAAGCATTAAAAGCTTTCCTATACAGGGCTGCCGTCAGATGTGTTCTGATAGTTGTTTATTTCCTTGACATCTGACAGGAGGGCACTCCACAGGGTGGGCACAACTACAAAGAAGGCCCTCTGCCTGATTCCCTATAGCCTCACTTCTCACAAAACTGTCAGAAGGCCCTCAGAGCTAGATCTTAGTGTCTGGGCTGAACGATTGGGGTGGAGACACTCCTTCATGTATACAGAGCTGAAGCTGTTTAGGGCTTTAAAGGTCAGCACCAGCGCTTTTGAGTTTGGTTCCCAGTACATTCTGGAGCACACGTATGAACGAATATCTCTCCCATCACACTGTGTAGCATGACATACAACCTGAATAAATACATGTACCAACATCTCATGGCAGTGCAGGATTTGGGAAGACCATGAGCAGAGTGTGGGGCATTGCACCCTCCCATCCCCTTGTCTGAATACCAGTCTCGGCCACAAGTTACCTCAGCCATTTCACTAATGATGTAAAATTAAGCTGCATAGCTATTTTATTTTCTGAAGATGCAGCATCGCAGCACAAAGCTGGCTCCCCTCTGACCACAGAAACATCGGGGCCTCAAGGCTAACTTCCTTGAGAAAGGGAACAAGTTTGCTAAGCGCAGCGGTAGCCAAGAAGGGCTATTTGAAGGATTATTTGGCCCATGTGAATTCCGTCCTCCAAAACAAATTCCAATTGGTGCAATGAGGAAACAGAAGCAGGATTTCAATTTCTGCAGTGATCATTTTCATGCCAAGCAAAACACCATTTTTTTAAAAAAATAATAATCTGGAATTCTGGCACTAAACGTCGCTTTCCTGTTGTGTGGAATTTTGTTTGGCTTTTTTAGGAAGTACTGGGAAACACGAGGTGTTGGGAGAGGAAGAAGGGACCTGGCACTGGAGAAAGGAGAAAAGGAAGTTACAAGCTGTCAGACAGGTTGGAATCCCTATTTCATCAATAAAGTTAACACAGAAGGAAAAGGGCAGGGAGCCAACCTTTTTTAATCAACCACTCTTTAACCATTTAACTGACTGCGTGCACCAAATGGAAGTTTTAAGAGAGAACCAAAAATTATTACTATTATTACACTCATATTCCAACTTTTCTCCAAGGTGACATATCTTTCCCTCTCCATTTTATGTTCACAACCATCCTGTGAGTTAGGTTTGGTTAAGAGATTGTGACTGGCTCAAGGTCACCCGGTGAGTTTCATGGCTGAGTGGTGATTTGAACCCTGGTCTCCCAGGTCCTAGTTCAGTGGTGGCCAAACTTGGCCTTCCAGCTGTTTTTGAACTACAACTCCCATCATCCCTAGCTAACAGGACCAGTGGTCAGGGATGATGGGAACTGTAGTCCAAAAACAGCTAGAGGGCCAAGGTTGGCCACCACTGTCCTAGTCCAACACTCTAACTGCTACACCATACTGGTTCCCAGTACGCACTTCCTGTACTATTCAGTACAGGAGCCAGTGTGGTGTAGTGGTTAAGAGCGGTAGACTCGTAATCTGGGGAACCGGGTTCGCGTCTCCGCTCCTCCACATGCAGCTGCTGGGTGACCTTGGGCTAGTCACACTTCTCTGAAGCCTCTCAGCCTCACTCACCTCACAGAGTGTTTGTTGTGGGGGAGGAAGGGAAAGGAGAATGTTAGCCGCTTTGAGACTCCTTCGGGTAGTGATAAAGCGGGATATCAAATCCAAACTCTTCTTCTTCTTCTCTGGAGTGGCTGAGAAGGTAGATATTTCTGTTAGCCCTCTGCAGATACCTTGCTCTGCTTTCCTATGGTCTAGCTAACTTGTGAGCTAACTAACATTACCACCCAGTATTGCTCAACTAAGATCTTGCACATATACTAAAAGAACGATCCATGTTCAGTGGGGATATGCACAAGTGGTATAGAAGGTGCTTGGCATGCAGAAGGTTCAAGGTTCAATCCCTTGAATCAGCAAGCAGGGGATGGAGCCTGACTGAGACCCTGGACAGCCACTGTAAGTTAGAATAAGCAGTGCATACTATGATCTGGTTGTTTTTTTAAAAAGGCGGCTATTTCCTATGTCCTGCACTGTGAAGCCTGCAGCCCAAATGAAGGATACAAGATGAGACCTACAAAGCCGTACCTCACGAAACAGCGCACCGTAGAAAGTTACAGTGAAGTGGCAGTCTACTGTCCTCATGGAGATATCCAGGTCCATCAGCAGTCTCTTCTGTTCCTGGCTGTTCACTGTCGCTCGGATTCGCTGAAAGAAAGACTCATTTTCAGCTTTCACTCTCCTCCTCCCCTGAGCCGTGTGAATTTCATCCAAGAACTCACTGACCAGGTACAAAAAAAGAGTGACTTTGCTTGGGTCATTTCGCCAAGCAAACGTCAACAGCGCCGCCTCCGTTTTCCTAAGGCAGCTTCACCTCCGCAACGCCCCATACTTTAAGCGAAAAAGAAAAGGCAAATGGTTGTGGCCTAACAGTTAAAAGCAAGGTAACCTAGGTCAATCTCACAACCTAAAAATGGATCGCGGGAGCAGCCACAGAAGCTCAAAGCCAGCAGAGATGTTGTCTTGGGAAACCCTGACTCCCGAGGAACTCTGGCAAAGTAATGCTTTAGTGGCAATGCGGCCCTTTGCACACTTACCTGGGAGTAATTCCCATTGAAACTAGGGAGACTTACTTCTGAGCAGACATACATAGGCTTAGGTTGCAAGTGTCTCATAACAGGCACCCAAAATTAGAGGCCATGCTTGCACGTTGCTTTTTTTTTCTCCCTTTAAGCCTCTTTTGTGCCTCTGTGAAATGGGGATAATAATGCTTACCTACCTCACAGGCGTAATTTATGTCTGGGAAGCACTGTGAGATCCTCGGATGTGAGGTGCTATAGAAGGGCAAAGGATTATTGTTACTACAGAAGTGCTTTATCTCCTCTCTCTCTCTCTCTTCTCTGTTTTTCCATCATTAACAAAGCTATGATGGCAGAACATTTGGTGGAGGGAAGCTACTGAAAGAGGCTCTGGTTTAGCAATACATCCTTCACCTGCCCCAATCTGGTGGCTCTCTGTGTATGCAGCACCTCTGATGCATTCAGCTTCATGTCAAGAACAGGTGGGTGGGTGGGTGTAACACACATACATATACAGATATAGGTATAGATACACACACACCCCTACATGCCTAAACATGTCCACCAATATTAATGTACACAGGCGGCCCCTGGTTACCTGAAAGGGTTTACACCAAAGCTCCTGTGAAGCTTCAGATCAGATCAGCTTGACCCTACACGGACATAAAGCTTAACCAGTATTCTGAATATTTTAGCCATAATGGAAGACTGGTTGCAAACTGTAGTGGATTTCCAGGGTATTGTTTGCATTAACCATGGTAATCTGTTGCCTCTGTGCTAAGTAAACCATGGTTAAAGGTAACTTCCACGCGTCTCCAGCCTCTTTGCTTGCAAGACAACAGGCATGCCTTGCTGGTGTCTCCTTACTCATGCCCTCTACAACAGCCGAACTTAGCTCAACAAGCTAAACTATGGTTTTACTGTACAACTGGGATCCTAAAAAAACCAAGATGAAGTTATTTTTTGCAGTGGTTCATGTTTCAAAATCCCTGGCAGGCAGTAGTACCATGTGCTGGGTAAACAGCTTGGCACCATGGACCAGATGGGGAAAATGTAGATTATGACTGCTCATTCCTTGGATTAACAGTGAGCTAACCATGGTTACTACCCTCTTCAAAGGACTTTCATAACCATATTTGACACTGGTGCCAGTACCTGCCCTTGTCCCCCAAATAATATATATATTACAGCTTTCAGAAAGGAAATGAGAACCTCAACAATCATTTCCAGTTTGTAGGATCATCAGCTTCAGTGGGAGATGCCAATATAAGCAGAAGTAAAACTTTCCCCCAACCGTTTTAATCCACTGGGAATGTGAAACATTTTTGAATAAAATGATTCCTCCCACCTCTTTCCGATTTGAAGATTTCAAAATTAAAGTCTCTCATTAAAATGGAAACCCAATTCGAAAAATCATTATAAACAAAACATTTTAGTAATACATAATTAAACATGGCCCTCTATGAAATACATGCTTGCAAGTACTTGAAATAGTTGCCATCCACAAAGCTCATATACTTACAGGTTACATTTTGCTCCAGTGAGGACTATCTAACATGGAAGTACGTTGGGCTCTACTGTTTTACAACATCCTAACCGAGAATAAGGCAATTTACATCTTCAACCAGTTCTTTGGGCTCTATTATGGACAGAAAAGGTTGGAGCCCACCTTTGTCAGTTTCCATTGAAATAAATGGGACAAAGACAAGACAACCAAGTCCAACTGTTCAGCTGCAATCCAATGCACACTTATCGGGGGAAAAGTCTCCATGAACTCATTGGGACTTGCTTCTAAATAGACATGCACAGGGTTGTGCTATGTCCATCTGGACCCAGCCCAAAGACAATATTGGCTGATAATAAAGATAATAACCAAACCACTGTGTTAGGGAACAGGAGTAAGCATACATTAATAGATTGCTATCAGAGTGGCATTCATGCCTAAAGGGAGATTGTAAAGATTAAGAAAACCTGTCCTACTGACAAGATGTCAAAGGCCCAGTTCTGATGGCCATGTATCAGCGTAGTTAAGTGTTACGACTGTGCAAGTGGTCTCTTCGTACGTCAGCTTAAGTCAAGATGTGATTATCCAAACACACTCAAAAGATGTATACTAACAAAATGAATTCATATGCACACCAACTCTTACATCCCTAGTTCAGTTCACACAAGACAAGCTGAGAGCAGATGCAAATAACCCTCAACATTGAAAAGTACTGCTCCCACATTTTGAAACCAATTGCCTTGGAGAGACTCAATACATTTTAGGGAAAAGGTGAAACAATCAAGTTACAAGAGTCAAGAGGCCTGGAATCAGACCAATGATTCACCAAGTCAAACACCCGAACTCTAACATGAGCCAACATAGGAGCCAACTCCTAGGGGCTGTGGGGGCTTTGCCCCCGCCCATTAAAATATTTGAGGGGGCTGCCCCCCACCCCAAGTTTGTGGGCATTGCCATTCAAATGGTGTGTGTGATCGGTTATGCAGGGCAGGCTTACTTGCCTCCCCGTCCCCCGCCCCATATTTTATTCAAGTTGGCACCCCTGGGAGCCAGCCAAATGCTTCCAAGGAGCCTATAAGGCTGATCTGGAGCACGGACAGGTGATAATTGGGTGGGAAACATGACCACGTATTTCAACCCTGAAATCTCCTCCAAATCCAAAGCAAGAATGCAAAGTTTAATTCTTAAATATAAAAATATAACTAGTGGAATGCAAGGCAATTTTGTGGTTTGACCCAATAGATGGCAGCTAGGATACAAATGTCTTAGGATGGAATTCAACATCATGCTATGCTGAATGTTCCATCTGCGCCAGCAATTCAGCTTGCCAGTTAGAACGATTTCCCCCCTCCTGCTGTTCTGGGGGTTCTCCCAACCAAGAGCCAATTTTTGGGTGGGGGGCAGAGAATGGGGAAGGTGGCAAGAAGAAAGCCCCATTGAACAAGCCCTTATGCTTGGCTTCCGCTGATGGGATTCATAAGGTAAGTCTCACCCCTTTACTCCATAATAATGATGTCCTGCTTAATTAAACACAATCCTCTGGTTCATTGGAAGGAATCCAGAACAATAAAACAGGCTGATCTTTGGGACTTCTTTAGATTTAATGAATGATGAGGGTTTACGCTTGCTCTACTTGAATCCCCAGAGTTTGGCTCGAGTCCTCCCACCAGGTCAGCACTTCAATAAATATTGCTTTTACCATTAAAAATCAATAAAAATCAATTATCAAAGCATTTGTGCATGTATGTTGTGTGTATGTGTGTGAGAGACAAGCACACAGAGAGACACATATATACACACACAAGTGTTGAAAAAGGTCAATAGCTGCTGGGAAGATAAGGAGTTAATTTGGACAGTTAATGCATTCAAAGAAGGAATAACCACGGAGTCTACCTTCACGGCCATAATTTGCCCACTGGGCATGTGCCGCATCATCTCTACCACGCCATACGCACCGCGGCCCAGTTCTGATATCGGCTCCAGGTCATCAGCTTTGACTTCAAAGTTCTGTGGAGAGATAAAGCCAAGAGAACGTCACCAGGAGCCAAGAAGTACAGTTATCCAATAATAATAATAATAATGCTTTCATCTGTACCCCACTCATCGGACTGGGTAGCTCCATCTCTAATGTGCCCAAACTGGTGGCTACTCAATGGATGACTATATAGTAAAGGTAAAGGGACCCCTGACCATCAGGTCCAGTCATGGTCGAGTCTGGGGTTGCGGCGCTCATCTCGCTTTATTGGCCGAGGGAGCTTCCGGGTCATGTGGCCAGCATGATTATATATATATATATATATATATATATATATATATATATATATATATATAATTAGTTTTTTAATATATCATTTTCAACAGTCATTCAACATAGGTCACATATTATAGTTTTCTGGACATCCATCAACCCAGTGGCGTAGCATGGGTTGTCAGCACCCGGGGCAAGGCAAGTAATTTGTGCCCCCTAACCCGTGGATTTTAGCAGGGGGCAGAGAGCTGCGAGTGCGAGCGTGCGCCCCCCAGATGTTGCGCCCGGTGCAGCCGGCCCTCCCTGCACCCCCCACGCTACGCCACTGCATCAACCACATCTGAATATTTTCCATTTTCCCCCACTTAATTTACATTTCTTAATTTCTCTATTGCTTTTAATTATCTTATCTATTGACTCTCTCATCATAGCCTTCCTTACAATATTTCATATATTCCTCCTTACAAAACTTCTTGCAGTCCTACTAGCATAATCTGTTGATTACAGTTGCTTTTCAAACAGTTCGCATATTTATTCCAGTCTTCTGTGAATCTCTGTTCCCGCAGGTTTCGAATCCTTCCTGTCATCTTATCTAATTCTGCATAGTCCATTAATTTCGTCTGGCATTCTTCTTTTGTCGGTAATTCTTCTTGTTTCCATTTCTGTGCCAACAGTACTCTTGCTGCTGCTGTTGCATATAAAAACAATTTTTTGTCCTGTCTGTTAATATCATCACTTAAAATACCAAGTAAAAATGCTTCTGGTTTTTTTTTTAAAAAAATATATATTACAACATCTTTTTCACCTCATTATGTATCATTTCCCAGAAGCCTTTTACTCAATGGATGACCTAGCTCTGAATTTCCAAATCTGTGCATACAGATCAGGCTTCTAAACAAGCCCACAATAATTACTAGCCCACTAAGAAGAGTCTATTGGGACGCGGGTGGCGCTGTGGGTTAAACCACAGAGCCTAGGAGTTGCCAATCAGAAGGTCGGCGGTTTGAATCCCCGCAACGGGGTGACCTCCCGTTGCTCGGTCCCTGCTCCTGCCAACCTAGCAGCTCGAAAGCACGTCAAAGAGCAAGTAGATAAATAGGTACTGCTCCGGTGGGAAGGTAAACGGCGTTTCTGTGCACTGCTCTGGTTCGCCAGAAGCAGCTTAGTCATGCTGGCCACATGACCCGGAAGCTGTACGCCGGCTCCCTTGGCCAATAAAGCAAGATGAGCGCCGCAACCCCAGAGTCGGCCACAACTGGACCTAATGGTCAGGGGTCCCTTTACCTAAGAGTCTATTAGGCTGGAATTCTGGGCTGGCCGCGGAGGGAGGAAGTTCCCTTCTCTACACGCAGAAGGTCCCGGGTTCAGTCCCTGCCATCTCAGAGCACGGCTGGGAAGAGAGTCTTGCTTGGAACCCTGGAGAGCTACTGCCAGCCAGTGCAGAAAATACTGAGCTAGGGCTCATTCAGACTTCCTTTTGCACCGCGCTTTCCAGGCACGGATCAATGCTTTAAAGCTCTTTGGGTGCTTTTTGTTTCCTCCATCCTTCATCCAAGTGCTCTCCCTGGGGAAACCCACGTTTTACAGCTGAATCAGAGCACGCATCAATCTGCAGGAAACCCTATTGCTCCGATTCAGCGGTAAAACCCAGGTTTTCGCAGGCAAAGCTCCGGAACTACAAAAAAATAAAATCCCTACCTGGACACAGAGCCTCAAAGTGCAGACCTGGGCCTAGAAATGTGGCAGAAAAATCTGGATGAGGCTTCAGTATAAGGCAGCATGACCTTCTACTCAACAGGTGGGAGTAGAAGAGACAGAGCTTCGGATGCACTTCCCTTCTTTTGCAGACAGCAGAGAAACCAACTAGACTAGTCGAGGAGGAAGAGAAGAGGTCTGACCCTCCTGTGCCAACCTGCACACTCACCTGCATGCAATTCCTGGCTGCCTATGGCTACCATGGGAAGGTTTTTTCCCCCTGCAAGGCTGATCTGGAGCACCAACATATCCTTGCTTCTTCAAAAGCACTTGGATGGATTTCATTATGCCATTTGAGTTCTGAAGATGGGGGCAAGCAGCTCTCTTTTACAGGTATGGGTAATTGTTTCTTTAAATGGTGTGTTGCTTTGACCAGGGGTCAGCAAACTTTTTCAGCAGGGGGCTGGTCCACTGTCCCTCAGACCTTGTGGGGGGCCAGACTATATGTATGAGGGGGGTGAACGAATTCCTACACCCCACAAATAACCCAGAGATGCATTTTAAATAAAAGCACACATTCTACTCATGTAAAAACACCAGGCAAGCCCCACAAATAACCCAAAGATGCATTTTAAATAAAACGACACATTCCACCCATGTAAACTGATGGTCCGCAGGATGGATTTTGAAGGCAAATTGGGCCGGATCCAGCCCCTTGGCCTGAGTTTGCCTACCCATGGCTTTGGCTGTGTACACTTGTACCACGAAACAGCAAGTTCAATGTCTATTTCTAGATTCCATCACTATAAAACACTTTTCTTAAAAAATCAGTTTACTCAAAGGGTTTGAAGTGATCCCCCCCCCACCTTCCAAGCAAATTTACGTCATCCCTCTCTTGCAATGATGATCACTGGGGTAGGGGGGAATGTGTACACCTGCTGTGACTTTTGCACATGTCAACACAAGACAAAGGTTAGACACATTGGGCGCACATTGCTTTCTATACCCACATTTTTATTTCCTGGGCTAGACGACAAAAAGTTAAGTAGTTGGCACAGGACGTTTGATCCCCTCATCTGCAAGGATGACGACCTGTCCCCATTCCTTCCAGTTCAGATGTTTGGCTTGGCCATTGGGCCTATGCCTGAATTTTACACACTCCTCCCTTGTTTTCTAGTTGTAGATAAACTACTACGGGTTTTCACATGTTGAGCCCTGAGAGGGAGAAACAGCTTTATTCTTCTGTGCCTTTAACTGCTGACAAAAACGGTGGACCAAATTCCAGCTCTCTTTAAAAGACTGAGCTGGGATGAAGGGGAGATTTGCAACAGCAAATGCATGTACAACTTATAGATCAAAATCTGCTTCCTCTACGAACCTTTTGGAACATCTCTCCCTTCTAGGGACAGAAGGGAACCTGCTTTTCTTGGAACAAAGGCATTCTACATCAGACATCTCTTTGATGCAATAGTGGGTCATTGTGCTCCAGATGGCTCTCTCACTCCCTCCCATCTCAAAACACCAAAAGTAGCGGGGGGGGGGTGCCTAGGTCTCTGAAAGGCAGACCTATAAAATGCTAATGAATATACAACATTGCCAATAAATTAGCACTCTGCCGCTTAGGTGTGAGACTGAACAGAAAAGGCTCAGACAGTGCTAGTGCCCATCTGTATCAGCCTTTACATCAATCCCTGCTGCATTTCCCCTCTTCTAACCAAGAAAAATGTCACAGATTTGGTAAGAACTGGCCTTCAAGCAATACAGTACCTGAAAAGGGACGTGGAGAATTCCAAATTAGAGAGGATGGGAGAAACACTGACTGACTGATTGTTTAATTTCCAAACCATTTAATATATTAAACACACATTAAGACTAATAACTCAGGAGGTGTATATGGAGTGTTATCGGTTAAAATATTCAAGGATAAACATAGAATGCTATGGAGAGGGGGATGGGAAGTCAATGGGTAAATTAGAGGTATTGTTGATGGTAAAGTATGCAAACTTTTGAAAACTAAATTAAAAAATTATATATATATATACACACACACACATACATACACACACACACACACACAGTGTTTTTTTCTAAAAAAATGTGTAGGGGTACTCTCATTTTGACTCAAGAAAATCACCATTTTATAGTTCAAATTGGAAAAAATAAATACAGTAAATGGACAAAAGTACAAAGATTCACAAAATGTTTAGGGGTATGCGTACCCCCTGAAAAAAGCACTACTAGTATATATATAATTCTGTTGGATCAGATCAAAGGTCCATTTAGTGCAGCATCTTCTTCCTCTTAAATGACCAACTTAGAAGCCTATAGGAAGACACACAAACTGGACAAAAATGCGACAGCCCAACGGATTAAGCTTTTTCTCATCGCTACATCTGCAGCAACCGTGTGGCGTGCAGACATGGGACATTTCAGAACATATGGAAATCCTCCTTTTGCCTTTATACCCAAACAGCACTGACCAGCGGCACAAACACCTGATGTTCTGCTGACAAACTCACATAATTCCTCTAAATAGGTGCAGTGGACCTGCTGGCACACCTCGACGCTCGTTTTACTAGCGGTCCCCCTGCCGTAAAAGTTGAATACTGGGTCTACTTGAAAATTACGGCCTTGAGAACAACGCCTTGTAGCTTTCTTGCTTAACAGCAGCGAGAGCAAGTGTTTGGAGGTAGCTGCTAATGCTAGCCAGAGCTTAGCAATAAGCATTTGGCGCTGAGCAACTGTTGCTATTAATATCAGTAAGCAGGTGCCTCTGTAGAGATGTTACATAAAAAGCTGAAGGGGGGCGGGGTTTGGGAAACGCAACCAGGCCTATTAATTTGGGTTATTCCTTGATGGAGCAGTAGGAGTCACCAGAGAATGAGGCAATCTGCTCTTTTTTTTACAGGGGATTTGTATACAGGTCTTTTTCTTAACTGTTCCCATAGTCAGATCTTTGAATTCTTCATTTTTGTTTCTAATAATAATGATAATAATTTTATTATTTATACCCCACCCAACTAGCGGGATTTCCCCAGCCCCTCTGGGCAGCTTAAGGGACAGAAAGGTAAAGGTAAAGGGAAAGGTAAAGGTAAAGGTAAAGGTAAAGGTAAAGGTACCCCTGACCATTAGGTCCAGTCGTGGATGACTCTGGGGTTGTGCGCTCATCTCGCTCTATAGGCTGAGGGAGCCAGCGTACAGCTTCCGGGTCATGTGGCCAGCATGACTAAGCCGCTTCTGGTGAAACCAGAGCAGCGCACGGAAATGGCGTTTACCTTCCCGCCGGAGCACTACCTATTTATCTACTTGCACTTTGACGTGCTTTTGAACTGCTAGGTGGGCAGGAGCTGGGAACAAACAACGGGAGCTCACCCCATCGTGGGGATTCGAGCCGCTGACCTTCTGTTCAGCAAGCCCTAGGCTCTGTGGTTTAACCCACAGCGCCACCCGCGTCCCTCTACAGCACATAGATAAACCTAATAAAATATCAAACATTTTAAAAAATCCTGATATAGGGCTGCCTTCAGATGTCTTCTAAAAAGTTGTGTAGTTCTTCATCTCCGTGAACATCTTATGGGAGGGTGTTCCACAGGGAGGGAGCCACTGCTGAGAAGGCCCTCTGCCTGGTCCCCTGTAACTTCAGTACACCCAAGTTAAAATAATGTAATCAAATGATGCCCATATATTTTAAATGGTACAAAAATGCATTTCAATATCCCACCCACCAAAGCCTGAGGACTTGAAACATATATTTTTTTTTAAAAAAAAATGAAAGCTGGTTTGAATCAGAGCTGTAGTTCACCAGCCATTAAATCCCACATGGAACAGACTTTTCGTGAGTCAGTTTGGGTTTCTCTGTACTGGTGTTCGAACAGCTGGCTTCCGTTTGATTTTGCAGCCATCTCACATGTGTCTTAGATCTTAAACTATTAAAAATATGCAAGACTTGACCATTTAGCTTGCATCTACTGCAGTCATAGGAGGGATTCCTATGACAACGACACATCCAGTCTTGGACTTCACTTAACAGAACCGCAGTTCTATGGAAGTGAATATTGCCTGTCCCAAAACACACTTACGCTTGCCCCAGTGGGTCTCAGCTATTAGCATAGCGAGCATCACCAAGTCAAGCCTCTCCGGAGCAAAGGCAGATGGTGGCCTGACACAGTTTCGCGTTAACACAATTTGGTTATCATTTGCATCCCATTTTCCAAACTTAGGTGGATGCCAAGCAGTAACTGTTGGACTTACACGATATTCTTATTCATAAACAGATGCTCTCATGAAAAGCTTAAGTCAGCCGTCAACTGAATTTGTGGACCACGGGATGCTGCAATACACATTTGTATGGAGAATGCAGTGTTCGACTCATGTCTGTCTTGAAGGCAAGGGAGCAATAGTGTAAGTCAGGGGTCAGCAAACCTTTTCAGCAGGGGGCCGGTCCACTGTCCCTCAGACTTTGTGGCGAGCCAGATTTTATTGGGGGAGGAAATGAACGAATTCCTATGCCCCACAAATAACCCAGAGATGCATTTTAAATAAAAGGACACAGTCTAATCATGTAAAAACACGCTGATTCCCGGACCGTCCAAGGGCCGGATTTAGAAGGCGATTGGGCCGGATCCGGCCCCCGGGCCTTAGTTTGCCTACCCATGCTTGTAAGTGAAGCTGCTTTTAAAAGTACAGTCGTGTGATTGCACAAACCACTGCAACAACTTGGTGTCAACCACCAAGTGGTTGTGCATAGTGTCACCAAATGAGGGCCTGCATATACCAGCCAGACACTCCCTAGCAGGGTCCCACATAGGTCTTACCATTGCTCCTGAGTAAAGCAGAGCTGCCTCCTTGATACCCCAAGCAATGTGGGAGAAAATACACAGCTTTACTCCAAGAGCATCCAAATACAAAGACAACATCAGCAAAGAGGTGAAAAGTCAAAACCTTTAACTTGTTTTGGTAGGTGAAACTTGTAATAAAGTGAACAGGTGAACCAAGGAAAGAGGGATGAGAAGCTCACTGACTTCTGTGCCAAGGAATGGGATTAGCAGGTTACTTATAAGCCACTCCTTTTAAATTCACTTCCTTCCCAGCTGGATGCACAGAACTCTTTAGAAGTTGTATTTGATCGTCACCGTACCTTGTCGCCAATGGAGATGCAGGCTTTGGAGTCCAAATCTCTAGGTGGCCTGCAAAATAGAAAAAAAAGAAGACCCAGAAAACAGGTTAGGAAGGAGGTATTTCAGGGCTCATATAAACACATGCAAGCACTTCATTTTTATTCCATCCTTTCACCCCTCAAGGAGATCAAGGTGACCCAGGCAGGGTTCCCAGGCAGTCTTCCACCCAGGCATGGGGCAATCCAAGGCCTGCTTAGCTTCACCAAGGCTGGTGCGCTGTGCGCTTTCTTTAGACCATGCGTCAGGAACCAAATGTGAATACATGTCATGTATACGCAACATCAGAATTAACCAAGGGTCACTCGGAAAGAGGGGTCTTTCCCATTTTTAATCCAACTTCCTGGTAAGAAATATGGTCACTCCTTTGAGATAACAATTGCAGCTACACTTCTGGGAATAACAGGTTTGGAATTGCCCAAGAAAGATGTTAAATTATTTTTGTATGCCACAACTACAGCAAGAATTTTGTTAGCGAAGAATTGGAAAACATAGGAAGTACCAACAGTGGAAGATTGGCAGATGAAGAGGATAGATTTTTCGGAGCTGGTCAACCTGACTGGAAGAGTCTGCGACCAGAAGGAGGAGGAGTACCAGCAAGACTGGATGAAATTTAAAGACTATTTAGCTAAATATGTTAAGATAACTTAATTGGAAAAGCTTGCAAATAATAGTTAGGCTTAGGATTTAAATATGTAAGGATAAGATTTAAGATGTTTAAAGTTAAATTAGAAAGAATGAAATATTTTAAGTGATTAAGTTAATTTTTTGAGAAAATCAATTTTGGAAAACTGTTAAAATGATATATAATGAAATTCAACCAAGGGGATTTGAGGAAGTCATTTAATAATGTTACCAAGATTTAAACTGGATGTATGTATGTATGTATGTATGTATGTATGTATGTATGTTTGTTTGTCTGTCTGTTTGTTTTTAATTTTTGGAAAATCAATTTTAAAAATTGGGGGGGGGAACAATTGCAACTACTATCTACAAAGGGAGAAGAGCGACAATTTTCACAAGCTGTCAAGACCCTCATGAGCGGCTTTTTAAAACAGCTTTCCAAAGAGAAAGCTCGGTCTCTCCCTCCCAAGTGACAAGGCCCTCCTTCTTGCCTACAGAGTTTTTCTGACACGCATTCCCCTTTCTAGCTCAAAATGGTGGCAGGCAAGGACCACCCCCAGTAGCAATACCAACACATATTGGGTTGAACCAGACCCTGAATGATCCTAAAGCTGATCTGAAATGGGCCTGTGGCGGACTCAAAATATTTCATCTCCAAATTCCAGCCCCCATTTTTGAATTTGCCACTCTTTTTCTCTCACCCCGCTGCAATATCTATTTTTAGTGCCCGCTCCACCTTAGAAATCACTGGTTTGGGGTTTCTCTACTAAGAAAAAACAGGGCTGCAAAAATTACATGGTGCAGTAAGAAACTAATGAAGTCAGGTAACCCCCAGCAAAAGCCAACATCTTTTCCATAAATAAGAAATACTCTTCTATTTATAGGCAGCCTGTAAAAAAAGACTGTATTTATCTTGTATTAATCTGCACCAGAAATAGCTAAGACCAAAGTGAGCAATGCTGAGCTTTGCCATAAATCCCTTCTTTCTGATGGAACATAAAGGGTCAGTCATGCTCCGGTTTTGCAAATGACTCCTAATCCAATACGTAAGGAGGCGCTCAGCTAAATTGCCCAAGTAAAACCACAACCAGTGTACCCCATGGGTTTAACATTTATGCCAGCTTGCACGGCACCTCTTTTTTATATATAAAAAGCGTGCCCTATAAAGCTCCCTCAGACTATCTACAGCCAAAAATAAGTGGGTCATTGAATGTGACCGTTGTGACAATCTTCATTAAAAGTTTTCTTTTCTTTTTGAAAAAAGTATGCCTCAAAAGCTCTTGCTTTGATATAGAATGCAAATCTTTTGTTTATTCATTATATACCACTTAATTACAGAAGCCTTTAATCACATAATAGGAAAGCAGTCCTAACTTCTAATAACGAACAGCAGCGTGTGGATGTAAACTGCTAAATTAAGCTATACTTCCTTCTATAAAGGTAAAGGGACCCCTGACCATTAGGTCCGGTCGTGGCCGACTCTGGGGTTGCGGCGCTCATCTCGCTTTATTGGCCAAGGGAGCTGGCGTACAGCTTCCAGGTCATGTGGCCAGCATGACTAAGCCGCTTCTGGCGAACCAGAGCAGCGCACGGAAATGCCGTTTACCTTCCCACCGGAGCGGTACCTATTTATCTACTTGCACTTTGACGTGCTTTCGAACTGCTAGGTTGGCAGGAGCAGGGACCGAGCAACGGGAGCTCGCCACGTCGCGGGGATTCAAACCGCCGGCCTTCTGATTGGCAAGCCCTAGGCTCTGTGGTTTAACGGTAAAGCTAGGCATTATGGTCAACATGTGGAAGCTTGTTCTCTAGCCTGTGGAGCAATGGGTGGGGGATGTAGAACTTTGTAGCATCACCACACAAGGCAAGTTCAACTAGATATTAAAAGGGGAGGACAGAGTAAGTAGACTATTTGATGGCTGTTTATAGGAGCAGCCGCACTTTTTGATATTGCTAAGCCCGAGCCTAAAAAAAAAAGTACCTTTGGTACAGTGGTGCCTCGCAAGACGAAAAGAATCCGTTCTGTGATTCTCTTCGTCTAGTGGTTTTTTCGTCTTGCAAAGCAAGCCCATTGACGGATTAGCGGATTAGCGCTATTAGCGGCTTTTAGCGGCTTATCTGCTGATCGGCTTAGCGGCTTAGAAAAAGGGGGGAGGGGAAAAAACCAGCAGGAACTCGCAAGACATTTTCGTCTTGCGAAGCAAGCCCATAGGAGATTCGTTTTGCAAAGCACCTCCAAAACAGAAAACCCTTTTATCTAGCGGGTTTTCCGTCTTGCGAGGCATTCGTCTTGCGGGGCACCACTGTACTATAATCCCACTACTTCGACTGAAGGACAGGAAGATGATTTCATCTGTTGACAGTGCCAGCTGTAATCCTTTTCCAATCCTAAAAGTTGAGCTCTGGAAATCTCATTCCATTCCAGAAAGTCTACAGAATCTCCATTTCTGGCTCTCTGGAAATCTCTCCACATCACTTTCTCTATCCTAGGCAGTCCTCTCTTTTGGGCATATTTTAACATCGCCCCTTGAGGTGTCCTGGCATTTGACTTTCTAATGCTACAGACCCATGTATGTGCCTGTGGATGGCACAGGCATGGCCCCTTGAAAGATCAAAGGAAGATCAGGGGTGGGAGATGGAAAATTGCCCTCCATAAGGTAATTAAAAGCCCTCCTAAGAGAATCTTCTGTCTTAATAAGTCCTTTCATTGACTGCAAGGGCAGTCTCAGGTTCCTGGTGGAGATCAAGCTTCATTTCACTGTTTCGAGTTGTGGGGAGATTGTGGGAAGAGAGGAGGGGGGCAGCAAATGCTCAGCCTTGAAGACTGTGTTCAGAGAGGCACCATAAGCTAAAACAGACCCCCTTTTTGAGAGAGAGGCATGCAGCAAACACAGTACATGAAAGAGAAAATAACAGGGCACTGCCCAGTGCCAGACAGGGCAGATTAGAGAGGAAAGCCTCCTTGACATAACCCATATCTTACCTTGGTACAATGAGAAAAGTTGAGAGTCTGTTGTGCTACCTAAAGAACTGTCAGGGGGCCCTCGGGTAACAAGCAAGTCACCAAATTTCAAGGATCCAAGATACACATCATGAGGCTGCCAAGACTAAGCAGGTTTATGTATTTTATCTGGAAGCAATGGAACCGACTTCCAAGGAAATCTGGTTAGGATAAAGGTGAGCACACTTTCTGGGTGAAGGACAGACTGAGAAATTATGACTGAGAGGCCAGGCGGATATAGAAAAACTTTTTTTTCTTCCTTCCTTCCTTCCTTCCTTCCTTCCTCTCTCTCTCTTTTTCTTCCTGATTATTTTCTCAGTTGGCACAGCAGCCAGCTGTCCACTGTTCCCAGAGTTTACTCCGTTTACATAAGGTGCAAGGTCTGTGATGGGTAATTTGACAACTCAATAATCTTGCAGCCAGGAGCTTGTAAGGTATGGTATATAAAAAAAAAAATAATCTGAGAATCTCTTGACAAACCCAGCCTTAGCCTTGCTTTCACCAAACCCAGAGATCCTGACCCTACGATCTGCCATAAAGATTTAATTCTTTTTTCTACTGGTAGCTGCACATCTAGTGATAGAGTATCACTGGAAATCCTAGGTGGAACTACCTCTATCTGAAGAAGTGTGAATGCACACGAAAGCTTATACCCAGAACTAACTCAGTTGGTCTCTAAGGTGCTACTGGACAATTTTTTAATTTATTTCCTCCAGAGATGTGGTTCAATAATATTTGGGATATAGCCAGTTCAGGGCAACTAACTGGGCTTAGAATGGTTACAAATGGGGTTATAAAGGAAAATACCTTTGATGAAACCTGGTCTCCCTTCTTTTTATATGTAAGGGAAAAAGAAAGCAAAGCTCTCCCACCAGTCTCACAAACCTGTCTGTGAAGAACCTATATGGACTTGCCAATGTTTTAAGACCACGTAAAATGACATTGGCCTGGCACCTGCTTCGTATAATATAGTCAGGTTTTCCAGAGCAGATTTTCAGACATGTGGAGAGAAAAGGAAGGGGGTGTTCTGTGGTGTGGACAGAACTCTGCTTGCGTGTGGCACAGGATAGAACCCTGTGGTTTTCACCTTCTCATTGAAACACAGTCCCCTAAGTACTATGTTGGACTGCTTCTAACACACCCCTGAGCTTGCCAACAGAAAATGTTTTACGTCAAGAAGCCATTAGGCATGCAAGAGTTGTTTCTCTGCATTGTGGTCTTTGTTAGGGAGCATTCACATCACCAATCTTCTTTCCAAAATCCATCTGAAACAAGCCCTGCACTATATTATCATGTTAACTTACGCAGGTATGTAAAGCTAACTGCACACGTTTGCAAGACAACTTAATATTGGGCCATTAACTTTCTTTCTCTCTGAGCCCGGCTTCGGCTGGGGAGGGCGGGATATAAATAAAATATTATTATTATTATTATTATTATTATTATTATTATTATTATTATTATTATTTCTAAATATTCAATAATGGAAAAATAATTTAAAGTGTGGTTTCCCTTTCTCTCCTCTTCTCCAAGTTTGCTTTGGAATATTAGAATGCAGACCCAGAGTTTCTTTTCGCTAGCTTGCACAATTGCGGACTGTTCCATTGTTTCGTCACTCCTGCACCACTCAGAACACCAGCTCTATGAAGAACCCCATTTTGCTTCAAGCCAGGCGTCCACAAGCAGAACCTCCTGGATCACGCACATCCCTACCCTGGAGGTCTCACGTCCACTGCAGTTTTCAAGCAGGTTAAGAAACAGAAGAACATTCCAAGTGGCAGAAAGACTCCCGCTGTTTCTTGCTCTGTGTACTCTGCACAAATGGGAGAGGACCCTGCCTCACTTCCATGTCGAGTCTGCATTCCTGGAGGCTCAGGGAGGGGATTGGTGATGACCAGAAATAATAGCTGGCTAGTACACCAAGTTTACATTTATGAACCCCTGCTTCCACACACCCCCAACCCAACCCAAAGCAATCATGCTGAGATTTCAAGACATACGTAGAGCTCGTCTGTGGTTGTTCAAATGCTTCTTTAGGAATTTTCAGCCCTGGATTTTTCTTCCTGCCTGTGAAATAAAGAACAGAGAGATGGGGGGAAATAAGAACAACTTTTCTTCGGGTTTCAGAAACATCTTGCAGCACAGGGCTTGTTTGTAGTGCTTGATTTAAGTGCCAGGTCTAATTTGACACAGGCACCTGAATGCTGAAGAGGAGAGGGTTGAAAATACAAAGTTTCTTTGTTGGGATTCAGATTATACACTTCGGGTTCTAACTGATGCAGTCAGCAGTTCAGGCACACATCTGCATATTCTCAATGCTGCATTCAACACAGCAGAATAATATGGCTTCCTGACATGTCCATCTTTCCTTAATTTGTTTTTTAACTCTCTAGCATTGCATTATATGGAGAGAGGAAATGAAAATGTGCAGGTGATTTTGGGGTGGGGGAAAGTTGTGACACCAAAGTGGACACCTTTGTGATCATGTCTTCCAGTCAAAAGAGGTGCTGTGAAAGACTTTGCCGTTTTAAATAGCTCAGAGACCCATACCCTGGCTTTTTCTGATCCTGGTATTTTGAAATCCACACGAGTCAAAAATGAAGCAACATGGAATGAAAATTGCAGGAATGAATGAATTTATCCTAAGGGCAAAACGGAGACTTGGTTAGCACAGAAACTGGGTGGCTGGGTCTGAAGGAGTGAGTCTCTATTAAGCAGACACATGGTTCGCGCAGCAAGCAATTGTTTATACACCGACCTGCCAAACTCTTCTTTAAATCCCTTCAACCTGAACTCTGTTAAAAGGCTACTATGTTAGCCCAAGCTACATTAAAGCATCAACACAGGAAAAACCAATAGGTTACACTAGCCAAGCCAGTCAGGCATGGAAGCCAAATCCATAACAACAACAACAACAACAACAACAACAACCACCACCACTCTGGGCAGCTTACAGAACATATAAAAACATAGTAAGACGTCAAACATTAAAAACTTCCTGATACAGGGCTGCCTTCAAATGTCTTCTAAAGGCTGTATAGTTACTAATCTCCTTGACCTCTGATGGAAGGGCATTCCACAGGGAGGGTGCCACTACCAAGAAGGCCCTCTGACTGGTCCCCTGTAGCTTCACTTCTCACAGTGAGGGACCTCGGAGCTGGACCTCAGTGTCCAGGCTGAGCAATGGAGAAGCTCCTTCCAGTATACTGGGCCAAGGCTGTTTAGGGCTCCAAGGGGCTGAGGTCCTTCCCCCCCCTCATAAAATATTTGAGGGGGACCCCCCTCAAGTTGAGGGGAATTCCCATTCAAATGGGGTATCTGTGCCATGCCATGTGATCAATTGCACGCAGGGCTTACCCGCCCCGCCCCAATATTTTATTCAAGTTGGGCCCCCTGCAGAAGGTGTAATATGCAGATCTATTGCAGCATCAAGTTCCAGTTTTTCAGGGGAGGAAGTAGCTAGAGAACAAAGCCTCAGGTCAGGAGCACAGATGCGAATCCATATCTTTTGACCATTTTGTAGCCCACAATAGGGACACTCCCGGGGAGGCATGCAGACTCAGGGGCGGAAGCCATGCAGCCGGATGCGGCAAGAGCAGAAAGCAGGTTGGCTACAAATGCCAAAACTGCACTCTGTACTATGAGACAAATCCATACAGAAGGCAAGATATTTGAAGACTTGGACTGTCCTCTCCACAATCGCCACAGAGACAATCTGCCCTCTGGGAAGGAAAGGAAAGAGGAAGGGAGGCAGGCTAAGACAACATCAGGACATTCTCCAGTCAGACGGTCGCTTCCTTGATCCCCCGCATGTGAGAAGTAAGTGTTCCTGGTTATTTTGGTGGTAGTGTTTTGGTGTTTGTGGCCCTGGTGCATCTGTTGTGTTTTACACAGGCGTTGTCAGCTGCTTTGAGGGCTTTAGGCAGAAAGCAGAACACAAATCTTCTAAATGAATGAATATGCGCTATATTGCACACAGCAGGAGCCTTGTGGAACCGCATGATGTGCAGCATCAAGAATGGGAATGAAAGGGATACCCTCACAGGTGTGTTGCTGGTGGGGGAACGCTACAAAATATTGGAAGGAATTCAACGACATTTCTGTTGCTATTATGATTGTTCGATTTCAGGTGGAAGGATCTCCGCCCCCCCAAAAAAAAAGTTAAATACAGGAACATGTGTAGAGAAAATCTGCTAGGCCGTTTTGTGTCTTTCCTCTTACCCCACCTTTTCGACAGCCAGAAGTAAAAGACTGGTGTGCTGGCACAATAGATAAGGTAAAGGTACCCCTGCCCGTACAGGCCAGTCTTGACAGACTCTAGGGTTGTGCGCCCATCTCACTTAAGAGGCCAGGGGCCAGCGCTGTCCGGAGACACTTCCGGGTCACGTGGCCAGCGTGACATCGCTGCTCTGGCGAGCCAGAGCCGCACACAGAAACGCCGTTTACCTTCCCGCCAGTAAGCGGTCCCTATTTATCTACTTGCACCCAGGGGTGCTTTTGAACTGCTAGGTTGGCAGGCGCTGGGACCGAGCAACGGGAGCGCACCCCGCCGCGGGGATTCGAACCGCCGACCTTTCGATCGGCAAGCCCTAGGTGCTGAGGCTTTTACCCACAGCACCCAAATAACATTATATGCATCCCTGAACTGCTCTGAGACCTCTAGGTATTCAATAAATAACAACAATAACAACAACAATCCCACTACCACACACATTCGGTTTGATTTTGAACAAAATCAGGAAACCATGGTTCTCCAGTTCTAAGCCTTAAAAGAGGGCTGTTTGTTTTCAGCAACATCAAAATAATGGACAAACCACCACACCACCTCCTCAGGCGTTGATTGCAACATTTGTCAATTAACTCTCATCGTTAAAAAATGCTTCTCTTGATATTTAGCCTGTAGCTTCCAGTCATTGCAACATGTCTGGGTTGGCAAAAATAAAAAGAAATGAAGGTGCCACTCTGTAAACACATACCTTCATTTGCCCAAGTAGCTGGGAATTACAGGTTGCTAGGGAGCACAGAGAACAACAAACCCCTTTTTTAAAAAATCCAAGTCAAATTCAACTGTAACAATGGGAATAAGGGGGGAAAGAAGGAAGCATATTCCCAGCATGGCCTGCAATAAGGAAATTTGGGGTAGGGTGGGAATAAAATAAAGTCTTGGGTTTCCTTTTTTTTAGAAGATATTCGCTATGTTTCAGGGCCCACCGTACCCCTTGTGACTTTAATTTCTTTTAAACTGTGTATTGTGTTTAATATCTTGTTTCTAAATTGCTGCAACCTACCCCTGGTAAAGAAACAAAACAGAACACAAAAAACAAAATGATAATGGTCAAGTGTTTACAGCCCATGGTTCAGTCAGGACAGGCCCAAGACATTTTGTGGCCTAAAGTGTTATGACCCAGGGATCAGGCTCCCGATCCTGAGGGGAAGAAGCCATAGACTCAGAGGACATCTCTGACCAGGGACACAAAGTGCCCTCTAAAACAGCCTATGGCATCCCTGCCCTCTCAAAAATCCAAACACCAGAGAAGCTTGTGATACCTCTCTGGCCTGAAGAGTTTGCATTACCCTCTTCAGGCTTCAGTCATTTCTAACCAGCACACAATTTCCCAGTGCATGCACAGAGTTGCACAGGGTGCTGTCCAGGGGTGGACAAAGTGGGGGGCGGGCCGCCCCGGGTGCCACTCGGGGGGGTGACAAGATGGCCCCTGCTTCCCCCCAGCTGTAGAGAGGCCAAGGGCGTGTGCAGTCAGTATGGGCGCCACTCGTGCGGCATCCATACAGGCTGCCACTTCTGCACCTGCGCACTCCATATGGGATGCCACACATGCGCAGTTCGTCCAGGATGCCACACGTGCGCAATCCGTACGGATGTTGTGTGTGTGCCACCGGGTGGTTCGCCCCGTCCCTCAACGTCCCGCCCCAGGTGCCAGAGAGGGTTCATCCGCCACTGTCCCTTTTTAAAAATAAAAAAGCCTCAATGAATTATCGCACAAGCGCTACTCTCAATCAGTGTATATGTATCTTAACTCTCCTTAATTTAAGATTTCAGTTATAGGTGCGATGAATACTTGATATTTATGACTTTTCTGCAGAGACTGAATTAATGAACCACCGTTTCAGCAGGCTTACCATTAAGTTCAATAATGAAAATCAATAGCCAATCAAGAAACAGGTTGTCTGGGGAGGTTTCGCGCCAATATTTGTTAGGGATTCGTTTGAAATAAGACATTCTTCCTGTTTTGTGTATACTGATGATTTCAGCAATTTATCATACTTTTCCATCTATAAGACTATGTTTTTTTTACTCTAAAATAATGTCTACCCTGATAGTATCTCCCCCCCCCCATTTTCTTAAATCGAAATCCCCCCAAACATGGGGATGTTATATGGGCGGAAAAATACGGTATATATCGCTTAGCACTGTGGTTTCTATATCATATATCACCCACAAACACTATTACATAGCCATAGCAGGTTTTCCACCTTTGTCTTGATGCTTTAATTCCCCCTTTTGAAGTTGCAAAGTACGGAATGGATTCTCTTTACCTGCTTAAGAAAACGAAACAGGCAGCACTGTGAAATACAGTGTGTGTGTGTGTGTGTGTGTGTGCACGCATGCGCGTGCCTGCTTTTCCCCTTTACTAGGTTTTTGGCATGTTAATATACTGCACTGATACTCCTCCAATCTCACAGAAATCCCCCTGATCTGGCAACTTGCCTTGACACCTGCGTACTTGCCTCTGAGCAAACCTGAGGACCTCCACTTAACAACCGTCTCAAACTGGCTCAGCGCCTCTTTCCTTACAACATCACACCATCACAACAACCAACCAACCCTTTTCCACCCTCCCAGCCTAACACACATGAAATCCTGCTTGATCTGCTAATGGTGTCATCTATGAAATGCTAATGAGAGGGCAATGAGACTAAGACGGACATAGCAACCACAAAGCAGAAACAGACATTCCTGAGCCCTCTATTCAAGGTGACTGCAGCTAGGCCATGCTTCCATTCATCTTGGAGACTATTAAAAAACAACAACAACCAGGTAGGAAAGAGTCCTGCCATCCACGGGTGTGAAAGGTTCGCCAGAGGAACAATGAGGCCCGCTTCCTGCATTATCCTTTCCTACAGACACTGATTTCCATTTTTTCCCATTGCTCACATCAGCTACCCAACCCACCTATCTGAGATACTAAACATATTTGCGTCAAAATATGACTGCAGTTTCCTGTACAGGCAACAGATAGCATACAGAGTAGCCCAAAGGCTAGCCCTGGTAGGCAGTTCAAAAGACAGAAAACTTGGGTCAATATTAGCAGTTTTTAAAATTTTGTTTGTGGGACGGTACTAGAAGAGTAAGAACCAAGGGAAGGGATTTAGTCTTTCAGCTGCGATTGGCTTTTGTTGCTTGTATGTCTTAAGTGAATGCAGTTTGCAGGCAGCTCTCAACTTTCACAGGGGTTACATTTTGGAAATAGTGCGTAAAATTGTGCAGAGTCATACACAAAAAGTGGGGGAATGGGTTCAATTGTGGGTGGGACTGCCAAAATCATTTTCCCGAATGCTCGCCCCAATTTAAAAAGAAAGTAATATTTCTGTCAAGCACGTAAAGGAGTTCGAAACACCCATTGTTCTAGGCGCATTTTGCAAGAGGGAATTTCATTAGTGTGAGCAGTTTCTGAGCTCTGGGCACAGTACTGTGCTTAAGATTTTAGATTAAAACTGCGGAGTGGAAGGAAAGGAGGACATTTTTCTACCTCCCCACTTCCAGCTACTCTCTGAAGACTGGAGAAGAGACCCTCTTAAGAATATTAGGGGGGTGGACAGGGGAAGGACTAGACCATGTGAAAAATGAATGTAATACAGTGGTACCTCGGGTTACATGCGCTTCAGGTTACATACAGTTCAGGTTACAGACTCCGCTAACCCAGAAATAGTGCTTCAGGTTAAGAACTTTGCTTCAGGATGAGAACAGAAATCGTGCTCCGGCAGCAGGAAGCCCCATTAGCTAAAGTGGTACCTCAGGTTAAGAACAGTTTCAGGTTAAGTACGGACCTCCGGAACGAATTAAGTACTTAACCCGAGGTACCACTGTATTTTAGTTGCAGTTCATTCATTTTCAGCTTTGTATTCTTGTTATATAAAAAAGGGGGGCAGGAAAGTTATCTTCAAAATAAGACCATCATTACGGATCATCTTCCAGGGCTGTTACTTAATGATTCCAGCACAGGCAAGGCAGCTATTAACTTGGCTATGCTAGAATCATTAACTAACAGTCCTAGATAATGATCTATAATGATGGTCTTATTTGCTTAGGTATCAAGAAAGAAGATTAGGGGGCTATTTGGCAACTGCTGTGTTTGTGAATCCTTGGGTTTACCAATATATTGGTCATTCCCTTTCTGCAACCGCATTCATTTTAGAGCAGGAACAGGGAACCTCCAGCGCATGGGCCAAATTTGGCTCGGCAGGGGATCCTAATTTGGCCTGTGAGGCTGTTTTCTGCGTCCCACACCTGATGTAATGCAGTAAAGACTTGGCTGTGAAGGAACAATCAGGAGTCTCAAAGTGCACTCTCAATTGTTCCTTGGCAAGCAGGGGTTGTATTCAGTGCCTTTTAATAGCATGCCTCGCTGTGTTGGGGTCCACTCGGAAGCTCTCAAGTGGCACCAATCCCTTCTGGAAGTTGGGTTGCAGTTCGTGCTTCTCAACTGACAGGCGTCAAATGTAAGCCTTGCTGGGATTGGCTGCTTTCGAGAGTTCTCAATTTTGAGCTCCCACATGTCACTGGTCCCTGCAGAGAACAGGACCCACTTTCCGCAGGAATCTTCCTTGGCAGACCGACTTGCATTCAAAAATTGTCCTTCTTGCGGACATGGTTTCAAACCAGACCTGCAAAAGGAAGGACAGAATTCACAAATGCACTCTAGGTGCATTCCTTACTCCTTCCTTCAAAGTTTGGTCACCTAATACCATGCTGGCTGGTGGGCAGCCCGGCCCATTTTTGTCAAAAACATGCAAAAAGCAGACATGGACTTGAACGATCTCTATTGGATCTCTGTCTTCATAAATGGTATAGAGACAGGACTGAGAAGTGAGGAAGCCAAAGTCTGTGTACGGCACATAATATTAAAGGTAGTGAATATTTAAGCAGACTGTACACACCTCAAAATGATTTCTTCTGAACCAGGTGAACCAACAAACATGGTTCAATGTAAAGAAAATCCAATTTATGGCATAGTGATGGCACCTTAACTGGTTATGTCTATTTGGAGACGTCTCCAGGTTATGGAAATCCAATTCATTTCAAGCTCTGTGGAGCTCCAACATATCTAATTTCTCTTTCTTTTTCCTCTTTCTTTCTTTCTCTCCTATCTATCTACCATACTGTATTTTTTAAATGAGGTTTCTTTATGACACAGGCTTTGTGGTGGATCTGGTTCCAAAATCCTATTCATTTTTGTTTTACTAACTGATCCACACGTTTAAAAACATTTTATCACGTGGATTCTTCGTTGTTTCAGAATGTATTTCATTTCATGATTAGGTAAGATGCTTTGTGAAGGCTTTGCCCTAAAAGGTAGCTTCTAAACAAGGGTATCATCACAAATGGTTAACAGCTTCTGAAGAAACCAGAAAGAAGCCATGGTTTAGCGCTGGCTTCCAGATCCTGGCTAATTTAGAAGTCATTAATCATAGCTCCTGATTTTGATGTTAACTGGAAGCTCTGGTTAACCAAGGCTCCTGGGCTTGTTCACTTGCTTGCACGACGGGAGGAGCGTGTACTGGGTCTCAGCATATCTCGGAAAGGCAGAATGGAAGTCTTTTAAACGCTGAGAGACGCCAATGTTTCCAAGCAAGAACACTGCCAAGAGTTTCAGCTTGCAGCTTCTAGGATCACTTTCCCTAATCCCAGTTGTTTACAGTAAGCCTCAGAAGCTGAAAAAGTGTAGCCTGTTTTCAATACATCATGAACTTCACACCCCACACTGGGTGGTATTGGCACTCCTAGAGACTGCTGCTACTGCTGCTGTTATAGCGAAACTGACTAATGCTACATTCATTCATAATGGCCTCCTTTGTTATGACAAGCCCACTGGGTGGAATACACTAGTTTCAAGAGCTACCATGTCCTGATTCCTGGGATCTATAAAGGGCTGCCTTCAAACACGCCACTTTAGCTTCAATACTGTCCACTAACTGTTAGCCACTCACCAAGGCAGAAACATTCCCCAGCTTCACTACCTGTAACTGGAGATCAGGGCTGTCTTAAGCATATGGCGCAAAGATCCACCTGGTGCCCCCCTCCCCCAGGTTGCCCAGTCCCAGGCGTGCAAGAGGGCGGAGCCAGCTAGCCACCTCAGTGTCTTACTGGCTCGGTCACCCCCGAACTCGCGGCGCAAAGCCACCCACAATAGAAGAGTCTGCCATGGCGCTCCATCCAATGGACAGGCTCTTCCCCGGACTCAACTCTCAGGCCCCAGACTTTTGACCTGGCACCCCTGTGAGCCTGGCGCCTGGGTGCCCCGCACCGCTAGCGCCTATGGGTAAGACGGACCTGCTGCAGATTCAGAAGGCGGTGGGGGAGAGGCAGTTCAATATGATCCACTAGCTTTCTACAAATCAGACTCCTGATATGGACTACGGTCGTACCTCACAATCCGTTCTGGAAGTCCGTTCAACTTCCAAAACGTTTGGAAGCCAAGGCACGGCTTGCAATTGGCTGCAGGAAGCCGCATCGGACATTCGGGTTCCAAAGAACATTCGCAAACCGGAACACTCACTTCCGGGCTTGCGGCGTTCGGGAGCCAAAACATGCGTCTCGCAAGGCGTTCAGCTTTGGAGATATGACTCTAGTAGCATTTGCAAATGCAAACCTCCCCCACCTAAATCATGGCTAGACAAACTAAGGCCCGGGGGCCGGATGCAGCCCAATCATCTTCTAAATCCAGCCGACGGATGGTCCGGGAATCAGCATGTTTTTACATGAGCAGAATGTGCCCTTTTATTTAAAATGCATCTCTGGGTTATTTGTGGGGCATAGGAATTCGTTCATTCCCCCCCCTCCAAAATAGACAGACAGACAGACAGACAGACAGATAGATAGATAGTCCGGGCCCCCCACAAGGTCTGAGCAACAGTGGACCGGCCCCCTGCTGGAAAAGTTTGCTGACCCCTGACCTAAACGGATTGACATAATCCAAAAGGGCTGCGGCGCATGAACTTTAAGAACAGTTGCCCTGAATCTCTGCACAAATGTTGAGTATTTGGGCCATGGTTTTTAAAAAAAGAACTTAGGGAAACGTTTTAACATTCAGTGCACACCAGGAGTGTAGAAGAAAACTGGGTGGTGTATTTTTTATTTATTTTTTTTATGTTTCCCTTTAACTCCAGTCCAGACAGTCAAATCTATCTTTGCCTCTCCTCAGGAAACACAAGTGCCAGAGTACATCATCTGGGCAAACTGCATTTGTTCCTTTCATGTTCTTTGCCTTAAGTGGCAAAACAGAAGTAACGCAATACATGGCTTACTAGCAGGCAGCTACTGAAAAAAAATCTAACCCAATGCATACCCAAGCCAGAAGAAGTGGGGATATACAGTGGGAGGAAATTACATTGGAAAGCATTTCAGTAAGTTTGCTGCCATCTCCAAAGGCACTGGTACCCGGTTTAGCAGTGCAAACAGCCCACCTGTAAGCTTTGTGCCGTGACAACATTCCACAGTTCATAGCATACAGTGAGGATTATATTCTACAAAGTGCAATTTGGAGGGAGGGGAGGCAAAACTAAAATAACAAGGTTGTTGCTAGTGAGGGTTGAAGTGCACTAGATGAACTGTGAAAATTGCAGGGATGTTTGTACAGTCTCAGTTCAGAGCACGGCATGGTTACTTGCGTCTCAAAACATTCCCCCTCGTGTGAGGAAAGTCCGATTTTTTCTAGCACCTGCAGAAGAAGCATCTACTTGGGGGCTGGCTTGCAAATCATTTTGGCGAGTTTTCAAGCAGCTGATTTATATGAAAAATTCCAATTAACCCACTCAAAAAATATATATATACCGTGTTCAACTACCCAAATCTCTGTCCGTGTAAACTTTTTTTTAAAAGTATTTATTTGATAAATTTGCACTCTGCACTTACAATCAGAATGTCCTCTGGCTGGGGTGGGGTGGGTTACACAAAATAGAATATTTGTTTCATAGCTTCCCCAAAATTTTCCACTTTTAATATTTTCATTTACTTATTACTGAACATTTCCATGGGTCTCTTGCTGTGATTTTTCTGACTGCCCAGGGTTCCCTCAAAATTATCCCTAATAAAAATAAATTTTAAAAAATTCAAAACTGGTGATGCTCATCTTCACATGCAGCCCTTGAAGAGCTGACCATGAGTCAATGCAGCGTGAAAAATGTTAGCAAACCCTGGCATAAAGGGATCTTCACCCAGTAATGCCAGCAGCAACCTTAGAACACTGGGAGGGTTTTCAGGCTGGGACAAGCTTTCATTGCATATGGTCAGCGCCTAGATGATATCAAGCGTCAAAACAACTTGGCCACAATAAGGAAATTTTGCCTATGGCATGACTATTTTCCACCTTCCCATTTCAACTCTGGCACCCTATCTGCATAACCTACCAATTCTAAAATATAGACATGCTTTTACTCTCGCAAGATTGAATGTATTGCCTTCGGCTGTACTTGAGGGACAATTCCAACAGATTCCACACGAAAAACGCTTATGCCCCTGTGGAGATGGCAGTACCAAATCGGTGGCGCGTACCCTTCTGGCTTGCACTCTTTATAAAGACTTGAGGAATGAGACTATCACCCCTCTTTTATTGTCCATTCCGGGTCGCCCAACCACTGCCACAGTGTCCTTTATCTTGGCAGATCAAAATGAGCAGGTGACAGCAAAGGTTGCAAGGTTTTTAGCTGAGGCAATCAGAATAAGATCCACTCTTTGACTATTGATTCAAAACCCTAAAATGTATTTTATATAATTGACTTTTTATTTCTATTCTTTGTATATTGTACAGTGGTGCCTCGCAAGACGAAAAGAATCCGTTCTGTGATTCTCTTCGTCTAGCGGTTTTTTCGTCTTGCGAAGCAAGCCCATTGACGGATTAGTGCTATTAGCGGCTTTTAGCGGCTTATCGGATCAGCTGATAAGCGGTTTAGCAGCTTAGAAAAAGGGGGGGAACCTGCAGGAACTCGCAAGACATTTTCGTCTTGCGAAGCAAGCCCATAGGAGATTCGTTTTGCGAAGCACCTCCAAAACGGAAAACTCTTTCGTCTAGCGAGTTTTCCTTCTTGCGAGGCATTCGTCTTGCGGGGCACCACTGTATTGTTGTTTTATTGCTATGACCGATGGCGACGCAAATAAAGATTCATTCATTCATTCATTGCATATGGCTTTCGCAAAATTTGAAACGAGCTCAAAGATATATTGTGCAACATACCACGTTTTCAAATACAAATGATGTACTTGGATAACTCAGTTGATTAGATTGGGTACTGATAACACCAAGGTTGCAAGTTTGATCCCTGTATGGGACATCTGCATATTCCTGCATTTCAGGAGGTTAGACTAGATGTTTCTCAGGGTCCCTTCCAAATTTTTATTTTTATTTTTAATTTTAATCCTTTGTGTTTATGCTTTTTTAAAAAAATCCTTCATTCTGGTTTTTAAATACTATGTTTTGTATGGTATTCATAATACCATACAAAACATAGTATGTAAAAACCAGAATGAAGGATTAAAGAAAGCAGAAAAACAAAGGATTAAAATAAAAAAAATAAAAACCAGCTATTGAATTCTTCATCAAATCATGGCATGAGGTCAATTTTTGAAATCCCCTTTGCACAGATCCTTGTGGCAACCCATGTAAAAAAGTGAAACCCTACAAGTCAAACAAAACAAAATCATTATCTGACAACAGACTACCATCAAAATTAAGCCCGGTAAAGGTGTGCTATCACAATAAAATAGTATCTAGAAATTTTAAAAAGGCTTCTAAGTATGAAGGACAAAATATATGTAGTATGGAAGACCAACTCTCAGTAATTTCACTAAGCCATTTATGCTGAGACAGAGAACCCTGGTGATATTGGTCTTCCATCACGGCTGATAGCATAGTCTCACAACTGACAGCTGTAAAGGCTTGGCTGTGCTTGGGAAAAATAAGATTAACTAAACAGGAAGCTCTGCAATGGTGATTTTAAAAAACAAAACCAACCACCTGGAAAATTTTAAACTTAAAATTAAATTGCTTTATCAGACAACACACTCCATTTAAAAGCCCTATCCCCTGAGATTAATGAGGGTGAGCAAAGAAAAATAGAGTAATAGCTGTATATTATTATGTATATATCTGGAAACCCAAGTGCTGCTATTCTGTAAAGTGATGCAATACAGTTAAGATAGATATCTAGCTAAAGAGTTTTCCAGGTTTTTTAGTAGTTAGGAGTACAGTGGTACCTCGGGTTAAGAACTGAATTCATTCTGGAGGTCCGTTCTTAACCTGAAACTGTTCTTAACCTGAGGTACCACTTTAGCCATTTGTGCCTCCCGCCACTGCCGCGCCGCCGCTTTGTGATTTCTGTTCTCATCCTGAAGCAAAGTTCTCAACCCGAGGTACTACTTCTGGGTTAGCGGAGTCTGTAACCTGAAGCATCTGTAACCTGAAGCGTCTGTAACCTGAAGTGTCTGTAACCCGAGGTACCACTGTAGTATTATTTGATCTCACTCTGCATCTGCTGATATCTTTGTGCATTCAGCAGCTTCCATGGGCGGAATGAATGCACACACACACACACACACACACACACTTGCCATTTTTGTTATTTATTGCACAGTAATCTGGCATGCGTAAAGCCCAGTGTCCAAAGTCTAGTGACAAAGAATGCACTGGAAATTTTACAGATGTCAAAGTATGCATACATCAACAAATGCTGGTCAATGGACCCCTTCCCACAAGGCCCATGAACCACAATTACTACTTCCTGACATACAGATAATCTCACTGCAACACATGTTATAATGTGGCCTCCAAACAGCCAATTGTCTTTTCAAAAACCCGCAAACAAGAGTTGGCAATACATAATAATCCCACCCCCTCTATTACAAGCCAGGAAATCCTGCAAAGATGACTCAGTTTTCTATTAATCATTCAGTCTCAGAAGAGAATGGCCATCATCCCATCTAGCGCAAATCCTGGCGCTTGTTTTCTTCCCCTTTCAACAGGCCCTCGTATCCTGCTAACTTCACTTTTATTTCCTAAATCAATCAAGCCTCTCTTAGAGCTGTTACATCAGTCTTGCGTTTAACACATCGCTTGCTGGAGATCAGAGAGCTGATGTTCCCTGTATATGAACATTTGGAGGGGTAGTACCCTCTAGAATGATGTTCTTGTTGATACTGATTTATATACTGCTATCTATTAACATCCTTTGAAATAAGGAAATACTTTACACTAGGGATTTCCACCCCACTGCAGCAGGCACAGCCCCACTGATTTGTTTGAAAAGGGGTCAGTTTCAGCACTGGACCACGTCTGTTGTTAAGAGGGATTGAGGAAATGAAGTTTTAAAAAATGAGAGGGTGGGTCTTATTGGCTTTTGTTGTGTTTTACTGTTGCATTCCATGGCAGGCTTAATTCTGCAATTTATTTATATTCTGGGATTCGAAAAGGATTCACCAGATTGTTCTTCTTCACACTTGCAAAAGAACTCACATTTTTCTGACCCGTGGGGGAAAACAACACTTGTCATTATAAAAAGACCAGAACAAGATTTTGAGGAACTTTGGAGTATAGAAGAGGAGACAACTACCCCAAATATCTTGTAATTGCATGCGAACATTATTTGTATTTGCTTTTATATTTAGCTAGTTGTTTAAAACTGCCAATAAATCTTAGGTTGCATATATTTTCCACTAGCAGGAATGGCCTGGTGTTGATTGGAATTTCTGAGAAATCAGAGCAGTTGTTTTTTTATTTTATTTATTATGTTTTGCCTTTTACAATGTTTCGACAATAGAAAACAAACGAATTCCACCTATGTTTTCTGCAACTTCCCTCCCCCCACCCCCCGCGGTATCTAATTATATATCATTTTCTTACTGGATAAACACAAAATCAGAGCAGTTTTGAGAGGTTCTGTCCATCACCTTTGGTTCCGAAGTGTCCAATTTTATAAAGGTCCAAAACATAGACAAAAACGTGTTTCATTATTTCAGGAACCATCGTGCAAAACCGGGTTACGATACTTTAAGAAGTGTGCAAATGTACGGAGAAAGGACAAACAGATGAACAAATTTCCAAAATAAAGAGTGGATTTTAGAGCTTTGTTGACAACAGGTTGGTGATGGATACAGTGGTGCCTCGCAAGACGAAATTAATCCATTCCACGAGTCTCTTCGTCTTGCGGTTTTTTCATCTTGTGAAGCACGGCTATTAGCGGCTTAGCAGCTATTAACGGCTTAGCGGCTAAACGGCTTAGCGGCTTTAAGAAAAAGGAAACAAACTCGCAAGAACTCACAAGACGTTTCGTCTTGCGAAGCAAGCCCATAGGGAAATTCGTCTTGCGGAACGACTCAAAAAACTCTTTCGTCTTGCGCGTTTTTCGTCTTGCAAGGCATTCGTCTTGCGAGGTACCACTGTAAATTCCTCCAAGCTGGACTTGGAATGCGACTGAAACTTCCCCACCTTCCCCCAGAGGTCCAAACTTGCTCATAACTCACTCTGAGGTTGCAGCAGAAGAATGTCTCTATCTCCATTGTTTGTCCCTGGCTCTTGGAATGCTTCACCACCACTGGTACCAGGTGGTCTGAAGAGCAAGACCTCCCTCCCTCTCTCTCTCCCTCTGGTAACATCACCACCACAGCAGCTGCCACTGTGTAAGTCAGGGACAGGAAAACTGGCTCTTTAGATCCAGCTGAGGTCCGGCGCCAAGGGCCTCCTGGCAGTTCCCTCACTGCGAGAAGCAAAGCTACAAGGAACCAGGCAGAGGGCCTTCTCGGTAGTGGCGCCCACCCTGTGGAATGCTCTCCCATCAGATGTCAAAGCGATGAACAACTACCTGACATTCAGAAGACATCTTAAGGCAGGGAAGTTTTTAATGTGTGACATTTTAGTGTATTTTTGGTTTCTGTGGAAGCCGCCCAGAGTGGCTGGGGAAACCCAGCCAGATGGGCGGGATACAAATAATAAATTATTATTATTATTATTATTATTATTATTATTATTATTATTTAGATGTTGTTGGACTCCAACTCCCATCAGTACCAGGCAGCACTGTCAATGGCCAGGGATGATGGGCTTTGTAGTTATGGGTTTCCCCATTGCAACAGTACATGAAAAGGGAAAGAAGAGTTTTAATCTGAGTGGCTTAGATTAAAATGTGAGTCGGAGATAATGTTCAACCTTGCACCAAGCCAAAGATTCATTGATTAACCAATGTATCTTGGGGGCTAGATGATAGCATCTCCCAAACTGGTGCAGTGAATTGCGTCTTGACAACACCGAAAACGTCAAAAAATGACAAAGAGAAAAGAAAACATCTTCATATCCAGATATTTTAAAACTGCTGCAAAGCTACGGCCTTGTGGGAGTGAAAGAACAAGACTGATTGTTCTGATAAAAAGTGTCTCCCGTTCTAGGAAAAGTTAACTGAATAGGAACAGAACAAGTCTGGTCCTGTCAGTCGCAGGGCAATAAAGGAATAAACGGGAAAACAACACAACGGCGAGGGAGAGGACTGGAGACAGACAGACAGCTCGTACGTGGAATGGTGACTGGAGAGACTATCACTCCGAGTCATGTTGCGCCAGGAATGAGCTGGTGTTCGCAGATGCCAGGCAGTGACATTTTGCAGAAGATGAATCTTGCAGCCTTCACTGTGGAGCAACTGCTGATCACCTCACAGGAGTGGGTGAATGCTGGAAAATGATGTGGATGCAGGCAAAGCCGTTCAAATGAAGCCCAGTCGGTCACTTAATATTGGGGTACCGAGTTCATTCATAGGCCACCCGCGCCCACCCCGATTACGCACGGACACAGGGAAGATAAATCTCTTTTTCAGCTCAGGAGAGAATCAATGCAGCACTAGGCTTGACAAAAAAAATCACAAGCCCTCGTAACCTCTGTTATAAGTTATCTCTTAAACCAATACCAATAAAAAACCAGAGACATGGGCAACTGGGGGAGCACTGCTTGTGATTCCCCCATGGTGCATAAATCACACTTGCAGTTCCTTTCTACCCAAAGTTCAGCGGCTACGCTGCCTTTTCATCCCAAAAATAGTGTTTTTCCCCATTGCTGCTTATCTCAAACACGGAAAACCACAGGAATTTCAAGCTGTAAAAAGAAAAAAAAAACTGGATTGTGAGAGGCTCGGAGTCCTTTCAGTTTCACTGGGGATCCTTTTTGTTTAGCAGATGCTTAATTTTCTCATCCTTGTGACCAGCTCTCTCAGGTCACTGGATTCCAAGGGAAATGTTTCCCCTTTGCACATTGAACCTTTTAAAAGACCACAGTAACTTAAAAGCATTGTTGATTCTAAAACCAAACAAAATGGGGAGAATTATCACTGCTGTGCGCATGTGGACATACCTATTTTCCAATAATTAGTACTGTGAAACATAATAAACCACACAAAAGAAAATGGGAACTGTAGTTGGAAAAACTTGACAGGCTGAGTTAAGCGAAGTCTTTAAGTCACCTACTTGACACTCTTTGTTTTTAAGAAACACCTCCCTACACTATTGAGATTTCAGGGGAAAAATATGATCCCCATTTGCAAGACCCGGTTTCTGTGTTTCACACCCAGTTTCAAGAGGGTAGAAGAATTTATACCACCTACAACTAGCAGCTGTTGACATTTATTCCCATATTTCCTCTCTTGTTCATAAAGCTCTAGGGTCAATGAGGTAGTCATACCTTGGTTCTCAAACACCTTGGTACTCAAACAACTTGGAACCCAAACACTGCAAACTAAGTGTTCCGGTTTGTGAACCTTTTTTGGAAGCCAAACGTACTCCATTTTGAGCGTTACGCTTCCAATCTGAGTGCCACACTTCCACTTTGAGTGTTACACTGAGGTCTGTCTGGTTTTGCTATTTATTTAGCATTTTTGTTTTTGCGGCTTTTTTGTTTTGTTTTTGTGACTGTGTGGAACCCAGTTCAGCTATTGATTGATTGATTGATTGATTGTGTGACTGCAGTACACTGTTTATTGCTTTAATTTTATGGATCGATGGTCTCGTTAGATAGTAAAATTCATGTTAAATTTCTGTTTTAGGGGTTGTTTTTAAAAGTCTGGAACGGATTAATCCATTTTGCATTACCTTCTATGGGAAAGCGGGCCTTGGTTTTGGAACGGACTTCCGGAACGGATTAAGTTTGAGAACCAAGGTACCACTCTGATGGATCACAGAGTGTCAACGACAAGCATCACATTACACTGAACTGCTTGGCATGTACCTATGTCATCCCAGTAACAACACTCCCCACCTGTCATTAAAGAAGAAAGAATACAAAGACATAGCTAAACTTACAATATAATGTGCAACTCGGCCCTCAATGCTTAGTTTTCTAGAGGAAAATCTGGACAGAACTTCATTATGGGTAGTTTTCATTTTATACTATACTGTAGTCATATGGCACAAAATGTAGGTACTGTATCTCACTGCAATGGTACATAAGCTAAGCTAATTCCATTTTACCAAAATTGGAATGAGTTAAAACAGGTGGTGGTGGTGGTTTAGTCGTTTAGCTGTGTCTGACTCTTCGTGACCCCATGGACCAGAGCACGCCAGGCACTCCTGTCTTCCACTGCCTCCCACAGTTTGGTCAAGCTCATGCTGGTAGCTTCGAGAACACTGTCCAACCATCTCGTCCTCTGTTGTCCCCTTCTCCTTGTGCCCTCAATCTTTCTCAACATCAGGGTCTTTTCCAGGGAGTCTTCTCTTCTCGTGAGGTGGCCAAAGTATTGGAGCCTCTGCTTCAGGATCTGTCCTTCCAGTGAGACTCAGGGCCGATTTCCTTAAGAATGGATAAGTTTGATCTTCTTGCAGTCCATGGGACTCTCAAGAGTCTCCTCCAACACCATAATTCAAAAGCATCAATTCTTCGGCGATCTGCCTTCTTTATGGTCCAGCTCTCACTTCCATACATCACTACTGGGAAAACCATAGCTTTAACAATACAGACCTTTGTCGGTAAGGTGATGTCTCTGCTTTTTAAGATGCTGTCTAGGTTTGTCATCACTTTTCTCCCAAGAAGCAGGCGTCTTTTAATTTCATGACTGCTGCCACCATCTGCAGTGATCATGGAGCCCAAGAAAGCAAAATCTCTCATTGTCTCCATTTCTTCCCCTTCTATTTGCCAGGAGGTAATGGGACCAGTGGCCATGATCTTCGTTTTTTTTATGTTGAGCTTCAGACCATATTTTGCACTCTCCTCTTTCACCCTCATTAAGAGGTTCTTTAATTTCTCCTCACTTTCTGCCATCAAAGTTGTGTCATCTGCATATCTGAGGTTGTTAGGTTGCATTAAAAGAATTGATTAAGTTAAAACCATTCTGATTTTATCTACAATTTGCAACCATCCAGAAACTGGTTATACACTGCAAATAAAGGAGCTTGAAGTTTTTCTGTTCTGTAGAGATGTGTAATTCCTCCCCCTCCCTCCCAAAATAATAATCTGAAGGCTTCCATAAAATCAAAAAGAGAGAGCAATAATGTTAGGTGAAAATTGGTTTTCAGGATTTTCTTGCAGTTATAATTAAACTTTTGTTTTTTAGCTGATTTTAACGCCACTATTTCACACACTTGAAAAATGTGATTCTAAAGCTTTCCAATAAGAAGATGAAGTTACAAATATGCCAGGTATTAGGAAGAAATGCAGCGTTTCTGGCAAAGTTTCAGGGTAAGGGCAAGGGCCTGGAGCACAAATAAAGAAGCAGAACCCATGTCCTCATGATTTCGCTCTTCGATGCTCTGTGGCAACAGGCCTCTCGCTGTCTGCTAGAGTGACTTTACATAAGTAATTCTGGCCAGCCAGGAAAGTGACCTCTGTTTGTTGTTCCTGGGCAGGCAGGCCTCTATTTGCTTCTCTGCTTCCAGTTCACATGGCCTCCCCTTTCAAATTCCAATTCCAGGACAAACGTCATCCGAGGAAGAAAGGCACTCCACAATCGGAGACGTGCCTAGCATTTCTCTCGCTACGGTTAAGCAGACTCTGCTTGCTTTCGACAATCACCCAATTATACCAGGATATTTTTTTTTATATGGATACAGTATGTGGTCATTTGCCCAGCAAGTATTTAAGGAAGGTCACATATTTAAGCAACGGCAAGCTATTAGGACACATTCTGGAAGGCCTCAAAATGAGTACTGTTATAAAACGTAACTCTGGCATTCTTGCAAAAAGATATAATACACCACTTTAACCCTGACTCCCTTCCCTACCTCTTTTCGTTCCCCTTCTTTTTTTGGAGGGGGTAACCCGAGCACAAATGCAACTCTGTGCAGGTACACAGGGTGCCCTAAATGTACAGTCAGCTCAAGACTTTAAGAACACAGCATAAACCAATTCAATGAAACAGGGAATCCAGAACAAACTGTATCCTCTCAACCCAGTAGGGTGCAGAACATCAATGATTTCCCTTCTTCTCTTTCCATGGTTCATTTTACATATCATAAATCCCTGCATATTTTACAAAAACTGTACCATTCAGTATTCCATTATTGTTGTTTAGTCGTTTAGTCGTGTCCGACTCTTCGTGACCCCATGGACCAGGCACTTCTGTCTTCCACTGCCTCCCGCAGTTTGGTCAAACTCATGCTGGTAGCTTCGAGAACACTATCCAACCATCTCGTCCTCTGTCGTCCCCTTCTCCTTGTGCCCTCCATCTTTCCCAACATCAGGGTCTTATTCCATTATTACATCCATCAAAACTTGCTTACACTGTTGAATTTATCTTAATGCTGCCAGCGTTTTCAGCTGTACAGAATTATTTCCCACATATTGAATAAATGTTTTCCAATCTTCTCTAAATGTACCTCTACTTACGTTCACCTCCAGTTACGTATCCTTTGGGATACGTATGCGGCAAACCCGGAAATATTTTTCCAGGTTTCGCCACGGGCGCATGCACATAATCGCTCTACCGCACCGAAGACGCATGTGCAGAAGCGGTCCCTCCAGTTGTGGAAACCTCAGGATCCGACCGGAGCTCCGCAACGGATATCGTCCACAACCAGAGGTACCACTGTATGTACTTCTTGTTCTCTTATACTATATGTTAAGTCTGCGAGATGTTTGGGCTAACAAAACACAGGCTGCAGTAGTGGCATACATAAATAACCTTTTTTGTTACCTGGGAACTTCAGTCCGGAGTTATCCCAAACAGAAAGGACTCTGGTTTCTTGGTGGGGGGGGGAGTACTTTTAAACATTTATTTTTTCCAATTCATTATGGATCATTTCCCAATACTCTTTTACCCTTTTACAAGTTCACCACATGTGAAAGAACCTTCCCTCCACCTCTTTGCATCTCCAGCACTTATCTGATTCGGACTGATACATCTTCATAAGCCTACTCAGAGTGAAATACCATCTGTGAATCATTTTCCGGTAGTTCTCCTTCAAAGGATAACATGCTGTAAACTTCAAGTCACTTTTCCAGAGTTTTCTTCCGAAGTTAAAATCTACCGTATTTTTCGCCCTATAGGACGCACTTTTTCCCCTCCAAAAATGAAGGGGAAATGTGTGTGTGTCCTATGGGGTGAATGAAGGCTTTTGCTGAAGCCTGGAGAGCGAGGGGGGTCATTGCACACCGACCCCTCTCACTCTCCAGGCTTCAGGAAGCTATCCGCAAGCCATGGGAGCCCAGCGGGAGTTCCCGCTGGGCTCGCAAGGCTTGCGGGCAGCAGCCTGTTCTGGGAGCTGGGGGGGGGAATAATTTTTTATTTATTTATTTCCCCCCTAAAAAAACTAGGTGCGCCCTATGGGCCAGTGCGCCCTATAAGGTGAAAAATACGGTATATTGCGTCCTATATCTATTGCCCAGTGTGTCATTGTGGCTTTAACAAGCTCGTCTTTTGATTCCCAGTCTAATAACAAATTATACATTTTAGACAAAAGTGTCTCTTTGTTTTGCAGCAGTTCTTTTTCGAATTGTGAACGTCGGTCCGCAAAACCATTTTTTTCTATCTAATTTAAACATTTCATGTAACTGATGTTATTGTGATACAGTGGTACCTCGGGTTAAGTACTTAATCCATTCCGGAGGTCTGTTCTTAACCTGAAACTGTTTTTAACCTGAGGCACCACTTTAGCTAACGGGGCCTCCTGCTGCTGCCAGGCCGCCGGAGCACGATTTCTGTTCTCATCCTGAAGCAAAGTTCTTAACCCGAGGTACTATTTCTGGGTTAGCAGAGTCTGTAACCTGAAGCGTATGTAACTCAAGGTACCACTGTACCATCAATGTTCAAGAACTTTCTATCCTCCAAATGTTGATGGACGACAACTCCCATTGGCCATCCTGGCTGAAAACGATGCGAGTTGGGAGTCCAGCAACAGGGTCACAGGTTCCCAATCCCTAATCTTTTGGGCAAAAGATTCCTGCATTGCAGGGGGTTGGACTAGATGACCCTCATGGCCCCTTCCAGCTCTACCATTTTATAATTCTATGCGCTGCCTCTTAAATCAGAAGCACTGTATCTGAATGCCCAAATACACCCCAGGAAAATTCTTCTAGCTGCAGCGCATTGACTGCTTCCAGGTGCTGAAGTCCTGGAGCAATGCAAGTCAGTATTTGAAACGGGGAAGTGGGTGGGACAGGCAAAACAGATGGTGTGGGCCCTTTCCTCGAGACTGGCATAACTGTTGTGGAGATATCATGTCTTCTGCGCTTTCTAGGCCGCCTCCCAGCCCCTGTGGCTGGGTGGAAAACACAGCCACACAAAAGCAGCAACCACGCAAAAGGCCACCATTTCCTCTCTCACAAATATATACAGAGCATTTGTGGTTTCACCCTATGTCATCTCTGCATTTTTAAAAAAAGAGGTTCCCGAGCGTCCAATCAAATCAGCTGTTATGTTCTTCAATCCTACTCCTACTGAAGTCCATAGAAAACTCCCAACAAAAGAATTGCAGCCTTAAGCGTTCACAGTGCGGTGAGCATCGAGGTGCTCAATGAAAAGGGCTCTTCCCTGGAATAAATAAAAAATGCCAGTAGGTCTCACGTCAAGCAGTTACGTAATGATAAATTTCATGAGAGAACTTTTGTGCCTGTGCACTCTGGGCATATGGAAGCAGGGTGAAGATGCACATACAGTGGTACCTCGGGTTAAGAACTTAATTAGTTCCGGAGGTCCGTTCTTAACCTGAAACTGTCCTTAACCTGGAGCACCACTTTAGCTAATGGGGCCTACCGCTGCTGCTGCTGCACCGCCGGAGCACGATTTCTGTTCTCATCCTGAAGCAAAGTTCTTAACCCGAGGTACTATTTCTGGGTTAGGAGTCTGTAACCTGAAGCATCTGTTGCCTGAAGCATCTGTAACCCGAGGTACCGCTGTACTGTAAATGAAAAGTGTTTCATAATCCCACTGCTCCCTTTAAACAAAAATAATGGGGGGGGGGAACGAACATAATTTTTCTTCTCTTCCCTTTCTTTTCTGTTCATGAGGAATTGGGGGAATAAGCTCGTTTTTATTCCACTTTGCAGCCAAGGACCCCTGAGCCCATGAACCAGAATTACAATGCAAGAATTAAAATACACGCGAAGAAAACAAAACTTCCATCAGTCAAATGAAAACAAGAGAAAATGCCAACATCTCTCAACTAACAAGAGATAGGCAAATCTCAGGAGCAGGAAGAAGTCTCTCATCACGCAAGCACACACACACACACACACAGCTTTCCCATCCATGCAGCAAAGATAAGCAGATTGTTCTTCTGCTGAGCATCAGAATGTTGACTGTGGTCAAGAACTGGAGAAGCTGCAATGCCCCCTCAAATAAGTCTGTGGGCTGCTCTTTTCCTAAAGGATGGAACAAATCAAGGGAGTCAGTTCCTGCAGCCAGCACAGGTACATCACTCAGGTTGGTTTCGGGCAGATGTAGGAAGCCCCTCTTTCTCCTTCCACCTGAAGAGCCCAGCCAGACCGCCATGGCCACAGCCTGTGAGGAGCAGCATGACTGCTCCCCTTACAGGCTGCAGCAGAAGCAAGCGAGGACCCAACTTACACCGAGCAACTGATCTCTTGGGTGTTGAACAAAATGCAGTTCTGGGAAATAGAGCAAAGGCCCAAAGAGTGGGAAAACAGGGCAGGGGAGACAACGCGCGCGCACACACACACCTACACTTTTCCTGAACACATCGGCAACTCCCAGCTGTTGGCTCTTAATAAAATAGTTTGTCCCCTCGGGCAACTCAATTTGGACAGATTGTAAAAGAGAAAAACTCTCGCCCATCCCCAGCCAGCTGCACCAAGTTGCTTCAGCTCCATGTGGCCCGTCTGAAGTTCAGAATGCTCAAATTCCATAGAGGCAGCCTGGAGATAGAAACGGCTTGAGCTGTGGGGGAGAAAATCACATGCACACACTTTGTGAACTGTCAAAGGAGCAGGTGGTGTGGAAGTGGTATAGCAGGGTGCTTCTGCACTGGACCCACGGGTCACACTGGCCCTTCCAGTGTGAATACTACCAGTGTTAGAAACTCAGATGTATAAGCTAGGCACCAAATAGCTCCAATACACCAAGGTTGCAGTTGTCATTTTGGGGCAAGACCACTCTAAAGTCTTATTTTTCAAATGGTGGACAGACTGTGATTGATTCTCAGTTAAACATCTGACCAGCTCAGATGACAGCCTTGAGCTACTATGTAAAGAACTTTGAGAATTTAAAGAAGGTCACTTGATCCAGTCCATGTATCTATTGGCTTATTCCAACCTCTTTTCCTTAATGGTGACTGCTCCTGCTCAAGGCTGCACAGAAAAAGCAACTGGGTTCCGGAAATTCATCCCAATTGTGCAGATAGAAATCTACAGGAGGAGGTATTTGTGTGTGTAAACAGTACAGATCCAGTGATCCACAGATGGTGGAGATTCCAGGCGCCATCCTGGAGCCCCAACATTTTCACTTGGTCACAAGTGGTCAAAAGTCAGGTGCAAAATGTGTCTGGCTGGCACCTGGCTAATGCTGAACACTGAATGCTATCCATACCAGTAATTCAGCGACTAACATCCACATATGTTTCCCTGCACTTCTACTCTTGGCTCACAATGTCTGACCCACCATTAAGCACGGGACAGAAATCACAGTTCTTTCTGAAAATTTTAATATGGGAAGTGTCATGGTCACAGACGATGTCCCTAGGAAAGCGACCACAGCTAGCAGAGCCATTTGGTGAAATCATAATCGTAGCATTGATTAATAACAATCCAATTTTAATTCAGCACCACTGCCCCTCTAACATCCAAGGGAATGGCTCAATTTCACATTGCACAGGCCCGGGAAATAAAGAGCTTTGCATTTATTCATTTTTTATGTATCTAAATGCTGCCGTTTTCTAGATAGGCAGACAAGGAATATATATGAGCATCAGACAAAACGGGCCAAATGAATCAATTAGCAGAAGCTCCAAATCAACTGGATTGTTCTTAGCAGCTGGAAATCCCAGCACCAGCTTCCTTTTCCCTAAGAAATCATTAGCATGTGCTCAATTTTGGGAAAGCGTCTTTTGCAGGCTTTCTCAATTCCCTGCAAGAACTGCTTGCTATCATCTTCATAAGTACCCTGCTTATGCTTCGTAAGTACCCTGCTTGTGTTGCATCTTGTTGTTTTGTCAGCTCCAGTAGCCTGCCCTCTACACGTCATATCCATGGGGTGAGCTACACAGAATCTGGAATTGTAGAAGAGGAGCTATGAACAAATAGGGACCCCTTCAGATTGACCCCACTTGTGCATTGGCAGAGGGCATGGCTTGCGTGCACACAAACACAGACACAGACGCACAGGATTCTAGGGCAGGGGTAGGCAACCTAAGGTCCATGGGCCGGATGCGGCCCAATCGCCTTCTAAATCCGGCCCGCGGACGGTCCGGGAATCAGCGTGTTTTTACATGAGTAGAATGTCTCCTTATATTTAAAATGCATCTCTGGGTTATTTGTGGGGCCTGCCTGGTGTTTTTACATGAGTAGAATGTGTGCTTTTGTTTAAAATGCATCTCTGGGTTATTTGTGGGGTCTAGGAATTCGTTCTTCTTTTTCCAAAATATAGTCTGCCCCCCCCCACATGGTCTGAGGGACGGTGGACCAGTCCCCAGCTGAAAAAGGTTGCTGACCCCTGTGCTAGAGGCAGGCTAGCTCACTCATTCAGCCACTTCACAGGTTCATTACCAAATGCCTGCTGTGTGTGACTCTTTGCACTGCATAATACAAACAAAGGGAAGAGTGGTAATAATCCAATTACCAAATGGTTTCTGGGGGTTGGGTTGGAGGAACACCTTATAAAGTACTCTTCTGAAAGCTGTGAACCTTCCCACATAACCCTGGAGAAGTACACAACAGTAGTTTACCTACGTTTAGCAAAAGGCAACTATGGAGTAGCCGAAGTGAGAGAGAAAATTCCTTCTCTGCCCTGTTGTTTCCTGAGAGTAAGTTTCACAGAACTCAATGGGGTTCAATTCCATGTAGATATAGACATATAGACACACACAACTGCACAACTAGCTGGTCACAAAAAAATAAAGATTTCCTAAAATGCATGTGAAGTATAATTGCACCCTCTGCAGCCACTGTCTCATTAAAGGCACTGCATGCAGCTTATTTTAAAAATTAAAAAATAAAGCTTCAGAATCACATGTACGGCAAAGGACCACTGTGGAAAACTGCTACAGTTCCCATGGCATCTCTGTGTATGTCGCCTATACAACCTGATATAACACCACAGGATTTTTCTTTTCCAAGACCTGTGTGGTTAGATGAAAAACAAAGGCAATATTGAAAGCTTGTAAACAGCCACCAGTCCTGTTCCCTGCAGAATTTCCTCCAGACAACCAGGTAAGGGGGCTATAAAAGAGACAGGAGATTCTTTTCATTTTGGGCAAGTGTACCGATGTAATATTTTTGTGCACTAGCTTCATTTGCAACATATTTAAGTATGTCCCACAAGCTGCTCCTGCTGTTATATGTATACAAGCCCCACTAAGGCGCACAGCAAGGCTTTTAAAATGTTTTGTTTCTTGCCAGTGGTGCGCCTCCAAGATGAGTTGGCACCTGCCAAGAAACACAGAGGGCATCACGCATACGAGAATGACGTTCGTGGCTCTCTGCATCACACGCACGCAGAGAATAGATCGCGAACTTTCAGGAAATTCCCACCCATCCCCACCCCCCCATTGCAAAACATCAAAATTTGGTGTGAGAATCATTTGGCAGAATGAACTCAAAGCAACAATATCTATTTAGGCAGTCGAGCCGCTCTGCATTCCAAAGACGGTGAGCAGCTTAGGATATATTTTTCTGCTCTCCAATCTTCAACTTAGCTTTCTGGTTTTAAATTCTGGACACCCCAACACCACATGGCTTCAAATATTATTATTTAAATATGCAAGAGGTTCAGTTCTGCCTCTTAAAACAAAATATATACAGTGGTACCTCGGATTACATATGCTTCAGGTTACATACGCTTCAGGCTGCAGACTCTGCTAACCCAGAAATAGTACCTCGGATTAAAAACTTTGCTTCAGGATGAGAACAGAAATCGTGCAGCGGCAGCAGGAGACCCCATTAGCTAAAGTGGGGCTTCAGGTTAAGAACAGTTTCAGGTTAAGAACGGACCTTTGGAATGAATTAAGTTCTTAACCCGAGGCACCACTGTACCTTCATGAGACGGGGGGGGGGGACCTTTGTATTTCAGCAATATAGAAGTAGAAAGATTGTCCAGTATCAGTGATGGAGATCATTAAACAACTTATGAAATGGGAATGGTTACAGGCAGCCTTTTAACGTATATTTAACTGCACATTAGCATGTAAGAACATAGAAGCCACTTGTCTAGGGATCAAAAGCTGGCATCCTTTGGGCCAAAGCCAGCCCCATAAGTCATGCCATATGTTCAGTCCCCTAGCTCTAAATAGGGGACCATGGGATAGCTTATCGTCTTTTGCTTTAGCAGCTGATAAATGGAGGAATAGGGGTGGGCAAAAGTGATCCTCTGGAAAAACTAGGCTTGGTAGTAGTAGGCTTGGATGAAACCCTCCACCCCACCCAAAAAACCAACCACATATCAGATACATTCAGTGATTCCGTCAAACATGTTCAGTATCCCTATCGTGCCATAAGGAAGATTTTAGCAGCAAAGAACAACTCCAATAATCATCTACAGAGTAAACTCATGAAGTTTAAACCTTTGCTAAACGTATTAGCTCAGATTACAACACATGCAAGTCAGAAGCTACAAATTCAATAAGCAAAGGGATTTTCTGTAAATCATCGTTAGCAATGATATTAAGGTTATTTGCAGTTTTCTAGGTCTTATAGCGTATGATCGTCAAAAAAACATTTTTACACCCTTTTTTCATATATCAACCAAGACATAAGACCAGCAACGCACAAAAATCAAAGTGGAATAAACATGATCTGTGCCCACGTTACGTAAGTGGACTTAAGCAACTTCTTTTTGCTTTTTCATGCCTTCCTATTCCCCACTATTATTCCATAAACCTGAAACATTTTTCACCTCTCCTACAAAAGTTTATAGCATCTAACAAAAATGGAATACACAATACAAAAAGATATTGTCTACAATAAATCTAGTGCTTTTGTGCATTTCATAGATCTCGCTGGCCCAACTTGCACAGTATGATAAGCCATAGTTTCTTTCCAAGCATTTTGCACCTGGCTAGCTACCAGGTCCCACCAAGTGAAAGTGTCCGGGTGCCAGGATGGTACCTGATGTCTCCACCATCTGGAGGGGAATGAATGGGAAGACTTGGATCTTGCCTGTTTTCACACACACTAACAACACATCCTGCAGAATTCTATCCATTATATGTTATCTGCACAATCAGAATGAATTTCGGAAACCAAAAAGTCAAATCGAAAAATACAACTTTTGAGCTGTCTGGCCCCAAAAATGGCAACTAGACAATCTGTTTTGGCAACTGCAACCTTGGCTTATGGAGCCATTTGGCACCCAGCTTATACATCCGAGTTTCTAACACTGAGTTGATGCCCAATAGCGGCAAGTAGCTGTGAGCATCACTCTGGGGCACTGTGGGAAATTCAAACAGCCCTCAGCCACCCTGGTAAGCTCACTGCAAGAGGGGCGTCAACAGCATAGGACAGGGTCTGCTGATGCAACTGGGGTCCCACTACCAGAAGTCACTGTGCCAAGTACACACTCTCAAACCTCATGCCTGATTTGAGTCAGAAAGATGGAACTTTGCCTGAAGAGCTACCACGGATCGTGTGTGCAGCAAGGCTCCAGATCCCTCTTCAGGGACATAAGAGACTTGAACTAAATCAGTCCCTTGCAACTGGCAAGCAGTGGGTTACCAGCATTTAATTTTAATTTTTAAAAATTTAATTTTCAAACTGCCCTTCACAAACATCATCACCATGGCAGTCTACAAGAAAATATTATTCCGAGAGGCACGGCTGCAACGAAAATCTGGCATGCGTGCAATGGATACCGTTTTTCTACTACTTTTCAAAGATAGCAGATGCTGTTCACATCTTGCACAGAATTCCACTACACATCCCCATTTCTCAAGTCGTTACATCCAAATGGGATTGAGCCATGCAAAATCTTGACACGTATTAGAAGCCACAAATCAGAAAGCAACAAAGAAGGCTTCTTCTCCTGTTTGCTTTTTTGGTTTTTCTAACCTATTCCATGTGCAGATAAAGGTAAAGAGACCCCTGACCATTAGGTCCAGTTGCGGTGCTCATCTCGCTTTATTGGCCGAGGGAGCTGGTGTGCAACTTCTGAGTCATGTGGCCAGCATGACTAAGCCGCTTCTGACGAACCAGAGCAGCGCACGGAAACGCCGTTTACCTTCCCGCCGGAGTGGTACCTATTTATCTACTTGCACTTTGACATGCTTTCAAACTGCTAGGTGGGCAGGAGCAGGGACCGAGCAACGGGAGCTCACCCCGTCGTGGGGATTCGAACTGCCGACCTTCTGATCGGCAAGTCCTAGGCTCTGTGGTTTAACCCACAGCACCACCTGGGTCATGTGCATTCCATGTGCAGAGGGAAGGATAAATAGACCAAACACATTATCAACTTTTTTTAAAAAAAGGAAAAGGATGCATTTAATTATTCCACAAGTCACAGAGGTTCACATTTTTCTAAGTACGGAATATTTTAAGCTTTTTTTTAATGTTCTTGTTGGTTCTGCATCCTTCCGCCCCAATTTGAAATTGATGCAGAGTGGAATTACCGTATCAACATAATGCAATATGGGGCATCCATCACACTGGGTGGAATTCAACATCAAGCTAAGGCAATTGTTCTGTCTGGGCAACTATATCAGCTTGCCAAATGTTAACAATCGCTCCTCTCCTCCACTGTTTTGGGCGGTGGAGGGGGGGTATCCTCAGAGCCACTTATTTTGCAGTCGGGGGCACACAGAGGGAGAAGGCAGGGAGGCCCATTGCAGAAGCAGCCCTTACACAGGGCTTCCACAGAAGTGGCTTCTTAGGTATGTGAAATAAAGAACACTTTTGAATGAGCAAAGAAACTTCACCTGAGCAGCTGCTGCTCTTGATATGCCACGGCTAGGTTTCACAGGGGATACCCTGCGTGCAACAGAACCTGCCGAAACCCATTGCCACCCTTCCTCCCTATCACAAAAGGCCTCTCTCTCCTGAAGGTCAGGGGAACTCAATGCACCTCGAAGACTCGCAAAAGGTCTGCAGCTCCTACTCGCTCTCCCAGCATCCCACCCCCCATGAGCTGAAGCACTTTCCATTCCAGCACAGGGCACTTTGGAGCTCAACCTTTGCTGCGCTCTTTTACCTGGGGATAATTTTCAGTGACTAATTCCAGCTAAGTGCCGATTTCAAGCACCCAGAACTAATTATCCTTCCACGAAACAATGGGGAGCATTACTTCAGTATTTAACCTCTCGCAACCAGTTCTGTAAATAGTCATTCGCGTTGCCTTAACGCTAGCTACGCGATCAAGATTGCACACAAAAGCAAAGCAAAACTTAACCAAATGCGATCACGGCCCACTCTTCCGAACGGAACTAGCAAAGAGCTAAAGTCAAGAGAACCTCGCAACCCCTTCAGAAGCGCTGTCTGTGGCGTTATTAGACTTGGTAGCTCAAAGCAGCTGCCATACACCTGTTGCACTCCTCTGTGAAGTGTTCCAGGTTCAATAAGGGTTTAATGGAATATTGAGGCCCCCTCCAGACTGCTGTTTAATAGCAGCTGTATGCAGCGACATGGCAATGATGCATTAGTGCCAGGAGGGAGCACAAACTAGGTGTCCCCATGCAGGTGACCCCAGTGTGGCATGGCCCGATGCCCCTCTCTGCCCACCAAGGGCCCTGCCTGCCAGCCCGGCTCCCCCCGCGCAGGCAGACAGGCAGTTCGGCAGGGTGGAGTCACTCCAATGGCATCAGCAACTAGGCTGCCCCCCCCCACGCACAGTGCGAGCACAGCCCTCCTGCCCAGCATGCCCTGGGCACCAGCAAACAACGCTATGCCACTAGTAGGGCATCTGAAACGGATTTCTATCAGATCAGCCCACATTCTCAGTTGTTCTCTTATACTTTCTAAAGTTTCTGTGTCACTGCATCCCCACTTGAACTCTACCTATTCTGTTTTCTGTGTTTTCACACACACACACACACACCCCCAAAAATTGCTCACCCTCTACACTAAGTGTAAGATAGTTGCACTATGATGCCATGCTTCTATATGTACACTTTCAAGGGTTTGGGTTCAGGCTGCGGTTGCAGGGCTAAACCAGAGCTCGTTTCCACACACAATGGAATGCCGGCACCTGGCATCAATAGGAACTATGCGGGAGTGGTTACATCACATAAGCGGGTACATTTCGGCACATTATCTGAAGACAGCCCTGTTTTTAATGTTTGACATTTTATTATGTTTTTATATTTTGCTGGAACCTAGCCAGATGGGCGGAGTATAAATAATAATATTACAGTCGTAGCTTGGTTCTCAAACAGAATCTGTTCCGAAATCCGTTTGACTTCCAAAAATGTTCAAAAACCAAGGTGCAGCTTCCGATTGGCTGCAGGAGCTTCCTGCACTCCATCGGAAGCCGCGTCAGACATTCGGCTTCCAAAAAAAAGTTCACAAACCACAACACTTACTTCCAGGTTTGCAGCATTTGGGAGCCAAAACGTTTGAGTCACAAGGCATTCGAGAACCAAGATACGACTGTATTATTATTATTATTATTATTATTATTATTATTATTACCACCATCAAGACGCTCTTGCACCATAGCATATTAAAAGCGGGACTAAAAGGATTTGTAGTATAAAAAGTTGCAGATATTTAGCAGGAAACTTCAGGGCCCTGACCAACTGCAGCCAAAGCAGTATAATCACCCTGAAATATTTGCATGTGCAAATTGCATTGAAAGCGCCATCATGCATAAACAATTTGAGTCCACCACGAGCACAGGTGAGGATGAATGTGCAATAAGAAGGATGTCTGGAGGAGCCCTGAGATAATTGTGAACGGTTCAATACCAGAAACCAAAAAGACTGCGAGCTAAAACGGGATTTAGAGCACAGTCCTAACAATGTTAAGTCCTGCTGAATTCAACAGCGCTCAAAAGTAAAGTAAGGTTCGTACTGCAAGCTTATGTCTTTCGCCTAGATCCGTATTTCCTAAAGTGTGGTACACATCGTCCCGGGGTACGCAAAAGGTTTTCAAAGGGGACATATTTCATTTATTAACTGAAAACAACTAACAGGTGGGAGCTGCCAGACTGGCTAATTTCACAGAAATCACTTAGAATGGTACCCTTATACATTTCTTTCTCGGAGAGCTAGTGGCTTACTTTAAATAATTTCTTTAAAAGCTAAGTTTGGGGCCTTTGCCATGAGGACATTTTCAGGCACTGTGGTGCCCAGAGTCATTAGGTTGGTGACTCCTGAATTACAACACCTAAGAACAATTCCAGAACATACTGAGAAAGATATCGGCTTAAAGGTCTTGTTGGAAGGGAAGAGGAAGGTTTTCAGTAGACTCTGAACAGTAAGAGACGGTGCCTGTCTGATATAATATGCCTGCCAGTGTGGTGTAGTGGTTAAGAGCGGTAGTCTCGTAATCTGGGGAACTGGGTTCGCGTCTCCGCTCCTCCACATGCAGCTGCTGGGTGACCTTGGGCTACTCACACTTCGTTGAAGTCTCCCAGCCCCACTCACCCCACAGAGTGTTTGTTGTGAGGGAGGAAGGGAAAGGAGAATGTTAGCCACTTAGAGACTCCTTAAAGGGAGTGAAAGGCGAGATATCAAATCCAAACTCAAAAAAAATATAGAATCATAGAATTGTAGAGTTGGAAGGGACCCTCAGGATCATCTTAGTCGAATCCCCTGCAATGCAGGAAAATGCAGCTGTCCCATAGGATGGAGATCGAACCTGCAACCTTGGCATTACCAGCACTATGCTCTAACCAACTGAGCTATCCATGCACTAAAGGGAGGGGATTCCAACATTGTTGAGAGCTAAGTACTACTTAAATCCGTTTTACCATGAGGTGAGGGTACCTGGAAATGCCTAAGTATGCCAACAGTCCTAGATTAGCTTGCCCTTTCAGAAGAACTGGCTTGCCCCATGGATAAGTCCCCCTTACGTAGTCTGCCTTGGCACTTCTGCTAGCAGAATGCGGTGGCACCCAGACAAAGGTTTCACAAGATCAACTTTCCCCATTTGGGTCAGGACCAGCAGCTTGTGGTTATAAAAAAGAAAACCCCACAAACCAGAAATGCCACAATTTAGGTAATAATAATAAAATTTTAAAAGATACAGAATCACAGAATCAAAAGGTAACCTAAGGGTGATCTGCAATGCAGGAACCTCAGCTAAAGCATCCATGCATAGCTGTCAACGTTTCCCTTTTTTAAAGGGAAATTCCCTTATTCCAAATAGGATTCCTCGCAAGAAAAGGGAAAAGTTGACAGCTATGCATCCATGACAGATGGCCACCCAACCTCTGCTTAAAAATCTCCAAGGAAGGAGAGTCCACCATCTCTCGTGGGAATCTCTTCCACAGTCAAAACAGTTCACCCTGTCAGAAGGTTCTTCCTGATGTTTAGTCAGAATCCCTTCTTCTACAGTGGTACCTCGGGTTACATACGCTTCAGGTTACATACACTTCAGGTTACATACTCTAACCCAGAAATAGTACCTCGGGTTGAGAACTTTGCTTCAGGATGAGAACAGAAATTGTGCAGCGGCGGCAGAGCAGCAGCAGGAGGCCCCATTTGCTAAAGTGGTGCTTCAGGTTAAGAACAGTTTCAGGTTAAGTACGGACCTCCGGAACGAATTAAGTACTTAACCTGAGGTACCACTGTAACTTGCAAGCCACTGGTTCGGGTCTTAGGAGAAAACAAGCTTGCTCCATCCTCCATCTGACAGCCCCTTGGACGCTGTATTTGAGGAATCATTTGCATGGCAGGGGGCTAGCTTCTCCTTTTATTAATCTAGGGACGCGGGTGGCGCTGTGGTCTAAACCACTGAGCCTCTTGGGCTTGCCGATCAGAAGGTCGGCGGTTCAAATCCCCGCGACGAGGTGAGCTCCCATTGCTAGGTCCCAGCTCCTGCCAACCTAGCAATTCGAAAGCATGCCAGTGCAAGTAGATAAATAGGTGCAAGTAGATAAAACGCTGCAGCAGCGTTTCCATGCGCTCTGGCTTCCATCATGTGTTCCATTGCGCCGGAAGTGATTTAGTCATGCTGGACACATGACCTGGAAAGCTGTCTGTGGACAAACGCCGGCTCCCTCGGCCTGAAAGCGATATGAGCACCGCAACCCCATAGTCGCCTTTGACTGGACTTAACAATCCAGGGGTCCTTTTTCAATCTCTTGTGTTTAAAAAAGCATACCCAAAGGAAGATTACTTTCTGCCATTACAGTTGTCAATGTGTATTATTTTTAAAATATTCCATCTCTTATAGCATCTCAAAAACATATAATCCACAGAATCCGGTAGTTCTCATGCTCAGCTGAAAGAAATATCAAGTAAATGCAATTGTATTTCCCTTTTATTGAAGCCTTGTAACCCTTGCTTTTTATTTCCTCCGTTCCCCCTGTTGTCCAACCCACCAGTTAACATTGCAGGGTAACCTGAGCAAAAGAGAAGTCCCTTGTCCCCAGTGAGCTTACAATCTGAAGTTCCGTCTACACAGTTATCCCCACAAACCTCAAAGTTAGGCCTTTTTCTTTCTGCCGGTTTAACACACTACCCCTTACAGTACTTTCTGCTGCATACAGACACCCTTATTCTTTTGAAATAAAGGTCTCTAGATGTTTTCGGAGCCAACATTTGCTTCATTTGTGTTCTTTATAGTACCTAAAAAAACACACACACACAACCTCATCTACCTGAAAATTGCATTCTACACATCTAAATATATGTATGGAAATGCTTCACGTGGACAGAATGAGAGTTGGAAAGGAAACCGGAATTCTAGGCTGGGAAATGATGGCCTTACCAGACAAGATGATGGATCCTGGCCGCAAACAAAACTGAATGAAAGCAAGATCTAACCTGAATGAATTGGTGCATTTTCCCCTTCAATTTAGACAAATCCAGTCCCTCAAAAAAAGGAGTACTTTTTCACTGTCTCTCTCCTCCACCTTTAATCAGTTTTTCCAAGGCAAGAGGAGGGAGATTCAGGTTTCTACATCCTCCCCTTTTCCTCCTCCGTGTATCAAATGATGGATTCCCCTCTTGGCTGCTAACTAGATCAACATGTTGGATCCGAAGAGAAAGGAAAAGTGCCACATTCTCTGCTAGCCATCCTTTTAGACTGGCAAAAAAAACCACCCTATTGGGCTCTTTTCTGCTGAGAGCTTCCAATCAGCCTCCATTTGGCCAGAAGAGAGGACTGCAGTAAATAGGGAATAAATTATGCAATTCAGCCGCCACAAAATGCAACTAGGGAAAGAGGGGGGGTTGACATTAAACACTGCGATTAGCACCCATTGCCTATCTAGCCCCCTTTCCCCGACCACTCTCGAGAGGAAAAAATGAAGTCGTCGATAAAGGAACTCATACAAGTGGCTTCCCAAAATGCATTCTGCACCACTGTGCACAGAATCCAAACCCACAAGTCCTGCAGCCTCTGTAACACAGATATTTGCAGTGCAAAACAGAATAAAACCCAGAAAACTGAATCCGTATATCCATGCATAGACAACTAGATTCCTCCCCTAACTGCATGACCCACGCAGGATGGCTACAGTAGTTCCCACTTTCAACATTACTCTTACAAAGTTTGAAGGGGACGCTTGTCTACATTTTTATTCCATGTCCATTATCCTTCCACGTTTGCCCATCTTTTAAACCGTGTTACCAGCCTGAGGAGGACACAGAACCTTCTCCAGTACTTTTGAGGAAAAGATCTGCTCTGCCTCCATTTACACACATCCCAAACCAAGAAATCCGTGTTCCAGTATAAGAAAACGTAGGAGACTTCCTTGCGTAACTTTCTCAAATCCATTCCTAAAACTACACACACAGCTTGCGACGACGGGGGGGGGGGTAGGTCTGTGGAAAATGAGCTCAGCATTGGCATCAGAACAATACTTTCCCATAGAAACAGAGGCATATATTTAATTCTTAGTAACTCCACTCAAGTTTCACCTTCCATTCCCTCCAGATAATTTAAATTTTTTTAATGCAAAGTTTGGCTTAAATTTGCAAGGTAAATTGTCTTGCAGATTTGCATTTCGCCTTTTTGGGAAAACGAAAAAAAGAAAATATACAGCAGCTAAATGCATAAGCCCTTCAAAAGCCTTTATCTGCCCTGACTGTGCAAAAGGCAAAAAAAGAGCTCTGTAATCCCAGCAGAAGAATGCAAATAACGTCAATGCACAGCTGAACTGCAAGCCCTGCCTTACAGGAACTATGTGTGCCTGTGTGTATGTGCGTGAGTGTGTGCGCGCGCCAGTGTGTGTCTGCAAGGAGAGAAAAAAAAGGTACATTCTAAACAGGAAATGCAACTGAGAGCTATTCAAAGCCTCAAACTTCAAAATGCAATTGCATCCCCAAAATTGCATGCATGCAATTCCATAATGCATGGACGACTTTTTGCATATCTGCAAGGAACGCAAGTCGGAGCCTTACCTCTCGGCTGAGACATTTTCCCCTCTGCTTTGATGGGGGAGGGGAACACAAAAGACTTTGCCTTCTCTCTTCAGTAGCTAGTTTTGCAACAAAGATGAAAACTGCAAGCGCTCAGTCTTCATGCAACTGGAGTTTTTCTGACTCCCTGCAGCAGATCTCCTTGCAGAGGAAGGAACTGCAATTGCACACCTTGCAAAACAGATTGCAAAGTGGGTTTTCACCCCCTATTGCAATGGTAAGGAAAGCTCTGCTGCACCTACATGATGGGCCAGGACTGGCAGCTAAAAGCTCCAAACTTGGATCCGAGTGCCTTAGTGCGCAGACGTCCTTTCTACGAGCAGCGCGTTGGTTTGTGGGTAATGTAGTTCATCCGGACAGCCCATTGAGAGCTTCTTTAAGGAGACTCCGTTGTCTTCATGCTCGAGGAGGGAGGTGGGTGGGATTAAGATACACGGAGCCATCTACTTGGAGGCGACTGCTCTGCAGCGGGGGCGCACAGATCCCACTGGAAAATGTAAGCAGGAAATGGAAACGGCCGCGCACAGTCTTCTGCTATGTAATCGGAAAGCTGCAGAGAAGCATTGCCTAGCAGAGCGAGCATGCAACCACGTTGCGAGACTTCGTGTCTATCCAATGGCAGTTTCATAACATAGGAATTGCCGTACTGCAGTCTAGCAGTCTGCCTCCAACAGTGGCGACCCCTCGCCTCGCGTGGTAGTACATATACCGGGGAATGCTCAGCCTCTCGGAAGAATATTGTCACTATACAGAAATACCAGCATGACTAGCCATTGAGCATCTTCTGAATTAATTTGCCTTAAGCTTTTAGTCTAAACACATACATGCAAGCAAGACACACTGCCCAAGATAAACAGTGGCGTTTCCCTCAATAAAGACTTTCTTGCCATCTAAATGGAGGCACTCCGTATTGTTTGGTGACAATATTTTGAAAATGCAGGTTGTTTTGCGTTCTCTTCAATTACAGTGGTACCTCGGGTTACATACGCTTCACGTTACAGACTCCGCTAACCCAGAAATAGTACCTCAGGTTAAGAACTTTGCTTCGGGATGAGAACAGAAATCTTGCTCCAGTGGCGCGGCGGCAGCAGGAGGCCCCACTAGCTAAAGTGGTGCTTCAGGTTAAGAACAGTTTCAGGTTAAGAACGGACCTCCGGAACGAATTAAGTACTTAACCTGAGGTACCACTGTACTTTTAAAAGACTGGCGGGCGAACCAGGATTTCTCCGGATCAACAAATCTCCGGTCTTTTAATTTCTACTTCGCTGCTATTAAAAATATTGCGATTATGATTTTAAGTATTGCCCCGTGCCATGCATTTCAAACACATTGTAGGGATTGGACTAAATGACCCTCGGGGTTCCTTCCAAGTCCACCGTTCTATGGATCACAAGAACTGATCGCAACGCTACAGCTCCCAACACCCTCCACAAACTACAGTTCCCGGGTTCTTTGGAGGAAGTCATTTGCTCGAAATCTATGGTGTGCATGTGAGCTCAGTCACATGTATAGTTCTCATCCCAGGACCTGACTAAAGCTCAGGGATAAGAGTCCAGGGGGTAGGAGCTAGTGCACTCAGTGCCATACCCTAATGATACAGAGGTGGGGGCCTGCAGGGAGCGCGCTGAGCACGGCTGTCACGAATTGCTGCCCACAGGTAGAATTCGTGCACCCAGGGACAGAGCCAAACAATAAACAGAAGCCCAGTGCTAAAAGAGCAGAGCCTGTGTAGAACGATTAGTTATGCTTCCCAGTCTCCTGAAACTGAGCGATGCAACCATACTCATAATACCAGAGACCAGCACACAATTCAGACTCCCTAATAGGTAAAAGGTAAAGGACCCCTGGGCGGTTAAGTCTAGACACCGTCATGGAAGCCAGAGCGCACAGGAACGCTGTTTACCTTCCCACCACAGTGGTACCTATTTATCTACTTGCACTGGTGTGCTTTCAAACTGCTAGGTGGGCAGAAGCAGGGACCGAGCAACGGGAGCTCACCCCGTCGCGGGGATTACCTTTATTCCCTAATGAATCACCAGCACAATACAGAAACTGCATTCATAAGCAGGGACACCAGCTGCAACCTACATCTCACATTTTGCTCACATATATGCATCACATAATTAATTTATTAATTTTTATTTACAAGACATTTCAGATAACAGCAGGTCCAAGAGGACAGTCGGTGAATTTATGCCTGTTCTGAAGGTCAGTCGGTGAATTTATGGCAGCCAAGTCGAACCACACCTAAGACAGATCACTCAAGGAAGTGAGCCAAACCACAGAGGACAAATGAGGCTACAGATTCACAGAGTGAACTGAAGACCGTTACACAGCAGATCACTCACGGCTGAGTGAGCCATCTTCACCACAGACTACAGTCGAGTCACAACGTAGCATTCAAGGAATGAAGTATCTATAAAACTTTTGCGAGTTGCATACTTCCTCCCGTACATTCGCTTAAAACAAACCTTCTCTTTCACACACATACACAGTCTCTCTTTCTCTTAACACACAAAGAACAACTACTCTCACTTTCTCACACTTACGGCTTCTTGCTTGTCCTGTGGGTTTGTGCTTCTAGAGGAGGAGACACAATCAACTCTGTCGGACTCTCGCTTGCCTTCTTCCAATGTTTATGTTGTACTGAACTCCATTGACTGGGAAGCTGAAGGCAAAAATGGGTCTTCATAGATTAGGTTAGTCAAGTGTCCTGAACCCCTGGCCTACCTGAAAAGAAGTCAATATGCCAAGTCCAAAACTCAAAAGTCCAGGGGTCAGTCCACACAACCGATGTTCAAAGCTCCAGAAACACAGTCCAACGCCAATCCAAGTAGCCAAGTCTGAAGTCCAGCAGTCCGGATACAGTCCAGAGTCAAACCCAAAACACAGTCCCATGGTGGTCCAGGAACGTCCAAGCCAAGGTCCATCAACATGGGCAGATGAGCAGACACAGCCCCTCTTTTGTACAGTGGTACCTCAGGTTACAGATGCTTCAGGTTACAGACTTCACTAACCCAGAAATAGTACCTTGGGTTAAGAACTTTACCTCAGAATGAGAACAGAAATCGTGTGGCAGCGGCACGGCGGCAGCAGGACGCCCCATTAGCTAAAGTGGTACCTCAGGTTAAGAACAGTTTCAGGTTAAGAATGGACCTTCAGAACGAATTAAGTTCTTAACCCGAGGTACCGCTGTATCTTACAGCATCTGGGCTTGTTGAGCCATGTGACCCTCACCTGCTCCAAGCCTACAGCTGAGGCGCCACACACACCTCTTCCCAGAGCTAGCAAGCCCCACCTGGCCACCTAGGAAGCTGGGCTGTGGGCATTTGCCTGCCTCAACCTCCTAGAGTGCCCCTCCCACTGCTCCCTATGCCTCAGAGCCCGCTGTGTTCGTGGAGACGGAGGCCACTCTGGCAATGGGTCCTGCCTCTCTGGTACCTGTGCATTGACCCCCATCACCTCGTCATCCTCCGTCACCCTTTGAGTACTTCCTTCCTCATCCCCAGCTTGTCCCCAGTGTGCCCTCGCAGGGATCCTCTTCCTCCTTTTCCTTCCCCCTGTTGTTCTGCTACTTCATGACACCAAGCCAGAAAGAAGAAGAAGAGTTTGGATTTGATATCCCGCTTTATCACTACCCGAAGGAGTTTCAAAGCAGCTAACATTCTCCTTTCCCTTTCTTCTCTGAGTGAAGCTGAGAGACTTCAGAGAAGTGTGACCTGCCCAAGGTCACCCAGCAGCTGCATGTGGAGGAGCGGGGAAGCGAACCCAGTTCACCAGATTACGAGTCCACCGCTCTTAACCACTACCACACCGGTTGTACCTTCTAACAAAATGTTTGAAGCTGCATTAAAAATCTAGGTCTCTTTTTCTGAGAATCTTTCCTAAGGGTGAACATGCTCTGAGTGTCCATCCTTATGTAGTTGAAGTGGTATTATTATCATCTTCATCTTCATTATCATTTTATACCCCTCCCAACCACTCTGGGCGCCTGAAGGACTGCTTGGCCCAGGTTCTAAGATCAGTTGAGAGCCTACTGTCTGTCCATAAGAGATGTTAGGCTGAGAGGATCCAGGAAGAGGGCCTATTCAGTGGTGGCCTTGCACTTCTGGAATGCCCTCCCGAATGATGTTGGCATGGTCCAATCCCTGTGGCTTTTTTCAGAAAACCCTTACGAGGTTTTCATTTCACTCTGCTTTCTATTAATCTCCATCTAAGTGAAGTTGTCCTGCTTAATTTAAAGGGTGCAGTACGGATATGAATCTGATTAATGTTGATATTGTTGTTCTTGTTTATAATTATTCAGGACGACTCCTTGTGAGGGCTAAGTAGTTGGAAAGGTGGTTGTGTTTTGTTTTTTTAATTAATAAAAATAAATGTGAACTTTATGGCAGAGTTGGAGATACATAAAAGCCGTCTGGAAAGATTGTGTTACCACAGAAATGTATTACAGGTTATGAACTGACCTATGCACTCCAGTCAATCCAGAAAAAAGGACTACCCAAATTTTGTAAATTACCTTCCCATTCCAGTACATGTAGAAGTTATGCAACATTACAGGGGAAAAACATTAGCGTCTCGAGGGGAACGTGTGACAAACAGTGGTTAAACTGGCACATTCTAAAAGACTATGGGAAAATAGAAATTCCTTCCTTTAGAAACAATTTAATACTGGTTATAGTTTACTGGAACATAGTTAAATCTTTTGGGAAGGTTGAGCAGGAAGTATTGGCTCTTTATAAGATAATGGCCTGCTTGGAATTACATGCAAGTTTTCTTTCTTTCTTGTTCTTGTGTGTATGTTTTTCTCTTTCCTTCCCCTGTTTTTGTATGTATGATATTTAAACCTGCATTTTATATTTCTGTTTTAATATATTAACTTTCATATTATGCCAGCACAATAAATAATAAATAATATGATTAATATTGGTTATGTAATTGTTGTATAGTTGCATAATTATGTAACTTTAAATGCATTTAAAGGCAGGAGAAGAGTGAAGATCATGCCTCTTTGCAGACTGAAATGCTTTCGCTTATGGAATGATCAGAAGAGTTGAATTCTACCCACCCACAAAAAAATAAAGATATTTTTGAACTGCATGCACCCACAAAAAAAAAAAATCAAGATATTTTTGAACTGCATGCATGAGACATTAATGTTGTTCTAGGGAAACCTTTGGTGTTTGCAGATGTTACTGTAATGTTGGGACGATATCTGGGCGTTGTGGGACCTCACTGAGGGGAAACGAAACTGGGTCCTGCGGGTGCTGGCGGTGGTGGAAAAATGACTGGTGCTGGAATATTGGAAAGAGCTCAGTTGATGAAGCACGATTCTCTTAAGTTCAGGGTTTGAGCCCCACATTTGGCAAAAGATGCGTGGCAGGGGGTTGGACTAGATGACCCTCGTGGTCCCTTTCAACTCTGCGTGGTATGAGATGTGTGTGCGAGAATAGAAATGAGTTCATGTCCTCCTGTTAGGATGTATTGACTCTCCTTCTATTGAAAGAAATGTGTCGGTCCTAAAGTGTTTTCACTCTGCACAGTTTAGAATTTGGAGGAAGAGCATCCGTGGAAATTATTGATTTGGGATACCCACTGTTCTACTTCTTGTTTTGATTTATGTATTGATTATTCACAGAATCACTGACTTGTAGAGTCTGAAGGGACCACATCCAATTCCCTGCAACACAGGAATCTTTCACCCAACATAAAACTCCAACCCATGACCCTGAGATTAAGAGTCTCCTGCACTTTGACTGAGCAATCCATAAAAAGCATAACCAGAGCCAGGGGCATACAAAGTGGGGGACAGAGGGGGCGGGCCGCCCCGGGTGCCACTCTGGGGGGTGACAAGATGGCCCCTGCCTTCCCTCAGCTGTAGAGTGGCCGAGGGCGTGAGCAGTCGGTACGGGCTGCCACTCTCATGCGCCATCCATACGGGCGTCTGTACGGGTTGTCTCTCGCACAGCGACCATATGGGCTGCCACATGTGCGCACTCCGTACAGGATGCCACTTGCGCAGCAGCCCATACAGGCACAATGCAAGCAGCAGCCCGTATGGAGTGCACATGCGCAGCATCCTGTACAGTCGCCACACATGCGCAGTCCGTACAGGCTGCCGCTTGCGCGAGGTGGGAATACGGGCAGCCACTTGCGCGAGGCGGCCACATGGGCTGCCGCACATGGGCACTCCGTAAGGGCAACCCTGCCATGGGTGCCAGAGAGGGTTCCTCCACCACTGAACAGAGTCTGCTGGATCTGTCAAGGGGCTCATCTTGCCCCACATCCTGTTGCCACAGTTGCCAACCAGATGCCTATGGGAAGCTGACGTTTGTCGCCTTTATTACATTGGAAAGCTTAGGTCTTAAAGGAAAAAAACTTCCAACCTAATGCGATTTTAGCTTGCTGTTAATGCCTGCTTCGTAGACATTAGCAGAAGAAGATATAAAATCCCAGAAGCTGGCAGAAGAATGAAGAATGATCAGCATTAAGCAATGGCATCAAAAGCCCTCTAATACATAACTTGGCTGATGCATGGGGGGGGGGGAAGCAGGCTGAAAGAATGTTGTCCACCACAGACGTATTTCCCCTCCTAAAATGCCTCCATACGACGCAACCCTGTAATGCCATCACCATTTGGCAAGAGGGGAACATTGGAGATGAAAGAGTAGCAGCCAATCAGGTGAGAAGGAGCCTCTCCCCCAACAACTGGTGTTGCTGCGACTCATCTGGGTAGGCATCTGCACAGCTCCAACCTCACCACCAACCTGACCCTCCCCTGCTCAATCCAGGTAACCTCACAGCGACACCAATGTCAGGAGGGAAGCTCTGGCCCACCACATGGGCTGCTATGGCTATACAGTGGTACCTTGGGTTAATTCGTTCCGGAGGTCCGTTCTTAACCTGAAACTGTTCTTAAACTGAGGTACCACTTTAGCTAATGGGGCCTCCCGCTGCAGCTGCACTGCCGCTGTGCAATTTCTGTTCTCATCTTGAGGTAAAATTCTTAACCTGAGATACTACTTCTGGGTTAGTGGAGTCTGTAACCTGAAGCATCTGTAACCTAAAGCATCTGTAACCCAAGGTACCACTGTATACTAAAGGCAAGGAGAAAGCGGTGGCGCTATGGTCTAAACCATTTAGCGTCTTGGGTATGCCGATCAGAAGGTTGGCAGTTCGAATCCCCACGACGGGGTGAGCTCCTGTTGCTCTGTCCTAGCTCCTCCCAACCTAGCAGTTCAAAAGCACACCAAAAAGTGCAAGTACAGTGGTGCCCCGCAAGTCGAATGCCTCGCAAGATGGAAAATCCGCTAGACGAAAGGGTTTTCCATTTTTGAGCTGCTTCGCAAGACGATTTTCCCTATGGGCTTGCTTTGCAAGACGAAAACGTCTTGCAAGTGTTCCGATTTTTTCCCGCTTTCCCCCCTTTTTCTAAGCCACTAAGCCGCTAATAGCCTTTTAGCCGCTAATCCACTAAGCCTTTAATAGCCGCTAATAGCCTTTTAGCCGCTAAGCCGCTAAGCCTTTAATAGCAGCTAAGCCTTTAATAGCCGCTAAACCGCTAATAGCGCTAAGCCGCTAATAGGGTTGCTTCGCAAGACGAAAAAACCGCTAGACAAAGAGGCTCGCGGAACGGATTAATTTCGTCTTGCGAGGCACCACTGTAAATAAATCGGTACCACTCTGACTGGAAGGTAAACAGTGTTTCTGTGCGCTCTGGCTTCAGTCATGGTGTTCCATTGCGCCAGAAGTAGTTTAGTCATGCTGGCCACATGACCTGGAAAGCTGTCTGTGGACAAACGCTGGCTCCCTTGGCCTGAAAGCGAGATGAGCGCCGCAACCCCATAGTCACCTTTGACTGGACTTAACCACCCAGGGGTCCTTTACCTTTACCTTTTTACCTTTTAGAATGAAGGCAACTACAAAATAACGGATATTGGCAAAATAACATCCGTGAAACTGTAGCTGTGTTGTGCTGCCAGCAGTGGCTATTGGTTTTTTATTATTATTATTATTATTATTATTATTATTATTATTATTATTATTATTTACTTAAAAAGAAACTTCACATTCCAAAGCTCACACAGGATCTGTTGCATGCCAAAATTATACCTTTGAGCAACATTTTAATGAATAAGGAATGAACCCCTTAAATTACAGTTTGCCAGCATAAAGAAGCAGTAAATGAATGAATAAGAAATAAATACATTTATTCGCCACCTTTATACCCATTGGGCTCAAGGCAGCTCACGGGTAAAAATGAGAACTGCTAAAAACATAGAATGAGCAATCAATAAAAACAATTGAAACAGTAATAGAATCAAAACTATATACATATACAAAATCTATTAAAACAAGAAAGATGATAAAGATTATTATGATATGATTATATTATATTATATTATATTATATTATATTATATTATATTATATTATTATATTAATGTTTGTACCCCACCCATCTGACTGGGTTGCCCCAGCCACTCTGGGCAGCTTCCAGAATTTTAAAAAAACATAATAAAACATTAAACATTAAAAACTTCCCTATACAGAGCTGCCTTCAGATGTACAGCACCAGCCTGTTCATTAAAAGCAGTCAGTTCCCAAAAGCCTGATGGAACAGAAAAGTATTCAGCTGCCACTGGGAGGACAAGAAGAAGGAGCCAGTCTCACTTCCCCCAGAGAAGGAATTCCAAAGTTTGGGCACTGCCACCGAGAAGGCACATAAAATAAATAAATAAGGCGGAAGTGCTGGCAAAGCCTTTGCTCATCCATCCTCAGTGCAGTGTAGCACATAACCATGCCTATAATCTTAATGTCTTGTGATGTGAGCAGCCCATAGGCAATGTCCGCGGCAGAGTTCTGCAGATTCAGCTGATCCTGAAAGCCTGTGCAATGTCTGAAGTTTCTGAAGGCGTCCTGTGTTTATCATCTTTTGCAATTTCCATATTTTAAAACCATCATAAAGCACATGAAATCTCTGCAGAACTCGGGGGCTTTATCATACGTTTGTCTCACTCAGACAGCAAATGGGAATTACTCTGGGACGGAAAGGAGCTCTGTGGGTCAGTTTTCAGCTATCAACGTGATACTGTCTAGCTTTTTCATGGTGACTACCTGTGCTTTGTAGCTCTGTACAGTGGTACCTCAGGTTAAGTACTTAATTTGATCCGGAGGTCCATTCTTAACCTGAAACTGTTCTTAACCTGAAGCACCACTTTAGCTAATGGGGCCTCCTGCTGCTGCCGTGCCACCGGAGCACGATTTCTGTTCTCATCCTGAAGCAAAGTTCTTAACCTGAGGTACAATTTCTGGGTTAGCGGAGTCTGTAACCTGAAGTGTCTGTAACCTGAGGTACCACTGTACTGTTAAGACAGACAACTTCTCTGTGGAGAAAGCTGCTTAGGGGGTCAGAATTCCACAGAGCAGGCTAACAGGAGAGAACCTAGCCCAGAAGCAGGGGAATATTCTTCTTTTACTGCCTGCCATTCGCAAGCAGGAGAAAAGATCTGGAGGGCAGCAGCTTGCGGAAGTCTGCTGTAACAACTATAAAGGTAAAGGCTGTGGTCTAAACCACTGAGCCTCTTGGGCTTGCCGATCAGAAGGTCGGCGATTCGAATCCCCATTGCTCTGTCCCAGCTCCTGCCAACCTAGCAGTTTGGAAGCACGCTATGCAAGTAGATCAATAGGTACCACAGTGGTGGGAAGGTAAATGGCATTTCCATGCACTCTGGTTTCCATCACAGAGTTCTGTTGCGCCAGAAGCGGTTTAGTGGTGCTGGCCCCATGACCCGGAAAGCTGTCTGTGGACAAATGCCAGCTCCCTCAGCCTGAAAGTGAGATGGACGCCACACCCCATAGTTGCCGTTGACTGGACTTAACCTTCCAGGGGTCCTTTACCTTTTTACCTAACAACTACTGCACACTGGCCCACTCTCATTTTAAGGTAACGTATTAAGTGCGGGGATAAGCATTGTGTCAGCTTAGGAGCAGAGAGTGTGAGGGCCTTATAATCTATTCAGAGTTACAAATATAGATGTATTCTAGTCCCACTCTGGCAAGCCCAGGAAGTTCTCCCAGGGTATTAGACTGGCACAAGCTGGTTACCAGTCGTGATGGCTGTATGCTCCATAATCAAAGGGAAATGGGTCTCTGAATAGCAGTTGCTAGGAGACAACAGCAGGATAGGCCTTTTGTCCCTCACTCTATCCTCATGGACTTCCCTGAGACATCTAGTTGGCCACTGTAGAAAACAGGAGACTCGATTAGGTAAACCTTTAGTCTAATCCAGAAGGCCTCTTCTTAGGTTCTTAGCCATTGACAGGCCCCCCCTTCCCCCTTTTTTTGAAGATGATGAAGAAGAAGAAAATCCTCCGTTGATCCAGAGAGAACATGGACCTCCCAGCTAAGTCTTAGGATGGTAAGATCATTCTTTATGTCCTGTCAGATGACCAGTGGCGTAGCGTGAGTTGTCAGCACCCGGGGCAACACAAGTAATTTGCGCCCCCTAAGCCGGGGCAAGGCAAGTAATTTGCGCCCCCCCTAACCCCTAACCTGCGAGTTGCTGCTGGTGCTGCCGCCCAAACGACGCCACTTGCCCGAAGGAGGAGGGGGGCAGAGAGGCGAGGAAAATGCAACATGGCCCAGCAGCTGCAGCAGTAGCAGCGGAGGCGGGGCTGTGAGGAGGGGCTGCCTGGCGCGTCCTCCGCGGCCCTGACGCGCGGGGCTGAGAGCCGCTGCCTGCCGGGCGCCTTCAGCCCGGACGCGCGCACAGCTCGTCGGTTCCGCGAGACATGCGGCTCTGCTACAGCCTGCGCCCGAGGCTCTTCGGTGACTCCGGAGGCAGTGAGCGCGCCCCCCCAGATGTTGCGCCCGGTGCAGCCTGCCCCCCTTGCACCCCCCACGCTACGCCACTGCAGATGACCAGATGCAGAAGAAGATGGGTACCTGTGCTTTGATAGATGAAAAGGAGAGGGCATTTCCACGACTGCCACTTTCCTCACTGTTAATGACGAGGTGAAACTAGCGTTTTGTAAATCTGTTAGTTCTGGTTTCTCTCAGTTTCTCATTTTTCCAATCGTAACTTCAGTTCTCTGCATTTCCACATCACTCTGTGGTGTGTGTGTGTGTATGTTTAAGTCCGATATAGCATTTTGGTGTGAATGTCTCCTAAATATTTTCATATGCATCTTCTACACATTCTTGTTGTTTTCCCCAATATAACACATTTTGGAGGCTTTTTTTCACCAATATATGCATTTCTATGCACATTACTTGCTTGGAGAATAGCACTGCAAAATTTGGAGAAGTGTGAATTTTAAAGGGTGGCTGTGTTTCAGTTTGTGTATTGTTTCAAAAAGTGTGAATTAGGTAAGTCCACATTTAAATGAGAGATTAATTGAATTCCCCCACCCCATTCCTAGCTCCAACTGCTCTGAAATTTTCACTTCAGCACACCTCTTGAGAACCCAGCTGTCTTTTGTATCTATTTGCCAAAGCTCCCCACAGGTCAACAGAAGTTGGTGTAGATGACTTACCTTTGCAGCTAATTGTCCATTTGTCAACTGTGGCTGTTGTCATAATCCGGCTCTTTCTACCACTCCCAAACAAGAAAAATGGGCCTTTTGCTTTGCATCAGAAATGGTTGCTATTGAAGTGTGTGTGTGTGTGTGTATTAAACACACAGTTTATTTATTTGTATTTATTATATTTCTTAGTTGCTTTATGTATAAATAAAAGTCTCAAAGCAATTTAAGAATTTCCAGATTGCTTTTCTTTTGTCTTGCAAAAATGAAACTAAGACAGGAGGAATTGCTAGATTCTACTTTGTGGTTTATAACCAGATCAATGAATGTGTGTGTGTGTAGCATATACATTGCAACAAGCTATAAAACCCTGGGAAAGAGTTGTAATTCATAAAAGTAACAGGAAATCAAGCCCGTTCACATTTTAAGTTGCCCTAATACAATATTGGGAGTGAGGCTAGAGGAGAGGAGGAAACTTCCAGGTAAGTAATGATGGAGACAAATCTTAGTGTAACTGAAACAAAAGAAGGAAAAAGTGAACTTCCAGCAAATCAACAGAGCCTTAACTTGCCAAGAGAAACAAAACTCAGCAGCTGACTCAGGGTATTAGAGCTGCAAAAGATATTCGAGATACACTGGACAGGTCTGCCAGACAAAGACTTATTTTTATTAGACTTGTGAATCTTGCATTTAGTTTAATAGGATGAAAAACACATTCTTCTTTTTGTGATCTTGAATCTGCCAAGATAGACAGGTCTGATGCCACCAATGGTTTAGCTGTTCCTTTAAAGGACTTTGAAATTGTTATGAACTCAGAAGTGCAGTGCTAGAAATGCTTTGCAGTAGTTCTCAACCTGTTGTTGGACTACAACTCCCCTCATCCCTGAGCTCCGGCCTTGCTAGCTAGGGATGATGGGAGTCGTAGTCCAACAACATCTGGGGACCCACAGTTTGAGAAAGGCTGCTTTAGAGCCAGCAGCAGTGTCTCTAATTCTGGATCCAGGCAAATGCCTCAAGTATCTCAAGGAAGCTTTGGGTTTCATTGCAGGCATGTCAGTCTTCTAATGTCAGGAAGATAGAAAATACCTGGTGTCTGCATTCAGGGGTTAAGGCACTCATGCCCCTTTGCACAAAGATCAAACCTAGTTTGCAAAGATGCCAAACAGTGTCTGCTGCCACATCTTCTTGTTGCTGGTTATGGGTCCAACCAAGGCAAGGTCTCGCTGTCAATCAGCTCCATCGACAGACTGTCCCTGTCTGGACAAGCTACACTTTCTCATTCTTGCTCTCCTGTGGAGGGAAGGTGATTTTGGTAAGCTGAGAACGGCAAAGTATTAGCCTCGTTCTGTCATTCTTGTATGCGTAGAGGTGGAGCGCTTGGGTGTGGAGGGAGGCTGCACATGTGAGAAATGTACACCTTTCGGTGTTGCCACTTTTAATCTCTAAAAGAGCACGTGTTGATAACCCTTGGTGCCATGTGATGCCACACTTTGTTTAAATATCATGTGGAACCCAAGAGCGTCTGACAGTAAATCAATCACAATGAACCTGGAGAACAGATATATATACAGTGGTACCTCGGGTTAAGAACTTAATTCGTTCTGGAGGTCCGTTCTTAACCTGAAACTGTTCTTAACATGAGGTACCACTTTAGCTAATGGGGCCTCCTGCTGCCGCCGCGTGATTTCTGTTCTCATCCTGAAGCAAAGTTCTTAACCCGAGGTACTATTTCTGGGTTAGTGGAGTCTGTAACCTGAAGCGTCTGTAACCCGAGGTACCACTGTATAGAGAGATCCTCATTACAAATAAAATAGCAAGCACCAAACTTGTACATTTTTAGTTTCCATGGCTTCTTGTGTTTGTAGCTTTTGTAGGAGCACAAGAACAGGCACGTTTGAGATTTGCATGTGAAGTTGGACCTTGGTACTGTATATTGTACAGTGTGTTGAGTTCATGTTTGTTCAAATGATTTTATTACTTCTTGTTATGGATGGAAGAGAAATATGCTTTGGTTAGGATTTTAACGTGATCCTACCTAATTTACACTATCTGGAACAACATGTAAACCAAAAGTCAACTTAAAATTCACCCTTCTCTGAATTTTGTAATGCTGTTCTGCAACCAAGTAATGTGTACAATGATGTGTCTATTAGGGGAAAGTGTGCATAGAAATGTGTATATAAGTGAAAATGACATGAAATGCATTATATTAGAGCAGAGCTTTCCAAACTGTGTGTCGCAACACATTAGTGTGTCAGCTGCCATATGTATGCATGTGGTTTGTAGCCGGAAATGGGTTAGTATAACCTCTGGTTTGCTAGTAAAACTGAATTACTGTGTCGCAAAATGATGCATATCTAAAAAGTGTGTCACCAACATGAAAAGACTGTATGGCAAGACTGCATGGTCATGGCATGCAAAAATGTGCATACCAGGCAACATTTCATGCAGAAATGTGTATACTTGGAGATATTTGCACTGAAATGCAGACAGAGCTTCATGAGAACTTTCTGGGGGGAGAAAAATGCAAACTGATGCAGAAACGTGGAGAAGCAAACTTAAGATTGGGAAACTGAGGTAAACCAAAACTGGCCAGCCCTACTTCTTGCAAGATTGATGTCAGGTGTATATTCAACAACGCACTGTAGGTACAAGAACTAGAAGTGGGAGGATGCTGAGTTTATCCTAGGGCAATGCTCAGCTGGAATCAAAATACACATGCAAAGGTGTACCCAAGGCACCAGTGCATGAGGAATTGCACCCTTTGTGGGGGTGGGGGAGAAATTACCATTTTTAACTGAAGACACAAATAATGTGGGGGGAAATCTTAAATCACAACATACCATATTTCTTCCATGTACAAGACAATATTTCCCCCCAATTTTTTAAGTTTAAATTTGGGGGTCATCTTATACAAGGAATGCAGCAATTAAATATATAAATAAATAAATACACGTCGTCATCCATATTCTTTCCCCTCAGCCTCCCCTCACTATTGGCCTCATGACAAACTCTGGTACCTCGGGTTACAAACGCGTCAGGTTACAAACGCTTCGGGTTACAGACTCCGCTAACCCGGGAGTAGTACCTCGGGTTAAGAACTTTACCTCAGGTTGAGAACAGAAATAGCGTGGCGGCGGCGGCGGCAGCAGCGGGAGGTCCCATTACTAAAGTGGTGCTTTAGGTTAAGAACAGTTTCAGGTTAAGCACGGACCTCTGGAACGAATTAAGTTCTTAACCAGAGATACTACTGTACTCTCCCCAGCAGCCCCCACTCCGGACATTGTCCCTTCCACCATAAATACTAAGACAAAAGTGCAACACACAGGCAGGAGAGCTGGAGCCACAGCTACAGTGGAGTTACACCGAGCTGACAGAAGCAGCCGCCATTACATCTTGTCTCACTGTTTGATGTTTAAATATACGGTTCTAAATATACCGGTGTTTTGAATATTTAATAAAATGTCAAAGTTATTCTGTTTGGCGTTTAAAATGTTTATTTCTTAATTTTGAACTCTAAAAATAGGGGCCGTCTTATACACACAAAAATACAGTAAATGCTGCACTGCAAAATCTCGCAAAAGGAGCGTAAATTTGAGTTGCAGCCTTTGTGCTGTTCAAACCTTTTCTTTCCCCCAAGAGGTAAGAAGTCTAGGGCAGCCCTTACAGGACAAGTTTAACAAAAAACAAGAAGCACAGTGGTAATAGTTTTGGTTCTCCCCCCTATGTGTGTGTGTGTGTGTGTGTGTGTTGAGCATGTGTTGCAAGAGTACAGAAACAAGTATACATGCAGGCAACTTTACATTTGTCAGTGCTGCCACTGGCCAGCTCAGGAAATGAAATTCTAACCAAATAACAACCGCAACATTTTCAAGCCAAGGAAAATTCACTGTACGTCCGCTTTGCGTGTTTCATTTATGGTCTCTTCTTCACTCTTCTCCAGCGGCGTTGGCCCTTGTTCTTCTCTGAGCCACCCTGGGGAGGCTGTTTGGACTGCTCTACATCAGAGAGACAAGCCAGAGTATTTTCAAACGAATCCCTTGAAGTTACTATAAGATTAGGGTGCTTTTATGTTTAATTAAGAGAGCGCGGCATATCATTTCAGCAGTGTAATTGTTTCCTGCTATTAAATGGAGCTGGAGGTTGTTTATCTGCTCAACAAGAGACATCAATCCTGAGATGCTCCCCACTCCACCCCCCCTTCTTTCTGGACAATGATGTGATTTTTTTTATTTGGCTGCATGATAAATGCAGCTGCAACCTTTGCTTGTTGATGGACTAACCCGCCCACTTCTGACGTTATTTCTGAGCAGATCATTTTATATTTGTTCCATGAGTAACAGTGTTGGTCTCTGTACCTCTGACTTCTGATTCTTTTAGGATGATCCTGGCCCAACTGCTGCACTCCTGAAACACAAGTTTCTAGCACACAAATTTGGCCTCTCTATAATATTTTAAAAGTATCCTCTGCTGTTCAAATACATAGTTTAATTCAGACATGCACGATATTAACTTCTTCTGGTAACAATGAAGTCGGGGCCTGAGTTCTGTGGAGGGGAAAACAAGAGCCTACTCACCCAGGCAGGGACGTGAGTGGCGCTGTGGGTTAAACCACAGAGCCTAGGACTTGCCGATCAGAAGGTCGGCGGTTCGAATCCTCGCAACGGAGTGAGCTCCCATTGCTTGGTCCCTGCTCCTGCCAACCTAACAGTTCGAAAGCACGTCAAAGTGCAAGTAGATAAATAGGTACCGCTCTGGCGGGAAGGTAAACGGTATTTCCGTGCGCTGCTCTGGTTCACCAGAAGTGGCTTAGTCATGCTGGCCACATGACCCGGAAGCTGTACGCCGGCTCCCTGGGCCAATAAAGCGAGATGAGCGCCACAACCCCAGAGTCGGCCACGACCGAACCTAATGGTCAGGGGTCCCTTTACCTTTACCTTTATAATATTTAAAAGGTATCCTCTGCTGTTCAAATACATAGTTTAATTCAGTCATGCACTATATGAACCTCTTCTGGTAACAATGAAGTCGGGGCCTGAGTTCTGTGAGGGGAAAGCGTTCACTCAGGGTTTGGAGACCACTCAGAAGCAAAACAAGCAAACAAAACAAAGCCAAAAAAACACAAAATGGTGTTGCAGGAATCATGCGCACCTTATTTTTGCACTTCTGCTATATTGCCCCAAAGATAAATGATTGAAAGAGGACAGGGCTACTGCATGTTGAACAGTTATGTAGCTTGTCAAGCTGAGCTACAACCTGGAGATCTGCCCTGAACCTTGAAATTGAGGGGAGTACATGGCTTCCACCCCCTCCCCAGTTCCTTCTCCAAATCTTTCATACACCCAAGCTGTGCAGCACATCTGGAGTTATGTTTGCTTACTACAACAGGCAACAGAACGGAAGGGATGGCAGGAATAAGCAGAGGAGGATGCTGCGCCTGCCTCCTCTCCAATGGTGCTGGGGAATTTAAATGCTGCTGCCCAGAATAGCAGCAAATAAAATCCGCTCCTAACGTCAGCGACTGATAAGACTTGTCAACCAATTCTTCCAAAGTCTTCCTAAATTATAAAGCTCCAAAATACAGGCCAAAAGAGAGCAGGTCTTGGAAGAGCGAGGCATACAACAGGCACCACCAGTGAAAAGGCCCTGCTCTGTGTAGTTCCTGTCCTGACATCTGATAGGGTGCCCACATGCCCTCCTTCTTGACATGGGATGCTCTCTATTGGAGTCTCCAGGTCCAATATAAAGACCATAAGAAGGGAGAGCAGGGACCTTGAAGTTCCCAACAGCTGTTAATCAAGCAAGCACACAGGTCACCTTTGTCACAGTCAGGACGCCTATGTCCTGGCCAGGCTGCCACCCAATCTTGTTTTTGTACAATCTTGTTTGTCCTCAGTCACCAAAATTATATTATCAACATATACAAGCAGAAAAGTTGTTTTTCTTCATTTGCAAGGAATCGAACAAAACAAAGTGGCACTAATAAAGAAAAGTTCCACGGTGGCAACAGAAAACAAACTAAAAATGCTTTTGCAGTTCATCAAAACTATCCAGCAATATCAAGGTATAGGAAAACTGGTGCTATTAACAGAAATCCTTCTAGTTGGTTAATTGGTTTGGCAACTTCCATGCACATGACGTGCGATGCTAATTATTTTCCCCAAGAATTACGGTAAATGATAACTAATCAGAGGCAGCTAAAGTTGCAAATGGCAACAAAATATCTGTGAAAGGAAGAGGAGCAGGTTTGCTCAAGTGTACTGCAGGTAGAAATACTGTTTGTAATGAAGTGAGAGCAGTAGTTTACTTGCTTAAATTAACAAATAAGGAAGTTTTGAGAATTTAAATTCTAGATTAAAATTGATTACTTAATTGAGAAGGGGGATTGTAACAAAAACACTGGGGCCTAATTTGAATAGTAGAGTGCCTGGTATCTAGTGGGCAGACCAAAGCACTCGTCAGGAGAGCTATGAGATTCAGGTGAGGGTTGTATGCCTTTTCAATCCCAGCAGGTATATGACCGGCTTAGAAATGTTGCCTCCTTGGTAATGCGTTGCCCTGAGTAAACTCTCCCCCTCCCACTTCCTTCTCAGTTTTCAACAGCACCACCCCTCTTGCAGTGGCTGCTTAAGACCATTTGCCTCTTCACCTTCTGCTCTCCCACTTTCACTGCTCTCCAGGTTCTGGGAGAAGGGGGGGGGTCTGGAATGCTTTCTAACAATAACATGTCAGTCAGCAGCTCTGGTTCTGCTCCTCCCCCCTCCTCTTCTTCCATGATCTCCCAGGTTTGTCCCTCTCCTATCTCTGAGCCGTGACCTTCTGCAAACCACTGTTGTAAATCCATACTGTCTTCCTCTTCTCAGGAAGGTTGAGGAGGAGGAGGAGGAGGCCATCTTCACCATTCCTCCTCAGTCCAGTCCTTGACATAAATATAGATATAAAGATATAACTAAAGATATAAAGATACTGTTTCTGCACCTAACCACCTGTTAGGAATGCTGAATGACTTCCTCAGGGCGAGACTTCTGCCTGGCTCTTGAAACGTGGTCTTCCTTTTGGGATTGTCCCTCCACGGCTGCTTTCTGGAATTAGTCCTTAGCTCACTTTGGACTATGATGTGACACTGTTGAGAGCTTGTGAGGAAACAGCAATGCTTTCAAATGTGATGTGTGTGTGTGTGTGTGTGTGTGAGAGAGAGAGAGAGAGAGAGAGAGAGAGAGAGATGAAGTTCCCACCATCAGTGTATCAACACAGTTCTACACGCTGGATGCTCACGGGCAAAATCATTACCAAATTTGTTTTGGGAAGCTAGTCAATTAAGTGGCCAATTATTATACATTTAGCAATCAATAGACAGGCCAAAAGTTGTCAATTAACTGGTCATTTGAATGACTTTATGAGCAGAAACAACATAAGAACTTATCTAGCAGATTACCAGTAGATAAAGAAATGGCTTATTCTTTTCGTAGGTCCACTGTGTGTGTTTGTGTGTAAAACCACTGTCTTATCTCTGGTGGGGCTGCACAACTTAACTCTTTTCAGCAAAGCCTAAGCATTTGTAATTTTTCACAATGCGTTCCTTTCCCAACCACCAGATACTTTGTTCCCAAAAGTGCCGGAACTTTTTGTTTTATTACAAATTACCCATGCTTCTGAACACAGGTAAATGTACAAAGAAGAGAATCAAAACCACAAGGAAACTTACAAACAAAATAATTCAAATCACATTAAAAAAAAAAAAACAACCTAGCAAGGGCAAGTGATTTGGGAGATCAGACTCCCAAATGAATGGGGTGGCTTTTATCACCAAAGGTATTTCCACAAAAGGCGTTTCCAAAACTTAATGGCTGTAACATCAAATTGTGACTTGTGTGCTTAAATGGGTCATCACAGATCTGAAAGTCAAAAGGAATCTTCTCCAATGATTTTAATTACTTTCCTCATATATATTTTTTCCTGATGGCATAAGTAGATTCAGGCCTTTTTTTCAGCCAGAACTTGCCAGAACTCACTACTGGCACCTCTCAGGTGTGTGCCATTGCCATTCTAAGAGAGAGGTTGTGGCATTCGTATGGAGCCCCCGGTCGCCTCATGGACTGCCACCAACCAGGTCCTCCCCAACCAGTGTGGTGTAGTGGTTAAGAGCGGTAGTCACGTAATCTGGGAAACCAGGTTCATGTCTCCGCTCCTCCACATGCAGCTGCTGGGTGACCTTGGGCCAGTCACACTTCTGTGAAGTCTCTCAGCCCCACTCACTTCACAGAGTGTTTGTTGTGGGGGAGGAAGGGAAAGGAGAATGTTAGCCGCTTTGAGACTCCTTAAAGGGATCAAATCCAAACTCTTCTTCTTCTTCTTCTAAATCACTTAGTCTCAGTCAGGTTCTTAAGTTAACAAAGAAGAGTGTAGTTCATTGCAAACACAAATAAACTTTAACTGCATTCAAAATGTTGTTACTCTTTACCTTCTTAGTCTTATTTTATCCTGTCTCTAACTCTTCTACCTCCCCTCACACAAGAACCAACTCCACTAACTGTCTCTCTATTTCCAACTGTCTGCCAACTGCTTTCCCAACTGCCTTTTCCCAACCGCTTCTTCCCAACAAACCAACCAACTAAAACCAACCAACTACCCACAACCCAAACCTCAGGCTAAGCCCTTTTATAAACAGGTAGGCTCCGCCTCTGGCTTTTCTATTGGTCTACCTATTAACTCTTTCTCTCCCCCTGTACAGACATTTTCAAACAAACGGGCAAACGCCACATGGTGAGTTCTTTTTCTAGAAAAATAGCACTGCTCATATTCATGATGGAATGTTGAAACTATGAATGTATTTCCCCCCCCCTCAAGTCCTGGAAAGAGAAGGCAAAGGTCACAGAAGATTTACCAGACTCTAGTCCATGAAGTAAACTGTTACCAGTGATTCCAGGACCAGGGAAAACAGAAAACAAATGGAAGCCATCTGCAACCACAGTAGCTTTATAATCCATTGAAACCATCTCTCCAGCACTCAAAACACCTATTTTAGGGATGGGAGCCCTGTAGTCATCCACTACAACTTCCAGCATGTTCTTCGGCCATTGGCTGATGAGAGATGTAGTCTGGAGGTTTCCCCAATCCCTGGTTTACCGGTTCAAGAATTATATTTGGGGCTTTCCATCTGGTGCCCAACCTACCCCCTGCCCCCCCCATGAACCAGCTATTCTAATTGAGTAATAGTGAATACTTCAGTTTAGCACTGGTCATCTGGAATGTTTTCCATGACAATGTTTTGTTCCAGTTTTTTTTTGGGGGGGACCCATTACGTAAAATTCATTTGGAAGGGCTTTTCTGATGCTTTTTCTTTGTTGGAGCTGAGCAATCATAATAATATGCCCACGCCTCAGACTAATTTTCAACCAAACAAACAAAAACTAACAACAATAGCAGCAGCAAGAAAGCAAAAACTTATTACTGATGTTCTATTCAGAGCCAGATTTGTTCTGTAAATTCTGCAACACAATAACAGATGTTGGCCGCTGATTAAACAAACAGGAGCTGAGACACAAGAAAAAGACCAGTTTAACTTCAAAGGTAGCTTAGCTTGGAGCCTGACATTACATTATATATTTTTCCTTCTTCAAGAGTTAAGTGGGAACGAAATCTCTTTATTGCCAGACTTTGATGATATCAGATATCAAGATAATTTTATGCCAGGTCTCCACCTGAATAATTAAAAATATATCTAAGAAGGTTCCAATATCAGGGATTAGAAATAACTCTTCTAGGCAGAAAAGTATTTGTATACTGGCTGGAACAGATTATTATGGGACATATAAGATGGCCAAATTTATTAGTTTGACTTTAAGGAAACAGAAATTGCTTAATATTTTAGATGGGAATATGTGTTAATGATTATAGCCTTGGCAGATGGTAGGGACATCGATCACAGAAGTTCCACTGACAGCCCGGGTTGCTGTACCTTCTTGTTAAACTGATGTAGCCCTGGGGAAAGAAAGGGGTCTAACAAAACTTCGCTGAGGAGAGGATCTTTATCTGATGTAAGGCTGATGTTTAACCAGCATAGAAGAAATCTCGCCAGGTGACAGTCTCTACCTTGTGTTGACCTCCCTCTAGACACAAGGCTGCATAGGTTACACATCATGGGACAGTAAAAATCTTGAAGAGGAAAGCTGCCTGAACTCATTCTACCAACTGGGTAAACCCTGGCAGCCAGACTGGAATACCATAGAGCAATTGAGCTATAATTTTGGCGTTGAAGACCTTAAGGGCAGAAGGGATATGTGAATTACCTCTTATTATAAAAAACACATTATGGCCTGCATAGACATCTTACTAGCATTCACCGCCATTGCACGGTGCGGGACCAGAGAAGCCTATGATGGAATGTAATTCCCAGATAGTTGAATTTGAATACCTGCTGCATGGGTTTACCACCAAATACCCAGCTATAGCTCTTGCGTGAATTCCCAAAAACCATTATTTTGCTTTTGTCAAAGTTCATGTTAATGAATCACTGTAACAACTCCAATTTTTCTAGAAAAAGAGGTGCTGGAACTCACCATGAATGGCAATGATAATGGCAATGGCGCCCACCTGAAAAAAGCCCTGACTATAACAATATCATTATATTCCAATACAGTTTAATGTGTTTTGTATGTATGCATCTTATTGTAGTTTTTATTGCCTGTTATCTTTTATTTATGGCCTGATGGACTAGCAAGCAATAAACTGGGCTGGCTATGTCTAGGAAAGATTTCTTAGACATAGAATAAGCAGGTGTCATTTGAAAAACAGTGGAACCTTGGTTCTTGAATGTAATCCGTTCTGGAAGTCCGTTTGACTCCCAAAACATTTGAAAACCAAGGCACAGCTTCCGATTGGTGCAGGTGCCCCAGGAACAATAGCTGACAACCGCATTGGATGTTCAGCTTCCAAAGAATGTCCAGAAACTGGAACACTTACGTCTGGGTTTTTGGCATTCGGGAGCTGATTTGCTCGTCAACTAAGCCGTTCGAGAACCAAGGTTCCACCCTATTTCAGAATATTTCCACAAGCTATGGTAGGACCTCATGAACTTTAGATGCAATGAAGTTACTGGTATATATGGGTGGGACAGGTATAAACCTAAGGTAAAGGTAAAGGGACCCCTGACCATTAGGTCCAGTTGTGACTGACTCTGGGGTTGCGACGCTCATCTCGCTTTATTGGTCGAGGGAGCCGGTATACAGCTTCCGGGTCATGTGGCCAGCATGACTAAGCTGCTTCTGGCGAACCAGAGCAGCACACGGAAACGCCGTTTACCTTCCCGCCGGAGCGGTACCTATTTATCTACTTGCACTTTGACGTGCTTTCGAACTGCAAGGTTGGTAGGAGCAGGGACCGAGCAATGGGAGCTCACCCCGTTGCGGGGATTCGAACCGCGAACCTTCTGATCTGCAAGCCCTAGGCTCTGTGGTTTAACCCACAGCGCCACCCGTGTCCAGTACAAACCTAGGCGGTTGCTAAATAAGGAAATGTCAGCCTGATAGAATTGATGCTCCATTATTGCTTGCATTTATAGATCACCTCTTAGCTGTAACATCTCCACATTTTTATTTTTATTTTATTTTTAAAACCCTGAATCTGAGCATATTACCCCTGAGTCCATCACAGCGCTGTGATTTTTGTCCAGGAAAGGCTTGCTGACTTGAACAACCTTTCCCACCCAGCAACAGGAGGCAGACAGAGTCCCTAACTGGCTCTGTGTTTGATGGTCAAGCTCTCCTTGCTAAAGTAAGTTCACAGATTTTTTCCTCTATCTTTGGAGAGGAAGGGTTCTGCAGAAAAACAAATCAATTTGAGTCCCAGGCAGATGGGAAGGGAGCAGATTGCTGCTGTACTAGAACAGAAGATACTAAACATGTTTGTCTGTTTACTATGACACTCCGTGGCTCAGGCACCTCTGTGGATAATAAAATAGGCAAGCATCTTCTATTGGCTTTTTAGGAGTCTGTCTCATTTTGCCCTATCTCTGGGGCTCTGTGAAGTAAATCTTCATTCACCGGCCTGGGGTATGTGGCGATCACACAGGGTCCCCGGACGTTTAACGGTCTATTGATCCCTGTGCCACCACTGTGGTCGCTTCCCCACTGCCACCAACCAGTTACTCTCTGGTAAAACACTGAGTCCAGTCAGTTGTTAAAAGTGAACCAAAAAAACAAGTTTATTTTACAAACATTAACAAGTTTATGGTTTCTCAGATAATATTACTATCAGTATCTTAACTTTAGTTTCTTTACCTTCCTAATACCTTCTGACTGATTATCTCAACTGTTTGACTGACTCCTCTTAACAAATTCTCTCACTCTCTCACACCAGACTAGCCCAACCCACAGACTTATCTTCTCTGTCTGTTCTAACTCCAGACTGTCTTCTCAACAACTCTAACTCCCTAAAAAACCTCTGTGCTTAAAACTTATACAGTTAACTCTGCCCCCTGGGTTCCCATTGGTTAGTCATTTTACAATTAGTTAACCCTTTCCCTATGAACCCAGTATGATGTCACACACATAGGAGGGCAAACGCCACAGGTAGCTCAGTTGGTAGAGTAGGAGACTCTCAATCTCAGAGTTGTGGGTTTGAATCTCACACTGGGCAAAAGATTTCTGCATTGCAGGAGGTTATGCTAGATGACTCTTGTGGTCCCTTCCAACTCTATGATAAGGTAAAGGTAAAGGGACCCCTGACCATTAGGTCCAGTTGTGGCCGATTCTGGGGTTGCGTCGCTCATCTCGCTTTATTGGCCGAGGGAGCTGGTGTACAGCTTCCGGGTCATGTGGCCAGCATGACTAAGCCGCTTCTCGCGAACCAGAGCAGTGCACGGAAATGCCGTTTACCTTCCCGCCGGAGCGGTACCTATTTATCTACTTGCACTTTGACGTGCTTTCGAACTGCTAGGTTGGCAGGAGCTGGGACTGAGCAACGGGAGCTCACCCCGTCGCGGGGATTTGAACCACCGACCTTCTGATCGGCAAGACCTAGACTCTGTGGTTTAACCCACAGTGCCACCCACGTCCCTATCAACTCTATGATACTGCTTCCCAAATAGGGTGCTTCCAGACACCATCATTTTAACAGCACTGTTTAATTGCTGGTCTGTTTTCACCTGGAATAGTAATTTTACTCTTTTTCCTTTTTGTTCTTCCCTTTGGTGCATCTAAACTCATGGTACAGAATATTGGCACCTCTTTTTTTCTTTTCTTTTGCTGCACATGGCAGCCATTTTGTGCTGCCACCCACATCACTTTTATCAATACTGTAGTACTGGCACCTCATATATATCTTTTACCAAAAAAAGTGCTGCTTCAGCCAAGTGAGTAGTCCTAATTTCTTAAGTCCCAAATGTTGGGGGGGGGTTCATTGGGACTATTAGGGGGGTGAGGGTTAAATATTCCTTTACCAACTCACTGCCCCAACATGATAGATTACATTAAGACACTTCTGTATGGAAAGGGAAAGGTTGAAGTGATAGAGTTGACTTCTTGAGAAGTGATACAGACCATAGGGAAGGGAATGTGTAGAGCACTAGTGACTTGGGGAAATTGTGCAGGTGTTTCATAACGTTGGATGTTCTGAGGAGAAACAAGCTGAACAAAGAAAAAACATGAGTTGGGAGATGTTGTGTTCAAAATGTCGTGCAGGTGCCTGATAGATACATGAAATACAGATTTCAGTTGTGTGGGTGTTGGGAGTTTTCAGTTCTTATCTCTTCTCTGCAGTAATGTAAACAGCTAGTGTTCCAGCTTGCCATTCCTCAAAAATGCCAAGGGGGGGGGAGTTACAAACTGAACCCACCAGTCACTGATACTGTTCACTTTTTATCCAGCCATTTTCAAATTCTATTGACCATGAATTTGGTACACTAGGATTTAAGATGCACCCAACCTCCTTCCCTTCAACATGGCTCTCTTTTTTATTTATTTTACAGTGGACTTGGGTCTGTTGTTTCATGTGTTCATTTTTCTCCCTAGGTGTCAGAGAGCAGAGATAATAGGCTGTCGTTTTATCTGTATGAAGAGGCTGAGTAATGAAGACAAATGTTGGCAGTTCTCAAATGTGTACTGAAGATCTATTTCCATACAAGATCTGTTTAGAATTTAAGCGGAATTTAAAACAATTCCTCCATAAAGCTGAAGTTTAAAATAAACAGACATGTTACTTATGTTTTAAATGCAACGATTTCCAGAGGGGTGATCATATTAGGCAGCGTTGCAGCAAAAACAATAAACTGTCTTGTGGCACTTTCAAGACTAATTTATTATGGCATCTGCTTTCATAGGCTAAAGTCCACTTCACCAGCTGCCCGAAGTATTATCCTCAGTTGCAGACATATACACATACAGTATTGGAGTGGGGGTTGTAAGCAGTAAGCAGTGAGGTCAGAAGAAAATGAATTATCACAGTTTGTACATTTTGCACTACATTTCTATTTGACCTCGCTGGTTACAACTCCTCCCTCCCATTAATATATACCCGCATTATCTGCAAATAGAAGTTAACACTTCATAGTTATTTAGCGGATGAGGTTTAGAGGCATATTTTAAACTGGTTTTAACATCATGTTTTAATTGGTTTTTTTAATTGCTAATTTTATTAGTTAAGCTCTTGCAGTTCTTCTTTAGCTTTCCTAGCAAACAAACCTGCTAAATTAGAGTGTCACAAAGCAACTATATAACTACCCCAGAAAAGCTCAAATAGGGATGACTGTCATTCCTTTTTGTGTTTATTCATATCTTTTTTATGTCACACTAGTGATATCTCCCATAAACTGCACCACACCCCAAGATCTGGGAAATGATTTTCTCCTCTATTAGATGTTGTTGCTTTGTAACGAAAAGAAAATGCAATCCCACTGTAACCATCAACTGCTTTGTCTCCCCGCCACCTCCACCTCCCAAAGTTAATTCACTGGTGCACTGGAATAAATTACTTCACTACTTCAACCACCCTTCCGGCCCATAGACTGGCGTGGCAAATGGCAAAGTTTTCTGGTGAGAAGAGCTACTTTCCTTAAATACTTATTGCCAGTGCCAGATTTATGCATAAGCTAAACAATCTATAGCTTAGGGCCCCACTCTCTTGGGGGCCCCCCAAATAATGTAGGGGGAAAAACTGGATGTACATTTCCAAAATATAAGATAAAAAACAAATAAAACCTACATACAGCAACAGTGTATTGTGTTGTGTAGGCTCATATGATGTAAGTAATACATCATACGCCTGCTAGCCTGCTACCTAAAATATCACTGGTTTGTTCACTTCTATTTCAATTACTTTGATAAAATACATATTTTGTTATGTGCAAATGGCTTTAGATACCTATTAGGTCCATAAATTACCATATAGCATATATTCAACACAAAAAACAGCGACAATTTGTTGTTGACAAAGGACAGCTGGACATACAAAGGGCCCCATTACCTTCAGTAGCTTAGGGCTTCATCAGACCTAAATCCAGCCCTGCTTATTGCTATTCCCCTCCGATTCCATTTATCTCCAGAGCTCCCAGGGCTTTTAAAAACAATTCACCTGTTCTGCTTGAGTGCAGTGCAGTCTCTTGCGTAATGATTGACCTCTTTTGTGAGTGCTGCAATACCTTGACGCTCGGGCGGCAGCTCGGTGAGAATGTCTTCTGATGTTGCATCGCTCACCTCGCTCCCCCTCCCTCAGCGTTCCCAGAAGCAACTATGTGATCCTTTTCCGTTCTAGCCACAACCGTTCCACCCACCCACCACAGATTACAATGCGCTAATAAGGATGGCTGTTCTCAACATGCACAAAATGTAAGCTGAAGTGCTTCACTGTCAGCAGAATGGCACGTTGCTGTTCTAACAGGATACATACCCAACAGATCTACAGCCCTTATACACCCAGCTGATCACTGCGTCTGAGAGAGAGCCTCCCACAAATGTCATCAGGAGGTCCATTCTGTATGATATAGGAATTGGATCTTTAGCATGGTAGAATTCCTTTGGAATACCCTCATATTAAATGTAAAGGGGACCCCTGACCATTAGGTCCAGTCGTGGCCGACTCTTGCTTTACTGGCCGAGGAATCTGGCATACAGCTTCCAGGTCATGTGGCCAGCATGACTAAGCCGCTTCTGGCAAACCAGAGCAGCACACAGAAATGCTGTTTACCTTCCCGCCGGAGTGGTACCTATTTATCTACTTGCGTGTTTTCAAACTGCTAGGTTGGCAGGAGCAGGGACCGAGCAACGGGAGCTCACCCCGTCGCGGGGATTCAAACTGCCGACCTTCTGATCTACAAGTCCTAGGCTCAGTGGTTTAACCCACAGTGCTACCCGCATCCCTACCCTCATATTAGACAGGCACAATCTTTGCTACCTTTTCAGCACCTATTGGAAACATTCATTTTTTTTCAATGAGCTTTTTAAGTACAGTGGTACCTCGGGTTAAGTACTCAATTCGTTCCGGAGGTCCGTTCTTAACCTGAAACTGTTCTTAACCTGAAGCACTACTTTAGCTAATGGGGCTTCCTGCTGCTGCCTCGCCGCCAGAGCACGATTTCTGTTCTCATCCTGAAGCAAAGTTACTACACTACACTCTTAACCCGAGGTACTATTCTGGGTTACCGGAGTCTGTAACCTGAAGCGTACGTAACCTGAAGCGTATGTTATCCAAAGTACCACTGTAGAGACCTTTCTCCTATTCTGTTTCTGCATTGGATTTAAAATTCTTTTTCCATATGAAAGTGTTTCTAATTGGGGTCTTTTTAAAATTGTTTGTGTGTGCAATGGTTTCTGTTGTTGATCCTTTTATTGTGATATTGCTTTGAGATATTTTAGGAGAAGCAATTCATAAATGGAGCAAAATGATGAAATAACAGCCCCACCTTTGTGTGTTTCTGTCAAGTAACTGACACCATCATGACATCAGGTGATGGACAGGTGGGTTGCCCCACTCACCTGTCAAAGTTGAGCCAGGATAAGATTCTGACTCAACTCCTGGTGCATTTGACTTGACTTGGCTTATTGTAATTTTATGCCACTTTTCAGTCAAATGAATCTCACAGCAGCTTACAAACAATAAATAACAATGACGTAATAAAACCTATTAGAACATCGCAAATAGAGCCTAAATCATATAAAATAATTAGCAAATCATCAATAAAACAGTTACAAAGTATAAAACATTATTAACAAATGGGGCAGCTAAAAATACATCACAATTACAGCAGAAGTCATATGATTAACAAATCAAGATGGCTTTTATAATCTATAAAATATTAACAGCATTAATATTAAAACATGCGAAGCCTTCTCGATTTTATGACATTTATATAACCTTCCCCTTGGCTGTACTGAGATACACTTGATTAAAAACAAAACAGAGGCATTGGCAGACCCTTTCCTTTAGTTACATCAGCCTGAGCCAGAACCCTCAAAGGTTCTATCACCCGAACCTGACTCACCCACAGATTCAAGTGCTTCCTTCTACTGGATGATCCCAAGTCTTCAGGAGATAAAAGAACAGCCAACCAGAGTCACAAGCTGCAATTTTTCTTTGGTTGGTTAGTTTCAACCAGGGATGAGGAGTATGTTGACCATCAAATGCTGTTGGACTCCCAGCCAACATCGCTCACCTCAACATCGCTCAACTGCATTATAAGGCAGTTTCCCGTATTCCTATCCATTGCCTTCCTCTTACGAGCAAAAAATCTGTACACCAAGTAGTGCACATTGACTTACTGAGAGTTTTCTATATTACTCTTCTATTGCATGCACCAAGCAGCTTCAAAGGGAAGCTGTGGAACTGGAAAATTAACCAATTTGATTGTAAATTAAAAATTGTCCAGTAGCACCTTAAAGGTAAAGGTAAAGGGACCCTGATCATTAGGTCCAGTCGTGGATGACTCTGGGCTCTCATCTCGCTTTATTGGCCGAGGGAGCCAGCGTACAGCTTCCAGGTTATGTGGCCAGCATGACTAAGCCACTTCTGGCAAACTAAAGCAGCGCACGGAAATACCATTTACCTTCCCGCCTGAGCGGTACCTATTTATCTACTTGTACTTTGATGTGCTTTCAAAGTGCTAGGTTGGCAGGAGCAGGGACCAAGCAACAGGAGCTCACCCCGTCGCAGGGATTCGAACCACCGACCTTCTGATCATGTGCATGCACACTTTTTCAGATACACGGAAACAGAAGTATCTGAAGAAGTGTGCATGCACATGGAAGCATATATCCAGAACAAACCTAGGTGGTCTCTAAGGTGCTACTGGACAATTTTTTATTTACTTCGACTGTGGATACCTACCTGAATCTACAATTTGATTGTATTTCTCATAGCTTGAACTTCCAAGTATAAGCAGTTTGCAGGCTTCAAAGGGTAAATCACCTCCTAATGAACTGTAATATGTATTCACCCGTTTAGTGATCAGGTTTTTTTAAATTATTTTCATTTGGAACTCCTATCATTTTCTTGTCTCTCAAAGTTAACTTGGCACATCTTGCAGTGTAACTTATTTCAGCTGCCACTGTCACAGACCAAGTCCATTGCCTGCATCCAGTAAAGTGTTCTGTTATCCGTAATAGCTCTTGCCACAAGGAACTTAGGGTTGTATCCAATGTAGCGCCAAGTAATTCACATAACACAAGGATTTACGCTTGCACAATAGAATCCCCCCCCTCCCATCATGCCCCGTAAGTGTGTTCCGGATTATTACCAACACTCCAGAGTTGATTTGGAGAGGGTGTGGGCTCTGAGGAGAGGGAGGGAAATCCAACTGCACAAGCATAAATTGCACTGATGGGACACATTAATTGGATACCGCTCTTCATCTTTCTAACAACATGTGTCTTATTGTTATTAAGGTATTTTCACTTGGATTTGTTAGGATTCTCACTCTAAACCATGGTTTCCCAACCTTGGGTCTCCAGCTATTTTTGGAAACTCCCATTTTCCCTAGCTAGGAGGACCAGTGGTCAGGGATGTTGGGAACAGTAGTCCAAAAACCAGTGGAGACCCAAGTATGGGAATCCCTGCTGTACACTAAAGACTAGGACCAGTATCGAAAGAGCTACTATACTCCTCCATCATCTGTGATTTAAAAATTAACAACCCCCCTTCCTTTGAGCAGCAGGTTCCTGTGCCAAATTCCAATTTTCATTTGAAAGTCCTTGCATTTTGTCATGTCGCATGGTGAGCCCCTATTTTAAGAACTAAAGTCCAAAGGACCTATAGGCATGCAGAACTTCGTTTTGCTATTCTTTGGATCTCTCTTTGGGTTTATTTTTGGCTTATGTTAACAGGTGCTGTCCGTGGTTCTGAAGATAACATTCCATAACTCAAAAGTGGGGTATTTTCCGAGTGGGGCTTAAATAGCTTTGGCTGTCCAAGCAGCAGACATTCAGTGCAACAAACTGGGCAGAATCAAAGCACAATCTGCACTCCAATACCGGGATACTGTACCTGGTCTCAAATGGATCAGGGAGCTGCTTAACCCACATGTGAACCTACAGAGTTCCTTCCAGGTATCTGATTCAAAGAGAGGATTGCTCATTTCCAATCAGCCCTATTGCATCTCAGCACAAATCACTTCCCTGAGCTTATCTCTTTCCACTCAGGACAGGAGTTATTCTCAGAACCGTTCTTCACACAAAAACGCATAGACCGCCGGGCTCCTTTGAGGGTGAGCAAACTTTTTAAAACTCTAAACATAAACTGTTTCTGGGTGCAAGCCAGTGTGGTGTGGTGGTTAAAAGCAGTGGACTCGTAATCTGATGAACTGGGTTCGCGTCTCCGCTCCTCCACATGCAGCTGCTGGGTGACCTTGGGCCAGTCACACTTCTTTGAAGTCTCTCAGCCCCACTCACCTCACAGAGTGTTTGTTGTGGGGGAGGAAGGGAAAGGAGAATGTTAGCCACATTGAGACTCCTTTGGGTACTGATAAAGCGGGATATCAAATCCAAACTCTTCTTCTTCTTCCTGCAAATTTCAACTCAATACAAAAGTGCATCTCAGCAACCAGAGATTTAAACACTGGGCATTAATGGTTGGGGAACACCTCTTGCAAATTGTGCTTTTTAATCCTACCCTCTTCCCATTTAGGAGAGCTTCACGCCATATAGCACCCCCACCCGTTTTCTTATCTAGCGAAACAGATATTAAGGAATATCATATTATAAAAGCATATTTATTTGAAAAATTATATCGCTTAGGATAATTAAACCTCTAAGTGGTTTACATAAAAAGTGGTTTACCAAAACTCTTTAGGGGGAATCCTAATGGGGGGGGACCCTGACAACAGCCCAATGGGGCCTGAGCATGCTCAGTGGCCATGAAATTGCACTGGGGCAAGAGGACAGTGAGGGAGAAATGGAATGGAGTATTGTGGAAGAGGGCATGATTGATTTGATTAGCAGGAACACTAATTCAGAGCATGGCAAGTTCTACTTGCTTGTAGATAAAACATTACAAAAATGTCACAAGTCCTCAGTGTGCTCTGATCTAAAGGAAGTCAAACCCACATTGATCTCAATGCTTGGCAAGGTGGGGAGCATGTACCGTTACAAAAAATTTAAAGATGAAATATCATAGTATCACTAAAGTGAGTGCTAGTACTCTGGATTGGACTGTGCTCTCTCTCTCTCTCTCTCTCTCTCTCTCTCTCTCTCTCTCTCACACACACACACACACACACACACACACACACACACATATTGCCTGCCTGGCATGACAAATAGGTCCTGTGCCTGAAGTTTGGTTCCTGCTGAGTTCTGACATGAATTCGAGCAAAACATCAGTGCTGACTTGCAAACGGCAGCATCTCTATGCCTTCGCAAAATTTCGTTTCTGATTGTGAATGCTGCAAATGCACATCGGAAGGCATTGTGCCTCTGAGGTATGCCATCGCACAATTCATCAACACGAAGCTTCAGCAAAGTTCTTACATCCCGGCTACATACACACACACACTGTGATAATCTCCCTTCTCCATCCCTCACACCTTCCCCCAAATCTGTTTGGCAGGATTGGGAGAAACCTCAAAAAGACTGCACGGTGAGCTGAGGGGGGAAATCATTCTGGCAAGCAGAAAAGCTTGCATGGATGGAACAATCACCTTAGTGTGACATTGAATTCCACCCTAGATGTATTTAAAAAGTGAATATATGGGTTGGATTCAGCTAGACAGTTGCAAAACCCTCACATGGCCCAATCCTGCATTATTTTGTTTGATTGTGTCCTATTATGCTCAGGCCTCCATTATAGCATGCTGGATCCCTAGCACTCTCTCCCCTCTTTATATGGCAGCCACAGTTTCCCTCCCACTCTCCCTAGGATAAGTCGATTGAACTGTCAGTCCAGGCCATGCTGTGTTTGTGTAGGCCTGTGCATGAATGTGGGCAGGGTCACAGCCCAAGGGTACAGTACTGTATACACTTTATATGGAAAAGGACCCAGGTTCAATCCTCATCATCTCCAGCTAGAGCTAGGAAATACTGTGTTGGAGACCAGGCTGAGGAGTACTGTTCTGATGAGGAATGGTGGGATTCTGAAGCTGCTCGGGAACAGTGGGACAGTATAGATTGGGAACAGTGGTTTGCACAGGGGCATAGTTCAGAAGACAAAAGATGGGACAAACCAGGGGGTTGAGCAGCAAAGTGAAGAAGAACTGGAAGAGAGAGAGCCAGCAGACTCTCTCACGCTAGAAAGTGTCCAGCCTATCAGTCCAAGGTCACGTAGAGTAGATAAGGTAGTGGTTGTGAGATCAGGTTGCAAGGCGAGGAAGTTATGAAGGTGGGGATGTGGGTGTGGACATTAATTGGGAGCACCTTTACTCTGAGAATGGACGCTTTGTTCTTTCGCGGTGATCATCAAAATATATTTAAATGGTAAGGGACTATTTTGTTTTGTTCTGCTTATCCATGGGCAAAGGGAGGGAGGGAGCCGCATTCCCGAAGCCTGACATACTGTTCCCTGAAACTTTGAAGTGCCGCTGCCAGTCAGAGTTGGAACTATTAAGCTAGATGGACCAATGGTTTAAGGCGGCTTCCTGTGTTCCTACACTTGTACCCATATCTCACACCTATTAACTGCCTTTCTATTTTGTAATAACTGCAAACCTTTGCTTTCCATATAAATGGTAGTCTGCGTTCTGTTGCCAATTTCTTCCTCATCTTAAGTGTGCAGGGCAACTTCTCCTGCAGTGTGGGGTTATTCTAGGCCCAATATCTTATAAGACATCCTTCTGTCGATGGCATGCATGTGTGCTTGTGTGGCACATGTGATGAGGTTCATGTGTTAACAAGCAGTACATGGGGAGAAGGAATATGACACAATTTAACTACTTCTATCATGTATTTATACGCAGCTGGCACTGTGGGTTAAAACACAGAGCCTAGGACTTGCCGATCAGAAGGTCAGCGGTTCGAATCCCCGCGACGGGGTGAGCTCCCATTGCTCGGTCCCTGCTCCTGTCAACCTAGCAGTTCAAAAGCACGTCAAAGTGAAAGTAGATAAATAGGTACCGCTCCGCTGCTCTGATTCGCCAGAAGCGGCTTAGTCATGCTGGCCACATGACCCAGAAGCTGTACGCCGGCTACCTTGGCCTATAAAGCGAGATGAGCGCCGCAACCCCAGAGTCGGTCACAACTGGACCTAATGGTCAGGGGTCCCTTTACCTTTATCATGTATGTATGCTGTTTGCGCTGAATGAAGTGGGGTTTCGAAGTTTGCCCTTACAGTATAATATTTTTACTCTTTGGGGACATCTAGTGGAGTGACAGATTTGTTACATTGCTACGTCAGGAAGGCTTCATCCCACATACAGTGCTTTAATTCAGAAATTGATTAAAAGGCCTTGCAGAGTAGGGCTTCTATGCCAAGTGTATAGCTTTAGCGTGTCAGGCACTGTGTGTTTCTCTTGGGACTGACCATGATAAGCATATGGCTAAGGAGACAGGTGTTGGCATAGCGGGTGCATTTAAGTGCAAATAATCATGGATTGTCTGAATTTTCACCCGTGTCAATGAAGCTTCTTGGTGCTCTGCTAACTTCCTTGGAATGAGCTGTTGTTTTGCGTTACACTTATGGGAATAGTAGTCAGCTATGTTTTGCTCAGAGTAAACCTGCTGAGATTAACGAGCACGACTCATAAATTAGATTCGTTAATTTCAGTGGGTCTACCCTGCCAACCTAGCAGTTTGAAAGCACGTCAAAGTGCAAGTAGATAAATAGGTACCGCTCTGGCGGGAAGGTAAACGGCGTTTCCGTGTGCTGCTCTGGTTTGCCAGAGCTGGCCACATGACCTGGAAGCTGTACGCCGGCTCCCTCAGCCAATAAAGCAAGATGAGCGCCGCCATCCCAGAATCGGCCACAACTGGACCTAATGGTCTGGGGACCCTTTACCTTTACCCTGAGCAAAAACTCTGTTGAATACCACCCATAGTGTTGGAGATAATAAAAGGCACCTCTGATCTGCTCAGTCCACCAACTCATCGCAAATCCTTAGTTCAACCTACACAACTGAGACCACATATGCGAAGTATAGGTACATTACCAAAATATATTTTTCAAGTTACATTCCCATTTCAAAGAGGCTCAAGAGGAGGAAGCATAGCTCCCTGACACAACACAAAAGAAGGGTCAACCCCCTACCATCTCCATTTAAATGTTTAGTTGGGGTTGGTGGTTATTTCAGTTTGGGTATAACTATAAACTGTATATTATAGTTATTGTTGTTGTTGTTGGTTTCCATTGATTTATTGGTTTGTTTGTTTGTTTGTTTGTTTGTTGCTTGTATAGGATATTTTGGTTTTTAACATTAGATGTTTTGTTGTGTTTTTATATATGTTGTAAGCCTCCCAGATGGGCGGAATATAAATTAAAAATTATTATTATTATTACAGTGGTACCTCTGGTTACGAACTTAAATTTGTTCCGGAGGTCCGTTCTTAACCTGAAACTGTTCTTAACCTGAGGTACCACTTTAGCTAATGGGGCCGCCCACTGCTGCCACCGCGCGATTTCTGTTCTCATCCTGAAGGAAAATTCTTAACCTGAAGCACTATTTCTGGGTTAGCGGAGTCTGTAACCTGAGGCGTATGTAACCTGAAGCGTATGTAACCCGAGGTACCACTGTATTTAGTAGCAGGCAGAGGGGGGGAGACCTCCCTCTCCCTCCCTGCATCACAGCCCTGATCCAAACTGAATTCTCCACACAGCTATATTTAGCCAAAATACCCCTAGAGACTGTGACTCTTGAAAGAACAAAGGCTACCTCTGTATTATAATATGCATGCAAGTGTGTGTGTTTTCCAGATTCACTATTATGTCCTAAATAAAAGAGTTGTATACCTGTGCAAAAATCTCCCTTGCCTGTTTTAGCCATGAGAGCTTCCTCCTCCTCCTCTCCCATTATTTCCCAGCTTTCCCCCTCATCTACCTCTGCGCTGTGATCTCCCTCAAACTCCTGTTGTAATTCTGAACAGTCTTCTTCTTTTCTGGAAGGGTCGGGCTGGCGAGGCAGTCTCCACCACTCCTCCTCTGCAGTGTCTCTGACATTTACACAGCAAAAGGAAAAGAAAAAACCTATCCTCTTATCTCCTCTATTATTGTTACTGACCACTTGCCATGGGGAAAAGGCTGTAACTCACTGGTAGAGAACATGCTTTGAATCCAAAGATCCCAGCTTCAACCTCTGGCATCTCTAGGTAGGACTGGGAGAATATCTTGAAACCCTGGAGACCGACTGCCAGTCAGTAAATACAGTACTGCGCGAGATGGACCAATAGTACAAAGCAGCTTCCTATTTTACAATGTGTGACAGACACAGTTTTGGCTTTGTGTACTATCACTGGTATGTATACCCTGCATAAGTTTAGAGTCGCCTGTAAATACTCTGTATACCTGAAGGAGCATCTCCACCCCCATCGTTCTGCCAGGACACTGAGGTCCAGCGCCGAGGGCCTTTTGGTGGTTCCCTCACTGCGAGAAGTGAGGTTACAGGGAACCAGGCAGAGGGCCTTCTCGGTGGTGACGCCAGCAGATGTCAAGGCAATAAACAACTATTTTACTTTTAAAAGACAACTGAAGGCGGCCCTGTTTAAAGAAGTTTTTAATGTCTGACGCTGTATTGTTTTTAATATTCGGTTGGAAGCCTCCCAGAGTGGCTGGGGAAATCCAGCCAAACGGGCAGGGTATTAATTATTATTATTATTATTATTATTATTATTATTATTACTACTACTCTTCTTGATGGTAATGTTGCACCATTCTTTGGTGTGTGTGTTTTTTTAAACTGTTGATGGGCCCATATTTATAATTTTTCTTTGACCATTTTAAATTTATTTCGTCTCTACTTGGATCTTTCATATTAGCATGTTAGCTTATGCACTTGATCCCAGTTAGCAACAGAGTCGAATACCATGGCAGCATCAGTCTCGAGGCACATTCAGTAAAGCCCCAGAGCTCAGACTGGGCCAAGGTGCTTTTGCCAAGCATGAGGCTTTCTTACTAAGCAGCAGACTAATATTTATTGTGCATGCAATATGCAACAGTAATAGATAATTTGAGGAAACCATGGAAGGGAAGTCAGTCACTAATGTAATGTATATTGGAAAATGTTGGTCTAATTATATTTTATTTTTGGATAAATTATAATAATAATAATAATAATAATAATAATAATAATAATAATAATAATAATAATTGTGCATTCTGAGCAGCAGCAAGCTATAAATCGAGCCAAGAATCCCCGCCAACAGTAATATTGGAGAAACAGGGGGGGGGGGACAGGTTTTTTCCAAAATGCTAGTCAAAAGAGCAAAACTGAAAATCTCTTGAAACTGGCAAGTTCCATTGAACCATGACATGAGTTCTATTATAACTCAAAACATTTAGTCAACTAAACATTTACTCAACTATTTGATGAAGACAGCATGGAAGAAATCGGTTTTCTGTCAATAAAGATGGTAATTTAACATTACTATGTTGAAGTTCTTTTGCTGAATACTGTTAGGAGCTCTTTTGTCTATTTGTAAGCTAAATGGAGACAGTCTTACTACTTAGATCCCTAGTTGAGAGCAGAATAAAAATGAAAATCACTGAATCCAACTCTAGAAATCTTAGAAGAGGAAGTTAAGGAGTGATATTAAAAACAACAAACACTGGGATTAGATAGATTTATTTAAAAAAAAATAAATTGTAAAGATGAAGCTAAGGAAAGTTGGAGATATCCCTCAGATGCAGAGAAAAACTGGAATAGCAGCTATTCCTAAGCCTAGAACAGGATGCATGTACAGTGGTGCTTCAGGTTACATACGCTTCAGGTTACAGATTCCGCTAACCCAGAAATAGTACCTCGGGTTAAGAACTTTGCTTCAGGATGAGAACAGAAATCGTGCAGCGGCGGCGCAGTGGCAGCAGGAGGCCCCATTACCTAAAGTGGTACCCCAGGTTAAGAACAGTTTCAGGTTAAGAACAGACATCCAGAACGAATTGAGTACTTAACCTGAGGTATCACTGTATCTGGAATCTTACAGGCCCATCGTTCTACTAAACAAAGATGCTAATTTATTCAAACATCCTTGCCAAAAGCATTAAGTGCTATATTAAGAACTAAAAAGGTTTGTTCACAGTGGACAGAGGGTTCAGTATATATATACAATATATCCACAGAACTTGCCTCTGAACAATGGCCTCCCTGGAGGAAAACTGCCATGGCATTTATCCGAGGCACTTTGTCTATACTGTACTTCAAACCGTGTATAATCTGTTCCTTACATCCTTACTGCTCACAGGAAACTCTCTGCAAGCAATTTAGCAACTCCTGTCTATCTCACTTTTAATACCAACCGAAAACTGCTTTTTCAAGATTCGGAAAAGTATGGTTCAAAGAGTGGGGAACTCCATTCTCATGAACAGCTAACTCAAAAATAAGGGGTTGTGTAACCTACGTGGTCCTACCTGTTCCAAGCAAGACATTTGTGCTTCTGACAAATTTTCAGCACTGGGTAACGAATAGATCGCATATAGCAACAACAAGTTTTCACATTATATAACACTCTGCTTGGTATTTCAGGCAGACGGCACAGAAAAGGTTGAAATCTGCAAGGCAAGAGGATCTGTAGGAACCCTTTGTCTGCAGGGGGGAAAGCTGATCCAGCATCTGGAGACAACAGCAGCCTTTCAACATGGGTTAGAGAATGCTCATTGATATCTGTCCAAAAGCTGACATTTGTCCTCACTGCAACTGCACAGCGTTGTTAAAATCCTACATCCCAGTGTTGGAGGGCTTGTGGGAAAACAAATACAATACAGAGGCCAGTGTTGAGAGAAAATATTTAGTGCTTCTACCTGAACCTTAATGCTCTCTTCAGAGACCCTGCTATGAGGGTCCTCACCAAAAGAAATGAGATGGAGGACCACCTTGTTGTGGTGGCACCCCAGTTATAGAATAGCCTTTCCAGAGAAGTTTACCGGGCACTATCTTTATAGTCCTTTAAGGTCCATAAATAGCAACATCCTAGAGGTCCCAGGCCCTAAGGAAGTTAGATTAGCTTCAACCAGAGCCAGGGCCTTTTCAACTCTGCCACTGGCCTGGTGGAACACTCTGTCTCATGAGACCAGGGCCCTGCAGGATCTGATTTCTTTCTGCAGGGCCTGTAAGACAGAGTTGTTCCGCCTGGCCTTTGGCTTGGAGTCAGTTTGATTCCCCCCCCCCTTTTCTTTTTTCCTTTCTCCACCTGTGATGAGGCTGCATTTTAATTTTGATGTCGTATTTTAATCTTGTTTTTAAGTTGTATTCATTCAACTTGTTTTTATTATTGTTAGCCGCCCTGAGCCCGGCCTTGGCTGGGGAGGGCGGGGTATAAATAAAATTTATCATTATTATTATGTTTCCCACCCTGCCAAAATCTGTTTTCCAGGTGGGGCTATACCAGGGTTTCCCCAACCAGGGTCTCCAGCTGTTTTTGGGTTACAATTCCATTATCCCTGACCACCGGTCTTGCTAGATAGGGAAGATAGGAGTTGTAGTCCAACAACAGCTGGAATTGGGAAACCCTGGGCTATACGAATAGACAGAGACCAAATCTAAATAAGGCAAAAGCGTCCAGGAGGGTGATCTTTACATTGGTACCTCGGGTTACATACGCTTCAGGTTACAGACTCCGCTAACCCAGAAATAGTACCTCGGGTTAAGAACTTTGTTTCAGGATGAGAACAGAAATTGTGCTCCGGCGGCGTGGCGGCAGCGGGAGGCCCCATTAGCTAAAGTGGTGCTTCAGGTTAAAAACAGTTTCAGGTTAAGAACGGACCTCCAGAACGAATTAAGTACTTAACCTGAGGTACCACTGTATTTCAGTGCTGCAGCAGGATCCCTTGCCCGACAAGTAAGGAGGGGGGCAAGAGATGCCCATGGCGTAGAACAAAGAACCCTTATGCATCTTCTCAAATGAAGAACTTTAGGCTATTTGGTGACATTTTGTTGTGGCCTGCACACACTGCTCATGGCCACTTATCAACAGCTACATTCCTACCCTATCAGACTACTTTTGAAGTAGACTTTGCTCTACAGTGGGGGCTCCTCTTGCTTATCTTCAACCTCCCTCCTCATCTGTCTCACAACTATCAGGTTGCATAAACATTAGGCATTCAATTGTCCGCCCTTGGCCTTGCTCAAATGCAAGCATTGTTCAGACAGCTGCGTTGTTCCAAATTAGTTCTTCACAGGTGCCGGGTTAATATCTTTTTATTCACATGAGCCTTTTAACTAAAACTTACGCCAGGTATCCCCAAACTCAGCCCACCAGATGTTTTGGGACTACAATTCCCATCATCCCCAACCACTGGTCCTGTTAGCTAGGGATGGCGGGAGTTGTAGTCCCAAAACATCTGGAGGGCTGAGTTTGGGGGTGCCTGACTTATGCATTTCAATCTGGGTCTCTCAGTTTTAAATTGGGGTTTGTTTGCTTAAAAAAAAAATAACATTGTTCGATATTAATGGCACCTTCAATATAAAAATTTAAAAATAATGCTTGTTGCTGCAGGACATTCATGTTTGCTGGAGTTCTTCAGTCATTGGGACATTGGTTAGAAATATGCAAACTCAAAGGGGAAATTACATGATCTATTACACTAATGGGGCACAGTAGCCTGGTGGGCTCAGCAGTGCCATGGGGGCGGGAAAAGGACCAGGTAGGAATGAAGTGGTTCTGAACTCTTCTCTGCGAGCCTGCATATTTGCTTAGCTCCATAAGCCAGTTTCACTTACTCATGAATCACAACCCAGACTAGCATCTGCCTGGCTTGTTATTTGCAGCTGACATGGATGGCACAATTTTATAAAATATTATGGAGTTTACTTGCAAGGGACAATGGTTCAAAAGTTCCTGATAACTGGAATAATAATTCCCCATATTTAATGAACTGGTATTTCATACTTTGGAATGTTGCTTGCATGGCAAGACACTCTTTGGTTAAAAATGGTAGCAAGGTTTGTTGTTTTTACTTTTTTGCAGTTTGCAATTACACATATGGTGACAGCGTCAATTTGATTTCTTGTAACTACTACAGCTATATCATAATAAACATAACAAATATACACGGTTTCTACTCAAGATGCCATTGTTTATATAAATATCAGGTGGCAAACTGTTGTTGTTTTTAAATGCAACAGAATTTGGTAAGAAGTCTGAGGATGACTACATGTGGCTCACTAGCTCTTCCTAGACTGTGGGGCTAATAAGCATCTTCTACGTTGAAGAATTATTATGTTCAGCTACTCAGTTTTCCTCCTGCCAAAGTGTTCTGAAATAGCAACAAATTAGACCCCTGTCTTTGAAGCTTCAAGTTTCTGCCTGGAATGAAATTAAAAGGGAAGAACGAAGATTCAGACCTAAAGCATCTGTAATCTTGCTAGGAGTCTCTCTCCACTCCTGTTAGACCTAGGTTGTTTATGAAGCCTCAGATGCCATCTTGCCCACACTTCCTTGGGAGTAACCATCACAAAACCCAGTGGGACTTACTTCTAAGCAGGGGGAAGGTTCTGGATTTACAGAAGCCATCCCAGTTTCTGATTTGATCCCAGAATGTCCCACTTTTCCTTAGGACGTCCCTATTTTGATTGGAGAAATGTTGGAGGGTATGGAGTTATTCGAGCCCTGAGCTATCTGAAGGCAGCCCTGTATAGGGAAATTTTAAAAAAAATGTTTAATGATGTTTTTATATATGTCGGAAGCTGCCCAGAATGGCTGGGGCAACCAAGTCAGATGGGTGGGGTATTAATAATAATAATAATAATAATAATAATAATAATAATAATAATTTCATCAGAGAAATGTTGGAGGGTATGTACATTTAAAGCACACAACTTCCCTCAAAGGAAACATGGCAACTACAATTCCCAGAATCCTTCAACTACGGTTCCCAGGATCCTTCCTTTTGCAAGGAGAGGCATGTGCATTGAACATGCTTTGAATGTATGGTGTGTCTCTGTGTTCAAAGAATCGTACAGTTGGAAGAGACCCAAGGGTCATCTAGCCCAGCCCCTGCAATGCAGGAATCTCAACTAAAGCATACGTGACAGAGGGCCATCCAACCTCTGCTTAAAAACCTCCAAGGGGAGTCCACAACCTCCCAAGGAGGACTGTTCCACTGTCGAACAGCTCTTACTGTCAGAAAGTTTTTCCATACATTTTGTCAGAATCTCCTTTCTTATAACTTGAAGCCATTGGTTCACATTCTACCCTCCAGAGTAGAAGAAAACAAGCTTGCTCCATCTTCCATGTGACAGCCCTTGAGGTATTTGAAGATGGCTATCCTATCTCCTCTCAGTCTCCTCTTTTCCAGACGAAACATAGCCAGCTCCTTCAAGGGCTCCTCGTAAGGCTTGGTTTCCAGACCAACTGAGCATCTTAGCTGCCTTCCTTTGCACACATTCCAGCTTGTCAACGCCCTTCTTAAACTGTGGTGCCTAGAACTGGACACAGTATTCCAGGTGTGGTCTGACCGGGGCAGAATTATTATTATTATTATTATTACTATTATTATTATTATTATTTATACCCCGCCCATCTGGCTGGGTTTTCCCAGCCACTCTGGGCGGCTTCCAGCAGAATATTAAAATACAATGATTCATCCAATATTAAAAGCTTCCCTAAACAGGGCTGCCTTCAGATGCCTTCTAAAAGCCCGATAGTTGCTTATTTATTCGACATCTGATGGGAGGGCAGATGTGATACCATGACTTCCCTTCATCTGGACACTATACTTCTATTAGAGCTGCTATATTTCTAAGAGCCAAAAACATTTGTCGACTTCTACTTTTAACTATGGAGTGCTATGACGGCTCTCATTTCTAAGATCCATGAAGAAGAAGAAGAAAAGGACTTGTCCTGGAAAAAGAGTGGTACCTCGGGGTAAGAACGTAATTCGTTCCGGAGGTCCGTTCTTAACCTGAAACTGTTCTTAACCTTTAGCTAATGGGGCCTCCTGCTGCCATTGCGCCGCCGCCGCTGCCCGATTTCTATTCTCATCCTGAAGCAAAGTTCTTAACCCGAGGTACTATTTCTGGGTTAGCGGAGTCCGTAACCTGAAGCGTCTGTAACTTGAAGTGTCTGTAACCTGAGGTACCACTGTATATGGCCACCGTGTTGATGCAGCCTAGAATAGCATTAGCCCTTTTTTGCTGCTGCATCACCACACTGCTGCATCACCACACTGTTGATTCATGTTAAGCTGGTGGTCCTGGTGTTGCGCGTGCTCTTCCTATGGGCGGCCTGGCTTCTCCACCCGATCCATCTCCCCGCTGCCCTAGGGTCGCCACCAGCATTGGGTAGGCTCTTTAGAGTATAACCCGGGGTGGGTGTGTGTGGGGGTGTGTGTGTGTGGGGGTGTGTGTGTGTGTGTGTGTGTGTGTGAATGCATTGCTTGGCAACGCGTCTGGGATCTGCCGCATTCCGACCCGAGGACTCGGCGGGAGAATGTTTCTTTTCTGTCGCTACGTCTAAAGCGGCGCCTGCAGAACGGCGCCTTTTATTTCCATTTCTCCCCTTCCCTCGGAGCGGGGAGGAGGAGGAGAGGAATTCGCTGGGCTTGGAAACTTGCTCCTACCAGCAGACGACGCTCCTTCCTCTCTTGCTTCCCGTCCAAGCCGGCGGAAGGCAGCTCGCCTCCCTCTCGCACGGCAGAGCCAGGTAAGCTGCCCTGGGAACGAGGCTGCGGGGGCAAAGGCGCGCGCCGGCAGCTGCGCGCCACGCGCGCCGGCCGCCGCCTCCTTCTCCGCCTTCTCCTCCCCCTCCTCTCAGCCCCCTTGACGAAGCGGGCCTGAGGTGGAGGAAGCGGGGCCGCCGCCGCCGCTGCGTCTCGCCGGCTTGGCTGTTTTGGGGAGCGGCGGCTGCTTCTAGGCGAGGCTGCGGCTTCTCTCAGGTACAGGCTCGGCGGCGGGGAGGAAGGCGCCGTGTGGGGCTGCGCGGTGGCGGGAACGGAGCGAGAAAAGACGCGGGGAAAGGGGAGGCCGAAACTAGGGTGGAAGAAGAGATATTCAGGGGAAGGAAAGGAGGCGGCGGGTTGGTTTGTTTATTTGCCCCCCCTTTTTTGGGAGAGGGCGAGCAGCACCCCCAGGCCCAGGCCCCTCTCCTTCCCACGTTCCTTTGCTGGAGAAGCCCCTGGGGAGCTGCAACCCGACGGCCCCCTCTTCGGGAGAGTTGCCAAGGCCCCGGGGCTGCCTTGGGCATGTTGGCGCACGCGGCTCCTCTCCCAGCCCAGACAGGCTTGGCTGCCGTCGCTGCAGGTGTATATGGGGCTGGAGCTGTCAATAATTGAGAAGCAACCCTCACGGCGGCGTCGGGTTTCTCCGCTTCTCGGCGCGGAACGCAGCGCGTCTTGGCTGCTACGCGGGCTGGGAGGGAAGGAGTTTGCTTTTTGTAAGCTTGTCCGAAAGCATGCCTTTCGCTTGCGTACGTTTATGCGCTTTTCCCTCCCTGCCCCTTCCAGAATCGATGCTTTTGCACAACCTCATTATGCTGCCCATAGGAGCCAACTCCTATAAAATATTTGACGGGGGGCGGCGGCAAACCACCCCCTCCCCAAGTTGATGGGCATTGCAATTCAAATGGAGTGTGATCGATTATGCTGGGCAGGGTTACCGCCCCCCCACATACAGTGGTACCTCGGGTTAAGTACTTAATTCGTTCTGGAGGTCTGTTCTTAACCCGAAACTGTTCTTAACCTGAAGCACCACTTTAGCTAATGGGGCCTCCTGCTGCCGCCATGCCGTCGCTGCGGGATTTCTGTTCTCATCCTGAAGCAAAGTTCTTAACCCGAGGTAGTGTTTCTGGATTAGCGGAGTCTGTAACCTGAGGTGTATGTAACCTGAAGCGTATGTAACCCGAGGTACCACTGTATTTTGTTCAAGTTGGCACCCCGGATGCTGCATATGAATTAGGCATCAAGTGGACATCGCTGCAGTTTTGCAGATAATGAGATATGCACGCAGGGTGGGGAGGGAGAAGAAGAGCAATAGCGAGCCAGGTCCAAGGGATGAGGCTTTAGTAACACCTACTGCTTAAATTAGAAATATCCATTCGGGTGGCATGAGAGGGCAGTGTGCCTCCTCACGTTTGGAATGCAGACTGTGGTGCTTTATGAACAAATCCCAAGGCTGTTCTTGTAGAGCCACAGCCAGAGTGGATAGCTGTCAAGATATCAATGCAGCCACCGTCAGTTATCTTTTGAATGCGCTCATGCCTGCACATGCTTTGATTATGGGAAGGAACAGTCCATATCTAGCTGCAGACAAGGAAAGGCCATCTTGTTTTCCTTTGAGGAGCAGCTGTATTTTACAATTCACTTCTACTGTAGTCGTTCTGGGTTCTGGTTAGGATTTTGGGGAGTGATTTTGTTTAACCGTAAAGAGAGGCTGTGGGGGAAAAATAAGACCAACAAGAGCACAAATTAATTCTCTGGTTTCCCTATCGCCACCAGCTGCTCTCTCTGCAATGGAATGCCAAGCCCTGAATTGATGCTGCATCTTCCTGTGGCGCAAAGGCATAAGATAAAAGTGAATAATGCAGATTGAACACATGTATGTTAGGGCTGCCGTCTTGTCAAGCCGTTTTGGCAGGAGGTTCCAGAAGCAATAAAAATAGATGATGAGATATGATGTTCTGTTAAACCCTAAAGGACTCTTTCTGGGATGTTTGAAGGGTCACACCTGACAGGAAGACTTGGAAATTTCGAAGAGTTTTACGTGCGATAGCAAGATAAGTGGTAGCTGCATCTTGGAAATCCTTGAGAATATTTTGGTATGAGGAAATTTGACATTTCTAACCAAAACGTACAGATTAAAAGGATACTCAACAGACAGGTTTATTGAAAAGTGGTGTTTATTTATAATCAGTGGAATATGAAATACCATGATAATTGAACCATATATATTATTTTGATAGGTCCAACATGTTGTTGTTATTGTTTTGTTGTTGTAAATTTAAATAATATATTCATATGCTGTATATTTTATTTTCTAAAAGTAATACGGTTTTTTATGTTTGGATTTTCACAAAAACAAAAATTGTTTTACAAAAATGAAATATGGTAGATTTGAATTGGAAGAGCAAATAAGAACGGTCAGCTAATTAACGGCCATTAAATTTGTGTTATCGTCAACACAGCTTTGCAAATATGAATGGTCACTATAATGATTTTACCGTTAATGTAATTGTCACAGTCTGGTCTGGTCTTGTATTGCATTTAGCCCTTATCGCTTACACATTCCCACTCCCCACCTGCATTCCCATGCAACCTTATGTATGTATAGATCGGTCAACTTACATAAAATTGAATGCATCTGAAGTGGAGACTAGTCCGCAAAAGCCTATGCTATATATTACAAGCCTTTCCGTAGCTTTTAATGCAACAGGCTTGCATGGCTAACACGCTGGATATATGTTAGCTGATTGACAGTGATTGCCTGCTTCATGTGGAAAGTTGATTGCATTGACAAAACGTTGATTTTCCTCTAGCAGGCCATAAGCATAGTGTCAGAGTAAGTTTTTGGCAGTACAGTCGTAATTTAGAAGTCAAACGCCTTGCGAGTTGAATGTTTTGGCTTCTGAATGCCGCCAACCTGGATGTGATTGTTCCGTTTGGCAAACGTTCTTTGGAACCTGAACGTCCATCGCGGCTTCCAGTTGGCTGCAGGAGCTTCTGCGTCTTGGTTCCCGAATGTTTTGGAAGTCGAACAGACTTCCGGAACGGATTCTGTTCGACTTCCAAGGTCTGACTGTACTGCATAAGAACGTAAAAGCTCTGCTGGATCAGACTAAAAGCCCATCTAGTCCAGTGTTCTGTTCTCACGGTGGCCAACCAGTTGCCCTTCAGAGGCCCACAAGGAAAACATGAACCTTAACTGCATTTTGCCAGTGGTGATTCCCAGCAGCTGTCAGCCAGGGGCACATTGCCTCTGATTCTAACTGTAATATAGCTGTTGTCTGTAGTAGTGAAATACGTACCGGTATGTTAAAGTTTATATTTCAGCCATTCTTTGGCAGTTCATGCCACTAGGACTGCAACACTCAGCCTTCTCCTTTTTTAAAAAAACAAACCATAATCCCATTAGAACTACTGTTTTATTAATGTGCATATTTGTGCATAATTAATCAGCAATTAATCAATTAAACCACATAGCTTATTCCACTATGATTTCTTCAGACAAGTGGCCATTCTGTTTGCCAGCAGCTCCTACAGTTACTCATTGGGCTGGCTCACTGTAAAACTGTGTTTCCCTTGTTAAATGGCAACTTTAGCAGAAGTCTGCTTTCTTAACCTTACTTTTTTGCAAGTGACTTCAGCTGAAATAAGCGTAACTCTGAATAAATATTGTTAGGAGTGCTTGTGTCTGAGAGCTGTCAGGCTAGTTGAGGAGAGGACCTTTTCAGTGGTGGCTCCATACTTTTGGGTTGAATTGCCGGCTGGGGTTCTTCAGGCATAAGGAGAATCCCAAAACTCATATGTTTTTACTACCATTTCTTTGATACATATTTTTTGTGGTTCGCTCCTCCCCTTTATTGTAACTGTCTTTTGTTGAGTTTTTATTGTTGTTTGCACTGTATTTTTTATGGTTCACCATATCCTTGGACCCTTAATGGCATCTTAGAAGTATTTTAAAAGAAATAAACAAATTAGGAGTATGTTACTTTAAATAGTTCATATTAATGTTTGGACTGAGAAACAAAATGAGCATATGACTGAGGTACTATGCTTTTTGTATTGCATCTTTTAACTGATTCCTGCCCTGTAAATTGTGATTCTACTTTTAAAGAGTGTGCACAGCTTTTCCTAATCTCTTGACGTATTGGCAATATTCTGAGCAGATTTAAGAGTAATCCTGTTCCATTTGCTAAAAAAAAACAACACCAGGCAGTTGGCAGAAAAGATGGGATGTGATCTGTAATACTCACAGGTTGATCATGTGTGGATATTGGATTAAGAGGAGGGAGAATGACAATGTATTATCTTGCATCTTTTCCTACAAAGTACAACTACGATTGTACGTGAGAGCTATACAGGCTAATTTCAATTAACTTGTGTTACCAATAAACTATTGGCGGATTTTAGATGAATCATTTTGCTTCTTCCGTTGTGTAGTCTATATAGACCTTGGAATTTTATCTCTCAGAAGCTGTGGGTGAAAAAGCATGCAAATAAGGACCTACAAAATGCTTGTAGGTTACCCCTAACGTTAGCTCTAGGTTTCTAAAATCATATTAGCAAGGAGGGTTTTTGTGTGTGTGGGGGGGTAATGTCTCTGGTTCACTGCACTGCAGCTGGGCTGGCTGATTAGCTAAGTACCTTTGCATGACCTCCATGCTACACACACCCTGCTTTCTTCAGATTTGCATCAGATGCCGCTGCTAATTTAGCATTACAGCACCACGTAAAAAGGAATGAGAGGTTCCTTTGCTGAAGTCGCCTGTACTTCTTCTGTAAGCCAATACTGTACATGTGAAGTTATCTGGATCATTAACAAAAGGGGGTAACTAGAATACAGTTTAGTTCAATAGAGGCTTCAGTCAAACATGACGGGCATTAAATATGTAAACAGAATGCCTCTGTCTGGTCAGGAATTGTCTTTCTTGAAGTAAAGTGTATCTGCCTACTATAATGACATTTAAGTCTGCCTTACTGACCCCCGGATGAGGTTTCACACAGTTTCTCCTCCTTGAGTGCTTTTATTTCAGTACGCCCAGATTGCAAAGTGCTGTGATCACAATGCTGTGTGTCCACAGAGAGACTCTAAAAGCCTCTTTCCTTTTTGTGCAAATTGCCTCATCTAGCCAATGTTGTCAACTTGGTCAGAAATCCCTTTAACCCGAGTTCTTCACAGGCCAGATCCTTATAGAGAGGAATTGCTGTCAGATTACACAAATGTGCTTGAAGGATAACTTCCCTTTCAAGATATTATTATTATTATTATTATTATTATTAACTATTCAAAGAGGGGAAGCAAGATTAGTGATGTAAATGAACATTGATTTTATATAGCAAATGTGCCATCCCTGTGTACATATGGTTAACTTTCTGCACCATGTTCTAAAGAGGTTTTTGGGCAGTAGTGACAGATAATTTTAAGCTGCAGAGGTGAGAAATAAGTTACGGTTTGTTTGCTCATCTTTGAGATGACTTGTTGAACAAATCATGGTAAAAACAAACCATAGTTGAGCATTACATGCAAACAGTCTGTGAGTTGAACTGAAATAAGCATTTGTATTGAATGCTTCTCTTGTTTACTTGCATATGCCGCTTTGAACAAGCTTTTCTGGTTGCTTGTCTCACTGTCACCTTTCTTGTCTGCAGCTTGAAATAAAATCCGATTTCATTTGAAAGAAGCATTTCCTGGTCTCTCATCCGTGTTGGGACTAAGTGATTTGGCTGTGCCTGAACCCCTGGCGGTCTTTTGCCCATAACAATTTGGTGACCCCAAAGAGACCACACTGCTTGATGTTGCCAAGGCCCTGATACTCTTAGAGCTGACCAAAGGAGCAACACAGGTGAGTTCACATCCCTGTGGTCTTTCTTGGGAGTTTGGACCTTTGTATGAACCTCCAAGTTTGTCCCTAAAATTGAGAGACACCTTTCTGGTGGAAACGTCTGGACCGGTGGGGTCTGGAATCCATGCATGGGTGGTATTTGGTTTAGTTCTATTTAAATGTCTGTAGCTCAGAGTGTTGGTTTTGAAACAGGTTTGAGACCTGTAAAAATAAATCAGTGATTACAAGTTGAAGTTCTGTAGCCTGTTGAGTAAATTTTATTGGAAAATCCATGGATTGGGTCAGTACTGTGTGTTTTGTTGGTACTTTTAATATGTATTTTTAATATGGCACTGTGGGTTAAACCACAGAGCCTAGGACTTGCCGATCAGAAGGTCAGTGGTTCGAATCCCTGCGACGGGGTGAGCTCCCGTTGCTCGGTCCCTGCTCCTGCCAACCTAGCAGTTCGAAAGCACGTCAAAGTGCAAGTAGATAAATAGGTACCACTCCGGCGGAAAGGTAAACAGTGTTCCCGTGTGCTGCTCTGGTTCGCCAGAAGCGGCTTAGTCATGCTGGCCACATGACCCGGAAGCTCCCGGAAGCTCCCTTGGCCAATAAAGCGAGATGAGCGCCGCAACCCCAGAGTCGGTCACGACTGGACCTAATGGTCAGGGGTCCCTTTACCTTACCATAATATGTATTTATTGTACTGAGGAATATAGATTGTGATGTGTATATATACGATACCATTGCCTTGCTCTTGAGTCCCGAGAAGGCAGGGGCAACCTTTAGTTCTGACCTCTTGATCTCTGGGCAAGACAGAGACATTGTTTGTGACTACTGGATGCTAGAAGTTAGTGAATGTTGTGTTAAGAATATTTGTTTCCTTCCTTTTTTAAAAAACTTATATTTGTTTTATTCCCTCCTTGTTTCTCTAGAGAGGGGTTCCCAGCGATCCATGACACTTGAGTTGCAGTGGACAGTTCATAGATTCTTCTGCAGATGTCATGACTTTCAAGTCTGGGATGCCAGACAGATATTGTAAAAATAATAATAATTAGAAGTCATTGGCTTCTTATATTCTTTTAGAGGCATAGTTTTGCCAACATCATATGCAGTAAACGGAAAATCAGTATAAGGACTTGTTTCTTCTTTTTAGGATAACAAGATGCCAGAGATTACTAACATAGATGTGTCAGGCAGGCAGATTGATAAAAGTGTTTCTAGGCAGCGGTCCGTCCTTCCCCATGCCAACTAGCTAGTGGTGAGTGCTTTGAAATGATGCAGAGCAGCAGGAAGACTATGCACAAAATCCAGTCCTTGCTTGAAGCTTTACTAATAAGCAGAGCAGTCTGTTGTCAGTGAGCTGAGTCTCTATCTGTGTACAGTGGTACCTCGCAAGACGAATGCCTTGCAAGATGAAAAACTCGCTAGACGAAAGGGTTTTCCGTTTTTTGAGTCGCTTCGCAAGACGAATTTCCCTATGGGCTTGCTTTGCAAGACATTTCGTTCTTGCGAGTTTGTTTCCTTTTTCTTAAAGCCGCTAAGCCGTTAATAGCCGCTAAGCCGTTAATAACCGCTAAGCTGCTAATAGCCGCTAAGCCGTTAATAGCCGCTAAGCCGCTAATAGCCGTGCTTCGCAAGACGAAAAAACCGCAAGACGAAGAGACTCGCGGAAAGGATTAATTTCGTCTTGCGAGGCACCACTGTAATTTCATTGCCTTGGTAGTTTCGGTAGCAAGAGAGTAGAGTTCTCAGATTTTGTCTGTCTGTGGCTTATTCAATTAAAAAGCAATTAATAGCAAGCATTTATTTCAGGAAAACTTAATGATTTGATAAATTGTTTGTTTTTGTGGAGACTAGGTCAGGAGTGGAGCCATAGTTGTATAATGTTTGTGATGGGAGTAACATTTAAAAACACACGCACACTTCAATGTTGTTTGGCACTGTTGTCATTCAGTCACACTTGGCTTCTCAGAAGACAGTTGATATGCAGTATTCCTAAGGGCAGTGTGTTCTCTTTCTAAATCACAGGGATTTTCAATCTTTTCCTTTCCTTTTCTTTTTTCAAAGTTCCTGAGGTTGGAGGCTTAGAAAAGATGCAAACATTAGAAACCTAACCATGCCTTGTCTGTAATGCTTACCATAGAGCACCATTAAATTCATTGATGGCATAATAAGACATGGTAAGCCATCTACCATGGCGTACCATGGGTGAGCAGTGCGCTAGCGTCAGGCTGGATTGCTCCTTCTGCACTCCTCCATCACAGCAACAAATAAGTAATTGTAACAACTGTACATTTTCTTTTCATACGCTCCCAACATTTCCCGAGAGGAATTCGGGACACTCCCCACTCCACTGCTTGTCTTCCCACACACACCCCGCCTCCACCTTATCTTCCTCTCTCCACCACTGTTTGTGGCCTGTGGTTGCAGGCAAAGACCATGATGCACGGTCAGGGGAAAAACAATGTTGTCCAGGGTTGTAAAGACTGCAGAGAGGATAATTGGGTGCACTCTTTCCACCTTCCCAAATCTATGCTTCCAGGTGCCATAAGAAAGCTGCAGAGATAGTGCAGGATAGCGCGCACCCCGGAAATGATCTCTTTCAGCTTCTGCCTTCTGGAAGAAGGTACAGGGTTATAAAGACTAGGACTAGCCGCCTGAGAAACAGTTTCTATTCAAATGCAATTTTGGTTTTAAACACAGTGTAAGGTAGTCTCTATGGGAGTATATTGTATTTAATTATGGGGTATCAGAGTTTTTAGGGGGCTAACCAGGCTGGGATAGGAGGATTGTTGGTTTCTCAATGTCTGATGTAGATTTTCAATTTCGTTGTTCTATATGGGACAGTGACAATAAAGACTATTGTATTGTATGATGCGGTAGAGGTGGAGTTCGTGGTACAGCAGAAGTGTGTTGTCAGCACGCTTCTGGAAAAGCCCAGAGCCTTGGCTAGGGCAGCACCACCACAGGTGGAGACTGTGGCAGTGGTGGTGTTGGCCTAAATGGGACATCCAGGATTACTTTCAGAAGCTGGGGTTGCTTATGTAAATCTGGGATGTCCCGGTAACATTGGGGCCCTTTTTTTTTAGTATTGTTAAGTCCAGTTTTACAGCGGTACCTTGGTTCTCAAACGTAATCCATTCCAGAAGACCGTTCAAGTTCCGAAACGTTCGGAAACTGAGGCGCAAAGGGCTGTCTGCAAATTCAGTTGAGAAAATTGAAAAACACTCAGCGGAAGCTGTTTGACTTCTGAGGCGCATTCGGAAACAGAAGCATTTACTTCTGGGTTTTTGGTGTTTGGGTTCCAAAACTTTCATCAATGGAGACGTTCGAGAACCGTGGTGCCACTGTAGTAGCTTTTCCTGTGCTTGCAAAGCTGGCTGGAGTGGAAGAGTATTTCTGATCGTATGCAAACATAAAGCTTGATGGAATTTTGCTAAATAAATATAGTGTTATAACATCTGGACTTGGAGGGTTGTTTGTTCATCACAAAATTAACTAAAGTGTGGGGATACGGACCCTTTTTGTGTTCACCACCCATATTTGTCTTTAAAACTTCCACAGGCCCTATGTTATGATACCAAAAGGTTTTTTACTTCTACCAAGGCTCCCCTCATTTTCCCCTCCAATTTAGACTTTTATTCTTTCTTGATTGCTCCCTTAGTTTCTTAGTTTCTGTGATGTCCTGCTTAAAATATGTGATTCACCCCTGCCCCAGTTGACATTTACAAAAACATAATAATTGAATTTTGTAATAAATGACTCAAAATAGTGTAGAATCTTTGATGGAAAACTCTTATGGAAGGCAGCCTTGGGTAGTTGGACTTGGATGATGGACTCAAGGGCATCCTGATCAAATTTGCAGATGACACCAAACTGGGAGGGGTGGCTAACACCCCAGAGGACAGCATCACACTTCAAAACGACATTGACAGATTAGAGAACTGGGCAAAAACAAACAAGATGAATTTTAACAGGGGACACCTGGCTTGAGAGCAGTACATGTGAAAAGGATCTAGGAGTCTTGGTTGACCACAAACTTGACATGAGCCAACAGTGTGACGCGGCAGCTAAAAAAGCCAATGCAATTCTGGGCTGCATCAATAAGAGTATAGCATCTAGATCAAGGGAAGTAATAGTGCCACTGTATTCTGCTCTGGTCAGACCTCACCTGGAGTACTGTGTCCAGTTCTGGGCACCACAATTCAAGAAGGACACTGACAAACTGGAACGTGTCCAGAGGAGGGCAACCAAAATGGTCAAAGGCCTGGAAACGATGCCTTATGAGGAACGGCTAAGGGAGCTGGGCATGTTTAGCCTGGAGAAGAGGAGGTTAAGGGGTGATATGATAGCCATGTTCAAATATATAAAAGGATGTCACATAGAGGAGGGAGAAAGATTGTTTTCTGCTGCTCCAGAGAAGCGGACATGGAGCAATGGATCCAAACTACAAGAAAGAAGATTCCACCTAAACATTAGGAAGAACTTCCTGACAGTAAGAGCTGTTTGACAGTGGAATTTGCTGCCAAGGAGTGTGGTGGAGTCTCCTTCTTTGGAGCTTTAAGCAGAGGCTTGACAACCATATGTCAGGAGTGCTCTGATGGTGTTTCCTGCTTGGCAGGGGGTTGGACTCGATGGCCCTTGTGGTCTCTTCCAACTCTATGATTCTATGATTCTATTCTATGATTCTAGTTATGAAATTATTCAAAGCTCCTGTAAGAGTCTGCTCATTATTCTACTATTAATAATATGCACATTGGGCATTTAAAAGGTACAAATTCATTTTGTGTAGCACGCCTCATGCTTTTTGCTTGCTTTTCAGGCCACGTGTGAAAAATGCCTACAGATGCTCCGAGACATGTGGGAGTGTGGCGACAAACCAGAGCTCTTTTATACAAGAACTGCCTAGTTAAATGGAGGACGAAAAAGAGCAGTGTTCAGGTGAGCTGAACAGCAGTATTCTAATGTTTATGGCTGTCTGTGTTTTCTAAATTTATCTGAAAATGTTGCTGAAGGTTTAACGGCATTTCTTTAATTCTTGGGGCTGTGTTTTAAAAAGATCTTTCAGATTTGCCCTTGGGTTCCTTCATCAAAAAACAAAATTGCTTAAATGTGATGGGCTATGCTAAAGGCAGTGTTTTAGTTAGCCAATTTTAATCCTTTGTGCTCCACGTTTTCTAAAAAGTGGAACTTGCAAGTATAAGGAATGTATACGATGATTATCATGAGCTCAGTAGGAAAACAGTGTAACCATGTGAATTGCTGTAATCACACCGTCATTTCAGTACTGCCACAATCTCAGGAGAAGCCTTGGTGCTTTTCTACCCATGCTGCAGCTGACTGTGCTTTTTGTTATTATGAATCATCAAGGGCACACTGACTGCGAGACAATATTAGGAGCAATGCTGTTCTGCAAAGAGCATTTGCCAATGGAACTGCCAGAATGGGGCAGAATCATGCAAAGGACATGGGTGCTGCTAGAGTAGAATAGACATGCCGTATCCTATACCCTTTCAATCTGCAGTTGAGTGTAGCTGTTGACAGAGCAATTTTGCACCAACCCCAGACTTGGTGTAACAGATTTCCCTCCCGCTGGTTCTCATTTAAGTCTGTTGAGATGCTGTACCCACTAGTCATGATTATTTGCTTCTAAGGGTTTTGAATTTATCTGAATAAAGTTGATTAATTTGATGTACTTCTTTTATACTGAGCAAGTTTGTGCAAAGGGTACAGTCCTGTTTATTATACATATTTAAGCTTATTGCCTACCATGGGGTTAGGTACAGGAATGCAACCTTAGGTGGCTACTGTCAGTTACTGTTACCCATTTAACTTATTCATTTCATTTGTGCAGGAAGTCCTACTTCCACTTTTCTTTTTATTTTGGCTAATATTAATGAGCATGATGTATCCAAACAAGAAATATGATGAGGTGCCTGATTCTGATCTTTATTCTGTGGATCACTCCAGCATCTCTGAGTTAATTGTTGGCTACACACCAGCGAATGATGAGACAAGAAAAATCATGCACAAAATGTCTGCAGAATACTTTACAGAAGGTATTGTGAGCTTTCATTCTACTCTTTTTTTGTTTTTTGCTTGCTCCATAAACGTGTTTTGCCTTTTCCCTTTGCGTTTACTTGGCAGATGCAGTTATCAGAATGATTTATCGAGTACGTTTTCTGCATGGAAGAGTGTTTCTCCTGTGTAAACACTACATTCTCAAAGCCTTTGACTTCACATTTTGTTCATAGTATCTAATCCTACACAACTACTGAATCCCTCTTACATCCAGCTCAGCGACATATAAGGGCTCAGACAGACATATTTAAAGAGGAAGGTTTCTTTTCTCTCTCACTAGAATCTTAACTCCCAATGTGCTGTTCTCCATTGTTTCCCACTATTCAACTTGTCATTGATGTTAGAAGACTGCCTCAGAGGCCCTGAAGAATACATCTTCCTACTATACAGTGTTCTCATTGCTGCATACCAAGGGAGTTTTCACTACTATTCCTGTGCCACTGCCTGAATCACATTAATAAGCCACATAGCAGTTATACCTTCCAGGAACAAAGAAAACAAGTTCAAGATTTGTCTTTCTCCTATTGGAAAAAACGGGTTAATATCCCTCCAGGGACATTGGCATCCTGAGTCTTAAGTGACCTGCCCCCGTGCCTTATGTTACTTGAGAGCAAAAGATCTGGGCTCTGCCATTATATTTCCAGTTGCTTGAGTAGAAAACACTTGCACTTCATTTGCCAGGGGCTCAGAGCCCTAATCTATAGAATTGGTCCACGGAAAAAGTACTTTTCTATTTTTGAAGCATACAATTGCTAGGCTCATGTATAGGACATGATATTCATACGAGTTTACAATTTTCACTTTGCTGTCTGTTGCTTTGAATAACTTCAGGGGTTCCCATGCTGCCTGAAAAGCTAGAGCTGCCCTTTGTAAAAACAAAAACAAAAACGGCCTTCTAGGCTGTGGGCTAACAAATGAGGCAGCAGCTAATGTACTGAATTGTCCTTCTGTTGATATAGATGTCCATAGTTGACAGTAGCTAAGAGAGACTTTTATATTTTGCAGGAATAATTACAGAAGAATTTCTAAGTGAGGAGGGAATGCAAGAGGCTAATTTTCGTAACCCTCGAAAATTTGTGGGTGTAATTTTCAAGGATTCTATGTCCTACCATCTCAGATTTCCTCCTGCAAAGGTTCCAGTATCTGCAATTTATATGGAATCCAGAGGTAATACCTGTATGTATGTATGTATGTATGTGTACCCCTTATAATATTAACAGCTTTAGTCATGGCAGCAACTTGCAACAGTAATTTTCAAGACAGTTGTTTTTGGTTGAGCAACTGCTAATCTTTTTGCTGATGCTTTTTCTTTGTTATTTTATTGAATGTATTTTTTGAAGCTGCCTAGAGTGTTTAGGTAGAAGAGTGCGTTAAGTAAGACAACCAAACCCACATTTTTGTTCCTATAGCATAGAATCACTGGGCAAAATCTAGCTCGGTGACAATAAAACAAATTTATAGGGTTTTGTCATCAGAATTTATGTCAGCCTTTTTGCTTTTGGCTAATTAACAGAGAAAGTTTAGGTTTCTCATCTTAGAATTTGTTTTTCCACAGCCAGCTGCCCAAGCCCTTCCAAGATATGTGAAGCTGAAACGTACTGGCGCAATGGATTCACTGCTCTACAGATCAGTATTGATGCAGCAATTATACAGGTAAATGAAAAGAATGAGAATGTGTAATGCCCTGAATCATTGTTGTTCAAGAAGAGTTGATCTATTAAAAATCATTGCACTTTCTTCCTTGCATTGTAAGGCATTTCACATAATGGAGGGCTTTTGCTCAAATGAATGGCAATAACATTTGCCTTCATGGTGACTATCAATCAAGTGTATATGATGATTTCTATAAAGATATCAAGGCCAATGGTTAGCCAAATATAAAACGTTTTTTTCTGAGTTATGCCATATACGTCCACCCAAATGGGTATTGTGGATATACGTGCAAGCAACATTAACTGTGTTATGTGTCGATAAAGTTGGTTAACTGGATATTTTCGATAAGATACAGCAGACAGGTAGGTGGAGAGTACCATCATAAGAAATGAGAAAACAAGAGGTATGGCACACATGACTTACAAGATATGCAGAAACATCAACCTATAACTGAAACCATTAGAGGCACAAGGAGAACCAAGAATAAAAGGCTCTGTATTACATCAAGAAAATTTTTCAACCAATTAGATGTTACTTATCCCAAATTTCTTGAGAAGCTTGGAGAAGGGACAAATGTAATTTTTAATTTTTTTATGTATTCGATAAAATCTCACCAAACAGAGGCAAAAAAGGTGGCCTTTGTTTCCCTTTCAAAAAACCAAACATGAAAATTATATTACATGAAACATTTACCCACAGGTAAATGTCTCACATAATGCAATTTTCTATATATCACTCCGCCATCATGTCAAAAACAGCATTTTGAATTGGACATGGAAGCAAAACTGGAAGCCCATAAACACAGCAAAGCACTTGAGAATCTCACAGAACTAAAAAAGAACTTACTTCTAATGACTACACTGTATGGATGCTTTCTGAGCATTTATCATTTTTGCTTGTGAATGTAACATCCCATGCCAGTTTTGGTTTGGTTTAGTTTTCATGTGCTTGTCTCATGAAGTTCTATTTTGCTATTTTGTTTATATGGGTAAAATAAAATAAAAATAAAATAAGGCTGTTCTTTGTTTTGTTTTGTTTTGTTTTGTTTTGTTTTGTTTTGTTTTTAAGTGGATTTTGGCATGTTGAACTAGTTCCAGGAATGCTTTGACATAGATATGAATCAGTTTTTGGAAAACCTGAAAAGTTAGTGATAATGCAGCGTCACAGGTTGTAGTATGGACATGTTTTCTGTCTGAAATTCATTTTTTATTAATTTATTTGACTTTTCCTCTGCTCAAGAACCCCAAGATTCATAGAGTGAAATAGATAAAGCAAGCAAGCATTTAAGAAATCAGTTTTGTGAAACTCAAAAACGTTTGAGTTCCATGGGATTTAGCTGGATTACTAAACTAGGTTAAAGCACACATATTGTTATATTTGTTTTAATGATTTTGCAAAGTTTACTTAATAGGGGCAGCATAGAAACTGATTTTAACATTCCCTTCCTTTTCTTTCTTTCTTTTTTAGCTGAAGACTAATCATTCGCTATTGGAAGACCTGAAACTAACAAACGCAGTCATGATGGGAGAGTCTGCCATTATGGAAATAGACAATTTCCCTCGTGCAATCATTTTAATTTATTTAGTAATTGCCTTTTCCCCCTTTGGTTATTATTTGGCAATTCATATCGTGGCAGAAAAGGAGAAGAAATTGAAAGAATTTTTAATGATCATGGGTCTCCACGACACTGCCTTTTGGTATGTATGTGCCTTAGTTCTTTGATGTTAAGTAAACAGCATGGATAGTAATGCAAAGCCAAAGCCATGTTTTAGTGTGATTGCGTAGGCTCTCAGAGACGAGATCATAGCTGCTTTGCTCCTTCTAATCCTGCTACTTTGAGCTAAGCTGTGGTTTGGGTTAGCGTGGTTTACAGCATGTGGTTTGTCTGGAGGAGACTTACCTCGAGCATTTTTCCTCCTCCTACCACAAACATGGACAAACAGATCACAAGGGCTTAGCTTACTCTCAAAACCATTGTTGATTTTTCATATGCCGCCATTACTGATATGAGCTCTGCCAAAGGCTCCAAAATGGATCCAATGGTGCATGGTAAAGAAAAACCTATTATCCTAATGATGCTGCCACCATTTGCTCAATATGAATTCCAAGAGGCCTTGCAAACTGTTTCCCCAGGCCAGGATCTTATACCTCATTTGCAGAGGTCAACTAACACTTAGATTGGGTACCATTATGTAGCCCTGGTCTTGAGGGGCAGGGTTAGTTCTGACTGTTGCAGTTCCTCTGTTGTGGAGAAGTCTGGAAAGGAAGCCTCTCTCTCTCTCCCCGCCCCCACCCCCATCAATGTTGTTTTCCTTATCTTGAGCCAAAGGATGATGATTATGATGAAGAAAAATTATTATTTATACCCCACCCATCTGGCTGGGTTTCCCCAGCCACTCTGGGTGGCTTCCAACAAAAGATTACAAATACATTAAAACATCAGTCATTAAAAACTTCCCTAAACAGGGCTGCCTTCAGATGTCTTCTAAACGTCTGATAGTTGTTTATTTCTTTGACATCTGATGGGAGGGCGTTCTACAGGGAGGGTGCCACTACCAAGAAGGCCCTCTGCCTGGTTCTCTGTAATGTTGCTTCTCGCAGTGAGGGAACCACCAGAAGGCTCTCGGAGCTGGACCTCAGTGTCCGGTTTGGACAATGAGGGTGGAGACACTCGTTCAGGTATACTGGGCTGACACAGATAGTTGGCAAAGGATTAGATACATTGGCAGAATTTCTGAGACAGCTGTTTTGAAAAAGTTCGGAAGAATTATGTACTTTAGAACCTTTTGGATTAAAATGTTATTGAACTCATTTCAATATCTGTGCCACAATGTGCTCCATTCATTTGAGATTCACGCGAGGGCTCATTTTAGGGCCTTATCACTTCGTGCAGCATTGAGTAGCATGTATTGCATTTGGCTTCAGTTTGTTGTTCTTCATGGTCTCTGGGGTATCACATCTGAGTTCTGCACCTATGTTGGGCAAGTTCAGGATTTTCCTAGAACTACCCTTCTGTTTGGATAGAGCAGTGAATTGAGAGACAGGGCAAGCACCTTCCAGTTCGGTTCTCTTCTGGCTGTTCTTACAATAACAGTAATTTTGTCTTGTTTTGTTCCAGCCCTGGTTTGTTAGCCTACGTTCAAACCACCCCAGCAACGATGTAGAACCTTTTTGGCTTTAGATGAAATGGAGAAATATTGCTGGGTGTCAAAATCCCTGGCCCACCATTTCCGGTGACTTCGTGAAGATGCTAAATAGTATGAGGGACAAAATAGGCCAATGCCAAAGGGGTGAACGGTGGTCCCCCCAAACCACCTTCTGGGGACACTTCACCAAGCAGGCCTGAAGCCACTGAAAAATGGTGTCTCCAAGCCAAATGTTGGACATAATGGCCAGTGACATAAAAAGCCACTGAGCATTCTAGTAGAACTAAGAGGACCCCCATTACTTCCCTGTCTATTATCTAGCGTAGATAGTTGGCAAAGGCAATTGTAGCCCCAAACTATATCAGAACCGAGATTGGAAGGCTTTGGCCTTCCTAGAAAGTTCCCAACTTGCTCTTCTCAGGTACAGAAACCAGGTTTGAGACGTGCCCAGATGACCATTCAAAGGACTCACAGAAAAAGTATCTTTATCTGTATAGTTGTACAGATGACCTTGAAATTCATGAACTTTCATTGTGTTTCTCCTCTTTCTAGGCTTTCTTGGGTCCTACTGTATACCAGTCTGATATTTGTCATGTCCCTTCTCATGTCGGTCATTGCAACATTCTCTTCGCTCTTTCCCAAAAGTAGCAGCTTTGTGATATTTCTTCTTTTTTTCCTATATGGAATATCTTCCGTAAGTGTGTGTATGTGTTCGTGCTCATTGTCAGTATATTGAGAGTACTGTGTTTTGGAGTCCTTGCTATATTGGCATAAACAATTTGTTTATGATGTGTTTTTTTTCCTCTGCTGTGAATAGCAGTAGGTACCCTACCTCTTTGACATAAGAGGTCCTGAATAGTTACATTTGCTTATACATTTTGGCAGACATTATTTTTCATTTGCTGTTGAATGTATTCAAATGGCTACTTACCACATAACCCTTCCCTGATATTAGAATGAACTGCATTACTTATACACTGCAGTCGTATTTTAAGCTGGCAGCTTTTAAAGAGTTATTAATTATCCATTAGCCAAGGGTGCAGTTCATCTTGGAAACATTACCACTGATTTTTAGTGGACCTGGATTATTCCAGTAGTTTCTGAGTGTTTTAAGTCTTTTGACTTTTAAACAATTTATTGCAGGCATAGGCAAACTCAGCCCTCCAGATGTTTTGGGACTACAACTCCCTAGCTAACAGGACCAGTGGTTAGGGATGATGGGAATTGTAGTCCCAAAACATCTGGAGGGCCGAGTTTGCCTATGCCTGATTTATTGTTTCTTGATGTTTGCAGGCATTTAAATAAATCAATGGTGGGTAGCAGAATGCACTCTGTGGATACTAAGATTAATTCATTTACAAATTTATCATCTGCCTCCTGTGAGGCCAGGGGCTTTGGTTTTTCAGTTTCAGAACAAACATCTTCAAACAATAGGCTATGAAGCTGGCTTGTTTATCTAATCACTGTCCATTTCAAACCACGATTCCTCGTTTGCATCTCATGACAAGCCACAAGTTGTCAAAAATGAAATGTAACTCTGGCAAAGTCCTTAGCATGCGACCCCAGGTTTTTGTGTGGGCTCATTTCTGTTCATGCACACAGTAAACAATGGTTTAACATCAAGTGCAAATTCAGCCAGCATATCAAAAGCTATAACACTCTTAGGAAAAGATCCTCAGGATGATGGCCAGCTGATTTCTTGGATCAGGTACATTATAGATATTAAGAGAGCAATACGTTGTAATTGTTCCAAATTGTCTACACAAATTATGATTTCAGCAATTTTAATCGAGGTTTCTTGTGCACTGAAATAAATGTTCTGTTTCTGTTCAGGTTTTCTTTGCATTTATGCTGACCCCTCTCTTCAAAAAATCAAAATATGTCGGTACGGTTGAATTTCTGACCACCCTGGCTTTTGGTTTTGTGGGCCTGACAGTCGTCCTGCTGGAGGATTTTCCAAAGTCATATGTCTGGTTACTAAGTCCTCTGTGTCAGTGCACATTTTTGGTTGGTGTTGCACAGGTTAGTAAAGTTCCCTATTTAATCAGTGCTGGTATGTGGGTTTCCATGAATAGTAACTTCACTATCGCTTAAATACCAGATAGGATAATAAGATTTCACCTCAGTGTAAAAAATGTGTGACACGGAGTTGTCATTTCTTAAACTTGCAGTGAACATGTTGCTTGTTTATTATCAATGGTTTTCTCATCGGCTAACATTGGCAGATATTTTGGGGGGACCAGAGCCAGAATAAATCTGCAACCCACACCCAGCACTCTCTGGGATGAGTAAATTTGGAATAGCTGGATCTTGGGCTCAGCCAGGGCTATGCAAGCTGAATTCCCTCATCTTGGCTCAGCTGGAGATATGCCAGTATAAGTCCCATAGCCAGCTGAAACCTGCTGAATTGAAGTCAGGTCAGGATAAGTCCCCCCCCCCCAAAAGGGCATTTTGTGGGTATGGTAGGGGCAGGGCAGGGCAGGGGAAGACTTAGCGTTATTCCAAACTCCTTTGAGCTCAGTCACATGACCTAGTCAAACTTGTATTTTAAAGGCTTGTTTAAAGCCTGACATCAGCCCTACTCCTGAATGGAGTTAGGAATAGGATGTTCACAGACATGTCCGGGATTTCAACTAGTGTCCCAGGGGAATTTCGGAAAACTGGCCAAATGTCAACAACTTCCCCCCAAATAGCTCAACAACCCTGGGATATGTCCCAAAGCATTTTTTTTTACTCTGGGACAAATTACACTGGCTTCCTGTCATTTGCATCGCTCTAATTAGCCTTTTCCTTTTGCTAGTATACAAACCAATAATAATGTGTCTCCACAATTATTGATGTAGGAGAATTAATGGTTTTTGTTTTTATTTTGTTACGTATTTTGTGTTCTCATTTTGTATCTTTATCTTGTGAAGCGCCTCGTGATCTTCAGATGAAGGGCAGTATACAAATTTAAATCATCATCATCATCGTAATAGTCTTTAAGGTGCCAGAGGACTTAAGCAAAAACAACAAACATAGATAGCCCTCCGAAAGGAGGTTTCTGCTGTAAACATTTGTACTAAGTGTACTGTTTTGCCGCTGTGAAAATGTGACTGCTAACCTTTTCCCAAGATAGTCAGTGGTTAGGTTCACCACCCATGCACTATATAAACCTTTCACCTTCCATGTTCTCAGTAACCTCAGCTGGAACCGGCTAGGGTCTGCATTCCAGCAAAATACAGTACGTAGGACCAGAATAAGTGCACATTCACACCCTTCTATTCTCCTCTTCCCCTCCCTCTCTTATGCAAAGCTAAGTAGAGACAGGCCAGCTGCCTGGTTTGGATTCTCAGTCATGGAATGTGTGTGTGTGTGGGGGGGTGTTGAGTGTGGCATTGTGGCCTTTGCTGCTTGGGCTAGTGTGCTTGTTTACATCCCTGCTTTCCTCACGGCGCTACAAGCCAAGAGGAGGCAGCCAAGGAAGCCATGGGAATTGGGGAAGTTGCAAAGTTGCACTCCCCACTCCCAACTGTGGTAGAGGTATTCTGGTCCCCTCTCCTGTTGTATCATTGCTAGGCTGACCAGAGCAAGGCATGGCTTGAGGTGAGGCCGCTGAGGTCTGGGTGAAATGATATCATGGTCTGGAGGTTCACCATTCCTGTTACAGGGGCAATGTTCAAGCTCTCGTTTCCCATGGAACATGTGCTTACTCTGTTCCCCATGGGATGGCATTCACTCTACCTGCAACAATCATTATTGGTTCATTTTGAAGCTCATTGTTTCCTCTCAAAAATGCAGGGTGTTGTGTGTCCAGTTTCACACAAATAACAACTGTAACTTTGTCGTCGTCGTCTTCCTCTTCTTCTTCTTCTTCTTCATTTATTTATTTATTTATACCCCGCCCATCTGGCTGGATTTCCCCAGCCACTCTGGGCGGCTCCCAACAGAATATTAAAAACACGATAAAACATCAAACATTAAAAACTTCCCTAAACAGGGCTGCCTTGATGGCCAGTTAGAAAAGTTCCCCTGATAATATTAAATAAAGTAATTCTGTTCCATAGTATCTATAACTTCTATAGTCAGTCAGTTTTATTGCACATAGCCAAAGGCTGCTGCAATGTACACAGAATCATTCAAGAATTAAAAGAAAATACGCTGGATTAATACGCTGGATTACTATAACTTCTGTATTTGTTTGCAGGTGATGCATCTGGAAGATTATGAAGGAGGAAGCGTTTTCTCAAATTTAAGCCATGGTCCTTACCCTCTAGTTATTGCACTTTCACTATTGGCCCTGGACAGCATGCTTTATCTACTCCTAGCGCTTTACCTGGATCAGGTGATTCCAGGTATGATTGGTTTTAGCATACACGCACGTATGTGCTAAACATTGCCTAACACAGCATAAAGTTGGTAGCATCTGGTAGGACAACATCCGGTCGGTTCAATGCCCACCTGTATAGGTGCATCCCTGTTCTAATAGTTAAGTGGGAAATTGTTCAGTGGGTTATCCCCATCCTTCATAAGAGAGAATGAGAAAGCATAAATAGGATTCCACCCCTGGATCTTGAGCCAGAGATGCTCGTGGGTGAAAGAAGGATTTATATGCACCACTAGTAATGTGCAATGCAAAGCATTGTGCAGCTGCACAGGCAGCAGATGTGTATTCCCAAACAACCGTCTGAAGGCATTTGACACAAATGCATTACTGGAGGTAAGCTGGTGTGACTGGTAAGTTGCCTGGGTGGGAATCTGTTGTTACTGCTTGGATGGGCTGGGGCCTTTGCACATGCCCCAGAATTATGTGGTTCTTTTAGCTTTGCTTAGCAGGTGACTATGCAGTGTGTACACTCTCGGTGCAAGTGCACAGAGGGGGCAAACCATGGCATAAACTGGCGGCTGTAATTAAAAAGAGATTGTTTTGGAATTGAGAGGCATGTATGCTGACACCTAATTAGGCGCGTGATAGTTTGCTATCTGCCAACACCAGCATGAGCCTCTGTTTGGTCTTCATTAACCCTGGCGAAAAGGAAAAGAACCTTCTTTTGATTTACACTGTCATGGTGGGGACTGAATCAATAGCCATTTGCGTTTCCTAAGATTGAACACCTTTACCTTCAGTTTCCTCTGTATCTTAGATCCAAATATAGCATGGACTTGAGACAACTGAGTTCTGATTGGTTGTTGCCAATGGAGGCTGGTCCATTAGGGCAAATGGAGCTCTTCTCCACCAACTCAGTCTACCATCAGCCAGTCCCCATCCCCCCCCCCGCCTTACAGCGGGGTCCTGGGGGTGGCACTGTCTGCCAGCCTGCTGCTCCTTAGTCTCAGTGCTGCACTTGCAGAACTCGGCAGGGAGGAGGATGGGGGCAAGAGTGGAATTAGTTGGCTCTGCTTGTCTTTGGCGCCACCTGTTGACCTCCCTGTCTCCCGTCATACTAATCCCAATGGGCACTACCCACCGCTAGTTTTTGCCTCTCGCTCTTACCCCCTAGGTTGGCCCAGTCTGTGGGGTGAAATTTGCATGGCCGTGTTGCGAGAACGTAAATAAATTTGAAACAACTTTCCCAGGCAGCTGTTCAAAATGGTTCCATAAATACTTCCAAATATGTGTTTCTGTTGGGTTCAGAAAAGGCAAATACTCTACACGTATCTCCTGATTCATTTGAGCAGAGCAACTGGGCATTAGTTTATGCTGATAATTGAAGGACGTGCATGCTCTGTAGTACTGACAAACTTTCCTTAATAAAGACCTAAACCCCGAATAAACCTTACAGTTTTCTCAGCTATCTAAAAAACCGGTAAGCCATAATTGGAAATCAGTGAACATAAAAGCACCTAGCATTGATATGCTTTGATCAGCCTGTAGTTAATATTTACAGGCCTTTCTTCCTCTCTTTTTTTTTATTTCTCAGGAGAATATGGACTGCGGAGAAACTTTTTTTTCTTCCTGAAACCATCGTTTTGGTTAAAGCGAACCAGAAATTATAAAGAATTGTATGAGAGCAGCATTAACGGGACCTTAGATTTCAATGAGATAATTGAACCGGTATCCTCTGAATTTCAGGGGAAAGAAGCTATCAGGTATGGACTGATTATGCTTCATTCTAGCTTCTGTTGCTAATGTCAGTTACTAATACATCAGGGCATGGGACACGGATGGCACTGTGGTCTAAACCACTGAGCTGCTTGAGCTTGCTGATCAGAAGGTCAGCAGTTCAAATCCACACGACGGGGTGAGCTCTCATTGCTCTGTCCCAGCTCCTGCCAACCTAGCAATTTGAAAGCAGCCAGTTCATAGGTGCTGCTGCAGCAGAAAGGTAAACGGCATTTCTGTGCGCTTCTGTTGCTCCAGAAGCTGTTTAGTCATTGTGGCCACATGACCCAGAAAGCTGTCTGTGGACAAACAGCAGCTCCCTCGGCCTGAAAGCAAGATGAACCCCGCACCCCATAGTTCCCTTTAATTGGACTTAACCGTCCAGGGGTCCTTTACCTTTACCTTTTTTACATCAGGCAAGTCTGAAGTAGCTGTGATTCGGTGATTGGAATGTGCAGCTACTGCAAGTAGCAATTATTTTCATGGTTCAACTAATGTCGTTTAAGAAACGTTATGTAGTGGTTTCCGCATGTTACTGTGAACCAACTAGTTCTTTTGAATATGCAGGTTAGCTTTCACTGCAAACCAAAGCAACCATTATTTATGGTAAAATAAATATTGATCCCTTTACACTGTTCACTTTTTATTTTGCTGGGGAAATTCTGCCAGAGTTTTGTGTTACCTTTTTATAAAAAAAATAAAAAAATAAAATTAGCTTGTCTTCTTTCAGAATCAACAGTGTACAGAAAACATTTGTTAAGAAAGGTGAAACTGTCGAGGCTCTAAAAAGTAAGAATTTCATCCCTCTGCCACCAGTGGGAGTCCTTGTACTTTGGTTGCTGCTGTTTATTATATAGGGACAGCAGAAGCGATGATATAGCACTTGAACAAGCTTCTCTTAAACCTCACTGATTGTTAACTCTTCTGGATGTTTAAATATGTTAACTAATATATGTTATATTATGTTGTGATAGTTTCTTAAGGGTGAGTGGGACTGTACTCTGTATGGCATAATAAGGAGGCATGTAGAAGCACTTTCTTACAGCTTTTATCTCTGTCCCTCACCCCCACCCCAAATCACTTCATTCTTCTTTCCTTTCCTTTTTTTAGGTTTATCCTTTGACATATATGAGGGTCAAATAACAGCATTACTTGGACATAGTGGAACAGGAAAAACAACCTTAATGCACATTCTTTGTGGATTGTGTCCACCTTCTGATGGTAAATATCATCAAAATGTGTCTAGTTTATCTGATCTGGGGACTAGTAAAGAAAGAGTCTTTCTAGGAAGAATTAAATAGGTGGAACTACTTGATTTAGTTCATAGAACAACAAGTGCAGAATCACTCCTGTGGAGGGCCTTCTCGGTAGTGGCTCCCTCCCTGTGCAACACCCTCCCTTCAGATGTCAAGGGGATAGAGAATTACACAACTTTTAGAAGACATCTGAAGGTAGCCCTGTATCGGGAGGTTTTAAATGTTTGATGTTTTTATTGTGTTTTAGATACGCTGTAAGCCACTCAGAGTGGCTGGGAAAACCCAGCTAGATGAATGGGATATAAATAATAAAACTATTATTATTATTATTATTATTATTATTATTATTATTATTAAGCTAAGTCCCTGCTGCAATTCCAGTGGTCCACACTTACTATTTTTTGTCTTAAGATTTCTTTTCTGCATCATTGCCTATCTTAATTGTATTTTTTCCCCATTAGGTTTTGCATCAATCTATGGATATAGAGTTTCTGAAATAGATGAAATGTTAGAAGCAAGAAGAATAACTGGAGTTTGCCAGCAGTTAGATATATATTTTGATGTATTAACAGTGCAAGAAAATTTGTCAATAGTTGCCTCAATTAAGGGGATACCCCCCAATGATATGATACAAGAGGTGAGTTAATTGGATGCAAGCTGCACAGTGCATGCAATCATATTTAATTAAGGTCAACATATTATATTTAATGTTTTCTAAGCAAGCTTGGTAGATGGCCCAGTAAATTGAGGTTACCGCTAAGTACTTTTAATCCTTATTTTTAAAGGTCCAGAGAGTTTTACTAGATTTGGATATGCAGCCCATAAAAGATAACCAAGCAAAAAAGTTAAGTGGAGGACAGAAAAGGAAGCTGTCAATTGGAATTGCGATTCTTGGAGATCCAAAGGTAAATAGCAGCGGAACTGAATGTCCATAATATTTTGTCTTCCGCATGCAAAATAGATGTTTCTTTGCCTTGCATGTAACAGTTAAGCATCTGTAGAAACATTTTACAGTGCATATTCATTATTCCCATTCATTATCCTATTTCTGCTTTTAAAGTGAAAATACAAAATAGCCAAGCGTTGTGGTTCATTGGAACTGACTGGGATTTTTACATCCAGTTCTGTTGCAATAAACACTCTTGGTGAGAGTGCTGAATCCTAACCAGTAGACCACCAAGGAACTCAATAATGCTCTTGGAAATGTATGTCCATCTCTGTATACCCAACTTGCCAAAAAACTTATGTCCACCTCCCCATACATCTATCTTGAGACTGAGTGCTCTTGAGGGTCTATTGTATCTAGCACTATTGTTGAGGGTCCTCTTTCAAATCATTTTTGGGCTGCAAAGTTCAGTATTAAAGGAAATAAGTTGGTAGCTTCCAGAATTGTGGGGAGTAGAGGAATAAGCAATTGGGAGTTTCTCTCTCTCCCTCTAACAGCTTCCAGCTGACGAGCCTGGAACCTCAGCAGCTCAGCACTATAATGCTTTTTTCCTGTAGTGTTGACAACTGAAATACAGTGCTTGTGGAGCATCCAAACTGAAAGGCACTCAATCAGTTTGTCATTAGATGGAGCAATGGGGATGTGGGTGGTGTTGTGGTCTAAACCACTGAGCCTCTTGGGCTTGCCGATCAGAAGGTTGGCTCTGTCCTAGCTTCTACCAACCTAGGAGTTTGAAAGCATACTAGTGCAAGTAGATAAATAGGTATCACTGCAGCAGGAAGGTAAACGGTGTTTCTGTGCACTTTGGCTTCCATCACAGTGTCCCGTTGTGCCAAAAGCGGTTTAGTCATGGTGGCCACATGACCCAGAAAGCTGTCTGCAGACAAACGCTGGCTCCCTTGGCCTGAAGCGAGATGAGCGCCGCACCCCATAGTCGACTTTGGTTGGACTTAACTGTCCAGAGGTCTTTTACCTTTTTTTACCTTTTAGATGGAACAAGTAGCTATTACCTCTAGCATGCTGATAGCTCCCTGTTGTACGTTAGTGGTGCAATTTTTGGTACCTATCCCCCAGCACTCAGAATTGAGATGACTGTATGATGGAGGTGAGGATAAGTGCCTGCCTTATTGCTAATAATCTCACTGGCAATTTGAAATGAATACCTAGATATTCAATCTATTGCTTTCCTTGGCCAATAATTCAGGTATTACTCTTAGATGAACCAACCGCTGGCATGGACCCGTGCTCACGGCATACGGTTTGGAACCTGTTGAAAAACGGAAAAGCCAATCGCGTGACGGTGTTCAGTACCCATTTCATGGATGAAGCAGACATTCTTGCTGGCAAGTGCAAAACATTTTTTTGGGGGAAGTGGGGTCTTTGTTTGTTAAATACGTGTTTGGCAATATGACCAGCTTTTTACTCCATTGGTTATTACTGTATCAACTGGAATAACTGACGGTATCCTCTGCTTTTGTTTCTAGATCGGAAAGCTGTGATTTCTCAAGGAATGCTGAAATGCCTTGGCTCCTCTCTGTTCCTTAAAACAAAATGGGGGATTGGCTACCGCTTGAGGTATCTGTAGTTCGAAAGCCTGTTTCACTGTGTGTGATAGAGGCCACAGCCCAGCCCAGGGTTAGATGCTATTAAACCTAATGAAGTCAATATATTGCTGCTCACAGGGCCGGCCCAAGATATTTTGGCACCTGAGGCAAACCACAAAATGGCATGCCCCCTCCCACCCAGGGAAGAACGGGTGAGTGAAGATCTACATCAGAACAAAGAAGGGTGGAATAAAGATCTACCCTGGGATCTACTGCCTCTGTGTGTCCTGCCGCCTGAGGCAGTAACCTCACCTTGCCTCATGTTTGGGCTGGCCCTGGCTGCTAATATTTCCTTTGGCTTTGTTGGAATATTAGAAAATGGATACATACTTATAGATTTCTTTCAGTATGTTATTATTCCTAATTGTTTCTAAAAACAAGACTGAGACTCGCTTTGTAAACAAAAAGTGCTTATATTTTGTATTCCTCTCCTCCTTAGTATGCACATAGACAGGTACTGTAACACAGAAGGTACAGCATCTTTGATCAGACAACATATCCCTGGAGCCAGTTTGTTAAAGCAGACTGAAGAGCAGCTTGTGTATGCCTTACCTTTTAACGACATGGACAAATTTTCAGGTATAACTTAACTGTCTATTGAAATTTCTAGTGAATCACATGGATGGCTTTTTAAAAATAAATTGCTGACATGGGAGGAATTGGTTCAGCTTGGGACCCCAGTGCAGAGAAGCCTTAACACTTTGGCCCACATTGTTGTCCCAGTCTGGATGACCCCCCACCCCATCGAATTGCACTGGGGAGGAAAGTTCCCATTGGACTCTCTAGTTTGGCCTTTATTTCAGGCTTTGACTTATGTCCTGTTATGTGGAACAAAGATACGGCAGTTATTCTGGAAGAGGACTGCTGACTCTCAACTCTTTCCCCCAAAAATAGCAGTTCTGGAAAGTAATAGGAAAGTTCCCTGCAAAAAAAAACACCCCCCAAGGCTTCAAGCCTTAGACACATTTTTGTCCCTTACATGAATGCATTTCTGGACTACAACTCCCATCAGCCCCAGCCAGCTTAGTCAGTGATCAGGGATGATGGGAGTTGTAGTACAGAAACATCTGAAGAGCCACAGATGTTGTGCACCCCTCCCTTAAACAATAGCGATAACAAAAGCCGTGTTGCTGTTGTGCTGAGAACAACTTAAAGAAGAGAGCATCATTGCAAAGGAATGTATTTCCAAGCATTAACTTAACTACTTCTTCTTACAGCACTGTTCGCTGATCTAGACACTCACTCTCATTTGGGTGTCATTTCTTATGGAGTAGCCATGACGACTTTGGAGGATGTGTTCCTCAAGCTGGAAGTCGAAGCAGAAATCGACCAAGCGGGTGAGAAGCAAACTGCAGTGCTTTCTCTAGTTTTCTAAAATAAAACACCATTATTATTTAAATGTAGATCTATCTTTCCGCCCAAAGAAGCCCAGTGCAGCAAAAATTATCAGTATCGAGTTTATTAAGGTTGTATTTGCAACTGGTAATAGTGCACAAGATCCCATTCTCGTGATATATTTACAATGGGAGAGATCATTAAGACTGCAGTGCCGACCATATTTATTGGAAAGCTGTGCTGAACTCATTGGGTCATTCTAATGCAAGGGCTAATATATTGCTCTATTGTATAGAGTTGTTTTTGATTTTCAAGATTCTGGTTCCAACAATGCTGCCCTCCAAAAAACAAAGCATTTTCTATTTCCTCCTTTTAAGTAATACCTCATCCCTCTGGCCACAGTCCTGGCACTTGGCACTGCCAAATTAATGCGAATCCCAGAGTATAGTGTGGCAAACTTAATTGTAGGGTGTTACTGACAACCATAGTATAAGTGTGGACCCAAGCTTTATAGAGCTGTGGTTTGATCAGAGGGGATAAATTCTAAATTGCCAACCTGTTCTACTCTTTCCCCCTTAGATTTCAGTGTATTTAACCCAGAGCAAGCTGAAGAGGAAATGGATGAGAAATCTGTTGATGAGTTAGAGCAGAGCCTACTACTGCTATCCGAGACGAAATCTTGTGCAGTGAGCAATAAGTCTCTTTGGAAAAAGCAGGTCTTTACCATGGCGAAAGTACACTTCCTTAACTTAAAACGAGAGGTTAAATCAGTGGCAGCGGTGTAAGTATTTCAGCTTCGCGTTCCATAGAATTGTAGACCTGGGAGGGACCTCAAGGGCAGTCTAGTTCAACCCCCTGCAGTGCAGGAGTCGCAGGTAAAGAGTCCTTGACAGAAGGGCAAGGTCCAACCTTTGTTTAAAAACCTCCCAATTTTTTTCCCAGAGGGTGAAGCATGTGGCGAATGGAGCACCACACCACACCCACTTCTCTTTATATATGTTTAAAAGGAAATGGTAAGGTAAAGGGACCCCTGACCACTAGGTCCAGTCGTGACTGACTCTGGGGTTGCGGCGCTCATCTCGCTTTACTGGCCGAGGGAGCCAACATGTGGCCAGCATGACTAAGCTGCTTCTGGTGAACCAGAGCAGTGCACGGAAACACCACCCGAGTCCCACTTGGAAATGGTGGGAGAGCAGAAAACTTCTTGTTTACAAGTAGCATTCATTGCACAAGCCAAATATATCTACAGTGGTACCTCTGGTTACGAACTTAATTCGTTCCAGAGGTCCGTTCCTAACCTGAAACCGTCTTAACCTGAGGTACCACTTTAGCTAATGGGGTCTCCCGCTGCCGCTGCACGATTTCTGTTCTCATCCTGAGGTAAAGTTCTTAACCCAAGGTACTACTTCCGGTTAGCGGAGTCTGTAACTGGAAGTGTTTGTAACCCGAGGTACCACTGTAATAGGGATGGCACACCTTATTCATCCCAAGGGCTACATCGCCAAACACAGCATTTTCCCAGGAGTTGTGCTTACATAGGAAGTTGATAGCTGACCGTTGATAGGCTGTTGGGGGGGGGAGTTTTTAAGGGGTGAATATAAGAGGAAAACAAGAGACAGTGTGCTTGTGGAATGTGTTAAGATGCTGGCCCACTAGCAACTGTCTGAGAATGTGGATGAAGGATATGATATCATTCCTTTAGACATGCCTTGTGTCTGTGTTTTGATTATTAAGTCGTTTCAGTGTTACAAACTCTATATCTTTATCTATTTTTTCTCTATCTATCTATCTATTGTGATTTTTTTCAATAAAAAGACTTTTGAACACCACAGTAATCTCAAGTTGGGCTCTAGAGAAAAGTAATTATTAAATAGACTTACATATAATCTGGATCTGTTTTAATTATGCTTTTTCTTTCCTTTCTTTCAGATTCTTGTTATTCGCAGTGTTTCTTCTTATTCAGATTCTTATGTTCATTATACACCATTCCTTCAAAAACGCAGTGATCCCTATCAAGCTCTCCCCAGATTTATATTTTCTTAGGCCCAATGAAACTCATCACAAATACAAAACCAGCCTCCTCATTCAAAACTCTACAGGTAAGATGTATTTTATAATGTATTTCAGTCGCAATTTTAACACGTGTGTCTTTATCATATTGTTTTATTTTCTTACTGTGAACTGCCTTGGAATTATTTTTTAATGAAAGGTGGTATGAAAATGATTTTTAAATAATTAAAAACATCCAAGTTATAAAATACAATTGATTGTGATGTACAGTGGAGATAAAGAATAGTATGTGTTAGTTCAGGTTGAAGAGTGGCTGGTGTGGAGCATGGCAGGCAGGTGGCAAACTCAGTCCTCAAAAGCAGAAACAAATCTGGGCATTCACTCTCCTCCCAATTCATTTGCAAATTGGACTGACAGACATGTTTTGCACCAACAACCATTCTTCCCCCTGGTCCTGTTAGCTAAGAATCATGGGAGTTGTAGGCCAAAACATCTGGAGGGCCACAGGTTGAGGGTGCCTGGTTTAGGCAAAGCAGCTCTTGCTGCTGTAATAGCTGCTGCTGGTGAAAAGGGGGAGGCATTTTTTGTTTGTTTTAAATGAAGATTTCTGCCATTATTCTCAAAGGTGAGCAGCCCCTTTAAATCTTGCTACTGGGTTTCTGGGGGTTTTCCTGTTGTTATTCTGTCTCTCACAGCTACAATAAACCTACCATTAAAATTATGGACTGGTCATTTCTTCCTCAGAGGGCAAACGGGCAAATTTAGCAGGGGATCAAATAGTTTCCCCCCCTCACTGCATATTCAACACAAAAAACAGTGACAGTTTGTTGTTGACAAAGGACAGCTGGACATATAAAGGGCCCCGTTACCTTCAGTAGCTTCGGGCCTCATCAAACATAAATCCAGCCCTGATACTCGCATATCATTCTCTTCATTGTCTTTAACCTAGGGTCAAACATTGACGACATCCTCAGATCTCTTAGGAGCCAGAATATTCTGACAGAGATACTCAATGGCAGTGACTACGGATCAGCTGACTCCCATGGAACAGCATTGAATGGCAGCGATTACGTCTCATTTGCTCCACATAATGCAGGATTAAACGTGTTGCATGACGACAAGGTGAGAAGAAATACTGGTCCCCTTGGGATTAGAGACAGGAAGGCCTGGGGGGGGGGCGGAAAAATGGGGGGGGAGGGTTTTTTCCGTTTTCTTCCAAATGGGAACAAACAGCTTTTTTTTGGGGGGAGCCCTGTCCCCCCCCCCATTTCCCCGGGTTTTTTTTCCAGGCCTTCTCCCATCTCTGCTTGGGATATAGAGAGCTCAAGTAAACTGTTGCGCGTGTGGTTGCAATATGATGGAATTAACTTGCTGGAAGCCAAGTTCACTGCCTGGATGGGTGGTTATCTGAGAACCCCGCGTACAGGCCCCTGAATTCTGGGATGGAAGAAATGTACTAAATATAAAGAAGCAATACTTTTAATGTTTATTTTTAGTGCATAATTGTTTATTAAATGTATGAGTCACCTATTAAAGTGACATTCAGAACATAAAAAAACAGATCCCTCCCCCGGTTGTAAGCGATGGACGATTACTTCTAAGAAGTGGGAAAGAATCCTACAATTAGTCCCAAATTAGAGCCATTGCTCCTTGGAATAAACACAGGGGAGTAACATGGCTAATCTCTATTTTTGCAGTGTGATTTGACCACCAACAACCGTGCAGTTGCATTATAACATTTGTCAAGGTGGAACTTGTAATGTTGTGACATGCTTTGTAAAAATCCTTTTAGAAGCACATGATAGATACTCTATAGTCTGAGGGCATTCTCGCGCAGAGGTATTTGCAAGCCTGATGTCCCATAAGTAGTATTATCTGAGTCTTCTCAATGCTTTGTGAAACTGTGTACTTTTGATTCTGGAAGCTAGTTTTTACATTTTTGCGGGTGTTTTTTTTTGCAGAACTACATGTTTACAGTGGCTTTTAACCGTACAATGGTGCATTCTTTACCTGTTATGATGAATATCATTAGCAACGTGTACCTGCACAATTTAAACGTAACCGAAAGGATCCATGTCTGGAGTAACCCTTTCTTTCAAGTAAGTGAATGCAAAACCCAAAGACTAATAATTATAAATTGAAGTGGTAAGGGAAATGTAGGTGTGTTTTTTTTCTTGGGGATAAGCAACCCCCCTGTTTCGCTCCTTTATTCCTTAATGGATCCACTGCATTCCAGTCTGGTCCTGTAGATATATGCTCAGTGGCGGAGCTTCATGCTCCAGCACCGAGGGGCGGAGAGCAGGTGGGGGCGGGGCTGGCGTGTGTCCTGGGGGTGTGGCATGGCGCCTGCAGGGGCATGGCGCCCAGCGCAGGTGGGGGGGACAGCCGCAATGGCACTGCACTGGGATCGTGCTGCCGGGGGCGGTGCGCTCACCCCACACTCCCCTTCCTCCACCGGTGTGTATGCTAAGAACTGGGAATGTCTACAACATTAATTCCACCCTCATATTTTTCTTGCTGCAGTTTCACCATTTATATTTATTCGAATTAAGCACACGCACACACGCACACATATTTTCTTCTTCTTTGGCGATCACTTGTAGCCGAGTAAGGTAGTCTTCCATAAACACGGTTTTAACAATGAGTCTGTAAGTGACTGTGGAGGCCAATTCTGGATCCACACGTCCTTCCACAGTGGGGACATTGGTTTCCAGGCGGGAGTTGATCACGGTGTGGATTTGCCAAGCGTGCCTTCCTCTTAGCACGTTTCTCCCTTGAGTCCTGAGTTCGAGTGTCTTCAAAGCCCATGACACCTTTGGTAAAGGCTGTTCTCCAACTGGAGCGCTCGCAGGCCAGTGTTTCACAGTTGTCAGTGTTTATACTACATTTTTAAAGATTTGCCTTGAGACAGTCTTTAAATCTCTTTTGTTGATCTCCGGCATTACGCTTTCCATTTTTAAGTTTGGAATAGAGTAGTTGCTTTGGAAGACGATCATCAGGTATCTGCCCAACATGACCAGTCCAACAAAGATGATGTTGAAGAATCATTGCTTTAAAACTGGTGATCTCTGCTTCTTCCAGTACACTGACATTAGTTTGCCTGTCTTCCCAAGTGATGTGTAAAAATTTTTGGAGACACCATTGACGGAATCTTTTGAGGAGTTGGGAGATGGCTTTTATAAGTGGTCCATGTTTCAGAAGCATATCACACATGAGCACAGCCAACCATCTAGCTGTGTACTGTGGCCTAGCAAATGTTTGATAACCCTTCTATACCTTTCCAGTAACTAGCAGACAGCAAAAACGGGGTGTTGATTGAGTCCATTTGTGGACACATCCCCTTCCATGTCTGCAGACATAAAATTAATGTTCCAGATGATTTTTTGTTTTGTTTTTCTTACACTGAAATCTTTTGACTTGCAGGAAATTACTGACACAGTTTTCACACTAGTTCTGTACTTTGAGGCTGTGTTACTAGGAGTCATTGTAACTGGGATGCCGCCATATTTTGCCATGGAGAATGCAGAAAATCACAAGGTAATATATTTCAACCACAGTATTTAAAAAAGGAACATAAGTCTTCTTTACTGGTTCCCCTGGTCATCTGGCCAAATATAATATGATATGAATGAGTAGATAATCAGGCCATCTAGTTGTCCTCATGACCCACATTAATTGATCTCACTTTGTAGTGTACTAATCCATAATAGACACAAACATATTATATGAAACTTCGGGAGTTTGCTGCTAGGGCAAAATTAACTCATTACTTCACATTTAGACGACAGGAAGGTATGATAGCTTCGTAATATAAGATGGAATAGTTTTATTGAATATAGCAAAATTAAATGATTGTGGCAACATGTAATAATAAATCAGTTTGTAATGCAATTCAGAACAGATACAAATATTTTTCAATATAAATCAGTAGTTTTTCAGTTCTTCAGCAGGACAGTACCCTCTCTTTGGTGGTAGAGCCAGTGTGGTGTAGTGTTTAGAGTGTCGGACTAGGACCTGGGAGACCTGGGTTCAAATCCCCACTCAGGCATGAAACTCACTGGGTGACCTTGGGCCAGTCATTGCCTCTCAGCCTAACCTGCCTCACAGAGTTGTTGTAGGGATTAAGGAAGGGGGGAGGGAACCATGTACGCCACCTTGAATTCCTTGGATGTGGGGAAGGTGGGATAGAAGTGCAATAAATAAATATTTGATAATGATGAAACAGTACAAATAAATTAGTAGTATGCGATTTATGTAAGCTTATAATATTGCAATTAACTATAGTTTTAAATTTAAAAGATGCTGCACTAATTAAGTATATGCCCATATTTGTTTTTTTTTAATGGTTTGGGACCACACTAACTGAAGACCACTTGTACCTGCCTAGCCTTTATGATCAGTCACTGAGGTCCTCTTCTCAGCAGTATGAGATGTTAGGTTAACAGATTACCAGGGACAGAGCCTTTTCAGAAGTCATTGGCATTTGTAGACCAGGGATTAAATCTCCTTCTCTAACCGTATAAAATCCACACGGATTTTTATTTATCTTATTTGCGCTTCCCTTTCTCTCCGGCACCAATGTATCTGTCTTTCCTTCTTTGAGCTGCTCTCTCTTACTATATAGCTTTGTTACTAAATAAGACCTATTCTTATTTGATCTGTGTTCATTCATCGCTTACTGGTGTTTTGGCTGCTGTACTTCAGTCCAGGAAGTTCTGGGCTTCCCGGAGGCATCTTGTTGGTGAGAACAGAATACTAGACTCGATGGGCATCCAAAAGGGTTTTTCTTACATTCTTACATTTCTGTGATGTGCATAAGCCGTTCAGCTCTGTTCATCCCAATCCAAAACTGCTGAAGAGCAGAAATCTGGTTAGGCTAATCTGGTTAGGCTTGGTGCCATTTTCCGTGTTTGACATGTGTTTTAATGTGTTTTGCAGATCAAAGTCTACACTCAACTTAAGATCTCAGGTCTTTATCCATCTGCATACTGGTGTGGACAGGCGCTAGTTGACATTCCTTTATTTTATATTATTCTCCTCCTCATGATGGGTAGCTTATTTGTATTTCACCATGGAGTTTATTTTTTCCCTGAAAAGTTTATTGCTGTGGTAAGTCTTGCTTAATTTCAAATAATTTTCGTGTATTTTACTCATTCTTTGTTGTTGTTGTTAATACATTTGGGTTATTAACCCACTTCTCAAAGGTGGAGACAAGATCAAAAATACCTAAATCTTAATTCCTACTAAAATAGAAAACAATGATACCACTTAGCCCCTCATACTGGTTTCACTATGGCAGTGAAAATCCAGGACAGATGCAAACATCTGAGCGCTTCCCAAACATTCAGTTTTTGTACTGTCTTGGTATGCAGGTGCTATAAACATAAGAATTATTTTCATCTCTTTTTTTCTGGCTCATGGCTTTTAAGTATTTGTATGCCATTTCCAATCCAACATGGCAAATTGTGTCTGAAAATGGCAGTAGAGATACAACAGTGCAGCTGTGAATTTACTTTCTAGTAGCTACTCACATTAGGGTACGGGCTGCTACTTTCTTTATGCAGATTCATGGGCAATTTTGAGCAAAGCGCATATTTTTACTAATAAAAAGTAAGAACATCATCAGTGTACGCCAGCATGGTGTAGTCGTTAAGAGCGGTGGACTCGTAATCTGGTGAACCGGGTTCGCTTCCCCGCTCCTCCACATGCAGCTGCTGGGTGACCGTGGGCCAGTCACACTTCTCTGAAGTCTCTCAGCCCCACTCACCTCACAGAGTGTTTGTTGTGGAGGAGGAAGGGAAAGGAGATTGTTAGCCGCTTTGAGACTCCTTAGGGTAGTGATAAAGCGGGATATCAAATCCAAACTCTTCTTCTTCTCCCTCCCCTGTTTCCCTTATCAAGTGGCCGTAGTACAAATGTGACCAGCCATTTTTGGTAAAAAGTGGTCTGTGTTTTCCTTTATCACATGGATCCCAAATCCTTCCCTCCTTCTGAAATCTCCATGTGCAGGCTATAATCCCGAGTAGCCTGCAAGACCAGTCCTGGACAGGAGCAGGGCTATTGGCTTAAGGTCCGTGAGGGAAACATGAACAAAATAACAGAAGGGGGAACTTAAAGGATGCCATTGAGCCCTATAGGGATTCCCTGCTCGGGGATTTAGGGGAGCAGGGAGTGCCTTAGTTTCTTAACTGCTGTTACCTGTTTCTACCTCGGAACATGTTTTAATTAACACTAATAACTTTCCTTTCCTTACAGATTTTTTGCCTCATTGGCTACGTACCATCAGTAGTTCTGTTCAATTATGTTGTCTCCTTCACCTTTAAAACGATTCAAAACACCAAAGAATTTTGGTCATTCATTTTTTCAGTGGTAAGTTTAATGGCTGTGTTGAAGTTGCCTTTCCTGCTTACCATAATTTTGCAATGAGTATTGTATCAGTTACATCCCCCCCCCCCCCCAGTAATTTGGATGTGGCCCAGTCCTGCAAGCACACAAACCCTGTTTAGGCGCTTGGTAGCCTTGGCTACCAAATGCAGGATAGGACTACCAAGAACACATGGAGCGGCCATGTCCTCTGGATGATGACACCGGCCATGCCTTCCTTCCCCAATCTCATAGGTATGCACACACGGTTCCCTCCATGAGAACGGGAAGCCGGTTGTTGAAAGTCCAAGTCTTTATTTTAATTTCTTTTCCCTTTCAGGCAGCCTTGGTTTGTTCTGTTGTCATCGAAATAGCATTTTTTATGATGTACTACACAACAGCGGCCGTCCTTCACACCTGTTTTTCTGTCTTCATTCCAATCTATCCCCTTATTGGGTGCCTCATTTCTTTTATAAAGGTAAGTTTTCAAGGAACTGAAATAGGGATATGTTCTGCTTGTGGTGTGTCCTAGGGGAGGGAATATATTAAACTGCAATGTGAGTGCAGGATAAAGACATATCCAATAGCATTATGTGGGTTAGCTCCTTCCTCTGATACCCACTACAAAATAAGGGTAGACCTTTTTCAAAGAGCATCATGGAGGTTGCCTGGGCAAGAGGAATGGTGTGAAGAGGGGCAGTTTCTCCTTTCACTGACAGGAAGAGTGGAAGAGGAAACTTACTGAGGCAATATCCCCAACCATAGCAGCCTCTGAAGTAACAGACTGGCATTGTATTAATGTATGCAGTACTACCAACCTTATTATATGCTTGTGAAACATGGATCACTTATAAATGCCACCTCCAACTCCTCAAAAGATTCCATCAACGGTGTCCCCCAAAAATTTTACACATCACTTGGGAAGACAGGCGAACTAATATCAGTGTACTGGAAGAAGCAGAGATCACCAGTGTTGAAGCAATGATTCTTCAACATCAACTTTGTTGGACTGGGCATGTTGTGTGGATGCCTGATGATCGTCTTCCAAAGTACTCTATTCCGAACTTAAAGATGGAAAGCGTAATGCTGGTGGTCAACAAAAGAGGTTTAAAGACTGTCTCAAGGCAAATCTTAAAAAATATAGTATAAACACTGTCAACTGGGAAACACTGGCCTGCGAGCGCTCTAGTTGGAGAACAGCCTTTACCAGAGGTGTCATGGGCTTTGAAGACACTCAAACTCAGGACTCAAGGGAGAAACGTGCTAAGAGGAAGGCACACCTGGCATATCCACAACGTGATCAACTCCTGCCCGGAAACCAATGTCCCCACTTTGGAAGGACATGTGAATCCAGAATTGGCCTCATTGTTAAAACAATGTTTATGGAAGACAATCTTCCTCATTTACGAGTGACCGCTGAAGAAGAAGAAGAAGAATCGTGCATTTTAGTCACAGGCAATTATGGGAGCTCTCTTTTACCGTGTCATTTAAGCATCATGAAAACTTTGATAATATAAACTGCAGCTGAATCGAAGAGAAAAAGGGGTGTTCTTGGGCCGCGCTGTCCTTAAATGACCCTAGCCCCGCCCCAGCAGCCAGCCGATTGGCTGGCCCAGGATATGACGCGGCCCGAGGATTCCCATAATTGCGTGGGGCTGCAGCCAGCCCCGTGCGGGTAGTGGTGGGCGTGAGCCCGCAACCCCCCCTCCTGCTGTCGGGAGTGGCTTTATCTTTGAAATATTCTTGTTTTATTTAAAAAGGAGGGGAAGCATTTAAACAGCTTGGTTACAATCCAGAAGAGACATCCCATTGGAATAAACTGGTATTTTTAGTTTATGGTATCTTTAATAGTGGTATTAACTGTATTGATTCGCTATAATTCAGAAGAAAAGTTTTATCACTCTTTGGGAAAGCATGCAGATTTTCTGAATTGCAGTGTTAAAATTAAAATTGGCATCATCTGCAAAATACATTGAAAAGAGTTGTATGAATAACTATTTGTTATCTTGTTAGATAGCCCGGAAACTTGATAACAAGATGGAAAGGAATTCAGAAAGATTGCTGGTTTCAGTAGTAGCGGTAAGCATGCTGTTTTTCTTTTGATATTCGGGGGGTCGGCTATTTGGTTACATTTTAGAGAGTAATTATTGTTACTGTTTATCATTTGTGCAAACCCATCATTTTATTGTGTGTTTAACTTTTTTTTTTTGTTTACATGCAGTATTCTAACATCAAGTAGTATAGTTTCACCTTTTCTTTTTTCTTTTTAAAATAATTTTTATTAACAGTCCAATCACATCACATTATCACATTGATTCCAAATTATACAGCCAAATTTTAAATTTTGTTGGGGGTACCCATATATCAAGCTCAGCTCGAGTCCAAAACAGCATCACTTATCTTACTGCATTAATTAGACAGTTCTCTCCAGTTTGATCCGGAAAGTCCTTTGTTACTTCTTTTCTCTTCTTGTTGTTAGCATAAATTCCTTTCTTTGCGATCTCTGATGATTTTCACAAGCAGGTTAACAGCTGGCATTCTATGTGGATTTTGTACTTTTCCAAAAATCATATCGATCTGGGACAGCCTCTGTACAACGCTTCCATAAACAAAATTAATCTCCGATCTGTCCTTTATTTTTCTCAGGCTTACCAAATAACAAATGAGTCTGGGGGTTCTGTCAGGTCAAACTTACATTCCAGCATTCCTTCTCTTTCAAACAATCCTGATTCTCCTCCCCCAGTCCTTCTTCCTCGGCAAACCTGTCATGGCGAGACGCCATTTTTTAACTGCGTCATAAAAATTTTCTTCCTTTCTCACCGTTCTGCAGTCTTCTTTCCTTATACTCCATCCCACATAGTTCTTAAAATCCTGCCTGTGATTCATAGAAACGCGACAATCTTGTTTCTATCTGGGGTGAAGGGTTATTAATGTCACATCATGCAAAGAAAAAAAGAGTTTTTTCCTCCACCACCCCCCCCCCTTCGTTCCAAACATAAAATCTCCTTATGGTGATTCATCAGAAGATTTACTTACCCATCCGTCACTCCTGGTCACAGAGATCCATTAATCAGCAGTCTTATCTTCGAGCTTTACTTGATGTATGTGCTTTCAGCTTCGTTTCCAATCGTATGTTTCCAATTATAATTCCAAGCTGAAGCAACCAGCATGCGCTAATTGGAATCGGCGTCAGGAAGATCTGACTTCACCGAGGGCCTGTGCCAAGTGTTCAGCACCCCCATCACTCATTTCAGGGGGTGCATCGTGAACACCGCTGGCAGGACAGTTCTCCTCCACATCCTGGAGGAGTTCAGGAAGGCTGCATACTTCCCATAGCAGCCCCTTAGTACCTTGTATGGGTCAGAGAGACATTATTGTCAGCCATCTTCCAACGCGCCACCTGGTGGCCCCCTTTTCAATTAGAGGGCATGTGGTGTTTGTTCCAGACAATCCTGGAAGTCAGTGTGCTGTGCCCATAGATTACTTGGGTTTTTGTAAGATCCCAGTTGAACTATTGCAATGCTTTATAAAGTGGGATTTCTTGAAAAAGCATTCAGAAATTTGGACTAGTGTAGACTGTGGCAGATTATTGACTGGAATTCACCACAGGGAACATATTACCAGAATGCTGAATGGTTTTCTTAAGACTTCCATTCAGTTTCTGGGTACCATTCAAAGTGTTAGTTTTAACTTTCAGTGGTGAGTCTAGAACTTTAAATGGCCAACTTCTCTTATGTGAGAGTTCTATAATTTAAGAGCTTCATCTGAAGTCCTACTTTGAGTGCCTCTGTCTTTGGAACTTAGGCAAGTGCCTGCAGAAGAGAATTGACACCCGAATTATGTAGTTTCTTTTCTACACTGCAGTCGAACGCATTGTTATCTTTTAAAGTCTTGTGTGTCTGTCCTGATTGCCCATGCTTTACTATAGCTCTTGATATTTATTATCTCGTCTTTACTTGGTTTCTTAATTGTCCAGTTTTAATTCTGATTTTATGAGAAAAAAATTTTTTTACATAAATAATTTAATCTACAGGTGGGTCCAGAAAGTGCAATGACAGAGTGAAAGGCGTTCTATCAGAATAATTTTACTTTTACGGTGTTTTCCTAAGTACCCCTGGCATTTTCCATGCCTATAAAATTGAATGAAAAAGTCAGATTGCCCAGAATATTTATGCCACGTTCTATATCACCTGACTATCATTCAGATTGATACTATTTAAAAGTAGGAGGTTGTATCCAACCAAGTTCTACTAAGAGCAGATCCGTTAAAATGAATGTACCCAGGTTAGTCATGTCCAGCAATTTCAAGGGGTCTCTTCTGAGTAAGTCTCTTCTGAGTAAACTGGAGACATCCCAGTGAATTATTCCACTTGTGAACTTGTCTTCAGACTTGGGAAAAGGGAGGGAAGAACTTCACGAGAGTGGTTGGTAGCAACAAAACCAAAAACTTCACTCCTCCATTCTTCGTAAAAATGTGACCAACTGCACCACCTTTTCAAATAACAATTAGGATGCTATCCTTCATTCTGGGCAGTGTAATTCAGAAAGATTATTTCACGCTTAAGGCTGCTGCTTGAAAAATCAAACCAAGGGTTCAGAGGTCTCACCTGAGGTCTCATACTTAGGAATGATTGGACGTTTATTGGTGCAACAGGCCTTGTTTCCAGTGCCAACATAAGAGCAGCCATTTTGCCTGAACCTGCCACCACTGTGGCATGTGAGTGCTGCTCAAAACGGTATTTAGAAGGGATAGGGTGAGACAAACCTACTTATTTCTTAAATAAAACAATAGTATTTATTTTATTGATCTTTGATCAAAACATTTGAAGGTCACCTTTTAGAACTTGGTCCTTTTAGGCTGCTTAAACAAATCAGCCTACAGATGTATGCAGAAAAAAAGGCGAGTGTTACATGGAGTGTAACACTCTCCTGCAATCTATAATTTTAGGTGGTATGCCCACCATGTCTTCAAAGGGCATTTGAAGCACATTCTTTCCCTCACAGAATTTTGGGCATTGTAGTTTACTGCTCACAGAGTTACAATTCCCAGCTACCTTTAACAAACCACAGTGCCTCGAATTCGGGGTGTGTGGGTGTGTGTGTGTGTGCTTCAAATGTGCTTTATATGTTTAGTGTGTACCACAGCTTTACATTACACTGTAGAACGGGAGGAGTGTTAATAAATGTTCAGATCCTGAAGTTCAGTTGAAATCCAGAGAAAGACATGTAAGAGTACTGTGGGAGAGCTCAGATCAGGAAATATATCTAGTTGTTTTGGACTAGTCTCGATGAGCCCCAGCCAGCATAACCAATAGTCAGGAATGAAATGAATTGTAGTACAAAACAAGCATTCCGTGAATGATGAAGAAAATCAGAAACCTCTTTCATGACGGGGAAACGTTCAAGAAATTAAGAGAACAGATTTCAGCAGATTACAGTTGGGAAGACTGTGATTTCCAGATTGAACATTTTTTAAAATAGAACTTAAAAAAATAATAATCACCATATCGTAAAGGTTTGCACTAAATGTGTCTGCCTGCCAGTGCCATAGTCTCATAACCATACACAATACCATAGATTATAAATATAGGAGTACAGCAATTGGCATGCCCCATTCTATACATTCATGTTTAAGTTTCAGTAAACTTGCAGTTACAAATGCAAATCAGCACAGGACCAAAGCTGTTTCAATTAATATACTTTTTTCCTTTCTTCAATTTAGCCTTATTTGCAATGTGTAATTTGGCTCTTCCTTCTACGATATCTTGAGGTGAAGTGTGGAGGCAAATCGTTGAGAGAGGACCCATTTTTCAGGTTTGTTTGTCTTTGAAGTAGCAGTATTCAGAACAGCGTGCACCAACCAAAAGAATCAGCACAGATCGATGCGGAGGCTGAGATCCAAACCTGATTTCAGGATGATATTATTAATAGTATTCGTATTCGTATTAGTATTATTTGCACTTATTAGCCGCTTTTCTTACAAAATAGTTCAAAGATTAAAATCAATATAAAACCAAAGCAGAAAAAACCCCATTCATACGTATTAAAAGCCCATTCATTTCTCCACTCATTTCACATGCGCCTTGGATGTGCCTCCTCATGTGAGGAGAGGAAGTCCTTAAAGTATTGAGCCACATAAGGCCGAAAGCTTGATAGGCCCAAAACCAGCACTTTGAATTGAGCCCAGAAGCTAATTGGTAGCCAGTGTCATCATGCCAGAATTTTTATATGCTTGGAGTGACTTGCTCCCATTCATCTCCCATTGGCCAACAAATTCTTCACCAGCTGCAATTTCGGAACTGTCTTCAAAGGCAGCCCCCTCCCTGTATAATGCATTGCAGTGACCTAACCTAGAGGTTACCAATGTAAACATCAGAATTTAGGCTGTCCCAGTCCTGATAGGGCACAGCTGGGCCAGCAGCCAAAGCAGATAGATAGCACTTGGTCCACTGAGGCCCCTTGAGCTTCAAGCAACAGTAATGGTTACCAGAAGCTATGTAGCAGCTCCTTCAGAGGGAGTGTAAGCCCATCCAGAGAAGACCACATCCTCTTCATCTGGTCTAACATATAACCCTAGCAGTCATGTCTGGATTAGGTTCCAGTTTATTGACACTCATCCAGTCTATTACAGAGGTAAGACATCAGTGCAGCACATTCATTGCTATGCCTGCAGATGTAAAGGAGTAGGGCTAGGTGTCACCAGCGTATTGCTCACGGTGTACTGCAAAACTCCTGGCGACCCCACTCAGTGGTTTCATGTTGGTGTTAAGCAGCACGGGGGATAAAACTGAACCTTGCAGAACCCTACACTGAAGGCTCCATGGAGCTGGACAGTTGACTCCCCAAGCACCATCCTTGGCTGTTGCTCCTCTTCAAGCCAGTACTAGATGACTCACAGAATCTGCGAGGGACTGTGCTCACTGCCAGTTCTGCTGCAGTGATGCTTCGGATAGGGACATATCAGCAGGGTTACATGTATGAAACTTTCCATATTATGGACTGGCCTGTTGAGCTGATGGCATTACAGTGGTACCTCCGGTTGCAGACGGGATCTGTTCCAGGGGTCCGGCCAGATCCCGAGGTTTTGCAACCAGACAACCGCTTCTGTGTATGTGGCGGTAGACCACTTCTGCACATGTGCGCACAGCAAAACCCAGTAAAATACTTCCGGGTTTGCCACTTTCGTGTCCCGAAATTTACGTAACCAGAGGATTACGTAAATTTCTGTGAGTGCTATGTATCCAGAGGTCCCATGAGCAGAGTTTAAACCTATTTCCCTACCTTCAGAACTCCCGTGAAAGTGAAGCCCTGGAAGTTCCCAGATGTGCCACATAATGAAGATGAGGATGAAGATGTTATGGCTGAGAGGTTGAGGGTTAAGGAGATGACAACCTGCCAGAGCTGTGAGGAGGTAAGTCTTTCCCTTCAGTGAAAAATCATACTCCCTAGTTTGCACCCAATGATGTGCTAAGATTTAGGGAAGCTGGAAGTCTTTCTCCTGGCAGCACAGGAGGAAGACAGGTGAGTGAGGAGCAGATGAGCCTGAGGCTTCTGCTTAACCTCAGGCTCACATGTGTGTGCCTTAGGCTCATGTGTTCCTGCACATCACATTTAACCAGGGTTTGCTCATCCTCACTTCAGTGGGCTAATTCACCCCGATATTGTTTTCTGCTGATTTCGGTGTTGGTGATGTAAAGAACAGAAATTAAATTAGACACAGCACGCACTGGGGGGATGGAGCTCAGTGCTCGGATGGATTATTTTTTTAAAAAATTGCATTATATAATCTCATTCAGTATTCAACTCTATCATCTTTTGTTTTATTAGAAACCAGCAGTTTTGGTCAGTAATTTGCATAAAGAGTACGATGAAAAGAAAGATTTTCTTCTTGGAAGGAAAATAAAGAAAGTGGCAACAAACCATGTCTCTCTTTGCGTAAAAAAAGGTTCGAGTTAAATTGTTTACTATGGAATCAATACTCTTTTTTAGAAAATACAACACACCCTCTTGTGAGGCACAACTGCAGGTGCTCTTTCTTTTTATTTCAGGGGAGATTCTGGGACTGTTGGGCCCCAATGGAGCTGGGAAGAGCACACTCATTAATATATTGGTGGGAGAAGTCGAACCAACTTCAGGCCAGGTATTCAAATGCAACCTAACCTGTCTGCTCACTCTTCCTTCTGAGTTTTATTGTGTTCACCATTACAGGAGTTCTCTTTTAATTAAAAAGTTTCATAGCTCAGGCACTGGTCCCTCTTTCTAGATTGAAGAAACTGATATCTCATACTGAATCTACATCCAGTTTATGGTTTGATTTCAGAATGAATTGTCCATGCAGCACTCTGCTCACGCCACACCCTGCATTGAGTCGCTTAAGAGCAGTAGCTCCAACGCCAGTCTTCCTACTGCCACAACAGCAGTGTGGCTCACTAGGAAGCGTGATCTGACACGCCAGCCAGCCAGAACAAAAAGCGTACAGAAAGAGAGAGAGAGAGAGAGATTGTGGTGGGTTGACAAAGAAAGAAGGGGGATTGTCAGAGAGCATGGGGTGTGTGAAGTGTCCCTTTTCTTCAGAAGCTCAGTGTGCTGATGCTGGTACAGCTGTTGGATTTCATTTGCGCTGAAAAGGGCCATACAAAACTGAAATGGTTGAGCTGAACAAAACAGCGTTACGAGTTACAAACAGACTTGCCCTCATCTTGATTCTGGCAGCACTCCAGTAGAAACTAAAGATAGGAAAAATGGGTTCCCCTCACGCATATAACACTTTATAAAGTCAGAAATAGGCTCGTAGGAGGGTTGGAACCTGCCCAGCTTCCATAGGATTATCATGTATCAGTAAGATGAAAACTCTTCAGATAGTATTTCTTGCCATTATTTTAATTTAGCTCTTCCTATCATTCAGTATTTCCTTGCAAACTTTATGTAGGAATTTTAAAACCATAGACTGTGTAGTTTATTTTTATGTACGCCATGTTGGAATGCTAATTACTAATTGGTATAGAAATGTTTTAAACAAATACATTAACAATAATAATGATAACAACAAGGTGAAAATGTTAACTAAGGATTGGTATATCCACAGGTGCTGATGGGAGATTATTCCTTAGGTGAGAATAATGAGGATAGCTCCATGAGATTTGTGGGATACTGTCCTCAGACAAACCCCCTCTGGCCTGATATTACATTGCAGGAGCATTTTGAAATTTATGGTGCTATCAAAGGAATGAATGAAAGCGACATGAATGAAGTCATAAAATGGTAAATATTTTATTTTGAACACTTGTTGTACAGTAGTCTATCTCCCCCTCCCCGTCCTTCGGTATGGGTATCTTACTTAATTGCAAAGTATAAAATTGATGGTGATCAAACTGTACTTGTAAAACTTAGCATGTCCCTTTAAAATGCAGCTTTCAAGTATTAAAGTGGTACATACAATATTTAACAGACGTGTTTCATTTACACTTGACAAATGGCTCAAAAGGGAGATAAACCCAGAAAGAAACAAGATTTAGGAACCTCAGAGTAGTGCTTATAAGTAGCAAATACATACCAGGAACTGCTCTAAGTTTTAAGATACTGGACAGTTCACAGGGGGGGTGGCAGGGGAAAAGGATTCTCTGAGAGCTGCTAAATCCATCTTCCATGCCCTTCTTTCTTTATTGGACAGTTTTCACCAGGCACTGTTTGTTTTACTACTTTTGTCCAGGTAAATCACATAAATCTCACTAGCACACTGAAAAAGATATAATGAGCGTATAATGAATTTATTGATGTTCTCTCGTGTAGGCTTTTTAGAATGCTTAATACTGTAGTGACACCCCTTTCTAGACTACAAAAATGTTGGCCATGTGGTTTTCTGCAGCGTTTCCAGTGCACTTGACTTCAAGGAACATCTTCAGAAAAGGACAAAGAAACTTGGAGCAGGAATCAAACGGAAGGTATTTTATTGCTTTAAAACGTTGCATTTCTAATTCAGGCTACATGGAATAAACGGGCATTTGACTATATGAGCACCCCCTGTTCAAACTGATGTAAACAAGCAGCCGTCTGCCTTGATTCTTCTCAAACTCCATTCTCTGCCTGCCTCTTCCCCAACAATAAAACCTCACCTTGCAAGAAGTGGACATAGTAGCAAGTGGAGGAGAGCGCAATTGAGAATGAGAAATGCCTGTCTCCCTAGGTGATCATCCATCAGATGGGTAGATACTGACATCTATTGTCCAAAGGCAGAAAATGCAGAATTGAGGAAGTAGATTGCCTCTCAATGTACAGAACCTCCTGTCCATTCATGAGATTTTCATGTCATAGTGCCTCTTTCCCCCTCCCTCAACCCACGAGCCTTTTCAGTCACAGTACAGTGGTACCTTGGTTCTCAAACTTAATCCATTCCGGAAGTCTGTTCCAAAACCAAACCGTTCCAAAACCAAGGCGTGCTTTCCCATAGAAAGTAATGCAAAATGAATTAATCCGTTCCAGACTTTTAAAAACAATCTCTAAAACAGCAATTTAACATGAATTTTACTGTCTAATGAGACCATTGATCCATAAAATGAAAGCAATAATCAATGTACTGTACTATAAAATCAATAAGACAGTATTGTAGATGATAAAATAAAATAACAAAATTCTTTCCTGCACTGATGATAGTCATTGTTTGGATGGGAGGCTTTTATCTATTTCCGCAGTCACACAATCAGTCAATCAATCAATCAATCAGTCAGTAGCTGAAATGGGTTCCACACAGTCACAAAAACAAATTAACTGAAAAAGCCTCAAAAACAAAAATGCAAAATAACTAGCAAAAACAAAAGCACCAGACTTAATCCATTCTGGAAGCCTGTTTGACTTCCAAAATGTTCGAAAACCAATGTGCAGCTTCTGATTGGTGCAGGTGCCCTGGAAACAATAGCCGACAACCGCATTGGGCGTTTGGCTTCCAAAAATCATTCGAAAACCGGAACACTTCTGGGTTTTCAGAGTTTGTGAACCAAAACGTTTGAGAACCAATACATTTGGAAACCAAGGTACCACTGTGTAGTGGTTGTTTGCTTTTTAGTTAACCTTCCTTCCATCTTCCTTTCTGTGAGTGGTGTGTCAGCTCCTGGCAATTTATGCTGGGTTTCTTGGTGGCATGCTTATCTATTTGATCTCCAGCATTTGCAATTCCACATGCACAGCAACGTTTTTCTCCCTTGCCAGCTTCCCCCCTCCAAAGTAAGCCTTTTTTCTCTGAGACTCTTTTCTCTTACTTTTCAGTGTCACTTGATTCCTCCTTTAAACAAGCAAACAAACCCAATCTGTCTTTCCTACTTTCTTCTTCTACTCTCCTCCCAGTGGCAGGCTGAATGGGTTGGAGCCCTCCTCTACCTACCACCAACTTCAGCTCCCCCAAAATGAGACTCTCCTCCCCCTCCCCCTCCCCATTTTGGGGGAAGAGGCAATAGACAGAAAGATTGCCATTGCACCCTCTGGCATTAAATCAAATGCTTGGAGATCCCCTTTGAGGGTTTCCAGGTGTTTGCACACTTTGAGGATTAAAGTCAATGTAGTTTCAGTGTGCACGCATGTTTTCTTCATCTGTAGAGCACACGGCCATCAAATTAATCTTTCTTTCCTACCCTCTTGTTTTAGCTATGTTTTGCCTTAAGTATGCTTGGTAACCCTCGTATTACTCTACTAGATGAGCCATCTACTGGTATGGATCCCAAAGCAAAGCAACATATGTGGTGAGTAACACCAAACGACTGTGTTTTAGAATGGAATATCACAGCTTTTTATTTAGAATTACATCTCACCCCTTACTGCATCACTTTCAATGCAGCTAGCAAACCTGGAATAATAATCTGAAAAATCAGCACAGTGAACAAACATTGACAGCAGGAACATAATATAGTTGCAACACAAAATAACACTGATTCTATTATTATTATTATTATTGTTATTATTGTTATTATTGCTGCTGCTGCTGCCTCCCCCACCCCCAGAATGCCCAGGGTAATTTTGGACAAAGGAAAATGGACAGAGTAGGTAGCAGCTACATTAGGGAACCTCAGTCACCTCTGCCACCTCAGAATCAGCAAAAAGTTGAGAAATATAGATATTGTGCTACCCACAGTAAACTCCAATCTCTTAAGAACCCTCCTGCTGATGATCAAGACCTTTCAACTCCACAGTACCAGAAAAGGGAGTTTTGTGCCATTTTTTCCACATACCCCAATGAAAGGATTTATCAGAGTATTGTGCAAATTGTAACCTATGGCCAATGCGCTGGACCTACCTGTCATCCCTGGAGAATGGGCACAGAAATACTTGGGTATGGAGAAACAATTGGGGTGTGAGAGATTTGTATTTGATTGCATCTCCAGCTGATGGAAAGTCCAGCAGATGACTTTATAACCATTATATGCTATTCCATAGAGGAATACTAAAAAAGTGAACCATTTGCAGGTTAGCCACTCCACTTTTCCACTGTTTATTACATCTGACAGGAAGGCAATTCGTGCAGCTTTTAAAAATAAAGAGAGAGCAGCCATTCTGACAACTCACTATATGGAAGAAGCAGAGGCTGTGTGTGATCGTGTTGCAATCTTGGTGTCTGGAAAATTAAGGTACCTCCTCCGCGTCTTTGGGATATCTTGAATAAAAGCATATTGGGCTTTTGCATTAAAATAATGTGAAGGGTTTTGACATTACGTTCCCCTTTGTCTGCCTGCCTGCCTTTTCTTCCCCTTCCCCTCCCCTCCGCCCAAAGATGCATTGGTACAGTTCAACATCTCAAGAGTAAATTTGGCAGAGGATATTTCTTAGAAATGAAACTGAGACATGTGCCGCTTACAGAGAAGAAGGAGTACCTTCAGAGGGAGATTCTGCGCATCTTTCCAAATGGAAGTTACCAGGAAAGGTAAAAAAGCAAGTCGTGTAAGAGTTCTGGGTATTAAACTAAACAAAAAGAAGCTTGATTTCCCCCAACACAACATGGGGAGGGAGGATGAAAAGCGAGGATTCATTGATCAGCTGGCAACACACCTGGCAACAGTGACACAGAACTTAGCCCACAGGTTGGTCACAACAAATGCCTGACTTCCAGCTGATCAGCTCTACAGCAGGTAGCCTTGGGAAGGGATCTCGGAAATAGATTAGAGTGGGAATTTCTCTCCTCTGGTCTTCTCCCGAGCCATAAATTGGGCCCTGATGCAGGTTTAGGCCAGTATTTACTTGCCTGTCCTCCTACTTACATTTGGACACTCATTATTGCAAATATTGCTTGTTACTGTAAATACAGTTAGGTGTTTGTTATAGACACAAAGTAGTGTGTGGTTGATGTGGCTGGCAGAAAAGTTTGCTTGGGTCCATGACAGGCAGCTAAGATCTGCTTGTTATGTTTGGTTTTCTCTTTGCAAATCACTTTGATTGGTACTTTTCTTTGTAGGACCCTCAACTGGCTGTGTTAAAATAAGTTGATAGAACAGATAAAAGCTGAAGTCTGATCCAAAACTGAAGCGTATTACGACATTGTACGCTTCATTCCAGTAACATTACTTAAGCCACGGGTGGTTTTCATTTCTGCTTAGTTGTTGCTGAATGCGCTGATGCCTGTTTTATCTTTGTTGCAGTTTTGAATCTATTTTGGCTTACAAAATCCCAAAGGAAGATGTCCACTCACTTGCATTATCGTTTTCTAAACTGGAGGAAGGTGAAGTAACAATTTACTAAGTAGAACCTCCATCTGATTCTCAGTTTTCTATCCAAACCACCTGTTAACCTGAATTCATCTTAACCTGAATTCATCTTGTCAATCGCCACCCCATCATCATGTCTCTCAGAATCACATTTCTCTCTGTAAATAATATATTCCCTTATCCAAACCCCTGGTGAGTGGGTATGTTGCCTTCCTGATTTGCCTTCCTGAGACACATTGAAGTCTGTTAACTTTTAGAGCATTTAAAGAGGTACAGGATTTCCTCTTGATGCATTAACTTGTTGTCTCCTCGCAGCCATACACTATGCTTGACTAGTGCTTGCATCCTTAAACATTAAAGTCTTCTGGAAGCTCCTAATGTGCAGAAGAGGGACCTTGGTTCTCAAACTTAATCCATTCCGCGAGTCTGTTAGACTCCTGAAACCGTTTGAAAACCGGAACAATTACTTCCGGGTTTGCAGTGTTTGGGAGCCGATTTGTTTGACAACTAAGCTGTTCAAGTACCAAGGTACCACTGTATACTGTACTGCAATGCACACAGTGGCTTTCCTGATCACTGGAATCTTAGGGAACAGCAGGGTACATGTCTGTATATGTGGGAGCCAGAAACTGCTAAGAGCTTTAGGATGTGCACATCTTAATTCTTATGACCTTCAGATTGATCAGTGTTTTCTATTTTTACTGATGTTGAGAGACAGGTTTCATTTTAAAATGCATGTCCTTGTAAAGTAATTTTTGATGTATAATTGATTACTGTTGAGGAGTAAGGAGTTCTTTCTATCACTTTTAACAGCAAAACATGCGTTTGATGTTGAAGAGTACAGCTTCTCTCAAGCAACACTTGAACAGGTAATTTAAACAGACTTTTTCAAAAATATAATGCAGCGTTCCACAGAACATAGTTTCACGGCTTTCAAATTTATATTTGGTAAATTCGTTTGCTTCTGTAAGCTAGCTATATTTACAGAAAACATGGTCACAGAAAACATTCATACCTCTCATATCTGACGATGATTTTATTATAGCTTTCCAAGTTCACAAAAGTTTTGTAAATTAACATGACACATAATTTTTGGACCAAACCATGGCTTAGCACAAATGTGCAAATGTTTGGGTTCTGGGAGCAAATATTGTTGCCGCAACACTCCTGCTTCTTCTCTACTAACTAAAGCTAAGTCATTCTTTGGCTTAGTGATACATCTAAACGTGGGCTTATGGTTTGCAACCAAAGTTTTAGTCTTGGTTTACTGCTTGTGGAGATTTCAAACTCTCTATTAACTTGGGCTACCATTTTGCCTGCAAAATTCTCACATGCATTGTGGTTGTAATTTAACATATTCATGAAGCTCTTACTTGTTTTAGGTATTTGTGGAACTTGCAAAAGAGCAAGAGGAGGAAGACAGTGGTTTTGGAACACTAAACAGCACTCTTTGGTGGGAACGAGCGCAGGAGAGAGTGGTTTTCTGATCTGGTCCGCGTTGTAGAATTTTACCTGTTTCATTCTTCAACTTTTTTTTAAAGGACTGTTCCCCCCCCCCTGGTCTTTGTTTCCTTCCTTTGGAATGTGTATGAGCACAGTGAATCGGAAACATATTTCCAAACAATTCTAAGTATAAATAACACTGATTTCACCTAAAAATGCAAAATGGAGCCTATTCACCTTCTTTGCCTTACATACATCAACGTTATAAATGTCTTTTATCTATGACTTGCTCTTTTTATGTGAAACGTTTTGTAGCCATTGCAGAAAGAGGGCAGATTAGAATTTAATTTTTGGGGTGCAATATATGCTTTCTACTCTAGAATTTCATATACCAAATTGCATCAGTCAGTACAAGTATGTGGTATCCTCTTTAGCAGAAGACAACTACAGATTTTTAAAATTTATGATTACAAGGCATTTAAATGTGCTGCAGTTCATGAAGCTTGATTTCAAGAACCACCTCTGAAGAAGTTGTAGGGAGAACATTTTGCGACACTACTGAGCAGTCTACAGTATAGTAATCGGTTTATATGGATATTTTTCAGAGGAGATTTTTGCTAAAGACCATACTGACATGGTTCTGGTTCAACCTGGTAACTCCTGTCAGTTTGCACACATTTTTATGTAAGCTAAATCATAAGAGAAAGCAGTTCCCTAGACTAGCAGGTATTATTCAGGTGGCTCAAAGCTCAGGTACACCTCAATTTGTAATAAACCACAAAATAGAATACTTAGCATTTATTTAATCTTCTTCAAACTTCTGGGGAAATTCATATTGGAATTTTCTTTGTATGCTAAGTGCTCAAGTTGATCTTACTGTGCAACCCAAAGTAAGGAAGTCTGCCCGGGGACAGGAACATTGGCAGTTCTGGCATCACAGACTCCCATTTCATACAGTCCCCATTGTATGATGGCTGAGAAAAGGGGAGCGAGAGCATCAGAAGGCACAAGGACACGTCCATGATAGCCCCACCCACAGCAGCAAATTCAGACACAGCTCCCAGCAGCAAAGGCTGATCCACCCAGTACATACATGACCAGACAACACATGACATTCACACTCACTGTGATACTGTAAATACACTTAGCACCAGCAGTGCTGCAGCTGGGTGGAAATCAACACCTTGTGATTTCCACTTCAGGTCCCTAAACACAGCACTCACACCACCAAAACACACAACAACAGGCAGATCATTTTTTTAAAGCCCTTTATTGTTACGATGGAACCAGCTACACTGTCAAGCAATCGACACCTTGTCATTTCCACAACAGGTCCCTAAACACAGCACTCACACCACTGAAACACACAACAACAGGCAGGTCGTTTTTTTAAAGCCCTGTATTGTTACGATGGAACCAGCTACACAGTCGAACAAAATATCTCTGTGCACCTTGTTGGGAATCCCTCTAGAATGACATGTGTGCATGTTGGCTTGGTGTGCTTACATCTGCAACCTGAGCGGAGTAGCAGAAGTTTATTTACATTTGTATCATAAAAATACATATCAAAGTGGTTTACAGCAATAAAAACATAAAATGGGGCCTGTGGTTGTCCATGGGTGGGCTGGCTCTTTTGTTGCAGGGGGCTCGGTCATTTGCTTACAAAGACATGCTCCCTTTTTCTGGACTAGTTTTGCTGGGCCGTGTGAAGTCCCCTCCGACCCGGTTACCATTTTTTAGTGGTGTTTCCTGCTGGGTCCTGTTATCTGTAGAGCTGCTGCTAAAGAGCCTGGTTGGGATGGAAGCCCAAGAGTAATGTTAGCTTTGCCCCATGAGCTGTAGAGGTAAACTTTGAACAAAGTGCCTTCTGTTTATGTTCTGTGCAAAATGCCCTTTCACCAGAACCCCCCACCCCCTCAAGTTCCAAGTCCACAGACAGAAGCATAGCCTCATGCCGTTTTACCTGTTCTGACATTCTGAGTAGGGTTTGACACGTCACAAGTTTGTTTCCAATGTACTGCAGTGGATGGCTGTCTGGTTGTGCCACATGGATGAGAGAGGGAGGGAGAGCAAACTGGGAAGTCTGGTTTTGACATGTTTGTGTCTTACTGGGTTTCCCTTCCACCAGACCTTTCGGTGGGATTTGCCAGGTTGTAAGGGTGTGGGCAGCAGCTATGGGGTCTGGTCAGATGTGGAACTGTGTCTGTCCCTAACCACGCCCATTCTTCACAAAAAAGCACCCCATCTGTGTGCTTTTCACCAGGTCAATTACCAGCAATTATGTCTTTGGCCCTCTCCATAGCCAAGGAGACACTTTTCTGACAGCTTGGACCCTCTCTGCCAGTACAGGGCCCCAGTACTGCCACATCCAAACCCATTTAAATGAAGCTATGCACTATTTGAGTTAGAATCTACATTGTCAGTTTGCAAATTTTAATGCTTTTTTAAAGCAAGTTGTGCATCAGAATTAATGACATTTATGCTCTAGCCCCCATCTCCAAACCCCTTTCCTTTTGTGTTGTATGGGCTAAATACCAGCCACATGATCTTATAGCACTGCAGGTCAGATGGGCATAATCAGCATTTCACTAGTTTAGAAGAGAGATTTATTGGGTCAAGTCCCAGAAATATATTGCACTTTAAGGCTGTGTAGGATTACATTATAAACCACTCTGAACAACCACATACTAGTCAACAAAATCCAAATACATGTACATAAAGTGTAGTATAAGGCTGCCAGGTATATAAATTGTTTGTTTTGAATGGTAAGTCTAAATTGTGTCACTGTTGCAAGTTGCACAGAAGCCTATACTGCATGCACAAGTACATTTAAATAGTTAAAATAAATAGGTTTCTTTCACGTTTACAAATGCAGATTGTGAAAACCAAATAGCTAAATCTATTTGTACATTCCTTAATAGCCTATAGCATGTTGAACTGTTGCATCATTGTGGTTATTTCTGTTGAGAGTTTCAACACATTAAGATCTACCACTTTTGGCAGGCAAACTTTTCTGTGTTCAGTTTTCAAGGTCTTTCCTTGACAGTGAAATTGTAGCCACGCACACCACAACCTTGTATTTATTGTGATGTTGATGATGATAACTATGAAAAAACATAACGAAGCTGTTCCAGTATCACTGGGAAGTAATAAAGATCTATGTTTCGTATAGCCATACTTGAATGTAATCAATTTATTATTGGGATATAAAGAGAATTCTTCAAAAATGATAAAGAGAAGATCACATTAGCACACCCCTAGTGTAAGCTGAATTCCATGCAAAGGCCTAAAATATCTGTACTTAATTAAAGAATGTTAACCTTTGACTAAGCACTATAGTATGAAAGTTAAATGCCGGATTCTAGCAGACTTCATTGCTTCAGCATGTACTCTTACGAAAAGTCAATTTTTCCATTAGGTTCTAGAGACTCTTGCTATTGCTACTTCGATTCTGACTTTGCTAAATGCACAGTAGAAACGCAAAACTAAGATGTGGAAAAATATGTGTATATATGACAAAAGATCCTCCAAAATCTTGTTCCTATAAAATCATGTTATTTTTGATGTTGGAAGGCTGTTTCTCAAGCACAATTTTCGCTTGCAGGATTTGTCATGCCTTCCTGTTTGAAGAAAATTGGGAGAAGGGTTTTTTACACAAGTCAAAGTTATGCTGCTATTGTTTTAGGGGGCTCGGTACTTTAAAAGGATGGTCGAGATACCACAAACAGGTTGTTGCTAACTGGTTGGTATTTTAACCAGGCAGATTTCCCCCAGAAGGGGTAAATCTGGATTGAATGGGGGGAAATGCTGGCGGGCATTTTGATGTCAAGGACTATCATTTTGGGGGGTGCTTTAAATATGCTTCAAAAGTATGGTCTGTATGCAGCCTAGGAAAGCTTCGTCACTCCCAAATTTACAAAAGAGGTATGTAAGCAAAAACACGTTTCTGAGCAAGACTCTCTTAAATGAGACTTTGGGGGCTTTTAAGAATTGATTTAATCTTCCGCTGCACTAGATATGTAGCTTTGGTTCTCTACGATTATCTTTAACTAGAAATTGGTAGCAAGGAGGTGAAGACCAGAGTGCAAATTGCTTGGCCTGCAGAGGTATGAACAGCTGTTCTAAAGTTAGGGATGTGAAAGGGGAAAGTCAGATTTGAGGGGAGAGAAATAAGTTGAAGGGCAGGCGTTGCCTATTCTAAAAGCAAAGATGTCTTCCTTAAAGGGCTATTTGCAAGTTGGAAAATGAGCTTTAACTAACAACAGCTTAGTGACTCACGTAAATCAACTACATTTCTTCTTCCACACCAGGCTTTCTCCTTTATTGGGGACCTGTGCCCCTGGCAAGGAAGCAGAGGGCGAGTGGACACTCCTTTGCCAATTCCTATGGAGACACCTATAAGGATAGAACAGATTGGGGGAAGAAAAATAGTACAAAGGAAACAAAATCGATTTCCAGGACTTCTTACTACATGAACAGTGAACTGCAAATGAATTATCTGACAAGGAAAAGCTTTTAAGTGGGAGTTGGTTTGGGAGAGTTGGTCTTGGGGGAGGGTGGGGGGTTCCCAAAGATGAAAGAGAGTATAGAGGTGATTTAGATGGCACTGATTCAGCAATGAGTAGTGCAAAAATGTTGAGTGCAAGAAGAGGACTGTGTGCACATTTCGGATGTAGTTCCTTAATCTTGATGGATGCTAATGGGTGACTAAGTACCCACGGTGGATATTCCGGTGGGCATGCTGTTACAATTTAAAGATTTGAATAATTTATTTGAATTATAATGCTAACAGCGCTGAAGCACTTTTGTGCCGGCAGCTGGAAGCAGAGTAGGAGGAAACTGAAGATGAGGACTAACACAGGACTTAGGTATAACAAGCTGCACTTGAATGCTTACAGCTTCCATAAATCTGCTCTCATACGTATACATTCCAGTGTTACCGACAGCCTGTTTGCTGGCACTGGATGCCCCCAGCTTTCCTGCTGAGGGACACAGGAAGGAAGAATGGCATCAGACAAGAGCAGACAATTTAAACAGCTCTGGCTGCTTACCCTCACAAACCTCATGCCATCTCAGGAACTGAGAGGTGTCTGAAGGGTTTCCCCAAAATATGGTCCCTGCCCTATGCCTGCACCCCAAGACAGTTTTGATAGAAAAGAGAACTGAAAATACAAGGTGGTGCAAAAGAAAACAAAGCACTCAGCTGGCATTTAGAAGGTAAAATTCCACACTGGGTGTTCACCTCATATTGGCTCCCTCTAGGCTCTAAGTCTAAGTGGCCCAGAAATAAGTCTCCCCTCTGGTCTGCCCTGATTGCCCCATCCATAGACCAACCAGGGATGAGCTAATATGGCTGTGAGTGGAGACTGCAAGTGATTGGGTAGCCGGGTCTCAGAACTGAGTGACCCCAGCCACACTGACCCATATCTGTCTTCCATCCTCCTGCTCCCTTCTCTGGAGGGCAGGGGACTTTGCTTCTGCTAGCATTAAAGCATTTGTTGTTACGTGTGTTTGCAAAACTCTCAAAACTATCAGCAGCTCACTGCTACTGGAACCCTGTCTGTCTTGAAGCACTTTTTGTATCTGGCCTTCCTGCCATGACTGAAGTGTTTGGATTATGTAATCAATAATATTAAAATGGTCAGTAAATCATACTGCTGACTGCTTTATGGGGAAGTCAGAAGCTGGGTCAGACCAAATGTCTATATAATTCAGTAGTTTGTTCTCACAATGACCAGCCAGATGCCAATGGGAAGCCCAGAAGCAGCCCAGAAGCCTAAGAGCACTTCATTGCTTGTGGTTTGTTAGGAACTTGGTATTCAGAAGTAATATAGTAAAAATACTTTGGCCATCTCATGAGAAGAGAAGACTCCCTGGAAAAGACCCTGATGTTGGGAAAGATTGAGGGCACATGGAGAAGGGGACGACAGGGGACGAGATGGTTGGATAGTGTTCTCGAAGCTACCAGCATGCAGGAGGCAGTGGAAGACAGGAGTGCCTGGCGTGCTCTGGTCCATGGGGTCACGAAGTTGGACATGACTAAACAACAGCAACATCTGGCTGGGTTTTAGTGTTAATATAGCCATTATAACTAATAATATGTATAGCTAAGTTACTGGAGGAATATAGCTAAGGAAATTTGGCCTTCATAAGGTGTAATCATGGACAGGATCCTCTGATCCATTTTTAAAGCCATATGAGTTGGTGTTCCAACATGTCATGTTATGGAAGCAAATTTCATAGTTTGAGGATGCACTGTGTGAAGTACCACTTTTCTGCTTCCCATAGGTGCCTGGCTGGTCACACTGAGAACGAAATGATGGGTTGTTGGGCCAATGGCTAGATACAGCAGACTCTTATGTACTTGTTTATTTTCGTCTGTCTAGTTCCAGATGTCTTGAGATGCATTTGGTATTGTGTTTTTTGAGCCGTTGTGCCTATCCCCTCGAATGCTGTGTCAAATCACTTTTGAAACTGCCAGGAGTCTTTTCAGAAGCAATGCCAAACAATGCAGGACTTGCTGTTCAAAGCTGCATGCAAACCTCCAAACACAGTTACCTGGTGGCTTTTTATTTAACTCCACACATTTGAAACTACAGTACTCCTCCTGAACGCAAGAACCCACTTTACATAAATTGTGAATCTAAATTTTCTTCTCACCGCGATGGTGCATCTCTTCATTTCAGATTTTCAGAAAGGGTTTTTCGGAATCCAAACAAGCTTTTCATGCTCATGAAGGAAGAGTAGTGGTACAGAGCTAAATAAAAAGTCTCATTATCAGTAATCAGTTATCAGTTCCCCTCACCCTCCCTCCTGCACCTCTTGTTTAAGGCAAAGAGGCCATATTCTAAGGAACCTCGCTTCAGAGTAACATACCCTCCAACGCTTCTCGGTTGAAAATAGGGACGTCCGATTCCATAATGATAATTTTAATATTTATACCCCACACATCTTACTGGGTTGCCCCAGCCACTCTGGGTTATTTCCAACATATTTAAAAAATATAATACAGTAAACATTAAAAAAAAAACCAACCTATACAGGATTGCCTTCAGACGGCTTGGGAGGGTGTCAAATAACTCCATACCCTCCGACATTTCTTCAATGAAGATAGGGACTTCCGACCATACCCTCCAACATTTCTCCAGTGAAAATAGGACGTCTTAAGGAAAAGTGGGACATTTTGGACTCAAATCAGAAGCTGGGACGGCTTCTCTAAATCAGAGATGTCCCTGGAAAATAGGGAGGGTCTGGAATAAATCAAATGAATACTTGAAGTTAATATCATGGGCGTAGCTGGGATTTTTGTGGCGGGGGGGGACAGCAGAAGTTTCTGGGAAATCACGGGTAAAAATAACATTAACAATAACAAGAAGAGGACATTAACAGAGGCGGGACAGGCTTCTGCTGGGTGAAGGAAGAAAGTCAGTTAATTGAGTACCCCTTGGTTAATTTGCACACACACATTGGAGGGGGGAGGGCAGAACCTCAGTTGATTGAGAACCTCCGTTAATTGAATAGCCCTTGGCTACTACGGCCCATGGTTAATTTGCTTATTGGCCGCAGTACACACACACACAGAAGACGGCAAAGCGAGAGCGGCGAGGAAAGATGCTGGCCGGTTTGGCGGCTCTACCGACGACTTAGGGCAGATAAGCCCCCCCCCCCCGCCGCCGCCCCAAGGACAGGTGAGTTCGGCTCCCAAAGGCGCAGGTGAGTGAGGAAGGGCGGCGGCGGCGGGAAGTAACGCGCTCCCGCGTTCCCCTCCCGCCGCTCAGGGCCTGGAGAGACGCCGCCTCCGTCGCCCGCTGCTCGGCCGGGAGCCTGCGGCCTGACGCAAAGGCCTCCTTCCCACCCGGAGGCAGCAGCTGCGCGCGCAGGCCGGGAGCGGCGGCACGGGAAGGAAACCGCCGTGAGGAGGAGCGACGCTGCGGCGAGGCGAAAGGGAGGGATGCTGGAGTCGGAAGGGGGGCACCCCCAGGGGTCATCTAGCCCAACCCCGGTTGCAACGCAAAGAGTTCTCAGCTAAAGCATCCATGAGGGGAAAGCAAGCGAGGGAAGGCAGGAGACGTTAGTGTGGGGTAATAATAATAATTAAAATTGTTGTACCCCGCCCATCTGACTTGGTGACCCCAGCCACTCTGGTGATAAAAGGGAGGAGGGGCTTTTGTTTTTTTTGGAGGGGGGGACGCATGGGCGTAGCCAGGATTTTTTTGGGGGGACGGGTCCTCAGATTTGTATTGATTTAAGGGAAGCAGCTCCCTCCCCCTTGGATACGCCCATGGGGCTGGGGGGCTGCCCCACCACCACAGCAGCAGCAGCAGCAGCTGCACCTTCTCCATCTTCTGCCTTGTTGCCCTTGGCTTGAGGGGCAAGGAACCGACCTTTGTGCTTTGAAAGGCGTCGCAGAGGCTGGTGCATGGGTTGCCTTTTCGGGCATGGAGCCAGCGCCCTAATGCATCCCTCAAATTGACTCAGTCAGGCGTCGCTTGGAGACACAGTGAATAGGGAAAAAAGAGAGCTTAGGATGGGATGAAGGCCAGCGAGGAAACGGGCGCTGTTTCTCTTATCCCCATTATCCCCTCCTTTTCATTGCTCCTCTGCTCCAGTACCTGCCTGCCTCCTCCTTGGGTTTTAGGATTGCCTGCTGCTGCTGCTGCTTGAATCCTCTTCCTCTCTGGGCTGCCAACCCATTAAGCTGCCTCCGCTGCCACCGCCTGGTCTGGCTCCTTGGAGGCTGCTTGCTGCTGCTTTCTATTAATTGTCATCTTCCATTCCCGGACTGCAGTGAGGAGGAGGACGTGATTGGCGCAATGCTACGTTGGGGACCGAAATGCCAACCAGGAGACGGCAAGGCGATGATGAGCTGAAGTGCGGCTGAGGGCCAGTGGGAACACCGTGGCTGCGCTGCTTCCTTCCTGGGGTCTTTTAACGGCCTCCTGCTGACTCCTGTTCTTGCTTGTCCATCTTAAGACTTTCACATCCACGGGTGCGGCTTGTGCCAGACGTCATATAGGGTCAGGATTCTGATGTCTTGACTTTGGGATCCCAGAAGAGCTGAGACACAGGGATCCTGCACGTTTCTCTCCCTAGCAGATTGTTTTCAGTCTCCACAGGTTGGTTAATACTTTTAAATTTAAAAGCAATACTTTTTAATTAAGCATTTAACACCTGGCTGTTCTGAAAGGCTGCTGTCCAAGGAACTCGTTTAAGCAGGTGCTGTTGAGAGACAGATGTAAGGTGGAAACTGTTCAGGTGAAAGGGATTTTATTTTGGCCATGGAGAAAGTAGAAAGGTGTTTTTTTGTGTGTGGGTTTTTTTGTCTCATAGGAAGGATTTTGCGGAGAAGATCTGTTGCTAATTCTGGGCAAGTAAGGGAGGTATGTTTATTAGCCTGAGGTGGGGAGAAGGAGATTTGTATAGCTTGGCACAGAGGAAAGTTCTCCTGGATTTAATCCTGGATGAAAGGATCGATCTGGCATGTGCTACAGAAACCTAGCTGGTGTGACACTGTGTCTTATTCTGTCCTGGAGATGTCCAGCTGCATTATCTGCAAAGCATCACAGGTGAATAGATGACTAGGGTCAGGCAAAACAGCTGTATTTCATAGGAATTCCTTTTTCTTTTCTGTTTTTTTACCCATCAGTGTTGGGCCGTGAGGAGACACTGAAGTTCTAACCATCTCTGTGGTGGTCTCAATTTTACCATGTTGGAGATTTCTGGGCTGTTGGTCTGAGTGGGGGCTGCAATAATCCACATGAGGCCTTATTATACAAGGAGTGACTCAGGATTTCATAGCCACCATGGCAACCTTTGGACTGTCCTGTTATATAGAGAGAACAGATACATGGATCAGGTCATGCGCTTGATGTGTTTGGTGCCTTATCTGGATTGAGGCAGAACTGCTCTAGTGAAGGAGCCCTTTAGAATTAGTTCACTGTTGTGGGCCAGTCATTGCTTGGTGAAGTTCAGAATCTTGCAATATCTGATTCCTTCAAGTGTGAGGAAATCTGTTCAGATGGTTGATAGCTATTAGTTTTCAGAATACCTTAAGAGATTCCTTATTTAGAATTACTTGCAACCCTGCCACCGAACCTTTGGGATAGGGGGCTTATGTGGATAATCAATATGAACTTGTGATAGGTATGTTGATTGTATGGTGACTTGCCTGCCTATTAGAAAAATTCCAGATTACTACCCTATAAATATGTGGTGAATGTTCACAGTGCAGGAGAGGGGTCGACAGTTGTGGCACTCAGACACAGATGCATTGTGCACTCTAGGAAGAAAAACTAAGGTAAGACAATGAAGTTCAGAACCTCCTCAATAGTGTTTTCGTAAGTGTTACTTATTGTTGAATATATTTCCTCTAAGTAGCTCAAGGCTATATGCACTCCTCCCTTATTTTCCTTACAACAGCTCTGTGAGATGACTTAGTATGTGAGAAAGTGACTGTTCCAACGTCAGCTAGTGAACATTGTGCTGAACTTGAGTCTCCCTAATCCTTATACAGCACACTAAGCACTATACCACATTAGCTTTCCTACTTGCTCCATATGCAGGGTGAACTAGATTGGGTCTGTGAGGGCTTGTTCTACGCACAGGACCAGAACTGTGAGGGTCTATGTGTTTGGGTGATGAGTGAGTCAAGAGAAAGAATTTAGCTTTCTTAAAGCACCAAGGAACAGTTTGAAAATAGCTGTGCCTGTTGAAAAGAGATAAGACTCCATTTGATCTGTGATGGGATTATAATGGTGGTGGTTAACATCAAACAAGCCCTAGAGTAGCTTTTAAACTGACTTAATGGGGGACTACTTCAATGTGACTCATTCCTAAATGAGGATACGGTAAATGTTTATGGCCATTTAAATGAGGGATAAAATAGAACTTGTGAATGAGCATCCAGAAAGACCCAATATTAACTTTAAGAGTATGTAAGAATTGGTTGTTTTAACTATTGTTGGGCATTTTTAAAGGTGCAAATTAAAGTGCATTTTTAAAAGTGCAAAGGCACTCATGTATTGCTTTGCTTTTCAGGCTACACATAAAAAATGTCTCTGGATCCTCCAAGACAAATAGGAGTGTGGCGACAGACCAGAGCTCTTTTATACAAGAACTGTCTAGTTAAATGGAGGACTAAAAAGGCTAGTGTTCAGGTGAGTTGATTTTTTTTTATATGCAGTTATGAGTTTGGAGTGCCACTCCAATCCCTGGATCCTGAGAGTGTTAAATTAAATCAAGGTGTCCTATTCTGGGAATAGACAGACTAGCCTCCTGGTGAAGTGATACCCTGGGTGGTGAACTGTTAAGGGGTTCAGTGTGAGATGACAAATGACAGAGTTTGGAGTAGAGTTTTGGAGTGATATGACCTAGAAGTAAAGCAGCAAGCTGGAGAAAGGGTAGGAAATGTTCGACATGTTTGAATCCAAGGCTTTGGCTAAGGGAGACAAAGACAGAGCTTTGGATAAGGGAGAAACAAGACACTTTTGGGGTGTTAATGCTGTGAACATCATAGGCTTGGTTTATATATGTGTGTAAATAAACCATATATCATAAAGACATCAATCTCTTTTTCTTTCAATTCTAAGAGTTACTAATATGTTTTTAAACTATTCATATCACATGATGCAGAATTGCGAACTCTGAGGTTTTACTGTTGAGCAGTATGTACATTTTGTTACATATATCTCATTCATCTTTACGTTTTGTCGTAAATGCTGCAGCCCCCCTCCTCCGTTATGTGTACCTAAGCTGGTTGTCTTCATTGGGCCTGTGTGCATAAATGCAACTGTGGCTCTCTCGTTTCGTTTCTTCTTTTACCATTAAACTTGTTTGTTCCCTATATACAGGAAGTCCTGATTCCACTTACCTTTTTAGGTTTGCTAATAATAATAAGCATGATTCAGCCTAACAAAAGACATGATGAAGTTCCGGATTGTAATCTTGATTCTACGAGTTGCTCCAGCATCTCTGAGTTTATTATTGGCTACACACCAGTGACTAATATGACAAGAACAATCATGCATAAAGTGACTTCAGAATACTGCCCAGAAGGTACCATGAGTTGTCATGCTGCACGGTCTTTCATAAATTTGTCTTGTGTGGTTTTCCTTCTTCTTGAATTTACTGGGGAAAGTATGTATCTTATTGCATAGATGCTAAAAGTTAAAACCGCTTGAGTTTGCTGCATGTTTTTCTCATACTAAACTTAGAAAGTAAGAAAAAGGATGTAATGCTCTATAAAACCTAAACATAATTATGTAGCCAAATCTTCACTTCCTTTACTACTACTAGACAATAGAGTGGTGTGCTTTTAAAGCTCAGTTTCACGGTTGTCATTTTGACATTTTAAAACAATTTGTTTATTTCTTATCTGTACTGCATTTATATATTTTTAGTATCAATTCAGGAGCTGTGAGAACTTTCTAAGATACTTTTTGTCTTATCCATTCTTGATATTTTAATTATTAGAGCCTTATGTTGTATTGGGGTACTGGATACTTGAAAGAATTTGGGTATAGGTTTGTGACACAATTTGCATAATGTTTTCTTATGTTAACATTTTTAAGAATGCTTTTAGAGAAGGAAAAAGTTGTGGCTCTTGCTGCCAGCAATTGATCTGATCTATGGGGCACTAGCAAGATTTTCTTGGCCCAGCTCACTATATATGTATTTTACACTCTTCCCACCTCACCCTCCGTAAGCAGAATAGAGTTGACCCTCTCTGTAGGTTGCTTCTGTGTGAAAGATACGGGCTCTGTGATGATATTGCCAGATTTGGCAGTGCTTCAGTGGGTGATACTTGCACCGTATCTAGCATAAAGTGCACAATACGCGACTAATGAACAGAATTGAGCCACAAAGGAAAATTTGAAAATCCTCCCATTTTGGAAATAAAAGAAAGCCATGCTCATCTACAGCAGGGATGGGGAACCCGTGGCCCTCCAGATGTTGAATTACAGCTCTTATTGGGGGAGGGCCTTAGCTTAGTGACAGAGTACAGTATCTCCTTTGATACAGACAGCCCTGGGTGCAATTCCCAACATCTTCAGGTAGGTCCAAGAGAGATTCCTGCTTGAAATCCTGAATTTGTCAGTATAATAATTATCATTTATTTATGTGCCATCTTTCCATAGGAAACCACACTCAAGGCAGCTAAAAATATAAAAATATGCATAATTTACTAATTTGCAAAATACAACAAAATGTAATCAGTCAAACAATAAGCTAATTAAAACACGTCACTAGGTAATATACTAGGAATTATAATTCATAAAAGGTCTAACAAACAATAAATACAAAAAACAATCCCAATAACAGTAAAAAAAACCCCACACCTCTTGAATTAAATATTTACCCCCAAAAAAGCCCCATAACATCCCATCTCCCTGATAGTTTCTGGGCATTCTGAGCAGCATGTCTTTCTGGACTCATGGATCTCTGTCACCTTCAACAGTAACAGTTTCTGTCGCTCCCCTGGTACCTTTAGCAGTAGTAGCTTTTGTAGCTGGAATTGGTCGAAGCCAGCACAGAGATCTCTGAACTAGATGGACTCAGTGGTTTGACTCTGTATTAGGCAGCTTCCTGCAAAAAAGTAATCAAGTAACTTTGCTATTTTGCAGCAGAAGATGCAAAAGAATTTCTGAGTGAGGCAGAAATGGAAGAGGCTAGTCTTCAGGACCCTGAAAACTTTGTTGGTGTCATTTTCAATGATTCCATGTCCTATCACCTCAGATTTCCTACTGTAGTGGCTCCAAGATCTTTAATCCTCCCGACATCAATAGGTAAGTTTAAATAAATGAATGGATAAAATATGTGTGCTTGTTAATTTTAAAGTACAAAACGTAGATGTTTGACCTTGTCTTGAAAATGGAGACTCGAAAAAAGTCAACAATAATAATAGGAGAAAACTGTTTCAATAGAAATAGATATTTAGGAATCCTTTGCACATGCTTATTTTAGGTCCTGTTTTCAGGCTCCCAGATTTTCAAAATAATTGCACAATTGGCATTACTCATTGAATAGAGAACTCTTATTGTGTTACAATTTCAGTCATAGGAGTGGCTTGCAATAGCAAGATTATCTGCTACTACTTGTTTTGCCGATTGTGTATAGCTCTGCATGGCTATTTTATTAATTTCTGAGCATCAGTATATTGATCCTCTGCATGAATTGTAGGGCAATCTATCCATGCTGGTATGGTATCTAGAATGGTGGAGATAAGTTTTTAGAATCTGCATGTATAGTGCAGAAACCTAATGTCAACCCAGTTTTGATGCTTTTGAATAATTAACAGAGTTTAGATTTTCCTTCTTAATGCTTTGATTTTTTCCCCATAGCTAGTTGTTCAACCCCTTCCAAAATGTGTGAAGCTGAAACATACTGGCATTATGGATTTGCAGGCATACAGATCTACATTGATGCAGCAATTATAGAGGTAAATATAAATAATCAGAATGTGAGCAACTCTGAATCACCATTATTTTGTAATGGCTGACATATCAAAAGGTATTATGGGTCCCCCCCTTGTATTTCAGGATATTTTATATAATGGTGTGCTTCGCACATCATGTTAAGCCAAATCAGCAAATGTGTGGGCTCCTGGATAAGATCATAGCTGCTTTCATGATTTAGCTCTCCCCAGACAAACCACGAACTGCAACCAAGGCTGCTTCTGTGGTTTACAGCTCATGGCTTGTCTGGGAAAGCGAAACCACAAATGCAAGTTTGGATGACATGCTAAGTCAGCAGCACAGTACAAAACAATTAGGGAAGAGCAAAGCAGCTCTGATCTCCTTTCTGAGAGGTTTGTTTGTTTGTTTGTTTTTGTTTGGCTTAATGTGATGTGTGAACAAATGCAGTGAGCTGCTTTCCCCTAAGCCTAATGCATGATAGTAACAGTGAACGTTAAGTTTAGACAGTGATTTCCATCAGGATATCTGTGTCAACCGTTAATGGCATATAATTTATTCTGAGTGTTACCATATACATTTATGCAAATGAATACTGTATATATACCCCTAAGGAACTATGGCCAGTTATGGATCCCTGTGTATATACGTAGTATAAATATATGTGTTAAAAGCCATGATTTGAATCTTGAGTTACCTTTCTGCAAATGGAAGTATTCATTCTATTCAAGGACGAAATGGTGGGAGGAGGCAGCTTTTTTCTGATTACCTCCTTTCCTATGCAGCTCATCTTGCATGGAGAGTTGTGGAAGCCTTTGGAGCAGAATTGAGGGTGGGACATGGGGGTTTTATAGGCATGGGACAATTAGTCAAAATTGCCTCACCCCTCTTCTTCTGCCAGTGGCAGTACCCTCTGAGTGGAGTTCTACTCACATGAATTTGTATTTGACACCCTGACACCCATATGTATCCTTTCATAGACACTGTAGCAATTACCAATATGTATCCAGCAAACACTACTTTGTATTTTTTTCCTCACGAACCAAGTGAGAAAAAAGTTTGTGAGAGCCACCATTAAAATTTTATTTATGAAATTTCATAAACTACTATTTAAGCACGGCACATACATTTATCAAGAAAACACTGTTAAAATTCACAAAGTTGTCAAATACCATGGTACCTCGGTTTTGAAACATTATCGGTTTCGGAAGACAGTTCGAGATCCGAAACGTTCAAAAACCAAAAACTCATTACGGAAGCCTCAATACGGAAGCTGCATGGCATGTTCAACTTCCAAGGTGAGTTCGAAAACCAAAGCATTTATGACGTTTGAAAACCGAAACGTTTGTCAATGGATATGTTTGAAAGCTGAGGTACCACTGTATAAATAAAATAATAATCAGTAAAACTTTTAAAAACAAATATAGATACTTAAATTATATGTCTGAGTAGGCTTGCTGAAATAACAGTTTTCAGCCGGCATTTATATGAAGTGAAAGTGCCTGCCTAATGACAATTAGAAGGGAATTTGGAAGTATAGGTGCTGCCAGACCTAAAAGACTGCTTCACTACACTGGGCTACTAGATCCAGCAATTGCATCCTGCCACACTGATATTCTAGAACTCTGAGAAATGAAGATTTCCAGTTCATGAATATCTGAGTAATAATGAATGCTGCAGAATTTATGTGGCCGCTCTTTCATATAATAAAATAATTTGGTACTGATTTTTTAAAGAAGGATTCTGACATATTGAACTGGTATCCTGAATGTACAGTAGGGGGGAAAGTATTTGATCCCCTGCTAAATTTGCCTGTTTGCCCCCTGATGAAGAAATGACTAGTCCATAATTTTAATGGTAGGTTTATTGTACCTCTGAGAGACAGAATAAAGTGTAATCTATAAAAATTGCCATACCCGCTTTTGGAAAATGTGAACTTGGTGAAAGCAGAATGTGGCAAACTCTGGGCACTCACTATACCTTGTAACCAAAATGCTGTTGTGAAGGATCCCTTTTGAGTTTCATGGCAGTAAGTTAAATTTGGTATAAAAACTATTTAAAGCAATGAGATTGGTATTTGCAGATTTACAGTTTATTTTGGAAATAAAAAATGCCTGTTGAAATAGCTGCTAGAGTAATTTGAAATCTGATTTTAACATTTCATTTTTCTTAGTTGAAGACTAATAAATCAGTTTTGGAAGAACTGGAATCAGCCAAAGCTGTCAAGATGGGAAAGTCTGCTGTTGTGGAAATAGATAATTTCTTTCGTGCAGTAATCTTAATTTACTTAGTTATTGCCTTTTCACCTTTTGGCTATTTTTTGACTATTCATATTATGACAGAAAAAGAGAAGAAACTGAAGGAATTTTTAATGGTAATGGGACTTCAAGACACAGCTTTTTGGTATGCATATTTCCTAGTTCTTTGGTGTTAATTCAACTTTTGTTCCATTTATGTAGCTCATATCACTGCATTATGCTACTCCAGGAAGAAGCAGCACATAATAAGTTAAGCCAACTTAAGAAAGTTCATAAAAGGAAAGTTTCCTGTGCCTTCCTCCCCTGCTGCAGCCATCTGAGACTTGGTACTGGTTTACAAAGCCCTATTATAACAGCTTGGGACCAGGATACCTGAAATATCATCTTGTCTCTGTGGCTGTACTCTGCACTTGTATTTTTATTGGTAAATCACTTTAAGATGTTTTGTGTGAAGTGATTCGCAAGTGTGTGTGTGTGTGTGTGTGTGTGTGTGTATGCAAGCAAGCAAGGGAGCCTCTCCAGAGGACCAGAGGTCTCTCCAGAATGCTGCAGTGCTCCAGAACATGTTGCACCTGTTGAGGGGAGGGAGAATCACTAAAAATTAGAAACCCTCCATCAACCCTCCCACATTGTTCAGGAGGACACCCCCCAATGTTGCAGTTGTTCAGCAGAATCTCTTATCTGGATCTTGCGTAGAGTTGAATTTTCTCCACCACAATTATGAGTTTAAAAGCTTTCCTGCGGAACAGTCATAAATACTAGTTGCAATAAGATAACAAAGTAACCCATTACAAACAAACAGTGGGGTTCTGTCCTTTATACTTTCCTCTCTCTAGTCCCAGAGGGAGAACCTGAATTTACTCATCTTTGCAGAGCTTCTCTGCAGCTCTTCTGATGATGATACTGCTGCTATGAAACACCAACAAACTCACATACAGGCTTAAGTTTCAGCTTCCTGCTGTGAATTTCTGGTAATGAGTCATCAGGTAGCTTATCTTACTGAACTGGAAAAATGCCATCCTTTTCTGCTGCTTTTGCAGCATTTTAAATGTAGCGCATTCATACACAGCATGTTATGTGTTTTTAAACTTATAACTTTAAGACCCTACTCCCCCCCAACCCCTCTGGAAAGGTTACAGGAGTGAGGAAGGCACAGTGTTTTTTTTCTTCTATGAATTTTTTTTTGTTTTATGATCAAAGCTAACATCATCATGGTGTTCTTGTGACAGTTTCTCTATGTGAACATCTTTGGTTAATTTAAGTGGTCCCATTTGTGTGCTAACCTTAACCTTAAGACAGTGAGCCAAGCTGCATGTGATATGCATCATATGATCAAGGAAATGGGCATGTAGAAGACTTTGGGGAAATGATTTCCCCATTTTATATATGGGAACACAATGCCAAAGCCCGAGAAATGGCAACACACTGTCTCTGTCATGCACCCAGAAGAGCTCATACAGCCACACATAAAATAAAAACTGTGTTTCTGTCACTCCCTAAGTAATCAGATGTTAAGGGACAACGGGGTTGCTATTGCCCTCATGCCTGTCTTCCAAGCTGCGTGGAACATTTGGTTGGCTATTCTTGTGAAAAGAATGAAGAACTAAATGGGAAAAGTCAATATGTCCAGTGAGTAGAAGACAGAGGTCAGCTTTGAGACCCAAAAGGTCAAACACCTCCTTTCAGTTAATATTTGTTGTTGCAACACAGCATATATTTGCATTACAATTCCCATTATAGAATTTACATGTGTAGGCTACTTATACAGATATTAATAAGAGTGTAGGGCCCAAAGTATTTTTCCAGATATCATGCGTAAACTATTGAGACTGTGTCTTGCTTCTGAGCAGATATGCAGACGCTCATTCTTCAATCTACAGGTATTTTCTGTGCTGTTACTGTTGGTGATCTTCTCTATATTATCTGTCATTCAACTGCACACTTTTAAGCCTTCATTTCATCCCTACTCTCCATTTCAGTTTGTCTCCATTTATTTCCTCTAGTTTATTTCTCTTCTCCGCAGCCAAATCAATTTCATTTCTCTTCTCCAATTTTCTGTTCAATTTTATTTCATTCCCATTCATTCTTTCTTGTAGCCAAGTTTATGAAAATCCCTCTTTCTGCAGTTTATTTGAGATTACCACATGATTAAAAAATACCTATTATAAAATATTGCTGCTGTAATAAAACACTTGTGGAATGACCACCACTCTGAGGGGTGTCATGCACCAACATTGTGCATTCACTTCTTGTCAAAATTTCAACAATCTTTTTGCCCAAGGTTTTGAGACAAGTTAGATAGAATGTCAATTATACCAGCTGTTTTATTCATTCTCTGCTGCCATGAAAAGTTTGAGTGATTTATTAAAATAGACAATATCCATTTTGCCAGGTAACATCATTGTGTGAAGTGAATGATATATTAGGAAGGGAAATAGAACTACATGCAGCTAGAATATATGGGTGAGCGCTCCCAAGATCACCTTGGATTAAATTGGAAATGATCCAGGGCTGGCCCAAGACATTTTGGCACCTGAGGCGAACCACAAAATGGCTCTCCCTCACCAGAGAAGAAGAGAGGAATGGAAATCTACATCAGGAACAAGGGGGAAGGGAATAAAATCAATCTTTCTCAGTAGTTAAATTGGGAGTCAAAGGGGCCAACTTTGAATCGCCAAGAAGCTGCTGTGGAAGCAGCATGGGAGGGGCTGCCGAGGAGGCAACAGATTCAGCCTCTAAGGAGCACATTGCAGCCATCACTGCCACCATGGCAGCAGCTGTAGCAATGGGCGATGCATTCCTTGGAGGCCACATCTGCTGGCCTTGTGGATCCGACCACCCGAGGCAGTCACCTCACTTTGCCTCATGGGTGAGTTGGCCCTATCGAAGCCCTTCCAAAACCCTTGGATCACTTTTCTGAGCCAATTCAAAGCTGGCAAAATGATGGAACTCCTCCCAGCTTGTGAGGTCTGCAGGGACAAGTCCTGCTCACTCTTCACTTTTGGCCCTGCCAACTCTTAATCTCCAGCAGACCTCACAAGTTGGGAGGACCTCTATGATTTTGTCCTCAAGTCATATGTATCACTTGTGATCACAGTGATGTCCAAATGATTCCATCCCAGAGAAGCCTTTCACTGGCAGCAGACAATACATGTACCACTTGTTTATTTCAGTGGAAATGCCCCCATAAGCTCTAAGCCTAACGTTAACTAGTTATTTTCTTCCCATGGGCAACCTACCCAGCAAAAAATTACTTTTCTTGGTTTGTGGCTTACTATGTACATTGCAAATATTTTAGATGAATATGAAATAATTCATCTTGTCATGCTTACTGCGATTCTGTGCTTCATTAATTTCAGGCAAGGGTCCTTTTGAGAGTTATCACTTTTTAATAGTATTGACTAATATTTAGCTTCAACTTAGTAGTTCTTATAGATAACTTTGAATTCATGAGCCTTCATTGTGTTTTCCCTTTTTCTAGGCTTTCTTGGGTCTTGCTCTACACCAGTCTGATATTTGTCATGTCCCTTCTCATGTCGGTTATTGCAACATTTTCTTCGCTCTTTCCCCAAAGTAGCAGCTTTGTGATATTTCTTCTTTTTTTCCTATATGGATTATCCTCCGTAAGTGTGTATGTATGTGTGCTTGCTCATTGCCAATATGCTGAAGCTACGTGTTTTAGGATTGTCCTTCCTGTTGACATAGAGGTATCCTATGATGGTGTTTCACAGGTACTCACTAATTTAGGGATAATCCCGGGGACGTTTAGGCAAGATGCCATGGATTTCCACCAGAATAATGTTACTTCTACCCAGATAAAATGTAGCAGGTCTAACAGACACAACTACAGCCTCCATGGCAATTCTGCCACCCCACCAATCACAACACTGAATGCTGATAGCTTCCCCATATTAGCCATCCATGGATCTGGTCAACAAGAGTGATGGCAGAAGGAGCCCATCATGTCACCCTAGCTAGAACACATATAAAATATAACCCTGCAGCCCCAAAGTCACCACAACACTGTTCCCAGTATAGACCACTATGGTTTAGTGAGCAGGAGCATAATAGCTGATATGTACAGTGAAACCCTTCAGGAACTGCTGCTTATTGAGAAGGGTTATAAATCCCCCTAATAGTGCTACACAGGCAGTCTGCAAACAAGCATCTTTTGACAGACAAGCACACAAAGTCATTCAAGGAAGGACCAGCTACTCTGATCACAGCACCAATGCAATGCCTGCATGGAGGACCCATGGATTCTCAAGAAGGTTTAAGCTGAATTGTACAACAATGCTCCCCCAAAGATACAGATTTTGGGATGAGCAAGCTATTTGGAAAGGACAGGAACATAACACATAAGGAAGAGCAAGGACCTCAACAGGCTGCTCCTGTAGGCCATTTCTAGGACCTCCTTTTTAACACAGCAGAAATGAGCTATGCAGTATGTAGCGGGAGATAGCAGGACCCAACTACATAAACCAGTACTAAGGGAATTCTTAAAGAACCCAGCGCAAGTTTAGTATGCATGAGGTCTCATGTTGTGGGTACAGTCTCTCGCTAAAAGGACTGGAAGATGGCATACCTGAGGCAAAGCACTGTGACAGCCAATTGAAAAAGGTGATGTGTGGACCTTGTGGAACCCATAGAGCCAATGGTTTGTCACTTTTGCTCAGCCCCCTTTATCCCATCCTGTCTATTTCTGCCTTTAGTGCTGTGTGCCGCCTTCCTTGCTCCATCTGACCTGGCAAGGAAGAGGGCCTATACTAGGCATCATTGGAGTCGAGTGCTCCACTTCTCAGTCTCAAAGGTAGCTGTGCTTCTCATTGCCTCTGCTGGTGTGCGGTGCGGTCCCACCTTCATGGCAAACATCCCCTCTTCCTGCAGAGCGTGTATGTACCCTGAGTTGGAGACAATATTGGTTGCCGTTGAAGGAGAAAAGATTATTGGGAGTTTACACTGTCCATATTGTAGCAGTGGGTGAGGATTGGACAAAAATGGGAGAGATCTGGAGAAGTAATGTTTCAGGCATGGATTCCTGTCTTTCCCCCCACCCTCCAGGCTTCCGTTTAACTGTGTGTGGTGCCCAATGGTAGCAATGGAAGTTATTGTGCATTATCTCGGACCCCGAGAGACAGGGTATTTGCAAGAATTCTGAAAAGATACACATGATCGTAACCTTTTTAACTTTGCACAAACAGTAAACATACAGGGCTAATAAAAAAGAGGTTTTTTATCATAATTTCCAGAGTTGTTCTGTGATTTAAGTTCTCTAGACACATGCACAGAGTAGTGTCACTTACCTAGTTGTCTGAACTGTGTTGTCCCTGTCTGAGTCTTATATACTGCTGGTGGTGTGTCATGATTGCCTGCAAAAATTGTTGAATTCCTCTCCTTGTGTAGTGCAGAAGGCAGTAACGTTGAAGTGCCCATTTACTGCAGCAGGAATCTCTGAACTAATGCAACCTCTTTTGTTCTAATGTTACACCACAATCAGGATTAACATTTTAGTCAGAACAGGATTCCACTCCTTCTGTAGCATGTTATGCCAGCACAGTCATGGTGCTGTGGTCTAAACCACTGAGCCTCTTGGGCTTGCCGATCGGAAGGTTGGTGGTTTGAATCCCTGTGATGGGGTGAGCTCCTGTTGCTCAGTCCCAGCTCCTGCCAACCTAGCAGTTCAAAAGCACGTCAGTGCAAGTAGATGGGAAGCAGATGGGAAGTCAGGGCAGGACTATTAACATTGGTGTTGTGTGTGGGCAGTAGTCTGTTCCCATCGCCAGTCTATCTACAGCATTCTGCACAAGGGTGGCCCTACATAAAGCATGTTGTTTCTGATTTATCTGTGTTTCTCAGGACTAAACTGCATGTGACAGGGTTGCCACCCATCTACCTGTCTGCCATTTTTGTTCAGATGCCAAGTGCAGGGAGATGAGTGAAACTTGCCATCACCTTCACTGTGCTTTGTTTCATTAAGCAGTCTTCTTCCAGCTCATCTTTGATACTGGGACAATTGGGTAGAAGAATTGAGCTGGGTAGAATTGCTTGAAGCAATGGAATGTGGTGCTGGTGGGAGTTGGGGAGAACAGACTGTATTTCTTTTCATGTAGTCCTCTTTCCCACCATGACATGTGAATGTGCCTAAGACCCTTACGATTGCCCCATCTCGGTTATTTAGACCAATTTGTCCATTCCTATTTCAGTCCATGTGTCTTTTGCATGTATTCACTTATATGCCCATTCTGTCCCATTTCTGTACTAATTTACTTTCTTTAAAAAAAGTTTGCACAATTTGCATATAAATAAGTGTTATTGAATGTATTTTATCTCAAAATGTTAAAACTTTTTTGGGATAAGCGCTGTGTTGCAACATTCAGAGAAGTGATTAAAATAGCAATGTTCTGTTCCACACTTTAGTCCAGGAGTTTTGGATTAGGTCAATTCATATTGAAATTCGTAAAGTTCAGATTTCTCAAGCATACCTATGTTTAGTTTGGCCCAAAGTCTTCTGGCTCCTAACATTTAATGTATGGAAACATCTATTTATAGCAGGAAGAGAAGGTGACCTGTGGGTACTGATTTTGCACTTATTCCGAATTTATGAATATAGCATATGTAAATGGACTGTATATTCAAGGGCCTTTAAAGTCAAATTCTGATCTGCTCTCTGTTCTGCACAATCTGCCCATTATTTACATGAAAGGTTTATATAGGCTGCATATTGTACAACCAGGCCTCTACTATAATGTGTATAGTCCATACATGTGGATGAAGTTTAGTGGAAAGACCGCTTTTGTGGGCTGGCATCTTTACCATCAGCCAGTCCCTGAATCTATCTGCAATTCCTTCTGCCCCTTGAGAATATGCTGCTTGGGTTGAGAACAATACCCTGCCCCTGGAAATAATAACACATTGTTTATACGGATTTTAATTTTAAACTTCTTTGGGAACCAATCTTGGCCAGAAAATGGGATATAAATGTAGAGTTCTGCTCATGGGACATCTCATTCATAGAAGGGCATGGCAGGTGACTCAGAAGGCTGTCGTGGGAAGGGAGAATTGGGAAAGTTCCCTCCCATCCCACTTTCATGAGTAGCAGCTCCTGCAGCCCGTCTTTTTATAGAATCAAAGCAAAATACATAATTGCTTAACTTTGAAAACCTCATTAAATGTAAGAGCTGCACTGTGATTTGAATTGCATCTTGGCCATTCACTGTCTTTCTGAACCTTGAGTCTGAATTGAAAGTGATCATTTTTGAAAAGCTGACCTATTTTTATTGCAAAAGAATCATTCCTTAAACACCACATTATATTTTGTTAATGCGCTCCTTGCAACCTTAGATTTCCCACTCTGATTTCATAACCAATTTGGGAAATTTTGATGTTGCAGTTTGCCAAAGGAGATAGTACTCTTAGGAAGAAAATCTTCAGCCTGTTAGCCGGCTGATGTCTTTCATTAGCATATTATATTGTCTTTAGCAAATACTAAGTGATACAATAATTATGATGGTCACATATAAAAGTTGAGATTCTAGCAATTTTAATCAAGTCCTATTGTGCACTGAAAATACGCTTTCTATTTCTGTTTAGATTTCCTTTGCATTTTTGCTAACCTCTCTTTTCAAAAAAGTGAACTATGCTGGTTCAGCTCAGTTTTTCACAACTGTGGCTTTTGGTGCTGTGGGCCTGAGCATTGCCCTGTTGGAAGATTTTCCAAAGTCTTTTGTGTGGTCACTAAGCCCACTGTGTGAATGCCCCTTTTTAATTGGCGTTGTACAGGTTAGTAAAGTATTTGTTTGTTACTGTGGCATGCACCCATCACTGTGGTTCTAATATGAGATGTGATAATACTTTAAATCTGTCATCTTGGAATAAAGTATGTAATAGACCTAGAACTTGCTTTGAACTTTTTATATATGTGTTTCTTGTTGTTTTCTAATTTGTTATTAAGTAGACATTTTAACCGATGAGAAAAATCAACTGTAATAAGTAACACATTTGTCAGAAGTTCAAAGAACACTGTGTGTTGCAGACTTTTTATGTTAAATTTTGCAGCTTCCTGTCAGAAATGTGTAGTTTTCAGGGTATCACAAGCAGTCTTTGGCTAGCATAGCAGGAGATCACCTTACGGTCTCTGCCTCTGCAGTCTCCCGTGCACCTCATACATTTTCTCTAGAGGCTCCCCCAACTCCCTGGAGCAGATTTTGAGGATGCAGGGTGGGGAAAAGGAAGGTAGAAGAGGAGGAGTTTGGATTTGATATCCCGCTTTATCACTACCCTAAGGAGTCTCAAAGCGGTTAACATTCTCCTTTCCCTTCTTCCCCAAAAACACTCTGTGAGGTGAGTGGGGCTGAGAGACTTCAGAGAAGTGTGACTGGCCCAAAGTAACCCAGCAGCTGCATGTGGAGGAGCGGAGACGCGAACCTGGTTCACCAGATTACGAGTCCACCGCTCTTAACCACCACACCACACTGGCTCTGTAGTGGAATCCCGTTGTATGAGCAGAAGTCAGCTTTAAAGCCACTGAGTTTTTCTTCTGGGTCAGATATTAATCCAAACTTTAGAAGAATACCTTCCCACTCCCATCCAGCAGCTATAATGGTAACAGTGAACTTATCTCCCCACTTCTTTTTCTCTTCCACTTTCCCTGGTGTCTGGAATGCTGCCACAATAGCATTCCATGTCTCTGAAACCCTGATGTTAGTTTGGGCATTTCGTAGTTGGAGGAAATTATGCTTCCTGGGGATCCAGGAAAGGGAAGATCTGGAAGAGAGGTGGCGGATAATGGTTGGGAGAGAGAGAGACAGGCACATTCAACCTTCCCTCCTGCTGCTGTGGCCACAACTGTCCTAAAGGTGGAGGAGAGAGAATAATGGCATCTCACTGCTCAACAGTCTTTGCTGCCATACCAACCATGAAATATAGAGGGGATCACAGGGGATCAGCAGTTAAGAATGAATTTAGGACTTGGGGGGATAGCTTGAATGTTCTCTGCTTTAGCTCATAGTTGTCTGCCCAAATGAGGAACTTGGCCCATCACCCCTACTTATGATGGCAACTTCATCATCATCATCAAGGTTTATATAGTGTTACATTATTTACTTTACTATTTTAGTAAACTAATGCTGTCACGTAGCTGCAATTTTTATATGTCTTTGCAGGTGATGCATCTGGAAGATTATGAAGAAGGAGCTATTTTCTCACATATAACTCATGGCCCTTATCCACTAATTATTGCTTATACGCTATTGACCCTTGATAGTATGCTTTACCTGCTCCTAGGGATTTATTTCGATCAAGTGATTCCAGGTATGTTAGAATCAAAGAAAAATACAAAAAAAAAAAACCTGAACAACATCAAGGGTTTGGTTACATATTAAGTATTGTGATGCATATTATATGTGGTGAAATACTCATTTTAAGTGTATCATCATCCTTACTAGAATTGTGTCCATACTAGAAATTTTCATTCTCAACCTCTTTAAATTCATTCTAATCATTTGGGAAATATGTTGCAGAACCAAAATGCCTGGATATGTTATGACCTCTGGGCACTATCGAAATTGCCAGTTCATATACAATGTATGTGATTTACAATCCCCACTGGGATTAATGCAGACTGGAACCTGTTAATCATATACTCCAAACTACCCAAACTATTAGTTATATTTCATAATTCTGGTATATATGCTTCTGGTCTACTAATAAATAATAGTAAATCACCCACATATCTGTCTGTGCTTAATAAAACCATCCTGATCTGAATGAACAACTATTATTATCACCACTGGCTGAACTCTATTTGACAAAATCACTTTTAGTATCTTCTGTGTTAATCAAAGAAATTTCCCTATAATTTGCATACATGGTTTTCTATTCCTAAGTGTGGTACAAGTCATACATCTACACATCATAAATTGAAGTTGACTGGGTGCCTAAGCATTTTGATAAATACAGAAAAGCTTAGGGGTCAGAAAGTTTGAATGTGCCTTTTACCATTCTATGCTGTTGCTCTAATACTCCTGTAGGATTCAGAAATGGTCGTTAATCATGGGCATTTTAAATGCAAAACTTTTATATCCCAAACCTCCTTAGATTTGGAGCCAAGAAATAAATAGCACCTCAATATAAAATTAAAGCAGAATTTCAACTTGCACATAGTGTATATGTATGTCTGTGGCACCAGAGATGTATTTGTAATTCATGCTAAAAATTACATGCCAGTCTGTAGTACTGGAAGATTTCCTGGGTTACAAAATAAGGGCTATAGTTTGCACAAGTCTAAAAATTAGCAAACTATAAACAGAAAACTGTCCAAACCTGTAATTATACTGTGTAATCCATATGTTTACAGATTCTTTCTCATCTTTTTTTACCCCTCAGGGGAATATGGATTGCGGCGAAGCTTTTTCTTCTTCCTAAAGCCCTCATTTTGGGTAAAGCGAACAAGAAATTATAAGGAATTGTATGAAAGCAGCATTAATGGAAGCTTAGAATTCAATGAGATTGTTGAGCCTATATCTTCCGAATTCCAGGGAAGAGAAGCTATTAGGTATGACAGATGATGCTGAAATTTAACCTGAACCTATTGTTAGTTACTAATTGTTTTTGCACTTAGAAAGAAACTGGCTGCGTTTGCATGAAACGATAAAGAACCTTGGCTTAATAAATAATTTTGTGTACAAGCAGCATGCACACACTTTCCGATTGCTGCAAGCAAATCAGCTCAGTCTGACATTTGAATGCAGGAGTGTTGTTCATTTCCCCCTAACAAGCAACTCTTGGTAGGCAGCCTTCAATCAAGGCTTGCTGTTGACTTTCAAATTCTGGTTCATTAGTGATAAACAAACCACACTCCTAGGTCACGTGAAGGGAAGAGGAAAGAGTTGAGTAATCCTCTGCATGTACATTATGGTTTATTAAGCCAGGGTCCTTGGCTTAACATTGCAAGCAAATATGGCTGCTGTGTGAAGTATGCATGCAGTGATAATTAATTTGTCAGTGTTATTATGCACACTCAAGAGGAGCAATGTGATAGTTTTCATATGCAAATATAGTTTGTCATTGTCCTGTGAAGTGATACTTCTGTCATTGATTATTGGCAAAGGAAAAAAAGTCCATATTGAGAAAAGACAGTGTTAATCAGTTTTGGTTCTATCAAAACATACATTGTAGACCAGTACCTGTGCAAGTGATCTGAAGCTCCATGTATTGCTTAAGATGCAAATGTTGCATGTTGCACATACTAATATTTCTTTCCTGATAAGAGTCAACAAGGGAGTCACTGCATGTACAAATCTCTGTTGCTTGTTGACTAGTCAGTTTGCAATTGAGGCAAGGAAGGTCATTTTGCTATGCACTCAAAGTACTATGCCTTTGCGTAGGAACCAGCTTAGTTTCAATCAGAAGTGAGGCATATTCAATCCAATCAACCTTGTGTGCCATTTACCCATATTTTCCTTAGTTTGACAAGAAGCCAAATAGCAAAAAGTGATATTTGTGGTTTAGAAATGTTCCATTTCATCTTTTTCACTGTATTCTGTGGTTCAGACTCCTCCTCATTGCATCCATTTCTCAAAATGTTTTATGAGAGATCAAAGTCTGGAAGAAATCATAGTCAAATTATATGTTCAGGAAAAGTATGTGGTACTTTCTTTCTGGGAAGGGGTTATGGCATAGTTTCCCAGGAGCATTGTACTACTTTTGAATATGAAGATCACCTTGCATTGTAAACCAAAACAGGAATATTCAAGCTAATATAAATATGTGGTAGATGCATATTCTTTGATTTTTATCTTGCTTGGTAAATTTTTACCAAAGTTCTGTGTTTCTTTTTGAAAATAAATTTATCTTTTCTTCTTTCAGAATCAATAATGTCCAGAAATCATATATTAAAAAGGGTGAAACTGTGGAGGCCCTGAAAAGTAAGACTTCTTAGGTTTTCAGCTATCTGCCACAAGTGTGAGTCCTTGTTCTTTAAGTGTTGCCTGTTCGTTGTTTTCTGACAGTGACTATTTGCATGTCATGCTAAACCGTGGTTGAGCACAACATGCACTAGCAGAAATGAGTTTCAGCAAGACTTGGGCTTGCGCACTTCCTTCTTTTCTTCCCATATGCCTGGCAAGGTGAGTCCAGAAGATTTTGATTCTGCTTTACCGAAATCACATCTTAACCATGGTTTAGCATGGTGTGATCAAGGAGAAATAAGCTGCACCAAATCTTAGGATTGTGCACTGCTATTCAAACTGGGTTTCTTACTTCCAAACTGCTCTTGACCAAGCCAGTGGAGGAAAGGGGAGCACATGAGGCCAAGGCTCAATGCAAACATGGCCAATGGGAGCAATGGTATAGTATGTGGGTGAGTTTCTCTTTACTGACTACTCATCTGTGATCAGTAAATATCTCAATAAGGAAACATCAGTCAAAACAAACTTAATCTGTACACAACTGTGTGTTTGGCTTTATTAAATATTAAATGTTCTGTTAATGGTGGGGTTTTTCTTAAGAGTAATCGATAGTGTACTCTATGTAAAGGTAAAGGTAAAGGTAAAGGTACCCCTGCCCGAACGGGCCAGTCTTGACAGACTCTGGGGTTTGTGCGCCCATCTCACATCTATTGGCCGGGGGCCAGCGCTGTCCGCAGACACTTCCGGGTCACGTGGCCAGCGTGACAACGCTGCTCTGGCGAGCCAGAGCCGCACACGAAACGCCGTTTACCTTCCCGCTGGTAAGCGGTACCTATTTATCTACTTGCCCCCGGGGGTGCTTTCGAACTGCTAGGTGGGCAGGCGCTGGGACCGAGCAGCGGGAGCGCACCCCGCCGCGGGGATTCGAACCGCCGACCTTTCGATCGGCAAGCCCTAGGCGCTGAGGCTTTAGCCCACAGCGCCACCCGCGTCCCTGTACTCTATGTAGCAGTGGCTAAATACTTCCTGAAGCTTGTAGCAATACTATATAATGCCATTAATTAATCCCCTTCCTTTTTCATTTCTTATTAGGTTTATCCTTTGACATTTATGAGGGTCAGATCACAGCATTACTTGGACATAGTGGAACAGGAAAAACAACATTAATGAACATTCTTTGTGGATTGTCCCCACCTTCTGATGGTAAATATGTGCCTACTTCTGTTCTCTTTGCATTTGTCTTAAAGAGCGTAAATGGAAGAAATCCCCTGGAAGCCTATTTTGTGGTTTTTGTTTTGAAATATGTAACCCTTGGGATGGGCTTAATGTAGGTTCTGACTCAAGACCCTACTCAGGAAACCTGGGACAGTTGAATGTTTGAATAGAAGCCTTCTCTCAACACACACACACAAATATGTGCAGGCAGTGCTATTTATTCAAATAATAGTGGATCAACAAGAGATTAACAGTGTAGGGAGCAATACAAAAATATATTTTAGTCTAGTTCATTCCACTGTCTCTCAGGGTCCATCTATGCCAAAGGAAGTTTGTGCCCTTAGGTCTTACTCATGGTCAGTTAAGGGATTTGGCCCATAGATGCAGAATTTGAGAGCATCACAATACTGTACAGTCAGACCTTGGTTTTCGAATTTAATCTGTTCCGGGAGTTCATTCGACTCCTGGAACAGTTCGAAAACCAAGGTGCTGGACGTTCAGCTTCCAAAAATTGTTTGAAAACTGGAACAATCACTTCTGGTTTTCAATTGTTTGTGAGCCAAAACATTCAAGTTCAAAGGTGTCTGGCTTCTGAGGTTCCACTGTAATGAAGTCCAGCTAGCAGGTCACAGCAGAGAGGCTGCAGTGCAGGAGCAGCTGAGGTGTGCTGCAGTAAAGAACCACAGCAGATGGTAGACCCCAAGGCTTCTGTGACTCCACAGCTGCAAACCAGTAGTAATGGTTTATTCAGCCAGTAAAGCTTAACAATTCCTCGTTTCAAGCAGTGTGCAGGAGAACAGTTCAGCTCTCTTCCAAAAGATTCCCCCTCTCTCTGATCAGGTCTGTGATCCCTGCTTTCCAGAGGTTACTTTTGGGGCATCCAGCATCACTCTTATTGAGGGTAGCTAGCTGACAAGAAGGCACAAATGGTCTTCATTAACAAGCCATTCATTAACTAATTCCAACTTTTACAATAATACATAGAGTGCCGCTCTAGCTAACGTGCTGAGTTTGGACACTGTGTTTTCTCTGCACTTTCTGCTTCCAACTCTTTAGTGGCGTGCATTCTTTTCTCTACAGCTTCACAAATCAGTTCCAAGAGCTGTACTGTTTCTAATGTTTTCTGATTTGTGTGCGTGTTGGTGGTAGTGCATAATTTTTTTTGATCGCTTTTATTTTAAAATCAACTCTGCATGTTCAGCGATATTAGACACTTTGACTTTTGGGGCTGTTCTGCCTCCGGTTTGAGCTAGCTGCCTCTAGATATATGTTCTACGCTGGTAGCCATCACAGTGTTAACATTTCCACTCTTGCTTTTCATGCATTAGGATTTGCATCGATTTATGGCTGTAGAGTTTCGGAAATAGATGAAATGCTAGATATAAGAAAGGTAATTGGAGTCTGCCAGCAGTCAGATATATATTTTGACGTATTAACCGTGGAAGAGAATTTATCAATAATAGCTTCGGTTAAAGGAATACCTCCCAATGATATGATACAAGAGGTGAGTGCAGGCTAATGACAATATTCCATTATGCTTTCATAAATATATTCCATTATGCTACCATAATGTCTGCAAGCCATCTGGAGCCTTAAGGATAGGGCATTTAACATGAAATACTTCTTGTCCTTGGTTTAAGGTCCAGAAAGTTTTACTCGATTTGGATATGCACCCCATTAAGGATAACCAAGCTAAAAAACTAAGTGGAGGACAGAAAAGAAAACTGTCGGTTGGATTTGCAGTTCTTGGAGATCCAAAGGTAAGCACCAGAAGGTCAAAAAGGTTGATTGATGCAGCAATAATATGTAATTTCTTTACAAGAAATGTGTTTCTCTGCCCTGCTTGTATGGTAAAGTAGTAGATATATAGAATCAGTTACATGGCATATTTATTATGCAGATTTGTGCACCCATTCTAGTAGTTGTTGAAACTAGAGATAGAAGCATCTGTCTGTCTTATAGTGGCATCTCACAAAGTTAAAGGAATCCAGAAGGATGCAGATTTCAGTGTGAACCACAGGTCTAGTCTGCAAATTGGTTAAGGGATATCTGTCTTCAAATCCTAGTTTGTTGGGTAGCTATTCCAGCTCTAGTTGAAATGGATCAAGGTAGTCCCTTCCTGTTCAGTTCTGACAACGTGCTTGCCCATCTCTCAGTAACAACCATGCCAGAAATGTGGACAGGGCCACTGGGACAATCTAGCAAGAAATCTTTGAGCCAATGCTTGCCTTGCTGGAGCTCTATTTCCAACTGTATGTCAAGTGTTGTTGTGGAATGGGGATGTTTTATCAGAGTTAACCACCTATATTTACCTGCGTGCATTTATTTTTAACCTCTGTACTACTACATTTGATTGGTCATAATATGGCTTTGTGCATTTGCCATATAGTCCTCAACTTCCAGTTACCAACATTGAGGTTGTTGGTTTAAATTTCCTCATTGTTACTGATCAGAGCCAGTTTAGCAGCTGCATATGTATTTAAGTCATATTTAAGCTGCGTATTTATTTCAGGCAATCCTACATAACAGGAGGCCTGGAGGCCTATTACATCCCCTCCCTTTGAGTGTTTGGAGCCTCCTAGGATAATTCCAAGCAAGTTGTTTGCAGCTCTCTTCCCACTACTTTGTGAAAGCATCTTAGGCACTTTTATACATAACACCAGACGGTGTGGGCTAGGGCTTCTGATCGTCTTTTCCTACATCAACATGGCTATGCTGAAATGGCTTCCAGAATAACATAAGAAATGAGCTAACGATCCATTCACAGTCCATCAGAAGTGGTGATAGCACTGAAGAATGTCTATGTCACTACATCTACATTGCTCTTGGAATGGTGCCAACATTTCTCATCCAAATTTCTCCCCAGAGTTTTTGCAGTTCTTTACTAATGGAAAGGTTAATGAGAATAATGCCAGAATCTCTGATGTTGTTTGATTTGTACTTCTGGACTGTGTTTCTTTTGGTAGGAATGGATTTGTCGTAATTATTATAAGGGGTGGGTGTGGGCATGTGGGTATATGAGACTTCTCAGTTTGCAGGAGCTGAACAGGATGTGTTTCATGAAGCAGAGTGTTTTAAAAATTATTTTATTTTTAGTATATTCCCAAACTACTGGCAGGCAGACTGAGACCGTGAAATAAAAACTTACAATAACAGGAGACAATGTGCTTGAGGAAACAGTAGGGTTGCCATATTTCAAAAAGTAAAAATCCAGACACAAAAGTTGTTGAGCTTTTTTCTTGGGATCTTATCTAGTCAAACTGTTTACATATCTGATAGAAGTGATGATAATGATAAACGATATTATTGATAAGGGATAACTGTTACTTTCAAAATGAATAGCTAGTCCATTGTTTTCCATGGCCAATATTTAGGTATTACTCTTAGATGAACCAACCGCAGGCATGGATCCATGTTCACGGCAAACAGTTTGGAACCTCCTGAAAAATGGAAAATCCACTCGAGTGACTGTGTTCAGTACCCATTTCATGGAAGAAGCAGACATTGTTGCTGGCAAGTGCAATTTGGGGGCCTTTGTGTTAGTACCAGTTTGGTAATATGGCCAGCTTGTTGCTGTATGAACTGATATAACTGAAGGTACCTTCTGTTCTTGCTTCTAGATCGGAAAGCTGTGATTTCTCAAGGAATGCTGAAATGCCTTGGCTCCTCTCTGTTCCTTAAAACAAAATGGGGAATTGGCTACCGCTTGAGGTATCTGTAGTCTGAAAGTCTATTTCAATGTGTTCATTATTTTCCACTTTGCCTGAATTTTACAACTGATTTAAAAAACACCCAGTTTGGTTAAATGGAAGTATAATAGCAATGAGTAAACCTTGTAAATATGAACACTAGTTGGTTCATACTGCCTTATTTTCTTTCTTAATTATCACTACAAAGCAACTGTTACAAGGTTATAAAAAAGCATTTGTCAGAACAATTATATGTCTATCCACTCAGAGCTCCCACTAAATTTAATACCACCTACTCCCAGGGAAGTGAGTACAGGATTGCATTCTGAATAAAATATTAAATAATAATTGGATCAAGCAGGCTTATACCTGCTAGAAATTTCAGTAACATCCACAAAGTACTGAATGGAAATATGATTGAGTGTATCAGGTAGAGTTGCCCCCAAACGCCAAAACCCCCGCAATTTTTTTATTGACTTGCTTAATATCAGGCATGAAGAAACAAGGGGTCCAGTTTGGACTGCCAAGCCATTTCTCCCAAACATTGCCAACCTGTGCATCAGCTACTATCATTGGTGATGTCAGCAGGTTGGCTGGACCTTCTTGGAAAGCCATCTCTTCAGCCTCTGAAAAGGATCAGTGTACCTTCCAAGAAGAAAAAAGAGTCTGCTACCTTTTTGCTGCTGGAGAGCAGCAGCAAAAGTGGGAGAGAGAAAATGCTGCAAAGAGCACTCAGTCTCCACTCTCCTATGCTCAGTCAGGAGTGTGGATATTAATTTAAAGCAGCCATTCTTTGCAGTAGTTTCCCTCCCCCTTTAAAGTTTGCTGGAGGAACTGCAGCAAGGAGCAGTGTAAGCAGAAGGGATTTTGACAAGTGGGCTGGGCAACCCATTTGTCAATCACATTATGTCATAGGGAGATGTGATTGACAACTAGATTGGTCCACCCATCTGTCAGAGTCAGCCTGCTGAAGAGAACTGGCCCTTAGAAACAAAAAAGGCCCACCTCTGGAATATATCTCAAATGTTTTTATGATTTATCTGTTAGAGTTTTAGATAATTTATGAATAAAGGTAAAGGTAAAGTATTACGAATACTTATATGTAAATTTTGTTTTTCATTTGGATTAAGAAAATAAAGTTTATATGTTAAATTGGTTTACAATATGTTATTTTTGTTACTTAAAAAACAAACAGACCATAGAGTCCCACCTTGTAAATAATAATTAAACATTGTATGTGTGTTTGTTTTTCCTTAGTATGCAAATAGACAGGTACTGTAACACAGAAGGCACAGCATTTTTGATCAAGCAGCATATCCCTGGAGCCAGTTTGTTAAAGCAGACTGAAGAGCAGCTTGTGTATGCCTTACCTTTTAACGACATGGACAAATTTTCAGGTACACCTCATCTCCCCTTTGAACACTAGTGAAAATTGGAGAGCAGATGAGGAAAATAATGAAATTCATGGAAAACTAAATTGAAATGGACTTCAAGAGAAATAACATAGGTTTTGGGCCTGTTATGCAAGGAAAAGAGATGGTATTTATTGTGAAAGGGGTCAAAACACCCCAAACTATGTTTGGTTTGTGTTTTGTTTTTTGTAATCTTCCTTCCTTCCTTGGCAAGCTTTTAATAAAAATTATATAGTAGCAAGACAGTTCCCAGAAAACAACAAAAAACCCTCAATTTCAGACACATTTTTGACACTCTGATAAATGAAGGAAAACATTCACCTTTTGTTTCATGTGGCTTTGAACTGTTACGCTATATGCAATCGTTAAACAATAGTGGCACCAAAGGCTTTTTTGTTGTTACACTCAATGGCAAACAGAAATAAGGCAACATGATTGCAAGAAATGTAATAGCTATAAAGCTCAGTGGGAGAGAATAAACTTTGCATGCAGAAATCTCTGGCACCACCAGGTACGTCTGGGAAAGACTTGTGTCTGAAGCCCTGGAGACCCACTGTCATCGTAGACCAGCAGACAGACATAATACGCCCATCCAGATACCTAATTTGGCACTCAAGGCAGGCTATTTTTCTCTAAACCACTCTCGCCTGTTCTACCCCTCATGCCATATATGATATGCAGTCATAGAATCGTAGTGTGTGTGGAGGGGTGTCATCTAATTCAATCCCCTGCAGTGCAAGAGTCATAGCTTAAGGAATCCCTGACAGATGGCCATCCAACTTCTGTTAAAAAAATTCCAGTGAAGGAGAGTCCGCCCACCTCCGGAAGTAGTCAATTCTACTGTCAAACAGCTCTTGCCATCAGAAAGTTATTCCTAATGTTTAGTCAAAGTCTCCTTGAACATCTTTGAGGGAAGGTAAAGATGCAACTCCCTGCTGAAATTGTTTGCAGGCACTTGCAAAGCCCAGTTTGTTTGCCCGCATGGTTTGATTACATCACAGTGGTGTCAGGTGATTGACCCGTCCGCAATCCCATCCATCAGCAATGCATTCAATCCCTGCTCTAGGTAGGGACTGGTCAATGGTATAAGACAGCTTCCTATATTTCTATTTCCAAGCAGTAGCTCGGCAGCGGCTGCTGCTGTTGCTGTTGCTACTATTACCACATCTATTCCTGCTTCTTCTTCTTCTAGCACTGTTTGCTGACCTAGACATGCATTCCCATTTGGGTGTTATTTCTTATGGCGTTTCCATGACTACCTTGGAGGATGTGTTCCTCAAGCTGGAAGTTGAAGCTGAAATTAACCACACAGGTGAGAATCAATGACAGTACTTCCTGTAGTACATTACAAAACAATGATTTGGTGGCGGGGGATAAATTCTAAGTTGCCTAACCTGTTACCCTCCTTAGATTTCAGTGCATTTAACTCGGAGCAAGCTGAAGATGAAATGGATGCAAAATCTATGGATGAGTTAGAGCAAAGCCTGCTTATGCTATCTGAGACAAAATCGTGTGTACTAAGCAATAAGTCTCTTTGGAAAAAACAGGTTTCTACTCTGGCAAAAGTTCATTTTCTTAATTTCAAACGTGACATCAAATCACTCACGGAAGTGTAAGCATCTTGGCTTTCTGTTTCTTAGTCCAAAATAGGTTAAAAGGTTAAAACAGACCGCAGCCCAGAGTAAAGACTGCATCTCAGATTGGCGCCTTGTGTTGCAGCACCTGATAGGGAAATAGTGAGTACAGCATGTGTGTGCGTGGAGGAATTGCTATTGAGCCTCTTCGTTGCTTCCTATGCTGCACACATGTAAGCAGCACGCTGCATCGTTGTGGAGAATGGAAGGTCTGTGTAGTTTCCCCTTATCTCTTATTGCAAGTTAAATTTGGGACTCAAATAGCCGTTGTTGTTGTTGTTTAGTCGTTTAGTTGTGTTCGACTCTTCGTGACCCCATGGACCAGAGCATGCCAGGCACTCCTGTCTTCCACTGCCTCCCGCAGTTTGGTCAAACTCGTGCTGGTAGTTTTGAGAACACTGTCCAACCATCTCGTCCTCTGTCGTCCCCTTCTCCTTGTGCCCTCCATCTTTCCCAAATAGCTCAATTTTTTCTCAAATAGCTAGCATCCAGAAAAGAGAGAGAGAGCGTACATATGTGCATGCATGCTTGAGAAACACAAGGGAGATGTATGCATGCCTCCTAATCCCTATAATGTTCTAGTGTGCCAAGGAGAAGCCTGGAGATAGTTGGGGCTTAAGTGTGTTCATTCAGCCTTATTATATTAGATTACTTCTGGGCCCCCCTCACCTTTGCCAGCAATATCTGTGCGAATACTTAATGCGCTTCAAGAGGGCAGCTTGCCACATCCTGAAAAAATGTTTGAAAAGAAGTTCCAGTGAGGAAGTGGTAAATTTCAATCTGTGCACATTATTTACAAGGATAGAGGTGTTTGAAAAGAAATTGCATCATCAAACATCACATTTGGCTGCAGGTTTTCTTACCTAAGGCTTACACATGAACTTCAGGAAACTTTTCCATCTTATGTTTTAACGATCCAAAAGAGAAGGAGCCCACGGAAGGAAAATAAGTGATTGCATTCATGTCATGCTCCAAGAGGGACAGATTGCTATTGCTTGAGACTGGGGGCTCATCCACATTTACCTTTCCTCTCTTTCAAGGCATGATCTGTGCGTTAAAGCTGCAGGTCTGAGCACCGTTTTTGTTTTTAATCCTCTGGAGCTTTCCCCACGCAAACCTGCTCTTTAAAGCTCCATTGGAGCAAGCGTCAATGTGTGGAAAACTCAACTTGACATTGGCTCTGCTTGAGCACTAAATAATGGATTTTCATGGGGAAAGCTCTAGGACAAAATAAAAAATAAAACCCAAGCACAGACCTGTGCCTCGAAAGAGCAGGGAAAAGGTAAGTGTGGATAAGCCCTCTGACTATAATGCTAGTTTTTCAATAACACTCCCTGCCCCTTAACCTTTCTGAACTTTTTAAATACCACACAAGGTGCCTTAGATATCATACTCAAGGACTGCTGTCTCAGTGTAGCTGTTTACAGGCTTGTACTTTTAGTATGTGGATGAGTGAAATCATTATTTAATGACTTGTCATCCAAAGCAGGGATTGCAGCCAATTTTACCAGTGGATACAGTTTTAAGGGTATTCTTCCAGAGATGCTTGGGCAGGTCAACCTGGTTCTGATCTAGCAAGGTCCTTTCCTTTGTTACTGCGAAAGAGTACATGCTTCTCATCCTGAAGTTATTTTGAATATGTGTTTTGTATTGAATAAACTTAAGACAGATTGGTGCTTCCAGTAAAACAATGCAAAATCACTTAGAGGTTTTACAAAAATTAAAAAGCATACAGATTGTGTTAAATAAAGAAATACTATGGATGATGGCTATTCAGTCTACCTCTGCTCTAAAGGTCACCATTCTTTACACTAATTTGTACCAGCTTTACGTGTACTTTTTTCTTCTTATTTCAGGTTTTTGCTATTAACAGTGTTCCTTGGTGTTGAGATTTATATGTTCAATATGTATCGGCAATACTTCAAAAATGCAGTGGTTCCTGTTACGTTTTCTCCAGACTTATACTTTCTTAAACCAAATGAAACTCATCATAAATACAAAAGCAGTCTCCTTGTTCAGAACTTCACTGGTAAGTTACTTTTCGATTTATTTGCTTTTATTCATTTCACCATCTGGCATTTCATTATTTTATTTTTACTGTGTGACATACAGTAGGAATAAATTAAAAGTGTAATTAAGTTTAACAGCAATCAGTGTAATGAATTGTTAGCTTGAAGACAGGTAGAAAAACCAGCCCTCTGGCAAGTCTGGTTTGATTCCCCCACCCCATTCAATCACAAATTGAATTTAAAGATATGTTTCTAGAATTGTATCTGGCCAACTTCATGGAACAGACTTTAAATAGTTTGATTTTTTACCAAAAAGCTGAAAGCTTTACAGCAGCATCAGTTAGTGGGCAGGGTATAAATATTTAAAAATAGATCAATAAAATAAGCAACATTATTTCATAATTATAGTGATTACATGACAGCACAGTTAGTGTGTGTGTGTGTGTGTGTGTGTGTGTGAGAGAGAGAGAGAGAGAGAGAATATATACACATATTGTCAGTGCTTCAAGAGTATTGATCTCCTTCATGCACAAAGCAGACCCACTCAAATAATTAACTTTCATTTATTTCAATGTGTCGGGCCTGAGTATGACTTAATTGAAATTCACCCTAAAACTCTAAGGGTATTTTGATGTTTATACGGGACTTCTGGAGCCTTCTTGTTTGCTGCAATACCAGTGCTAACTCTAAATGTTCAATAATAATATGTATCTTTGGCATCGCAGGGAATGGGGAAACTCTTTGCACGCAAGGAATCTTTGTGCCTGTGAGACTAACCTTTCAACTTTCTTTATTGTCTCAACCTAGGATCAGACATTGATGACATCATCAGCTCTCTTATACGCCAGAATGTACACACAGAAATATTCAATGGCAGTGACTATGTATCAGTTGCTCCCCACAATGGAGCATTAAATGTATCTCATGTAGGCAAGGTGAGAAGAAATGCAGGTTAAATATATTGGGTCTATGTGGGCATTGGTTCTGTTTGCTGTCAGGGAGTTGGGGTGCAAAATGAATTTTTTCCCCAAGTGGGATAGGGGAGGTTTTGAAATTTGAAGAGGGAACTCGACTTAGAAACAGGGCGGTAGGTCTTTTTCCTCACTGTCAGCCTTGGTGGCAGCAGCAGTGGCAAGATCAAAGCTCACAGAGTTTTCTTTAATAGCTCACATGTCATTTCCTTTCTCCCAGACTGCCCTGGTGTTGTTCCAGCAGCACATAAAGTGCTAGGGGGAAGGAACGGTGGCACCAAAGATTTGTCGCTGATTATGCTCTTCAGACGCGGGTGGCGCTGTGGGCTAAAGCCTCAGCGCCTAGGGCTTGCCGATCGAAAGGTCGGCGGTTCGAATCCCCGCGGCGGGGTGCGCTCCCGCTGTTCGGTCCCAGCGCCTGCCCACCTAGCAGTTCGAAAGCACCCCCGGGTGCAAGTAGATAAATAGGTACCGCTTACCAGCGGGAAGGTAAACGGCGTTCCGTGTGCGGCTCTGGCTCGCCAGAGCAGCGATGTCACGCTGGCCACGTGACCCGGAAGTGTCCCCGGACAGCGCTGGCCCCCGGCCAATAGATGTGAGATGGGCGCACAAACCCCACAGTCTGTCAAGACTGGCCCGTTCGGGCAGGGGTACCTTTATAATAATAATAATAATAATAATTTATTATTTATACCCCGCCCATCTGGCTGGGCCTCCCCAGCCACTCTGGGCGGCTTCCATAAAAACCAAAAATACAATAAAATATCACACGTTAAAAACTTCCCTGAACAGGGCTGCCTTAAGATGTCTCCTGAATGTCAGGTAGTTGTTTATCGCCTTGACATCTGCTGGAAGGGTGTTCCACAGGATGGGCGCCACTACCGAGAAGGCCCTCTGCCTGGTTCCCTGTAGCTTTGCTTCTCGCAATGAGGGAACCGCCAGAAGGCCCTCGGCGCTGGACCTTTACCTTTACCTTTTATGCTCTTCTTGTTGTTGTTGTTTTCAGAACTACATCTTTACAGCTGCTTTTAACTGCACCATGAAACACTCTTTACCAGTTATGATGAATATCATTAGCAATCTGTATCTGCACAATTTAAATGTCACAGAAAACATCCATGTCTGGAGTAGTTCGTTCTTCCAAGTGAGTAAATGCAAAGTCCAAAAAAAGTTCTTGTAAAATGAAGTTGCATTCCAATTTGTGACAAGTTGGCCTTTGTGTACATTGGATTGCATGACTTGTGATCTCCAAAACCAAACACGTCTTAATTGCCATGTGTTGTGGTTTCCCAGGTATTCCCTGTTTCGCAGCCCTAATCAGGCTGCAAAACAGATTATTAGTATTAGTTTTCAAACTTTTATTGTTCTGTCTTTCAAAAGAATTAAAAATGCAAAAACCTTTAAACTAAATACAGTAGTGCCCCGCAAGACGAATGCCTCGCAAGACAAAAAACTCGCTAGACGAAAGGTTTTTTCGTCCGCGATTTGCCTCGCAAGACGAATTCCCCTATGGGCTTGCTTCGCAAGACGAAAGCCCATAGGGAAATCTCCGGGGACCTCTTTTAAATGCTAGCGGTGGGGAGCAAAGCCTTTCCCCCCCCCTCCGGCCTTCAGAAGAGGTCCAGGAAGGCTGGCGGGGGCCAAAAGGCTTTGCTCCCCAGCGCCAGCATTTTAAAAGCAGTCCGGGATAGCAGGGAAGCGCTTCCTGCTATCCCGGACGGCTTTTGAAGGCAGGAGAGATCCGCGAAGCCTGGGCGCGCTGCGCGCAGGCTTCGGCATGCCGGCAACTCTCCGCCAGCAGCGGCAGAGCTGCCGCTGCTGGCAGAGAGATCCGCGAAGCCTGGGCGCGCTGCGCGCAGGCTTCGGCATGCCGGCAACTCTCCGCCAGCAGCGGCAGCGCTGCCGCTGCTGGCGGAAAGGTCCGGGATGCCTGGGCCGGACAGCTTTTGAAGGCAGGCGGGGGGAGCAAAGACTTTCGCCCCCGCCAGCCTTCAGAAGAGGTCCAGGACCTGTTCCGAAGTGGGGAGGGGGGGCGGGACACCTGGCCCCGCCGCCCCACTTCGGAAAGCTGTTCCGAAGTGGGGAGGTGGGGCGGGGACACCTGGCCCCGCCGCCCCACTTCGGAAAGCTGTTCCGAAGTGGGGAGGTGGGGCGGGGACACCTGGCCCCGCCGCCCCACTTCGGAAAGCTGTTCCGAAGTGGGGAGGTGGGGCGGGGACACCTGGCCCCGCCGCCCCACTTCGGAAAGCTCTTCCGAAGTGGGGAGGGGGGTCGGGAACACCTGGCCCCGCCGCCCCACTTCGGAAAGCTCTTCCGAAGTGGAGAGGGGGGTCGGGGACACCTGGCCCCGCCGCCCCACTTCGGAAAGCTCTTCCGAAGTGGGGAGGGGGGTCGGGAACACCTGGCCCCGCCGCCCCACTTCGGAAAGCTCTTCCGAAGTGGGGAGGGGGGTCGGGGACACCTGGCCCCGCCGCCCCACTTCGGAAAGCTCTTCCGAAGTGGGGAGGGGGGTCGGGAACACCTGGCCCCGCCGCCCCACTTCGGAAAGCTGTTCCGAAGTGGGGCGGGGGGGCGGGGACACCTGGCCCCGCCGCCCCACTTCGGAAAGCTCTTCCGAAGTGGGGAGGGGGGTCGGGAACACCTGGCCCCGCCGCCCCACTTCGGAAAGCTCTTCCGAAGTGGGGCGGGGGGTCGGGAACACCTGGCCCCGCCGCCCCACTTCGGAAAGCTGTTCCGAAGTGGGGCGGGGGGGCGGGGACACCTGGCCCCGCCGCCCCACTTCGGAAAGCTCTTCCGAAGTGGGGAGGGGGGTCGGGAACACCTGGCCCCGCCGCCCCACTTCGGAAAGCTCTTCCGAAGTGGGGAGGGGGGTCGGGGACACCTGGCCCCGCCGCCCCACTTCGGAAAGCTCTTCCGAAGTGGGGAGGGGGGTCGGGAACACCTGGCCCCGCCGCCCCACTTCGGAAAGCTGTTCCGAAGTGGGGCGGGGGGGCGGGGACACCTGGCCCCGCCGCCCCACTTCGGAAAGCTCTTCCGAAGTGGGGCGGGGGGTCGGGAACACCTGGCCCCACCGCCCCACTTCGGAAAGCTCTTCCGAAGTGGGGCGGGGGGTCGGGAACACCTGGCCCCGCCGCCCCACTTCGGAAAGCTGTTCCGAAGTGGGGCGGGGGGGCGGGGACACCTGGCCCCGCCGCCCCACTTCGGAAAGCTCTTCCGAAGTGGGGAGGGGGGTCGGGGACACCTGGCCCCGCCGCCCCACTTCGGAAAGCTCTTCCGAAGTGGGGAGGGGGGTCGGGGACACCTGGCCCCGCCGCCCCACTTCGGAAAGCTCTTCCGAAGTGGGGAGGTGGGGCGGGGACACCTGGCCCCGCCGCCCCACTTCGGAAAGCTCTTCCGAAGTGGGGAGGGGGGTCGGGGACACCTGGCCCCGCCGCCCCACTTCGGAAAGCTGTTCCGAAGTGGGGAGGGGGGTCGGGAACACCTGGCCCCGCCGCCCCACTTCGGAAAGCTGTTCCGAAGTGGGGCGGGGGGGCGGGGACACCTGGCCCCGCCGCCCCACTTCGGAAAGCTCTTCCGAAGTGGGGAGGGGGGTCGGGAACACCTGGCCCCGCCGCCCCACTTCGGAAAGCTCTTCCGAAGTGGGGAGGGGGGAGCGGGGACACCTGGCCCCGCCGCCCCACTTCGGAAAGCTCTTCCGAAGTGGGGAGGGGGGTCGGGAACACCTGGCCCCGCCGCCCCACTTCGGAAAGCTCTTCCGAAGTGGGGAGGGGGGTCGGGAACACCTGGCCCCGCCGCCCCACTTCGGAAAGCTGTTCCGAAGTGGGGCGGGGGGGCGGGGACACCTGGCCCCGCCGCCCCACTTCGGAAATCTCTTCCGAAGTGGGGAGGGGGGTCGGGAACACCTGGCCCCGCCGCCCCACTTCGGAAAGCTCTTCCGAAGTGGGGAGGGGGGTCGGGAACACCTGGCCCCGCCGCCCCACTTCGGAAAGCTCTTCCGAAGTGGGGAGGGGGGTCGGGAACACCTGGCCCCGCCGCCCCACTTCGGAAAGCTGTTCCGAAGTGGGGTGGGGGGCGGGAACACCTTCTGAAGGCGGGCAGGGGGCGAAAGTCTTTGTCCTCCCTGCCTGCCTTCCCAGGGGCTTTTAAATCGCCCCGGACAGCGGAGAAGTCCTCCGCTGTCCGGAGCGATTTTAAAATGCCGCCCGCCAGCATTTTAAGATAGCCCCGCACAGCGTAGAAGTCCTCCGCTGTCCCAGGGTTTTTTAAAATGCTGGGGGTGGGAAGAAAAGCCCTTGTCCCCCCCCCAGCCTTCAGAAGAGGTCCGGGGACAGACTGTCCCCGGACCTGGTCTGAAGGTGGTTTCCCTAGGAACGCATTAATTGATTTTCAATGCATTCCTATGGGAAACCGTGCATCGCAAGACGAAAAAACCGCAAGACGAAGAGAATTGCGGAACGAATTAATTTCGTCTTGCGAGGCACCACTGTATAAGCAAAAACAGACTGATTTATCAATCCACGGTTAGACACCCCCCCAAAAAACCCCCTTAAAATTATATTTCACCTTGGGTTTTTTCCCCTTTGTATTCTAATATTGCAATCTGTTATTTTGCAGAAAATTACTGACAGAGGTTTCATAATGGTGCTGGTTGTTCAAGCTTTGACAGTAGGAGTCACAATAACTGGATTGCCATCATATTTTTCCATGGACAATGCAGAAAACCACAGGGTAACTTTGTATTAGAACATACTTTTTTTAAAAAAAGCAATGTGAAATGTCCTATACATTGGTTCAACACAGTGATTCCTCAGACCAAATTCCTCAGAGGGAAAATCAGGAGTCACCATAGTTATTCCCTTGCCACCTATTTGGCATCATAACTTATTTTAACTGATTTCATACATTGTAGTGAATCAATTCAGGGCAGATATGGTTGTACGTAAAAGTGTTCAAATAGAATAAGGAAATAGCAGCAATATTTATAACTCCTCTGTTCAATCGCGCGGGTTGCAATTCGGCGCTTCTGCGCAGATGCGACTGCCAAAACCCGGAAGTAACCAGTTCCAGCACTTCCGGGTTTTGGCAGTCCGTAACCTGAAAAAACAAAACCTGAAGCGTCTGTAACCAGAGATATGACTGTAGTATTGTTCAGCTAATTGCTGCCATGCTGTCATAACTTGGGCTGGTTGTCATGCTGCATTCTAAAGAGCTTATTTATTGGGTTTGATTAGCAGGATATTCTGGTTCATATTCATTGCCACGCTAGGACTCAGGTGGAAATTGCAGATCATTCTAGTGAACTTTCATTTTACCAATCATCAAGAGTCATTTTGCTTTTTCTTCCTCAAACTACGCATTTGCTACTACCACCCAAACTGTCCCATTATTCAGTCTCAGGGGGAAAAACCACACCTGCTCTCTTAATTTTAATGATGCAACTATGTTTCGTTTCTTTTTCTTTTCCATGTGTCTTGTTTTTCTTTTTTTGCTCCATGTATGCCTGTGTTGACCAAACCTTAAGTTCAGAGAGTAAACACAAATTTTAAAACTTCCAGCCAAACTTTCATATATTCTCTGCAGATGCTTACATAACTGCTTGTTTCACTACTTACAAAGAAACTGGCATAAAAGTAATTATTTAGATGGAAGTGATCCAAAAGCCTGTATCTTCCTTACACACCATGTTTCTTGTAGTATAACACAACTCCCGATATATTGTGGTGTTGTACACTGTTGAGAAGTCTTCTGCTAGCTTGCCCACAAAAAATTAACAAACGTTTTCTCCTTTCACAAATGGCTTTTTGGATCCCAACCTCTGGCTCTCTGAAAACCACAGCTATAGTAACTACAGTTGCAACTTCTTTATTCATTACATTTACTTGGGAGTAAACCACATGGAATTATATGGGATTAACTTCAGAGTAGACATCAGAGTCTAAATGGGAGTATATATTTTGGCTAAATGCTGCTTATCCTTTTTTAAAAAAAATAATCTAATTGCCTTTGACCTCAATATTCCTAACTAGGACTGTGCAGGCAATGGCCTATTGATCCCATGTTGTGCTGCCAGCCATATAGGATGAATAATAATAAATAATGCTTCTTAATTCCAAAGTCTCTGGGTGGGAGGCTGCAGGCATTACCTTTATTTGTTGCTTTAATATTATCTTCAGTGACTGATCTTGGGCTAGGTACTCACTGTTGTGCCCCACTGTAAAACAGGACTAATGTCCTCTAGAATCTAGATGATATAAATGAAATATAGTGCATATATATGTGTGTGTGTGTGTGTGTGTTATGCATTTGATTTGCCTTGTAGCCTGTGGCTTGCCTCCCTGCTTTTGCCAGCTGGAGCCATCTCCTTGCATGCATATTAGTTCCTGCTTTCTCCTTGTGGCATGTTTGACTCTGGATTGTGTTGGCCCTGCTATTGTCTGCCAAACCACACTGCTGAGCTGCTGGACTCCGCCCCTAGCCCTACCCACTCCTGTACAGGAATGTCCCTATTTTCACCCATGACATTTTGGGAGGTAAGTACTCCCTGGTGTGCAGGACTCTCTGCCATTGCTGTACTTTTCTTTGAGCTGCTCCCTAGTTTATTTTCTTAATAGGATATGTTCTTCCTCCATCTTGGTTCATTTATCAGTTAGGGGTGTTTGAGGTGTCTTGTATCAATTAAATTAGAAGGACTCTTGATGTATGTTCCCAATGCTTTTCTTCTAGAAAACCGTATGTTCCAGCCCTACAGATAAGCTAGTGGCCGAAGGCTCAATCACACTTCCATTTGTCCACCACTTTCCTCCAGGAAAACCCACAGTTTAGCACCGAATCAGAACAAATAGCGATCTGCAGAAAATCTGGTTGCTGTTTGATCTGATTTAGTGCTGAAGAGTGGGTTTTCCTGGGGAAAGTGGCAAACCAAAGCCAAAGCTACTCAGACCCATATCTATAAAGTACAATAAGTGTGGGTGAGCCCATAGAATGTTTTGTACTGTATTTTTTTTTTTAAATAGTTCATTCCAGATCATATTATCAAAAGCAAAAGTACAATTGCTGGATTTCCTGCCATTCCCCATATTTGACCTAGATTTTCATTTATTTTTTGCACCTTTGCAGATCAAAGCCTATACTCAACTTAAGTTATCAGGTCTTTATCCATCTGCATACTGGTGTGGGCAAGCACTGGTTGACATTCTTTTATATTACATTATTCTCCTCCTGATGGTCGGAATCTTGTTCATAGTTCACCATGGAATTATTTTTTTCCCTGAAGAGGCTCTTGCTGTGGTAAGTTTTGTTTTCTTCCAGATACTTTTATCCGTTCCTTGCTCCCCTTATTGGCGTCACCTCAACAACAGAAATCCAGTAGGATTCAGAAAAGATTTCCCGATGGCAGGAAGGAACCGTGTTGCCATGGAAAACCCCACTGCCCCTGTTGAAGGTGCGGGCAGGAATTACTAAACTACTGCTGGCAGGAATACCTGGAACCTTGGAAGGGAAGAATAGGGCCAGTGATAGAGCCACTGGATCAAAAATCAGTCTGTTTCCCTGGAGGAACCAATCCAGGTCTCTTTGCTGCACCATCCACAAAGAATAAAAATTAACTGCCCAGGTAGGCAGGAGCCGGCAGAACTGCGGATGTGATGGCAAATCTGCCATTCTTCAGCCCTAGTAAAGATTCTTTCCCACGGCACCATTTTATTTTATTTATTACAAAATCAGAATAACTTGGAGGTTCCCAAAGCATCTTACAGAGTACAGCAAGCCACAAGCCACATAGTTACTAAAATCAACAGAGCGGCAAAGTGAACATAAAGCAGAAATTGCCTGCGTAATGGCATTGCCTGCCATTTTACATGCTGCACTCACTGAAGTGTATTTCACACATCCTGCAATAAATAATGTTGTATACTTATGTTTTTCTGCTCTACTTTTAACCCAAAGAACCATCAACCTTTTGGCTTTTAAATTGGCATAGGAGCAGGTGGTAACACTGTAAATGAGTACAGCACACTGCAGGTAGTGAAAAACTTTCAACAATGTGCAATAATTAAGGGAGTCTTTGTATTTCCTTTTGTGTTTTTGTATTAAAAATATGACCCCTGATTTCATTTGCAAAACATTGCAGGGTAATAATAATAATAATAATAATAATAATAATAATAATAATTTATTTATACCCCGCCCATCTGGCTGGGTTTCCCCAGCCACTCTGGGCAGCTTCCAACAAAACACTAAAATACAATAACCTATTAAACATTGGGTGTATCTGAAGAAGTGTGCATGCACACGAAAGCTCATACCAAGAACTAACTTAGTTGGTCTTTAAGGTGCTACTGGAAGGGATTTTTTTATTTTGACTATGGCAGACCAACACGGCTACCTATCTACTACTATTAAACATTAAAAGCTTTCCTAAACAGGGCTGCCTTCAGATGTCTTCTAAAAGTTTGGAAAGGTGACAGATTGTATTCTGTGTTCTTAATCATTTTGTTGTGTTTTCATGTTATGCATAACTCAAATTTCATTTCCTCCCTGCAGATTTTGTGCCTTATTGGCTACGTTCCATCGGTAATTCTGTTTCATTATGTTGTCTCTTTCACCTTCAAAACAATACAAAACACCAAAGAATTTTGGTCATTAATTTTTTCAACAGTAAGTAAAAGTGCAGTACTTGATGCATCTTTCCTAGTTAATGCAATTTAGTATTTTGATTGACTGTTACATTTAAGAAATAATTATATGTCTTTTTTTTCTCATTTGGGTTGTAGCTCAGTCCTGCAAGTGCATAGTTTGCTGTACAGCATGTGCATGCAGCATGAAACCAAACTTTGCAGGATTAATTATTTGTCTCTTAGGCACTATTTGCTGTTCCTTTTATTCTGGATATTACTTTTTGCTTTCTTAGCAAAAGCAATCTATACAGCTGGTTTTTCAGTAGCCCACATGCAAATGAATGCTACAACATTTTTTAAAGATGGATAAAAAGAAATCAAATGGTGCTCTAATTTTATTGTAATTATCTTTATTTCTTTTCCCTTTTCAGGTAGCCTTGATTTGTGTTATTGTTATTGATGTAGCTTTTATTCAGTCGTACGCAATAGCAATTATAATTCACACGTGCTTTTCTATCTTCATCCCAATATATCCTCTTATTGGGTGTCTCATTTCTCTAACAGAGGTAAGTTTGCAGTGAACTAAAACAGTGATAAATTTTGTCTGTAGTTTCAAAAGTCTGGTGTGCGGGAGGCAATACATTTGATTAAAATTTCATTCCACATCACTCACTCCATGACTTAAGACTAGTTATGGGCAACCATCGCTGGGCTCAGGAAACTGAACTATTTTGAAAGTTGGAAAATAGGTAGTTGTTATTTCTTTTTTTTCTTTTTTAAATAAATTTTTATTCAATACAAGTTAAAATACATACATATTCACAACAAAAGAAAATACAAAAGAGAAAAACAAATACATCTATCCAAGGAAAAGGAATTAAAGAATATTTTGTCTCTTTTCATATTTACAGTTATTTATACCTCTATAAAATGCTATTCATGATAACACAGTGAAATGAAATGTAAGATATCAGAATAAAGAAAAAGGGAACAAAGAAAGAATAAAAAAGTAAAAGAAAAGATCATATATGAAAAAATTTTAAAAGTAGATAAGCACTCACAATACATAGCCATTTCCCATCTATATTTACATTCAATTGTATAATTTCGTCTTGTCCTTATCTACCTTAAATAAATTGTTTATTTTGAAAGAGAACAGAAAAAAGAAAAAGAAAAGAAAAATAACGACTTCCACCATTTACCTCACGCGTTTTTAATAATCCCTTTTTCAGAGCCTGTGTTCATATTTCATATTTTCCCTTTGGGTTTCCTTAATGTCTCACTTTGTATTTTTTATATTACACACAAGATTATTCTAAACACAACCAGATTTTTGTAGTTGAACCCTGGTTTTGTAAATAATCATTTAAACACTCCCATTGCTTCATAACCATAGTTTTGGATTTTCTCCATATTATACCTGTCAATTTTGCTAATTCCAGGTACTCGCAAAGTTTCCCCAACCATTCTCTTTTTGTTGGGATGCTTTCCTCTTTCCAATAGCTAGCAATCAAAATTCTTGCCGCTGTTGTCGCTTATAGAAATAAGTTATTTTTCTCTTTGTGGATATCTTTATCTAAGATTCCTAATAAATATGCCTCTGCCTTTTTTTAATGTGATGTCCTTATCAATTTTTTTATTTCGTCATGGATCATATCCCAAAAGATTTTAATCTTTGGGCAAGTCCACCACATGTGATATAACGTACCTTTTGTTCTGTTACATTTCCAACATTTGTCGTCGTTCCTTTTATTTATTTTTGACAATCTGTCAGGGGTTAGGTACCATCTGTGGTGCATTTTTCTGAAATTCTCCCTTAATAAATCACAAGCAGTAAAATTTATATTTTCCTCCCAAAAAGTTTTCCATCTTTCCAGATCTATCTCATATCCCAAATCATGCTCCCATTTTAACTTTCCCCTTTCGTCTCTTGTTCTAGGGTGGTTTTTGTTAATAGTCTATACATTTTTACAAGTATTTTTTGATCGCTCTGTAGTATTTCCTTTTCTAATTTTGAGGTTTTATTTTCAAATCCCCCCTTTTTATGTCTTTTTCATAAGTTGCTTTTAATTGATAATATTGTAACCAATTTATTCTAAATGTTTGTAATTGTTCGTAAGTTTTTAATTTAATATTTCTGTCTGCATCCTCTAATATTTCCCTATACGTTGGCCAAGTCTCTTTTACATTACTCTTTAATGTTGTAGTTGCTTCCACTGAAGAAACCCATTGAGGAGTTTTCTCAATAATTTTTCCTTTTGTTCTTTCCCATACATACAATAGAGCCTTTCTTACTATGTGGTTTGTAATTTTTTTGTGGTGTTCTTTTTTATCATAGAATAAGTAGCCGTGCCATGCATATATTTTGTCCCAGCCCTCTAATGTTAGGACTTCATTATCTTTTAATAATATCCATTTTTTTACCCAGCACCAACACACTGCCTCAAAATACTTCCTTAAATCTGGCACTGCGAATCCTCCACTTTCTTTTGGGCCCATCATTACTTCTGATTTTATCCTTGCTTTTTCCCCCTGCCATATAAAATTTGCAAGGTCTCTTTGCCAGCTTATAAAATATTTAGTTCCTATTACAATTGGAATCGTTTGGAATAAAAATAGAATTTTGGGGAGTATCATCATTTTAATCATAGATATTCTTACTCCTAATCATATTTTTAATTTTCACCATTTGTCCATGCTTTCTTTAATTTCTTTCCATTTTTAATATAATTATCCTTAAATAAATTTGTATTTTTATTGGTAGTCCATATCCCTAAGTAGTTCACTTTATTTTCTATTTTTAGTCCTGTTATTTCTTCTAATTCCTTTTTTCCTTTCTCGCCTATATTTTTAGTTATCAATTTCAATTTATCTTTGTTCAGTTTGAATCCTGCTACTTCACCAAATTCTTTCATTCTTTCCAATGCTTTATTTATACTTTCTTTTGGTGTTTCAGTTGTAATGATCACATCGTCTGCAAATGCTCTTACTTTATAACACTGTGTCCCAAGACATATGCCCTTTATTTCTTCATCCTTTCTCAGAGCTATTAATAGAGTTTCTAATATTGTTATAAATGGGAGTGCGGATAAAGAACATCCCTGTCGCGTCCCTCTCTCGATGTCGAATTCTTCTGTAATTCTTCTGTAATTTCATTGTTTAGAATTAATTTAGCTGTTTGTTTTTTGTAGATTGCTTGAATTCCATTCATGAATCTTTTACCTAAATTTAAGCTTTCACATGTTTTGATCATAAATTTCCAAGAGACACTGTCAAATGCCTTTTCAGCGTCTACTAAAAGCATTGAAATGTCTTTACTTGGATTCATTTCGGCATATTCTATTAAGTCTATAATTATTCTAGGGTTGTCCTTTATTTGTCGGGCTGGTAAAAATCCTGCCTGATCTTTTTTAATTATCCTTTTTAGCAGAGTTTTCATTCTATTTGCAAGGACTCCAGTAAACATTTTATAGTCTATATTCAATAAAGATATTGGCCTGTAGTTTTTTATAAGTCTCAAATCTGTACCTTGCTTTGGGATAAGGGTTATTAATGCTTCTTGCCACGAGTTAGGTATTTCTCCTTTGTCTAAAATTTCATTCATAATTAATTGCAATTTGGGTGTTATTATTTCCTCTAATTTTTTATAATATGTTACTGAGATTCCGTCTGGTCCAGGCGATTTCCCCTCCTTCATATTTTTAATCACTTTTTTAATTTCTTCAGTTTCAATATTTGAATTTAATATTGCATATTCTTCTTCTATATCTGGTAGTCTATTTTCTGATAGGTATTTTTGAATTTTCTTTTCCTCTTTTAATTCTACTTTATATAAATTTTTGTAATATTTTATAAAACTTTCTATAATTTGTTTTGGGTCAATGATTTCCTTTTCTTCGTCAATAATTCTATTTATTACTCTTTCTACCTGTCTTTCTTTGATAAACCATGGCAGCATCCTACCCGGTTTATTTGCCTGTTCAAAATATCTTTGTTTCGTCCATATAATTTTTTTCCCTACTTCCCTATTTATTAAATTTGATAGGTGGGCTTATAAATTCTTTATTTGTTGGAGGATATCTTCATTCTTTGGGTTTTTCACTAGGTCTTTTTCTTTCTCTCTTATTTGTTTATTTATTTCCATAATATTATTATCTTTATTTCTCCTTATCTTTCCCATTTGTTGTATTACAAACCCTCTCATATAAGCTTTGCTCGCTTCCCAAATCATTTTTTTATCCGTATCCTGATTTTCATTTATTTCATAAAATTCTTTCAATATTTCCTTTGCCCTTTTAACCCTTTGATTGTCTCTCCATACCCCCTCGTTCATTCTCCACCTTCCCTTAGTATGATTTTGAAATTTCATTATTACCGATACCGGATTATGATCTGTTATCGATCTGTTTAGTATTTCTGCTTTTTCTAAACTTAACATCAGCTTTTTTGTTAGCCATACTGCGTCGATTCGTCCCCCAGATTTTTTTGCCTCTGAGCAATGGGTTATATCTTTAACACTTGGGTTTTTTGTTCTCCAGGCATCATATAAATTAAAATTCTCATTTAAATGGAAAAAGGAGAGTGGTAATCTACCTGAACTTGACGTTTTCTCTCTTTGCGTTCTGTCCATTTCTATCGATGTTACTCCATTAAAATCTCCCATAATTACTATATTTTCATCCACATAATCCCATAATCTCTTCCAATTTTCTAAAAAAAAATCCTTTTTGTTATTCGGAGCATATATTCCCACCACTATGATTTTTCCTTCTTTTGTTTGTATTTCTACCCCAAGTACTCTACCTTCATCATCTTGGAATAACATTTGGGATTTCAACATTGTATTTACATAGATGACCACTCCCCTTTTTCTTTCCATTCCAGATGCTATATATTCCTGTCCTAGTCTCGTATTTTTTAACACCCTTACATGAGTTTTGGGTATATGAGTTTCTTGTATACATATGACATCCCATTTTTTCTTCTTTAATATACATTCTAATCGTTTCTCCAAAATTTACTGCTTAATCCATTAATATTCCATGAAATACATTTCAGTCTCATAATCCTTTGTTTAAAATACTCACAACTTTACTGTTATTATGTAGTTATAGTCTAGATTATGCTATTGTCCTAAGGTCACGTTGAAAAGGAAATAAAAGTTTCAGTCTTGTCCTTCTTGCTTCACTCTACCAGTTTTTCTCCTCCCAATTCCTCCCAGTACTTCCTCCAGAAGATTTTTGTATCTTCTACTGATCTGAAGGATCTCCTCCTGTCTTTATATGTAAATGACAGACCCTCTGGGAATTCCCATTTGAACCTTATTTTGTTTTTCTTTAGTGTTGATGTCATGAATCTATAATTGTCTCTCTGCCTCAACAGGTGTGTTGTGATTTTTCTCATAAATTCTACCTGCCTCCCTTCTATACAGAGTGGATCTGTCCTGCCTTGTTGTTATTTCTTGCAAACAACAACTGTTCATATATAGCATTTGATATAGCAATCTGAATTTAGGGGTATTCCAATAAAAGGGTGATTCAGATTGAAATCCACTTTGTGTTGGGATTCAGGGTGTGTGTGTGTGTCCTTCTATCCAGCCCTGTTGGCCTCCATCTGTATTGGAATTACTTAAGCTATTTTCTTATTTTGGTGGACGGGGGGTGCAATAGTTTGGTTTGTCAAACACAATTCTAAATCAAACTAGCTAGTGTATACCCTCTGCTAGTCAGCAGTAGACTGGTCTTTACAATACCATGGAATATGAGAGGTGCCATATTTACTCAAATGTAATGCACACCATTTCTGGCCAAATTGCACTGTGAAAATTAGGGTGCGCGTTAGATTTGATGGCATATTTGCATTCGCTAGCAAATGCTTTTTGGGTTTCAAGGTTTTGAAATTTGAGGTGCACCTTAGATTCGACTGTGCATTAGATTTGCCTAAATATGGTATTAGATGGCAGTACAAGTTCTCATTAGTGACCCCTGACTTTGGAATGCCCTTCCCTCTCAGAAGCAAGTTGTACCAGCACTGATGGAGTTTCAACACCAGCCTATTCATTCAAGCATTGTACCAAGTGTTGAGTTTCACCTTTTTGATCTAGTTATGTTATGTTAACTAATTATCTAGTTATTGCTTTTATTTAAGTTGCATTTAAATGAAGTCTATTGTTTTTCTTGTATTTTGATGCTCTCTTTGAAACAAGGAAAAGCAGGTTTGTTTGTTGTAAAAATGTATGCTTTTTGATGAGCTTCCTGCAAAAATCAGTCTGTGGCAGAAATAATTCAGATAAATTAATTGTTTCAAAAAGCATTGTAAAACCATTTGAAAGCATTTTCTAAATGGTAATATTATATAAATGAACTCAGAATGACTTGTAGAAATATGAGGGGGAAATATTGAAATAAGCATTTTCTGTATTGTTAGGTAGCAGAGAAGCTTGGTCGAAATATGGAAAGAAATACAGAAAGGCTATTGGTTTCAACAATAGCGGTAGGCACCATATTTTCCCTTAAGAATTTAAGAGATGGGTTGTCTGGATACACTTTTACATGTAATGATAAGGTGTTACTGTTTTTATTTTATTTCATAAAATGTATATATGCATGTAAAAAACCTCAAAGCGGTTTACAAAAAGGTGTGGGGCAGGTGAGCATGGTTTGGAGAAAGCTGCCTCTTGTGTCATATTTGATCCCCTGGTCGGTCAAGTCTGATCCATGGGCCAAATGTTTTCCATCACTGATCTATGGGGAAGACATGGCCATAATCATGGTCATTAAACTGAGCTTAAAGGGTTCTTTTAGAGTTATTTTGCTAAAACATAGAAGCAAGTATATGCTGGTGCAACTAGTCTTGCTTCGAACACTAGGTGAAGATCAGCCATTTTTGATGTACTCTTCCTGACCCTCCCACCACTGTGGCATATAAATGGTATTGAAGGATGTATAGCACAAGTTGCGTTGAGGCGTCCTACTAATTGCTTAAATAAATGCCCGTATTTTTCGCTCTATAAGACGCACCCGACCATAAGATGCACCCAGTTTTTAGAGGAGGAAAACAAGGGGGGGGAAGATTCTGAATCAAATGTTGTTGAGCAGGCTTTGCGCGGCTATCGCTGAAGCCAGAACAGCAAGAGGGATCACTGCGCAGCAATCCCTCTTCCTGTTCTGGCTTCTGGGATAGCTGCGCAGCCTGCATTCGCTCCATAAGGCGCACACACATTTCCCCTTACTTTTTAGGAGGGAAAAAGGGTGTCTTATAAAACGGAAAATATGGTAAATAGTTGTGGAGACAACCGACAGATTGTTGCAGAAAGGGAAATGTAATGAAGGTCTTAAGATGCTCCATCACTCTAATTGTATTGTATTATATATTGCTTTGTGATGCCTCACGTGAAGTGTGATACATAAAGTAAATAAATAATAATATTTTATTTATCTTTGTATTTATATTCTACTTTTTCTTCAAAGAGTTCAAGGCAGCGTACACACCTACTCCCTCCCCCCCTTTATCCTCTCAACAACCCTGTGAGGTAGTTTAGGTTGAGAAGAAATGACTGGCCCAAGGGTGAGCTTCATGGCCAAGTGGAGATTTGAACCCGGGTCTCCCAGGTCCTAGTCCCGCACTCTAACCACTACACCACACTGGCTCTATCTTACATTGTTTTGTGGGAAGAGAGTGGAGCAATGTGCAAAGAGGGGGGATGCATCTAGGGTCCTTTGCAAAGGAGAAAATCCATTTTATTTAATGTGCTTATTCCTTTCTTCTCTTTTAGCCCTACTTGCAATGTGTCATTTGGCTCTTCCTTCTACGCTATCTTGAGGTGAAATGTGGAGGCAAATCAATGAGAAATGACCCATTTTTCAGGTTGGTATGCCTCTATTTACGGTACTGAAATTACTACACCAAGCCAGTGTTAGTCAGTAGTGAACTGCAACAAAGTATGCACATTAAAAGTCTCTTGGTCCATGGAGAAGTGACCACTTGCTGATGTTTAGGGCTTAAGGGAGGGCTGGCGTTATTACTTAGATAGGTAATACTTTTAGGGACGTTAGTGGAGCAATTGGAGTCCAAGAGTTTGCCCTGGGATCCTTGCAGTGCCACAGTTTTTTCTGTTCATGATCTAAGAGTTGTGCCCTTGACATCCTTTCTGACACTGCTTTATTAGGCAAACTAAAATATCACAGAATAGTGTGTATGCTTTCCTAGTTAGTGGATCAGACAAATATATTGTAGCAATCAGCACCAGAGAGTTTATTTGAACTTTCTCCCAAGTCAAACACTTCAATATGCTTTAGAATGAGAAGGAAAACAAAGCCTTCACACAGCTTCTCGGAACACCCACCCATCATCCAACCATTTCTTTAGCTGACTGAATATGTGCATTCTTCTTATTGCTGCACATAAGAAACTGAATCAGGGATAAATGGGATATTATCAGCGATTGTAGCGTGAATGCTGCCACCTTCTCATTCACCCAATCACTCTTTGATCTAGCAAAATATCTCACTTGTCTATTTTAGGTGTTTTTCTAGCCAATTCTGTCACAAGGTCATATTGGACAGGGAAGTATCAATATGGTTTCATGTAGGTCTACCTGATGGCATTATTTCTGTTAGTTCTATCTGTTCAGAGGTCCCAATGAGCAGATTTTAAATATATTTCCTTAACTTCAGAACTCCTGCGAAGCTGAAGGCCAGGAAATCGCCAGATGTGCCGTTTGACGAGGATGAGGATGAAGATGTTGTGGCTGAGAGGTTGAGGGTTAAAGAGATGACAACGAGCCAGAGCTGTGAGGAGGTAAATCTTGCTCTTCAGTATCAACCCTGTGAACCTACTGGCACCTGGTTGTATTGTAAGACCTGTATAAGGGGGGGGGTGCCTTACCTCTCTTATAGTGATAGTCTGTTTCAAAAAGCACAATTTCCAAATCGCGAGTTATGCACCTTGTTTAACTAACAATCCCTGGTTAGCAGAAGATGTGCTAAGTTTATGGGAACTGAAAGTAAATGCCCATGAAATCCTTCTCCTGGCTGCACAGGTGAGTATGTGAGGTTGAGGCTTTGCTCAGGCTTGTTTCAACTTGTGCACGTAGCAAGAAAGCATGGTTTAGTTTTGCATGTGCGTTATTCATTAAGCTCTGTTATCTTTTGTTTCACCAGAAACCTGCCATTTTGGTCAGCAATTTACATAAAGATTATGATGAAAAGACAGATTTTCTTCTTGGAAGAAAAATCAAGAAGGTGGCAACCAATCAGGTCTTTTTTTGTGTAAAAAAAGGTTAGTTGTAAAAATAAATAAGTCGGGAAAATAAAATGCACCATCTCATTAAACAGAACTGCACATTTTACGTGTTTGCCTTTTCTTTTTCCAGGAGAAATTCTGGGACTGCTGGGCCCCAATGGAGCTGGGAAGAGCACACTGATTAATATGTTGGTGGGAGAAGTCGAACCAACCTCAGGCCAGGTATTCAAGTGCAACCTGGAGCTGATGTCCCCCTCATCCATCCAGAACAGGTTTCATAGCTCAGGCTGTAGTCCTTTTTTTTCAGAGGGTAAAAGATGTTATTTCATACTGAGGATCCATACTTTTTTCTGGATATTTCTTTCCAACTGGCATGTAAATACCTAAACCTCAGCTAGATGCCCAAAGAAGATTATGCAAGAGTGGGGTGCCCATTACTGGAAATGTTCATGCATATGAATTTTCAGTGCCTAACTCCTTTTTGGTTTCATAGATAATCTCAGAACTATGAACTGGGTCACAAGACCTACTAAAATACATGGTTGAGAGTTGTGAAGAGACTCATGTTTGCTTTGCTTCTAAAGCTAACACTTTTAGAGGGGGTACAATGGGTTTTCCGTTCATATGATATATGGCTTAGATTCAGAAATAGGCACTGGGATGTTGTGACTACTCATAGAAAGGCTATATCCCAGATGGCTCCTGGTATATAAAAGAGTGATCATGTAGTAAAACCAAACCTGAGCATTTCTTGTCATTTTTTTTTAATTTAACTTTCCATACAATCAACTTTTCTGCATGTTAACTGCAAACTATATGTAAAAATATTGAATAAGGACTGGTATATTCACAGGTGCTGATGGGAGATTATTCTTTAGGCGAAAATAACAAGGATAGCTCCATGAGATTTATGGGATACTGTCCACAGACAAATCCACTTTGGCCTGATATTACATTGCAGGAACATTTTGAAATTTATGGTGCTATCAAAGGAATGAGTGAAAGTAACATGAAAGAATTCATAAAATGGTAAATATATATTTTAAACACTTCGTTTACATTCAGAGAAGTTTCTTCTCTCTTACTTTGGTATAATGTCTCCCTGAAAATGGTTGTTAGCTTCAACTTAAAAACCACACCCCACAGATTCTTGTAAATACACAGATATATCTAAGACATAAATTTGCATCATTTTATTTTTAGGCTGATGAAAGCTGTAGTTCAGATTCTGCTTTCTGTTATGTATCAAAATCTTCTGTGCTAGTTTGAAAGGTAATTTGTAGTCAACAGTCTAAGTTACAGACAAAATTGTCAGGTTGCAAGACTTTTCTGGTCACATCTCTGAAAACACCATTAAAAAAACACTTAAGCTACCTGTGGCATACATCTTGATTATTTCTGTAGGGAAGATCAATCCAGTTAAAACCACAAATAGTGTAAAGTTAACTGGAGATCAAATAATACTAGCTAAAACACAAAATGTCATATGAAGTAATTTACTTGAAAAAGAACTAATGAGCATACGCTAAAGTTCTCCAATACTGGTTTCTTAGAATGTTTAACACTGTATACTTTTGTTTTTCTCCAGCATTTCCCATGCACTTGACCTCAAGGAACATCTACAGAAAAGAGCAAAGGACCTTGGAGTAGGAATCAAACGAAAGGTATTTGATTGTTGTTTTTAAGCTGAATTGCTAAACCAAAAATCCAGGATCAATAAGCCTGGATATGCATGACCACATTCTTGTTTCATATGAGCGGCAAAACAAACCATTGCTTATTATTGTGTGCAAACCCAGAAACTATGGTTAATCACCAAAGCAAGCCAGGGGGCATTAAGCCAAAAAACATGGCTTAATAACCTGGCTTCTTTTGAAGCTAGTTTCTAGGTTTGCTCACAATGGAAAGCTGTGCTAAAAATCTTGGCTTGTTCTGCCACTGGTAGGAAGGAAGGAGCAAAGTAGTAGGAAATGGGCTGCATGATGATGCACATCACTTGTGCATATCCCAGATTTAAGTCAGGATTTTTGGCTTGGCCTTAGTGTTCAAATGCAGCCAATGGTGCATTGTATAATGGTCACCCTTCCCTTCCCTTCTCTTTCAGTTATGCTTTGCTCTTAGTATGCTTGGTAACCCTAATGTTACTCTATTAGATGAGCCATCTACTGGTATGGACCCTGTAGGGATACAGCAGATGTGGTGAGTAACCCCAAATATCATGGAGGCTTTATGTGAAAAGCAATATCACATGTGTGTGTGGCTTATAACCATGCTTTGCTCATTATCTCTCTTCTGCTTCTGAACAATAGGCTCAGTCTTTTTGCATCTTTACAATATACATATCTTGAAGATACATGCTTAGATAATCTATCCCATATTATTGGCTGCCTTCCTATTAATGCTATAGGTGTATTCATGTATATATATATATGACAGGTGTTAGCAGGGCTAAAACAAACCTCCCCTGAAGAGTTTACGGTCAAAATTGGGTGTGGCATTGGGGAACACTATTAGCTGATCCTTTCCACCCTCTTTGCTGTTTCCTCTTTCATGTTGACCAGGCATAGGCAAACTCGGCCCGCCAGATGTTTTGGGATTACAACTCCGATTATCCCTAGCTAACAGGACCAGTGGTCAGGGATGATGGGAATTGTAGTCTCAAAACATCTGGAGGGCCGAGTTTGCCTATGCCTGATGTTGACACACAGTAGCTTTGTTCCCACTGGCTGTCCTTTTTCTTTCACAGAACTTCCATGGCACCAGCTGCATGTCACGACTAAGCGCTCATCCAGACTGCCTTTTGTGCCATGTTTCTAAGGCAGGGGTTTAAAGCTCTGAGCGTGTCCTGGCGCTTTCCCCAGGAAAGCCTGCATTTCACCGCTGAATCAGAACAAAGGGCTACTGGGTTTTCCGTGAATTTCCATTTGCTCCGATTCAGCAGTAAAATGTTGGTTTTCCCAGGGAAAGCACCAGGACAAAAAACAAAGCAAAACGCTAAGACATGGGCCTTTAAAAGGCAGACCTATATCTGGAAAGTGCAACGTAACAGGAAGTCTGGATGATCCCTAAATGTTAGAGGGAATGTGAGGAGAGAATGCATTTGGTGGCTACTCACAGTATACCACTGCCTGTACATTTCCCACTCACTTGCGGAAGATCCAACAAATGATCTTATGCCCTTTATATGTAACTGCACACCGAAAGAGCAACAATTTGTAACTTATTCACCATAGGAAAGCAATTCGGGCAGCCTTAAAAAGTAAGGAGAGAGCAGCTATTCTGACAACTCATTATATGGAAGAAGCAGAAGCTGTGTGTGATCGAGTCGCAATCTTGGTGTCTGGAAAATTAAGGTACTTCCTTAGCATCTTGAGTGAAGAAGCTCAGATTTTTATTGTTAAAAACGAATTTAATGCCAAAATCTATTATTTTGTTTGCCTGTCTCTCTCCCCCAAAACTGATAGGTGCATTGGTACAGTTCAACATCTCAAGAGTAAATTTGGCAGAGGATATTTCTTAGAAATGAAATTAAGAGAAGTGCCAGATTTACAGCAGAAGGAGCGTCTTCAAAGGATGGTTTTGCGCATCTTTCCAAACGCAAGTTGCCAGAAAAGGTAGAAATCAATAGTTGACGTTTCTGAGCATTAAAAAGAAAAAGTGCTTACCATTCTTTTTTCAAGCAATCATTTTAAAAATAAAAGCAGAGAGAAAATATTACAATTATAAGAAAAGAAAACACTATTGCCAAAATGTATTAGTTTTCTGTGAGAGCTCTTGTACACTTTGGGCTTTGAGTAATGCTTACTAGAGAAACATACCTTATAGACCAGAGGTTCTGGAAATGTGGTCCAAGGTCCACCAAAGAAACTGGCATAGTAAAGCAACCAGTATTCCCCTTGTCTATTTTGCTATCATTTACCGAGCCATAGCTGCAGAAGGCAGGAAGCTGCCATTCCTGTCAGCATTTGCTGTGTCAGGGATCTGTCCAAGCATGGAGTTAATTACCCCCCACCCGCTTCAGCTTGGCTGAATCACTCATTATTATTTTCTTGATGTGATGGGAGCAGAGAGGTGCACATCTAAGACTGGTGCTGATTTAAGTCTCTCCTCATAGTGTTCAAGTGAAAGAACCCTGAATTACAGTGGTACCTTGAGTTACAAACTCTGCTAATCTGGAAGAGTTACCTCGAGTTGAGAACTTTGCCCCAGGATGAGAACGGAAATCATGTGCTAGCAGCAAGAGGCCCCATTAAGAACAGTTTCAGGTTAAGAATGGACCTCCGGAATGAATTAAGTTCGTAACTAAAGGTACCACTGTATTGCTATGGTTAATCAACACATTTTCATTCTCAAAATAGATGGAACTTGGTACCTGGAAGGTTTCATCAGTGAATGCTTTGGCAACTAGGCAAGCACCTTGAATGCCTCCCTCTTGTATCATCTAAATACCTTCCTATTAGATAAAACCTCTAGTTTGATTCAGAGTTATTGTACCTGTTTGGCTACATTGTACAAAATGCTTAACTCCTGCAACTTGACTCCAAGCAATTTTGTGATTCTCATTTCTGCTTAGTTGTGGTGGTATGTACTTGTGTCTGTTTTTTTTGTGTTGCAGCATTGCCTCTGTTTTGGCTTACAAAATCCCAAAGGAAGATGTCCACTCACTTGCAGTATCTTTTTCTAAACTGGAGGAAGGTGAGGCAACAATTTACTAAGTAGAATCTTCATCACTGGGTTCTAAGTTATCCATCCAAATCTCATAGTAATCTGAATTCACCCTGCCAAACTCCCACATTGTCCCCAAACACTATGTAAACAACACATTCCTTTATCCAAACATTAGATTACCTACAAGCTTTTATCATCTCCCAGGCCCTTTGGCTTGGTGCATGTGTCACCTTCTTCCCTTGCTTTTGTGAGGCATAGTAAACTCAGAGCATTTTAAAGAGGCACAGGATTGTCTCCTGAGAAATAAAGTTGTCATTCCCTTAGAGCCACAAGGTACGTTTGACAGGCTGCAGTGTCCTTAAACATTTAAATCCACTGCACTACAACTTGACAGTGACTTTCCCATTGAGCACAGCTGGGTTCCTGCACCCTGTTATGGCCACTTCTGGCCATACTGATTTTAGTTGATTGTGGGTATGTATTCTTTTGATGCCTATGATTGTAAATACTTCTTTTTAACATTTCTAACAGCAAGACATGCTTTTAATATTGAAGAGTACAGCTTTTCTCAAGCAACACTGGAACAGGTAATTTAACCGTTTTTCAAGAACAGAGCATGCCAGCCCTAGAAAATAAGTTTGAAATGCGGTGTCTCCATTTACATTTCTTATATAAAATTGTCATTTTATAATTCATAAATTAGTTACATACCTAATGATGTTTTGTCACATAGTGGGGGGTGTCATCGGGAATTGATCCCCCAGAAGAAAAACCTCTATGTTTACATGTACAGATGTTTTGTAATATAGCACTGTTGTCTGGTGGAGATTTAGAAACCTATACTAGCTTAGAGCACTATTCTGCCTATAGGACTGGGCAGAATCCATGTATTAATTCATGTTTCTTATTCATTTTAGGTATTTATGGAACTTGTCAAAGAGCAAGAAGAGGAAGAGAGCAATTTTGGAACCCTAAATGGAACAATTAGTTGGGAAAGATCCCAGGGGGAGAGAGTTATTTTCTGATTTGTTTCACACTGCAGAAATTCAAGAGCTTCGCTTGTCAGGGTTTTTGCTAAATATTTGTTTGCTGTGGCTCTAGAGAACAAATATCTTACAGAGCCTATTCCTGAGCAATTGAGTAAACCTTCTTTGCCTTATGAAATATTATGAAATGCCTTTATTTTTGAATACTCTTACTACTATTCTAAGACTTGCTACTTTTTTAAAAAAGTAATAATGAAAACCTCTATGATTTTATCCTTTTGTTTTGTTCTGTAGTAATGGTGGAAAGAGGGCAATGTACTTAATATATTGTTTGGGGGCAATTTATTTTTCAAGAAACTCATTGGCTTTATGGAAAGGACCATGGCTTGGGCCCCAGCGAACTCTTCCTAACCCACTAAATTTAAGATTCAGGTAAGACCAATCGTCCTATTTCAGTGGGTTAAGGAAGGGTTAACTGAGTTGGGACTTACCACAGCAATTCCCAACTGCAGTGCGAATACTAAAGAACCTGATGCAACACTGTGCTTGCATCAACTGAAGAATACACGTCCAGTCTGTGGTGCCTAGGGAAGATGATGATGTTGCCATTTTACAAATATCCAGCAATGATGTGTTCACAGCAAAGGCAGCATTAGCTGCTACTGACCTAATTGAGTGAGCATGAACCTTTGTTTGCTAGGGTCTGTGTTGAAGTGCTTGTTAACTCTTTATTGCACTACAGTACTTCAAAAAAAAGCAATTGCACTTCCAGAAATCCCCTCATCTCAGTCAAAAAACAATGGGAGCACAATATGGGTTATGAAATAAACACTGCCCAATGGACTAAACTGTGGTCTAAACCTCCCTTTAAATCCATATCAGCCAAAAGAAGGCAACTCACATTGAAATTTATCTCTAGATGGTACCTAACAACCCAAAAGGTGGTGCTGACACACCCAGGAACCCTACCAAAATGCTGGAGCGGTTGCACCCTTTTGGACATCAGTCCTACAAGAAATAGGCAAAATAACAAAACAGGTACTAGAAGCCACCCAAAAACTGGCCCTACTGAATATTTTCCAAGACAATAGGCACATTCACACTACAAAGAACTCATAACCCAAATATGCTCAGCAGCCAGGATCATCATAACTAGACACTGGAGGTGACCTTCAGGAGTGAACACAAGCCACTGGAACCAAACTGTCTGGGGAAACCTAAGCAACACATTGAAACTAGCATGGGGACAAACAAAAGAGGATGCCTTCACCCTATTGTGCCTCTCCTTTATTACATACAAAGCCCAACAAGACAAGAACCCACTGACTGCATATGAATCAATATGACTAACTTGACCTAACTACCCCTGCCCCTCACCCATGAAACAAAACTCACTGCAGTCAACTGAAGGCAATCAACCAGGCCTTGCCTCCCAATCTCCCTCACCACCAGTGAAGATGTATGAATAGAAAGAGAATCTACCCATGTGACACTGACACAAAACCTTGCACATAACACTATGTAAAATAATGAACATTTAATACTCTCGTCTCTCCTCCCCCTTCTCCCCCAACCTTTTATTGACTAAAACATTAGCAACTCATGTCGAATATGACTGATCTGTAGAAAGGACTCTGAACTGAAAACAGATGCTGTTTGTACTTATGTAACCCAATAAAAATTAATTTAAAAAAAGCAATTGAACTTCAGAATTAGTGACAAGGCATTTATGGCACTGTTCTAGCTCCCCCTTTGGGGTTACATGTTCTGAACAACAGTCACATTATCTAGAATAGATCTGGTCAGATGGGTATAGTCAGCATTTCATGAGCTCGAAATAAGTATTTTGCCTGCAGCCAATCACTTTAAGCCATTATGACTTACATTCAATAATGTCAAAATACATTTCAATATATGTGTAATGTGGTATAAGACTACCAATGCTCCATTTTGTTTTGGATGGTTTAAACCATTACCATTGCAAGTTGCAAAGAACCCTGTATAGTGCATGCATGCATACGTCCATTTGTTTAAATGGGTTTCTCTCACTTCTTCAAATGCAAATTGTAAAGGCAACATGACTAAATCACTTTATACAGCATATTAAAGCGTTGCATCATCTTTTGCCATTTTTAATGTCAACACACAAGATGTACTACATGTTTGACAGACTTAACTTTTGGTGTTCCATTTTCAAGGTCTTTACAATTTGTAGCAGCACACCCCAGTTCTAATGTTTTGATAACCATGGAAAGCAATGAATCTGTTCCATTGGCCACTGGAATAACAAAATAGAGGAATAAACATTTATATGATAAAGTCATAGTTGCATGTAATCAATTTAGGATTAGGTTGTAAAGAGAATAAAGTGGAGATCATATTATCACACCCCCATGAGAAACTGAATTTGAATGAAAGCCATACCTTATGAAATTAAAGATGTTCCAGCCACTGATGCACTCTATAGTTTGATGGTTAAATTGTGGGTTCTAGCAGATTTGCATTTGTTTTAACATGCATGCTTCCGGCAGACTTGCACAGATGTAGGGTGGCACCGTGCCTGCTTCATGAGGGTTGTGCTAACAAATCTTCCATCCAATGTTCCATTTTGCTTTTTTTATTATTACTTTAAAAAATGTAGTACTTGGAGTTTACAAAAGAAAGATTAGTGCTAGGAGCTGCTTGTCTGGAAACAATCTTAGAGAAAGTATTGCCACTTTAGTTTACATACATCATTTTACTTCAATCTCTAACAATATAAACCCATGAACAACAGCACCAGAAACAGAAATTATGCTCCGTTACAAGTCTTGATCAACTGACGGACGTAACTTAGTACAATTTTCACAAATATATGTTCTGCAAATGCAAATATAATTTTTTTCCAGATAAAATAAAAATATAATAATCTAGACCTCTTTATGCTTTGGCATTACAGATTAGTAAAGCACTCTTCAGCCTTAGCTATCTTTCACTCCCTCCTTTCCTTATGGTTTCTAATATCTATGTAAAGCGAGGTACTGTATTAGGTAGTTACAATTCATGAATCTTGTGGGGAATGTGCAACCCGTTAATTTTCCTGCCAGCTTCATACAGCTTTGATCCAAAAAGAATATGTGCAGAGCAGCTTGTCTGTGCCTGGAAATGTTAAATAGTAGAGGAGCATCTTTCATTCGTGCAACCCTTCAGTTCTCTGAAGCTTATGGAGATAAAAAGGAAAGCTTAGAATCGGAAGCAAATAATCTTCTAGAAAGTGCTTCTGGTGAAAGAAGAAAGCATGAGATGGTTGGATTTTGAATGGCATATTATTGAAATGAAGTTCTATGGGCTGATGCAGCTAATTGTGTCCACAGTTACTATTTCACATGGATTTTTTAATGGATGTTGGGTAATGTGTTCTGACATTTGTACTACGTACATTGTGATGCATTTGACATGGGAAGTTTTCTGTCTGCTCCTGTGGAAGTTAGTCTACCTGCCGCTAGGGGCCTTAACTAACAGCTGTGATAATTTCCGAATTTTCAGTTTGGCACCATTGGCTGGAGCTGGACTAGAGGGGCCAGAAAAAGTACATATTTAGCCAGGTGCTGGTTAGTTGGCGACAACTGGACTTGTTGGTGCTTGGTGTCATGGAGTCAGCCAGAAGAAGACAGCAGAGGAAGAGCAGCAGTGAAAAATAAGGAAGGCCTGGGTGGAGTGGCTTGTGGGAAAAGACTTGCTGGGGATAGCTGAATCACAAAGGCATTTACCCTTTTCCAACCTGATAAATATGCCAAACAGTACAATTTTATGTGCTAAGCTATACATAATGCATTTTATGGTTTTAAAGTAGTAAATTAAGCTGAGGTGATATAAGAATTATGTACTGCATATATTTCAATTCACCCCCCCCCAAAAAAAAAAATCAAAACATTTTTTTCTGGAAAACAAAAAAATTCCAGGGGATGGACATGTCCAGAAATGGTACATTTCATTCTCTACATATGACCAATATGGGTTTTGGTCACACAGAGCTATATGTAAAGTCCTCCTGTCAAAAGGCTGGACTCCGGTCTCACATGCCAAAGGAGACACAACATTATTCAGAGATGGGCTGCTAGATCCTTCTTATATCCTTCTTGTTTCAAGGAACCAGCACTTACTCCTGTAAGCATCAGTTTCATGTCCAGGTTGCGAACAACTTAAACATCAGCCTGCTGCAGCTGTTGCCATTCAAAGGCTGTGCTCAGAGATGGATCGAAACAATCGCGTTCCTGCTCTTTGACAAGTTCTAGGAAAACCTGCACAATACAGTAAAAAAAGGGGGGGTTCTTCAGCTAAGTAGTGCTTGAAATATATCACATTCCTTTTCTTTGGATCATTCTGATGAAAATGAAGATAATTAAATCAATCCTATTATGTACAGATGTGACCTAAATCTGTCGTCTTTTTTAAAGGAGGGACCCTACTCCATCATGTCAGTTGCCATTTCCTTTCAATATGGCAAATTAATAGCAGTCTAAATCCAGAATGTGTGACTAACTGCTCAAAAATTGTAAGCTGAACATTTTCTTTAAAAAACCCACCCTGATGAACTCCATATTTTTTTAGCTAATCCAAGAACTCAAAATACAACAACAAAAACACTCCATGCATCTCCAAGGAAGTGGGGAAATCTTTCTACTGTCTGTACACAAACTAATGATCATGATAAGGAAAAGATGCTACAGGGAGAAAATCAAGGGTAAAAAAAAACACCCTCTCTTATTCAGGACCTGCAAGAAACAGCTAACTCGCTCCATGGGCTGGTTTCTCCCCTTTTTGTATGCAATGGAATCACATAGCTACACAATATATAAAGCAGAAGAAACCAAGGAATTCACCTGTGGGTGCCCACCTCCTAGTTCTTCCCAGGAAGAATCTCCATTTCCCCCTGTTTAGTATGTCAGAGCAATGCCATTCCACTGACTCCAGTAGGGGCAATCTGAGAGGCCAGGGAAGCTAGCAATATTTTAAACTGGGCAGAAAAATCTCCTCTGCTGAGGTTTTAAGGGTGACCCTTTGCCTTGCCCCAGTTCTTTTCAGAGCCAGGCTCAGGAGAACTTCACCAGATCCCTAAAAGTGGTTTTGCAGAAAATTCCCAATTGGATAGATAATCCTTAGTTCTGCATGCAGAGATCCAGCACTGGCTGGGGAGGCACTTGCTAAGCTCTCTTGGCGCCATAGCTGTCAACTTTCAGATTTGAAAATAAGGGATCAGCAGCCTCACCTGTCCCAGGGACAGTATACAGGATATCTAACAATCTGGGATAGCAGCGGGAAACGGTGCTGGAATAAGGGAATTTCCCGCAAAGAAAGGGAAGGTTGACAGCTATGCTTGGCACTACTTTTCCAATCCAGCAGAGGAAGCCCACAAGGAAGCCAAATTGTGGTGAATGCAGCGCTACAAATCCCACCATGCAATTATATTTGAAAATCACATTACCTGCTCCAAGGTGTTCAAAGAAAAGCTGTACTCCTCAAAGCTGAAGCTTCGTTTAGCTGTGTGGATAAAAAGCCAATTATGTTTGGTTGACCCAAATCAGCTTGATAGGTTCTTTTCATGGGAATGACTGAATTTCAGCGCCAGAGCATCTGCTTTTTATGTAGAAGGTTCTTTCTGGGTTACTGGAGAACCTTTGCCAGTCAGCAAAGACAATGCTATGATAGATGGACCCGATGGTCTGACTGTGCATAAGGCAGCTTTCTATGTTCCCATGATGCACCTTGCACCTTCATTCATGCAAGATGCACTTCCGTCTCTTCAACACCCCAGATGTCTGAGGATGCAGCATTTGAAGCAAGAGCACACAAACATGTAGAATAAATAAATAAATAAATAAATTATTTATTTATTTATTTATACCCCGCCCATCTGGCTGGGTTTCCGCAGCCACTCTGGATGGCTTCCAACAGAATATTAAAATACAATAGTCCATCAAACATTAAAAGCTTCCCTAAACAGGGCTGCCTTCAGATGTCTTCTGAAAGTCTGGTAGTTGTTCTCTTTGACATCTGGTGGGAGGGTGGGTGCCACTACCGAGAAGGCCCTCTGCTTGATTCCCTGTAACTTGGCTTATCACAGCGAGGGAACCTCTGAGATACAATATGACTCTACATTCCCTTAATGTGCTGGGTGTTACACATCTTTCTAGAGGTAGGAAAGGCCTACCTAGTGAGTCGGAAGGAGGGATCTTCTCCACTGTGCGTAGAGGGAAGGAAAGGGGGCAATACCTAAATCAGGTGGGCATTAAAATATCTTCCACAAACAACTGCACAGTCTGTCTGTACGTACCTTCCTCTAACATGGAGAAGGCCTTTGATAGAGGCAGTGCGTCTTCCATTGGGATCTTGTAGGCCAACAAAGTGGATATCCTAAGGGGAGGGAAATCAACTCAATCACCAGAATGGCTTTGATGCAAATGGAGTAAGTGCAGTGCAAGCAGTCTGCGTGTACACAGCCCTGGTTAAAAAAACCAAAGTCCAGTATGGGGGAATGGAGGGAGTTGAATCTAGCATCTAGATTCTAGAATCTAGAATCTAGGGCGCGCGCGCACACACACACACAGGAGAGAAACTTTTCCTGCTGACCAACAAGACTAGATTTTTAAAGGGTCTCCTTGTGCACAGCCTTGGCTGTTGGCAGCAGCGTGCTTTGGGCTCTCAAATTTCAACGGCACCCTGTGCAGCACTAAAATTCGGCACACCCCCACCTCTCTCACTCTATTCTACAGCCTTCTGGTGCTTCCTGGGGCAGTGCACAGTGCAATCACAATGGTTGCACGCCACCCTAAAACCGCCTCTGCTGTTGGTTTCAAAAGGGAGCCACACGTGAGTTTCCTCATCCACCTATGGATCGAAACAGAAGCCACCTGAAATGGGGAGTGTGGGGCCGTCTCCAGAAATAACACCAGCTCAGTATGTGGCAGGTCCACGTGCTGGTTCATCATTGGGGCCTAGAAGGCTGGGGGACAGGAAGAAGAAGGGCATTCTGTCCCCATCATGTTCATCTGGCCCATTACCAAAAGCTCAAGGAGGGTAAGTAAGAGGGTATACAAGAACATAAACTATAAAGGTAAAGGGACCCCTGACCATTAGGTCCAGTCGTGACCAACTCTGGGGTTGCAGCACTCATCTCGCTTTATTGGCCGAGGGAGCCGGCGTACAGCTTCCGGGTCATGTGGCCAGCATGACTGGTGAACCAGAACAGCGCACAGAAATGCCGTTTACCTTCCTGCCGGAGCGATACCTATTTATCTACTTGCACTTTGACGTGCTTTCGAACTGCTAGGTTGGCATGAGCAGGGACCGAGCAACGGGAGCTCACCCCGTCGTAGGGATTCGAACTGCCGACCTTCTCATCGGCAAGTCCTAGGCTCTGTGGTTTAACCCACAGCGCCACCCGCGTCCCTCTGAACATAAACTATAGTAACCAAAATAATTCAGGAAATTGTGTGTCAAGCTACAGGAAAAACACCAGTTACCTTTCTTGACGAGCTGCATGTGGGAAGATCTGCAGAATATGAGTATTCAGAAGCTCTCCGTGGTCCACGCCCTTAACTTTTATTTGGAGCAAATAATTTTTGCCAAATTTGCTTTTCAGATACTGAATAGAACCAAGACACCTGCAGAAGGAAGGAATCAGCATTTGTGACATTTGGATCTGGGGATTGAAGATAATGTTTCGTTATAGAAAATGGTTTTGTTGAGGGTTATATTGGAGTGGATGAAGTTATTATTGTTTATATATAGCGGACAGATGAAGAATGGGAAGTTCTTTAGTTTCTGAACTTTTCGTCTTTCTTGCTATGTTTTTATCTTATTTTGATCAATGCTGATAAAAAAGATATTTGATATTAAGTTTTGTATTTTTCTTTATAAACTCTAATAAAATTTATTTTAAAAACACACTTTAGACAGTTATTGTCAAAAACGTAACAAATTATAAGTTGAACATGGCGAGCTTCAGAATCAGAAGAATCTTTGCATCAGTCACTAGCCCTAGCAATAAAATAAAATATCGTGTACTGAAGATAGAGGTAAAACCTTAAGTATAAAGCAAGCTTCTTATGAGAAGGTGGAAAAAGAATAAGAAGAATATTTCGCCCCATCAACACATCAGCTGTTTATGGTATCCTAATACGCTGGAAAACAAAATGCAAGTTGAAGCTCACCTGAGCTGTCCAGTCACCATGATGGCTACTCTGTCACACACTGCCTCAGCTTCTTCCATGTGGTGAGTTGTCAAAATGGCTCCTTGGTCTTTGTCCTTCAGCGCAGTGAGGATTGCTTTCCTGCAGTCAACATAAGATTTACTAGGGTGGGGTATTGTTGAAGGAGCCGTAAACGGCCTGTTCCTAGCAGACATTATTGTCTGGTACAGTGGTACCTCGGGTTAAGTACTTAATTCGTTCCAGAGGTCCACACTTAACCTGAAACTGTTCTTAACCTGAAGCACCACTTTAGATAATGCGGCCTCCTGCTACCGCCGCGCCACCAGAGCACGATTTCTGTTCTCATCCTGAAGCAAAGTTCTTAACCTGAGGTACTATTTCTGGGTTAGCGGAGTCTGTAACCTGAAGCATATGTAACCTGAAGCGTATGTAACCTGAGGTACCACTGTATTTCAAAAAAACACTGAACAAATTCACAATATTTACTCGGATTCCTAAATGCAAGTACATCATTATAAGTATACATTTTGTTTTGAGTGATATGTTATTATGTATTGCAAATTCACAAACCTGGTTTGAGATATTAAGTGTATGAGTCACTCACCACACTTGGCGCTTTCCTTTAGGATCCATTCCTGTTGTTGGTTCATCTAATAGCATCACTGCAGGATTACTCAGCATGCTCAGGGCAAAGCATAACTAAAATGAAGGAAATAATAATAACCATTTAAAGTTGCTTCAAACATTTGATAGGATATAATTTTTTGGGGGGGGGAGAGTAAGTACAAATACAACTAATAATATTTGCAGAGGGTTCTGGACGACAGATGAGTCTGTGGTGACAGTTGCCCAGGTGCAGAAACCCAGAAAATTATCAATATGTGAGTGAGAACTAGTGATTGTAAGAAGGCGTTGTTTTCTCTTCCAAACACTGATTCTATTGTGCTGTAGTTTCTCTTCTGCCCAAACTGCATTATCTGTCTCACAGTCCACTGTGGCAAAATTATTCGTTTCAGTGCAAAGGAAGCAACAGGGGAAAGAATAATGAATTATGTATTGTTTGTGGACTGAAACAACAACAGTAAATGCAAAACAAAGTGGTACATGCTGAGTTCATTTCCATTTCGGAAACAGGATGGATAAACAAGCATTGGCAATTTCTGCTCTTATTACTGCTTTTGTCAGAATTCTCCAACGTCTCTAGCGAGACCAAACTAAAACATGCTGAATGCTCGGACAGGCAAATAAGCCAGTAAGAGATTTTGATAATACATTTCATCTAGGAACCCTTTTTCCTTGAAGAAACTGAGATTGGTGGGCAAGCAAGGCAATTAGGACTTCCAACGATAATTTTCAGTCCCAAAGTTTTGAATGGACACACCCTGGTAAGACTGCAACATATTTAGAGCAGAAGGTCTGTTAAGAACTAAGGTGTGGATATGTTGTTTAAATTATCGAGACAGCAAACTGCACCATGGACTACATTGTTCTGTGTTGGCAAGGAGGAAAATAGGCAGTGCAGTGGCAAAGAACTAGCGCTGACTGAGCAACAAACCCAAGTACCTTGTGATGCCGCTTGGTCTCTATCCATTAGCCAACATTAAATATTTGGCAACCGATTCAAGAAACTAACAAAACACAGAACTTACTTTCCTTCTCAGTCCAGCAGGTAATGCCTTAGCTGCCGTTTTCAAATAGTCCTGGAGTTCCAAAGCTTGAACTATTCTGAAAGAAAGGGCAGAAGAAATGAAACGACATCTGGAGTATTCTAGAATGGATCTCTTTTGCATAAGAATTACAGGGGAGGTTGCAAGTGAATCTCAGGGGTGCTGTTATGATACTGGATGGAGATGAACCACATGTGCTATTTGCCAGTGTAAGAACTTAATGCTAACTGCCCACCTCCCAAGGAGAAATGTCAATGCTAAAACAATTAGCTTTCAAAGTCCAACAATTCTGTCAAGTATAGAATGTGGGGCTTTGCACTCAGTAGCCCAAAAACTAAGAGATAGGAAGTGTACCATGAAAACAGGATCTTTTGCTGCCCTTACCGACTGATAGCAACACCAGCTGAGTCTTTCTGCATCCCTTTCACAGCTGCATTAATCTCCAGATGTTCTTTCATGGTCAGGCTGGGCCAGAGGGCATCCTCTTGGGGACAGTAGCCAAGAAAACCGACAGCATTTTCTTCCGTTGCAGCTGCATCAGCACCTTTTATCAGGACCTGTCCAAAATATTGTGGCCCCATTTAAATTTGTCCAACATGAGTCATCTTTTGAAATACAAAAGTCCTATCTAGGAAATTAAAGGCCAGCCCTCAATCTTCTACCTCCTATGCAAAAATCCCTCCCTGTTCCTAGTCCTAGATGGGAATCTGCTATTGATGCCATTGCGATACAACACTTTGTAATGCATTGAAGTTGACTTTTGCAGTGATGGTGCACCTGTTCATGAAAAAGAAGAGTACATTTTAGTGCTCACACCTACCTGTCCAGCTGTTGGATCTGTGTCTCCTGTTATCATATTCATTGTTGTACTTTTACCAGCTCCATTGGGTCCAAGTAGCCCCAAAATTTCTCCTAGAACACACATACTCACACTTTGGTAAGGATACTACACATTATCCCAGCAAATAAAATAAAATAATAAAATAAAATAAAATAGCCTATCTGGCTGAGTTTCCCCAGCCACTCTGGGCGGCTCCTAATAGAATATTAAATACACGATAAATACATTGAACATTAAAAAATTCCCTAAACAGGGCTGCCTTCAGATGTCTTCTATCTCCTTGACATCTGTAGGCAGGGCCTTCCACAGTGAGGGTACCACTACTCAGAAGGCCCTCTGCCTGGTTCCCTGTAACTTCACTTCTTACAGTGAAGGAATCAGCAAAAGACTCTTGGAGGAGGACCTCAGTGTCCAGACTGAATGATGTGGGTGGAGACGCTCCTTCGGGTATACTGGGTCGAGGCCATTTAGGGCTTTAAAGGTCAGCACCAACACTTTGAATTGTGCTCGGAAATGTACTGGGAGGCAATGAAGGTATTTCAGGAGCGGTGTTATATGGTCTCAGATAGCTATATTCATAAGAAATATTGCACTCTCAGTTGCCTCAGTCATATTCCCAGGTACTACTCAAATCATCTTCCCAGGTACTACTCAAAGTCTTACAATTGGATATGATCATTAGACTAAGGCTGCAACTTTAAACTTTCAGGTCTTGCATCTGAGTAAACATGCATAGTACAACACATCACTATCTAAGCAACTTAGGTTCCCTAGAATTATTTTAGACTGTGGAGAAATGTGTTTTTTAATGTTGATTTTTGATAGTAAAAAAACTTACACAAAACTTAAAATAACTTAAGTAATTTTAAACAGCCTGATTCCCTGGGAGCAACAAATGCACTTCTTCTATAAGTTCTGCTTAGTTTTAACTTTCTGCAACAGCGAAGAAAATTTTCCTGGGAACAATGGAGAGAAAAGTGGCAAATCACCCCACTATTTCCAAAGCCCTGCCGGCTTGCATCAGCCAGTCTGGGAGTACCTTCCACTGAAACCAATACAGTGGTACCTCAGGTTAAGTACTTAATTCGTTCCGGAGGTCTGCTCTTAACCTGAAACTGTTCTTAACCTGAAGCAGCACTTTAGCTAATGGGGCCTCCTGCGGCTGCTGCGCTGCCAGAGCACAATTTCTGTTCTCATCCTGAAGCAAAGTTCTTAACCCGAGGTACTATTTCTGGGTTAGCGGAGTCTGTAACCTGAAGCATCTGTAACCCAAGGTACCACTGTAGTGATGAAATTACCCAACCCATCTCCAAGCTGCCATTGGGTCCCACCTAGGAAGAAGAGGGTCTTTTGGGTTCAGTAGATTCAAGTCTGGCTTTGCTTCTGGCTTTCCCCAGCCTTTCCGGGGCTACTGCCAGGAAAAATGCTGCAACTAGTAGATCAATGGCAACGAAACTTTCAGCAGCAGCTGTGGCCCCATGCCACCAAAGGGGCACCTGCACCACATCAGAACCCAACCCACCAAGCAGCCAGCAGATCTGGGGTTTAGGATTGGTCTGCCCCTATACTGATTCCTTTCCTTCCTATCTGAGTCACTTACAATATATTCAAGTGTCAAGCATCCCCCAAAATGACTACAAAGTAAAAGTTATGCTTTTCCTTGGTCAAGCTGTAACAGTAATTTTCCATTGCCAGCAAACCTTTTTTAACACAGAAGGAGACACTTTTGGTGGCCACTTTCCCCAGCGTCTTGCTTTTCTTGCCACAGGAACAAGCCTTCTCACTTCTGTATTCTTTGCGCAAGTTGCTGACTAGGATAACTGGTCTCTAAATAGGTGCAGAAGAGAGAAGCTTGCTTACAGCACATATACATACATAGCTATACCTTTGGTTTAAGTGGGTCAAAGCAAGAGCCATGGAAGACATTCTGCTTCAGACAGAAACATAGGAAGAAGTTGACTTATAACAAGCCAGGCTATTTGTCTATTTACTCTCTGGCTGGTGGCAGTACCGCAAGATATCAGGCAGAGGATTTCCATGCCCTTTATCTGACTCTGAAGCCTTCCTCTATGCAAAGCATGAGTTCTATCAGTGAACTGTGGTCCCACTCCAAAGCTAAATGCCTCAAGTATACATCATCAGATAGTGCTAACTATGCCAGCATCCCAACCACACACCTGTGCAAACAACTGTCAGAACTGTGGCATATTAAGAAACCAGGTAAAGATGATGGAAGAAAAGATGACGCTTCAAATTATTGTTAGGTCAAGTAAGTCACCTTAATGTTAATATGTTAATATTAATAAGCCAAGACAGTGGTTCCCAATCGGTGGTCTGCATAACCATTCTCATAACAAAAGCTACTGTAGAGATATCAACATTTTCAAAAGTATGGGGGCGCATGGGTTGGCTTTTGAAAAACAAGGTATCTGCAGTACTTAGTTTTCCAGCACTTAAGGTACTGACACTCTTCTTCCGGACACTAATATCTCATCCCTACATAGAGCTCTGTTTATCTAGGAGGCCTCAGTCCTTTTCTCTTAGCATCTCTTCCTCCACTTTTTCCAGCTTTTATAAGGAGTACCCGTGGAGTGCCAAAAATGTTAGGTGTTTAAGCCATAAAAGCTTGTTTTCCAAGGTGACTGTAAGCAGGAGCAGGCATCGAGTTACATTACACAAGCAAATCACTGTAATGAACAGCAGAGCAAGCTATAAAAGCCTTTCTAAAACAAGGAAATCACAATAATTCTGCTTTACCTCTTCCTGATTTGCAGAGGCAAGTGCACTCTGAACTCTTGCCCTTTCCTCTTGAACATCTCTATCATCGCCCTGACTGGCCTCTTCGGGATTCTGATGGCTGCTCTTTCTCTGTGGAGAAATCCTACAGATCAAAGACACCACAGAAAGTGTTTCAAAAGCACTGCACACCAAGGAATGAATTCCAATCTCAAGTAGGAAAGCAGAAAACAGTCCATGAGGAAGCGAGAATCTCTGACTGGACCATTAGGTCCAGTCGTGACTGACTCTGGGGTTGCGGCGCTCATCTCGCTTTATTGGCCAAGGGAGCCGGCGTACAGCTTCCAGGTCATGTGGCCAGCATGACTAAGCCGCTTCTGGCGAGCCAGAGCAGCGCACGGAAACGCCGTTTACCTTCCCGCCGGAGCGATACCTATTTATCTACTTGCACTTTGACGTGCTTTTGAACTGCTAGGTTGGCAGGAGCAGGGACTGAGCAACGGGAGCCCACCCCGTCGCAGGGATTCGAACCGCTGACCTTCTGATCAGCAAGTCCTAAACTCTGTGGTTTAACCCACAGCGCCACCCGCGTCCCTTCCATAACCAATAAAGTTGTTGCCTATTTTATCCCACTAAGCTAAACATTTGTGTCCGTGTGTCTATTATCTAAGGGAACTGCAGGGCCCGGGGCCTCGCCAGACAAATACAAGAACAATAGCCAGTGTAGTGTAAGCTAGGCAGAAAGGAGGTGAAGAAGCTGGAGACACAAGAGACATGCTTGTTCCGTGCTGGGCTTTAGGGCTTCCCTGGAAGCTTAATGGGAAAGCAAGATCTGTTGGGAAGTTAATGCTGTTAAGGCCTCTCCAGTCCCTGCCAGTCTTCATTCAAAGAAAACTGAACTCGAGAATGCGCTGAAACCCCTGGAATCTCTCACCATTTGGAGACTGGGGTGGTATGTAACATTATTAAGATCACCATTATTATTTTTCTATTTATAAAGTCAACTCCTGGAGCTAAAGATTGGTTGTTAACGTTGTTAACATTGTTTTATAAATGCTGTATTGATTTGTTAATCATATAATATGGCTTGCTTTAAATGTGATGTTTGTCTTATTTTTTTAGTTGTTGATTTGTAAGCAGTGTTTTATAGATTGCAAATGTTCTACTGATGATTTGTTAATTATTCTATTACATTTATGTTGTTATTTGTGATGTTCTATTATGTTCTATCATGTTATTGCTATTTTTTGTTTGTTTGTAAGCCGCTTTGGGATTCATTTGAATGAAAAGAAGCATAGTAATATAATAAATCAAATCAAATCAAAGCATATATTCTGCCTATGTGAGGCAATTTTTAAAAATCATACTTTAACAACAAAATAATATCCTCTTTTTTCAGAGGTTTGGCTCTATGGAAGAAAACAAGCACCCTCATGAAATGAAAGATTCCTAAAAATTATGAAGGTGTTTGTTAAATCTTGAATATCCTCTTTAAAACAACAACTGTGAAATGAATCTACCTTTACACATTGCCAAACACATTAACGCAGAGCTTTTCAAACCTTTCACATTGGTGACCCCTTTTTAGACATGCATTATTTTGCAACACAGTAATTCAGCCCCAGGAGGAGAAATGATGCGAAAATTTGGCTTTTGCTGCCCAACTCCCCATGGGATTCTTTGAGTCCCCTAAGTCCATGATTTTTACCTCAGGGTGGGGAGCATTCACACGACACACCTACACACTGCAGCCGACACACTAACGTTTCTCAACACAGAGTTTGGAAATCTCTGCCTTAAAGTTTTTATGGAATAAATAAATAAAGCGAACCAAGGGCTGGATTAAACTAAAAAAGCCCCGTCAGTGGGAACCTGTTCAAGAACTTCCAAAAGTACAACAGGACTACCCCAACTCCTCCATCCATTACTGCATCAAATTGACTTGGGGAAGGGGTGAAGAGAACCCCTGGAACAGTAAGTGGGAAGAGAGAAGTGTATTCCCTCAGGCCAGCAGAGATGCATTGACAGAGCCATTTGCTTAGCGCTACACTGAATTACTCCCAGGGGATATTGGGATTCTTAAGCGCAGAACTAGGAAAACTTGCTTTTTTAAAAGAGAGAGAGAGAGAAGAACCTATGGATATAAAAAGTGACGTACAGATGTACATTGGAAGTTGAACGGAATCCATTCCGGAAGTACGTTCAACTTCCGAAAAGTTTGGAAACCAAGGCACGGCTTCTGATTGGTTCCTGATTGCACAGGCGCTCCGGAAACAATAGCGGAAGCCGCACCAGACATTTGGCTTAAAAAAAAAATCGAAAACCCGAACACTCACTTCTGGTTTTCGATTGTTTGGGGGACAGAACGTTAGACTCCCAAGGCGTTCGGGAGCCGAGGTATGACTGTATGTATTTGAAAGTCATCATTTCAGAAGAAAAACAGGAAAACCTTTTGCATTGCTAAGTCTGACTGCATAAGCAGGTTAACCATATGTGTACAAACCTAAACACAGGATCTCTTCTCATAACTGGCCTGCCATATTTTGCCGTCAGACAGCGAAGTAAAAGAATGAGAACCACAATGTGGAAGTAAGGCTAAACAAAACAAAAACAAAAAAATCAGAAACAACCAATTACGTTCAAGAAGTGTACAGACCTATAACCAATTTAAGTCACTATATTTGGGCTACAATCCTATAAACCAGTAGTGGGGGAGGCCATTGCCTCATCATTTGGTCCATGCAGCCATTTGCGGCAAACCAACACACCTGCCAATCATCTGAGATCCTAACCACATCATGCCTGGGGCAAGTAAGGGGATCTCCCATCTTAACACCAGGACACTAAGATCAGAGACAAGCAAGAGTTATCTCCGATGCTCTTATCTACAATGTGGTCTTAGTGTTCTAGTGCTCATCAGTAAGATAGGGAGATAAGATTCCTCTCCCTGCCATTTAAAAAGCAGGTAGAGAGATCCATTGTAGAGAAGGATTTTGTATGATGTAGGTACACTTTCAGAGCTCTGCGCACATCCAGGGAGTGCCAGGCTTGCTCCTTAGGTTATTTTGGATGCAGACGGAAAGTCAGAGAGTCAGATTTTGTTGGCAGTGGAACCTAGATAGACTTTCGGAAGGAAGGAAAAGGTCTGAACGTAGCGCCACCTTATCCTTGTGGAAAATACAAAGATGTTTAGGTGTAGAAAGGGCTGAAAACTCTGACACTGTGTGCCGAAGTGATTGCCACCAAAAGAGAACTTTGAAGGAAAGGATCCTTAGGGGTGCAAGACATAGACGTTTGAAAGGAGATCTCTGAAGAGCTGTGAGGACCGAGTGTAAATTCCAGGTGGGGAAGCGATGTGCCATTGGTGGGTGTCAACGTACTGCACCCTTGAGAAAGCATTTGACTAACCAGTTCTGGGATAAGGGCAGCCTACCAGTAGCACTCAGAATTGAGGAAATGGATGAGACATGTCTTTTGAGTCGCACATCTCACCAGGCACTGATTCTGGAAAATTTATCAATATAAGTAAACAACTAAGGAATAAAAGAAGAGTGGCAAATAAGCAGAACAACCAAACAGAAAGAGCAAAGGAAAGGGTTTCATCTGTCTGTCTGTCTGTCTGTCTGTCTGTCTGTCTGTCTGTCTGTTTGTTTCTTTGGTTAGTTGTTTGGTTTTTGTGTGTGTGTAAGAAACCACAATGCATGGACAAACAAAGAACTGTAGAACTAAAACGACGATAAGGGAAATCTAAAGAAAAAAGAGGGTTCAGAAGCTAGTAAAAAACTTAGTTGAGTCAGGAGAGCTGGGAGGAATGTACTATACAGGTGAAACTCAGAAAATTAGAATATTGTGTGTCAGGGGCTGCCTCAGGTCTCAGCTCACAAAAGACCAACGCCAAGCTCTTCTTATATACAAGGATGTTTATTGCAGTTCATTAATGGTTGCACAACCGAGGCGCGCAGCCCCGCGTCTCTTAGCCTAGACATTTGAAGTCCCCTCTAAATCGGTCCCGCCCCTACACCAGATTAAGAGGCTTGTGCTAGACCACCTCTTCCTGTCCTTTCTTTTCCGCAGGGTCTTTCTGCCCTCCTGGGTTCCTTCCCTCCTGCTCTCCCCTGACGCGGATTCCTCAGATGCCTGCTCCCCCCTCCTTCGTGCTTTGGGGCCAGGCTCCTCCTCCGGGCTCTCTCCATTTCCGCGCGCCTCCACATTTGAACTTGGCGCGCGTTCGCTACCCCTGACCTTCCTTTTGACAGCTACACTACTCCCTGTACTACTCTCCGCCCCTTCCGGCAGGACGTCCTGCCCCGATCTCCTTCCCCTGTCTCCTTCCTGCTCTGCTCCGTGTGTCACACTGGGAACTCCACCCTTCTCACTCCGTTCCTCCTGGGAAGCCGACCCCGATCTCCCACTCCCACTCGGGGTTTCCCTGCTGCTTCCCTTCTCCTGGCAGGTCCCTCCTGTGACCCCCCTTGGCTTGACCAGGGGCGCCCCCCTCTGGGAATCCTCCAATTCACTTGAGAGACTCATGGAAGACCTCAAGTCATTGTCATCCTCTTCCTCACTGTCCTGGGTTTCTTCCCCATCGCTCTCCGTCTCCCCCCTCACCTGTGCCTCTGTCCCTGAACCCCTGACATTGTGGAAAAGTTCATTTATTTCAGCAATTCAACTTAAACCATGATCATCACAATTATAACAAATAAAGGCTTGACATATCTCGTTTTGCATGTCATGAGTCTATCTCATATATTAGTTTCGCCTTTTAAGTTGAATTACTGAAATAAATGAACTTTTCCACAATATTCTAATTTTCCAAGCTTCACCTGTATACATCTAGACAGGAGGAAAAACTGAGGGAGTCCAGCCTGCTCCCCACAAGTCTTTGCTCCTGTCTAATAATAATAATAATAATAATAATAATAATAATAATAAATTTTATTTATATCCCGCCCTCCCCAGCCGAAGCCGGGCTCAGGGCGGCTAACAACACTAAAATAGTGCAACATTATAAAAACATCATAAGAATTAATTAAAATCAAAATTGATGGCAACCATAAACTAAAGTATTGTAAAGATTGCCAAAGGAGGGAGTCAGGCTGTGCCCTAACCAAAGGCCTGGTGGAACAGCTCTGTCTTGCAGGCCCTGCGGAAAGATGTCAAGTCCTGCAGGGCCCTTGTCTCTTGTGACAGAGCGTTCCACCAGGTTGGAGCCGCAGCCGAAAAAGCCCTGGCTCTAGTTGAGGCCAGCCTAACCTCTCTGTGGCCTGGGACCTTCAAGATGTTTTTATTTGAGGACCGTAAGTTCCTCTGTGGGGCATACCAGGAGAGGCGGTCCCGTAGATACGAGGGTCCTAGGCCGTGACACTGTCTAGTGTCTTGCAACAAGGTGAACACCCATTCCATTGGATACAACACCCTACAAACTAAAATATCTCCCCTACAAATATTGAATTCATTTCTCACCATAAAGGAAGCCATCCAGATCATAGTCATTAATTGTCTGTCTTCATAAAACGATCCAGTCAACATCTGTAAGGGGGGGGGAAGGTGATTCTGTAGATTATTCCCTGTAATACTGAAGTCAGGTTGTGCCAGTGCCTGTCAGCTTGAAAGTTAGTGTCCCGCCAAATTAAGTTAACTGTTTCTGCTTATTCAGAAGTATACTAGTTTGTGAAGTAAAAGAAAATGACTTCGAAAGACAGTGACTCGAGGACCTGTGAGCTTCTAAGACCTACATTATGTTGAGTGCTTCTTGTTGTGGGAGATAGGAAAATTGGGAACTGCAGGTCTATGCAGGATTGTTTTTTATGTATTAAATCTGTATACTGCCCTTCATCTGAAAATTGCAGGGCGATTCACAGCATATAAATACGAGACAAAAGATTCAAAATGCATAATAAGGACAAGAACAAACCAAAGCAGCAAACATTCCCCCCTTCCAAAAAAACATATAAAAGGACATAGGATTTTAGTCAGCCAAATGCCTGGCTGCAGAGGATAAACTACACTTCCCAGAATCCTTTTCATGAGGCAGAGGAGAGGATGGGCTCCAAATGTATGCCTGGTGGGGTGTGTGTGTGTGTGTGTGTGTGTGTGTGTGTGTGTGTGTGTGTAGGCAGCCAGAATCAATAGATGTGTGGGCGATTCCCAGAGGGCCTGGAGCCCCCTCTCGACGTGGAGGGGTGCAACAGAGCAAGGGGGGAATCCTGGAATTTAGTACCAAAATGTCCCATTGGATCTCTGCTAAAACAAATTTGCTAGTCGTTTTGTGAGTAAAGTCCCTCAGGTTTGTTTGGAATTGGATGCCATGATTAGGATTAAGCCATATGGAGGCATCCAAATGGAGCAGAGCTGTTGGATCAGTTTCGGTTACAGTGGTACCTCGGGTTACAAACTTAATTCGTTCCGGAGGTCCGTTCTTAACCCGAAACCATTCTTAACCTGAGGTACCACTTTAGCTAATGGGGCCTCCCGCTGCCACTGCGCCGCAGCCGTGCAATTTCCATTCTCATCCTGGGGATATGTTCACAAATCGGAGCAACTACTTCCAGGTTAGCGGAGTTTGTAACCCGAAGCATTTGTAACTCGAAGCATTTGTAACCCAAGGTACAACTGTATTATCGTATTTTTTGCTCCATAAGGCACACCGGACCATAAGGTGCACCTAGTTGTTAGAGCCGCGCGGAGCCTCCCCCGGTTCACTGGAAAGTGTCCAGCTGATCAGCCCAAGGTCAAGGAGATTAGATAAGGTAGCTGCACAGATGGCACAGTGGTTGCGAGATCAGGTTCCAAAAGAGGAGGTGGCTCGGGGGCTGAGGTGGGTGTAAACCTTAATTGGGAGCACCTTTATTCCGGGATTACAGACCAGGAGGATGTGCCATTATGAATCTGGTGGCCCATGATGAGCTACTGTTTCCTTAACCCAAGAGTGCAGTTGCAAAGCGATAGCCTAGCGGACCCTAACCTTTTCGAATTGTGTGATAAATTCAGAAACTGGACACCAAATAATGCCGATTTCATAGGGCAAAAAATTGGTCATGTTTGGAACTCCCCCCACCCAACACAAATCCCCACCCTGCAAAAGCACAGACAAAATGCACAGACAACACCACATAAAAACAGGAAGCTTCCCAACCCAAAAACATCATTTAAAAATGAAAATAAAATTGGAAGGGGCAGATAGTCTTGGTACGTGACAAAGGTACCAAGGGCTCTTTGGTGCCCTAATGGGCAAGTTAAAGATACCAGGAATAGGCTGCACTTTTGCTTACCGTTGTGAAAGTTAACATAAATTCTATTGCTGTAAACAGGGGAAGAATTAATATTAGTAGATGATGCACATAGTGGACTGCAAAGACTGCATTAATCAAAGCAAGCACATTCACCTGAAATGAAACAATAAAAAATATATTAAGCTTTTGAACAGATTAAACAGCTTCTTCCCATTTTGTTTTCCATACTGAGGCTTAACTCCTTTACACCCCAAATGAAACACAACCAAGTGTGTGTAACTACATCTCTCAACTTACATGGGGGTTATGTTCTGAGGACAGAGTGTGAGGCCAAAATCATGTATGTCAAAATATAATGGGTTCAATGGTGGGTGGGATTGCCAACGTCTTTTTTCTTGGATACCTGCCCCGCTTTCTGTCCCCTTTCAACTTTTATTTATTTATTTTTTATTTGCCAAGCGCATAAAACTAAATGCTCAGAAGTTAAATGTGCATAAGTTGAGAGTTACCACTCTGTGGGTAGCGGGTGAATCCCACCTCCCACCCCACTGGAAGGTGTGAATTGCTAGGGTGGGAGGTGGAATTCACCCGATACCCATTGAATGCAATCTATACCTCAGGGCTAGCCCAAGACATATTGGCATCTGAGGTGGACCCCAAAGTGGCTTCCCCTCCCTGCCAGAGAAGAAGGGGTGGGGGAATATCTATATTGGGAATGTGGGGAAAGAAAGTTTGATACGGGGAACTGCTGCCACTGTGGATTCCAACGCCTGAGGCAGTTGCCTTAGCTTGCCTCACGGGTGAGCCGGCCCTGAATAAGATCTACATTGGGGTCTGTTGCCCCAATGGATCCTGCTACCTGAGGCAGTTGCCTCACCTTACCTCACAGCCACTGGCTTCACAGGCATTATTGAGGAAGTGGCAAAATGATAGTATCCTATTCTAGTGGCAAGAAGAAACGTTTTTTGTGGCAGAGTATAAGACAGGTATAAGGGATGCGGGTGGTACTGTGGTTAAACCACAGAGCCTAGGACTTGCCGATCAGAAGGTCAGTGGTTCGAATCCCTGCAACGGGGTGAGCTCCCGTTGCTCGGTCCCTGCTCCTGCCAACCTAGCAATTCGAAAGCACGTCTTGTGCAAGTAGATAAATAGGTACTGCTCCGGCGGGAAGGTAAAGGTGTTTCCGTGCGCTGCTCTGGTTCGCCAGAAGCGGCTTAGTCATGCTGGCCACATGACCCGGAAGCTGTACACTGGCTCCCTCGGCCAGTAAAGCGAGATGAGCACCGCAACCCCAGAGTCGGTCACGACTGGACCTAATGGTCAGGGGTCCCTTTACCTTTACCTATAAGACAGGTACAGATCTCTTTGGGCAGCTCCTGAAGAAGGGTCCTCACAGTCCCAAGTATGGAATAACTTGGCTCAAATGCAGACAGTTTGAAGGAAGTATTTAGAACAGGGTTTCCCAAACCTGAATCTCCAGCTGTAGTTGGACTACAACTCCCATCATCCTTAGCAAGCAGGAGCAGTGGTGAGGGGTGAGGGCAGTTGTAGGCCAACAACAGCTGGAGACCTGATTTAGAATACCGCTTAAGGCCTTCCTTCTGGGGATAATTGTAGAAGAAATTAAAAAGGAAGACCAAACACTTTTCCAATATGCAACAGTGGCTGCTAGAACACTAATAGCACAAAACTGGAAGACATCAAAAATCCCAACTATAAATGAGTGGCAATCTAAATTATTTGATTATATAGAATTGGCAAAAATGACACAGAAAATAAGAAACCAAAAAGGTACAAAGTTTAATAATGAATGGAATAAATTTATGACATATATTGAAACAGATGTAAAAAATCTAAAAATCACAGTAGGCTCGATGTAACTCCTGCGACGTAAAGAGTTTTAAGAAAACGAAACTGCAGATAGAAAATCTTTTGTAACATATTCCGAAACCGAGTTGAAGGGAAGTCAATCATTGTTGTGTGATTTAGTTATTTAGTTACTGTAAGTTTAATTTGTTGGTGTTTTATGTTATGCAATGTTTTTCTTTTCTTTGTTTTTTTGTGTTTTGTCTTTTTTATTGTTTTAATGTTTGGTGTTGTACAATGAATTGAAACTAATAAAAAATTAAATACTAAAACAATTTAAAAAATAGAATACCGCTTAAGTATGCACACTTAAAGGAGCACTGCTCATGCTCTTTTCTGTTCAACGTGTCATTCAGTCTTACATTATTTCACATTATTATATTTGAAGCATCCATTGATTTGTCTACTTTAATGGAAAATTATAAACAATTAGAGGTATTGTAAGATTAAGAATATAAGGAAATAAATGATCAGTCAGTGGTCTGGCCATAAAACTTACCAAGATTAAGACGACTGACCAAAAACTGCTAGCATGCCATTTGTTGCGAAACACGAAGGCAATTACATATAGGAATAAGACCATTGACGTGCTGTAGCCAAACAGAAATGACACCTGTTAAGAAGAAGGTTAATATTTATTGTTAAGACTGGTGTCTGAAAACACGGGTTTTCTGGGAACTCATTTCATATGACCAAACTATATAGAAGGCCCATTATGTTCGAGTGAGTTTACTCCCTTGTAAACTATTGAGGATCGCAGCCCAAGTTTATTATTCAGTGGAAATGGTTCAATGTTTGTAACATTTGTAAACATTAGTTTGTAAGCATTGTAAACATTAAAGGTCATCTAAAGACTACTTTTAAAAAGTAATGTAAGTAATTATACTCACCAAACATAAAATTGTGGTAGTATGGCCATGAGGTCCCACAATGTCTAATAGCCTGAGCCACGGCCAAAGCAGCAGCAGGAGGATAATAAAATGCAAAGGGACGTCTACCAGAGCTAATCCACACCAAAAGGCAGAAGGAAAGAGTCCTGAGATCCGCAACTGAGAACGAGTTTTTATCTAGCAAAGAAAATTGCAAGAGATAATTATGCCCTTCAGTACATGATTTGTGGCAAGATACATAATAAAGGTAAGGGTAAAGGGACCCCTGACCATTAGATCCAGTCGTAACCGACTCTGGGGTGCAGCGCTCATCTCGCTTTATTGGCCGAGGGAGCCAGCATACAGCTTCCGGGTCAGAGCAGCACACGGAAACTCTGTTTACCTTCCTGCCGGAGCGGTACCTATTTATCTACTTGCACTTTGATGTGCTTTCAAACTGCTAGGTTAGCAGAAGCCGGGACCGAACAACAGGAGCTCACCCCGTCACGGGGATTTGAACAGCTAACCTTCTGATCGGCAAGTCCTAGGCTCTGTGGTTTAATGCACAGCGCCACCCACGTCCCTAAGATACATATTTTTCATCAATTACTTAGTCCCCCCTTTCTTTTATGCCCCTTCCACAGGAGGTTCAGATAAGATGGGAGTGGTGGTTCCCCACTTGTGGAATGCTCTCCCCCGAGAGGCTCACCTGGTGCCATTGTTACTTAACTTCAGGCACCAGGTAAAAACATTTCTTGGGTTTTAAATTGCCTCCTTGTGTGTGGGTGTGTGGGTGTTTTATTTCAACTTTTTTAAAGTAGAGTAGCCATTTAGATTTTTCTTTCCTTCCTTTTATGACAGATTTAAGGTATGTGTTTGTTTATTTACTGTAAGACTCTTTGAATGGCTTTGGTTAAAAAGCGACTAGCAAATTTAATAAATAGAACTAATAAACTTTGTGTTAAACCACAGAGCCTAGGACTTGTCGATCAGAAGGTTGGCGGTTCGAATCCTCGTGATGGGGTGAGCTCCCGTTGCTCGGTCCCTGCTCCTGCCAACCTAGCAGTTCGAAAGCACGTCAAAGTGCAAGTAGATAAATAGGTACTGCTCTGGCGGGAAGGTAAACGGCGTTTCCGTGTGCTGCTCTGGTTCGCCAGAAGCGGCTTAGTCATGCTGGCCACATGACCCGGAAGCTGTACGCCAGCTTCCTCGGCCAATAAAGCGAGATGAGTGCCGCAACCCCAGAGTCGGCCACGACTGGACCTAATGGTCAGGGGTCCTTTACCCTTTACTTTTACCACCAGGGGACCATTCTAAAGGGTTTGGGCTCTGCAATTTACAAAACGTTAATGGAGAAAGAGATGGCAACTTAAGGATTTAGGGAGGCAGTTAGAAAATCAAGGGTGGGCTCAGGTATGGGAGAAACCTCCTCTCTGTACCACTTTGGCCAGGATTGAGGAAGTAGCATTGAAGACACTGCTGAGGTGACCACTGTCTCCTAGTAAGTTGTCATGAATTAATAGGGGTATCAGCTGAAATGTGAGCAAAAACAATGAAGTTCTGAATAGGAGTGTTCTGAGGAAACAAGAGGGTGAGGGGAGGAAACCAGCAACCAAAGACTAAAGAAGGAGAAGTCTGAGAAAAGTGTCCCATTCCTAGGTGAGATAGGGAAGGAACTATGGGAGCTGGCAACTTAGTATGCCCTTGGATGTCAGACAGAGGGAATGGTGTATCAATACTTCAAATAAATACCCGCTCTCTCCACTTGAATGAATTGGGAAATCTTTGCACTGACTGCAAGAATACGGAACTGATCACCTCTTGCCACACTTACCTACCTGGATCTGCAGATCATTGCAGGAGGCCCTTCTACAGGTGCCCCCACTAGGTGAGATGCAGCAGGGGGCCTAGAGTGAAAGTGCATTTTAAGTACAGTCATACCTGGGGTTACAGCCACTTCAGGTTGCGTTTTTTCGGGTTGCGGACCACCAAAATCCGGAAGTACCGGAATAGGTTAATTCCGGGTTCCAGCGGCCAAGCATGCGCAAAAGCACTAAATCATGCTTTGGCATGCACAGAAGCACCAAATAGCAACCCACACATGCGCAGACGTGGATTGCGAACGTGCATCCCGCATGGATCACGTTCGCAACCCGAGTGTCCACTGTAGTGGCATCACAGTTGTGGAATGACCCCCACCTGAGACATCTTTTAATGCCCTTTCAGAATTTAAAAACCTTACTACAGTGGTACCTTGGGTTAAGAACTTAATTCGTTCTGGAGGTCCATTCTTAACCTGAAACTGTTCTTAACCTGAGGTACCACTTTAGCTAATGGGGCCTCCTGCTGCTGCCGCGCCGCCAGAGCATGATTTCTGTTCTCATCCTGAAGCAAAGTTCTTAACCTGAGGTACTATTTCTGAGTTAGCAGAGTCTGTAACCTGAAGCATCTGTAACCTGAAGCGCCTGTAACCCAAGGCACCACTGTATAGCAGTTTTATTCCCCCCCCCCTTTTTTTTGGTGTGCTCATTTTTTCTCAATTCCGAAATGTATATTGTATTGCTCTTTTTATCACTGTTTCAGCTTGTTTGTTTTTAAAAACTTTTTTTAATAGGGCAGTCTCTACATTTCAAAAACAAATAATAAAACACTCAAAGGGAGATCTGGACTGGGATATAAGAGCTAGCATAAAACTGAAAGTTTTTATTTCTTCCATTGTGGCACATGGGAATCAATAGAATCGTTAGCTCCCCATTGCGATCTCCCAAGGTTTGAACATAAATCCAAGAGCTATATCCAACTCAAATAAGTTATCATAAAAACAAGAATGTAGGGGTGATAGGCCCCAAAGATATGATTCTGTCTTACGCACATTTAACTTGCGCGATTTCAACCATATGCAGTTGAACACTGGCTGATTGACGTTAAATGCTGGTGTGTGGAAAGGGCTTTGCTTGGGAAGTGAGGCAGAGAACTTAGAAACTATTTTTACACTGGATTTTCCTGGTGCACATAGAGCTTTTAAGCTATCTGGCTTGCTTTCTGAGCAAGGCTATCTCCTCTCACCAGTCTGGGATGCTCCCACAAGATGACATAAAAGTTTGGTTCCAAGGGTTTGAGTTCATGCGTTTTGCCTATACGGGCGACTCTTGGAACTAAACTCCCACATAAGACACAATTGTACTGCAATGCCAAGAGTGCTGTGGGTGCTTGGACAGTAAACTATATGCAGATCCAAAATTGATAATCTACTGAATTTGATGTCAACTGGAGTGGGGGAAATCAAAAGACTGCATTCATTGCAAGGGAATAAGTTTCATGCATGTTTAATTACTTTACCTTGTAGTAACGACCGCTCATCATCGCAAAATGTGCTGGAAAGGTAGGGTATATAAATACCCCAAACAAGCACATGTTACAGAAAGAGATCCATAGCTGTTTGCTACTAAATTGCTGGGAAACAAATCAGAAAGATAAAGTTTATAAACACTATGTGACAGTATATATGATTAGAACAGCTGCTATTATTCTCTGCACTTGGTAGGCTTAAAAATGATATTTAATTATAGGAATAAAGTTGATCATTGCTTATTTAAAAGTTGTCTTTAGGTTTATGATGTAGTACTGTTAACTATTATAAACTCACAAGAATCAACTGAATTCAGAGACTACAGCAGAGTCTCTGAGTATAAAATCGACTCAGGTAGTACAGATATTATGAGTATTAATATACTGTACTAGAAGAAATTAAAATTAAAATATCAAAACAAATGAATATTAAGTGGACAAACGTTTCTATCAAATACCTTGGACTATATATAACACCAACTAATAAAATGATGTTTCAAACTGAACGCATGATTTTTAAAAATCACAGAAGTTCTGAAAAATGGATGAAATTAGAAATACCTTGGCTTGGAAGCCTATCAATATTAAAGATGAATGCAAATCTATTAAAGAGAGATTGTGTGTGTGTGTGTTTTCACACTTATTCACCACTACAACTAGCCCGCCTCTTCACACTACTGTAACCATTCTTACAATCCAGTTGAAAGACTTACAAATAGAAACATGTGACTCCAGATTCGAATATGGGCAGCGGAATTTAACATTCGCAGGCGTGCATTGCTGATGATGTTGACAAGCACCGGAAAGCAATTGGTCACTTCCATGTGGCATATGAGTGTGAATCTGTATTTCTGAACCGAGACAAGAAATGAAATACAAGTTAGAAATTCAAGTGAGTCAGTGAATGAATGCTGAGAAAATAACAGCCTGTAATGAAAACAGAAATTCATAAGCCTGCTTTATGTGTTATTTGTAATGAAGGTGTCCTACATCACTAAGTGCCTTCAAGTGTGGACCTTGGGCAGCAGATGGGGAAGAATGGGGACAGGAGCCTGAGACAGCAGAGCAAAGTCTTGTCTGAAGAAAGATGGTAAGGCTGGTACTGGAGTCTCTGTTGCTGTTTCCCTTCCTGTCGAGGAGAGAATGTTGCCAGAGGCTGTGGAGAGCTCAGAGCCACAGCCTGGGGTGAGGCTGAAGAGGATTCACAAGAGGAGGCAGGTCTGCCATTGTCTCCCAGGCTCATTCACCAGTGGGAACAGATGCACCCACCTTGATGGAGTCTGCACCTGCAGGCTAGACATTCTTACAAGGCTGATTCTTTCATGGAAGGTATGTGCCGTGCCTTAGCTATAAACGGGGTTGTTGTTTTCAGCCAGAACTCACAGGAACTGAGCTCCAGCACCTCTCAGGTGGGATCCATTACCATTATAAGATAACGAGCAAGGCGTTCATGGTGAGTTCCAGCACCTCTTCTTCTGGAAAAGAGCTTGCTGGATAGGTATGCAAACTTGTTGGGACAGCTTCTGTTATGTACTAAGCTTGGATCCTAGAACAATAGGCAAGTAGGATCCTAGAATGCAACAACCGATTGGCTTGCAGGAAAAGACCAATCAAGCTCCAGGAGGAAGTTAATCAGCCTATTAGGCTGGTAGGATCCTAAAATGCAACAACTGATTGGTCTGCAGGAAAAGACCAATCGGGCTCCAGGAGGGAAACAGAATCAGCCAATCAGATGGGACTCATTGTGTAATTAATGTATATAAAAGCCTGGGGTTTGGGGGGCAATTCAATCACTGTTTTACAAGCTGCAATAAAGAGCATGAAATCACTACAGGACTCCGAGTATATTTCAGCTTCATTGCTCTCATACAGTTGTGAACTTTGTGCCCCCATATTTTGGAATCGTGGCCTTGCTTCTAATTTGGCTGGGATGGAGCTAGCTGTTACCTGTTACCTAATGCTGTACCAGTATTATACTCTGCTTAAAGAGCATTTCTCTTTAACTGGGAAAGGCATTTAAAAACAGGCTTGCAAAACAGCGACACTCAACACCACAAGATGCTGCTTGCTTTCAAATTCAAAACATGTACAACCATATTTGGTTACCAGGATTTTTTAGTATTGCTTTTATGAAGAAACAAGGACAGTCAAAGCTCTCCTTCGTTGTCAGGGAGCCAGTTTCACACGATCCTAACCCCCTCCAGCCAGCGATATGGGGCTAAAGATTAAAAAAGGAAACCACATGGAAATGCAAAGAGTAAGTCTGCCCTGACATTTCCTGCCCCTGCACAAGCTGGCACAAGCTGGTAACAGTTGATATGGGGCTTTGCTCCCCAGTTTTATCCCACTTAGGATTACACCCAGGGGGGTCCCCCCCCCCAGTCAGAACTCACTTCTGGCACCTCTCAGGTGAGCACCATTGCCATTTTAAGAAAACAAGGGAGGCGTTCGTGGTGAGTTCTGGCACCTCCTTTTCTAGAAAAATGGTACTGATTGCAACAAAAAATAACTGAAGTTACCTTGTCTTCAAGGGCTACCATTATAGCCCCATTGTGCACTAGTTGGTCACTGACATTTTTGCCAGAGACAACGTCTACCAGGACATTCTGATTCTTCACTGCTTGGATGAAATTGTCAATGCTTGCTCCTGAAAAAGAAAACAAGGATTCACAGAATGACCGGAGGACTGTGGTAGAATCTTAATTTCTCAAACAGGAGAAAACCAAAATGAAGTGTAATACAGAATTTGAATTATCTTTGTGTAACATTTAATGCCTATTTATTTGCTAAAATGGATTGTGTTATCCCACTAGCACAAATGGGCTTCCCTCACCCTCTCCTCCCCAAACTGACTTGAGGGGAGGGAAGTTTGGGGAAAACCCCTAAAACAGCATGAAGGAGGAGATGAGCACTGACGGAACAATCGCCTTAGTGCCATCTTGAATTCCACCCAAAATTCTTAATTTTTTATTTTTACTATTGAGGTAATATTGGAATTATCTTATTCTTTTAGGACTGCCAATAGTGCCAGGCTCCATGATATGACCCCGTCAGTGAAGGAAGCTTTGAAGAGCCATATCCTGTTTGGCTGTAATCAAAATTTTTGTAAGCAAATATCTGATACCTTACACAATCTGGCATCTCAGACAGCCCTGGAGGAATCTTCTTCAGAGGAGGACTTGGCACTCCCCAAAGCTAACATTATAGAGGAGCACGATGTATAATGGGGCAGTGAGACACAGCAGGGGGATTTGGGGCTTTCAGGGATCATGGCACAAGATCTTTCTCCACCAGACCTTTGCTCAAAATCAATGGTAGAGGCTAAACCACTACTGAGTCCAAGGGAGTACTGATTCCTAAAGTTGCAGGCTCAGTCAGCTGCCTGATGCTGAAGTTTTCTCCAAAAGAACATGGTCTCGTACGGAACAAAGGGTTATTTGTAAGGAACCTACTCCTTATGAGTAGACCAAACTCCTCAGGCAATCCATAGAGCTATGCTATAGTTGGGGCTCGGGGTGCTCTTAGTTAAAAAGCCTTCAGTTCCTGATAGAGAGCTGGAAAAACATTTTTCACTCGCTTTCTACTGGTCCATTAAAACTGTATGAAAACTTCATTTTATTACATTCATATTCTATCCTTCCTTCCAAAGGGCTGTTAGACATGGTTCCCCCTCCCCTCACTTTTTGCTCACAACACTGAGACAATATTGGATTAAGAGATTATTATTGTTCAGGGGGGTGCCACTAGGGGCGCATTGGAAGATGGCCGACAATAACATCTCTCCGACCCACACGAGGTAATTAAGAGGCTGTGATGGGAGTAAGCAGCCTCCCTGCCCCCCCCCAGTGAGTGGGGGGACTGCCCTTGCCTGCTGTGCCCTATACCACCCCCGAACTCGAGGGGGTGGGGGCACTAGGCAGAAAGCCCTTGTGCGGACTTCGGCTCTCCTGGACGCTGTCTCTGATTCGCACCTCTAGCTGCAGCAACTTCAAAAGAAATAATTAGGTGGAAGCAAATGCACATATTTCAAGGAAGAAGGGGGAGTAAAGACTGCTAATTGAAGAGATCTCTGAGAAAGAAGACAGGTTGGATAAACAGGAATATATCATGAGAAGACACACCAAGGCTCGGTATGTCGGCAACGGGACTGGATTGGGGGGGGGACTTTCCTTTCTTTTCTTTATGTGATTAACCAAGAATCCCCCCCCCACAAGTCAGAAATGCCGCTTAAATGACCTAAGCTGATGATTTAAGACTGTGTGGAGATAATCTCTAACCAAAAGCATGTTTTAAGGAGATCGTGGGAAGTTTAAGAGCTTTGGGATGACACAGTAAAAAAACAGCGTCGCCATTTCGGCGAGTTCTGTCAAAAGACTTATGTCTGGGAGGACGAATGGATCTGTTTTCATACTGTGGGCGGCCTCCTCAGAGGACTAAAGAAGGCGACAGATTTGCGAAGATGAATGATGGAAAGAGTGCTTTTATTTATGGAAGTGATGGTATATGGAAACCATCTTGATATGGTGATTAACGGAAAAATTCACACAGGATTATAACTGGTGTTTACCTGCTTAAGGAGATTATCAGAAGAGATCACAAAGAAAAAAGAAAAATATATGAGTAAGATGAGACGTGGGAACAGCAAGATAGGACTGGATAGAAATATGAACATTATTTGGACAGATTTGTGGATATTAACGCAGCAACAAGAAGATGATTGGAATCTCCTTCGGAACTTGAAATATGGGTACCCCCAACAAAAAATTTAAAATTCGGCTTTCTAATTCGGAATTTATGTGATGTGATTTGATTGGTCGGTTAATAAAAATTATTTTTTAAAAAATGAGAGATGATTATTGTTCAATCACTGTGCTTTATGCTGAGGAGAGATTTGTACCCAGGTTTTCCCAGTCTGGCCATGGTGTATTGGCATGTTGGCTCTTGGTCGAAACCTGATTGGGGCGGGGGGGAAATCTCAATATTCTGTTCCTCACTCTTACCTGTATTATTAAGGATCAGAAGTCCAGCAGACCCTCTGAAAGACTCCTTTCCTGGCTCAAAATAAAGCCCAGGATGTAGCTCTGCACAATGTAGGTTCCCCCAAATAGTATATAACAGCACCTGGATGACTAAAGGTGCCAGCAAAATTCCAAAAAGGACCAGTCTGTAATAAAGAAAGGATAGTAATTAAGCAAATGAGAATGATTGCAACTGGTATTGAATCTATTAGTGGCAGCAACCCCATTTCTGTCACTGGCCAAACCAGCCTATCCCCCATTGCTAACCTCTCAATTCTGCCCCCCACCTCAGTACAGTGGTACCTCGGGTTAAGTACTTAATTCGTTCTGGAGGTCTGTTCTTGACCTGAAACTGTTCTTAACCTGAAGCACCACTTTAGCTAATGGGGCCTCCCACTGCCTCTGCGCCACCAGAGCATGATTTCTGTTCTCATCCTGAAGCAAAGTTCTTAACCTGAGGTACTATTTCTGGGTTAGCCGAGTCTGTAACCTGAAGCGTATGTAACCTGAGGTACTCCTGTACTCCTGTAGACCGGCCCCCTCCAACCGCATGCAACTACTAATCCCCATTTCCACCTTCCCAACCCCATTTCTGAAGCTGCTTCTCTCTTCTACACTGCAGTCCCCTTGCACCCCCACATTCCCCTTTCACCCCCATTTCCATGCCTCTTCCTCCCCCTCATTTTCTGCCCCCTCCCCTTGATGGGAACAGGGATGAAGGTGAAAATAGTGTATGATTGTGGCTGCAAAATTGGAAGGGTAGTTGATTCACAATTGTGGTGTGTGTGTGTTAGTAGTTACAGTGTGGTGGAGGAGGCTAGGGGGCGATGCTACATATACAGTAACCCAGATTGCGACGGCTTTTAAGCAATTATCTTGGCACTTACAGCGTTCCCCAGAGTTTGCTCTCGCGCTTGAGATTTAAAAAATGCATTCTTGCCACGGCGCAAACTTGTTGCCTCCAGAGTTCTGATCCGCTCATGGTTGCCTTTCCCGTGTCGGAGAGCAATAGCAGATGTTGTTCCATTTCGTCAGCACCCTTTGGCCCCTCTTTGTAATCAAATTTCAAAAGCACAAAATCAGAACTTTGGTATTGGCCAAAGGAGAGACTACTTGCTTATACAAACTCAGTTCTGACTTCTTCTGATGCTGGGTCAGTCAATCCCCTACTTCCCCCCAGCTCTCCTTGCTGCCACCACTACTGCAGATGTTTTCCCCCTGTCATTGATAAACCATCCCAGCTCTCACTCCCAGATTAAAAAAAAACAACCAGGGAAAGGCAGCTGTAATGCAACACTTTTCCAGGGACAATCCTGGATTCACAGAAGCTGTCCAGGTTTCTGATTCGATCCCAGAATGTCCTGCTTTTCCTTAGGACGTCCCTATTTTCATCAGAGAAATGTTGGAGGGTATGGAGTTATGCAACCCCCAAGCCAAGGAGATAAGTAACTATACAACCTTCAGAAGACATCTGAAGGCAACCCTGTATAGGGAAGTTTTTAAACGTTTTATAGAATCATAGAATCTTACGAGTTGGAAGGGACCCAAGCATCATCTAGTCTAACACCCTGAAATGCAAGAATATATGTTTTTTTATGTTTTATATATATTTATTGGAAGCCACCCAGAGTGGCTTGGGCAACCCAGTCAAATGGGTGGCATATAGATATTATTATTATAAAATAGGAGAAATGTTGGAGGGTATGCTCCCACGACAGTTGGATGCCAACAGCAGATATGGTCCCAAACTCATATTTTCCCTGCTGTAGCAGGGAATCACTACTAGAAAGTATGTTATTTGGAACAGTATGTTACCTTTCTCATCAATCATTTCATTTCCCTCCAGCTTCAAGAAGACATCTTCCAGAGTTGTCATGGTAACCCCATAATTAACAATTCCTAGTTCTTTCTGGCGGTCCATGTCAGAGAACAGATCTACATGACAGGGAGAAAGAAACTCAAGTGCTTACTTCTAGTTCAAGATTAGCATTTCCAATCTCCATTACGGCCTTGTGCAAATCCTTTTTATTGTACTTACAGCCCAAAGTAACATTTTGAGGAACATCTCCATTAATAGCACACTCAAAGATGATAGCTATGATATCATTTACATATTCAAGATAATAATTACCTGGAAATTTATCCACATTTTCCAAGGGCAGTATATAACTCAGCTCATTTTCATGTTGTGCTGATAATTTGGCAGCAGGGATGTATTGCTTGACCAGGGATGTTGTTCTCTCGGGGTCATACAATTCATTTACATGCATCCTGTTTGTATTCAGAATGGATTTAGATGGACACCAATTACCAAGTATTGCATTCCTTTAATAAAACTGTTATCTGAATCAAGTATTTATGACATTACTAAAACCATAAGAGTTCTGCTGAAAGAAACAGCAGCACAGCATCTTTGCAGCCTGATCTCTCCCTTTCCTCTTTTTGGTCTGAGCTTGGACCAAGAGATGTTGAGCCAGAAAGGAGGAATTTCTTGACATACTTAGATTTTTTAAAAAAGAAGAGTTTGCACTATTTTATAAATAAAATAGATAAATATCTGTGATTGCCCACCAGAGATTGCAAAATAGGTAAGAGTACAAGATTGCCAAACTCAAAAGTACCTTAAATGGTAGCCAACACCCCATTTTTTCTTCAAGAATAAAGATGAACCAACACAAGACAGCCTGCCCTGAGAGATAAATGCTTTCCGGTCTGGAAGGAAAAACACATAAAGTTCTGGTTTTACTTATCACATTCTGCAGAAATAAATTCTTCCCCATATCCAAATCAGAAGCAGGAAATATCTGAAGGGGAATGTGCAGTGAGCTGAGATTCAGAAGGGTGATGCAGAAAATAAAACGAGTTCCAGAAATGCTGCCTTCATTTCAAACAATCCTGTTTGTTTACATGCACACAAATCAGAGGAGTATGTTGCACACACAAGCAGGCAAGCTGTACAATCGTCACAGCAGGTCTTGCAAGCAAATCTATTTCATTGGGGTAGGGTTAAGTCAGCATAATTGTCCAGGTCACAAAAAGCAGTCTGGAGCGAGTCAGAAGCAGAAGACCAAGGTGCAATCTAAGGGAAGCTACATATCAGGAACCCGGAATAAGATAGGAAATGCAAAACACATTTCAGCTAAGGCAGAACTTGTTGATCAAGGCTCAGCTGGAAGAGATCTATTTACTCCTTGTAACCCAGGTGGAGCCAAGCTTGGAAAATGCAAACACTTGTCCCCCAGAGTGATGGGAGGGATTATTTCACCTGTCCTCACAGTACAGATTATTTTACAATCACATGTCAATTGTTAGGGCAGGGCAGTTGATGTCATGCAAAAAGAGATGCAACAGATAACAGGGAAAGGATCCAAAAGCTAATGGTGATGGAATGAGAGAAAAGATTGGTCACCCCAAACAGCTGTGAAGACTGCATTGAAGAGTTGTAGCTGCAACCCATTAAACCAGCATTTCCCAAACTTGGGTCTCCAGCTGTTTTTTTGGACTACAACTCACATCATCCCTAACTAGCAGGACCAGTGGTCAAGGATGATGGGAATTGTGGTCCAAAAACAGCTGGAGACCCAAGTTTGGGAAACACTGCATTAAACGCTTAGCCCAGGCATCCTCAACCTCCAGCCCTCCAGATGTTTTGGACTACAATTCCCATAATCCCTGACCACTGGTCCTGTTAGATAGGGATCGTGGGAGTTGTAGGCCAAAACATCTGGAGGGCCACAGGTACGGGATGCCTGGCTTAGCCAGTGAAGCAGAAGAGGTAACAGTAATTTGACATTTCACAAAGGCATTGGAATTTCCAAGGCTAGTCCTCAGCACGCCTGTTACTCCTGGAATAACAGGAACCTGGTGAATGACAGCATAGTGAAAGATGTGAAGGAATCACCTAGGGTGCTATGTGGATCACCTCCTTTACGCAGTGCAACGGAAGAGCTTTTTGTTCCAACAGACAGAAATAAGGATAGTGCAGATCAGTGCGGGATAAGTTCCCAAGTCACATGGTCTTGGTTATTTCTCTCTCGCTTCATACCTATACTTGTCAAACTGTTTTTACCATGAGACATTCTACTAACCAGCAAGAATATCAGCTTCATCCATTAACTGAGTGGTGAGCAGAATCACTCGACCTGCTTTGCGCTCATTCAGGAGGGCCCACACTTGGTGTCGAGAGTAAGGATCCAGCCCTGCAGTTGGTTCATCTAAGAATAAGACCTGTAGGCAGAACATGCGATTGCATTTTCAGACTCGGAAACCTTGAGAAATTAGCACATAGCATTCCATGTTGAAGTGGATTCTTTAAAAAGAATTAATGGCAACCCAATTGGGTCAATGATATTTTTGAATGCCACCCCAACTGTGGAGTGGTGCAAGAGCCCAGGAGTTCCGGGATCTTACCCAGAGTTCACTTTCCTTGGAATGAGGGACAGCAAAGACTGTGGTGCCTTTATAATATATGGTTTATATTAAGTAGAGGGTTGACAAAGCAGACGACACAGAGATTTCTCCAAGTGGTTCTTTATAGTAAGCTGGAACTGAACTGAACTGAACTGAACTGAACAGCTCAGCCGGCCTGCTTTTATAGGCAGCCGGCTGTCAACATTGTAACAACACCACCCCAGGGTTTCCCGCCTAAATTAACTGACGTGGACCTGAGTGAAAACTATATACAGTGGTACCTCGGGTTAAGTACTTAATTCGTTCCGAAGGTCCGTTCTTAACCTGAAACTGTTCTTAACCTGAAGCACCACGTTAGCTAATGGGGCCTCCTGCTGCCGCCGCGCCACCGGAGCACGATTTCTGTTCTCATCCTGAAGCAAAGTTTTTAACCCGAGGCACTATTTCTGGGTTAGCGGAGTCTGTAACCTGAAGCGTCTGTAACCCGAGGTACCACTGTACACAATACCCCTGGTGGCCAGGGTGAGAACTTCAATACATAACAGTTTATTTACACATAAAGTGGTACCTCGGGTTACAGACGCTTCAGGTTACAGACTTTGCTAACCCAGAAATAGTACCTTGGGTTAAGAACTTTGCTTTAGGATGAGAACAGAAATTGAGCAGCAGCAGCGCGGCGGCAGTGGGAGGCCCCATTAGCTAAAGTGGTGCTTCAGGTTAAGAACAGTTTCAGGTTAAGAACGGACCTCCAGAACAAATTAAGTTCTTAACCTGAGGTACCATTGTATATACAACCTGAGTCTACGATGGATATGGTCACAGCATTAACACCCCAGAAGGTCTTGCTTTTCCCGTAGTCAAAGCCTTGGATTCAAACAGAAATCAAACATGGCTCTCACTCTCTGACTTCTGCCTGCTGTTTGCTTCCCGCCCAGCTCTCTCTCACATACCTCTGGCACTTGTCCTTCTCACCACCAGCCAGGTGAGGGAAGGGGCCCACTCATTTGGCCTCTGGCACAAAGCCCACTTCCTTTGTTACCCTAAGGACCCATACTTAAGGGCCATTAACTCACCAAGAAGCTGGTCTGGCTATTCCAACAGTTGCATCCTCCATTACATTTTAACCCCTTGCTGGGTGCAGGGTTAACTCACAACAATATAAACAGTTATGCGGCTTTAAAAAATGTTTTGGGAAAAATAATTTTATATTATATTTTTTAAAAAAAATTGAAGCTAATCTTGTACTAAATTTGAAAGCTTCACTTTACATACAGTGTTTGGGGAATGGGAATTTAGAAGGGAAGTAAAGATAAGACTGAAATTAGGGAGTTTCATGACTGACCACACATCCGTGAGAGATCTACACACTCCACTGCTTTTGAGAGGAAACAGTAGACGCATTACAAGATGGAGAGTACTTATGAAATATGTTCAACAGGTCCTTTTGTCCTGACCTTGCTTCACCTACCTGTGGCTCTCCCAAGAAAGTAATCGCGAGAGATAATTTTCGCTTTTGCCCACCACTTAAACGATTAGCTAGGGTGTCTTGAATGGCATCGAGATCCAAGAGGGTCACTAGCTTTTGCACCTGTAAAGCATATAAACACATGTTTCAAGCACCAAGATGTTGGATTCTTTCGGATTTCTTCCTATCTTGCTTTTCAGTCGCTTGGTTGGTTGAAAGCAACAAGCTATTTTATAGAGGTTCGAATCTTAATGGAATATTATGCAACCTCTCATATTTGAAGTATAAGGCATTTCCAGATGAGATGTCGTCCCTGGAATTAGGATCATTTGCTCAAGCAGTTTTTGGAAGAACCCAAATGGCATTGCTCCAGACTGTTGTATTCCAGGGTTTGCTTGGTTATGCAACGATGCCTGTACTATTATTATTATTTTTTATGAATGCCAATGGGATTACAGTACAGTTTCATGTGTGGACTGGAAAACGCTATTGGTTCATCTAGTGAAGAGTGGTCCATGAGGCAGTTCGGTATTGCTCACACTGCATTTTCTGGATGCACAGCTGTCACTCAAGGAGCCCTTCAAGAAGGTTTAGAGTTTGAAATCAGCTCTTGAGAAGCAGAAAGTGGGATTGCATTAAGACCCTGCTCCTTGTTCCCTCCCAAACACATCAACACTAGGACTTTAATATGCACCGGCTGCCTGAATATCTGCCGCTAAATGTTCTACAACATGGTCCATTCCTACATTATTTTTCAATCATGCCTTTTTCTTCACCCATGCTGTGATATTTAATAACTAAGGAAAAGGCATTGCACATAGCATCCATTAGGTGACTCCTGCTGCAACATTCTGCCTTCATTTTTGCCTTCGGTCAAGTACCAAGCATTATTTTGCAAGTCCTTGTTTTCCATAGATTTCAGCTGGGCAGGAAAACCTTAATAATTTCAAACTGCTGATCAGGATTTCATCAAAACAATGAAAAGGTCTGGTCCACAACAAGCATGGATAAAGTACACCAGTAGTTTGCAACGTCTAAAAGAAATAATATGAAATGATTTGTTGCCAACTGGAAAAAAGAGGTCAAAGTGTCACTTTTCAGCACTTTGTAACTTGCTGTAATTGTGGCCATTTTTACTGGATCAGTTTGAAATGTGGCGGTTTTGTAGATGGCATCAGCTAGATTGTAAATGCCAAGTTTCAAGTTATGAGCCCAACAAAAGCCTTTTTATCAGCTATAGAATTTTGTGGCTAATCATTCCTGAGCCTTGTTTCTGCTACTCAACCAGAGGAACCCCTTTGTTTTCCTATAATCTATGCACTCTTGTCTTTGCATTACACCCAAAAATAGCTTTTTCTTTTATCAATTTATTACTGTTCTGCTTTGTTTAGTATGTGTAATTGAAAAGTCAAAAATACAATGCTTAAACAAACAAAACTAAATCAATACAAGGTATATACTTGTGGTAAATATCCATTTATTCAGCTGGGAAAGTCTGTCAAAAAAATTATTTGTTTCAATTCATTTGTTTCTGGAAAGAGCAGATAATGGGCGCCTGTCGTATCTTGACAATAATACTATTCCAAAGAAAGGCAGCAGCCACATGAAGGCCCTGCTCTGAGTTATACATATACTCATCAAGAATCTCAACATACCCTGCAACCTGCCACAGAGGAAAATCAGGATGCATGTCACATGACTCAAACAAGAGCACAGCCCCCCAATGGGCATCTTTTGAGGCCACACTCTTGTGGGATCCAATCAGGCCACACTCTCCCGGGATCCAATCAGGAGCTGAGATGGCTTCTGTAATTCTGGATGTCCTGGTCAAATCAGGACAGTTGAGGGGTATGCCTCAACTCAACTCATTTCAAGAGAATCTTCAAATAATTCCTCCATAGTATGATAACAAAGGCAGTGCTGGTCGCAAGGCTTACATATTTTGTTCAGTTATTGAATTAGTCCCAGTCTAAGGGACCCGGGTGGCTCTGTGGGTTAAACCACAGAGCCTAGGACTTGCCTATCAGAAGGTCAGCGGTTTGAATCCCCGCGACGGGGTGAGCTCCCATTGCTCGGTCCCTGCTCCTGCCAACCTAGCAGTTCGAAAGCACATCAAAGTGCAAGTAGATAAATAGGTACCGCTCCGGCGGGAAGGTAAACGGCGTTTCCGTGTGCTGCTCTGGTTCACCAGAAGCAGCTTAGTCATGCTGGCCACATGACCTGGAAGCTGTACGCCGGCTCCCTCGGCCAATAAAGCAAGATGAGTGCCGCAACCCCAGAGTCGGTCACAACTGGACCTAATGGTCAGGGGTCCCTTTACCTTTACCTATTGCAAATTTATTGCACCTCTCCCATTGCAATTAACAGGATTTAAATTGGTTTCAACAAATTTGTCCCATTGACTTGAGCGGGACTTAAGCACAATGAGTTTTCTCTGAATTAGGCTGAGTAAACCTCAAATACAAAGCAGAACAAATGATAAGGCAGTAATCCCTTGCCATGAACCTGTTCTACAAAGAAAATAGATGAAGAATATAAAGAGGCAGAACAGAAATACTTGCCATATGAATATATCCTTACCTCATTCTCAATATCATTGTTTGGAATCCCCTTTATTTTAGCAAAAGTCCGTAAATTTTCTTTCAGCGTTAGGAATTCAAATTGCACGTTGAATTGTGGGCACACAGCACTTATCTCCCTAATTTGTTCCATATCTTCCCTTGCTGATATATTGTACTTGAAGATGGTCGCAGAGCCTGTACGCATAAGCAATTAGGAAGCAAATAGGTTGGCTTAATAAACAGAGTAGGCTGCTTGAATTCTCATAAAAGATTCAACATATCCTATTAACTGCTGTCCTGCTAAGAGTGGAAATGAGACCTAGACTGCAATTCTAGGTATAATTGTTTGGAATCCTCGCAGCCTCAATGACAACAACGAATCTCAGTTCTCCACAAAGCACATAATTAAACTACGGAAGTTGCCGCCATACAGTGTAGCAACCTAAATGGCCTTAAAAGGGGATTTGGACATGTTTGTGGCTGCTAGTCGCAATGGCTAAATCAGAAGACTGACTGCTGTGGAACTGCTACTGCCCCCTTTGTGCTCCTCCCAGTGGCGTGTGGTGGGCCTTTGTGGGAATCAAATGATGGACTTGATAAGGCTTTGGTCTGATCAAGGGGAACCTCCTCCTGTTCTTATGGATTTGGGTGGCAGCCTCCTTCATTTTAAAGTTCTGATACGTACCATCAGATGGCTTCAGAAGTCCACTAAGGATGTTTAGCAGTGTTGTTTTCCCAGCTCCACTACAACCAAGAACTGCAGTGATTTGACCTTCATAAATATCCAAGGACAAGCCTAATAGAAGAACAGAAGTTAGCTCTTAAAACGGCCAAGGTACACAGAGGCTGCATTCCTAAACCCTCTTACTAATAAGTTCCATTGAAATCTCACTTCTGAGTAAGCCTACAAAACTTCCCGTCATGGCTCATTTTTAATTTCCTCACATCACATCACATCACATCAAGCACTAGGGATGCTGCCAAAATTCTCGTTTGAATTTTCGGATGGATTCTTGGAATTTCATACTGCAGAATATTGCTTCTCCATGGAATCAATCGGGAATTAGGAAGAAATCTTCCACTGTTACACCTCCCCGCCCCATCCTAAATTTTGTACAGAGAGCTGTGCATGTATAGTCCTGATGTCAGTTTATTTCGTTTGTCTCCACTTTTCAGTATCTGTATGAATTTTTGGCATGCACTGATAAAGCACTGCAAAAAGTCATGATCGCATCAAGAAGTGTTTTTGTTTTTTACCACTGTGCATGCAGTGATATGTAGTACGGGGGGGGGGAGTACAATACAGTAGTAGAGTATGTGTTTTACATGAAACTGGTCCCTAGTTTAATCCCTAGCATCTCCAGGGCTGGGAATGTCAGTGCAACAAGCCCTTGTGAGCTGCTGGACAGTCAGTGCAGATGAGCTAGAGGTCTGATTGGGTATAATACAGCTTCCTATGTTCCATATATACATGTACTTTTGTGAGCTCATAAAATAGTCCAAAAATGCCACTTGATGTGTTTACATAGAAGATCGGATCCAATTGTTTTCCAATTATCATGAATTCCTGCATTGCAGACGGCTCTTGGGTCCCTGCCAACTCTTAAGATTCTATGATGGAAACGAGACACATATTAAAAAACATTGTGAAAACGCTTTTTTAAAAAAGTTTTGAAAAATGTATTGAATTTGCCATAGCTCACCATCACCATCTAATGTAAGATTGTATAATGCACTTTACAGCACACTTTATTTATTTATTTATTTATTTATTTACTTACTTACTTACTTACTTACTTACTTACTTACTTACAGCTATACAGTATAGCTGAGTCCTAGGATTCAATTTACCTTCTGTCCACCCCAGCTGTAGGTTTTGTCCTGAAGATATCCACTTCTAATTTGTGGACGTTAGTGACAGTGTCAAGGAGTCATGTCTTCTCAAGGGTGACAAATGAACTTTATGAAGATTATTTTTGCATTTTGCAAATGAGTAAAAAAAAAGGCATAAAAGGTTTTGGAATTTGGTTTTTGTATGCAGTCTTACTGATGCACATACAGTATCAGGATTGTGGAGGAGAGATTAATGAACCAAAGGACATTGTATCTGCCGCAAGCTGTTGATAGAATGCTCAGGGATGTTTAAAAAATAATTTCGTGTGTGTGTTTGTTTCTCAGTTCCACGCTTTTACATGCATTGTGGTATTTTATGCATCATGACTTGCAGTTATTTTTATTGATCATAGTTTAGTAATTATTGTAATTGTTAAGAGTGAATTTTTGCTTAATTATTATCAGCTGATGTTCTGAGAGTTAATTTTATGGTGTACTATTAGATTCTAATATACCAAATAAAGTAATATACATTAATCTAAGTTGTTCCATTTTAAAGTTATGTTTGATTGTGACTTTTGGTATTGGATCAAATTATTAAAAGGTATGTGTTCTTTGTTGTATATTTTGTTGTTGTAAACTGCCTTGTACATAGTAATATAGAAAAGTGGTACAATATTCATAGCGAGTGCAGTGGAAGCAATTCTCCTAGCTGTTTATGAATGCAGAAGCAGTTGAACATGGGGCAGTGGTGAGCCCATGAATCAATAAAGGAAGAGGGGAAATCCATTATTTCCTACAAACCGTCTCGTCCCACCATAATAGTCAGTGCTCAATAAATGTAACTGCATTGAGGGGAGGTTAGATATTAGCCACAAAGCTTAGAGTGGGCAAGCCTGCTGAAAAGGCAATGGAAAACAAAAAGAAAGCAGACTACTTGTCCACATTTAACAGTGCAAATTAGGAGGGTTGACCCCTGTGCTCCAGAGCAATGTTTCACAAACGTATAGCCAAGGCTCCTTATTCTGTTTCCAAGCCCACAACCCATTGTTAGTTTCTCCTTTTCCTTCAGTAGGCGGTGGAGTCATTCAATCTGCACACACAGTTTCATGCATGCAGCCCAGTCCCACTACGGAACGGACGAGAAAACATGAAAAGCATCTTACCTCTCAAAGCTTCTGTTTCCTTGCTCTTCACTTTGTAAGTTTTTTTAATGTTATTTAGTCTAAAGGATTCAGAAACAACGAATGGTTAATACAATACTGGATTTTAGTTACAATTTAGTCACAACTATCTCCCCGGCGGCGTATCATCTCTATGGAAATGGTCAAGCTGTGCAACTTTGAAACTACTATTTCAAATTCAGACCAGATATTATCTTTCTTCCCTATCAATGTTGCACATGGGTAGAAAGAATTCTTAGACATATGCTCGGTTAGTTGTCATTCCCAATAAACAACCTCATCCACATACTTGAGACTCCTTGGCATTTTGTGCAACAGAAGTACCGTCTTTTTCGCTCTATAACACACACCCAACCATAACACGTACATAGTTTTTAGAGGAGGAAAATCCGTAGGCATGCCACCCATAGGCATTCCCTCCATAACACGCACAGACATTTCCCCTTACTTTCTAGGAGGAAAAAAGTGAGTGTTATGGTGCAAAAAATACGGTATATATTTCTGTCTGCATCGCTCTCTTGTGAATAAAAACAATGTTCCCCAATACCCTCTGAAAACAAAAACCAAATATTCTTGACTTCATACAGATCCTTGGCGCAGGGCCAGGATTTCTGCGTCAATTTGCTCAAAAAATTATTTAAGGCCACGCCTCTTTAACTTTTACCTAATGGCTTCCTTTCCATCAAATTCAGGAGGGACAAGCTCAGCATTGTCACTGAAGATATTACCATGGCTTGGTTCATTTGTAAGAGCAGTGCTGGCATAGCTTCCTCTTGATTTAAACCAGTAGGACTTCTTCAGGAAAAAGAAGGGAGGATAGGGCACGCCATATTTGTCTAAGATACACATATAAAAAAGGTTTTATGCATCAAAAGGTTCTATTAATTCTTGGTATTAAACATGTAACACACTTCAAATTTATCAGCCCTTGCTACTTCTCTATAGCACAGTTTCAGTGACCAACATTTAGTGGAAATGGATGTTGCGGCTTACTTAAACAGTCATTCATTCAAATATGTAGTGGTTGTGGAACAAGTCACATAACTTTAACCGAATAGATACATCGGTTGCATTCAGGCAATCATATCTTGGCTTATTAAGCCTCGGCCTCTTTCCTGTTCCCTTCACACGAGTCACATTAAACTCAAAATGTCTCTAATTGACCATAGCTTTGTGTTTCATCTGAACTAGGAAACTATGGCTGCTAATTTCAGAACAAAGCGGGATTTTGCCTTGCTCTAAAGCCAGTAAACGTCATTTTCTGGTTCAGGCAAAACAAGAAACTATGGTTGATTAGAGACTTCCTGGTTTGATTGCTCATATCTTGCATTAAAAAGCAAAAACAGGGCTAGGACCTAAAAGCTAACAAAGTTTCTTTAAATATACCTTCATAGAATCCATATTTGGATAATGCTTATGCTTTCAGAATCTTAAACAGAATATATAAGCTACTACATCTCAAGCAAGGTCTAGTACTGCTGCTCCAATCATGCTATTTCCCTTAGAAAAGGCATTAATCACAAGGCTTCCTAAATTACAGAAGTCAATTCCAAAGAAATAAATCAGAAGTTAGGAAATGCAATCTACAGAGATGCAATCTTCCAGCCAAAAGCCATTTCTTCTAATTTTTGTTTTGCCCGCCCTTCTCACAGCAGTCACAACAATTTAAGATATTTAAAAACAGTTAAAGACAAATTACCATACTTTTCCGTCTATAAGACGATGTTTTTCCCCCTTAAAACAACGCTTAAAAATTGGGGTAGTCTTATACATGGATAGTACAGAGGGAGGACTGTGGAAATGATTTCTGTCTTGAGTAGTAGATAGTTACTGGTGTTATTGCGGGTGATAGGCTGCTGCGACAATGTACGCTCGTGATTGGGTGCTGCTGCGACAATGTCCATTTGTGGTTGGGCATTGCTGCGGCAATGTGTGCTTGCAATTGGTCGTTGCTGCGAGAATGTCCACTGGTGATTGGTCGCTGCTGCGACAATGGCTGCTGGTGGTTGGGCCCTGCTGCGGCAATTGGGCGTGTGATTGGCAGCTGCTGGTCTCGATTGGAAATACGATAGAAGGCTTCTGCATTGCGTTCTATCGCAAATGTTTGGAATTTGGGTGAGCTTTTTTTGGCATTCCTCCCATTCTGGACAATCTCCCCATTTTCTTAATATTGAGTCCCAAAAACTAAGGGGTGTCTTATCCATGGGGGCGTCTTATAGACAAAAAAGTATGGTTATTGTCACAAGAATAGGGTGGATCCTATCCCTATGTCAAAGACCAGAGTACATCTCAAATCTCAAAGGCCAGGAGGTACACCTGCAGTATGTAGAAACTCTTCTTACTGGGACTTATGGATATACAGTTAGAAAAAGATTATGGAACTTTGCTACAATATTGTGATTGTGGCTGCAAGTCTTTTATATGCACAAAGATGGAAGGGCCCACTATTACCAACAACAGAAGAAAAGCTGTTAAAACTAACAGACTTAGCAGAGATGGAGAAATTGGCCTTGTTTAATGCATTGTGAACATTTGTTAAAGACTGGAACTCCCTCATGGACTTTTTGCATGAAAAATAAAATAAAATACTGATATCTGAATTTGAGGATTGAAGATAATGTTTGTTTATAAAAAAATGGTTTTGTTTGGTGTTATATTGGATTGGATGAAGTGACTATTGTTTTTATATATAGTGGACAGATGAACAATTGGAAGTCCTTTATTTTCTGAACCTTATTTTTCTCTCTTTCTCTTTTAATCTATTTCCTTCTCTTTTTATTTCTTTCCTTTTCTTTCTCTAGCTCTCTCCCTTGCCCCTCCCATTTTTGTGTTTTTATTGTATTTAGATAAAAGCCTCGGTTTGAGTTGGTGGTTGTTGTTTTTTTAAAAGGAAAAAGATATTAACTTTCGTATTTTTCTCTATGGAACTTAATAACATTTATTTAATAAAGAAACCATACAATGAAAGTGCCATCTGGGAGTGAGAAGTCCACAGCTTGGGGGCTGCCACAGGGAATGCCCCGCTCCCCAAAAAAACTTATGAGAGCAATGGAAGTACAGTTGTACCTTGGTTTTCGAGCGTCTTGGAAGCCGAACATTTTGGGACCCGAACGCCAAAAACCCAGAAGTAAATGCTTCCATTTTCAAACGCGCCTCAGAAGTCAAACAGCTTCCACTGCATGTTTTTCCATTTTCTCCACTGAATGCTTGCAAGTTTTCTGCGGACTTCCCACAGGTATCTTGTTGGTTACTGTGAGAACAGGATCCTGGGCTTGTTGGCTCTTTGGCTCTTTTATGTTCTTACCAAGAACATAAAGGTAAAGGGTAAAGGGACCCCTGACCATTAAGTCCAGTCGTGACAGACTCTGGGGTTGCGGCGCTCTTCTCGCTTTACAAACCGAGGGAGCTGGTGTTTGTCTGCAGACAGCTTCCACGTCATGTGGCCAGCATGACTCTGGCGAACCAGAGCAGCGCACGGAAACGCCGTTTACCTTCCCGCCGGGGTGGTACCTATTTATCTACTTGCACTTTGATGTGCTTTCGAACTGCTAGGTTGGCAGGAGCTGGGACCGAGCAACGGGAGCTCACCCCGTCACGGGGATTCGAACTGCTGACCTTCTGATCAGCAAGTCCTAGGCTCTGTGGTTTAACCCACAGCGCCACCCGCGTCCCTACCAAGAACATAAACCACTACTAAAGTCAACGGATGAGAGGGTCTGTGGGGAAGGAGGCAAGCCTTTCAAATATTTGCTTAGCGTTTTAAACACTAGTGGTGTGAAACATCTTCAACTAGGCCCAGAAACAAATGCAACTGATGCAGCTGTTTTAAAGGAGCAATTATGCAGCTAGCATGCTTGTCGTATGCTTACCGGGTATGACCTTGTCAAAATAGAGGGCCAGCAACATATATAAAGTACCGTCAAAAACCAGGATATATGTGCATGGTTCATGCATTAGGCTAGACAAGGTGAAGTTTCCTCCATATTTTTGAACATGGATAATCTGTGGGGGAAAAGAACAACGTCTAAGTCCCCGTGGGTCAAAACTGGAGGAAGAAAAGTTTGAAACGGAATTAGCCCCTCGCTGCCTGCCTGTTGTTTAAAAGCTAGCCCCACGTAAGCGAAGCATGGATCACAGTTAAGTAAAATAGAATAGAATACAGAGGAGCACCTGTTGTATCAGTACAGTCATACCTCGGGTTACAGATGCCTCAGGTTTTGTTTTTTCAGGTTGCGAAACCCAGAAGTACTGGAACAGGTTACTTCCGGGTTTCGGCGGTCGTGCATGCGCCGAAGCGCTAAATCACACTTTGCACATGCGCAGAAGCACTGAATCGCAACCCGCGTGGGTTGTGAACGCTGCGGATTGCGAACATGAATCCTGCATGGATCACGTTCGCAACCTGAGCGTTCACTGTATACAGATTTCTGTACATTCACTCTCAGAATACCTTAAGAGAGGTGAATGGAAAGGGCCGGGATTGCCCAACACACTTTCCTGCATAAAGGAAAAGGTAAATGGGTGCTCTCCCCTCAGCTCTCCATGTGCAGAAGCCATCTGGACCAGCAGCTGGACCTTACTTCAGTACTGGTGACGGGACAACACCACTGCACCTGTGGGCAGCAGGTTAGTTTCGGAGGCACAGGGCATGTCATGTGGCATACACAGCAATGTCCTCCCCTGCTTTACACTGTGCATGGCAGCACTGGTGGAGGAAGAGGAGTGCTTGGGGAGCGCACCGCTCCTGGCAGCGCAATCCTGGTAGGCTGCTGCCCCCCTGCAGGTGGCATGCCGCGCCCCCTGGGATGCATGCCAGCCCTGCCCCCACCAGCTCTCCACACACACCCCTGGTGCTGGAGCATGAAGCTCTGCCACTGAATGGCAGGGCCAGCCCTGGAAAATGCCCGTGCTACCATGATGGTTGGGATCTTTCTCCACCACAGGCGCCAACTCTATAGGGCTGAGGTTCCTTCAGTCCCCTTCCCAAGTCTGTTGGGATGGGGCTGAGCCGCCCCCCCCCCCCCGTGCTAGGCCTCCTCCCACTATTGGCCTCCTCCGGGAGGTGTCACTAGGCAGGCTGAGCCACCCCGTTTTGCCCCCTGTTCCACCCTCCGCCTCAGCCCCAGGCTGAGGGAGAGGAAGCTGCAAGCCCCGGGGCTGAGGCAAGGGGCAGCCGACGGCTACGCCTTTGCTGGGAAAGGGGGGGGGCATGGTTTCTACCATTACCCTGCTGAAGAGAGTCGTCAGGAAGGGTTAGGCTGTGCTGTGGCATTTGTTGCATCAGGTACAGGGGCAAAGAAACAGGTGCTCTGCTGTGAATGTGACGCACAGAGAGCAGGAAAAGAAGTGGGGGGGGCTGCAGGCCAGCATGGTAGGGCAGGGTGGGGAGAACTGACAGGGTTTCACTTTCCTGTTTTTTAAAGGACAGAGCTGGCCCCCTGCCTCCATGGTCAGCCTCCTCCCAGCCCAGCGTTCGTCACACGCGCAACAGGCCCCACAATGTTGAGCACAACTCGGCACCTCTGCTCTCCACTGAAAACATGCCTGAAAGTCAGCTTCACCAAGGTTGGGGGCGTAGAATGTTGTTTCCACCCCAAATAAAGCACAGCACCCTACCTTTGACAGTTCAACACCAAAGGCGAAGGGGCAGAAGGCACTCAAAGCCCATTTCAAAGCTGCAGGAACTAAATTGATCAACAGAACAATGCTGATGGCTCCAAGAGTAAACATGACGAGGAAGACAACGAATGAAGTGGTCTTAGGCTTCTTTAGGAGAGAACTGACCATGAAGCAGAAGCATATCTGAAAAACAGGAAACAACCAGTTAGCAGGAATTGAGTTCGATACTATAGTGGTACCTCGGGTTAAGTACTTAATTCGTTCCGGAGGTCCATTCTTAACCTGAAACCGTTCTTAACCTGAAGCACCACTTTAGCTAATGGGGCCTCCTGCTGCTGCCTTGCTGCCGGAGCACAATTTCTGTTCTCATCCTGAAGCAAAGTTCTTAACCTGAAGCACTATTTCTGGGTTAGCGGAGTCTGTAACCTGAAGCGTATGTAACCCAAGTTACCACTGTAATTTAAAGAGATTGGATTGCTATCGAAGTAAGTCGTGCTTTGAGCAGACCCACTAAAATCAACAGACTTAAGTACCAGTATTTTTCGCTCCATAAGATGCACCCAACCATAAGACACACCTAGTTTTTAGAGGAGGAAAACAAGAAAAAAAAATATTCTGCATCTGAGGCCTCTCCCCTCCTTGTGCTATGCATTTGAGCGCTCCTGAGCCTTGCCAGGGGCTGCCGATGCCGCAGCTGCTGCTGCTGCTTCCAGCACATCAAGGGGCTTGCGAGGAATAGAGCCAGGCAGCCGGCTTAGGGGGCAGCCGGGCTCTCAGGAAGGCTCAAGAGAAGCCCAAGGCAGCTGGGGAAAACAAGAGGAAGAGGAAGAGGAAGGAGGAGGGAGGATCAGGCTAAAGAGCCGCTGGTCCGCCCGCCCGTAAGGCTCCCTTCCGTCCCTCATCCTGCTTCGCTGGGAAGGCAGCACAACAAGAGGCTTTGCGCAGCTCTCCCTCTTGCTGTTCTGGCTTCTGGGATAGCTGCGCAGCCTGCATTCGCTCCGTAAGACGCACACACATTTCCCCTTACTTTTTAGGAGGGGGAAAGTGTGTCTTATGGAGCGAAAAGTACGGTAAATTGGTGGTCAAATGGCAAATGCAATTCAATGTAAACAAGTGAAACTGATACGTGTCTGGTGGTGGCATATTAATTTTACAGATATGCTCATTAGGTTAATCATGACTAATCCCATTTGCCAGTAACCTCCACAATCTGTTACATGGGGAGGTTGTGCACAAAGGGCTACAGGTGGAAGAGAGGAAGTCCCATTACACAGGCAGATATCTACTCATGCAATGTTGGATGTCACTTGAAACCTGTCCATATTTTTTTTTTATTTTAAATTAATGTTAAGAGATACAAACAGAGAGCAAGCAGGGCAAGTTCTTCACCGACTGCCTTCTTCAAACACAGGACCATTTCCCCAAATGGGAATATTTAAACCTTTTTTTATCCTGAGCCATTGTTGGCATAGTGTCTCAAGAAGAGGACTAAATGATTTCTTTGCCCCATAGCATCTCCGAATTCCTTCCAACAATCCTCAGAAGGATGTTTGGTGGTGGTGGTGGTATTGTTTAAAAAAGATAAAATCTGGAAAAAGGCACAGTTGGCTTACCCTAAGTTTCTTTCCAGCTGTGTACAGAGGGCATCCTTACTCAGAGGACAAACCACAATCAAAATGTAGGAGAAAATGTTACAGTGGTATCTCTGGTTATGAACTTGATTCGTTCCGCAGGTCCGTTTTTAACCTGAAACCATTCTTAACCTGAGGTACCACTTTAGCTAATGGGGCCTCCCACTGCGGATACGCTACCGGCATGCGATTTCTGTTCTCATACTGAGGTAAAGTTTTTAACCCGAGGTACTACTTCCGGGTTAGTGGAGTCTGTAACCCGAAGTGTTTGTAACCCGAGGTGTTTGTAACCCGAGGTACCACAGTATTTGAAATGTGACAGCTAGCATTCTTCTGGCTTAACTGCAGCCAGGCCTGTGTCTGAAGCATGGGGCCAGAGTCTTGTTTCCCCCATAAAGTTCCTGGTTGGCTGGGAAGCATGAGATGTTCTTGGCATGGCAACGTGAGTCTGGTAGGGTCCTGGCAGAGAGCCCCTGGCCAGCTTAGCCCCCCAAGGCTTGGGCAAAGTACTCAGCTGCCCACCACCTGCACGGGCCTGACTGCTGCCACCCCCCCCCCGAATTAAGTACTTTATAGAATAAAATTCACATACTCACACATGATATGCCATAAAGGAAGAGCAGAAGGAATACTGCAGGAAAGGTGCTTGCAGTCAAATAGGACATCAAGGGAAATGCCGACAGACAGGACAAAATCGCAACGTACACAGCATACAGCAGACCCCAGGATAGCCTATGATGGAAAAATCCTGTTAGTCTTCTTGACAATTTGAACTCCGGCACGTGATTGGGATAAAGGCTATGCAGAATGAAAGAGGACAAAGACGACACTCAAAGTTGCGTAAGTGAGAAATTTGACATAGAAGCATCCATGGAAGTTTTGTTTTATGACTGGAAGGGTGTTTTTTAAAACTTTTATTGATAAATACAATACTTACAAACACAAAACAAACTTATTATACACACATACATACACCTCTCAACTTAGATTACAAAAAAGAAAACAAACAAACTAAACATCCAAACATAAATCTTGACTTCCCTCCACCTCTGTGTGGCTTCCTTTATTTCTTTTCTTCTTTTCGCTGTGTTATCAATATTATTTTTGACTATCTCATCTTATACCCATTTCTTCTTAATTTTTTACTCTATAAGTTTCATTCATTGCATATTGATATATTAATACCAGAACAATGTTTTTTGATGTATTCCTTCACGCAAGTGCACTCCTCAGTTTTTGGTCTGATTGACCTCTTACCACTGCTTTAAGTCTTGCTGATTCTATATACAGTGGTACCTCTGATTACGTACTTAATTCGTTCCGGAGGTCCGTTCTTAACCTGAAACTGTTCTTAACCTGAAGCACCACTTTAGCTAATGGGGCCTCCTGCTGCCGCTGCGCCGCCGGAGCACAATTTCTGTTCTCACCCTGAAGCAAAGTTCTTAACCTGAAACACTATTTCTGGGTTAGCAGAGTCTGTAACCTGAAGCGTATGTAACTTGAAGCGTATGCAACCTGAGGTACCACTGTATTCACAAAATCTTATTTGCCATTCTCTTACTGAGGGAGGTTTTTTTCTCCTGGAAGGGATCAAATGTTTAGGCAGATGGAACCATGCTCTTCACCCTTGCTAATGGCAGCTGATGATGTAGAGTAAGAAAGGGGAAATAAACAACCCAATGGCAACACAGCCAAGGTAGGAGTACCAGAAGATTATGCTGAGGGAAAATAACTCAGATTCCCATTTGAAGCAGCACCTCCATGTTCAGTGTTGTCTAATGACCTAAGAGTGCTCGAGGTGGTAACATTTCCAGTCCAATCTCTATTATGATTAAGGAACTATAGTCTAAAATACAAATACTCAGATCTAGGGGCCTCGTATCATTCTTTTATCCTTTTTCTCATAGGAAGCCAATCCCATAGCTCACCAGAATGCTGTGTCTCGTAGCCCCATTGTCTTCATCATCTCCTTCAATTTCCGTTTTTCTCCTGAAACATTTTGTGACAAGAAGTATAAAAATGGAGAGAAGCACAAGACTGTAGCCAGAAAGGTCAGGTTGTTTGCTAAGCTATCTGAAGGAGTAAGAGAAGACGATCTCATACGGATGCCACCAATAGATTTCATTTCGTCCCAAACAGAATGATTGGTGATCAGCTAAAAATTAAAATTAAGAAGGCAACAGTGTTAGGAAAAAGTCATTGAACAATTCCATAACAGTTCTGGAGTATTTCACAATTCTCATTGCCACATGAACCTGTTGCTTATCCCCGTTTTGCAGACATAGCTCAATGGCAAAAAGGTCTTCACATGTCGCCACTCTGGGCGGCTTCCAACAAATTATTAAACCACAGTATTACCAAGAAGGCCCTCTGTAATCTCACTTCTCGCCAGTGATTTTTTTCCTTAAAAAATGTTTAGGGGCACTCTCATTTTGACTCAAGAAAATTACCATTTTATATTTCAAATGGGGGAAATAAATGCAGTAAATGGACAAAAGTACAAAGATTCACAAAATGTTCAGGGGTATGCATGGCCTTGCACCCCCCCCCAGAAAAAAGCACTGCTTCTTGTAATGAGGGAACTTCCAGAAGTCCCTCGGAGCTGGATCTAAGTGTCCGGGTTAAATGATGGAGGTGGAGGTGCTCCTTCAGGTATACAGAAGGTATACATTTAGGACTTTGTTTAGAAGCAGAAGTTGAATTGCCTCCTAGCCCTAGAATACATAGATGCAAGAAAATCTAGGCTTGGGCAGTCACAAAGCAAAAGGTCTTGTGACAGAGAGCCCAGCTTAATAAAACTATAAGGGACTCGTTGACAGTAAAAAGCTCCTGGAGAGCAGGCTAAGTGCTTGCAGCTGGGCCTGGGTGAAGTTTGTCAGACTAGACCAGTGTTTCCCAAAGTGGGCAATACTGTTAGGTTGTGGGTGAACATATCAGACGACACAGCGATTCTTTTTTTTTAATAGAGATTTTTATTGCTTTTTCAGATTTTATAAAGACATAACACACACAAATAGACAAAAACAAAAACATGTATAATTTCAGAAATCTTATTTTCTTAACCTTGTTCCTTGACTTCCCCGCACCCCCCTTCATGCATCCCAATTTCCATAATTATGTCAGCAAGTTATTATTTCTCCTCTTTACCATCTTAAAATAACATTTTTTATCAAAAATTTAAATTCTTTCCTAAGTTGGACTCAGTTTCCCTTCCATCGATTTCCCAATTTATATTAGATAAAGATCATAATAACTAAACCCAAAAGTCCTAAGAGTTTTTAGGGTTCTGTTTTCTCCCTCCCTCCCATCCCCGGTTACCGTCCCTTCCCAAATACATGTCCATAATGACAGTTCTTAGCCTGGGTTCCTCACGTCCGAGGCTTTCAAATCTCTTTCAGTCCCTCTCCGCCGGTCTTGTTGGTAATCCTTTATGTTTGTCAGCAAATCTCGAAGAAGTTCTGTCCCATTCAAACCAAATTTTCTTCCCATAAGAGTACTTAGAAGCCATTGCTGCAAAAGATCCACAAACCCTTCATCTTCAAAGTGGAGGCCCCATTCATATTTTTTCTTTATTTTAAGTTCCTGTATTCCGAGTGCTCCAGGGGCCTCCTCCTTCATCTTTCGCATCTTTCACAGATTTGTAATCCATGTGATCCAAGGGACTTCTTGTTTGTAGTCCACTAATGTAGCTTTTTGGTTGGTACTTTCCATCTGTACTTTCTCCTCTCCTTGTTTAGTCTTGAATTCTTGAGATATCTCTTCCAGTTCAGCTGTGGATACTTTCTCATTCAAATCCTCAGTACATTCAGCAGAGCTGTTTGTTCCAGAAGTCAAGGTCATAAGTTGTTTGTTCATAGTCAGACTCTGCTCTTGTAAAATTCCAACAAGATAAAACATTCTTTCTATCTCTGCTAGTAACTTTCCATCCATAGCCATTGTAATGTCTCAGAATTCCCCCTAGAGGGAATCTGGTTAGTTAGTAATCCTTTTCCAACAACCCTCTGCCTCGTAGGTTTCTTTGTTTCCAACAACTTTAATTCAATTGTATCGCATTTAGTCCAGGGGGATCTTAGGTAGCAATCTTTTTTACTTTAAATTACCCGTTTGACAGCTTTGACAGCTGTCAAACTCCTTTCCTCTTCAACAGGCTCAGAGGCAGGACGCTCCCGGGCCCGGGAGGGGGGGGGTTGCACAAAAAAAGTCTGAATTTAAGGAAAGAAGTCAGCGCTCTTCAGCCATGGCACGCGGCTCCGCTCCGCTGGGATAGCGGTCTACTCCCAGCACCACACCGCTCCCCGTACCCTCTCCGCAGCCTTTAAAAAGGCTCTTCATGAGTCGGGGGCGCTTAAGGTGCCCACCGAGTCACCAGGTCCGCAGGCATTCGCGCCTGCGGTTTTTGAGGGTCCCCGCGTCGCCGCCGCGGCAAGACCCGTCCCCAGCGGAGCCGATTCCCTCCGGAGCTCAGAGGGAATCCGCCATTAGCTGTTCACGCCAACCCGGAAGTGACACAGCGATTCTTCAAACAGCTCTTGTTTATTCACAGGCCAGGACAGAACTGAACTGAAGGGTTCAGTCAGCCTGCTTATATAGAGTTCCAGTACAATGTAACTGTAACAATTTTCTAAAACTATCCAATCACTGAATGTCACTTTCGATCCCTTATTTGCATAACTATCTACAGTATCCCCTTGCTCGCCCAGGGTGAGAACTTCAGTATACAGTGGTGCCCCGCAAGACGAATGCCTCGCAAGACGGAAAACCTGCTAGACAAAAGGGTTTTCCGTTTTTGAGCTGCTTTGCAAGACGATTTTCCCTATGGGCTTGCTTTGCAAGATGAAAACGTCTTGCGAGTGTTCCGATTTTTTTCCGCTCCCCCCCTTTTCTAAGCCGCTAATAGCCTTTTAGCCGCTAATCCGCTAAGCCGTTAATAGCCGCTAAGCCTTTAATAGCCGCTAAACCGCTAATAGCGCTAATCCGCTAATAGGGTTGCTTCGCAAGACGAAAAAACCGCTAGACGAAGAGACTCGCGGAATGGATTTCATCTTGCAAGGCACCACTGTATAACAAATACCACCCCCTGGGGGGCACTGGGACAATCCAGGGGGGCAGTAGAAGCCTCTGCTGCAATTGGGGGGGTATTGAATAAAAATATGAGCCAACAGTGTGACGCGGCAGCTAAAAAAGCCAATGCAATTCTGGGATGCATCAATAGGAGTATAGCATCTAGATCAAGGGAAGTAATAGTGCCACTGTATTCTGCTCTGGTCAGACCTCACCTGGAGTACTGTGTCCAGTTCTGGGCACCACAGTTCAAGAAGGACACTGACAAACTGGAACGTGTCCAGAGGAGGGCAACCAAAATGGTCAAAGGCCTGGAAACGATGCCTTATGAGGAACGGCTAAGGGAGCTGGGCATGTTTAGCCTGGAGAAGAGGAGGTTAAGGGGTGATATGATAGCCATGTTCAAATATATAAAAGGATGTCACATAGAGGAGGGAGAAAGGTTGTTTTCTGCTGCTCCAGAGAAGCGGACACGGAGCAATGGATCCAAACTACAAGAAAGAAGATTCCACCTAAACATTAGGAAGAACTTCCTGACAGTAAGAGCTGTTCGACAGTGGAATTTGCTGCCAAGGAGTGTGGTGGAGTCTCCTACTTTGGAGGTCTTTAAGCAGAGGCTTGACAACCATATGTCAGGAGTGCTCTGATGGTGTTTCCTGCTTGGCAGGGGGTTGGACTCGATGGCCCTTGTGGTCTCTTCCAACTCTATGATTCTATGATTCTATATGGGAGCAGTGGAAGCATAAAGAAAGAAGAGGAGAAAATTCTGAAAAATCATTCATACAGGTTTCATCTGTTGTGCAATGACGCTTATCGCCAGGTTGGGCACAGTCGTGGGATGGCAACAATGCCTCCCCTGGATCCGGCGATTGTGCTGGAGGCAAGGGGTTTTCCCAGGCTTCAGTGAACCCTCTCCAGCTTCACCCAGGCCCAGGAAGTGGATCACAGCTTGCTTGCTTGCTTGCCTATTTATAACGTCAAGCTTCAAGGTGTCTTATGTACAACAGCATCTTTCTTTACTGTGTTGTAGGACGTAGGTAGAAATATAGATGCATAAAAGAAGGCAAATTTATCACTGCATCTTTCTGTTTGTTTGATTAAAGAAGGTAGATTTCCAGGGGGCAGTAGGCCAAATAAGTTTGGGACCCTCTGGACTAGACTATATAAGCCTCAGGGATGGAGGACCTATGACCCTTGAGATGTTGCTGAATTTCAGCTCCTGTCTTCCCTCATCTTTAGCCATGCGGGGTTGATACAAGTTGGAAGCTAACAACAATCAGTGGACCACAGATTCCCCATCACTGACTCAGCTGAGGTCTGGGCGCTGCTAAAACAATTTGTGTCTTTCATTTTCCAGATGCTTATGAACTGCGTGTTTCACTTAATCTGCCCTACCTTGTTATGAACTGTTGCTTGTTTCTGGATTGAGATTTCCCTTGTGTTTCTGATCCCAGTGTCCTTTCGACCTGGTTCTGGATGGGGTTACTCCACCCTTTCCCTGAAAATGGAGACTCACCTGGCATGATCAGGACACCTTCCTGATGGTGAATATGCAAGAGGGAAAGTAAACAGTTTTTAATGGTACTCAAGTGTACAGTTGCTACTCATTTATTAATGCACAGTCCAGATGTGTTTCTTCAAGTGTGTACTTGTGTTGCAGAAGGTCTATTTCCCCATATATACAGAAAGCTGGAGCCTGGAGCTGTTGTATTGTCAAGGAAGCAACTCAGACTTAAGGCTGGGCTTGGGTTAACTTTGTTGTCAGACTTCCACATTTTTATATTACATTTAATATATATCTTGATAGGGAGACTAATATGATACAGCAGTGTATGCCTCAAATAATAAAATAACACTACTTACTTCAATAATAGCACTGTCAATGCTGGACTGCAGTGATAGAAATCCTTGAAACCAGTATTTTGGATTTTTACAATAGTCTGATGTATAGTTGAAACAGTAATCTACAAACAAGAAGATGAAGACATGGACAGTGTGTTATATGCACATTCTATTAGGTTCCCTACAGTTATGGAAGCATTGAAAATGTACGGTAATTAAACCAGATTTAATCAGAAGGGAATATCAAATGTTCTAAAAGATTCTTTGCTTGGTAAATCCTATGAAAGGTCTGAAGGAACATAATTTAAAAGCTTTCCAAAAGTATCGTAATCTGAAATTTTCTTCGGATTTTGACGTTCTGAATTATCTGGTCTCATTTCTGAAGTAGGACATATATGTTAGAAATGCTTTATCACCTCCTATTCCACAGGGTTCTGGCCTAAAAGTTATGCATGCTCAGAGCAGGGACAGAGGAGAGGAGCAGGTAGATGAATATGTGTGCATGACTACTTTAAATATCTTCCTACATGAAGAAAAAGGAGCTGAAGTATTTAATTATGTATAGGTCTATATATAGGGACGCAGGTGGCACTGTGGGTTAAACCACAGATCCTAGGACTTGCCGGTCAGAAGGTTGGTGGTTTGAATCACCGCGACGGGGTGAGCTTCCGTTGCTCAGTCCCTGCTCCTGCCAACCTAGCACTTCGAAAGCACGTCAAAGTGCAAGTAGATAAATACCGGTAGGTACTGCTCCATTGGGAAGGTAAACGGCGTTTCCGTGCGCTGCTCTGGTTTGCCAGAAGTGGCTTAGTCATGCTGGCCACATGACCCGGAAGCTGTGTAACAGTAATCGGCCAGTAAAGCGAGATGAGCGCCGCAACTCCAGAGTCGTCCGCAACTGGACCTAATGGTCAGGGATCCCTTTACCTGTACCTTTAGGTCTATGTATAGGATAGATATGCAGGTGTCCATTCTACATTAAAAGATTACTCATCTTTATTAACTTAATATGTGGGTCCAGATCTGCACCCGATTGCACAGTACACCTATGAATATCTAAGAAATGAAATGTAAATACAAAGGCATATTGGATTTACCGATTTCTTCAACATTAGCGCTTGGAGAAACCACTCTAGGATAAGAAAATCTGAGTCGATAAGAAGTGTCGTCCTGAAAAATAACTCCAACATATTCATAGTCATCATCATCATATTCATTCTTTTGCGCGGCTTCCATTGCATTTTCATCTTCTACCGGTTCTACTCTTATACCTTTAGTTCAAAAAAAATTGCAGTTACTATGTGAGCCTCCATACAGAGAGACTGAGTGAGAGAAATGGCTTCTTGTATAGAGGCTGCAAGCAATTCAAGTGTATCATTATGACATGGGCATCTCACAAGATTATAGCGCTTAGGACAAACTCGGCGCTCCATATGTTTTGGGACTACAACTCCCATGATCCCTAGCTAACAGGACCAGTGGTCAGGAATGATGGGAATTGTAGTCCCAAAACATCTGGAGGGCCGAATTTGCCTATGCCTGGCTTAGGATAAGGAAACCACAGACAACTTTGCATGCTGCAATCTCACTCCCTAACCACCTCCCTCTTGCATGCCTATGGGAAGCTGCCAAAGTTACCCACTCCCCCGCCCAAAAAGGTGCAGCCAGGGAGGCCAAAACACTGGGGTTCTCTGGTGGTCCCCTGTCCCCAGTTGAAGAAACACTGTTCTGCTGTTGACAGATGGCTTGATTCCTCAGAAGAGGTCTCAATCCTGCCTGAAAAGGGCTGTTTGACGGGGAACCCTCTGCTTTATTTACTCTGGGGGGACAAAAGGGTACTCTGCACATGGACAAAGACACTCATTATTTGCCTATCTCTTCTAGATCACACTCCTGTCATAAAAAACAGCCTCCAGAGCTCATCCATTTTTAACTTAAGCCTTACTAAAGAAATAACGTAGCAAAATGTTTTAATAGATAGTATATACCTTTCATGACAGAGGTGGTTTTTACTTTCTCCATGATTTCCATTGCCATCTTTGTTCTTGGAGTATACATGATTCTAAGTTCTGTATAATTGAAGGAAGGATCATCTAGTTGACCAAGGAATGCCTGAGGTATTTCATGAGCTGGCTCAAAGTACATCCACGCTGTTGTTAGGTAAATTGTGAGGAGGAGAACCAACGCCGAGAACCACTCCTAGAAATAACAAACAAGTCACTGACTAGAACAATACATTGGATGTTTTAAGCTATGAGAATGTTTTTGTTCCTATGGGTTCCTATGGTTCCATATATAAAGGTAAAGGTAAAGGTAAAGGTAAAGGACCCCTGGATGGTTAAGTCCAGTGAAAGGTGACTATGGGGTTGCAGCGCTGATCTCGCTTTCAGGCCAAGGGAGCCGGCGTTTGTGCACAGTTTTCCGGGTCATGTGGCCTGCATGACTAAACCGCTACTGGAAAACCAGAGCAGTGCACGGAAACGCCGTTCACCTTCCCGCCACAGCAGTACCTGTTTATCTACTTGCACTAGTATGCTTTTGAACTGCTAGGTTGGCAGGAGCAGGGACAGAGCAACGGGAGCTCACCCCGTCGCGGGGATTCGAGCCACCGACCTTCCGATCAGCAAACCCAAGAGGCTCAGTTGTTGTTTAGACCACAGCGCCACCTGCATCCCCATTTCCATATATAGTGAAAAGGGGATGAAGGAATGCCCCATGCCCCTGTTGAACACAAGCATTCTTGTACACATGTGCACGAATATGCACATATCTATAACCCCCACAAATAGATTGGATTTGCCCATAAAGGTGGGGTCGCTCCTTGAAGAGCTAGAAAAATGGAGCTGAAGCTTTTTCTGCTCGGAAAAGCATGGGCAAACGTCTGCACAGAAAACATGTGAAACATGAGCATTGTATTCTGGGGTCCTACACCTTTGTTCCAGAGAAAGCGTTATGGGCCTCCAATACCTCCCTTGCATTGCTCGGGAAAATTGTGATCTTTTGGGCTCCATGCCAGCTCCTCAGGTGAGCCTCCCTGGGGAGAGCTTTCTACAAGTGGGCAGCCACTGCAGAAATGGCTTGTTCTCATACTGCCACCCTACAGACCTCTTGAGACACACAAAGACAGGCCTCAAATGATGATCACAGGGTCCGGGTCAGTTCATATGGGGAGAGGCAGTGCTTGAGGTATTGCGGTCTTGAGCCATATAAAGCTTTTATAGGTCAAAACCAGCACTTTGAATTTGGGCCCAGAAACTAATTGGCAGCCAGAGCAGTTGGACCAGGAATGGCTTTATATGCGGAAACCTTCTTGCCCCAGTGAGCCACTGAATTCTGCACCAGCTGAAGTTTCGGAACCAACTTCAGAAGCAGCCCCGGGTATAACATATTGTAGTAATCTAACCTAGAGCAGAGAAAGGGGTGATATGATAGCCATGTTCAAATATATAAAAGGATGTCACATAGAGGAGGGAGAAAGGTTGTTTTCTGCTGCTCCAGAGAAGCGGACACGGAGCAATGGATCCAAACTACAAGAAAGAAGATTCCACCTAAACATTAGGAAGAACTTCCTGACAGTAAGAGCTGTTTGACAGTGGAATTTGCTGCCAAGGAGTGTGGTGGAGTCTCCTTCTTTGGAGGTCTTTAAGCAGAGGCTTGACAACCATATGTCAGGAGTGCTCTGATGGTGTTTCCTGCTTGGCAGGGGGTTGGACTCGATGGCCCTTGTGGTCTCTTCCAACTCTATGATTCTATGATTCTATGAAATATCCTGGTCCAGATGGGCCACCATCTTAAGCTGATGGAAGGCACCCCATGCCACCAAGACCACCTGAGCCTCAGGTGACAGCAGTGGATCCTCAAGCTGTGTACCTGCTCCTTCAGAGGATGTATAGTTCCATCAAGAGCAGGCAGCCTCCCATTCATCTAATCTAAGGAACCACCCACTAACAGTGCCTCAGTCTTATCTGGATTGAGCCTCAGTAATCCAGTATATTACCAAAGCAAGGCACTAGTCCAGCACTTCTACTGCCTCACCTGCAGATGTAAAGGGGAAGTATAGCTGTGTGGGTTTGACAGTTTTAAAATGACCATTACAGATCTTCCTGTTTGATTAATCCTAGTTTTCCTAGACTCAAGCAAGCCTTTACAGCTCTCAGTTTCCAGATGTTTTCATTGGCTATGACTGACGGCCAAGATTATCAGATTTTCCCGGCGTAGCATAGATGTATTTGGGGGAATATGTGGATAGAAGATCTTCCACACTACATTTTATTTTGTCCTTTGTACCTGGAACTGCATTTTAAATGTGTAGAATTTATTGGGATTACATTCAGAATCCATCAAAGAAAAGATTTGTTTTCTGTTGGCAGACCTTTTAATGACTTATAAGGTATCTCTTTTTTTTGTACTGACTTCCGTAAGGATCTGGGTGAAAGAGTTTTCAAGGCACAATGATGCTCTGATGTTTATTTGATTACTCATAGTTGTTTTTCCTAATCCTTTGATGTTGCCTGTTTGTTTGTTTTTTAAAAAAAGCTTTTAAAAAATCTATTTTATATAAGTAGTATTTGCAGTATTTGCATACCATTGAACTTGTCTGATTTTTGGAAAGGCCTTTGTTTGTGTGAAATACAAGCCTGACTTGAATTGGAGCCATGGTGGTGTATTCCAAAATCAACTTACTACACTTATGTAACCCCTTAAAAATTCTGCCAACTTTTTGCTGTTCCAGCCAGGATAGTTTAAAGAGAGAAATACGTCTCCCCCCATCTTTTAAATTTTTTTTTGCAAAAGCACAATTAGAACCATGTCTTTTAAATGTAAGAATATATTGACAGTGCTTATCACAGTAGCAATGCTATACTGAACAGAGCTTTTTCATTACAGTGGTACCTCGGGTTACAGACGCTTCAGGTTACAGACACTTCAGGTTACAGACTCCACTAACCCAGAAATAGTACCTCGGGTTAAGAACTTTGCTTCAGGATGAGAACAGAAATCACGTGGCAGCGTGGCGGCGGCAGGAGGCCCCATTAGCCAAAGTGGTACCTCAGGTTAAGAACAGCTTCAGGTTAAGAATGGACTTCCAGAACGAATTAAGTTCTTAACCCGAGGTACCAGTGTAATAGCAAATTAAAGCTAACAGGAAAAGAGGATGAAAGGGAGAAGTACTGCAGCTATCTTTAAGTTAAGAATTAAGAAAAGGTAAAGGGACCCCTGACCATCAGGTCCAGTCGTGGCCAACTCTGGGGTTGCAGCGCTCATCTCGCTTTATTGGCTGAGGGAGCCAGCGTACAGCTTCCAGGTCATGTGGTCAACATGACTAAGCCACTTCTGGTGAACCAGACCAGCACACAGAAACACCGTTTACCTTCCCGCCAGAGCGGTACCTATTTATCTACTTGCACTTTGACGTGCTTTCGAACTGCTAGGTTGGCAGGAGCAGGGACTGAGCAACAGGAGCTCACCCCATCGCAGGGATTCAAACTGCCGACCTTCTGATTGGAAAGCCCTAGGCTCTGTGGCCACCCACATAAATATGATGTATTTATTGTTATTTTTAGGTTTGAAGTTATTGTATAAATATGTTATTAGTAGCTTTTTCTTTTAAGAGGCAGCAAAGTGGGAGAAAGGAGAAACAAACCAGAAGCGGAAGTTGGAGGGAGCCTAGGAGGGGAGGGAGGAGGGATTGCATAGTAAATGTTATGAATGTGAGATGTGTGTAATGAATGAGAAAGAAAAATGAATTTAAAAAATTCAAAAAAGAAAAAAGTAAGAGGGAAGGGACGAAGGCTGCTGGCAAAGCGACGTGGTTCCCTCTCCACCCCACCCTGCCATGTGCAGCTTGCTCCACCCCCATGGGCATCTAACCCCCTGGGACGCTCGCCACGGCGCCCCCCTGGGAATGCTTGTCCCTCCCCCCTGGGACGTTCGCTCCGCCCCCGGGTGCACAGCATATGCTTGCATGGCTGTTTGTTGCAGCAGCCCTGGCTACAAGCTCCCCAGGGCAAATGGTGGCTCTAGGGCTGGCCAAGCACCTCTGTTTGGGGCAGGCAGGGCAGCTCAGAGACCAGGGGCGGTGGCGGCTGCTGCCTGGAGGACTCGCAAGGAGAGGGGAGAGGGGAGGAGCCTGAAGGAACACACCATAAAGGAGGGGGTTTGAAAAGGGGTGAGGGGCTGCAAGAGCAGCAGGCAAGGGGTGACTTAACTGGGCTGCAGAGGCTCGGAGCACATTTCCCCCACCGGAGCCTCAAAAAGAATATAGTTGGTCAAGGGAGCCATGGACTAAAAACAGCTGAAAACCTCTGATATATGCTACGGCCCAGATTCATAGGATCCATTCAATTATCATAGGTGAACTTTCACCCAGTTACAGCAAATAGCCATACAAGTGTCTGTTTGTCTTTATGATTGATTATATTTTGTTGGACTGTTATTCGGTATAACAACAACAACAACAACAATAATATTAATATTAGTAATAATAATTTGTTATTTATACCCCACCCATCTGGTTGGGTTTCCCCAGCCACTCTGGGCGGATTCCTACAAAATATTAAAAAACAATGGTCTGTTAAACATTAAAAACTTCCCGAAACAGGGCTGCCTTCAGATGTCTTCTAAAAGTCTGGTAGTTGTTTTTCTCTTTGATATCTGATGGGAGGGCATTCCACAGGGTGGGTGCCACTACCGAGAAGGCCCTCTGCCTGGTTCCCTGAAACTTCACTTCTTGCGGTGAGGAAACCGCCAGAAGGCCCTCGGCGCTGGACCTCAGTGTCCTGGCAGAACAATGGGGCTGGAGACGCTCCTTCAGGTATACTAGGCCGAGGCCGTTTAGGGCTTTAAAGGTCAGCACCAACACTTTGAATTGTGCTTGGAAACATACTGGGAGCCAGTGTAGGTCTTTCAAGACCGGTGTTATGTGGTCTCAGCGGCTGCCCCCAGTCACCAGTCTAGCTGCCGCATTCTGGATTAGTTGTAGTTTCTGGGTCACCTTCAAAGGTAGCCCCACGTAGAGCGCATTGCAGTAGTCCAAGCAGGAGATAGCTAGAGCATGCACCACTCTGGCAAGACAGTCTGCGGGCAGATAGGATCTCAGCCTGTGTACCAGATGGAGTTGATAAACAGCAGCCCTGGACACAGAATTGACCTGTGCCTCCATGGACAACTGTGAGTCCAAAATGACTCCCAGGCTGCGTACCTGGTCCTTCAGGGGCACAGTTACCCCATTCAGGACCAGGGAATCCTCCACACCCACCCGCCTCCTGTCCCCCCAAAACAGTACTTCTGTCTTGTCAGGATTCAACCTCAATCTGTTAGCCGCCATCCATCCTTAATATGCTGATACTGATGCTGATAATATGTTGGGACATTGGGCCAAAAAGAGGTATATAGGTAAATGATAATAAAAGAAAAAAATAAGTGGACTATAATTTATCCTACTATTTCTTGCATGTTTATTAGAACATCCTTGGAATGATATGCACTGACAAATCAAATAAATTTTCTGCAATTAACACAGTAACTGAAAAGGGTAGTTCTCCATTGCAACTTTACAAGTGGCTTCTCCCCTTGACTTCACTGTAAAACAAAATGGCGATGGCGATGGCAATATAGCACACAAGTTAGCTGTTTGTATTCAAACGCTTAATCAATTTTCACAACTTTAAATTTTAAAAAAGAACAGAAGAAGAAATGCTGAACATTTATTTCCCCTCGATTGGCAATTTTTACTTGCCTGAAAGTTTTGCATCCTCATCCTCCATTTCAGAATTATATTTTTCCACAAAAGTGCAATTGTCTGTTGATACACACTTCTATTCCTCTGGCGTTGTCCCTGCATTTTCAAGCCTGCTTAAAATAAAAAATAAGCCTGTTCAGTCAGAGGTTACTCACTCTAGGCAAAGTGCGGCACTGGGCAAAGGAATAAATTGCAACACAACCCACCCTCCCACTTATTTGCACAATGTTCTGTGCATATATTGATTTTCCTAGCTGGGTATGTGTAGATACCATGCAGAGTCCAGACTAGCCTCTCCATACTTGGTGCTCTTCAGATATTTTGAACTACAACTCCCAGCCCCAAGGATCATGGACAATGGTCAGGGATGAAAACATCATACTGGATATGGGGGGGGGGGGGTTTGACAGGTTGGGTCCTCCATCATGGAGGGCACTTATTGTGGTGAGATCACCAGAAACTGCCTCCTTGTTGTGGGGCGGGACCGTTTGGATGGCCACAACACCCCATTGGTTGCCCCTCTGTTGCTGGGGCAGAAATTTGGTCAGTTGGGTTGGCTATTGGCTGCTGCACGTCGCTGGAGAGTTTCACTTTCTTGCGACGTGCAGCAGATCACCCGCCCTCCTCTCCCTATATTTAGGGTTGTTCTTATGGCCTTGCTATGCCTGTCTAGGGGTCGTCTGTTTTGGAGCAGGGACCCGGTAAGAATTTTGCCATTTGGCTGATTGGCTGGTGCCACTTGGTTTTTGCCTCATGTGTTTAATGACAAACAGATGTTAGAGGTAAGAGGTTAAATCAAACTTTATCAACATGTGCATAGGGGAAATCCAGTTAGTGTCATGCCAAAGTTGAGTTAGGATCTCCATAAAACATGTTCCCACTCTGCTGCTCATCATGTTTAAGCATTCCTGGACCTACTGCTACCTTTTAATTAAGCAATATATAAATCCTGTTGGGGGTAGGAATAAACTTAGACTTCACCCAACAGAAGGCAGTGAGAGAGAAACACAGTGAGGGGAAGAATGGTTGCATAATCTCCAGCTGTCAGAATATTTAAAGGGACAGAGGCGATCTTGGGTACGTGATCTGGCAAACCCATTCTTAGGTGGCGAGTCCAACCAGTCTACTTCAACTATTCATCTGCCTGCAGATTCCATTTAGGACAGCAGGGAAGAAAAGGTAGGAAATATGACTCAAGAGAATATTATTTCAATCAAATTCATAAACAAACCAGTGACCAGCTTTACCAAATCAAGTGAAGCTGCTAACAAACCTAATAAGGAACACCTGTCAAAACTTTGCAATGCTTTGTATAAAACTAATTTGGGATGGCAACGTTAATACCGCCACATGGATGGTAAAACTCTTAGCATTTGCAGTTTCAAAGCTAGCTTTCCCATGGTTTTACGGCTCAAGTGCTTTAACAACAAAATTGTGTTAAAATATTTCTATGGGTAAAAGAAAATTCTAGGTCAGGATATTGCTGCAACAGGAAGACATTTATTTTAGACTGACCTAAATAAATCAAATCACAGGCATACCAATCAAACTCTGCAGAGGATTTCAGATAGTTGGCAAGTCCAATCCTATGCAGATTTACTCAAAACTAAGACTCACCAAGTTTAAGGAGAGTTACTCCCAAACAAGCATATAGGACTGCAATGTTAATCCACAAATGAGTCAAGATGAGCTGGCAGAGTTTAGGTACATAGGTTCAAATATCTAGATCACTTATCAGTTGATATCCAAGCACTTTGAGTAAGTGAGTTTGCATTCATTCAGTAGCAATTCTCCCCTCTTTCCCTTTTTGCTCCCAAATAACTAGGCTTCATCAGGTATTAATGGCAAGAAAATACATCGAGGCAAAGAGAAAGCAACATTGAAAAGCTTACCTTAAAGCAATCAATTTAGGCTAAAACTTCAGCAAAGGATTCAAAGAAAACTGCATAATAACAGCAAGGTATTTTCTTTGTCGAGAATATGATTTCTAAAGCCTCCAACTACGTTTTCTGCTTCTTTGTGCCTTTTCTCTTTCCAGTCCATAAATGCAGCCAGAAAAAGCAATGGCCATTCACAGCAACTTCGTGTTTTTGTCCTCCAGTAGTTCCTCCCCTCGAAAATCTTCTCCCAGGACAGTTGAAGAGATTTCTTTGTTCTGACAAGACTTAATCATTCTTCATACAGCTGGACCGCTGATGGAAAACTGTGCCCCAGAGTTTTGCACAGGCAAACAGCTTTGTAAATATATTCTGCCTGCAGCAAATTGAAAAGGAGCAATGTATTGCAACGTGGGAGAGTACTTTTAAGTGCACTCCAATTTCTGAGCAGTAAGAGGTCTCAGATTCCCAAAGCATGGCTTGTGTTTGGTATAACTGGAAAGAACGTCATTTTAGACTACCACCACTCCATGATATAAGGAGCATAAGTAAACGGCAGAGCAGAGACAGAGGAACCAGGTAAATAATGAACTCCTTGATCACCATGGGAGAGCAGGGTTCAGTGCATTGTGATATCCAAGTTTAAAATCAATCAGCATAAAGCAATTATTCCGCAATCCACTACCAGAGTGGTCACATCAGAAAGAGGGCTTCTGCACTTTTAATAAGAAGCAGTTTGGGCAGGTGTAACTTAATTGGGCTCTTTTTCACCTAGCTACCTTACCTGGCAGACCCACAAAACTGAGTTATTGTTTGATCTAGAGTACTACTTGAGGTTATTAGGTCCTCCCTTCTATAGGGGGGAAATAACATATTCCTTGTGATTTCTATCAGGCAGTAAGAAATCTTCATTCAGAGTTAGTGGGATAATAAACACACACCCAGAATCACAAATTAACATTGCTTTTCCTGAGAGAGCTATATATGGGCTCTGTCTCTTTCCTGGGCTGTTTCTGATTGTGCTGGGTAATAGCAACTCGAGATCCAGATGTGTGGTCTCACTGCACTTAATATCAGCTGGCCTCTAGTGGTAACTGGCAGTAAATTATTCCACAATGAGCAACAGCCTACCAGTTCTTAACACTTCACTTACCATATCTGGAGTGAGGAGGAGGAGAGTTTGGATTTGTTATCCCGCTTTATCACTACCCGAAGGAGTCTCAAAGCCGCTAACAATCTCCTTTCCCTTCCTCCTGTGAGGTGAGTGGGGCTGAGAGACTTCAGAGAAGTGTGACTAGCCCAAGGTCACCCAGCAGCTGCATGTGGAGGAGCGGAGATGCGAACCCGGTTCACCATATTATGAGTCCACCGCTCTTAACCACTACACCACACTGGCTCACCTGCAAAATATGCACCTAGGGCAGATTTGTCATGTACCAATAGATCTTAACTGTCCCCCAAAGGGGGGGGGACTGATTCTACTCCTCTTTTTATTTCCAAGATTTAGTTTTGCTGCCATCACCCTGCCTTCCATCTGGAGCAAAGCGGTGGTAGAAAATCCAGTTGTGTGGTTAAACATTTGTTTCCTAGTCATTTATCTTGCTAAAGATAACATTTGTTTCCTAGTCATTTATTACCGTATTGGCCTGAATATAAGCCGTACCTGAATATAAGCTGCACCTTTAAAATTCGGGGGGGAGAGAGAGAGAATACCTGAATATAAGACGCTCCCTTCAAATTCCGCAGGCACTTGCACCCGTTCCGTTTTAAAAGCAGCCCATAGATCAAAACCATAAGGGGAGGGAAACATAAGGGTCAGACTGAGTCCAAACCAAAGGCCAGTCGGAACAGCTCTGATTGTATTGTATTGCACATATACATAAATCAAAACTCACAAACAACCTGCTAAGAGATCAAGAGATTGTAAAGAAGGCCCAAAAAGCTTTAAAGGACTATTTTGAAATTAACTTGAACACCTCGGTGGAAAAGAGAACAATCTGGGACGCAAGCAAAGCTGTAATGAGAGGGTTTCTGATACAACAGAACACAATTAAGAAAAAACTCTGGAATGGAAAAAAGGACAAGATATTAGAGAAGATAAAAGATGGAGAGAAAAAATTGAGATTAGACCCAAAATCAAAAGAGACTTTGAGAGAAATTAAATTTTACCAATCACAATATACGAAATTGATAAACCAAGAAGTGGAATGGAAAATTAAGCAAATGAAACAAAGATCTTTTGAATCAGCAAATAAATGTGGAAAACTGCTAGCATGGCAGTTGAAGAAAAGACAAAAATTGAATTATGTTACCAATCTAGAGGTTGAAGGGAAAACATCCAGAAACCAGGCGAAATTAGAAAGTGTTTCCAGAAATATTTAAAAAAATTGTACACGCAAGGGCCCGAGGAAGTGTTTGAGATGGATCAATTTTTGAAAGACAACGGCCTACCAGAGCTTTCTCAGGAAAAGAGATCAATCTTGAATCATAGAATAACACAACAGGAAATTGAGGATGCCATTCAGAATATGCAGTTGGGCAAATCTCCAGGCCCTGATGGACTTACCTCCAAGTATTATAAGACATTAAAAGACTACTTGATACAACCACTAATGGAGGTTTGTAACCAGATTATGGATGGAGGGAGAGCACCGGAAACGTGGAAAGAAGCTTTCATTACATTGATACCCAAAGTGGAAACTGAAAAGACTCAGCTAAAGAACTACCGTCCCATCTCACTCCTTAATGTGGATTACAAAATATTTGCAGACATTTTGGCAAGTAGATTTAAAAAGGTATTGAATGAAGTAATTCATAAGGACCAGGCAGGCTTTCTCCCGGGTAGACATTTGTCTGACAATACTAGAAACATCATTGATATTTTGGAATTATTGCAAACTAATATTAACACCAAAGCAGTGTTAATCTTTATTGATGCGGAGAAGGCCTTTGATAATATTTCCTGGAAGTTTATGAAGAAGAACTTGAAAGGGATGGGAGTGGGACGGGGGTTTGAAAATGGCTTAGAGGCAATTTACTCAGAACAGAAAGCTAAGTTGATAGTGAACAATGTGGTGACAGAAGAGTTTCAAATTGAAAAAGGAACACGGCAAGGGTGCCCTCTCTCCCCCTTATTATTTATTTCTGTCCTGGAGGTGCTCTTGAATATGATCAGGAAGGACCGGCAGGTACAAGGAGTACAGGTCGGAGCAAAACAATATAAACTGAAAGCCTTTGCAGATGACTTGGTCTTGACTTTACAGGAGCCAGAATCTAGTACAAAAAGAGTTTTAGAACTGATTCAGGAATTTGGTCGGGTGGCGGGTTTTAAGTTGAATAAACAAAAAACTAAGGTATTGGGGGAAAACTTGACACCTTTAGAAACAGATGGGTTTCAGAGGGAAACGGAGTTAAATGTGGTCAAAAAAGTGAAATACCTGGGAGTTAACTTGTCTTCAAAAAATTTGAATTTATTTAAAGATAACTATGAAAAATGTTGGTCTGAAGTTAAAAAAGATCTAGAAATTTGGTCAAGACTGAAACTTTCCTTGTTGGGCCGAATAGCAGCTATAAAAATGAACGTTTTGCCAAAGATGTTGTTCTTGTTTCAAACCTTACAGATCGTGGACAGAGTGGAATGTTTTGGAAAGTGGCAGAAGGATATTTCAAAGTTTGTTTGGCAGGGCAAAAAGCCCCGAATAAAGTTTAAAATACTAACTGATGCAAAAGAAAGAGGGGGGTTTGCCCTGCCAGACTTAAGGTTATATTATGAAGCTGCAGCCTTCTGCTGGATGAAAGATTGGTTGTTGCTTAAGAACACTGATGTCCTAGATCTGGAAGGGTTGAACAACTCCTTAGGATGGCATGCGTACTTGTGGTATGACAAGGTAAAGACACATAAAATGTTTAAAAACCATATTGTCAGAAAAGCAATCTTTATAGTCTGGACAAAATATAAGGACTTGCTAGAAAGTAAGACCCCGAGGTGGTTATCACCAGTGGAGGCCAAGGCTCGGAAAAGACCCAATATGGAGGTCGGTTGGCCGACATATGGGGAAATAATAGAAAAAAATGGAGATAACTGGAAGTTACAGAGTTACGAAAAACTAAAGGATAAGGTGCAAGATTGGTTTCATTATGCCCAAATTCAGGAGCTGTTTAAGATGGATTAAAAAAAACAGGCTTCCAGGTGGAAAAATCGAAACTAGAGACAGAATTGTTAGAACCAAAGACTAAGTTATTATCAAGAATGTATAACTTGCTGCTTAAATGGAATACCCAGGATGAGACAGTTAAATCGGCCATGATAAAGTGGGCTCAAGACATTGGGCACAACATCATGTTTGAAGACTGGGAAAGGTTATGGACCACCGGTATGAAATTTACGGCATGTAATGCCTTGAAAGAAAACATTATGAAAATGATATACAGGTGGTACATGACCCCAGTCAAGCTAGCAAAGATATATCATCTGACCGACAATAGATGTTGGAAGTGTAAAGAGGCTGAAGGGACATTCTTTCACCTATGGTGGACGTGCCCTAAAGTGAAGGCCTTCTGGGAAATGATATATAATGAGTTAAAAAAGGTGTTTAAGTACACCTTCCCTAAGAAACCAGAGGCCTTCCTCTTGGGCATTGTCGGCCAAAAGGTGTTAAAGAAGGATAGAACGTTTTTTATGTATGCAACTACAGCAGCAAGGATTCTTATCGCAAAACATTGGAAGACTCAAGATCTGCCCACACTGGAAGAATGGCAAACGCAGCTGATGGACTATATGGAACTGGCCGAGATGACTGCCAGGATCCGTGACTTGGGTGAAGAAGCAATGGAGGAGGATTGGAAAAAATTTAAAGACTATTTGCAAAAGTTTTATAAATTATATGAACTATAAGAATTCGCACGAATTGGAAAGATTAGCTCCAGCAAAGAGGGTAGAAGATATTGAAATTAAATAAATAAATTAATGAAAGGGTTAATGTTTAAAGGTTGGAAAAGCTATTACATTGGCTGTTTAAAGTAAATTGGCAATAAGTAATTTAAACTAAAACGTAAGTTTTGAAGGTAAAAAGAAACGCATGAAATAAGGTTATAATTTGTTGAAATTTTTATTGTTGGGAATGCATTGCGAGGGAGATGTGGGGAAGTCCGATAGATAGACTGGAACAAGCATGAAATAACCAAATTTTCTTTTCTTTTCTCTTTCTTCTTTCTGTAACTGATATTCTTCTGTATAAATTGATGAATAATTTTTTTATCTGGAAAAAAAACAATAAAAATATTTATAAAAAAAACCTCACAAACATACACAAACAAAAAAGACTTATGTAGAGAGAGCAAAAAAAGAAAAGAATAAAAGCAGAAACTCCAGAAAGGAAGAAAGAAGTAAGAGATATAAATATATGCCTTTTTGTAAGTACATTTAAATCTTAGAAAGAAAAGAAAAGAAAAAAGGAAGCCTACATTCTTCAATAAACTAAACATTTCCAAAAAAAAGAAACATAGTTGTTGTCAACTTCCGCCAACTTCATAACAGTTCATTATTTCTAATTAAAGTCTACCTGTCTGTATTTCAGTAAATCCCTCATCTTGGTATCAGGGAGTTTTTTTCCTTTGCGGCGTTATTCTAAACACAGCCAGATCTTAGCTGATGAACCTTGGTTCATCGAGTAGTTGTTTAGATAATCCCATTCTTTTTTAACTATCTTGTTATACTTATATCTTATATCTGTCAGCTTCGCGAGTTCCAAGTACTCACACAGTTTACACAACCATTCTTCTTTGGTGGGTATATGATCTTCCTTCCAATACTTAGCCACTACATGCTACATAAAGAAATAGTCTTGTTTTCTTTTTAGGGATATTGTTTGTCAAAATTCCCAAAAGAAATTATTCCTTTTTTTGTTGAATGTAATTTTTAATAACTTTTTCATCTCCTCATAGGTCGTGTCCCAGAACTTTCTAATCTCTGGGCACGCCCACCACATACGGTAAAAGGTTCCTACTTGATTTTTGCACCTCCAACATTTCTTGTTATAAGTTTTATTAATTTTTGCCAGCTTTACAAGGGTCCAATACCACCCTGTATTGCGTTTTCATGAGATTTTCTCTCATTAAGTAACAAGCCGTAAATTTTATATTCTTTGTCCATAGTTCTTTCCAGTTATCCAATTCAATTGTGTGGCCTATATCTTGTTCCCATTTTATCATAACATCTGAAAGAATTTGTTACAGGGAGGGACTAAGACTCTAATATATACCTGTGTGGTGATACAAATCTTGTTGGGCAGTGAAAAAATGGGCACTTTAATGTGGTTGGATGGATGAGGGGAGCTGGGAGGGGAAGTACCTTTTGACAACCCTGCAATGTAGTCCGATTGCATTTTCCACATTGGGGTCCCCCCCCCCCCGGAAATGCAGCTGACCGCAGCAGCGGCGTGGCAGGGGGAAACAGGGTGATTAAATGTGTCCCCCATCCACTGGAGTAAACAGGAAACTTCTTGTGGGTAAGATGGATTTCATCATTAAAAGTCTATTGGTTTTCTTTTACTGTTTGATAATGTCTGCTGGACAATATCTATTGAAATATTTCATTGGTGTGTAAGTTTGCTTATAGTGAACGTGTGTAAACATTGTCAAGGCAAATCTCCACAACCAACATTAATCTAGACTTGACCACAGAGGCAACCTGCCAAGAAATGTTTGCAGTTTAAGGTGGGGGGGGGGGACTGCAGGGAAAAGACATTAGAAACCTTAAACTGGGCAGAAGAGCAGCAGATGGAAGCTTTCTTTCAAAAAGAGTTGAAAACACTAAGCAATTTTGAAGGATTACCTCAGCCCAAAAGGGTGGAGGAAGGAAAGAATAGCCAGCCAGCAACACAGTGTTGCTCTGGGACAGGATAAGTTCCAAAAAAACCCACTTCTTTTAAAAGTCTTGTAGGGAACATCCAGCTGTTGGAAGTCCAGGCAGTATAGGTCAGAAAAACACACAATAAACATCTTGTTATTCACTTATTGGCAGAATTTTGTTCACATATCACGGTCAGTGCTGGGACGATGAAAGAAGCCCTCCAGACCTTGTTGGACTCTAGTTCCTTTCAGCCAAGCCGGTGGTCAGGGACGATGGGAGTTGTAGTCCAGCAACATTTTAGGGCCTCAGATCTCCCACTACAGTAATACCTCGGGTTAAAGTTGCTTCAGGTTGAGCGTTTTCAGGTTACGCTCCTCGGCGACCCAGAAGTAACGGAATGCGTTACTTCCGGGTTTCGCCGCTCGCGCATGCACAAACGCTCAAAATTATGTCACGCACATGCACAGAAGCGGCGAATCACAACCCACGCAGATGAGGGTCACGTTCTGCTCCGGATGCGAATGGGGCTCCGGAACGGATCCCATTCGCATCCAGAGGTACCACTGTATAGCTTTTGTGGTGGGCACCATCTTACCATCATTTTCTTTTTTACTTATTAATCAGTCAATCTTTCAATTTGTGCCAAAATGTGTTTCTATTAAAAAGAATTTTTAGCAAGATACAATTTGAAAGAGAGAATATTAAGAATGCTGTAATGCTACAGTGCCTAATGGAATGAGTGGGAGGGCTAACCAATCCAGGAATCCACTCCTTTACTGCAGGAAAATAGTCATACAGTGGTACCTCAGGTTACATTACGCTTCAGGTTACATACGCTTCAGGTTACAGACTCCGCTAACTTCAGGTTAAGAACTTTGCTTCAGGATGAGAACAGAAATCGTGCTCTGGCGGCGCGGCGGCAGCAGGAGGCCCCATTAGCTAAAGTGGTGCTTCAGGTTAAGAACAGTTTCAAGTTAAGAACAGACCTCCAGAACGAATTAAGTAATTAACCCGAGGTACCACTGTACTTACAAAATAAAAAAATAAAAATAAAATAAGGAGGTATTTCCAGGAGGTCCCACAATGGCTAACAGAGGAAACCATTGCCAAAGCATAAGAGCAAACAGAACACAATGCAGAGAAATGTTCACCAGAGCTAATCCACACCAATATGCAAAAGGAAAGAGTCCTGAGACCCACAACTGAGAGTGAGTTTTTATCCAGGAAAGAAAATGAAAAGAGATGGTTTTACCCAGTGCTTTTTTTCTTTAAAAATATGTTATGGGGTACTCTCATTTTCCTACTCATATTGATATACTGCTCCTCAATGAGGCCAAACTTAAATTCACAAAACGTTTACAGGTAAGCGTACCCCTGCCTACCCCCAGAAAAAAGCACTGGTTTTACCTTTCAGTATTCCATCTAATTACCGGTAAATGGTCACAGGTACAGTCAAAGCTCGCTTCCCAAATGCCTCCGTTATCGTATGTTTTTTCTCTGGAATGCTGAAAACCCGGAAGTAACTGCTCTGGTTTCTGAACAATTTTCGGAAGCCAAACAGCTTCTGGGGAGGTTTTTTTCTTTCTTGTTCTCTCCATTGCCTTTGCTGACCGCCCTTTGATCCTCTGTTGTCGAACATTTCGGAAGTCAAACAGTCTTCCGGAATGGATTACATTCGACAACCAAGGTTTGTCTGTATAATATGTGTCAAGGTACACAAAGCTAATAATATGCATCAATTATTCACAATAATTTCCTTTTCCTTTTTTTACCCCTGACTCTTATGACCATTTCTTCCTTCCTGCTCCTACTGCATTTTTTCACTTCTCCAAGTTCTTTATATTTGATCCTGTTCCACTCTTTAAGGTTCAACATCATCAAGCATGTTATTCCAGAACATTACATGGAATTGTAGTGTTTTTCCATATGCTTATTGGGTTGGTTTCCGCATATTCTTTTCTAATATGTTAACTTAATCAGTGTTACAATAAGACCATATTTTTCTCTATCCACTCAGATTCTGTAAAGGGATATACTTTCCCCCCACTTCTTAGCAATCATTCGTTTTGCAGCTGTTTTAAGATTGATTACTATTTCTAAATCATTTTCCAAAATAATATCCTTCAGATAACCAAGCAGGAAAACTTTAGGTTCTAAAGTTCATGAGACATCCTGACATATTAGTCTGCACAGATTTTGTAAAGGCTCATACTTTGAGACAGTTCCAAAAGATGTGTATAAAATCAGCTTTGACTGAACCACATCTCCAGCAAGTATAAACGCTAAGCCTGCATATTAGATCACATTTAGCATTTTTAGAGAGTCTTACAACAATTTTCCTTTGAATTTTCTGCCATCAGTTTAAACGGGATATTGTCCCAAATACATTTCCATTCTTCCCTCAGTATTACACCTGATAATTCTTTCTCCCATTTTTTTTTTCATGTATGCATCTGGAATCTGATCTAAGCTTGATCATAAAATTTCGCAAGGGTGCCTTTATCTATATGACTGGTGAACAAAATTTCACACTTATTCTCTTTTCTTAAAGAGGTGTGTTTATGAATTAAAACTTGCTCCTCTAACCTAAAAATACTAAAAGAAAGCAGGCCTCTTCTTTCTTCCAAAGTTGTTAGAACCTCTTCAGATGTCAAGTCAACCTGACCCTGTAGTAACATCTTTATAAACTCTCTGATTAATTGTGGTTCTTGAATCAAATATTCATTATAATATAGGGCCGTTGAAAGTGATAATCCAATAAACATTTAGATGGGTGAAAACTGCTGGAAAAATGAAATTAGAACCTTATACTGCACATAGCCATTCAGTTAGAGCTGTGGGTGGAAGGTTTTTGGGGGTTTTCATGACCGAGTTGAAAACTTTTTTCTTTTCTTGCCTCAGCCAGAAGGGTGGAGGGAAGAAAGAGTAGCCAGCCACCTCCATATGGTGTTGCTCTGGGACAGGATGAGAAAAGTAGAAGGCAAACAAAACAAAACTCCTCTATGGAACATCCTGTTGTTTGAAGTCCAGACGGGCAGTATAGGTCAGTCAGATAGATATACAATAAATATTTTGTTCTTCAGTCGGAGCTGTTTTATGTGGAGGTTGAAGCTGGGACAATAGAACAAGCTTCCTATAAAACAAGGGGAGGGAAGTGAGGCAGTGTGGTATACTGGTTAGAGCGTTTTACTAGGACCTAGGAGAGACCAGGGTTCAAATCCCCACTAGGGCATGAAGCTCACTGGGTGATCTTAAGCCAGTCTCTCTCTCTCTTTCTCTCTCTCTCTCTCACCCACCTCAAAGGGTTGTTGTGAGGATTAAAGGAGGGGAGGAGAATCAATTCTCCAAAGGAACACAGACTCTGTGTGGGTGCCTGGAAACTCTTGCTACCACTCGGCAAAGCGAAGGGCAGATGTTTGTAACAATATTTGTTTGGTGCACTTTTGAAGAAGAGAAGAAGAGTTTGGATTTGATATCCCACTTTATCACTACCCTAAGGAGTCTCAAAGCGGCTAACAATCTCCTTTCCCTTCCTCCCCCACAACAAACACTCTGTGAGGTGAGTGAGGCTGAGAGGCTTCAGAGAAGTGTGACTAGCCCAAGGTCACCCAGCAGCTGCATGTGGAGGAGCGGGGAAGCGAACCTGGTTCACCAAATTACAAGTCTACCGCTCTTAACCACTACACCACACTGGCTTTCCCACCTCTCTGTTTTATCCCTGGCATTAGTGTTTTCCATTCATTCTCCCCCTCCCACCCCAACCTCCATTTCCTTTATGGTTAGCGTTTCTCTGGCCTTATCCCCAGATGAAAATGGTGCGTCAAAGACAATGTTAGTTTTAAGAACGTAAGAACGGTCCTCTAGTCCATTTAAGGGCATCTGCCATGTGTTCAGGAGGAATTATGCAACCGTTGGGACAGGAATTCAGCATTTCCTGTTTTGATTTATAAATCTATTCTGTCTCTATGGAGGTGTTTTGGGACTGGTTTTTGTTTTGTTTTCAGAGATGCACAATGTTCAGTCCTCAACTCCAAACTCTGGATATAAATCTCACATTGCTGCCAATTTACATCAGCTGGATAGGAAGAGCTTTTGTCATTTGGAATCATTACAAAAGTTTCTTTCATCGATTGCTAGTATGGGTGGAGAACCACCCTCCGGCTTTGTTGTGCTACTGATCCCCCTGAAGGGAGAGGAGAGATGATTGACCATCCCTGGAGGACACTGGGCCCACCCACCATTGATTTGGAACATCTGGCCAACATCTGGAGATGAGTAACTATGCAACCTTTTGAAGACATCTGAAGGCAGCCCTAGGGAAGGTTTTTTTAAAAAATGTTTTATCATGTTTTTATACGTGTTGGAAGCCACCCAGAGTAGCTGGGGCAACCCAGTCATATGGGGGGGGTATAAATAATAACTTGTGGTTGTTAAACAGGACATCCCTATTTTCATCAGATAAATTTTGGAGGCTATGATATTAATGTATTAGTGTATTATATTATTGCCCCCACTTCCCCTCCTCATAAGGTATTATGTACTGTTTATCTTTTCTGCTGTCTCTTGGAGACCTTTGTGTAACAAGTGATTAATAAGTCTAATAAATGAAATGAGAAGTGGAGTCTATAACTAATAATCTACCCAACGTCTGCTTTCTTTTACCACGATGATATTTGAGAGGGCACAATCACTGGGGGGGGGGACGGGGGACAGGGATGGTTTAAACAAAATCTCTGGTGTTAATTCAGCTAAATGTTGCTAACTATGTAATTACAGTACGTTCCATTGAAGCCACTGAAGACTAACAGTAGCTGGATTGGAGCCACTGCACTTTGAAAAGGATTGATTGAAGTCCTAAATAATTGCTGAATTGTCGGTTTGTCTTCTGTTCCCTGTAAACTACAGACAAAATAACAAAATGAAGTGCTGTACGGCCAAAGTTAAGCATGTTTCAGTTTCATTGAATAATGTGGGAGAATTTGTGGTGTCATTATAGGACATGAAAAATGCTGAACTCTGGTAGGAACTTTCAGCGTAAAACTTTAAGCATAGATTTAACATGTATTTAACATCTATTTCACAATAGATGTTCATACAAAATGCATGTTTACAAAACTATTTTACTAGCAAACTAACTGTATGCTTGTGAAACATGGACCACTTATAAATGCCATCTCCAACTCCTCAAAAGATTCTGTCAACGGTGTCTCCAAAAATTTTTACATATCACTTGGAAAGACAGGCAAACTAATGCCAGTGTACTGGAAGAAGCAAAGATCACCAGTGTCAAAGCAATGATTCTTCAACATCAACTTCACTGGACCAGTCGTGTTGTGCAGATGCCTGATTATCATCTTCCAAAGCAACTACTCTATTCCAAACTTTAAAATGGAAAGCGTAATGCCGGCGGTCAACAAAAGAGGTTTAGAGAGGCTCTCAAGGCAAATCTAAAAGAATGTAGTATAAACATTGACAATTGGGAAACACTGGCCTGCAAGCGTTGGAGAACAGCCTTTACTAAAGGTGTCATGAATTCTGAAGACGCTCGAACTCAGGACAAAAGGAAGAAACGTGCTAAGAGGAAGACACGTTTGACAAACCTTCACTGTGATCAACTCCCACCCAGAAACCTAGGTCCCCACTGTGGAAGGATGTGTGGATCAAGAATTGGCCTCCACAGTCACTTACGGACTGTTAAAACCATGTTCATGGAAGACAAACTTATTTGGCTACGAGTGATCGCCAAAGAAGAAGAAGGTGGTAGCACTTGACCTTTTGATAGGAAATGCTCTGCAAAAATGGGGGGGGTTGAGGAGGGTCAGGGGAGTGAGAAAAGTCTGTATTTTCATCTGAGGAATGTTGGAGAGTACGGCCTTCCTGGGTAGGGAAGATTGATAACATGGTACAACAGCAATAGCAGCAGCAAGAAAAGGAATCTCACCTTACAGGAAAATATCTAGCAATACAGTGGTACCTCGGTTCTCGAACGTAATCTGTTCCGGAAGACCGTTCAAGTTCCGAAACATTTGAAAACTGAGGCGCAAAGGGCCGTCTGCAAATTCAATTCAGAAAATTGAAAAACACACAGCGGAAGCCGTTTGACTTCCGAGGCGCGTTCAGAAACAGTAGCATTTACTTCTGGATTATCGGCGTTCAGGTTCCGAAATGTTTGTCAACGAAGAAGTTCCACTGTACAAGGGATATAAGAAGTGGAGAGATGTAAAGACATCTCACTTTAAACTTTTAAGTAGGGGAAAGACACACACACACACACACCGTTTAGCACATTCACTAACTTTGAAAACATTAAGGGAAGTGTAGTAAGAATGAGGCCTAAGGAAGGGCTTTGCAACTCATCTAAGGTTACACACGCCAAAACCAAACCGATTGCTTCCAGATCACTTCAACCAATTAATCCTGGATTTGGCCCTTACTAGCACACAACTGAATCCTCACTCCAGTCCAGTTGGGGGTGGAATTCCAGTGACCGAAAGTTTGTACAATAGTTTCCTTTGAATAGAACTTTCTGAAAGTGAGGACAGAAGTGAATATACAGGAAAGGAGGAGGAAAATATCTTTTTGGGGTCATCAGGAAGGCAAGCTTGCTCTACTAACCAAAAGGCCATGGAAACGGAATGTTCCACAGTGGGACCTAATTTGTTCTCTTCCACACACAAAAAAAAAACCCTAAATTTTTCTAGCTTTGTCTATTGTCCTCTGACAAGAAAACCATTATTGTGTAGCCACATTTGTACTTAAAAAAAAAAGAAAAATGTTGCACAACCGTAATGCAGATTCCTAGAAAAACCACAGAGGAATATTTCTCTTTCCTTAGTTCCTAGGAGGATAGAAGTGATCTTTAAGACGTAAGACTGGCTCTTTTAGATTTTGCATAAAAGCCTCAGCAAAATACTGCATTTTTAATGTCTTCACATAGTCTGCCACCTTCTGGTGATATGTTAAAATTGCAAGGCTTGCGTTTCCATGTACACTCTCTCTCTCTCTCTCTCTCTCTTTCTCTCTCTCTCTCTCAGTGTGTGTGTGATATATATATATATAATTATACCGGTATATATAGGGCTGTGTACACATTACAATTTATTCTTGCTCCAGTGCACTCCCACCACTGGTGTTTGAAGCCATGTACACCTGCCGCTAGCCACAATCCATATACATCCTGTAGCTTCTTGAGAAATGGTGCCCTTTTCCCTCAAACCAGCTTCCATCTGATTTGGAAATGTAAGCTGTATTCAAGTTGCAGTTAAGCTGAATTGTGTACATTTGAAACAGCCATTGCCTACGCATTGGTGACAGCTTCACAAAGATGGGTTTGAGGGGTGTGAAGGGTAAACTAAGCAGGTAATAATATACAGTGGTACCTCGGTTTAAGTACTTAATTCGTTCCAGAGGTCTGTTCTTAACCTGAAACTGTTCTTAACCTGAAGCACCACTTTAGCTAATGGGGCCTCCTGCTGCCGCCGCACCGCCAAAGCACGATTTCTGTTCTCATCCTGAAGCAAAGTTCTTAACCCGAGGCGCTATTTCTGGGTTAGCGGAGTCTGCAACCTGAAGCGTATGTAACCTGAAGCGTATGTAACCCAAGGTACCACTGTACAATAGCTCAGAAGATGCTGCACTTGACTGGCTGGCTGAACGATGGGTGCGCAATCTCATACAATCAAGCAATCATCTCACTAATTTGCCTAAGACATCTGCTGCTTCAACACATTGCAGAATAAATGGCAACTATATATTGACCTACCATATCAAAATACAAAATTCAAAAGTATAATGGCGAGTGCGAATGCAAAGCAATGAATTAGCATAATATATGTTTCTCACCGACATCACGTTTGGTCAGTTGCAACCCTAGAAGCAGTGAAAGGGTCTGAGAAAATACAACCTCAGTACAATACAAACAAAACAGACTTGAAATTTCAAAAACAATACCTAAAAGATGAATACAGTGGTACTTCTGGTTAAGAACTTAATTCGTTCCGGAGGTCCGTACTTAACCTGAAACTGTTCTTAACCTGAAGCACCACTTTAGTTAATGGGGCCTCCTGCTGCTGCCGCACCGCCGGAGCACGATTTCTGTTCTCATCCTGAAGCAAAGTTCTTAACCTGAGGTACTATTTTTGGGTTAGTGGAGTCTGTAACCTGAAGCGTCTGTAACCTGAAGCGTATGTAACCCGAGGTACCACTGTAACTGCTAATCTAAAAGAACTCTGTACAATCTGTCAGTGGCATCTTACACCTCATGAGTTAAGCAAGATGTAGGTGATCAGGGGCAGATTATTTACATATTTTCTGGAGCAGAGTAAAAAAAAAAATTTAAAATGAAAGTGTGGTTCTCAGCATAGTGCAGGAAATTCTAGGATACATTATCTCTAAAACCTTCCGTGTAACCCCTTTGTGTGTGTGCTGAAAACAGGAGTGGGAATGCCAATGTACAATTTGTTGTATGTTAACAGGCTCATTGCTCAGCTTTGGGAAGAAAAAATGAGCTTTGCCATTAAAAGAATGGTTACAGAAAGTACAGAAAGCTGCCCTAATGACTAAACTGACATATCAGAGAATAACATCACATAGTCAACAGCAAGACAGATTCACAGAAAGATGGGCATTATTTATTAATTTCTGGGACAACATCCATGATAATACAGTTCCATCTATGTTTCCCTCATGAGTTTGTATAAGCCCTCTCTTTTTTTGAAGCATATCTATATAGTACTAACTTCACCTGTTTAAACAAAAGCAAGTCAACACCCAAAATCAATAACAAATCTTAAAAGGCTGCGATGATTTGAACCCACACATTTGGAAACCCAAAGCTGTCCCTGAGCCTAAACAAACAAAAGCTAGCAAACAGACAATAAAAAGAGCTCAGCTGCAGACTTCTCTGCGGCTTTTAGATTTTGCTGCTTTTATCTAGTGTGGGTTGCTTTGGCAATATTCTTCCATTTTGACCGTATTTTATGACCTTGAAAGCTGCCCAGGGAACTTGTTTGAAGGGCTGGGTGAAAAAAGATGCCAAAGTAAATCATTAAATAATAAAGACAACCATCACTAAAACAGCAATAAGGAAAAACATAAAAGCCACAGAAATGGAACGTGTTGCGAAAAGGCAAATGGACCTGCTTGTTTTTATGAAGAGCGCAGAAGGCGGCTCCCCAAACTTTCTAGACCTCAGTGGGCAATCTTGGATTTTTCAAGAAGTGCTGTGAGCTCCAACCCTTTCGGTCACTTCTCGCCCCAAGAGACAGACAGAAAGTACGTTTAAAAGTCGGATCCGAAAGAATTAATCAGCGCCTTCCAAAGCACATTGAGCTGACACAGAAAGTGGGAAAGAACCAGGGCTTTTTTTCAGCTGGAACTTGCTGGAACTCAGTTCTGTCGCCTCTTAGGTGGGCACCATTGCCATTATGAGAGGTCTTCATTCTGAGTCCCAGCACCTCTTTTTCTGGAAAAATAGCACTGGAAAGAAGTCTTTCAACTTCCTCCTTCGGCTCTCTGCATTTTTTCAACAGAGAAACCAGTAACATGAATAAGCAGCAGCGAGTGGGCAAACTGAGAGGCTTTTGCAGGGCCAAAGAATTACCTCAGAAGTGTTCGTTGTACAAACAGGCGCCATCTTGGTAGCCTCAGTCACAGAGGTTTTTCCAGCTGTTTCCATATAAAGTAGTGAGGGGGTTCATTTATGTTTAGTTTAGTTTTGTTTCCTTTGTTGTTGTTTTTCCTTTTTTTTTTTGGTATGTTCCTTTTTTTGTATAGTATTATTTTGGATTCAATGTTTGTAATTTTTGTTATGATTCTGCATTGAAAATAAAAAAATTAAAAATAAATAAATAAAGTAGTGAGGGGGGTGGGAATGGCTTCTCAGTGTGTATATGTTGATCCCAGTTTACACTATTATGTTAAAGAAGTACACCAGAATTTAGTGGCGTTGGATATTTTGGCTCCCAAAATGTCCCCGCCAGCAGTGGCCGCATAAAATCCTTTAGTCAGAACTGAGCGATGGGCAAAGCACTGTCGTGAGTCAGGAGCTGTGTGAGGAGTCAGTAGTCAAAACTGAAGTCAGGACAAAAGCATAGCCTCCAACATTTCTCCGATGAAAATAGGGGTGCCCTGTTCCATAACAAACAATTTTACTATTTATACCACGCCCATCTGCCTGGGTTGCTCCATCCACTCTGGGCGGCTTCCAAAACATATAAAAACGTAATAAAACATTAAACATTAAAAAAAACTTCCCTATACGGGCTGCCTTCAGACGGCTTGGGGGGTTGCATAACTCCATACCATTCAACATTTCTCCGATGAACATAGGGGCGTCCTAAGGAAAAGCAGGATAACATCAGAAATCTGGGACAGTTTCAATAAATCTGGGACTGTCCCGGGAAAATTAGGGACAACTGGAAGGTTTGCAAAAGTGGGGAAGTTAAGATCAAGGAACAAGTGAGAAGTCATGAGTGAAGGACAAGCCAAAGGAGAGGGTGAGGGAGGAGGGTTATTGGTTTGTTCTTGTTCTTGTTTTTATTGTGTATTTTGTGTTCTTTACCTTGCATTTTTATGTTGTAAACCAACCTTAAATCTACGGATGAAGGGCAGTATATACAATTAATAAAATAGTAACAATACTATATATAGGCATGCCATGGTTCAGGAAGGTCTACTGTATAAATAGGGGTATAAATAGTAAAGTAGTATAAGTAATAAAGAAGCAGTAGTAAAGTGGAAGTAAAGTGGTAGTAAAGCAATAGAAAACCAGTAGTGAAGTAGCAGTTAAGTAATGGTAAAACAATAGTAAAGTGGTGGAATAGTAGTAAAACAGCAGTAAAGTAGTAGTAAAACAGTAGTATAGTAAGGTAGTAGTAAAGTAGTAGTAAGGTAGTAGTAAGGCAGTGGTGAAACAGCAGTAAAATGGCAGTAAGATTATGGTAAAATGGTAGTAAAACGGTAGTAAGATAGTAGTAAAGTGGTAGCAAAATGGTAGTAAGGTAGTAGTAAGATGGTAGTAAAACAGTAATAAAATGGTAGTAAAGTAGTAGTAAAGTAGTAAAGTAGTAGTAAAGGTCTCTATTTTCGCCAGAAAAATGCTGAAGGGTATGCTTGAGTGTACTTTCCTGGGTGGGATATTTCCTCAATAATGGCTCTTGCTTGCTTGGATGAAGGATAGAGAGGGGTGTTTGTGTGTGTAGAAACTATCCTGCTGTACAAAGGTAAAATTTGCATTCATGAAATTTGCTTCTGGTCCTGCCCACCACTGTTATGTGGCCCTCACAAAGTCGCCCAGAAGTGAATGTGGCCCTTGGGATGAAAAATGTTCTCCAGCACTGCCCACAAGCAAGAAAATATTAGCCCTTACTCACTCATTTGAAAAGGGAGCCAAGGAGCTTGCAAGAAAATGTCTTTTCTGTCCGATTATTTCGACATTTAAAAGGTCAACATCTTGACCTTTTTCTATTCTATGCATTAAAAAGAAAGAAAAAAGAAAGAAAGCCTGACAAAGAAACAACAGAATTCAGTCTTCACTTCATATGGAAATAGGGGCATCTCAGGTCAGGTATATAGTTGTGCAATCTTCTTCTCTAAACAGCTTCCCCTAGCATCTGTTTCTAATCTGAAAAGTATTCTTGAAAAAAGAAATCTGTATTTTGGAAAGAAATTGAATACTATCTTGCAGATGCTGTACGGTTCGGTCTGAAAGATTATCTGTCTGGTTTACGCACAAGAGGGCGCCTGGGTTCTGCATGCAGAACAGATTCATTTACTTTCAAAGCTCTAGTCTGGTTGATATCTTACAGGTTGCAACAGAGTCCAACGAGTCTTATGTGGCACAGGAGAGGGGAGAGGGGAGAGGGGAGGAAGTTTGGGTCATGGGCAGCACATGCTGTATATATGGCAGGTACCTACAAAATCCCAAGTAACAGCTGCCAGCAGAAATATCCACTTTTTAATATGTGTAAAACAAGCAAATGGGGGGAAACCCCCCCCCACTAAAACTCTTTATTTGATGGGAGTTTTACCCTTGTCCCACTCCTTCTCCCAGGGAAAAAATCTGGGTAGATGTTTGCTCTGATTTATCACTAAAGAGCAAGTTTTCTGGGGGGAATGCAGAGGGGCAAAGGCAAAACTGCTCAGACCTATAGGACATGCGTTGGACCCACACTATACCTGAAGGAGCGTCTCCACCCCCATCGTTCTGCCCAGACGCTGAGGGCCTTCTGGCAGTTCCCTCACTGCGAGAAGCAAAGCTACAGGGAACCAGGCAGAGGGCCTTTTCGGTAGTGGCGCCCGCCCTGTGGAACGCCCTCCCATCAGATGTCAAAGAGATAAACAACTACCTGACATTTAGTAGACATCTGAAGGCAGCCCTGTTCAGGGAAATTTTTAATGTGTGACATTTTTATGTATGTTTAATCTTTGTTGGAAGCCGCCCAGAGTGGCTGGGGAAACCCAGCCAGATGAGCGGGTTACAAATATTAAATTATTATTATTATTATTATTATTATTATTATTATTATTAGGCAGGGGAATAGTGGAAGTGTGGCTGAGCCCCAAGTAGAAGAGAAGAAGAAGAAGAGTTTGGATTTGATATCCCGCCTTTCACTCCCTTTTAAGGAGTCTCAAAGCGGCTAACGTTCTCCTTTCCCTTCCTCCCCCACAAGAAACACTCTGTGAGGTGAGTGGGGCTGAGAGACTTCAAAGAAGCGTGACTGGCCCAAGGTCACCCAGCAGCTGCATGTGGAGGAGCGGAGACAAGAACCCGGTTCCCCAGATTGCAAGACTACCGCTCTTAACCACTACACCACACTGGCATTGTATGCATTGGGGTTTATTTATACATTTCTTCATTATATTTTATACCATTTCCCAGACAAAAACCATTTCCCTCTCCCAAACCAGCTCAGAATAATTAAAACGCAACACACAATCCTAGTGGCAAGCACTGTACATAAATAAGACACACTCGCTAGTGTTCATTCTTCAGATTTGTGAGAGGAGTGGTTGAAATCAAGTGATCTATTTAGATAAGAGTTGTCGCTAGCCTGCAGGCCTAAGTCCCACTGGTTTCAAGAAGGAATAACATGCAAAAGTACACAGAGGACTGGAGCCTGAGTGGGTAATGGAGGCATCCTTGTCCCTAATAAACATGGAGGCAAATACATATATTTATAATCTTTAAGGTACCACGCAGTCGTTTCCCAAGAAGCCTGATACAAACAAGCAAAATAGTTTGCATTTATTTATCTCTTGTTGGCAGAAGTAAACAAATCCTAGGTGATCTGATTGCATCCCAGACTGTCTGGAAGGATACAGTGGTGCTCGCGTTGCCATTGAAATCTGAACCAGATCAACATCACAAGGGCAAAGCACTTCAAATCTGACATTTGGGTAGATTTGTTCTTGTGGCAAAAAGCAGGAAATGCAATGTTAGAAATATCCTTTTGTTTTTGTTTCTGTTTTAAAAAACCAAAACCCTTCCTGCCACTTTATCCAGATATCAAATCCAGAAGCCCTTTTAACATCTTCCTCATCTCCTTGTGAAGCTGAATTCATATTGTGGTTTGGGTTTTATGCCCTGTCGTGCTTGTTGGGCAGTTTAAGGTCTTATTTTTGCGGATCTGGGAGGACTGGGTGATCCGGAGCCAGGAAACACTGATGGGACTATGAAGGAAAGTATAACTTAGCATTGAGGCTACTGAGCACCTTCACTGAAGCAGTTTTGGTTCTTTTCAGCCACCAAGGCCAAGCTGCCCTTGTCACTGAATGATGAGAATATATAACCCTCTGCCGTTAGTATCGTTTCACCATCCTTTTTGTTTTGTTTTGTTATGAAGCCCCTTCCACAGCTACCCTTTGACGCAAACCTCAATGTGTCACCCTTTTGCTTTGCCAAAGCAGCTGCTATTATTCCAGCACAGCTGATCAATCTTCCTTAATATAATACTCCCCACCAACGAATGCACCTCCCCTTCTCTTGCTGGAACATGCACTGCCTTTGGCCGCTCAGTTTTCACACCCGTGGAAAGCACCTCGAGTGCCAAACAAAAGCTCATTTACCAGCCCGAACACATGCTTTCCATTAGTAAAGTCATTAAATCACACATACGGTATATTGAATATACCAACTACAGGCTTTATAACAGGAGCAATCGGAAACACGTTTTAATTTCGAACTCTCCAATAGTCCATGCACCCCCAGGGCTGGGAGTTGATTTCTTTCAAGCCCACCTTCTCAATTCTTAGGGAGGGGTTGTTTGTTTTTTAATGGAGCCTACATGTAAACAGTAAGGTAAAGAGACCCCTGACCATTAGGTCCAGTCGTGGCCAACTCTGGGGTTGCTTTATTGGCCAAGGGAGCCGGCATACAGCTTCTGGGTCAAGTGGCCAGCATGACTAAGCCGCTTCTGACAAACCACAGCAGCGCATGGAAACGCCGTTTACCTTCCCGCTGGAGCAGTACCTATTTATCTACTTGCACTTTGACGTGTTTTCGAACTGCTAGGTTGGCAGGAGAAGGAACCAAGCAACGGGAGCTCACCCTGTTGCAGGGATTCGAACCGCCAACCTTCTGATCGGCAAATCCTAGGCTCTGTGGTTTAACCCACAGCACCACCCGCGTCCCTCATGTAAACCGTATGTTTTACCAAATGCTGGAGGTTTTCAACCTTTTTGAGTCCACGGTTCCCTTGACCAACTATGTTCTTTCTGCAGCACCCCTGTGGGGCACAGGAGCCCAGTTATGTCACCCCTTGCCTGCAGAGCCGGCAGCCCCTCACCCTTTTTCGAACACCCTCCTTTGTGGAGGGTTCCCTCAGCCTCCTCTCCTTTCAAGTCCCCCAGGCAACCTCCATCTTTGCCCCTGTTTTCTGAGCCACCCCCTCCCCACCCTAAAGTGAGGTGCCTCCTCACACTGCCCTACAGGGGCCTGGGAAGAGGATGCCCCCAGGCTTAGTGGCCCTAAGCAGACTGGCCAAAGGTGAATGTGAAGCCAGCACCTTGCTCAACTTGGAGGCAACACTGGGCAATGGCAGGCCTGTATGGCAGAAAGGCTTCCCTTCAGCGCCAGGCACTCAGTTCCCAGGCAAGCCTTGTACACAGAAAGCACAAGAAAGGCCAGCAGGACACCTCCCTCTTGTCTGTCCATTCCCAACAGCAAGGGCTGGTGCACTGGCTAGCTGGGCTCCCTCCCTCCCTTGCTTGCTTACTCTGAGGCCACCTGAGCTCCTGGCAACCAGCAGCCTCTGGCCAGCCTGAGAGGCACCATTTGCCTGGGGAGCTTGTAGCCAGGGCTGCTGCAACAGCTGTGCAAGCCTTTGGGAGCCAGAGACACGAGAGGACATTAGAGGAGGGAAGGAAGGAAAGAGAGACAGAGGCCAGTGTTGCCCACGGCACCGCTGACCATCATTCAAGGCAGGGTGCCATGGCACACTGGCTGAAAACCACTGGCTTACAGCATAAACCTTGTGGAAGGAGGCCTCCACTAGGGCTGGTCCTTTTAACCATGGCCAAGGACAACAGAACAGATTATAATTCCCTTTGAGTCTTATGGGGCCATTGAAGTGATTTGGAAAACACAGGTTTAAAAACCTTGTCACAGAGAGGTTCCCACACCCACTATCTCGTCTTTGCTCGGGGGGGGGGACGCAACCCTTTTACCTCTTCATAATTTTCAAGAATTCCAAGGGGGAAATCCTGTGTCCCCACTCCAAACTTCCCTCCCACTTCCATGGAACATTGTCCCTATTTTATTTCCTTATTTATTCATTTATTTCATAAAATGTATACAAGACAGACCCTCCAAGTGTCCCTATTTTCCAGGGACAGTCCGGGATTTACAGAAGCCATCCCAGTTTCTGATCTGATCCTGGAATGTCCCGCTTTTCCCTAGGACACCCCTATTTTCATCAGATAAATATTGGAGTGTATGCAACCCTCAACCCCAGGAGATAAGTAACTATGCAACCTTTAGAAGACATCTGAAGGCAGCTCTGTATAGGGAAGTTTTTTACATGTTTTATTATGTTTTCATATATGTTGGAAGCCTCCCAGAGTGGCTGGGGCAACTCAGTCAGATGGGTGGGGTATAAATATTAGTAGTAGTAGGATTGAATAGGACGTCCCTATTTTCATCAAAGAAATGTTGGAGGGCATGACACCGCTTAATTGTAGAAAAAAAGCTTGAAATTGTTTACATATGTGGAAGTCTTCTGCCAACTACCTTCTTCCCCAGGTAGCAATTCTCACCCACACCCCCAATGACTCAGCACATTGCAGTTAGATGGGAATGACCACTGAGGACATCCAAATCTATTTTGCACTGGGAAGGAATAGGGAACCCGCAGCCCTCCAGAGTTTGTTGGACTCCAACTCCCATCAGCCCTTGCCACCGTGGCCAATAATCTGGAATGATGGAAGTCCAACAGCATCAGGTAGACCACTAGCTCCCCCCCCCCCCACGCTGACCCCGGCCTGTTCGGATCCACAGGTTACCTGGCAATCAAGTCCCACTGGAGTGCACGATCCCAAGGCAGATGCTAGCACATAAATCCAGCAATCTGGCAGGCCAACAGATAGAAAGACCAAAGTTCAGTCAGGCCAAGTTCCTGCCTCTGCAGCTGATCCAGGGGTCTGTGAACTTGGAGGTTAGTCCCACACTAGTCCCAAAGAGCTCCCTGGAACATCCAAGCTATGGTCCAACCAACATGGGAAGTAGAGCAAACACAGCTCTGCTGTCCTTCTGTACTTTGCCAGCTGATTGCGGCACCTGGGCTTGACGAGGCATGTGAGCCACACCTGTTCTGAGTCAACTCCAACTGAAGAATCACACACCTCTTCCCAGACCTAGCAAGCCTCACCTGGCCACCTAGGGAGCTGGGCTGTGGGCACTCGCCTGCCTCATCCTCCTAGAGCAGGCATGGCCAAACCTAGGTCTCCAGCTGTTGTTTTTTTTACTACAACTCCCATCGTCTCTAGCTAGCAGGACCAGTGGTCAGGGATGATGAGGACTGTAGTCCAAAAACAGCAGGAGACTCAAATTTAGGAAACAATGTCCTAGAGCTCCCACTGCTTCCTATGCGTCAGAGCCTGCTATGTTCATGGAGACACCCCTCTGGTGTTGGGTCCTGCTGTTCTGGTGCCTGTACACAGACCCCCATTCCTTCGCCATCCTCTGTCACCCTGAGAGTACTTCCTACACCAACGTCTCCATCCCCAGCTTGCCCCAATGTGTGCCCGTCCCACCTACAGCGCTCATTGAGATCCTCTTCTTCTTCTCCCTCCTTCCTGTTGTCCTGCCAGTTCATGGCATCCCCTGGTTTAAGGGTTAGTTGTTTTTGAAAGATGGGGTATATAAGATATGGAATGGAAAGGGGGAAAGGATGGTCAGGAAAGTGTTGCAAAGAGAGGAAAAAGCAAGAAGGAAACACAAAAAGTGCTTGGTACAAGAGTAGCTCTCCCTATAGGTGGGTGGCTATTTCAGTTTTAAATTTTTGGTTCTAATGATGTTGGTTGGTTGGTTATACTGCCCTTCATCCATAGATAATCAGGGTGGCTCACAATTGAATGTACTATAACTATGATCTATAACTTAGATATTGCTTAGCCCAAAATTTCTCCAGCATTTCCCTCTCCCCACAAACCAGGGGTCAGCAAACTTTTTCAGCAGGGGGTCAGTCCACTGTCCCTCAGACCTTGTGGGGGGGCATACTATATTGGGGGGAGGATGAACGAATTCCTATGCTCCACAAATAACTCAGAGATGCATTTTAAATAAAAGCACACATTCTACTCATGTAAAACCACGCTGATTCCCGGACCGTCCGCGGGCCAGATTTAGAAGGCAATTGGGCCAGATCCAGCCTCCGGCCTTAGTTTGCCTACCCATGCCCCAAACCATTCTCCATCAATTAATATAAATTGCATTCAACAATTATCAATTTTTTGTATGTGCTTTCCTTGATCCTTCCTTCCTTCCTTCCTTCCTTCCTTCCTTCCTTCCTTCCTTCCTTCCTTCCTTCCTTTCTTTCTTTCTTTCTTTCTTTCTTTCTTTCTTTCTTTCTTTCCACTACTTTTAAGCTCCCCACTGCATTTGCATTGGAGTAAAGCACTCAGTCTAAGGCCATTCAGCAATTAAATATGTTCACAAGGATGATTCTCCAATAGCTGCCACCAGCCTGCGTTTGATTGTATCAGAGAGATAAGCAACCCTCAGACATACTGCTTTCAGCGGAGTCACTTTGTACATTTCCCAGTGATTCACCAAGTGTCAATAGATCCACTGATGTCATATTCATTGTGGACCAGCCCTGAGGGGACAAGCAGCAGTGAGAAGCATATTTGACACTCGCTTTTATGTTGAACCTTTTCAGGCAGGTCTTCTTTTCAGTCCTGGCTATTTACCACTTGTCAGGTAGTGACAAAATGTGACAGTTCCGCTACTGTTGTGGGAAAAGGCACCAGAAACCTCATGATAAACAACACCATGGAAATGAAGAAATAGCAAAGTGCCATCTTCAGCAGATACCAGCGAAGTCTTATTACAGCAGCAAGAAATAGAACCATAAAGGTGTATTGTACACTCAATAGTGTAAGAGCTGGTTTTTTGTTTTTACTTATGGGAACCCTAACACGTAGAATAGTGAGGTAGGCAGGCAGGCAGGCAGGGAGGAGATAGATAGAGATGATAGATAGATAGATAGATAGATAGATAGATAGAGAATTGGCCTTCACTGGCTCACTTATGTAGCTTTCAAAATTGCTAGACTACAACAGAGGGGCCTCAAAGGTTAGTCCCCTATGGGATGTTTTTTTCCCATATCACTCGGAATCAGAAAGCTGAACTTTAGGCACAAACAAAGCACCATGCTCAACAATCATCCTTTTATCCTGTCCTTGAGGGAATATATATTTTAGAAGTATTGCCCTTTTTACTAGCTCCAGAAAGAGCTGCTTTCAAACACTTTCAACAATTTCACACTGAAAGTCCTCTGTCAGGGGCAATATGCCTCTGAATACCAGATTCTGGGTTTCACAAGTGGCAAGATCCTCTACTGTGTTCAGGTCCCCTTTGCAGGATTCCTGTGTGCATCTGCTTGGCCTCTATGGGAACAGAATGCTGGACATGATCTACCAGGGCTACTCTTAGTCTTTTGTCTGGAGTTACGGTTCCCTTGATAAAGTAAACATTTGAAATGGATTACAACAACATGAGAAGAAGGAGAAGGAGTACATAGAAACTTTTTAAAAAGTTTTTATTTATACTTTTCAAGTTTATACATTTCATTAGTTTTGTGTGTTCAGACCCAGAGACACCCCCCCCAAATAAACACACAATTGACTCAAATTTTAGTTTTGGTTTTTGGCAGAATTTAGGCCACAACTTTATTGATTACAGAAAAGTGAGTGGTTGCAAAGGCTCTGGTTCGACTAGCTCCCTGCACCCTTGCAGGTAGCGCTGACCCAGAGCTCTATCATAGGTCAGCCAAGGGTGAACACCTGAGGTAGGTGAAAAGCCCGGGAACAGACTCTGTTCACTCCCCAGATGCTCCCCTGGACTCAGGCACGGGCACAACCCCCTCTCAGGGGTTGACCAAACCAACTTGAGTCCCTGGATTCCTTTAACGGAATACCTTTCACATAGGGATGGCAAGACTGTTCTCCCATCCCTATCACCTGAACCAGTGCCTATCCACCACACGAGCACCCGCGCTCGCCACCAACCACTCACTCCTGTAACCAATCCCTTAACCCCACTGACACTGCTGTCAGCCACAAATCATTCCCAATCACAGACAGATGAACCCCATCAAGCCTGTAAAGGGATGCATCACGGAAGGTAATGCCCTGGTGACAGATCACCATCCCACTCAAGGCCAGAACCTTCTTGGCCACTGTGCTCTGGACGCGCCTCCTGGCCCTCTCGGTGGCAGCTGGGCGTTGGCTACCTCGCCACACACGTCTCTGCAAAAGCTGCAACCAAAAAATTTTGAGTCCAGGAAGAGCTGCCTTCAACTCTTCCAAGTCCTCCTGCATGCGAGTCCGCAAGCTCAAGCCGACAGCTTCCGGCAAATGGTTCTCACCCAGCTGCACCCCCATTGCCACAGGCGTGCCTTCCGTAGACATCTTCACCCGCACCATCATGAGAAGCTCCTCCCAACACATTCCTCGTCTGGACAGCCAGGAGATGTGCCACGTGGTCGGGAAGTCCGAGCCTGCGTCCAAATCCAGACTCCATTGCCCTTCTTCTGGCCCAGTGGACAATGCTGTGCCTGACTATCCAGACGTGCAGGGCAGACAGACCTAGGAATGAACAAAATAATATTAATAACCGTACTGCTTCCGTACATAACCCCTGTATGTATCAGACTTCTAGCAGCTCACATCCTTGATCCTGTCAACAGGTCCCAGTGCGCTGCAGTAGTGACAGCACCAATGTGGAAGGAATGAGGTGCAAGCTCACTGGCCAGCAGGTCACACGCTGCAATCGCCTTATGCATCACTGCAGCAAACCATCCCCGGTCTTTGAGGGGATGGTTTCACTTTACATTTTCTTGCTATTAAAATCCTTGCTGCAGTTGAGGCATACATGAATAGTGGTCTGTGTTTCTTTTGGATTTCTGGTGTCATGAGTCCTAATAAGAATGCCTCCGGTTTTGGGGGGAATGAAGTCTTAAACATTTTCTTTAATTCATTATAAATAAGGACATCCTGTGCTTCATCTTATTTAATATGTTCAATCTGCTGGGATACTGTGGGGACTTCCTCTCACCCACCCACAATGCTTAAAAAGTAAGGTGCGTTCCTATCCCGGCTTCACTGTGTGTGACACTGAGAAAGTTGGGAACGCACTCATGGGAACTTCACAATACCAGTGTGGGAATGAATGAATGCAACATTATTCAGCCACTGTAGTAGAATATATACAGAATATATACAGAGATACATTTGAGCAGGTTGATAGCAGGCTGCATCACAGAAGCTTGAACGAAAGATTCTGGAAGGTTCTGTTAAGTGATCTGATTTGGCATTCTAGGAAGCGGCAGTTGGTTCAGAGTTGCAAATCCATACGAGTAAGAAGGAAGGATTTCCAGATATTTCCATAAGACACTGAGGGCTAACGATTAGCCGTCATGTCACCTTGCTTACTGCCACAGAGGTTTTGAACTGAATCTAGCCATCTCCCCCCAAAAAAGGTCTGGTAAGAAATAGGCTCAATGATACTTGGGCTAAATACCTGGTTTTCAAAATCAATAGATCCTGTTAGAAACAGAAGAAATACAGGATGCAAGGAAGGAAAGAGGAACAGTATTTAGCCCTCCCTCCCTCTCTCCCTCAAAAATAAATATAGTTTTAAAATTAGACTTGGGAGACCAAAGGCCTAGTACAGGATTAGACAACCATTTTCTGTCATGGGCTGAAGGTAGGTGCTGCAATCAGCTTACAGCTTTGAATCTTTTAGGATGAGATGTTTCCAAGGTGTTGTATCCGAAACTCAATCAGTAGTTGCATTTGGAAGATTTCACAGCCAACCACCATGACAAGCAGTACTTTTCCGAAGGTGCTCCATGTTTAGTTTTCTTTGCTCTTGCCCACTGTAAGATGCTAAGTCTGTATCTCTGCTCCATGGGTCACAAAGCTCCTCCATTTAACAACATATCCACATCCCAGCTTTTATTCCCAGCATCTCCAAGTAGGGCTGGACATGTTTGAAACTCTGAAGAGCCACTGCCAGTCAGTATAACCAAAACTAAACCAAATAGACCAATGACACCAGTATACCTGAAGGAGTGTCTCCACCCCCATCATTCAGCCCAGACACTGAGGTCCAGCACCCAGGGCCTTCTGGTGGTTCCCTCACTGTGAGAACTGAGGTTGCAGGGAACCAGGCAGAGGGCCTTCTTGGTAGTGGCGCCTACCCTGTGGAATGCCCTCCCAGCAGATGTCAAGGCAATAACCAACTATCTTGACTTTTAGAAGACATCTGAAAGCAGACCTGTTTAGGGAAGTTTTTAATGTTTAATGTTTTACTGTGTTTTAACATTCTGTTGAGAGCCGCCCAGAGAGGCTGGGGAAACCCAGCCAGAGGGGTGGGGTATAAATATTATTATTATTATTATTATTATTATTATTATTATTATTATTTCCAAGAAAGTCTTATAAGCTTCCTGTGTTCCTATTTATAGGACCCTGTTTGGACACAGGGCGTATAGTATGAACTGAATATGACTGGAATGCAAAGGCAACTTGAATTTCAACTGTCATTGATCAACTGTTGCTGCCATCGCCTTACATATGTCTAATATGTAAACACATAGATGCCTCATCCAGTACAGCTGGTAGCAACCTTTCCAGCACTGAAATTTTTCAGGACAGGTCAGACTTGTATTGCCTAGGGCCAAAGGCATATGGTGTCCCTAAGGGCCTCTCCATAAGATTTTAGGATATGGGAAAGATTATATGGAAGGAGGCAATCATTTAGGCAGCCTGAACCCAAGTCATTTGGTTATCTAAATATATTTATTTGGGTTTTACTTGAAAGTATTGTTACATGATTACCGTCATTTAAGATGGGGTAAGTTGAAGAATCTACATGACCATATATACACAAATAACGGGATTTACTAGATATGATTTTTATTACAGAAAATTATGAACCACTTCTATTAATAAATAAGTAAATAAATAAAGCAACTCAAGGAAATCAATAGCATACTTAAAAGGTAAAGGTAAGGGACTCCTGACAGTTAAGTCCAGTTGCAGACAACTCTGGGGTTGCGACACTCATCTCGCTTTATGGGCCAAGGGAACCGGCGTTTGTCCGCAGACAGTTTTTCCAGGTCATGTGGCCAGCATGACTGAGCTGCTTCTGGCGCAATGGAACACCAACACCAGAGCAGCACACGGAAACACCATTTACCTTCCCATCGGAGTGGTAGCTATTCATCTACTTGCACTTGTGGCGTGCTTTCGAACTGATAGGTTGGCAGGAGCTGGGACCGAGCAACAGGAGCTCACCCCATCACGGGGATTCGAACCGCCAACCTTCTGATCGGCAAGCCCAAGAGGCTCAGTGGTTTAAACCACAGCGCCACCCACATCCCCCATAGCATGCTTAAAACAGCTAAAAACAACCACAACCATACTAAATGGCTGACCAATTAAGCTACAGTTAAAATATAGCATGGGGACAGTAACAATGTTCATAGTTAGAAGTTCTTATAAAAAGAAACGACTTCGCTTGTAAGTGAAACAAGAGCAAATCATCCTGGGCAGGCAAGCTCAGCAGGTGGGAGAAGCCTGATTCATATATCCCAATCAACCACCAGGAAAAGAGGACAGAATGCAAAGTCTCTATTCGTGATCAGAGGAGGGAGAAAGAGAGGGGTGAGAGGAAGTGTTCTACAAAATATCTGTCTCTGTCTCCTCTTGCTCAGATCCCTAGCAAATACTGGTGACGCCATTTTCACACTGGTTCCTGGAGAGTCCATCGCAAGAGTGTGATGAGCACTGAAGACCTCATGTTTGGTTCAGGATCCGTGATCCTCCACAGCTCCTCTGACAGAAATGCCAGGCTCTGGACCCCAGAAGGAAAATTGGTGCAGGGCCCTGCCCATCCAAAGAGATGGAGCCTGAAAAAACCATCAATATATGCCAATTCCAGGTAAGTTTTCCTTTGCTACAGTTTCAATCATCTTCTCTTGCGGCGTGTCCATATAACTTCGCATTCCTTCCACTCTGTAGAGGTGTGTTGAGCACAAGGATCTAAACAGCAGTCTTCCCACCTGGGAATGTTATGGGGCAAGGCTGGTCCTCAATCATAGACTGGATATTCATGTGTTCAGTCAAATGCCTGAACATGTCTGTTGCAATGGCTGTGGTATCCTGGCAGAATCCTGTAGAGCAGCATTCTTCCATCTTGGCTTCCCAGATTTTGCACTCCAGTTCCCATCATCCATGACTATTGGCTAAACTGGTTAGGGGTGCTGGGAGTTGTAGTCCAACAAAGTCTAAGGATTTAAGAGTGAAGAACAGTGCTGTAGAGAAATACTGCAAGTATGGGATCAACGTATTCTGACCTCCACTGTGCCCCAAATGCCTACAAACACTAGGCAAATGTTATGCATTTATTAGCATGTATGCATTTATTAGCATGTATGCAAACCACATTTCAGCTGCAAACCCTTTCACTTTGTTCAAGTGTCTTGAAGAACTGCTCTGGAGCTGATAAAGAATACGTTGAATCAATACATATTTGCAGACCCTGTGATTATTATTTTTATAGAGCATTTATGTAAAGAATATATTCATTAAGGCCATAGAATATCCTTTTAAAGAGAACAAATAATGTACTAACCTACATAACTAGGGGCAAAATCAATATACAAAATTAATTTGACCCAGGCAGGCTATCAAAATGCTTTATAGAGCTGACATGATTCAGACTTCTTTATTGTGCCAAAGGTTTGACCCAGGTTTCATAAGGTGCCTGGTTTATCATTTTGAGAGGGTGTCCTCTCTATGAAAACAACCGAGGCGGTGTGTGCGCCCGCAGTGTCAACAAATGGAGCCCTATCGTTCTAAGTCCTTTGTGTTCTTTCTCGCAAACTCAGTTGCATCAAGGGAAAATCGGCTCCATATGTTTACAAAGGAAAAGGTCAGTTTAAGGAAACAGTGCCAACAAATGTGCTCTGAGAAGTTTGAATTGAGTCCACGAACAGACATACAAATATGATTTTCATTCAGAGACACAGAGGAATCCATGAAGTTTCCCCCTTTTTTCTCCCCCTAGGAGGCCCCATTTCCCCAAAGGTTTGCTGCTGTTACTCCTCCACATGTTCTCCCTAGCATGGAGATAAGAAGGGAGAGGTACATCCAGCAAGGGGCAAAAAACAACAACCTTATAGGTCCATCTTTCCTGCAAGGAAGAGTTGAATACACACCACATATTTAAAGAACAGCCCTACTTCCCATCACAAGAATCCTGGGATAGTTTAGCCCTCACAAAGCTACAGTTCCCAGCACCCTTGAGAAACTATAGTTCCAGGGATTCTTTGAGGGGGAAATGTGTTTTAAATGTATGCAGTGTACCATGGGTAGGCAAACTAAGGCCTGGGGGCCAGATCCAGCCCAATCGCCTTCTAAATCCGGTCCGGGAATCTGCGTGTTTTTACATGAGTAGAAGGTGTGCTTTTATTTAAAATGCATCTCTGGGTTATTTGTGGGGCATTTTTTCCCCTTAAAAATATAGTCCGGCCCACCACATGGTCTGAAGGATGGTGGACCGGCCCCCGGCTGAAAAAGTTTGCTGACCCCTGCTGTGTACGCTGGGGAATAACGAACTGAGAGGCAGAATCCTTTGTGTTTCAGCCGAAACGACCTCCCACTGAACGGGCCACAAAACACTGCATTGCCTATAACGGTTGTACAGGATATATGAAAATAGACTGCGCTGTTACGAAAGCCATTGGCAAATTTTATAGCACAACCTTTGAAAACCATCAGGTTTTCAAGTTAATGTTGCCACCAAAAGAGGCCGTTTTAGGGTAGCATGACTGGTTCAGCCACACTGGGCACCACACTGCAGCCCAAAGTCCGCCACTGTTACCAACCAGGTTTTGTGTAAATGCTTTGTTCAGGAAAGCAGGTCAAGCATGTGCTGTACCATGCACGCTGGGCCCACAAGAAACAAATGGAATTTTTTCAGTGGGCTCAGTAGGCAGACAGCACCGCATTAAGTTTTTTTCCTTATTGAAAGCAACATTTAAAAACCACATATAAAGTTGAATACTAATTGCACAGCTCATAGATATATTTTTTTTAAAAAAAGCAAACAAACACTGAGACAATGTTCTATATCTAACTGTGGGTTGTTTACGCACAAAGAGGCGTTCTGAGTTCTGCGGTGAGATTTTGATCCTGACATTTCAGTGATGAACCTTGAGGTCAAGAGGATTCAACAAATCCCAAGCAGCAAAATCTGAAAAATTCTCAACCTTTTGTAAACTTGCATTTCGGCTCTGAACTGTGCAGCAGCTGAGGAGATTTCTCTGACAGTGAGAGCGCTTCCAAGCTGGCAACCTTGCAGAAAGCAAATTTACAGCACTACCTCAAGAGCACAGCCCAGCCAGGGATCCCACAGACACCCTGCTCCCAAGGCAGTTGTTCTGGGGTTGCTTTTATGTGCAAAATGACCCTGCGGTGCTTCCCCTCCCCAAGTTCTTGTTCGAAACTGGCATTTAAAGGCGTTGCTCTCTCTGCCATTTTGCTCGAGAAAAGCACTTGAGGGCTTCCCAGGAATAAGAAAAGCAGACACATAGTGGTACGGTGATCTTACTACCCTGGCATTTCCCTCTTAACTGTATGTCCTGTAGCATAGTTTTTATCTGCGGGTGAACTTTGCCAAGTCACGTAGGCTCTGCACTTCAAGAGAGGATATTATTTATGCTCCTAACCGATGCATACATTTCTGAAGAGGATTTAAGTGACCTCAGACCAGTGGAGGCTACTCCATGAGGACAAACAGGGCATTGCTCCACCGGTCTGCCCCCAAGCGGCCCCCACCTGCCTGCAGTGTGAGAAACTCAAGATATATAAGCTAGGTATTTAACACCTGTCAAGCTAGCAAAAATGTACAGAATGATCAGTAAAGCATGTTGGAAATGTAGAATGAAGGATGGATAATTTTTTCACATGTGGTGGACGTGTGAGAAAATGAAAAAAAATTGGGATATGATTTAAAATGAATTGAAAAAATTGTTTAAATATACTTTCCCCCAAAAAAACTAGAAGCCTTTTTGCTGGGGTTGATAGATGAAATAAGAAAAGCAGATCAGAGATTATTCATGTATGCTACGATGGCTGCCAGAATCTTAGTAGCCCCAAAATGGAAAACTCAGGAAATACCAACAATAATGGAGTGGCAGACAAAAATGGTTGAATATGTAGAATTAGCAAAACTGACCCACAGAATCCGTAACCAAAAGGAAACAAAGTTCAGAAGTGAATGGAGTAAATTTGTGGAGTATATACGTAATGATTGTAGAAGTTTAAAGACTGTAGTAGGACTAAAATAAATCTTATGACATGAATAGGATGATGTTAAGAATCTGTGAAAAAAGGGAAGATTAGTATGAAAACTTCTGAAGGGAGGGAGGGAAGTCCGTGCTTGATAGAGCGTTGAGAAAATAAGTGTACATAAGATTGTAGAACATTAATGTATTTATTTTGTTTTGTTTGTGTTAAAGAAAACTTAATAAAAAGCATTTTTTAAAAAAAAAAGATATATAAGCTAGGCACCAAATGGGTATACGGTCGCCAAAACGGAACATCAAGTTGCCATTTGGGGGCCAGATGGCTCGAAAGTTGCATTTTTCAATACGGCTTTTGGGTTCCTGGAATTCCTTCTGGTTGTGCAGATAAAATATCATGGACAGAATTCTAGAGGATGTGTTGTTAGTGCATGAAAACAGTCAAGGTCCAAGAATCCCCAGGCATGCACCTCCAGATGGTGGAGACGTCAGGTGGCATCCTGACACCAGGGCATCTTCACTTGGTCGCAAGTGGCTGATAGGTAAAGGTAAAGGGACCCCTGACCATTAGGTCCAGTCGTGGCTGACTCTGGGGTTGCGGCGCTCATCTCGCTTTATTGGCCGAGGGAGCTGGCGTACAGCTTCCGGGTCATGTGGCCAGCATGACTAAGCCGCTTCTGGCGAACCAGAGCAGCACACGGAAACGTCGTTTACCTTCCCACCGGAGCGGTACCTATTTATCTACTTGCACTTTGAACTGCTTTCAAACTGCTAGGTTGGCAGGAGAAGTGGCTGATAACCAGGTGCAAAATGCGCCTGCCAAATTTCGAACGCTGACTGACTGCCTTCTTTCTTACATCTAGTCCAGGGTGGTGGTGGCGGCAGCCCTGTCTGTTGGTTTAAATTTATCCCCTAGTGATGCATATCCACTGAGCCACCCTCTTGACAGTGGTGCTGCTGCTGCTTGCACAGAGAGAGCAAGGCAGGGCAGTGGTGAGGTTGGGGACTCTCGCCAGTGCACCTGACCTCACCCCTGCCCCAACCAGGTAAACAGCAGCAATGCCCATGTCCAGGAGGGCAGTAGCTGTGCAGCCCTCTGCCCCATTGCTGCCCCTGTGTCATATGCCAATGAAAACCCTGCCCTCGATGCTGCTATTGCCTGCATTGGAAAATATAAAGGCATAGCCTATGTGCTGCTGTGTGTGGTTTGTTCTACAGCAAGGCAAATAGCTTGAAATGAATTTTTATTGGTAAAGTGATGTGAGGAGAAGAGTTAGCATCTCTCCCCCGCAGCCCCGGCCGCTTGTGTAGTGCTGTGGTCCCAATCTGGATCAGGCCTTCTTGCGACTGCTGTCTGTAGACACTGAAAGGGATGGAGATGTATTCACACACACCTCAGGTATGCATTTCTCATCCATCATTTCAAAGCCTCCTCCAAGCATTGGAGAACCTTGAAGCATCTCTGTAAAGCTGGAGGCGTATTGGATTTGCACGCCATCTATCTAAAGTGTCACCTAACATGTCACCTACCTGACAACTGCACATGTAATCTAGCTAACATTTCATGTTGCAGAGAGCCCAGCGTTCCTCTAGTCTGAAGAGCGGTCTGTTTAAATTTATGATCATTATAAATCCCAATGTTCCATATGCCCCTGTATGACTTCTCTATAATACGCCCCATAAGGTTGCCCATTGTTATTCCCATTTAATGGGTTGATAATTGAGGCTGAAAAATCGTGACTTGTCCAAAGTTATCAAGTGACTCTGTAATTGAACTGGGGTTTGATCTCAAGTCTCCGAAGTCCAGTGCATTTATCAATTGGCCTACAAGCTTCTCCCTGCAGAATATTTTACACTGAAAACAACGGCAATTAGTTATAACGTGAAAGCTATTTCTTCTGCAGTCTTCCTCATTATCAAGTCTGGGCTGTGGGGGATAAATGAATTTGTTAAACACACACACACACACACACACAGTGTGACACTTTTATACTATGGCAGTAGGTGTAGCTGGGTAAGTTCCATATATACATAGGATCCTTATTTGCTATGCTCCAAAATCTGAATTTAACTTTTTTAGAAAGCAATTATTATGTAGTAGTTATTTATAGACGTGTGTGCACAGCGCTGATGACAGCATTGAAATGAGAGGGCGGAACGTCAGAAATTACTCTTTAGTCGAAATGCAGACTCACCTTAGCCTCTTGGGATTTGCAAGTAAGGAAGAGTGCTCTTGGGCTAAGGTCCTTCTTGCAGGTTTTCCACAGGCATCTGGTTAGCCACTCTGAGAAGGGGCTGCTGTACCAGATAGGCCTTTGTTCTGATCCAGCAGGGCTTTGCTTATGCCCTCCAGATCAGTGCTTCCATGCATGGACCTCCATTTCTCTGATACACTGTGAATGCACTCTATAGCATACCCACTTGGCCCTTGTGGCTCCGCAATGCAGGGGCAGGGGCATAAACACAGCCCAACTGTGAATAACTGGCCACCATTAAGCATCTCTTTGTTAAGGAACATCAGGTATAGTACTTGTACGAAATCCCTACAAGGGTACCTGACAACACTACTTGCAAGTGAGTCGTACACATTAACACATACTTTTTTTAATGTGCGGTTATTTCTAAATTGCGTATTTTATTTATATTTCGGTTAAACATTCTCTCAGCTCGTGTTCCGTGTTGGCTTTCATTAATCTTTTGAATGACTGTATGAGATGTCTTCTTCGTAAATGGCAAAGCAAGCATAAATACAAAATGTAGATGTTTAAGTAAACAATATTTTGTTTGTTTGTTTGTTTACATGAAATGGGATATAAGCATATAAGCATGTGTGTGTGTGTGTTTATTTCACACATATAGTGTGTGTAAAGGTAAAGGGACCCCTGACCATTAGGTCCCGTCGTGGACGACTCTGGGGTTGTGGCGCTCTTCTCACTCTATAGGCCGGGGGAGCCAGCGTTTGTCCGCAGACAGCTTCCGGGTCATGTGGCATGACAGCATGACAAAGCCGCTTCTGGCGAACCAGAGCAGCACACGGAAACACCGTTCACCTTCCCGCCAGAGCAGTACCTATTTATATACTTACGCTTGACGTGCTTTCGAACTGCTAGGTGGGCAGGAGCTGGGACCGAGCAACAGGAGCTCACCCCGTCACAGGGATTCGAACCGCCAACCTTCTGATTGGCAAGCCCTAGGCTCTGTGGTTTAGCCCACAGCACCACCCACGTGTGTGTGTGTGTGTGTGTGTGTGTGTGTGTGTGTGTGTGTAAAACACATTAAATCCCTACCCCCTTTGGATTAGAAACCCATGGAGTCACATCCGAGGCGAGAGAAAAGAGAATAAAAAGAAAAGGGCTTTTGCCACGCTGCCGATCCTTGAGGAGGGACAGCTCTTCAGTGTAAATGAACCACTCAAAAGTACAGAGCAAGAAACCCTTGAGCCAGCACAGCATGGGAGCAGCAATGGGGATGCGGCGAAGGACAGCAAACTGGAGGCCAAGGGGCAGCAGGAGCCAGGTAAGCAAGAGCTTGTTGTGCCTAGAAACCTCCTCACAGAACTGGCATGTATAGCTACTGTAGGAGAATAGTAAAGGACCCCTGGGTGGTTAAGTCCAGTCAAAGGAGACTATGGGGTTGCGGCACTCATCTCGCTTTTCTGGCTGAGGGAGCTGGCGTTTGTCCACAGACAGCTTTCTGGGTCATGTGACCAGCATGAGTAAAATGCTTCTGGCACACAGAACACTGTGATAAATGCCAGAGCACACAGAAATGCCGTTTACCTTCCCGCCGCAGTGGTACCTATTTATCTACTTGCACTGGTGTGCTTTTCAACTGCTAGGTTGGCAGGAGCTGGGACAGAGCAACAGGAGCTCTGCTTGCAGCTGTTATAGTAATGTGCAGAAAGGTGAGGTCCCTTCCAACTCTACAATTCTATGAGAGAAAGAGGGATCACTCATACCCGACCTCCACTCCTTTGTTATCAGCTATGAAAGATTCCTCCTCTGTTGCCCATTGCATGGAGAGATGTGCAGCCTGCCCACCCTGCCCCGACAGGGTTTCCTTTGGCAAAACCCACTCTTTAACGCTGAATCGGAACAAATGGCAATTCAGGTTTTTGCAAGATTGTCGTTTGCTCTGACCCAGCAGTAAAGAGCAGGTTTTCACGGGGAAAGAAGACGACGAAGAAGAGTTTGGATTTGATATCCCGCTTTATCACTCCCCTTCAGGAGTCTCAAAGCGGCTAACATTCTCCTTTCCCTTCCTCCCCCACAACAAACACTCTGTGAGGTGAGTGGGGCTGAGAGACTTCAGAGAAGTGTGACTGGCCCAAGGTCACCCAGCAGCTGCATGTGGAGGAGCGGGGAAGCAAACCCGGTTCACCAGATTGCAAGACTGCCGCTCTTAACCACTACACCACACTGATGCCTGGGCAAAAGACAATTAGTAGAGCATGAGACACTTAATCTCAGGGTTGTGGGTTCAAGTCCCACGTTGGGCAAAAGGATGCCTACATTGCAGGGGGTTGGACCAGATCAGGGTTTCCCAAACTTGGGTCTCCAGCTGATTTTGGACTACAACTCCCATCATCCCTAGCTAGCAGGACCAGTGGTCAGGGATGATGGGGATTGTAGTCCCAAAACAGCTGGAGACCCAAGTTTGGAGAACTCTGGATTAGATGACCCTCGTAGTCCCTTCCAACTCTTCAATTCTGTGGTTCTATGGACCTGCACTTAGAAATGTGGGGCAAATGTAAGTGTGGGTGAGCCCTCAGTTTCCATTTCCCATGTAGCTCTACAAAACATGCACCATGGCATCATCATGCCTTGAGTCTCCCTGTCCCGGGTAAGCAGTAGCCAATGGCCTGGGGCATTACAAACAAAGGGGAGAGAAGATGGCGAAGGAGCTGCTGCTTTCAGCGGTAACTCTCCATAACACACAGTCTCCACCAGTGGCGTAGCGTGGGTTGTCAGCACCCGGGGCAAGGCAAGTAATTTGCACCCCCTAACCCATGGATTTGCGCCCCCTAACCCTAACCCCCATATGTTGCACCCGGTGCAGCCGGCCCCCCCTGCACCCCCCACGCTACGCCACTGGTCTCCACGACATGCAGACAAGCTAATCAAATTCCAGAAGGAAAATTGTCTTAGGCACAAATAATAATAATAGAAAAAACCAGCCAACTCCCAGTGGATTGTTCAGTTTGTTCCACCAGAGAACAGTCTGCTGGCATAGTTTTTTAAAAGCAACAACAACAACCCAGGAAGTCACAGTTCCCAAAGCCTTTGAGAGAAAAGAATGCAGAGTCTCCGTCCAGATTGCAAGTCCTTGTTCATTCAGAACTCTCGTGGCAGCCAGCAGGCAAATATCTGAAATATTAGACATATGAAATGGTAGGATTTCACACCAGGATGGAGTTAGCAACAGATGGTTCTAACAGGCAGACAGCCTCGTGCAACTGCCAAGCTATTCAATAGATTGCAAAGGCCTGACATATTGCTAAGAAACAGACAGGGACCACACTGCAAGGAATGCACAGCTGTAGAAAAGGAGGTGTTTGGGTTCGTTTTGTACAATGCGGTCTCTGGAATATGAATTTCATGCAGTACAGTATGAAAAATCCTGCTAATAATCATCATAAATAATACACACACACACACACACACAATTTTTCTCCTTTATGCATGCTGCCAAAGTCCTCTGGGCACATACGAGCAATATAATTAAACACATACCAAGGAATAAAGGAACACTGCCTGGTGAAATTCTTACCTGGGGAATGCAGAGGAAGGATATACCTACTTGCATTAAACTCAGCTCCTAGCAATTAGGCAGACAGGGAGCTCTGCAATTCTCAAATGCTTGCAAGCCCCCTCCTGAGAGACTGTGTAAATTAGTTACACGGATTCGCATAAACACATGTGAGTGTTTCTAGTTGTCCTAGTTAACTCACCACTCCCTGCATCCTATTCTTAATCATTTAATGGGCTAATGGAGAGGATGCTGTACAAAATCTTTAAAAATACTTATTATTTTTCTTAATTAAGAATTGTTACAGGCAGTAGGCTCTGGCCATAACATGCATCTCCTCTTTTCTAGTCCTAACTACAGCGGTACCTCGGGATGCGAACGGGATCCGTTCCACCCTTAAGAAACTAAACCCTTAAGAAACTATAGTTCCTGTGATTCTTGGTGTGAAGCCACGGCTGTTTAAAAAGCAGTATGAAATGCTTTGAATGTATGGTGCATATGGGGCCATAATGAGGGCCGTGAACAGTGCTGAGCACATTCTGGAAATGCTCTCGCTAGGTCATAATGTTCTTGCTACTAGTATAGCCAGTGCTCAGCGTGAACAGGTGGAGTTCTTAGTGTGAGGGGAACTGAGTTCAGAGAGATCTTGGTGAGAATAGGGAAGAGTAAGGAAGGATGGTTGCCACGGATGATTGACATGGAGTTCAAATAGGGGTGCTCCCTTGATAAACGTGGAAGTATGCTTCCCCCCGTTCCCAAGAGGCAATACAGCAGCTTTAAACTTGTAAGCGCAACGATGGTAGTACATGGGGAGAAACTGCCATTGTAAATACAAATAAAGAGTTTGCGGGGGCCCGCTAGACCAAAACATTCCTCCCTCGTGAGTCTCCTGCTATTGGCCAGTCTTAAAGTCACCACATATCTGCCATCCCAAGCATTTTAAAGCACCATCTCAGTGCTAGGCAACGGAGAGAAAAGCCTTTAAAAAAACCCAACTGATTTCCATGCCTTTACATAAAAGCAGAAGCCAAGTTCCTCTATCCACCTTCCACCTAATGAAATGTTGGCACTTTGTTGTTGTTGTTTAGTCGTTTAGTCATGTCTGACTCTTCGTGACCCCATGGACCAGAGCACACCAGGCACTCCTGTCTTCCACTGCCTCCCGCAGTTTGGTCAAACTCATGCTGGTAGCTTCAAGAACACTATCCAACCATCTCGTCCTCTGTCGTCCCCTTCTCCTTGTGCCCTCAATCTTTCCCAACATTAGGGTCTTTTCCAGGGAGTCTTTTCTTCTCATGAGGTGGCCAAAGTATTGAAGCCTCAGCTTCAAGATCTGTCCTTCCAGTGAGCACTCAGGGCTGATTTCCTTAAGAATGGATAGGTTTGATCTTCTTGCAGTCCATGGGACTCTCAAGAGTCTCCTCCAGCAGCAGAATTCAAAAGCATCAATTCTTTGGCGATCAGCCTTCCTTATGGTCCAGCTCTCACTTCCATACATCACTACTGGCACAGATTGCCTTGAATACTGTTTTCTGGGGCTATGAGTCACCTGTCTTTCTATATTTAAACACCTTTGTGAACGTGTGTGTTAAAACACAGATTAGTGCTGCATCCACACGGCTATTTGGATGGATATATAGCAGGCCTTATCTCAACAGTGAAAGGCAAAGTCTGTGCCAGCTGTTTAACAGGGAGGAAAAGCTATGCTACACCCCTCCTTTGCACTGTGCAGTTCAAGACACTGTTATCTGGAGATTCTTCTGCCTTCTCAGCCAAGAGAGGCTGTAATCCTGGGCAATTACACTTAATTCAAGTGCGAAGGCTATTGCTGGAAAATTGGGAAGAGAGGCTGCTGCTCCTCAACATTTGGGGTGGTGTTGTTTTTTTGCAAAGGAAATGATTTAAAAGCATTCAGACAAAAATATTCTTTGTTGTTTTTGCAATGCTTAGTGTTCTTGAAAGTTAGAAGTCGGTCATTTCTTCCTACTTTCATGAAAACAAAAAAGCGGCTCCTGGGTTTGTGTGTTTTTTTGTTTGTTTTTCCGAAGAGAACCATCAGGGGGAGAAAGTGTTGCGAGAGGAGTTTCTTATATCTGTTGGATTATTTTACTTTTATACAATTATCGTTCTCATTAAAAATAAAAATTGGGGCCAAATAAAACATCATGCCCATACTGCTATTACTAGCACCAAGGGGAGGAGATATTCTCTACTTTTTCTGCTCTGCAATTAAGATGCCGTTTCAGCAGGAAGGCTATTCGGATCTTTTAAAGGGCGAAAGAGAAAAGGCTTGCTCTCTGTGTGTGTCATCTTCAAGGCAGCCGCGTGGGGCTGCTAATTAGTAGTAGTTGTAGTAGCAGAAATTGGCCTGTGAAAGATTCTAGTCACACATCTCTGGTGTCAGTTCTTGTTTGACCTTAAGCCTTGGATGTGCATAAGCAAATTGAACATTAAGGTATGTAAGATTTGATCAAATCCAAGTTTGCCCTGACCATCCCATTCAGTCTGTCAGCCCTAACTTTATTTTATGCAGCTATTTAGATCATTTTGCAGGCCGCCTGCTGTAAGCTCTCTGTCCTGGGGCTGGACCAGTTAGGGTGGGGAAGCTTAAGCATTTTACTTTGTGGCCATCAATGCAAAACCCGCTGTGGTGAAAGGATAACAATTAAGAGAAGGAACTCAGCCCAAAACAACTGGCCTCAGTGCGTACGGAAATCCAAACTCACTTAAGTATATAAACAGCTTCGCAGAGTCAAGAATCCCTTAGCATATACTTTAGAAACTGGAAAAGATATATAAGTGGCAGGCAGTGGGTAATTTATAAAATGTGTAACCTCAAGGTTTTTTGTCATGATAAACCAGCTGAGATGTTTGTTGTTTACCAGGTTGTAGTGAACGGAGGGTTGCAACACCTCTGCCCTGATATCTTATGAGGGCGGACTATAAATACAGTGGTACCTCAGGTTACAGGCGCTTCAGGTTACAGACGCTTCAGGTTACAGACTAGTCCAGAATAGTACCTCGGGTTAAGAACTTTGCTTCGAGATGAGAACAGAAATCGTGTGGCGGCGGGGTGGCGGCATCGGGAGGCCCCATTAGCTAGAGTGGTACCTCAGGTTAAGAACAGTTTCAGGTTAAGAACGGACCTCCATAACGAATTAAGTTCTTAACCCGAGGTACCACTGTACTTATATAAAGAGATGCAAATAAGTAATTAAACATTACTGTTTTGTAACTCGAAACAATTGCAAAGGGCACGTGAGTCTCTCATATTATAAAGTGAAGCTCCTCACCCTCCAGGAAAGCTGAGGATGGAGAAATACAATTCAAGAAAACTGCCTGTTCTTATTTGTCAGGCTTGAAAGGGGAGCCTGTGACGACTCTCCAGCAGCTGTCTTGTCTCTCCATGAAATGTAGTCAGACAAGGCCGCCCACTCCCATGTAATGGGTTTATGTCCCCCCCCCCCCAGTCTTCACTTTGCAGTTAGAACTTGGGCTGCCTGTTGGCTCTTCTTCCACCTTCCTCCACTTGCCAAGGCAAACTCAATAGCTGCCTCCCACAACTGAGAGAAAGTGCACCCTATAAGAGTGCTTCCCCTGCTCATTGGAGTGAATAGTGTGACAGGGATGTTGCCTGGCCACAACCTAGAAAGCTAGTTGATCTAATTCTGTAATGAGACACCAACAAAATGAGCTCTACTGCAACATCTATGCAGTACTTCTTAATCCGGCCTGCAGGAGCAGCTGTGATGAGGAGTGTGAAAGTTTGTTCTTCCAGTTTTAAACAAGACACAGTTTCCTGTGTTGTCCAAGCTCAGAGAACAGTGGTTTGCTCAACTCAACAAAGTACAGTTTTCACCACTGGCAGCTGTGTTTTTGTTTAAAACTGGAAATGAAAGCCTACAATCTCTCCCCCCCCCAGCTGTAAAAGATGATGGAGCATGCAAATCTGAGGCTTGTGCAGACCCATTTGTGGCAATGGGAAACTGAGGCATCTGATCAAGGCCTGTATGTTAAAATGAGCTTAAAGATATATTTGCAAATGTTTGTATGTTTCATGCCAGGCAGAAACCAGCTGGCTAAGTACTTTGGCAGCTGCTCTCCTGAACAAGGGCCTCCCCCCCCCCCCCCGATTTATAGCAGTAGCAGGAGACAAGTTTCTCAAAGTTGTAAAAGGGAATTACAGGCTGGGAGCAAATGTTACACTGACCCTACATATTACAGAATACAATCAAGCTGCAAAAACACTAATTAAGAGTTGGCAAATAATAAGATTTATTGTTTAACAGAAAATAGTACCATGTGCCTCCCATCAGACTCTGGCCATATTTTCCTAAGGTTTAAGGTATACTGAGAGAGTTAAAGGGCAATAAATTTTGGGAAGAGCTAATGGGAAAAGCAGCTGGCTGGGAAAGGAGGGTGTAAACTGAAGAGGCTTCTTTTGAAGCTGTTTTTACTGACTTCCTTTTTTACTTTGCAAAGGCCTTTTCTTCTAAAAAGCTATCTGTTATATATGAGATTTGTTGGCTTAATGTAATTATGCAAAGGATTTAGAAAGTAAGAAATGTTAGATTCTTATGTTAGATTCTTATTTCATTGATGGTGTGTGAGAATGTGAACCCAAGATCTCTGTTTAGATAGAATTTAATACCACGGACCATTTGTTTTGGAATGCAGGGGCAACAGGGGCAAAAGGTGATCTGGTAATTAAGGTGCCTTGTCGAGGCAAATGTAAGATATATGGCTACTTGTCTGCCATTTATGGATAGAAGGAAATATAGCTCTTTGTCTCCCATAAAACGTAATAGGAAATGGGTGTATCTTTTATGATTGGCTCTAGCAAACAGCCAATAGGAATTTCAACCAGGCTGATTGGACAGAGGCAGCCAAAGGAGGAGCAAGGGGGCTGGGCTGAGGAAATGTAAGTGCTGGCCATCAGGGCTGGAGGGGAGCAGAGCTTTGGTAACCATATACCCCTGTGCCTATAATTTATTTGTCTGACAAATAAATTATTATTTTAATTTCTCTATTGCTGCGTTGAATATTTCATTCCAGCTAAGCGTTAACCACAAGCAGGGTGCTACAAAACCTTGGTATCCTGTTACATCTGAACCAAGCCTATGTCTCTGCTTATGGTAAATGAAGCCTGGTTCCTGACCCCCATCCGAAAACGTATGTAGTTTTGCAAGTGAATGTTACTTACTGCTTGTAAGTTCAATGGCTTAACGAAACAAACTGCCAAACGTGACAGGAACTAGGACGTTATCTCAATTGAAACTTTAGCAAAAAGCAGGCATTCTCAGCTGCTATTCAGAGGAAACAGTGAAAAATATCATGGCAGATATTAAATGAAGAGTGTTGCGAACTGTTGGTTTATGAAGTCTAGACGGGTGGGAGGGTGTTACCTCTGCATAGCCCATTGTTTCAAACTCATTTCATATCAGAAGCATCTGAAATGAGAAATGAAAAGGGGGGATATCTAATTCCCTTGTTCAAACAGATACACTGCATAATTTTCTCTTTCAAAATCCCATCTTCAAACATCGCCTTGGAGATCAGCCACTGCCTGTCTTTCACACAAATCATAACATGATTAATCTATTGACACTCAGTCTATCTTTCGCCGTCAATCACCTGCATCTGCTTTTCTCTGAGAAAGCAACCTGAATGTTGTAAAAATGCTCATTCCTCTTGGAACAGAATATATTTGCTGAGCATCCTTGAATAGTCATTGGCCCATTATGGCAGGGACAAGGAAGGCATTGTCAGACCAAAGGCCCATCTACTCCAGCATCCTATTCTCACAGTGGCCAAGCAGGTGCCCGCAAGAAGCCTGGAAGTACTACATGAACACAACAGTATTCTTCCCCCCTCTTGATCTCCATCAACTGCTACAGAGAGACATACCACTTCTGATAAGTACATAATCATCATGATTAGCATTACAGATAGCATAAATTTGTCTAATGCCATTTTAAAGCCATCCAAGCTGGTGGATACCATTAATTACATCTTCTGGTAGAGAATCCCATAATTTTACTAGGAAGTTTAATGTGAATAAGTACTTACTTTGTCCTGAATCTTTCAACATTCATCTTTGCTGGATGGCCCCAGATTCTATTGTTAGGAGTGAGTGTTTTTGTACATAGCATGCGTAATTATAAACTGTAGCATTTTCATTTTACTTGCTTTTTTCTGAAGTAAAAAAAAAAGCCTCATATATTGCAACCTTTCTTCACAGGAGAGCTGCTCCGATCCCTTGATTATTTCGGTTGCCCTTTCCTACAACTGTGATGATATTATTATTATTATTATTATTATTATTATTATTATTATTATTAATTATGCAGTGACCACAACTGCACACAGTATTCCAAGTGTGGTTGCATTGTGATATCTGCAGTTTTAATTTCAATCCCCTTTTCCTAATGTTCCCTAGCATGGAATTTGGCTTTTTCAAAGCAGCCACACACTGGATCGACAGTTTAATCAAGCTAGGCAGCATGCCTCCAATATTTGTTTCCCAATAAGCCATTGCAAACTGCACAGAGCAAACATGTCTCTTTGTCTCCAGTTTCCAGCCTGCTTCCAGCTCACTCACACACAACTCTGCCTATTGTTCTCCTGTGTGGCAGCAGGGTGAGGAACGGCCACCCATTTGCTCTATGGCACAGAGCAACTTCTTTGGATATGTAAACTGTGGTACTTAACTTGCCAGCCAAAGTCATCACCTTCACAAATGAACTGGTTTGGCTGGTTCCCTCTGCTATGCACACAGGATGACAGGTTTAGAAAGGTATAATCCAGATTACCCACCCCTACACACACATACACACTGCTCCTAACAATGAGTTTCAAACCCAAAACAGTTCCCTAGCAGACCCTACATCTTATACACCTCCACGGTGAAAACTGTCCCTTTATCTCTCCTCTCTGCTTCCTGTTCTTTCACTGGTTTCTGATCCATAAGAGGACTTGTCTTCTTATCCCATGTCTGCTAAGATTACTCAGAATGAGCGGCTTTTATCAGAAGCTTTTTGAAAGTATAAGCGGCGGTAAATAACTGCATGAAAATCTTGGTGACCATATTGAGATTCAGACCCGCTGCAAGCGGCAAACATGTGAAAGAAGCACATGTACAAGGGGTGCAAGGAGGCCTGGAAAACCCACCCTCTGCTGATCTGTGTTGAAGGGAATCAGCACTGGGTGAGTTTTACAAGCACCTCTGCTCCCATCTTTTGAAGTTCTGCTGGAATTCCAAGGGTGCCCATGTCTTGCAAAGCCTGCCTGGTGCTGATCCTTTCCATCTCTGATCCAGAAGGTGAAAGGATCACCACAGGGTGTGCTTTGCAACACATGGGAAGCCTTGGAAATCCAGTGTAACTTCAAAGGAGGGGCGTGGGGATGCTCCCAGGGTGCAGAAGAATCCCCCCCTTCCCCATGCTGCTGTTACTTTACTAAGTGAGGGGGGGTCCTGGATTTTTAAACTTGCTGCAGCATCAGTGGGAGGGAGCCAAGGGGAGAAATAATTATTTCTCCTCTTCTTGCTGTTGTACAGAGTCACCGGCAGAGGGGTTTGTTGCTTGAGGGAGGAGGAGGGGATTTGTTCTCTAGCACCCACCCCAAACACCTTTTGTTGTGTGTGTGTTTTAAAGAAAATAATAAATTGTTATTTATACCCTGCCCTTCCCGATTCAGAAAACTGGGCTCAGGGCGGCTAACAACAAATTTAAAACACTCAATTGATGCAACTAAAAATAGCATAAAATACAGTAAAAACGTGAATAACAATAAATTCAGAATTCAAAAATCAATTTAGGGGGGAAATCCATCCAATAAACATTTGATGATCAAAAGTGATGGGCAGGCCTTGAGTCTGCCCCTCTTCATGATTTGTAATGGAATTTATTGCATAACATTCGATAAAATTTGCCACTTGAAGCTCACAGTCAGGGAGACAAAGCTGGATCCAAGAGTGCATACCTAAGCTACATACCAGCTCCTTCGGTGGCAGTTTGAGTCCTTCCAGAACAGGTTGTCTCCCCAGACTCCCCAGACTCACAAATAGCCCACCAACAGCACCACCATCTCATCAGGATTCAACTTCGGCTTATTGGCTTATAGACCTCATCCAGCCAATTACTGCCACCAGGCACTGGTGGAGGTAAACATGGATATACCTGCAGCATCTTCAGATCGCCTGCACTGAGATCTTTGTGACCTTGTCAATAACTCAGCCAGGCACGCTATCTTATCTCCCAACTAATTGGTATGCCTGGAACGAGTCGAGAAAATTAGGGGAATTATGCATGAGTTTAAAGCTATTGTTGGTAGATTATTTGCTTCCATTGTCTCACAGGCATTCTGCTTGTATCCTGTGAAAGCATGTGGGGTGTGTCAGCTCCTTTGCTGTCAAGCAGTAATGGGCGAGTTCTTCCCAGACTGATTTGGAATGGATTAACTAACTAAAACAATTTCCAAGATAATTGTTTTCAGTAGATCGAATGATGTGCAAGGCTAAAGTTCAGGTCCACCATGTTCCTGATGGTGTTATCTGAAGCATCAATGGGGTCTATAAACCTCCCCACACCAAATCCTCTGCCAACAGCACCCTCTCCCTTTTCCTGAACCGTCTTTATCTAGCTGCAGTGAGGGGCTCACAGCTGGAGCCTCTGCTAGACCCTATGTGCTGCCAAGAGCTACTGAGAATCATGGGGACTATATGGCTCCTACTGAAGAGTCCTGATGCAGGTACCCACCACTGACTAGTAAGTGTAAGTCAGGGGAAAGGCAGCAATAGCAAAACCTCACCAGATCTTTAGATTAAAGCAATCCCCTCCCAGGCTCACCCAAAATTAAGAGCTGACTCAGTATCAGCTCACAGGAGTGTTGAGTTACTGAAATTAATATTTCAAATCACTCTCCAAAATAAGTTTTAGTGCCACCGCTTAGCAAACAATATTTATAGATCCAGGATGCAGAACAAGAACACCTGACTTGGGATATTTCTCAGGCTCTAATTGGGAGGACAAATTGGGGGTAAAGGACAAGGTGAAGAAAAAATATCCCTGAACTCAACTGTAAGTTAATGCCAGTTCACAGAAGTGATGGGCAATTTACAGATGATGGACAGTAGACACAAGAGAGTGCCCATCATTTGCAGTGAATACAGAAAAGGGGGAACGTGAATTTGCCAAGCTGAACATCTCCAAATGCTGGACACAGATGATATTTCCTTTCCTTAATTAGGCTGGTAACAGCTTGAATCAATATTAACACATGCAGAGACTGGCGAATAATTTCCCACCTGCAGCAAATATAATGATGTCCCCAAAGTCAACATGACAACTGGCATGAGGAATGTTTCACAGCGGTCAGAAAGATTAATCAATATAATAAGAGGTGTGATTTTGTTTTGTGTGTTTCTTCATAAGCCACAGAATGTGCTGCTGTGAGCTGCATTCCACTGTTTAGTGCCAGCCAGGTAATGTTGGGCAGAACTTCATCCTCCTTGAAGAACTAAAGTCTCTGGGCCTTTTTGATAACTGCTTTAGTGCTTTATGCATACCATTTCCACCAATTTCATGGCAACAATATAAAAAGATAGGAAGCTGCCCTCTACTGAATCTGACCATTGTCCCTCTAGCTCAGTCTTGTCGACGTTGACAGGATTTCAGATGGTGTTCTCTCTCTTTATATATATATACATACATTTTTATTAGTTTTTAACATATTAATTAACATTCATACAAGAGAACTTCACATCTTATACAATATTTTTTGGATTTCCGTCAACACCTCTGATGATTTTCCGTTCTTATCACTTCTTATGCATTTCTTAATTTCATATTACCTTTAATTATCTTTAACTAATAATTCTCCTCATTGTCTTTTTTGCAATATTCCAAATAATTCACCTTACAAAACTTATTGCAAACCTACTAGCGTAATCTGTTCATCAGAATTACTTTTCAAAGTGTCCGTAAATTTACTCCAGTCTTCTGAGAATCTCTGGTCCCGCAGGTTTCGAATCCTTCTTGTTAGTTTATCTAATTCTGCATGGTCCATCAGTTTCATCCTCCTTTCTTCTTTCGTCAGTAATTCTTCTTGCTTCCAATTTTGTGCCAATAATATTCTTGCTCAGATGGTGTTCTCTCTCAGCCCTATCTGGAGTTGCTGGGAAATGATCCAGTGACCTTCTGCAGGCAAGGCTGATGCTCTCCCATTCAGCTATGGCCCTTCCCCAAGATATGTGGTCAATATCTTTGTGAGGATGCTGGGCAAATCTTTCTGCTGGACACTTCTGACTTATTTAGGTGGAGCAGGTGGGACACAAGTAGGTCCTACACCAACATGAGCATCTTTGCCTTTCCCCGGGTTTGCTTGTTCCTAACTAGCTCTGACATTCCGGATTTTCTCGCCAAATTGAAGATGTTCTTTTTCCATGCGCGCACGCACAAACACACACCAATATTACAAGGAGCCCAAGCACAGAGGCCGGCGGAAAGACACTTTACCCAAACCCAGGCAGTAAAAGCCTGGATGTGTGATGAGCAAGCACCATAATAACTAAACACATTGAGATCCCACTCCTGTCACTAACTCAGGAGGAGAGCAAGGGGCAGTTGTGGGTACAGGCTTAGAGACTTGAAGGGTAAAGAAGGCAGCCATGAGTTGCTTGGTATAGGAGCTTCTCCCCCCTCCCCAGAGCTGCTTGCTTGCCTGATTGATTTTAATAAAAGTTATATAAGGTAAAGGTAAAGGGACCCCTGACCATTAGGTCCAGTCGTGACTGACTCTGGGGTTGCGGCGCTTATAATAAAAGACCTGTAAGCCGTTTACAGTAAACCGATGTCCATAAACAGACTCGCTCATCAAAGCTTGATGGCACAGTAGTAGCAAAATATATTGTGGGGCTCCTACTACATCCCAGGCTGCTTTCTTTCCTCAGAGCCTCAGCTACCCAGAATTGACCGTCCTCGACAAGTGTCTCCCAATCAGGCTCCTTCAGAGGACACGGCGCAAAGCCGACTGAAAACACCCCCGCTAAGCAGCATCCTAGGGCAAAGGAAGCACGAGGTAACAGCACTGACGATAGCATTCGCTCTTCCTGCTGTCTCTGATCATGATCTGACTAACACACACACACCCCTCCTTCCACAGTGTAGGTTAGAATTCAGGTCAAGGTTAAGGGCTTCTAATGTAAGCACTGGTTAATCAAAGGGGCTTCGTGTGATAATGAAATTTTACTGAGGGTAAGCCAGCCTTGATCCAGAGAACTGCACATATCATTCCATGTGCCAAAGTGAGGTTTTGGGTTTGGGTTTCTTGAGTGCCACCCCCACTCCTGAATCCTCTTTTGAAAGTGAAAGAAACCTTAAAAGCCACTTGTGATATGGCATTGCTGTGCATAATATACCGGGATGTGCACAAAAGATAATGCTTCGTTCAGAGTCTGCTTCAGCACTTCAAAAACTAGGCCACTTCATCTCATATTGCTTTGGGTATCTTCAGCTTGGGTCAAAAGCAAAACCTCACTTTGGAAATGTGAGGTTTTGTATGTCCCTCTCCCCTATTAACCAACATAGGGAGATGAATAAATAGTATCTCATTTTTACTTTTTGATAGCAGTGGATGAAACTTGCTGGCATATAGCCCCTTCTGAGGAGGTGAAGCCTGCCAAATTTCCGGCAGATAGGTGGGGGGGGGCTGGGAGCTGTACAAAGGGAGTCAATGGTTTTTCTGCAAGTAGTTTCACTCTCCCCATCCCACACATTGGGGGGGGGGGCATTTGTATGGAAATGGACTAAAAGCCTAGACTTGTCCTTAGGTAAGTAACCTGCAGAATCTCGAAGAGATAGGTGCTGTGGTTATGGGACTGAGGAGTTAGGAGGAATGAAGACTTGTTCTGTTCTGCCCTTTGAAATCAATGTGATTGGAAGGAGGAAAGGAGAGCCCAGGCAATGTTATTCCCTTGTTATTGGAAGCTAGAACCTTCAGCTACAAAACTACACTATACCTCCCCTGCATCCTACCTCCTCCACCTGCCTCATACTTTAAGAGCTTGGAAAGAAAATGTAAGCATTTCTAACAAATACCACGAGACTCGCTCTCTAGGATGGATCAAATGAGTGTCCCAACTCACTTGCAGCCACTTTGGAGAAGTCCTGCTTTCCCATAGCCTGAATCCCTCCATCAGCACTTCCAAGCTCCTCGCCTGATCACAAAACGACACCACAACTCCTCTGTTCATATTACAGCTAGGGTTTCCAAATCTTGAAACCTCTTTGGAAGCAGCCTCACCAGATCAGAACCAGCAGCATTCACATCTCCTACTGGTCCAGAAAAATGCAGATAATGTCAGTAGGGGTGATCTCAAGGTTCACTCTAAATCTCTTGTTGATCAGCTAGGGGGGGGTGTGGGTGTGTGGGTGGGTGTGCCCTGCCCCCCATGATTTGTGGTTTTTAAAAAACAACAACAATCAAACATTTCCCCTTAAGCAGAATATTAGCACAGAAAAGCTAGAACCATTCTTGCTGGTGTGCAGCTTGTTCTGTGGTGTGTTTTTTTAACGTGGGGTGAGCATTCAGAAATGGCGCCACCTGAAGCGATACAATCCTCTGGACTCTGCCAGCTCCTTCTGATATATTTGTGAAGCAGGCCTCACTCTGCCTCCGACTGACAGATATGACAGCTCGTGCATTTCTTTCTTTCTTTCTTTCTTTCTTTCTTTCTTTCTTTCTTTCTTTCTTTCCTTGTCCAATTTTGACATTAGAGCTTTTTCAAACACAATCTGGAAGAAGAATTCCTGCAAAGAATAGCTAGGAGGACAGTCCGCCGACATCTGTTTGGAGAAATCAACCCCCACAAAGTCAACCGGTTCGGGGCAGGCTGTTCACCTTTCCATGCGCTGGCAACTACGGTATGTAACACATGCTTCTAGAGCTTGTAGAGCCCCTTGGCTTACCTGCTTTTCTGACTGGCTTGCCTCCAGTCCTTTGCTGGCCTTTTACAGCTCTCTCTTGACTTGACATGTGAGTTTCATTACATACATAATCATTACAGTTTGTTATTTGATAACCTGAGCAGGTCAAAACCCCTAGCATCATGTTATCATATGATTATAGTCTCATGAATCTTTGGTGCTTAGCATGTTAGGCTATTACCAAAGCAAGTATACTTAGGATAGAAGCTTGGCCCAGAGCAAGAGTGCTGTGTCAGGCCCCTCATACAAATGTTCTTCTTCCTCTCTTCCTGCCCTCTTACCTTAATCCTGTTGCTTTGTGGCACCACAGCCCAGCCACATGAAATGCCAAGCCGCGTTGATTTCACTGGGACTTTGAGTTAGTGCTCTCAGAATGGCAGTTTGATAGATTTATGAAAGATTTAGAAAACTTATTGATTGGAATATCTGTGTGAGATTGTATGGGGGAAATACAGAATAACAGATCCAATCTTGCTTAAAATGTATATAGGAAGTGCAGAGTAAGTGATGGAAGTCAGTCAATGAAATTTTATTATTATTTTCATATTGAGATATTCGTAGAATAGATTTGGAAGAAATTCTTCCAACTTTTCTTCTTCTTTTTCTCTTTATTTTTTCTTCTTTCTTCTTTTCTTCTTTTTTCTCTTTTGTTCTTTTTTATATTTGTGTGCTTATCTGAAATATATGTGTATATATGTATTTGCAATATTTTGCTTATATTTTGTGATAATTATGTTAAATAAATTAAATAAAAAGAAAGAAAGAAAAAGAGAGTTGCTTCCCACTGTCGGCTGTGAGCAAGCTTCCACAATTCACAGCTCACATGAGCAGCCTAGCTGTGTGAACGGAGCAATAATACTGAATCTGCATACTCAAACAAAATGGCACCTCCGGTTCTGTAAAAGAGAAAAATCTGATCCCCTCTTCCCTGTGCACAGGAGTTGTGAGTTTGCAGCTCCATCATTATGTACCATGCTTATGCATGTAGGCTGGTCTTCTGCAGGAGTGAGCCAACAGTTCTGCAGGGAAATGGATGGTGAAAATGCATTTGACTTCAAACGCACCCTTTCCCTTCTTCTTCCATATATATATATATATATAGAGAGAGAGAGAGAGAAGAAATTGTGTGTGTGTGTGTGTGTGTGTGTGTGTGTGTGCACGCGCGCACACTCTTCTAGATGTTCCCCAACCAGGGGCTAAACTAGACACCTGCACTATAAAATAAAGCAGGATCATGCCACTTAAAACAGTTGTGGCTGCCCCCAAAGAATCTTGGGAACAGCAGGCTGTTAGAAGACCCTTGCTCCCTCTCAGAGCTACAGTTCCCAGAGTGGTATAACAATTAACCCCCGCTTCCAAGGAAACTCTGGGAATTGTAGCTCTGTGGTGGGGAATAGGGATCTGCTAACAACTCTCAGCAGCCTTAACAAACTCAAATCGCCTGGATTCCTTGGGTGAAGCCATGGCTGGCTAAAACAGTATGATGATGCTTTTAATGGATAGTGCAGATAGGGCCATAGTAATCACCTGGGTGCAAATAATGTGTGCTTTCCTCCCTTTTTTGCTATGCAAATAACAGCCCCATGGAAGTCTCAGCAGCCTTTAGAGTATAGACCAAGGGGCTAGTGAGAAGGGGAGGGGGAGAACCACTAGCATAAGAGCATAATAGTCCTGCTGGATCAGTCCCATGGCCCATCTAATTCAGCATCCTGTTCTCTCAGTGGCTAATCAGATACCCACAGGAACCTGAGCCCAAGAGCATGCAGAACCTGAGCCCAAGAGCACGCTCCCCTTCTGCGGTTTCCATCAACTGGTATTCAGAACCATGAAGGCAGAGCATAGACATCATGGCCAGTAGCCATTGATAGCTGTATCGCCTATGACAATCCCAACAAAAGAAACACCACTCCAAAGCTGCTATTTCTATTTGAAGGAAAGATCAGGCTTTTAACTGCACATTAAATTGCATTCATGGAATTAGCATCATGGGTGGCGCTGTGGGTTAAACCACAGAGCCTAGGACTTGCTGATCAGAAGGTTGGCGGTTCGAATCCCTGCAATGGGGTGAGCTCCTGTTGCTCGGTCCCTGCTCCTGCCAACCTAGCAGTTCAAAAGCACGTCAAAGTGCAAGTAGATAAATAGGTAACACTTCAGCTGGAAGGTAAACGGCGTTTCCGTGCGCTGCTCTGGTTCGCCAGAAGTGGCTTAGTCATGCTGGCCACACGACCTGGAAGCTGTACGCCGGCTCCCTCGGCCAATAAAGCGAGATGAGCACCGCAACCCCAGAGTCGGTCACGACTGGACCTAATGGTCAGGGGTCCCTTTACCTTTACTACTCCGGCCCTAACTGACTGTAAGCAGCTCAGAATAGGGATTTGCACTCTATATGCATTGATCATGCTATGTCCTCCATCATGATCCTCCCTTCAAATATGGCCTCTGCAATCCTTTGTAGGAGATGGAGACTTTCACCTTGCCCAGCAACTTACCCATGACTGCACGGATGGTGAGCAAGGGAATTGTTTGCACCTCAGAGTCTGACTTAAAGTCCATGCAGCTGACATTCCCAGAGCTGGATGAAGTGTCTGCAGAAGAGCCCAAGGCAAGTGACAGGAAGAAACCACCGGATCAAACCAAAAAGGCTAAGCTGCCCCCCTTGGTTAAAGCTTCAAGATCTCGCCTCTCTGAAAACAAGAAGACTTCAGGTTGCCGTCTTCCCTCGGTTCCTGCTGTAATTGCATCTGCATCACTAAAGTGGGGAAAGTTTTAATAACTCCTTAAGGCTGCTGACATGGATTCCATCAAAGCATGCCCTAGTGTTCTGATCTTGGTATCTGGTACAGACCACAAATGTTCAGACACTCTGAAGCCAAGCACTTCTTTGGTACATGAACATTGCAGGGAAAGAATATCCATATATATATCGAATCACTGGTGGAGGGGGGGAAATCTAAATGTTCCATTAAAGAAAGTACTATGGGCCTCTTTGGTGGGCAAAACTGAAACCATTTAAATCTGTTGCATGAGCTACTAGGGTAAAGCAAGGAAGTTTCTCTAAGGGCGCAAAGTACACCTTTTAGTCTGAATTTGGCACTTGTGGATGTTGTCCAGAAGGGATACAAAACTGAAGAGTGTAGGGTGGGGGGTTGGGATATAAATGCTAACTAATATGTTTTATTTTTGAATTACAGACTTGGGAAATATTAAAAGCAATTTAACTTGTGAAGATGCTTGATATTGTCTGCATATCATTCTTTGGACAGCTCTAAACAGATTTGCCCTAAAGGGTTTCTAGTTAGGTGGGCAAGAGCTCTTTTGGTCCAAGATTTTCTGCAATCTAACAAGACCTTTTCATCAGGAAACATTTAATCATAGCTGGCTCTTTCCCATGGACAATCCATGACAGTTAAAACTGGCTTAAGGTTTAGTCTAGAGGTATGCACAGATGGCATTTCAAGGACTGACTGGAAAAAGATCCACTTGCTACATTCTGCACATGCCCTTGCTAATTCTCCAACTGGTCCTGCAGCTCTTTCCCAAAGATGACAGCAAGCAGAGACCCTGAGCATGCCATATAATCTGCATTATTATTAATTAATTCATGAATCGCCTTTTCCACATGCTTTTGCAAATATATCATAGAAATAGGTAAAAAAAATATGAAAACTGTACCAAGAAATAATCAAAGTTGTTTTTTTAAACACAAAGCAAACAAAATGAACACCCAAGGCAGAGAGATCTGTTCCTCCAGCTGGAAAACCATGTGGAGACAAAAAGGTACTCAATTGCTTCTACAAAGTGCAGGTAGTTATGCCTGTTGTATCTCAACAGGAATGCTATTCCACAGAGCAGTGGCAGCCACACCCTTGAGCTGCTGTGGACATTTCAGGCTTCTGGTATTTTGGACACTTGAAGGAGAATCTCTCCTGTAGAACACAGTGACCTTCTGGGCACGTGAGGGATAAATTCAGGCCTTCTTTTTTCCCCAGCTAGAACTTACTGGAACTCAGTTCCATCACCTTTCAGGTGGGCACCGTTGCCATTATAAGAGAAAAACAGAGGAGTTCATGGAGAGTTCTGGCACCTCTTTTTCTAGAAAAAGAGCACTAGATAAGGTGATATTTCAAGCAACCTGGTCCTGAGCTGTGTTAACAAATACCAAAATCTTCAACTTGGCCCAGTAGCAGATGGGCAGCCAACAAGTCAAGAGCCTCAGAAGGATTGCCAGCTATGCCCACCGGGAAAATCAATCAGAGTGTTCAGGGATCCATCAGAATCCATAAACTTCCAGGGGTGAGTCATCCTAATCAGTTCCTCCATCCCTGCAGGGGGAAATTGGTGCCATCAGCCCAAGCTTCACCAGGAAGTGGCCTGACTATGACAATGCAGTCACAGACCCCCACCCCCACCCCTTTTCCAGGCCATCAGCCTCACCTCCAGGAGCGAAGAAACACAAATCAGTGATTGTGTGTCAGGCTAAAGATGGCCATTTGAGACAGCCTCATGGAGGCCATGAAGTCCCATACCGGACCAGTGAGAACAGCCTCAGTATGGACATTCAAGTCCCACAGGACAATAATCCTAGGTTCTCCACACACCAGAGGTTGCTTCCACCAGCTCAATCAGGGAAGCAGATGGGTGGGCAGTACACCAGCAGCACCCCCAATGTGTCTTTTTGGCCCAACACCCTCAAGCCCTCGAGGCCAGTCCACAAATGGAGAGGCCTCACGATGAGCAAGATAGAAGTAGCTGTATTTTGAAGGCTTCCTATTCTTCTGAGTTAGCTTAAGTGTGTCCTGGGTTTGTTATAGTGAGATCTGGGCCAATCTGACCTATTTCCTCTAGTCTAGAGATCCCCAAGAGCCTACTTATCCATTGGGCTTGCCTCCAGGCCTCTGTGGTCTGATTAGTTCTTAGGCAGGTTTGGTAGTGGAGAAGACTAGGCTGCTTTGGATGCAGGCGAGATCCGGAATTGCAGCTTCAAGAGACACTTCGTTAATTCTACAGTGGTTTGCTTAATTATACCTCTCAATAAAGCAAAATGTTGCCATCTCAGTTAAAAAAAACACTAAAAACCTTCAGTTGAAGCGACATTAATAGTGAGTTATAAAGCAAAATCGCAGTCTTGTGAGCTATAATTGCCCTGTAATCTTCACCTCATTACTATGTCTGTAATAGTAGTAATCACCCCAGGTACGGTTTTGTATTCCTGCTTTTTCAGCAAAGGTGGAAATTATGATGCAAATACTTGGGTCTTTCTTAAATTGGAATTATACTCTGGGAGTAGATCTAAATATTAGGAGATAGTACCTGATGTTGCTTAAATAGTTTGATTCCTAAGAGTCCTGTAGTTATACCAGACAGCACAGCATCATTTTTTCAGGACTAGCTTACACATCATGGGATGAACTTTAGCAACTATTATCCAGGTTCTCCACCACAAAACCATAGTTCCTTGGTTCCCAGTGGAAAAAGAAATACTATTAAAGTAGTTTACGTCTGTATGGTGGGTACACACTAACAGCTGAACTGCAGGGGTAGGTCCCTCAAAGAGTCTCCTTCTTCTCCCTTGTTGCACTGCTTAGAGTGCCTGTCCGCTGCCACAACCATCTAATGTCTCCTGTAGAATGCAGATCCAGATTCCTGGTGAAGAGGAACACACACTATGGTGGACATACCAATGGAGGATGAAATGGAAAAGCTCTCTTTTTTTCCAGAAAGAGTCTTATAAGAGACAGGATTTAGCAGACTTTCAGCATGCTTTCTGCAGGAAAGCAGGATATAATCTCTTGCAGCCATGTTGCATGCCATTACAAAATTAGCTTTACAAGGTAAAATCAAGGTCTGCTTCGCTCCCAGGCTGCTCTTGTAATGTAATTAGTTATAGTCATCTTTAAAACACACACACACCGCTAATGGCTACCCGCCACCATGATGAGGACACCGCGCTGTCACATACTGAGACTTTTCCAGACAAGCACAACTCATTTATTTGTACACTGAGACAGCACTTGGCACTGGTGATAAAAGCTGTGCTCTGATTTAAGCCTTTATAAGGGCAGGAGTTAAATGGAAATGTCTTCTGAATCAAACTGACATTAGCAATGTCTAAACATTCCCCCCAGAGATGCTGCTCTTGATGACACTGCTGCAGTGCAAAGCTATGGAAGGAGCTCAAGTCCCTAAGCCAAGGAATGGCTGTAAAAAGAGCACATCCAGGAGAATTTGCTTCAAAGGGCAGCTATCTGGTTCACAAAGCAAGGAGTGTGGCAATGTGAGCTAAAAATGTGCCGTCCGTGGAAGAAAGGACAGTATTGGGTTTTCATATTTTATTTTAGGCATGTTTTTCATTCAAGCATTATAGATCATCATAACAGGAACACCACATTTCTTCTTTGAGATGTTTGTCCAATGTGTAATAATATAGTAGAACTTACTCAACCAGTCCTCCTGAGATGAAAGTTATAAAGCAAAATGTGCAGGTACCCTTTTAAGCAATTTCTGCGAGATGAGCTGGTTGTTCCCATCTTTCAATATTTTAGTGCAGCCAAAGTTGTGATTGATGAGTTAGTTTGGACACAAAACTATAGGAATCCCTGATGTCCTGAAGAGCTCGCATTTCCCCTTTCCTTTTGTGTACTTTTCTTTCTTGCTTCTGTCTCAGTTTCTAAACCTTGGAATCTCTGTAGCTTACCCTTCCCAACTATCTAACAACCAGAATTCATCTTTCATGTGGTGGGTTCATTTGAGATCAGGTACTCCGTATAAGTTGCTTTCTTCCAAAACTATGGAAAGGGGCTTGTCTCTTGCTGTGCAAGAGCTACAGTCAAAGCAGTCATTAAGAATTCACTGTATAATTAACTTAAAGTACAATGGTAGACATGTACACTCAGAAGTAAGTCTATGTGTGTTTAATGTGGCTTACTCCCAGGTAAATGGGTACACAACTGCAAAATCAAGTAATTTCAACAAACTTACATCATTTTACAGAAGAAGAAAATGTTTATTCGGCTTTACGCCCATCATAAAGCACAACACAACAAAACAAAACAAATAAAACAGTGGACTCGTACAAGCCACCGGTAATATAACACAATTCACAGCTCACAAGGACAGATATTAACAATTCAAAAGAAAAATATAAGATTAAGATTTAGACACTACGCTAAAATCAATATCTGATGTCATTGTAGAAAATTCTTATAACTATCAATAATCGGCTAACATTCCATACATCATTAATAAAATAAACATTATAACATTTTAAATCCTGTTACTTCTCTCTCTGGTTTTTCTATTGGGACAGAACTTTGGAAAGTGGGAGCAGATTTTGTTTTTTTAACAGAGCAGTTAGGAAAAAATAGTTACTCTCTGCTTTTCCTTACAATTTTACCTATAAAAGTAAGATAGTAAAACTTTTTTAAAATATAATTTAACAATCTCCCACCCATAGTGGCTACAGGCCTAAGGTAAGTCTTCTTAGAAATTAGTCCTCTGTGCACACTAACCAGAGGGTAAGCACAACTGAACACAGATGACACTTATACACCTAAAACATGTAATATTCTGGCCAGAAAAAGATTGGTTATACTAATTTGTGATGGGTGGGAGCAGAAGAATGTGGCCCTATAGTACAAAGATGGATCACCCTGGTTAAAGGAATCAAAATTTGACGCCTATGATACAAGCACTAAGTCCATTTTGAAGCCATTTTATATCTCCTTCTATATCTTTGCAACAGCCAGGTGAAGAAGGCCAGCCCATTCCTGAGGCAGACTAAGGCAGATGCCTCAGGCTACAGAATCCAAGGTGCACCTCTGTGGGCACAGGCTCGCCACTGCCACCAGGAAAACGAGGAGAATCAGCAGCAGCGCTTTCTGGGTTCCAGTGAGATCCTGCAAGAACCCTACCAAAATCATGAGGAGGCCTCCCTCCGGGTGATCTCATGTCGCTCTCATGAGATCTCATGGGTTTCTCTCTAGATCTTGCTGGAACCCAGAAGCTGCAGCCTGATAAGTAAGGCTTCAGAGGGGGCGGCAAGGTAGCATAAAACGGGATTCAAGCAGTGAAGTGGGGCAGGCTGAGACTCAGTAACTGGCCCAATGCAGGAAGTATTTTATGGGTTTTTTATAATATTTTATTAAATTTTATCAGTGAAAAAATTCAAAAAGAATACAAAAACAGAAAAATACAAAATCAAAATACAAAAATACAAACATTAAGCACAAAGGAAAAGAAAAGAAAAGAAAAAAGAAAGACACATAAGAAAAAAGCAAAACTCCCTCTTTTTTAACTCATCTTTAGTTAACTTATTTTCCTGACTTCCTCACACCTCCCTTTTTTGTATCCCTTTTTTAAAGTTAGTTCAGCAAATTCATATCCAATTTAGTTTACCTATTATTAATCCCCTCTTACATTTTACCTTGTTGCTAGAACCCCTTCAATTCATTTCAACGTATTTTATGTTTTTATCTTATATTTTTTGTGTTGTGAACCGGCCTGAGATCTGTGGAGGGTGCTATATAAATTCAATAAACACATAAGTGAAAAAGCATGACGAGTTGGCGAATTTAAAATGTAAAACGTTAAACTCTTCAGGGTATTTTCTTTTCGTTATCAAGGTTGGCAAAATGTTTTTAGTTTTTCTTTTGCTGATACTTATGTGTTCAGTGTATTTTTAGTAGTCCACTAAACCTTATGCCATAATAAATTTATTAGTCTTCAAAATGCTGCAGGACTTACTCTGTGGTATTTTATTTCATGCATTCCTAGGGGGTGGCACCTTCTCCCCCACCCCCATCACATTAACCCGGTTTTAACAATAGGGTTTATCAAATGGGAATGTTCCTCTCCGCTAAGAGTCCTGTGGAATGACACCAAACTAGAATGCCAGAAGAACAGTCCTCTGTGCAATCATTGCAACCACCAGATGGAGAATTTGGCTGTGTGTGGCCTGCGTAAAAGAAAAGTGGGACATTTCAAATATTGTCCCATTGTGCCAATTCTTTTGAAAGCGTACATTTGTGCTGCAGTGTGGTTCCTGTTACTTATTATTGTAAAATTGACATTCTTCCCTTTCTGAGGTATTTCCCCCATAGATGCATGCAAATGAAAATATTTCATTAGAATGGGTCATCAATCATCTATCCTTGCTCTGTTTCTCCTAAAAATCACGTGAGCCAAGTTTGATTTCCTGATAGCCCTTGTTTATAGGACTGTGTAGGTGACCCGTTATACCAAAGAAGAAAAGCTGAGATATAAGCATTCTCAAGAATCATGCCCAGAGCTATTGAAGGAGAACAGAATGAATCCTCAAATCTGAATTCATTCTCTTTAGAATCCAGCAATGGTGATTTTTGCTCATAGATGCAGGCCTTGCCAAAAACTTTCACATTTTAAACTTTTCAGAGACTGGTTTATTCCAGCAAAACTATTTCTTTCATCAACATTTGTTTCTCAACATAAGCCAAATGCCTCTCATATTTTTCCACTTTATGGAAACAATTCTTGGCGGGATGTAAAGTGCATGAGTGTTGTTTTAACAACTAGTCACATTCAGAGAATGGCATTTCTTTCACTTCTGGTTTTTGTTTTTTTTTAAATCTTAAATCTTCATCTATGTTTACATTTCATTTTCAGCAATGAGGACTAGTTTTTACCCCCAGCTGACACAGGTCAGTTTGAATGACAGCAGACTCACAAACACAATCATTTATGTATCTATGCAGGAGTAAGTCCCATTTACTTTAGTGAGGCTCATTCTAGCCTCAGTGGGTCAGACATGAAGGCCAAATGGAAATGATTCTCTGAAATTTCATAAAGCCAATTTCAGCTCTGTAAAGTCAAGTATTTTTTGAAGATGGGAGAAAACCGGCAAGGGACAATCTATTTGCACTATAGGAGTTCACCGATCTTTTGGGGTCAATGGGTATATTTGAAATTTTTTAAAGTGTCATGAGTACCAGTTACAAAATGGCTGCCATGGGGTGGGTGCATGACACAAAATGGCTGCCACATCTAGAAGAGCAGAAAGAGCCACAAAATGGTGCAGGTATTCTCCCCCTACACTGTCCCATCATCAATCCCGCATTGATGGGAAAATGGCATCTATTTCTGCACACAGAATGAAGCTCTTTTTTTTCTTTTCTTTTTTGCTATGTCTCAAAAAGACAACATTCAGCAAGGAAGCAAAGCCCATGCCTAATAATGGCATGGGTTTATTAATTTATTATTTAGACCAGAGTAAGTGGCAGCAAAAAGCAATGCACTCTAGAAAATTATCTGACCTGATTTTTCATAAACTAATCTCCCCCTATATTTGAAGGACACCTTGGCTGTCATTCAGGGCTTTGCATGCCAAAAAGAAAAGGAGCTGAATCAACAGGAGATTCTGAACAGAAAAATTAGTTTGTCCGTGTTTTCAAAAACAAAAACACCCCAACAAACAGACAATTTACACAGTTTGCAGTAACAGCGGTCGTTTGCCTGGATGGCAATTAGACTGGCTTGTTCAATTGGCATTTTTAAAAAGGCAGACGACAATGGTCTGTATGTTGCAAACACTCTTGAGCTTCCCTGGGAGACGGACAAAGATGGCCCTTTTGTGTTTCAAGCTAAATGCCATCAAAGGGCCAGTCGCCACAGTGGGTCTCTGCATTCAGACCACTCTTTCGGGACAAGCCATGTGTTACCTATCGCAGGCTTTCTCCAGCAGAGTGTTTTGAAGATTATTATTCATTACTTTTGTGTCCAAGGAGCTGAGTGTAGCTTACATGGCGGCGTATGACAAATAACCCATTTTCTCCTCTCAAAAGCTGCGCGTGAGGTAACTTGGGATAAGAGATGCCAGCAACCAAAGCCCATGCAGGAAAAAAATAATCATGCCTGTATACCAATCTGAATGAACCATCTCCTGGCAATGGGAGACCTGGAAGCGGGCGGTTCGAGTCCCCATTGCTGCAAGGAGCTCAGTAGGTGAACCTCAGGCCTGTCCCTTGGCCTAATTTACCTCATGACGTTGTTGTGAGGGGGAAATGGGAAGGAGGAGAACTACATGCACCATCCTTCATGGGATGGCCCCAGATTCTAGCATTAGGAGATAAAAGGGAGAGAGAAACTCTGTTTGCACACCATGGGGATTTTTTTCTTTTTTTTATAAAAAAAATTATTGGTTTTTCACAGTTTTTATAAACACAAATACACAATACAAACAAAGAAACACACAAACAAACATGTATAATTTCATATCCCTTTTTCTTAAACCTTTCTTCGCCGACTTCCCCATACCTCCCCTTTCTACATCCCAATTTCCAAAATTATTTCAGCAAATCCTAACACTTAATTTTGTCAAATTTTCCCTTATTCTTTTCTTTTACTTAATCTTTTACAGCTGTAGTCTCCTTTTCCCCCCCTTAAAACCACGACATTTTAGCATTCATTGATTTTACAATGCTTCTTAAGATAAACTTTAAATTTCTTCCAATCTTCTTCCGCCGTCTCTTTCCCCTGATCACGGATTCTGCCAGTCATTTCAGCCAGTCCCAACATGGGGATTTTTTCGTCCCCCTAAACTAAAAAGCCCTAATTTGGTGGCCGTCGCCACATCTTGTCATAGCGAATGCCACGGTTTAACTATGTGCTGAATCTTTGTGGAGCGAGGTGATATATAGCTATACTAAAAGGATGCAGCTATACTAAAAGCTATACTAAAAGCATAACTGTTCACCAACAATATGTAATCACATGATTATGCTAATGATGTCATCTGTGAAAGTGTGTCCTTTTGACATCCATCAGACTTCAGCAAAAAAATAACACGCCTTGCATTCTAGATAGCGTAATTCATTGCCTCATGACTTAAATGTAGGATACCCTGATCTAGACATCTGGGGTGATCCACAGCCCTCTTTTTAAACACAGCTCAAATTACTATAATTTTCTACCTGTCTCCTGCCATGCTCCTAAATATACTGGATTTTTTCCACAGTACTTTAATGAGTAGCTTAATCAGAGAGGTATAATTTACTAAGATTCAGTGGCGCTCTCTGCATACACATGGAAAACTTTTTTAGTGTTGCATTTATTTCTCTTCATGTTTACTTGATAGCCTGGATTTTTGTTTGTTTGTTTGTTTGTTTGTATAAAAAGGGCTTCATTCCCCACCCATCCATAATGCAGTGCATTACATTTCAGTGTAGTTGTATCAGCTTGCCCTCTGAACCACCATTCCTCATAATATCTGGATGTTTTTAGGGAATAAACATCATTTAAGTGTTTGGCATTCCAGACTTACCCCTGCATTCCCCAAAAAGGTTTTGAACTCAAAGTGCACTTGCCATTAAGATCCAAATATCCAGGAAAAAAACAGCTCTCTTCATGGATTATTATTATTTTCTCAGAAGATGGGAACTGAGTTGTGTATTTTGTATGCATGCATGGCTCTTAGGGTACAGAACATTGCTGAAGATAAGCAATTTTGGGTCTGGTTGGTACATTGATGGTGGATTGGCCAGGGAGTTACATACATACTGCCTTGGGTTTCATGATGGAGAAAATAAAATATTTAGTTTTGTGTGCTTTTTCTGTAAAAGACAATTTTAGGTTTCCCTGGTGTGTGGGTGTGGCTGTTTTAAAGACCTAGACCTGAGGGAAAGGACTGTAAAACCATTCTGGGAATTGTAATTCTGTGAGAGAAATGGGGGTCTCCTAAAAAATTGAAGCACCCTTCATGAACTACACTTTCCAGGATTCCTTGGGGTAAGTCATAGCTGTTTAAAGTTGCATGACACTGCTTTAAAAGTACAGTCCAGATGGGGCCTATATTTCTGTTAGTGCTAGTTTTTGTTTGCGTTTGCGTATTTCTTTAAGATACAGACTCAATGAAATTTTCAGTGCTCCCTTGAAGTCCACATACACAGATTATGTGGATCCAGGGCTCACAAACTCTAAAAATATGGATATAAACTCTGCAGTATCTATGGAGTTCAAATAATTTTGCAAAAAGATAGAACCTAGGGGTGCTATTTTCATGCATTTCAAGCCCTCGAGTAGCCACATCCTGTTTGTGTGGAAGAGAAAACAAAAGTTAAACTTTCAGTAACCTTGGAGTGTCAGGGTGGGGGAATAAGAGTTTAGCGTTTGGAATAATAGTCATCCCTTAAATTCATCCATGGCAACTGACCACAGGCTTATTCACTGTTTTGGGAAAGTGTCTGCTTTACCAGCAAACATGCACATACCGTATTTTTCGCTCTATAACACGCACCCGACCATAACACGCACATAGTTTTTAGAGGAGAAAAATCTGTAGGCATGCCACCCGTAGGCATACTCTCCATAACATGCACAGACATTTCCCCTTACTTTCTAGGAGGAAAAAAGTGAGTGTTATGGTGCAAAAAATACGGTATGTACCAACCCTTTACAATAGATTTTGGGGAGAAAGGGGAGGGGAGGTTCTATTGGACAGTGACTTAGTTGGATTAACGGATAGGGAAGAAATTTGGCTTGGTTAGGATTTTAAAGCTAAACTACCTAATCTGTACTTTCCCAAGTAATATGCGAACCGGAGTACAGCAATCCTTTGAAATTTGCTCTTCTCTGAATTTTGTGATACAGTTGTCCGGCCAAATAATGAGTACAAAATGAGTATATTCAGGGAAAGTGTGTATAAAAAAATTGTATATTGATGAAAATAGCATATAAAATGCATTATATTAGGGGAAGTAGTTTGCCAAGAAGCATATAACAGATAAATTTGCGTACCAAAATGTGTCTATTATGAGAAATCTGCACTAAAATATGAATGAATTTTCATGAGGAATTTTACAAAACAAAAATTGCAAACTGATGCAGGAATGTGAGGGACTGAACTTAAGACTAGAGAAACAAGAAACTGAGAGAGAAGCTAACATTGAGAGATTTGTCCATCCTTGGTGGGATTCAAGCCTGAGTCATGAAGCAGCTTCCCAGCATCCTCACAGAAAATGCCCAAAAGAATGGTCTCCTGTGAGCCATAGCATGTCCCCAGAAAATGCTGAGGAAAAATAAAAGCCACATCCTTTGTGTGCTTTGTGGGACTAAGTGGTAGGTAGTGGGGGCTCAATATGCATGAGTCTGGATTTTGACCTCTCCGTAGCCTCAGGAGGCGCGCGCTCTCTCTCTCTCTCTATATATATATATATATAATATATATATATATATAAAATTAGGGGCAAGAGCATTGAAACCTCTGCCCAGCAAATAATTTATTCCTCCATCTTCTACACTGAAGGCTACACAACTTTGCTTTATTCCTTCTGAGGATGCAAAGTTTTTATGTTTGACACATCAGTGTTTTTAAGAGAACATTCCAAACCACTTCTTCTTTTTTACAACCACTGATAATAATCACCACTAAACTGGTCTCCAGAGAGGAGAAGCCTTTATGTCATAACTTTGCAGGAAAGGCTGACGCTGCTCACAGTATTTAACCTTGCTGGGGCATATTTGTTTAGCCTGTTGTACAGTTGCGCTGTCTGTGACCCTTCCTAGACTTTGGTTGGCCATTAACAGCATGTCTATTAACCCGCTCCATCCTGTGTTGCTTTGGTAATTAAACTACGTTTCCTTACGCCTCCCCACTGTGGAGTCGTAGCTCAAACACTGGAGTACCATAGACATCTATCTCTATGGTAGAAACCTAAGCTAGGAACATAGGAACCTGCCTTAAACCATTGGTCAACCTAGCTCAGCACAGACCTCAGTGACTGGCAGTGGTTCTTCAGGGCTGCAGACAGGGTTCTCTCCCAGCCTAAGCATTGACCTATCACTGAGATGTGTATCTTCCCCCAAATTAACCTGCTTCAGTCCAGCTAAAGTCTTTCCAAGCTGCCAGTTGCCTATGACCCAAAACAGGACCCAAATAGTGCCTCCCCTGCCTGAAAGGGCTCCCCAATGGAAAATGCATTCCCCTAAGGCAGTGGGTCATGGGCTTAACTAGGCCCATCACCAGGCATCCCCATGCAAGGCTGTTTCAGCCAAGCCTAAGGCCAACAAAATATTGCAGTGACTCCATGAAGCAGGTCTTATCACCTTGCTGCATGGCAGGTCTGGTCTTGCTAACTGTTGCAGGAATTTACAGGTGCAAACAGATGTGTGCGTGTGGGATTTCTCAATAAGAAAGTTATTGAATATGTTCGTGATTGATTATAGGAGTTGGAACGAGCCATTGTGTACTGAAAGAACGTTTGCTGCCGTTACTTTTATATAAGAACCAGTTTATAGAGGTGGCTGTAGCACCTGACACTGCAAGTGGAAGATGCCATTTGCAAATGCCACCTTCTCTGAAATGCTTCTCTGAAAGTTCTACCTTTTGTGGGAATTAAACTCTAGTTCCCATTTAGCAGAGTATGCAGAAGACAACCCTGGGTCACTTGACTCTTTAATTGGTCCTCTTTTCCCCCTCCTATAAAAACGACCCAAGGCACCCTCTTTTAAGGTTTAAAGAACATACAACTTTTGCTTAGTGTATTTGCATTTGCAGATTAAATATACAGTGGTACCTCTGGATACGAATGGGATCCGTTCTGGAGCCCCGTTTGCATCCTGAAGTAAACGTAAGACGCGCCTGCACGTCTGCGCATGTGCGGGCCGCGTTTCGCCGCTTCCGTGCATGAGCGTGACATCGTTTTGAGCGTCTGTGCATGCGCAAGTGGCAAAACCTGGAAGTAACGTGCTCCATTACTTCCAGGTCGCCACAGAGCGCAACCCGAAAATACTTACCGGTAACTTGAAGCTACTTCAACCCGAGGTATGACTGTAGAGGTGTTCAGCTCTCGCAATTAACCCTTTACATATGCATTTTTCCTCTATGTTGGTTTTCTATTTTATTGCCCATCAACAGCCAGCATCTGTTCAGCAGAATGTGTAGGCACACAAGTCACACTCCTCCACTATGGTGAGACACGCTGTGTTTCTGTTTTAATTATAGGAGCTATTTCCAAACTTGTGTCTATATGTGTAAATTAGCATATGCAAATCTATTGTCCCTTTTTGTACTGATGCACTTCCTCATTTTTTCGTGCTGCATCTCTGACCACCCTACAGTCCATTATACCTCCACATTCCCAATTGTCTCTCAGCCTAACTTACAGCAAATGGTCAGTGTGATTAAAGAACCGCACAGCCCCCATGCACACCAGCTTAAATTCCATTGAGGATTTAAGGCTGATTTGTGGCTAAGGAAGCAAACACAGATTTTTAGTGATATCGAATAAATAACTAGGTCTGCTCTCCTAGATCTCATCCCAAGGGAGTTCCAGTGCCATACCTTCAACTATCAAAAATACACCTTTCTCTTCTGGAGCTCAGAAGTTATCACGAACCATGATGAAAGTTGTTTCCATGTGTGGAAAAACCTTTCTATCCCTGGCAGAAACACCAATATGAAAAAGGTAGCAGAATATTTGCCCTGATTCAAAAGGGTTTGTAGGGCTCATTCACAGCATTTTTTAAATGGGATTTTAAATGCCTCCTTAAAATGTTAACATGGGTCCATATGAAGCTGTTCTGAACAGTTCTTACATCAAAAGGCGGTGCTATTAAGCTCCAGTTATTAAACTCCATGGGTCAAGGAGTGGGTCATAGGTGTCAGCTAGATTAAAGGACTCTGGAATTTAGTTGATGCTCAGCTGAGAAAGAGCACAGATCAGACAAGAAGCAGCTTATCAACAAAAAGCAAAAGAAAGGAACCAATAGGAGACAGATTGTTCAAAAGGAGGGATTGGCAGCTTTTCCTGTATAAACAGAAATCATTTTGTTGGCTTCCTCTACACATAAATTCTGGATCTGACCTTGTAAACTCTACACAGTTTGAGTAACATGTTCCACTGAAACTGCCTCCTCCTCCCTTTTGTCTCTTCATGAGCTCACCAGTGGAAGCTTCACTCCCAGGGCTAATGGCAACCAAGGGCCCCACAATTTTCTTCAGGAGTGTAACTGGGAAAGACACCAAGTGGTCATGGTCCAGATTCTTATCTGAGGCTCCACAAGGTATTATTAAGGGGGCGGAAATAGACGCACGATCAGATTCACACATTTAACAGCACAGCTAGTTTGGGAATCGGCTGCTGATTGTATCCCCCATGCAGGGAATCTACACAATCATGTAACAGTACATACTTCCTAGTTCCAGAAACCTAGGCACTCAACAAAGGGTCTGAGGACTCCAGCAATAACATTCTTTCCAGACTGGATCACCTCAACATGCAAGTAATAATAAAAGAACTTGAGTTAGAAAGCTCCCCGGGATTGGGGATTGGGTGTGTGTGTAAAGAACTACGGTAAGTCTGGGCAATGTTTCAAGAGGAAATCTCTGGAGAATGGGATGTCAGGCTAAATGTGTCGAAAGAGTCGAAGGGAAGAGGAAAGGACAGTTGGGTCTGTAGTGGGAATTTTCTCAATTGTCATTTGGAAGAGGGAGAGGGATGACGGCAAATAGCTAGGTGGAAATGGGTTAGGGAGATGACTAGTTCTGGTTGTGTTCATCCCAAACTTCAGTTTACTGTGAATGTGGTTTCAACCCTCTGCTTTGCTGTTAATCCTGGGAAATTCTTAGTGAAACATCTGCTTAAAGGGTTTGAACGCTTACCCATGGTTTGGTCCCAACAAGACTGTGACAAAAAAATCTCATACATATTGGGGGGGAAAGCAGGCCAGAAAGAAAGCCAAGCTGGCAATTTCATTCTTACTTGGGTTATTCTTTGTGCTTGGTCCTAAAACTCTCAATCAGTTAGTCAACAGAGCCAACAAAGTAAGGACCGTAGCTGAGATGCAGAGCATGCTGGTTGTAATATATTGCTGGACTTCATCCATACTTCCAGACCACAGGCTACAGCAAAGCTGATGGCCCAAACCACAGTAATGCAAGAGCAATTTTCTTTATATGTTTGGGTGAATCACCCACCTACCCATCACACCTGACCTATTTGTGCATAGTATATAATTCTGCTAGCAGTTCCAGGACTGTGTCAGATCTCTTTGTGGAACATAGATTTTTCTTCTCTCTTTGCTGTACCTCGGTGCAGTAAAACTGGGGAATGAATTGGATTTTCTGTTGAGCACAAAATATGGCTTAAACATACAGTTCAGTGTTTAAAGTGCTATGCTGGACTAGAGTACGCCATACTTGATCTAGATTCCTGCTTGGCAGGGGGTTGGACTCGATGGCCCTTGTGGTCTATTCCAACTCTATGATTCTATGATTCTAGATGGCATGCTCTCTTTGGCTTAGCCTCATCAAAGAGAATTGGGATCTTTTCTCATGAAGAGCAACATCTTCAGCATATTAAAATTAATTCTGTCTGAAATGAGTCCAAAGCAAAAGCACTTTAGGGCATACTGACAAAAATAGTTGCCCTGAAACAACCTCAGCGAAATCAGTGTTCTTCAGAATTACACGTCAATTGATCTGTAGCCGCAAAGAATTGAGAGTCCTCCAATAAAACACTTTTTTAATTCAACGGCGCCTATACTCTCACAATCAGCTGATGTTTATCTAGTATGCTCAAAAGCTGATGATTATCTCTGCTAGATGTTCTGCTAGTATCCACTGCCATACATATGACTATACAGTGTTATCTACTCTGGGAACAAGGATGGCACAACTGCAGACAGTTAGCAGTTGCGCCCATGAGCATTCTTCATGCAATGCACATTTCTTCAAATGCATAACATTACTTGGGCTCATATTCTTCCCATATCCATTTTGAGACCCCTAAGTTGACATTAGTCATGACCTGGCTGGCCACATCAGGATTCAGAAGCCATGTAGCTTCCGGGAAATGTGACCACGATTCCTTTGCAATTTAATATAGCAAAGAATATCTGGTTGGTTAGGTAGGTAGATAATCCTGACTCCTGCTACTGCTTGTATGAAAGGGGTGGGAGGCATCACAGTAATTGTTTCTGGAAGGAGGCGGGGACCAGCTCCCACCTTATGCTTCCCAGAACATGCTTTTTCTCTGGGTGTGTGTGTGTGTTGCAGTTCAGACCCACAAAGGCGATCAACAGAAGACTCACGATGAGTAAGGAACATTCACCACCTCCAGGGCAGGCAGATCTTCTGTCACCCTTGCCTGCTTCTGTAACAGAAGTTGAAATTGCATTGATATGAATGATGAATGGTATATAAATACAGCAAGTGTTGTTGTTGGTTTTTTCCAAAATGCCATCCGCATAAATTCTTTAATACACTGTGAGGTTTGCATATTCAAGACCCTAGTTGCAAACTTTCTCAAATCTGCCAGTACGGATTGACAAAATTTACTGTGTTCCCAGCACTGCCTTATAACCCAAGGTTTCATAAATATGCATGCCCATCAGATAATCTGTGTCTTTTATGATGAAGTTCTTCTGTTTGGGGGTTTGCAAAAGTCCTAGATCATGTGACTCATTCTGAAATGACATAAAAAAAAAAAGCTTGGGTGGAAATTTGTATGAGAAACGATTTACCCATTCTTATTCTTCTTTCCATAGGCAGTGTTTTGATGGGCTATATTTAACCTCTACCAAGAGCTTCATAATATTGCAAAAGATGGGACTTGTGGCTGTTCTTGGTATTGCAAATACAGTTGTTGCAGTTATAGCACCTATTGGTCCTCCAGAGGCAGCCATTTTGTAGCCTCCATATCCCTGGGTAGGATAAACATTTACTCCAATTCCTCCAACTGGCTTTCTGTGGTTAAAAGGTTTACTAAAGCCTACTCTGGCCATCCCTTGCTTTACACAAAACATGGTGCTATGGCAGATTGTTTCAGTGAACCCCTTGGGCTGCAACTAAACACACCTCTGGGTTGCAGCCAGGATGGTAAGCACCGCTCACGTTTCACATAATTCTGGAACTTTTAACTTTACCTCCATTTCTCACTGCATGAAACTGCTGCTGTGCTTATGGCTAGGAATGGGTGAGTATGCCAATTTCAGTTTCTCTCAGTATCTTGTTTTTCCAATCTTAAATTCTGTTCTCCACATTTCCACAGCAGCAAGCGATTAAAAAAAAAAAGTCTGCATTTTATCAGCATTTTAGTGTGAATTTCTCTTCATATACACATTTTGCATGCGATTTTGATTAAGATACACATTTTTGCAATTTCCCCTAATATAATGCATTTCTTTATGTTAGTTTCAGAAATATATGCATTTGTATCAACACTTTGTCCTAGTACGTGTATTTTTGTACATGTGAGTTGGCTGGAGAATGGCACTGCAAATTCTGAAGAATGAATTTTGAAGGACGGCTGTGTTTTAGTTCATACCTTGTTTCAGAAAGTGCAAATTATGTTAAGTTCACCTTGAAATGTGAACCAGATAAAAATTTTCCACTACCCCTATAAATGTCATAATGTTCTTGGCTTGCCTGCTGTAGCCGATGATTGGCAGGAGCTGCTAGCTTGGTGATGAACCACCAGGTCTACAGGCTGCAGCATCTCCACGGGCAGGGAAGAAGTCCAAGTACTAGTTGTCTTCCCTGTCTCTGCCTTCTGCTGATTCCTGGCTTTATCTCCTGGCTCAGGCCTCTGGCATGATTCCCAGTTCCAACTTGACAGCTACCTCTGACTCACTGATTTTGTGCAGTGGTGGAAGCACTCTCGAGTTGAGGATTGTATGGTCTGCAGAGTCCTCTGGAGTTGACCCTGAGAGAAGCCCAACCAAAGAATTGGGTGGTGGTATCAAGGCACTTCATTCTATCCCATTAGTACAATCCCTCTGTGTGTCTAATTGGCAGGTTGGGCAGAGCTCTCCTAAACAGCAGCTATGTTGAGTAGAGCATTCATAAAACTAGTAGGGGCCTTGTCCTTGTGAGCAGCAGATCTTGGCTGCTCATAATCTCATGGATCTTGCTACTTTATTTCTTCTTTTTTAAAAAATAATATTTATTACTTTTCCAACAATTTAAACACTACAAAAAAATGAACAATACAATGCAATACAAAAACACTACATAACACTACCACATTAAACTAACAAAACAAAACAAAAACAGTTTAGAACACATCAAACAATTTCAATATCTTATCTTTCATTCACTTATTTCAACGACCTCCTCACACCTCCCTTTTGGTGTTCCACTTCTATTAATTGTTTCAGCAATTCCTTTCCATCTTTCTCTGTTTTCTATCCTATAATTATCTTAACACATTCTAACCTTATTTTTCCCTTTAATACTCTAGTAATCTATTTGTACTTAATTCCTTATAACATTTCTACTAAAGCCATATAACTTCATTCCAACATTTTTCTAACATTCATTAATTTTACAGTATTTCTGTAAATAGTCTTTAAACTTTTTCCAGTCTTCTTCCACCGACTCTTCTCCCTGGTCTCGGATTCTGCCAGTCATTTCCACCAGTTCCATGTAGTCCATCAACTTTATTTACCATTCTTCCCGGATGGGTAAATCTTGTGTCTTCCAATACTTCGCGATGAGTATTCTTGCTGCTGTTGTTGCATACATAAAAAAAGTTCTATCCTTCTTTGGCACCAACTGGCCGACCATGCCCAGGAGAAAAGCCTCTGGTTTCTTCAGGAAAGTATGTTTGAATATCTTTTTCATTTCGTTATAAATCATCTCCCAGAATGTCTTAATCCTTGGGCATGTCCACCAAAGGTGAAAGAATGTACCTTCAGTCTCATTACATTTCCAACATTTATTTTCGGGCAAATGGTAAATTTTTGCAAGCTTGACTGGTGTCATGTACCACCTATAAATCATTTTCATAAAATTTTCTCTTAGGGCATTACATGCCGTAAATTTCATACCTGTGGTCCATAACTGTTCCCAGTCAGCCATCATTATGTTATGTCCAACATCTTGTGCCCATTTAATCATAGTTGATTTCACCATTTCATCCTGAGTGTTCCATTTCAACAGCAAGTTATACATTCTCGACAAATTCTTGATTTTTGGATCTAGCAGTTCTGTTTCCAATTTTGATTTTTCCACCTGGAAACCAACTTTTTTGTCCAAATTGTATGCCTCCATTATTTGGTAATAATGGAGCCAATCTCGCACTTTGTTTTTCAATTTTTCAAAGCTCTGCAATTTTATTCTGTCTCCATCTTGTTCCAGAATTTCCCAATATTTTGCCACTTTATTTCATTTCTTATGAATACAATAATTTACGTCACAGTTTCCAGAAACTGAAGCTCAGATCAAGAGGAGTTAAAGACACACCATGTAAGTGCTGGGAGGACAGACACGCCGTCAAATATCGCTTCTTCCCAGTTTAGTAGGCAGAACATCTTGCCACTCAATGTGGCTATGGGGGAAGATGGAATTGTCATTATCAATGCCGTCTGGTGGTCACTATTAATATTTTGCATGACCCAATGCAAGCCACAAAGTGGTTGTTGAACTGCATGGCATTGATTCAGAGAGATCAAAGTATTCCCCCTAATGCCCCAAGGGGTAGTTGTACTTTTAAGAAGCACCCAGGGAGAACAGCTCTTTTTGAACTAAGCAGTAGGCAAAAACATGCAACTTGTGATCTGCTCTCATAGAGACAAATGAGTGGGAAAGTGACTAGCCTTTCCCTGCAATTAAATTGTCTCATAACCTAATCATGATCACGACTGAGCTGGTAACTAATGGGTTGCTGTTTCTCTGAACTGGGCTGTGCCCACAACTGAGCATTGCCACAGAGAAACTCTCGGAAGAATGCTTACTCTAAGCATCTGGTTTTCTGAATAAATGGGACGCTGTTGGCATTGTCTTGAGGTCATGACAAACTGGCACTGCATCGTAAACAGATACTTTGTCCCTGCCTCACCCCTTCCCTCCTCCACATTTCCTGAATGGATCACGGGGGGGGGGGGTGGTAGCAGAGTCTGAAGGGGAAGTCTTATTGCTAAGCAGATTCTGCAGAATACGTTTCCAAACTCTCAGTAACTTAAGCTTTCTGTACTGAATACAATCTATAGCAGAAGAAGGTGTCTTTTTTTATCGGTAAGAACAGAAGTTAGGGGTTTGTTTGTTTTTTAAGTAATTCAGGATGTGTACCACTTTTATAGATCTCCTGAGGATTTCAGCTGTTTGTTCAGATGACATAAAACAGAAGAGGAAATAAATGCAAAAGGTTTGCAGCAACGGATCCTGAAAATACCTAAATCTGTTGAGAGAGAGAGAGAGAGAGAGAGAGAGAGAGAGAGAGAAGCTGAGGGCTGAACCAAACCAGCACTGGCAATGCTCAGAAAATAGGGCCTTCTATTAGCTTTATACAAAAAATAAATAAATTCAGATTCTCCAGTTATCATCAGAGATATTGTTAAGATGTTTGCTGAGAAGCAAGGCTCACTCAGAGGACAAAATCAGTACATAAAATGTTTGAATGCATTTCGCAAATCTGTTGTTTAAAATGTTAAAAGAAGTCACGGGGATGCAGTGGGAAACTGATCAAGACTGCACCACCAATGGGAGAGCGGGTTTTTTTTAACCCTTTCTCCTCTGCCACAGTCTCAGTGAACATCTCCCCACCCAAAAAGCTTCTATTGAGCCCAGACAGAAAGCTTCCATTCATTTTAATTTTATTATATGTAAGTTATTTCATTATTTATTGGCTTTAAATTGTAAAATGTGGTAGTAGATAAATTCCCTACCCTCCCTGCTAGTGGATACTGATGCCACCTTTCTTTCTTTCTTGCTTGCTTGCTTGCTTGCTTGCTTTCCATCAAATTAACTTAAGCAATGCCAGAAGTGCCAACTTGGCCCCGTGACCATGGGTGCCTGGGGCCGTGGGTGCCATGCAGTGTGCATAGCCCTAGCACCAAAATTTGTGGGTGTCTGGCCCCTTCATTGGGAATCCTGTGGGTGCTCAGGCACCCAGGGCCCCAGGAAGTTGGCACCTATGAGCAATGCTGGGTCCATTGCATTTTAATATTCATTCTCTCTCCATAATGATACATCTACAACAAAAGGTATCCACCAACCAGACTCTAGCTGTTCTGCAACAAGCTGTAAACTCTAATGAAGCTTAAACTTCAAAGGGAAACAAAATCTAACAGCACGTCAAAATGGCTATTTATAAAGAAAATAACAATCTCTGTCCCATTTCCAAGGGACCTTGCTGACCTGCACACACTGAAATCTCAATGCTACTGAATCAAGGCGATTCCTGGCGGTACCTGCTGAAAGACTCAGGAGGCTGCTGCCATAAGAATATCGATCATAGTAGTGTCTGTCAGTCATCCTTTACTATTGAAATTATTATTGACCCAGAAACTTGCTAATTCGCATCCACACACCCCTGTGTATTCCTAATTGTGGTGAAAGCGCTCCTCAGCTGTCAGCAGAGATTTGATAAGGCAACAGGACACTTGTTTTCATGGAATGCTTTGCTGCAATTTTAATGAAATGAACCAAGAACATCCCAAATAAGACGGGACAGGTGTCAGATATGCAAAGCAAGACTGTACCTTTATGAGATGTACAGAAAAGGGAATCCCAGCAGGCACAGCCATTCTTACCCCTGTGTGGCAAACTCCACTCACTGGCATTGAGTTTAGGATCTGTGTTGATCTTTCAGTCTAGTCACTCTGTGTGGGGGTGAGCTTTTTCCTTGCCACAGGAATATGGTGATTCCCAATCCCAAACACCCTAGGGTACAATCAAGCTGAAAGCTGCTATCTTTCACCAGAGAGCCAAGCAGGTACTTGGACTGTCAAGTGGAAGACAGGGGAGGCTCGGCGCATGGGATTAGACCATTAGTCTGCAATGCTTTGCTAACCACTGTTTTGCGAAAGTAACACCACAGTTTCCAGCAGCCTTAAATCCAGACTCTGACTCATGAGGCCATCACAGCATTCGAGCAATAAATCATCTAGCAATTATGCCAATAACTGTTCCTGTTTGGTACACTAAGCAAAACAAATCCTTTGTTACGTTTTCTCAGCACTGTGGTGCAAAAATAACTTGCGGTCTATTCTTGACGTCTGTTCCTTTTCACATGCAATTCTTTCCATCTTCTCTGAATGCTGCAACTGGGCATCATTTCTAGAGCACTTTCTGCTTGCCCTCACAACAACCTTCTGAGAATGGGTCACTGTCTTCTCTCATTTTACAGATGGCAAACAGAAGTGGAGAGACAAAATGACTTCATCACGGTAACTCAAGATGACAAAAGTAGCGCTTGAATCCAAGTCCCATATCCACCTCTGCCACTCCAACTCCTGGACCTTCCTGGATCTAAATGTGGGATGCTTTTTAGAAAAAGCAAGGGGGTGGTGGAAGCAAAGAGGGCTTTCATTCATTGCCCTCCCGGCTGCTGATTTGTCCCTCCAAGAATATCTGCACGGACTTTCTCTCCCTTATTTCCTTCTTTGGCATCCTATCAGCAGGAAAGCCCACAAGAGGGACATACAGAACAACCCTATATAGGATTCCTGAGTAGTAAACATAATTCAAGGGGCTGACTCCTGCATCAAGGTGCATAGAATCGCAGCATATTAATGCATCCACATGGTAGTTTTGGAAGGGGTTGAATTAATAATAATAATAATAATAAATTTATTTATTTATACCCCGCCCACCTGGGTGGTTTTCCCCAGCCACTCTGGGCGGCTTCCAACCAAATATTAAAATACAATAGTCTATTAAACATTAAAAGCTTCCCTAAACAGGGCTGCCTTCAGATGTCTTCTAAAAGTCTGGTAGTTGTTTTTCTCTTTGACATCTGGTGGGAGGGCGTTCCACAGGGTGGGTGCCACTACCGAGAAGGCCCTCTGCCTGGTTCCCTGTAACTTGGCTTCTTGCAGCGAGGGAACCACCAGAAGGCCCTTGGCGCTGGACCTCAGTGTCCTGGCAGAACGATGGGGGTAGAGACGCTCCGTCAGGTATACTGGACCGTGTGTTTGGAGGTGTGTTTGGAGGTATATATCGAACACACTGGGCAGGATCAGTGTGGCAGTCTGTATTAAAAAATATGATCCCTTTACTTGTAATATGCATGAAGAGTTCAAAGTGGCTTGCATGTTTCCTAGGCAATCACCCGTTTAGGCAGCTTACAAGGCCAGACTTGTCATAGGAAGTGCCACGGACACATTTACATACAAATATGTCTGTTGTTCAAAAGCCAATTCTTTTATTTTACCATTAAAGTGCTAAGCCAAGTACATGAGAAGCTACTGTGCTCCAAGTTTTGATGCATCTTCCTCTGCAGATTTAAGTTGCTTTGGGAACCCATCTAAAATGTGTTCACACAAAGTTTGCAGGTGTTTATGTGACATCCATGGCTGATCAAGAGTCCATTATGATTTGTTGGTGAGGACATCAAATGGCATGATGCCAAGCAACTGTCATATCCCACATTTCCCAGAGCATCTTCCTATTACTTTCCTTACTGCAAAAAGTCTGGGGAGTTTTTTGGCAAGTAAAATCAAACAAGAGCACCAAATCCACTATAATTGTGCAAGATGAATTTGCCCATTTTGTGATTCAATGCCACCCATGAAATAGCAACAGTCTGGCAGCAGCTGTGATTTCTCTGAGACCAAGGGAATTTCCACTTCTGAATATTGCAAGCTAGAAGCTTCATGCAAGGGATTGGGGAGGGGGAATTATCCACAACACAATCAAGAGGAATGGGTGTCACATCTGTACTAAATCTGATTTCTTCCTCAGTTGCTAAGTACCTTGGTTATAGATGCAGTTGTGTTTTTGCTTCTAACGTCACATCTGGAGCCTGAGCCAGAGGTTTTGTTTCCTGAATTCTAATTACATACTTTTTAAAGGTCACCCAGAAGGAAGGATGGCAGAGGAGTCTTAACGTAACGCCAGAGATGAATTAGGGCACCATGAAACCTGAAAGATTGTCTCTGCAGTCCTAGACCAAAGAGGGGAGTTCTTCAAGGGTGCAGAATTTCAGCCAGACTCTCTGAAGACATGTTGGGAATACGAAGGGAGTGGTAGGAAATATTATGACAGTGTATTAAACCTTGGCTGCACACACATCTGAATGAGAAAAGCAATGAAACGAGCAGCCAAAAACTCTGCATCCCAGACTCAGAAAAACAGTTCAGTGATTTAAAAACATTCAGTTGCATCTCAGGAATGCCTGCGAAAATGTACTCTGTTTCACAGCCCAGTACAAAGCTACCAACAACATCCACTTCTCCCCAGGATGAGAAGCAAACGGCTAACAAAATATCAGGGTTAGCAGTTCCATGGATCAGGATAACAAGTGGGATGGTCACTGTTAGAAGGCTGTCATGCTGCGCTGCCATTGTCATAATTACACCATGCTGGTGTCAATCATTGGGTGTGAATCCTTCACCAATGCCTTGGCAACTAACTAACTAACTAAGTAAGTAACTAAGTAACTAACTAACTAACTAAATCCCAGGGTTACTATCACTATCTGAGTTTCTCACAGTGTCCTGGAACAACCCTACATCAAGGGATTGTGGGAAAATAAAATGGCAGCCAACCAATAGTGTTTGAAGCTCTGCTGCTGGATAAGCCAGCTAGAGCTCACCAACAAGGGGGTACAGGCTGCCACAAGACACTTCACTCAAATATGAAGCTGCACAGGGTCTTGATTCCTCAGCAGCAGGTTTTAAGCATCTTTCTGCCTAAACCAAAGCCACTGTTCAGCCATTCAACACCAGAGGCACTTCCTCTTTCTGTACTCAACTCACAAGGACACGGCAGTATTTTCTGTGATGTAGGAGATGTTCAGAGATGGAGCCACAGATTCTAACTTTCCCAGAAGTTATTCTCCCAACCATACAGCAGACTAACAATGGCTTGGCATGGAAACATGTCTGACAGGATTCCCTGAGAACACGGACTGCTTCCTGCATTTTGAGTGATATCCAAAGTTAGTCGCAACCAATTCAACTAACTGGTCTTGCTACCAGAAGCCCATGCAATGCAACTATGCTGAGGTTCTTGTGCCAGCGCTCCGTGCTTTTCATTGGCTACCTGTTGTCAGCTACTCTACCTACCAAAATTCACCTTCTGCATCCTTGCCAGGCAAGCCCAGCTACTAGCTGGCCAATAATTAACTTCCTTTTCTTCTTGAGCAAATTTTGAGGGGGTCTGGGGAGCTACAGAAAAAAGGAGGGGAAAGTTCTGCTGCACAAGTGGAAGATTGTTGCACTAGCAAAAGGGCAGCACTGGAGACAACCCAGTCTAAATACAATAATTTGAAATAAAAATAATATAATTTCACTACAATAACACACGCACGCATACGCTCTCTCTCTCTCTCTCTCTCTCACACACACACACACAAAATTAACAGTTCATTTTACATACATCGAAATTTAAGTGAGCATAAAGGTCAGCAAAGTAAAATAATTTCACACCTAATCATAGACCCAAAGCTGACAACATTAGGCATTCAGCCCCTTTCAGTGTGGGTTTCACTGACAATCACTCATAAGTGAACAACAGGCAGAGTGTTAATTCTGGCCTCTTTCTAAAACCTGATGAGGTCTGGCTCCAATTCAGCCTTGGTTTTACTCTTATCCATGCAAGTGCCAGGCAGGTAGGTATTCAAGATCAGGCATCAACCTGGCACCTAAAAGTACACACCTACCTAGGACTGGGAGTAAGCTCCACTACACTCACTGGGGTTTTCTTCTGAATCAAACATGTGTAGGATTCCTCTGAATGCATTCATCAGTAACTAATTGAAGCCAATCTGGTACACAGACAACTTTTTAAAAATGACCTGTGATATTTTGGCACCTCAGTCCTAAAGGTTCTAATTGTCTTGTTACACAAGCATAGAATAATGTTTTGCATATACCATCAAAAGCTCCTCCTCCTGCCAATTTTGTAGGATTTAGGACTGGGTGAAAATTCAGTTTTTCTATAGTGAATTATTCAACTGCCTGATAGTATACATCTGCATGTGTTCTTACCTAGTGCAGATTGTACAATATAATTTGCATTCCTTTCTCGTTATTCACAGGCAAAACACATTGTTGGAATGTAATCTGCTCCCCATGTAGTCTGCAAAGTGTATATTGCGGAATAATCAAAGGGTTTTAGGCTTGTCTTTCTCTAAGCACACTAAACATCCCTCCAGCACCTTGTGACATGATCACAGTGGATACCTTATGAGATGTATAATCTGATACCATCTGTAGTGTTGGCATTTCCTCACATTAGCCAGAGAAATGAATACTGATCGGCACATGGAATGGGGCTAGTCTTTCACCTTAACGGGGAAAACCATACTGATGAAAATGTATTTGTATATTTAGCTAGACATTTGACATATTAGACATTACAGGCATGCCTGCAGAGATTTCTGAGCAACAAAATAAATAAAAATAATATTACACATTCTTGTTTGTAAGGCGCGTCTCCACCCCATCATTCTACCCGGACACTGAGGTCCAGCGCCAAGGGCCTTCTGGCAGTTCCCTCACTGTGAGAAGCCAAGTTACAGGGAACCAGGAAGAAGGCCTTCTTGGTGGTGGCACCGGCCCTGTGGTACGCCCTCCCACCAAATGTCAAAGAGAACAACTACTACCAAACTTTTAGAAGACATCTGAAGGCAGCCCTGTTTAGGGAAGCTTTTAATGTTTGATGTATTACTGTATTTTAATATTTGGTTGGAAGCTGCCCAGAGTGGCTGGGGAAGCCCAGCCAGATGGGTGGGGTATAAATAAAAAGTTGTTGTTGTTGTTGTTGTTTTATTACACGAAAAGGAACACAATTCAATGGGGTACTTCCCAGCACAAGCCCCAATAAAATGAACGAAATTGGCATAGAAGTACCATGTTCCTTGTGTAGCTCGCATTCAGTTCAATGGGCCGTGCCCAGGAGACTTTCCCAGTCGAGTGTGTCCAGTACTCAGGGCCATCCCTACCATTAGGCAGAAGGAGGCAGGTGCCCCAGGTGGCAGATGCTGGAGGCCAGCAGTCTATCGACCATTCCCCAAACTAATCTTTAATGCTGAGGATTTATGAATAATAAAAGCCTGGATATTTCCCCATGGAGTTAAAAAAGAAGACAGTACTGTGCAAAGAAAAGGCTCAAGCGTAGTCCTAACCACAGAATGGGAATCAGAGAAAATAACAATTTAATACAGAGCTAACCTCACCCTTTGGGTGGAGAGCTTTTTTGTAAAGTCTCTCATTTGCTGACAATGAGATAATAAATGCCTTCGATCCTAATGCTGTGGTTTCCTGCTATTGACTCATTTTACTGGGCTTCCACGATAGTCTCTCAGCTATCCTATGATAACTTGCTAAAACCTGCTGGCTAATCCTCTTTTTGAAAGCATCTCATTGTGCCTGAATCCTAGGCAACTGCAACCAGTTTTCTATTGCAAAACGCATGTAAAGGATGATAACTGAAAAGAGACCAGATCCTCTGGATGACATACTTAGGACACTAAAAGGGTGAGGTCCAATTACACGTTCCAAATCTGGATTAATCAGTAAATTGAGGATAAAAGTTCCAGGTTGTGTTTCTTCCTGTGGTTTTACCAGAATTATCCCAGTGAAGGAAAGGGGATCAATCCAGGCACTTTGAATATTCCTTGAGGTCACCACTAAGCAGATGTGGGGACTTTAGCAACATTTCCAGCTTCTGGCTAAATGAAATACAGTAGCCTCTCCAGCTTCACAGCTGAAGCCCCTCTTCATCAGCTTGGTTGGTGTGGGTGGACAATGTTTGCATGCTCCCCGCCACCACATGAAACAAAACTCCCTGCACATTCAAAATTGGAGAGAAGGCTAGAAATTTCTCCTTAGCATGCAATCTTTCCTCAGGACAATTTTAGACAGGGGAGCATGCAAACAAGTCAATCCCAAGGCAGCTCTCTGAAGTAGTACACGTCAGTATGATGCCCACTATGCTAGCCAGCTGATCATATGATGGGACGCGGGTGGCGCTGTGGTCTAAACCACAGAGCCTAGGGCTTGCCGATCAGAAGATCGGCAGTTCGAATCCCCGCGACGGGGTGAGCTCCTGTCACTCAGTCCCTGCTCCTGCCAACCTAGCAGTTCGAAAGCACATCAAAGTGCAAGTAGATAAATAGGTACCGTTCCAGCGGGAAGGTAAACGGCATTTCCGTGTGCTGCTCTGGTTCGCCAGAAGCAGCTTAGACGTGCTGGCCACATGACCCGGAAGCTGTACGCTGGCTCCCTTGGCCAGTAAAGCGAGATGAGCACTGCAACCCCAGAGTTGTTCGCAACTGGACCTAACGGTCAGAGGTCCCTTTACCTTACCACTGCAGCGGGAAGGTAAACGGCATTTCCGTGTGCTCTGGTTTCCATTATGGTGTTTCATTACACCAGAAGCAGTTTACTCATGCTGGCCACATGACCCGGAAAGCTGCAAACGCCAGCTCCCTTGGCCTGAAAGCGAGATGAGCGCTGCAACCCCATAGTCGCCTTTGACTGGACTTAACCATCCAGGGGTCCTTTACCTTTTTACCTGTACTTTATGAGCTCAGCTCTCTGAACTACCAAGATTCTTATCCTTGTGGATTTCAATTATTGGGCCAAATCCTCTGTTTGGTTAGAACACCACAGAGGGAAAATACTAACAGTACGATGAGATTTAGAACATTTGAATGCCTACAAGCACATTGCATCCTTCTGCTGACTTTTTGATTTTGTGACTGCTTCATTCTCGGTCCAAGCCCTTAAATCAGGCCCTTCCTTTTGCTCATGGTACAAAATACTTTTAAACATTCTACACAGTGCTCTCCAATGGCTAAGCCAAGTAAAAAAAAAAAGAGCTTTGCTTCATTTTATAGACCCATACCATCGCCTCAGCCATTCTAAATGCAGAGCTCGTGTCCATCAGTCTTCTTCCAGATTTGATTTGGTTTCAACAGAGGAGTGGCGTCTGGTCATCAACATTAGTAGCCAGAGCATTTGTAATCTAGATGAAAGCTTCCCGCCACCTTGGCCGCTCTGAATTCCTAGGTCAACTTTTAAATTATGAATGAATATATTCCTCTCCTAGGCTGTGTAGACGCTGGCAGGTTAAAATGCAGCTAGGTTGTTCTTTTTCTCAATTCAGATCAAAGCTGTTGTTGTTGTTTAGTCATTTAGTCGTGTCTGACTCTTCGTGGCCCAATGGACCAGAACACGCTAGGCACTCCTGTCTCCCACTGCCTCCCACATTTTGGTCAAACTTTGAGAACACTGTCCAACCATCTCATCCTCTGTCGTCCCCTTCTCCTTGTGCCCTCAATCTTTCCCAACGTCAGGGTCTTTTCCAGGAAGTCTTCTCTTCTCATGAGGTGGCCAAAGTATTGGAGCCTCAGCTTCAGGATCTGTCCTTCCAGTGAGCACTCAGGGCTGCTCTTCTTGCAGTCCATGGGACTCTCAAGAGTCTCCTCCAGCACTATAATTCAAAAGCATCAATTCTTCGGTGATCAGCCTTCTTTATGGTCCAGCTCTCACTTCCATACATCACTACTGGGAAAACCATAGCTTTAACTATACGGACCTTTGTCGGCAAGGTGGTGTATCTGCTTTTTAAGATGCCGTCTAGGTTTGTCATTGCTTTTCTCCCAAGAAGCAGGCGTCTTTTAATTTCATGACTGCTGTCACCATCTGCAGTGATCATGGAACCGAGGAAAGTAAAATCTCTCACTGCCTCCATTTCTTCCCCTTCTATTTGCCAGGAGGTGATGGGCCCAGTGGCCATGATCTTAGTTTTTTTTTATGTTGAGCTTCAGACCATATTTTGCGCTCTCCTCTTTCACAAAAGACTTTGATTGCAGATTCTATTCCAACATCCCATTTTAATTTGATATCCATTTTTTCTCCTCGTGCCTTAACTACATCATAGGTTAATTCCACCAACTACCTTTGAGAAGTTTAACTACAGCTTTAATTTCGCCACATCTTCCTAAGAGGAATTGGAACCACTTTTATTATTACTTGAAGCATACCTCCGGTTGCAAATGTAAACATTAAAACTTCTTGTTGCTGCTTTTAGATGGGTCAGACAAAACCGTTGACTTGGGTTAGGAATTTTCTTCAGCCAAGTAAGCTGTGAAAATTCATGAAAGGAACAGCTTCCTATACGTTTGGAAGAGTCCCAAGCAGACCTGGTGTTTTCAATAGGGCTTGTTCCCTAGTCAGTATGTTTACGATTTCAGCCAAAAGTTTTAGATTACTGTAAGATGCTGGTCCCAGCATATCCCCAAAAGCAGCCAAAGTAAGGCTGTAAACAACAAACTCCAGGCAGGCATTCCCACTCATCTGATACTGCTGCTCTTGGCTGAACTGCTAAAATATTCTGTTACAGCCAGGTTGCTTAGAAATGCCAGAAGCTGAACATGTTCCTGGCAACTAGAAGGAGAAGAGGGAAAGGGAGGGTCATGCCACACCTTCTGCTGGTAATTTCAAGCATGCCCAAATTCTAGTTTATGGCGGATTTGGTATGCCTATAGGTATTTGTTTATGCAGAGTTTTCAGCATGATCATTAATGATGAGTTATTAATGTAAGAGTATTTTCTCCTAATGGATTAATGCAATTAATATTGTTAGCATTTAAGCTATGGTAGCTAGCTACCAGCAAAAGTAATTTAATTCCATAGCCTGAACTACTTTTCATAAATTGGTTGTAATGAAACTCATCACTGTTTAATTCCCATTACAGTCTTATTGATGTCTGACATGCTCCCTCTTAAGCCCCAATTTTCTTTTTCCAATGATGTACTGTTTCTCGATTGATTGTTTCGATGTTTCATTAATATATAATGCCTCAAGTGAAGAAATTGAAATAATGGTAATCTGTTCCCACTGTGCTCTAATGACATTTCGCTGCAGTTAAGCTGGTCGTGTTTTTTTATTATTATTTAGAAGAAAACATTGATATCTAAGTTTGGACAATCTAATGCATTTAGGGGGGGGGTCATGCCCCAAATAACATTTCAATTAAAATCTATTTGGGGTGGGCCCACAAAACTGCAGGAGGCGCCGAAGAGCTTACTGTGAATGTATGTAATGTTCGAACTTTTCAAAATGCCCCAAAGACTAGGATTATATTTAACATTCTCTAATTTACATATTTTTAAAGGCTGTAATACATATTTTAATGGAATTTCGAAATATCTCTCTTCAGACTGCTTCCATCGATCATCCCCTCCTGAGACCTACTGTGACAAATGTGACTGACAAGAATGACAATACGTTGTGATAGAATGAACAGCGAAACCCACCTCTATGGTAATCTTCCCCCCTCTTCCCTCTTTCAAATGGTGCATCTTGAAATTCTTGGATGCTTGGAAACAAATATCAAAAATTATTTGTTTGCTGAAATAAAGGCTCTGGCCAAATCATTTTAGCCTTACAGTCCTAACCCTGCCCTCCCCACACACAAAATAAGCAAAGATTTAAACAAGAACGTAGGGTGTGTTAAGATTCAGTGGTTTTGTTGCTGATTACTAATCATGGTTGATTAGTATTCGTGTTAATTTTTAGTTGACGTTTTCATTTTTTGTATGCAATTATTTCACTGTCATATGTTATATAATTCTACCCTGGAATCATATATGATGGAGGGTGAACAATGTTAAAGAAGACAGTGGTGATGATTATGTTAAACTGAATATATTTCAGCTAGTCAGAATATTTTTATTTATTATTTATTTAAATGGCAGCCTTTCCAAGCCCTCTTTGAATTCTTTCTTCAGGGGCAAAGAACTGACAGGCGGCTGGTTGGTTGGTTGGTTGGTTTTTACTCACAAAAATATTTTTGCTTGCACTTTCCATCAATCTTTTTGTCTTCCTCTGTTCTGATCTAGCTCCCGAAATCTCTCCATTTTAAAAAAAACAAAACCAAACCCCAGATAAAACAATAAAACTGAGAAAAATTCACAACCATACTTTTAAAACATGCCAAAGTTTTAAATAGTAAGGCAGAGTACAATTTTGTTCTACCACTCAACTCTAGCTTACTTTACTCTGGGTTAGGAGCGGGGGGGAGGAGCAAATATGCTTTGCCCATTGTTAGTAACATGGTTATATATACCTGACGACGCCCACATGTAGCTTCTGTTAGGTTACCTAAGAAAATGGAAATAGCTCAGAGAAGGGGAAGGGTGTGGGAAACAGTCCTCCTGAGGAATGAAGACAGGAAATGAATTTTAAAGTGGCTTGTGCAAGTGCTGCTTTTTGCAGGACAAAAAAATAAAAATAAAAATCCAGAATCTGGAGGCAGAATATAGGCAGATGCCTTGTACCATGGTGGACAGGCTAGTGCAGTCTCCTCCGGCTGTCAGGGTCTCAGGAAGAGAGTAAATGTTGGCATCGTGTACTACAATGTGGCACATTTGGATTTCTGAGTGAGTGGTGTGGGCGTCATCTCGTCTTGCCACTTCTCTCTCCCCCGCCCATTTATTTTATTTAATAAAAGATGCATTCTTTGCAGAAGTGTCTAAGTGGCTAGCATCCCCCTCCCCCAAAAGGCAGAAAGAAAGGGTGTGTGCACACACTTCGGTTTTTGAAGGGATTTGAGCAGTAAACGGCCTCAGTCCAGTATACCTGAAGGAGCATCTCCACCTCCATCGTTCTGCCCGGACACTGAGGTCCAGCGCCAAAAGCCTTCTGGCGGTTCCCTCGCTGCGAGAAGCTAAGTTACAGGGAACCAGGCAGAGGGCCTTCTCGGTAGTGGCACCCGCCCTGTGGAACGCCCTCCCACCAGATGTCAAAGAGAAAAATAACTATCAACTTTTAGAAGACATCTGAAGGCAGCCATGTTTAGGGAAGCTTTTAATGTTTAATAGGTTATTGTATTTTAGTGTTTTGTTGGAAGCCGCCCAGAGTGGCTGGGGAAACCCAGCCAGATGGGCGGGGTACAAATAATAAAGTATTATTATTATTATTATTATTATTATTATTATTATTATTATTATTATTATTCCTATCCAGAAGTGTTATCTTGAGCCTTGGAAAGCACGTAGAACCGAGTGTCACTCATTCAACTTCCTCCTTCAGTTTTAGGCGCTGTCCTCTTCCACGCCTCATGACCAAGAGGGCAGGGCGTGAGCGGGCTCAGGAGGTTTGTGGGTGCCAGAGGAAGACCTTAAGGGCACCCTTCTGCCCATGGGCACCCTGTTGGCAGCCCTTGCACTATTTGGAGAGAGAGAAAGTGGAGGTGCCAGAGATTGGACCATCAAGCCTCCCCAAATAAGTGCTTAAACTATGGGTTAGGCAAACTAAGGCCCGTGGCCCAATCGCCTTCTCAATCCGGCCCGCTGACTGTCTGAGAATCAGCGTGTTTTTACATGAGTGGAATGTGCCCTTTTATTTAAAATGCATCTCTGGGTTATTTGTGGGGCATAGGAATTTGTTCATCCCCCCAATATAGTCTGGCCCCCCACAAGGTCTGAGGGACAGTGGACCGGCCCGCTGCTGAAAAGGTTTGCTGACCCCTGGCTTAAACTTACGAATATTTGTTTACATGTAAGAGGGAGTATGCAAGGAAAAATGCTGGTGAAATAATGGGTTCTTCGGCCCTATTTCACTGTACAGTCAGCCAGCCCTCAACACCATTTTGGTGTTGTTTTAGCCAGTTGCAAAAACTTAACCTGAACTATTTGTTAAGAAGGTGCTTCTCTCTGGCGGCTCCATCTTAACTTTCCTGAAGCTGCTGGGTAGACCACTTGCCTTTATAACCCAGATTTCCTCCAGGAAATTCAATATGGCATACATGCTTCTCTCCCTTTCCATATTTTCCTCACAACAACCCTGTGAGGAAGGTTAGGCTGACAGTCAGCTTCAGGGCCAAGTGAGGCTTTGAACCTCCCAGGTCCTAGTTTCACACTCTACCCGCTAGGATGCACTGTCACCTGAGTTATTGGTAAGAGTATGCCGTTGCCCATCCCATGCCAATGGAAAGGCTTACAAAGCCACGGGCAATAGCTGACCCCAACTTCCAAGAGCGATGTGCACGTGGGGGGAAAAATCTTGTGTACCATCTTGAGGACTAGAAGCTCATGATTGCCTTTTGGAAAGAGCTATTGGGCATCGCCAAACGTGCGAGCGTGAGGAGGTGGGTGGGGAAGCAGGACTACACCTTCCGCCAGCCGTCGACGACGCCAGATCATTTCTGGCCACCCCGCAGGAATGTCCTCGCGTGTGGCTCCCTTCTCCGAAGGTGGATAAGCCTCTCTCTCCGCCGAGGGGCTGGGCGCTGCTGCTGCTGCTTCAGCAGCCGAGAGCTTTCCTTCCCCCCGATGGATGCCGTGCGCGCCACTTCTGCTCCGTGCCCAGAAACTGTCTCAGGCTTGCCCAGGACATTTCGGCGGCGCTTCGGGGCTGGCGAAGAATGCATGGAGGCAGCAGCGCGAGGCTGCGTCCGGATGGGGATCTGCTGGCCTCTCCGGAGCAGCAGCTGCTGCTGCTGAGCTAACCTCTCCCTGGGCAGGAGGAGGAGGAGGAGGAAGAAGAAGAAGAGGGGTAGGTCAGGTTAGTGGTGCCTGCTCCCCTCCCTCTCCTTTCCCTCCCCGAGCAAGAGCCATCCTCCCCGAGGCTGCGCTGCCTGCCTGCCTGTTTGGGCAGGGCAGATTTGGAGAGGCGCTTTGGCGAGGGCGCAGCCTCGCCGCTTTCCTGGAGAAGAGGGACCCTTGCGCTCTCCCCACCGCCTCACCTGCGCCTGCAGCTGCCGCGGGGCAGAGGCCTGGCTCCGGATCCAGGCTCCCCTGAGGCCACACACACACACGCCCCTCGGGACTCGTCTCCAGGAAGCCCCTCGGCGCACCCGGATAGGCGCCAAGGGGGTGCCACCACCCACGTCTCCAGGGCGCAGCGATCCCCCGCCGGGCTGGCCATGCTGGGGCTCCGGCGCGACCGGCTGCTCATCCTGCTGCTGCTGGGGGCGCTGCTGAGCGCCGATCTCTACTTCCACCTCTGGCCCCAAGTGCGCCGTCGCCTGGCCCGCGCCGGAGCGCACGGGCCGGGCTGCTCCTGCCCCGCTGAAGAAGCCGCCGCCGCCGCCGCCTGGCCCCCTAGCACCGAGCCCTGGACGCGGCTGCCGGAGCAGCGCAGCACCCAAACGGCCGGCTCCAAGCTGCGGAGGCTCTTCTCGCACCCGCTCTACAGCGCCCCCGAGGGGCCGGCCGAGAAGCTGCTCAGCGGGCAGGAGGCGCTGCGCTACTACCGACGCAAAGTGGCCCGCTGGAACAGGTGCGTAAGCCGGGCTGGACGGGGAGCAGACCTCGGTGGGGAGAGCGGGGTGGGGTGGGGGGCTTCGCCGGCTTCCCCGGGCGCCGCCGCCACGGATCCTCCCCCCGTTAGCATCGCCTTTCTTTTTCTACCAGTGCCCGGAACTCCTAAGCAGTGCGTGTTAATTTCGACCATAAGGACTAGAAACTTGCTGGTGTTGTTCAAAAGGGAAATGGAAAGGCCCTTTTGTCAGCCGGGGGTGGGCGAGGGGAATAAGAGTTCATTGCAATGTCAGTTCCGGAAGATTGGATTTTTTAACTTGGTTCTACTATTTGAGAGTAACATGTGCAACTTCTGGCTACAGAGAAGTGGCCTTCTTGAGCGCAGACCAGAAACTCCAATGGGCAAGAAGAGTTGCTGCTTCTCCACTGGCTCTGTGTCTTCTAAATGCCACTGAACTCAGTGAAGGCATGCATTGGATCCAAGTCTGTGTATGTTTCCATCCTTCCGCTTTAGCCCTTCCTTCGCCTCTTTATTCTGGGTGAAATTGCTTTATTGGCCTGCATAGCCCAACCCTGCTTTTTTAAAAAAAGAAAAAGAAAAGTTTCAGGCATAAAGGTCCACTATGTCAGTCTTGAAGCCCGATAACCTTTTCAGCTGATCCTCCTTATCTCCAGGCTGTGTAATGCTTCACCTGCTGATTTCTGCAGACTGTGTTGCTGTTAAAGATGTAGGGACAAGACAGATTGGCCTTTTTCTCATCAGTTGCCAACCTTACCACCACATACATACATACATACATACATACATGACAGAGAAAGAATGCTAAGATTTGCTCTCCTGAATGCAACCTAGGTAAAGGGACTCCTGACCGTTAGGTCCAGTCGTGGACGACTCTGGGGTTGCAGCGCTCATCTTGCTTTACTGGCCGAGGGAGCCGATGTACAGCTTCCGTGTCATGTGGCCAGCATGACTAAGCCGCTTCTGGCGAAACAGAGCAGCGCACAGAAATGCCATTTACCTTCCCACCGGAGCGGTACCTATTTATCTACTTGCACTGGTGTGCTTTCGAACTGCTAGGTTGGCAGGAGGAATGCAAGCTAGGCTGTGTTAAACACATTATACATTTAAAGCGTATTTCCCACCACTATCACCAAAGAATCCTGGGAGCTGCAGTTTGTGAAGGGTGCTGAGAATGATAGTTTGGGGGCAAACTACAGTTCCCGAGAATTCTTGGGGGATATGCTTCAAATGTATGGTGTGTACACAGCCCAGGGCTCAATGCAGATGCCAGGGTTCCCTGACCTTACAGCTGGACATTCTTGTATCTCATGCTCTTGGGGGGATGAGACTGCAACTTGCTACTTGCTGGAGTAAGCCCCACAGAACAGCAACTGCGACGTTCTGAGCAGATATGTGCAAGAGGATTGCACATTGTGATTCTCGCCCATCAGTTGGGAGGTTGCTTATCCTTCTCCCTGGCTGCTGGAAGAAATAATATGTGGCACTGAGTATGTTCACCAAACAGGGAAGGCCCCTCCGTAAGTTAAGCAAGGCTCAGTTCCTGAGGTTAAGAGGTCGTTTGTCTGGGTTGCGATGAGGATCTTAGTCACTACTGGAGTAGATCAAAACCAGTAGCTCAGGGCCAAGGCCCCATTTGCTGGAATATTTCGGGGCGATCAGAATTACAAGAGGAGAAAGCTGCTTTTGAAACTGGACAGCACAGAATGTTCCATGATTCTAAGCAGAATATCTGTCCTCCGGCGTAGAGCAAGTTTGGTAACATGATCTTTTAAAATGTGACAATTTCTGTGCTCCTTTAACTCCTTGCAAGAGGTTATGACAGAGCCAACGTGTTAAACAACTGCATACATTGGTAGGATTGACAGAAAACTTGTAGTAAAAAATCTGAACTATGGATTGACGAAGGATTTATAAAAATAGAGCTGTGATAGAGATACAGAGGGGGAAATCGTTACATTGAGATCCACAATTGGGAGGGGGGAGGGAAGTCAGAAGAGATTATATGCTTATGTATTTAATTCATTTGTTTATGCAAAATAGAAAATGCAAAAATAAAATTTATATATATATATAAAAGAAGAGCCAAAACATGTTCATTAGCATCAAGTGTAGTTAAGAAATACAGTGGTACCTTGGGTTAAGTACTTAATTCATTCCAAAGGCCCGTTCTTAACCTGAAACTGTTCTTAACTTGAAGCACCACTTTAGCTAATGGGGCCTCCCGCTGCCACCACGTCGTCGGAGCATGATTTCTGTTCTCATCCTGAAGCAAAGTTCTTAACCCGAGGTACTATTTCTAGGTTAGCGGAGTCTGTAACCTGAAGCGCATGTAACCTGAAGTGTCTATATCCCAAGGTACCACTGTAAGCACTAAAGGGAGAAGGAAATGGGGGTGCAGTCCTATCTGAGGAAACCTGGATCCTTGCTCATTGCAAATAATTTGCACAACCACTCTGCTATGGCTCTTCCCATCAAATTAATTCATCAAACGCCACAGCTGTAATATTTGGTAGCTCTTTGTATATTTGATTACAGCTGATTATTGAGGGTAAGGCACAGTTTATGTGAATTCTCCCTTCCTCAAACACAGTGGTACCTCGGGTTACATATGCTTCAGGTTACAGACTCCGCTAACCCAGAAATAGTACCTCGGGTTAAGAACTTTGCTTCAGGATGAGAACAGAAATTGTGCTCCGGCGGCTTGCCAGCAGCTAGAGGCCCCATTAGCTAAAGTGGTGCTTCAGGTTAAGAACAGTTTCAGGTTAAGAACGGACCTCCGGAACGAATTAACTACTTAACCTGAGGTACCACTGTATTTCATGCAGTACTTGACCAGGAGCACTGGTGGAGGAAGAGGAGTGCGGAGGGAGCGCACTGCCTCCACCCCAGCAGCGCGATCCCAGTGGGGTGCCATCACGCCCCCCCGCCAGCGCTGGGTGCCACGCCTCCACAGGCGGCGTGCCATGCCCCCAGGACGCGCACCAGCCCTGCCCCCACCTGCTCTCCACCCCCCGCCCCCCAGTGCCAGAGCATGAAGCTCCACCACTGACCAGGAGATCACAGTTCATAAACTAAATGTCAGAACCTAATTGGAGCTCACTGGTTCAGGCCCCTGGCCCATCTAGGCCCCAGCATCCTATTCCCACAGTGGCCAACCAGAAGCCTGTGGGGAAACGCACAAGCCGGACTTGAACGCAACAGAACACTCTCTTCCTGGATTTTAGCAACTGCTTTTCAGAAGCATTACAAGCTCCGATGGTGGAGGCAGAGTTTATCCCCCGTGCCTTGTAGCCATTGGTAGCCATCCCCTCTGGGAATTTGTCCAGTAGTGGCACTGTGGGTTAAACCACGGAGCCTAGGACTTGCCGATCAGAAGGTCGGTGGTTCGAATCCCCGCAACGGGGTGAGCTCCCGTTGCTCAGTCCCTGCTCCTGCCAACCTAGCAGTTTGAAAGCACGTCAAAGTGCAAGTAGATAAATAGGTACTGCTCCGGCGGGAAGGTAAACGGCGTTTCCATGCACTGCTCTGGTTCACCAGAAGCGGCTTAGTCATGCTGGCCACATGACCCGGAAGCTGTACGCCAGCTCCCTCGGCCAATAAAGCGAGATGAGCGTCGCAACCCCAGAGTCGGTCACGACTGGACCTAATGGTCAGGGGTCCCTTTACCTTTACCTCTTTTAAAGCCATCCAAGTTGATGGCCATCACTGCGAATTCCATAATTTAACCGTGCACCGTGTAATTCCTTCCTTTTATCTTTCTACATTCAGCTTCATTAGATATCCTTGAGTTCTAGTGTTATGCGAGAGGAAGAAGAACTTTTCCCTATCCATTCTCTCTCCACGCTTCCCACGAATTCTTCCCTTATCCCAGATTTCATGCAGTATTTGATCACGGTTCATAAACTAAGGGGGAGAAATAGCTTTTTTTTTTACATCTCCGTCTTATTCACTGTTACTGGGAAGTAAGGCATGCTGATTCCTTTGGCACATACGGAAAGGTAAAGCTGTTAAAAACTGCAGCCTTAGTCTTTTAAAATGCACACTGTACAAAAAAATAATTGGGGAGTGCGTTGAGCAACCGTGCCCTTTCTAAATGCTGCGATTGAGCTTTGTTTAGTCTTTAAACTTATAACAGGGTCACTTTTATCCTGCAGGAAAAAGTCGAGCTGAAAGCCTTGGCGCCGGAGCCAAAAATCTTTATCACAAACCTGCCACCGTGTCTATTTTGTGCTTAGTCCCTAATCGGTGCAGCTTACGTGTCACCGGAAAAGGAAAACAAAGTAATAATGTAAGAACAAGAACTGGTCTGAGCTCGAAGGAGCATAATAAGAGTGTGTGACCTTGCTTTGGTTCAATGGGACAACTGTACTTCTCTTTGAACCACTGAGACGTGACTATAGAGATAAATAAGCCTGTCACCTTAGATCAAAAGCAAGCATGATGCAAGCACAGCTCTTTGGTCTCTTGAAACTTTTGCAAATAACAGCGGTGGTGATGGTGGGAGAGAAATATGTTTTTTTCCTAACGGTGCAAATAGCAGCTTGGGGGTATGTGAAAGATTTTAATGTGGAGAATGGGGGCGAAGACAGTCTTCTTCTTCTTCTTCTTCTTCTTCTTCTTTGATGATCACTTGTAGCCAAGTAAGATTGTCTTCCATAAACACGGTTTTAACAGTGAGTCCGTAAGTGACTGTGGAGGCCAATTCTGGATCCACACGTCCTTCCACAGCGGGGACATTGGTTTCCGGGCGGGAGTTGATCACAGTGTGGATTTGCCAAGCGTGCCTTCCTCTTATTTATTTATTTTTAAAATAATTTTTATTAAATGGTTTTATGTTACAAAAAACAATACAGCCATACTACCACTAAATATAACTAAAAAATAAAAATTACATACATCGATATTTAGTTTGTTATTTGTTATTTACCATCTTGTTTCCTCCCAAACATTGCATACAACAACACACATGTGTGCAGACATCCACACCCACACCCGCACAGAAAATGATAATAATGAAAGTAAATATTTTTCCCCTTGTATCTTCCCAAATCTTTTCTTCAACTTTGACTTCCTGTCAAGTCCCTTTGCATATGTTTTATCTGATATTTGAATGTACACAAAACAATAAACCTTTCTATATAATTTTTTCTAAGCGTGCCTTCATCTTAGTGTGTTTCTCCCTTGCATCCTGACCTGGGGTGGTGTTACTCAGGGTAGACCCATTGCAATGAAAGAACCTGACTTAGTCACTTAGTGGGTATTCCCTGAGTAAAACATAACTCAGTATTGGCCCGGCCAGTTAGCAACACTATTCTGAATGCATGCATGCACCTGTTTTTCTTTGTTTGTACTGCTGTCCTGAGAATTCTCAAACACTTGATGTCCTCTGCGCTCAGTCACTCCCACACTGGGATGCCATCAGGAATGCTTCTTGCCACTTGTGTGCAAGACCTTTCTGCCCGCTCAGCTCCCATCGCCACCTGCCACCCATTTGCCTCTCCTACCAGCAGGCAGGCCAGCCACCTGCCCCACTGGAAAATGGCATTGAGAGCCAGGAGGCAAGCTGGGAAAAGAGGACAGTGCCCAGCTGGGGGACAAATAGCTGCTTAGGGAGGGAAAGAGGGAGGCACCAACTTGCAGAAAATATTGGGGGTGGGTGGATCCCCTAACTATTTTATCGGGGGAGCGGAAGAAATCAGGGCCCCACAAAATTGGCACCTATGCACTGAAACTGCCTTGCCCAGTCTGGTTGATGGTTATTTTGGGGGAGGTCGATTTTGGGGGTGGGGGAAAGTATGATTTCATTTGTTCTTGATCTCTCAGCGGCTTTTGATACTGTTGCCCATGGCATCCTTCTGGAGGGTCTCAGGCAGGTGGGGGATTGGAGGCACTCTCTGACCGTGAATCTGCTCCTACTTTTGGGGCCATTTCCGGAAAGTAGTTATGGGTGGCTGCCGCTAAGCACCATGGGAGTTGTCCTGGGTGTCCTGCATCTTGTCTCCTGTACTGTTTAACATCTTAGGGTGAAGGGGCAAGTAATTAATATATATTTTTATTATTTTATTTATATTTATATTTATAAATATTTTATTGTTATTATTCTAATTTATTTATTTTTCATATTAAAGTTTTACAATCACGTATCCAACATACAACATAAAAACAAGATTCCAAAGAATCTCCTCCCCTTTGTGGGTCCATTTCCTCCTGCATCTTTTACGATAATCCAAACCTTCCTTTTCTTTTCCCCACTTAATTTATTTATTATTAATGTTGCAATACATATATGAAATCTTTACATATTGATACTGTCAGAGCTGCTACCAGGTCCCAGCTCACATAGGACCACGCCACACAGCGTCCACTTTAAAAGAGTCTTTATTGAGTTACAGGTTTCATTTCCGAACTGCAGCGTGCAGCTCTACACCTTCTGCTCTAGGTCGGCGAAGACCCGTCTGAGTCCCCGCCTCTTGCACACCAGCTTAATACCCTAGCCTTGCTCCACCTCCTTCGCCTCTCCCTACGTCTCTGGGTCCTTCTGCCCCCCTGGGCCTCCTCCCTTCTACTCTCCTCTGACGCTGACCCCCCTGATCCTTCTGCCTCCTTGCGGCGGGCTTTAGGACCTGGCTCACTCTCCGGGCTGCTTACTGCTCCAGCTTCCGCTGCATTTGAACTTGGCGCGCGCGCCCAACTCTCTACTTTCCTCTTAACCGTTGCCTCGCTCTCTGAGGAGGGCGTGACCACCCCTGACTCGTGCCCTCCCTCCTGCTGACAGCCTCCGGAACCCGATGCCTGGCTACCTTCCTCCCTGCTGCTCTCAGTCTTGAGCGTGGGTCCCGACTTCCAGCTGCTGCCGCCCTCAGTTATGAGCGTGGGTCCCGACTTCCAGCTGCTGCTCTCTGAATCTCCTCTGTTCCCTTCCTCCTGGGGTGTCCCCCCGGATCCCCCCCTTGCTCTGCTCACTGGGGCTCCCTTTTGGGAGTCCTCTGACTCACTGCTTAGGCTTGGAGATCTCGGGTCGTCATCATCACTCATTCTCCCTTCGGCTTCCTCCCCCTCGCTCTCTGTTTCCACCCTTCTCTGCGTCTCTGCTTCTGAACCCCTGACATCCATCCCCCCCTCGAAGCCCCCCCTTCCCCCCTCCCCGCTGTCAGGTGTGGGTGCTGGGCGCTCCATCATCATGGGAGGGAATGCTGGATACAGGTCGCTCCCCGTGGGTGGCCGCCAACTGAAGACCTCCGAGTCTTCCCCCTCGCGGTCGTCGACGTTGACTTGTTGCTCTTCCATCTCTGTACCGCCGTGCTCGAACCCGAGGTCCTCCCCGAACACGTCCATGTCAGTCTCTGCGTCGGTCGCTCGACCTGGCATCTCCAGCCACTTCCTGCGCCATCGCTCCTCTGGTCGATCGTCCCACCAATACGAGTTGCCTGATGCCGAACCTGCCGGTGAACCTTCTGGGGAACGGGTGCTCCGTGCGGGTTCCCCTTCTGAGTCGAATCCATGGAACGTGCTGGAAGAAAGTGTGGGTGTGAACAACCAGTCGTCGAAGAAGCTCGCTGGCATGGGTTTGTGTGGGAAGAGGGCATGAAACTCGTCCTTGAGCAGGGGTTCCTCCAAAGCGTAGTCTGGTACCCAGCTATTGGCGCTGGCCCGGGTGCCCTCTCTGGCTAAGAGGTATTCGACTCCCTCTTCCCCCCATCTGGAGTCCAAAATCTCCGTGACCTCGTTGATGTGGTCCTGGTGCTTCACCTCCCGCGTCTCCGTCCGTTCCCGGAGCGGACTTGGCGCCGTCCCTGGCTCCTGGAACCTGTGAGGTGCCTTGTAGGGAGTGAGCACCGACCTGTGGAACACCGGATGCATTCTGGAACCCTCCGGCAGCGCCAGTCGGAAGGCTACCGGGTTGATCTGCGCTTCGACTTGGTACGGACCGATCTGCTTGTGCCCCAACTTCTTCTTGGCAAGCGACCTGGTCGGCACTGCGTGGGCTGCCAACCAGACCCAGTCTCCCACTTGGATCACTTCGCCAACCCGCCTGTGCTTGTCAGCTTGCACCTTGTAGGCGTGCTTAGCTAGCTCCAGCTGCCGTCTGAGTTGATCGTGGACCGCCTGCAGCTCTGACGCGAACGCGTCCGCCGTCTGTGGTTCTCCTTCCCCCACTCTCACCAGTCCCGGGAAGGTTCTGGGATTCCTCCCATTGTTGGCAAAGAACGGCGTCACTCCTGTGGACACGTGCTTCGTGTTGTTGTAAGCGAACTCGGCTAGCGGCAGGTAATCCACCCACGTCGCAGGCTGTTGATTGGCATAGCATCTCAGGTACTGCTGCATGATGGCATTGACCCTCTCTGCTTGCCCGTTGGTCTGCGGGTGTCTTGCTGATGCCAGATTGACCTTGACATTTAGAAAACCCATCAGCTTCTGCCAGAAAGACGAGATGAACTGGCGTCCGCGGTCGGACAGGATAGACCGTGGCAGGCCATGCACTTTGAACACGTGATCTATGAACAGTTTGGCGGTTTGTTCCGCCGTGGCCACCTTCGCACACGGAATGAAATGTGCCATCTTGGTGAACAAGTCCACCACCACTAGCACAGCTGTCTTGCCTCTCGAGTTGGGTAAATCCGTCACAAAGTCCAGGGCCACCCTCTCCCACGGTTCAAACGGTGTTTGCAGCGGTTCTAACAGTCCCGCCGGTGGTCTGTGTACCGGCTTGGCCCTCTGGCAGGTGTCGCACCTCGCGACGTAGTCCGCGACCTCTCCTCTCAGCCTGGGCCACCAGAAGTCTCTCGCGACTAATTCCATCGTTTTCTCTGTGCCAAAGTGACCGGCCGTGGGTGCGTCGTGCAACTGTTGCAGTACCTTGGCGCGAAGGTCGTCTCCTGGTACATAGACAGCCCCTTTGCGTAGGAGCAAGCCGTCCCGCACCTGGAACTCGTCCGTGGTAGCCGTGCCTCTGAGCAGTTCCGCCATCTTGTCTTGCGCGAATGAGTCGTCCCGCAATGCACGTCGCACCGCATCCAGGTCTACTGTAGCTGAGGCACACGCCCACGCCGTCGGTGCGAAGATGTGCATGGCCGCCGCTGGCGTCACCTCTTCTAGGTATTGCGGTTTTCGGGACAGTGCATCCGCCATGATGTTGGTGTCGCCTGGGACGTACTCTATTCGGAAATTGAAGTCAGCAAAGAACTCCGCCCAACGTATCTGCCTCTGGTTCAGGAACTGAGCCGTGCGCCAGTGCTCCAGATTCTTGTGGTCCGTGCAGACCTGCACCGTGTGCTTGGCGCCGATTAGGAAGTGCCTCCACGCCTTGAAAGCTGCATGAATGGCCAGCAACTCCCTGTCCCAGATGGTGTAGTTCTGCTCCGACTTGCTGAGCTTTCTGGAGTAGAACGCTCCCGGCCGCCACACCCCCTGCGGGTCTCGCTGCAGCAGGACAGCTCCCACGGCTCTGTCTGACGCGTCTGTCTCTACCCTCAACGGTTTACTGGGGTCGATATGCAGCAGTTGCTTCTCCGATGCGAAGAGATGCTTGAGCGCTTGAAAGGACTGTTCCGCCTGCTCCGTCCAGATGAATTTCTTTTTTTTGGAGCTGAGCGTGTCCGTAATTGCTGCCGTCTGCATCGCGAACCCCTTGATAAACTTGCGATAGAAGTTGGCGAAGCCGACAAACCGCTGGACCTCCTTCCGGTTGCGCGGGCTTTTCCAATCCAATACCGCACGAACCTTGGTGCTGTCCATGGCTATCCCCTTGTCCGACAACTTGTATCCCAGGAAATCCACCTCCGTCGTGTCGAACTGGCACTTCTCCAGCTTGGCGTACAGTCTATGTTGTTGCAACCTGCTGAGCACCTCCCTCACGTCTCGGTCGTGAGCTTGCTGCGAGTCAGAGAAAATCAGGATGTCATCCAGGAAGCAGACGCATGTCTTGTAGAGGAGTCCCTCCAACACGTGATGCATAAAAGCTTGAAAACAGTGAGAGCCATTTTGTAATCCAAAGGGCATAACTCTGTATTCGTAGGTGCCCAGCGGTGTGAACATGGCCGTCTTCCACTCATCGCCCTCCCGCATGCGGATGAGATTGTACGCCCCTCGCAGGTCCAACTTGGTGAACACGCGTCCCTTGCGCACCGTCGCGAGGAGGTCGTCAATCCTGGGCATGGGGTAATCAGACGGTTTGGTCATCTGGTTCAAAAGGCGGTAGTCCACAACTAGTCTTTTTTGGGGCGTGTCTTTCTTTTTCACGAAGAAAACGGGACTGCCCCCCACTGCCTTGGACTCTCTGATGAAGCCACGCTCCAGATTATGCTCGATGAACTGTTTGAGTTCCTGCATTTCATCTTCAGACATGGAGTATAGCCGCCCCTTCGGCAGCGTCGCCCCCGGTAGGAGGTCAATCTTGCAGTCATATGGCCGGTGAGGGGGTAGCTTGTCCGCCTCCTTCTCGCAGAAGACCTCCAAAAAGCTCGCGTATTTGTGGGGGACCGCTTGCAACGTTCCCAACTGCAGTTGTGATTCCTCCTCCTCTCCCTCCCGTCGGGGCAGGATGCAGTGTTCTGCGCAATAAGAGGAGCCGAAGATCAGTTGTCTCTGGTACCAAGCCAGTGTCGGACTGTGCCTGTCCAGCCAACTCATGCCCAACACAATGGGCGTGTCCGACAGTTGGGTGACATTAAAACTGATGACTTCCCTGTGGTTGCCAAGGCGCATCACCATCGGTGGCGTCTGCTTCACCACCTGCCCCCCTAGCAACTCTCTGCCATCCACTGTGACGACTTGCAGGGGCAGAGTGGCAGGCAATAGCTGTATAGCGTGCTGCTCCACAAAGCTCTGCGCTATAAAGTCTGCGTTGCTTCCAGAATCCACAGAAAGCGGCACTTCGATAGTGACGCCGTCGGGTAGCTGGAGAGATGCTGTGAGCTGCACTACTGGTTTGGGTGGGAGGGGATCCGTGGGTTGCAAGATTGCTGGGGACTGCTTCACAGATGCGTCTGGCTGGGCCCCAGTGCCTCCGTCTCCAGCCAGACATCGTCGTTTCCCTGCTGTGGTTCTCCTTGCTGCGTTGCTGCAGTCACCATTGCTGAGGCTGCAGTGTGCTTGTGGAGCCTCCGGGGACACTCCTTCGCCAAATGGCCTGGATCCTCGCAGATGTAACACTTCCTGTTCCCTCTAGGAGGCTTCGCTTTCACTGCTGCCGGTGCTAGGGCTCTGGCTGCTGACTGAGCCCTTGCACCTCCAACCTCCATCGGTTCCCCTCCCCCTCCTGGCGGAGGTGTGGATTGCGCACGCGCTGCTTCCCTCGGAACGAAAGAGAAAGTTCTCGCTGCTTCGCGCCCTCCACGTCCTTCATCTCTGCACCATGGACGTTCTTCCAGCCTCACCCCCACAGTCAGCGCCCTTTGGACCACCTCCTGCGTGCTTCGGGGCCTCTCCCCCCTTGCAATTTCATCCTTAACCGCTGAACTTAGACCCTCCCAGAAGAGGTCTCTGACAGGGGGCGAATCCCGATCCCATTCTAAAGCACTGACCAGCGCAAAAAATCGGGCGTGATACTGCCGGACGCTCGCCCTCCCTTGTTTTAGTCCATGAATCTCCCGTCTGGCAAGATCCACATCAATAGTAGACAAAAAACACGCATCCATCGCTTTGATAAAGGCATCTGCATTCTGAAGCGCCGGATCTTTATCCCTCCACAAATTGCGCAGCCAGGCTTTGGCATCCCCATGCAAATGGGACAATATGAACCCCACCTTCTCTTCCTCATCTCTAAAGTCTTTTGCCAGCAGTTGCAGTGCGCACATTACGTCTGCTCTAAAATTAGGGTACTGTTGCAAAGTCCCATCGAAGTGAGCCACAAGCCCTCCTGCTCTCCGTGCCAATCCCACGCCCTCCGGTCTGGGTCCCGGTTGCCCTTGCTTAACAAGCATTTCAAACCTGGCGTGTAGGTCTCTGTAGGCGGCTGTAGTCTCCTCCTCCCGTTTCTTGGAAGCCAATACCTCTGAGGACAACTGGGTCACTGCCTCTTGCAGCGCGGAGATCCTCTGTTCTTCCGTCATCTTGCTAACCTTTGTGAGCTCGCTTACAGACACCCCTCTTCCTCCCCTAGCGGCTTCTGCTCCCGCTGCGAGGTTTCAGGTTTCTGAAGCTTTGAAGTGACGGGTCTTACTGTCAGAGCTGCTACCAGGTCCCAGCTCACATAGGACCACGCCACACAGCGTCCACTTTAAAAGAGTCTTTATTGAGTTACAGGTTTCATTTCCGAACTGCAGCGTGCAGCTCTACACCTTCTGCTCTAGGTCGGCGAAGACCCGTCTGAGTCCCCGCCTCTTGCACACCAGCTTAATACCCTAGCCTTGCTCCACCTCCTTCGCCTCTCCCTACGTCTCTGGGTCCTTCTGCCCCCCTGGGCCTCCTCCCTTCTACTCTCCTCTGACGCTGACCCCCCTGATCCTTCTGCCTCCTTGCGGCGGGCTTTAGGACCTGGCTCACTCTCCGGGCTGCTTACTGCTCCAGCTTCCGCTGCATTTGAACTTGGCGCGCGCGCCCAACTCTCTACTTTCCTCTTAACCGTTGCCTCGCTCTCTGAGGAGGGCGTGACCACCCCTGACTCGTGCCCTCCCTCCTGCTGACAGCCTCCGGAACCCGATGCCTGGCTACCTTCCTCCCTGCTGCTCTCAGTCTTGAGCGTGGGTCCCGACTTCCAGCTGCTGCCGCCCTCAGTTATGAGCGTGGGTCCCGACTTCCAGCTGCTGCTCTCTGAATCTCCTCTGTTCCCTTCCTCCTGGGGTGTCCCCCCGGATCCCCCCCTTGCTCTGCTCACTGGGGCTCCCTTTTGGGAGTCCTCTGACTCACTGCTTAGGCTTGGAGATCTCGGGTCGTCATCATCACTCATTCTCCCTTCGGCTTCCTCCCCCTCGCTCTCTGTTTCCACCCTTCTCTGCGTCTCTGCTTCTGAACCCCTGACAGATACATATACATTATGTTCGTAAATTCACATTTTCACATTTCATTATGTACCAACATTTACCCATTTCTTATTTCTTGCCCTGTGTCTTCCCTCCACCTGTACGTGACTTCCTTGTTATTATTTTGTGACTTTATTATTGAGATTGTAATTTTGTATCTTAATAATTAAACATTCAATCTTATATATCTGCTTAGTTTAACTTAACTTAACTTAACTTTGTGAAATCAGTCTATCTAAACATTTTACATCTTTTACATAATCCAAACCTTTTACATCTCCATTATGTTCAAAATTCACCTTGAAGCTACAAGCGAAATTCCAATCCTACGAACGATTTTAGCTGTTTACAATGGTTTTTAAGATAAATTATAATTGTTCCCCATTCCTTATTAAAATTTTGGTCACCTAGAATTGGCCCAGAGATGGAAAGAAGATAAAGTCCCTACCAGAGAAGAATGGCAGATTAAGTTGATTCTTCCGGTCATTGTAGCCATCTCTGGGCCAATAACATCCACGCAGCTGTGGTCACATACATAAATAGTCTTTTCTGCTCCCTTGGGATTTCGGCACCTAGAATTCCTAAAAGAAAGGCAGGGGCAGGTAATTAATAAATCAACAGTGATTAATTTAGCTAGTTGTTGAACTGAAATTTTATTAAAAATTAATTAATTAATTGATTTAATCATCATCATAACTAAGAGTTAGCTTTGTGCGGCAAGCTACTTTCTGTGCCCATCCACATACCCCTCTTGGTTGGTGTTCAGCCCCTGGGCCTAAAATTCCCTACCCCTGCTCTATGGAGACCTTGTGAAGTACACTGGCTGCCCCTTGCCACCAGCAAGCAAGAAAAGCCTTATAAGACTCCTGCTACAAATGCAAATACAAATGTGGCGCTGTGGTCTAAACCACAGAACCTAGAGCTTGCCGATCAGAAGGTTGGCGGTTCAAATCCCCGCGACGGGGTGAGGTTTCATTGCTCAGTCCCTGCTCCTGCCGACCTAGCAGTTTGAAAGCACGTCAAAGTGCAAGTAGATAAATAGGTACGGCTCTGGCGGGAAGGTAAACGGCGTTTCCGTGCACTGCTCTGGTTCACCAGAAGCCGCTTAGTCATGCTGGCAACATGACCCGGAAGCTTTCTGCGGACAAAATGCCGGCTCCCTTGGCCTATAGAGCGAGATGAGCACCACAACCCCAGAGTCGTCCACGACTGGACCTAATTGTCAGAGGTACCTTTACCTTTACCTTTTTTACAAATGCCTCTGGGCAGGTTTTCGAAAGCTATGGCTTTACAAAGGAACAGGGGGCAGTCCCATTGGCAACAGTGGGCTAGCTGAAGCCCGGAGCAGCTCTGACAGGTTTTGCGGGAGAAGCAAAGGGGAGATTGCAAGCTGGGAGAGGTGAGGCAAAACTGAAGGGAAGGCATGGGAAAGAAATGAATGCAGGAGGAAAGAATGTCCCAGAGAACTACAATTAGCCAATTAGGTTGGTGTCGTGGAAACTCCTCTTGCTGGCGGTGAGCAGAAATTGCTTGCCATTGATGGATTGCTTGTCCCCGTGTCAGAAAGTTACTGACATCTTGTTCTTTCCGAACGAGTGTTAACTGGAGCATGGAGGAGCTCACACTGTTTTGCAATGGAGAAAAAAGGGGGCAGCAGTCTTTAGCCTCTAAATTAATGGATACACGTCCGTAATATAAAAGCTGGTACACTGGAAGACGTTTTTTTGTGCCAGGGAAAACACTCACAAAACAGCGCTGTGTTTTTAGGCTAATGGAAGTCTCTTGGCTGCTTAGGTCTGAATTAGACCCGGGATGATTTCCAGAATCCTGATTTCTTCACCAGGCGTTGAAATGTGTTCATTTCTAGAGAGTGCCTGTTTTATACTTAGCTCGTATGTGGTCAAAAGCCAAACATCTTCCTTCAGCAATGGTTGGCCGGACTTCAGAGACATATTAAACGCAGGCTGTTTTAGGATTGCCATCTTCCTCCTCGCTCTTCCCCAACAGACGCTTTGTGCCTTTAATATCTGTGTGACAGGCAGATGTTCACTTAGGTGCAGACTTCCATGCAGTTACATAGGCGTCTGCCTATAGAATTTCTGCCCGTCACATAACAGTTAAATGCACAGAGGTTTCCGCCCCTACAGATATTGTCGGACTCCAGTTCTCTGGCCGATGGTCAGGGAGGATGCGTCCAACAGTACCTGGCAGACTAAAGGTTCCCTAACCCTGAACTAAATAAAGGAATAAGGGAAATGTCAAGAATTCCAAAATGCAAAGTATAATAATAATAAATTTTTATACCCCGCCCTCCCCAGCCAAGACCGGGCTCAGGGCGGCTAACAACCAATAATAAAAACAAGTTGATTAAAATACAATTTAAAAAACAAGATTAAAATACATTAAAACATTAGGATTCAGCCTCTTCACAGGATGAGAAAGGAAAAAGAAAGAGGGGGAGGGAATCAAACTGACTCTAAGCCAAAGGCCAGGTGGAACAACTCTGTCTTACAGGCACTGCAGAAAGAAATCAGATCCCGCAGGGCCCTGGTCTCATGAGACAGAGCGTTCCACCAGGCCGGAGCCAGTGTTGAGAAGGCCCTGGCTCTGGTTGAGCCTAATCTAACTTCCTTAGGGCCGGGACCTCTAGGGTGTTGCTATTTATGGACCTTAAGGTCCTCCGTAGGGCATACCAGGAGAGGCGGTCCCGTAGGTGTGTGTGGAATTGGCTCCATATCTAACATACTGTTATAGATTTGTGGGGGGGGTCCCCCAAACTCTATTAATTAATAAATGGTGGGTTTTGATTATTTGGGAGATGTATTCAAGCTGCAGAGGAATTCCTGGCAAAGCTAGGACCATTAAGAAACAATTCAGGGCCATTGAGAGCCATTGGCAATGCAAGAGAACTGTCGTTCCCCCCTTGCCTAAGACTGGGGTTTTGAGTGGTTGTTAGGGTAACTGGGTGTGGGGTGACAGGAAAAAAGAGGTTTTGGCAGAGTGTTCTGGGAAGAAGAAGGAAGAAAAAAGAGGGGTCCATGTTGGGCAGGCTGGCTGAAGGCAGGCTGCGGGAGATGCCTTGGACTCCATGGCTGCATTGCTGTGGAGGACGAGCCCCTATTGAAATGACCATGCTGTAAGCTCTGGACTCCCACCATGAAGGTGCAAAATGGGGGAATAAACCGTATTTCTTAATACATTACTACGGTGGTCTCCACTGTGTCTCAACCCTGGGTGAGTGTCTGGAATTCCCTGGGATCTTGCTATTGCTCAGCAGAGAGTGGGAGTGGCACCCAACTTTTGTAATGGTACAAATGTTCTGAGGTTCAAACTATCTTCAGTACTTACCATCGTCTTTGATTTGCAAGACTTTGGGATCTTTTCAGTCTGTGTGGAGCGGAAGCGTAGTTGAGAAAAGGAGCCTTTGATACAGCAGCAGCCCTGTAATGTCTTGGAGGGATTGTTGGCTGATGCAGCTTGTCAGGTGAGGCTGAGAGAAATTGCGCTGGCTGAAATTCTCCCCGCTGGACCATTATTGAAGAGAGAGAAGCCTTGCCCTTCTTCTCCCTTTGCAATCCAGCAATTCCGAATAACGCAAATTCAATATTTTGTCCTAAAATGCAGAGTGGCTTTTCCTTGATGATGCGGAAGCAAATGGCAATGATCAAATTGCCCTAAAATAAATGAAACTAATAGCCTATACCAGCGGAAGTGTTTTCATTTTCATGTCATTTTGGAGTTTGCACATGGTTCATTGGGCAAGGTGCTGAAAGCACGGACAATATGCTGCACTTAATCACAGTAAGAGCCAGTGAAATATTCGAGGCCAGCTAAGTAGCAAGTGTTTAAGCAGCGTGAGGTTACGCTGGAGTGCCTGCAAATGGATATTGATTTAGAATTTGCAGAAGAACTAATGTAAGCCAAGATGTTACGCTATTAAATGGCTGTACCAAAGATAGCTGCAGAGGCTAGTAGGTCAGGCTAACAGGTCTCTGAATGTGCAAGGGTCAGAATTAATAGAGAGCTGTGTGTAAATTGCATATAGAATCATAGAACTGTAGAGCTGGAAGGGACTCTGAGGATCATCTAGTCCAACCCCCTGCAATATAGGAATATGCAGTTGTCCCATATGGGTATCGAACCTGTAGCCTTGGTGTTATCAGCACCGTGCTCCAACCAAATGAGGCAAAAGGCTACGGCACCCCAGTATTCCCAGGCGGTCTCCCTTCCAAGTACTAACCAGACCTGACCCTGCTTAGCTTCCGAGATCGGGCAGCACGTTCAGGTAGTATTTGTCCTGAAACATCTGTGAATCGTGGTGTTCTTGGGTTTTAAATGCATATTTTTTGTACAAATGTGATATGTACAATGGTGAGCTTTCCATCAGCACAAGCATTGCAGATGGAGCGACACCCCTCTCTGCTCCCTCCCTGCTCTGCCCAGGCACCTCAAGAGTCATTGGATGGGAGGTGCAACAGGGGGAAGCCCAGCTGAACAACTGGAAGCTCTTGCACAGCTGGCGGGACTCATTCATTGAATCTTTCTCTGTGTTTCTTAATCGGCTGCTTTGTAGCGAGTCAGACTATTTGTCTGCTAACTAGGGGATCTGACAAAAATCTTTCCAATCACCTGCTCCCTTCTCCCCTTTCCTCCTGCTTCATCTGCTTCTGCTAAGATGACAGGGATTGAACCCCTGGACCTTCTCCATGCAAAGTGTGAGCTCTGCCACTGAGTTTTGGCCTCTTCCCGGAGGCCAATAGGCCTTTGTTCTTCCCATTCCTCATGATGGGCCTTGATTTACAGTATTTATTTAAAAAAAAAATATTTTTCTTTATTTTTTACCAACAACCAAAACCCAAACAGTGAAACCCCCCCAGGCGGCTGATACATTGAGTATACATAATCAATAATAACATATTCAAATCAACCATATGTACAATTCTATATACATTAACACTCCTCCCTCCACCAGGTTTATTTAACTTTTAACGTTTTAATTGCCCCAGATTGTTCAAACCTACCCAAATCATTCAAAATCTTCACAAACCAATCCTCCTCTTTCTCACTGACCTTAAACCCTTTCATTCTGTGTATCTTCCCAGTTAGATATTCTAAAATTATAATATTATTCAATTTTTTCCTCCATTTGTTCACCCTTAGCTCTTCTGCATTTTTCCAATTACTCGCTATAACCTGTCTGGCTGAAGTTACCATCAATTTTACCCATTTACATTCATCTTTTGTTTTTAACTCGGTGCTACTCAGGCTAATAATAACCATTAATTTAGAAATTTCTACCTTCCTACCCACAATTTCCGATATTTCTATGCCAATCTATTTCCAAAATTCACTAAATAATGGACAATTGCACCACATATGACTGTACGTTCCCATCACTCCACATTTCCTCCTCTGCTGCTACCCAAGCCCATGCATTATGCACTGAGCTCGTGGAGGTTGCTGCTAGGCAAAGTCGTATCTTCACAGGGTAACCGCTAGCATAAAGAGAAGACCAAAACCAAATTGACAGCAGCATAACAAACAGTGAAGTCAGTGAGCCAGTTCTCAAGGCTTCAGGTGTGTAGAGTCAATATACACAGTGAGAGGTATGGGAATTAATATCTAGCTTGTGTGTACCTCTGACTATTGCACAATCCAACTCCTACACATGTATATGCTGCCCATAGACAGCATCCTCACATTTTTTGGAAAGGCAGGTGGATTACTTGAGTAAGATGCGCTCCCACAATTGATGTATACACTAGGCTTTAGGTGAACACCTGATCTGGTCTGTGCAGTGGTAATTGGGGCACATGGGAACCCAAGGCTTGTGTCTCCTCCCCAAAAGTAGAAGCTCCAGGCTTGGCCATTGTGTGGTGAGCTGTGGCAGACACCAACGATACTACAAGAGATGCTTGTGAGTTAGGTGGTGCTAGAGTTGTCTGAATTCCAGACCTTTCTCTGACAGCAATGTTTTGCTGTTCCAGTTCTTCAAAATGCACTGCTTGGCAATCAGATTTTACAGTTTTGGAAGTTGGGCAACATCTGGGGCACACGTTGAAATTCCAAAACGGAAGCAGAAGTTGCTGAAACAAGTGGCACAGAGGGTCCCTTCAGTGGAATGGGATCACATGTGATAGCATCCTACAGCTGAGAGACAGAGAGAGAGAGAGAGAGAGAGAGAGAGAGAGAGAGAGAGAACACTTTTAACAAAGCTAGTTCTTAGATGTGCAATGAAACTTTGTTGTTGACATATGTGGCGTTTGCCCTCCTAGGTTTGTGACATCATACTGGGTTCATAAGGAAAGGGTTGACTAATTGTAAAATGACTAACCAATGGGAACCCAAGGGGAGGAGTTAGAGTTAGAGTTGTTGAGAAGACAGTCTGGAGTTAGAAGAGACAGAGAGGATAAGTCTGTGGGTTGGGCTAGTCTGATGTGGGAGAGTGAGAGACTCTGTTAAGAGGAGTCAGTCAAACAGTTGAGATAATCAGTCAGAAGGTATTAGGAAGGTATAGGTGGGTAAAGAAACTAAAGTTAAGATACTGACAGGAATATTATCTGAGAAACCATAAACTTGTTAATGTTTATAAAATAAACTTGTTTATTTGGTTCACTTTTAACAACTGTCTGGACTCAGTGTTTTACCTGAGAGTAATGTGTTGGTGGCAGCGGGAAAGCGAGCACAGTGGTGACACAGGGATCAATAGAACGTTAAACGTCTGGGGACCCTGTGTGATCTCCACAACACCTATCTGTCTCAAGAGACAATGGAGTGCACCTCCAGGGGTAAAGTCAAACTACTGCATTAGCTGCACCTAAGTGACCTCCCCAGGGCACAAGCCTCAAAGCAGACTCACTGAAATCAATTAACATGGCTAAGTAAAACTTGGTTGAATACCACCTTTGGAGTGAAATTTGCCTAGCGAGTTCTTTCAGCTCAAGCCCTGTGCAAGGGCTTTTGATTGCACAATGGGGCTTTCCTCCTCCTGCGTGTCCCCTGAAATGGACTCTGTGGAGTTGGAAGGACCCCTAAAACAGTGTGCAGGAAGGTGGAGGAACTGAGCTAGGGGAATCATTCTGTCTGACAAGTCGGAATCCTTGTGCAGGCAAAAAGATGGGAAGCATTGAATTCCACCCGCAGTGTCTCTCATTCCATCCGTCCTGGGAAACAGAACCTTGTGGGGTTTTGTGTGTGGCCAGTCTCCATCTCTTTTCCTCTCTGTTCCGGCTTATCGGTCCCTTTCCTACCTGCTTTTTATTTCGTTACTTTGCTTATTTACTGCCTGGATCGTTCCTGTGCTGTCTGGGCAAGCCGCTTGCCCTTGCGTGACTTAGCGTTTCCTCTCATTCTTTTGGGGAGAGGGTATTGATTATTCTCCAGCCACTTTGGAACGCAATATATGGCCCTCATAAACACAGGGACCATTCTGAGCACCTTCTCAGACTGCGCTAACATTAAATTTGTCTCTCCCTTAGTGCCCAAATGCAAATGAAACAGAGGGGAGCAAGGACATTTTTCTGAACGGAGAATTCTTTGTGTGCTAAATCCTCTTCACTTCATGATTCAGTAGGGCAACTAAGATGGCACGCCAGGTCCTGTAAATCCACGAGACAGGTAGAAAGTCAAAGGATGAGCCAGAACTTGGGGTGTTGCCGAATGAAAGCGCCATAGCTCAGTGTGAGAATATCTGCTTCACATGCTGATGGTTCGATGCTTGAAATCCCCAGGAAGAACGGGGAAAGAATTCTGCAGAGGTGCTGCTGGTTCAGTGCAAGCAACAGTGAATTAGATGCAGTAGCAAAGTTTGGTAGCAAAGAGGCACCCTCTCTTGACATCAGTCTCGCGGCAACTTACCGTATTTTTCGCTCTATAAGACGCACTTTTCCCCTCCTAAAAAGTAAGGGGAAATGTGTGTGCGTCTTATGGAATGAATGCAGGCGGGAGGCTCTGCTCAGCGCTCCCTTTAAAGAGCCCCATGGAGTGTGTGTGCGGCTCTTGGGGGGGTTTTCCCCGAGAAGGGCTGCCCTTCTCCCTCCTCTTTAAAGGGAGCGGGGCTCTTGGGGGAGCCTTCATCCCGCTGCCCGGGAGAGGCTGCACGTGGCTATCCCATAAGCCAGGGCAGCAGGAGGGATCGCTGCGCAGCGATCCCTCTTGCTGTCCTGGCTTCTGGGATTCAGAATATTTTTTTTCTTGTTTTCCTCCTTCAAAAACTAGGTGCGTCTTATGGCCTGGTGCGTCTTATGGAGCAAAAAATACGGTACTTGGACAGGGATAAGGCAGGGAACAGAAAGCTGGGCTAGGTGGGTCATTGGCCTGATCCAACAGGTTCTTCTCATGTTCCTGTGATACCAGGCCTCACCAGTGGGTCAAAGGAGATTGTAGACGGCTCTCCAGTCTAGTGGCTCCTTGGGTATTGGTGAGTGTTGGGGACAAGTTGCTGAATGCCAATGCAGTGGTGTAGCGTGGTTTGCAGTTGCCCGGGATCAGGCAGGCGCTGGGGGGGGACAGGGTGCGGAGGGTTAACAGAGCCCAGCATACCAGCCCAGCCCTCACTGCCAATGCCACCGGAGCGACCACCACCACCACTGGTGGAGCCACACTGCACCGTTTGCCCGCCATGCAGGGCGGAGTTTGTCTGGGCCCTTGTATCATCTCAGCCTCACAATAGGGTTGCCATACGTCTGGGTTTTCCTGGACATACAGTGGTACCCTGGGTTACAGATGCTTCAGGTTACAGACGCTTCAGGCTACAGACTCCGCTAACCCAGAAAGAGTACCTTGGGTTAAGAACTTTGCTTCGCGATGAGAACAGAAATCGGGCGGCGGCGCGGCAGCAGTGGGAGGCCCCGTTAGCTAAAGTGGTACCTCAGGTTAAGAACAGTTTCAGGTTAGGAACAGACCTCCAGAACGAATTAAGTTCTTAACCTGAGGTACCACTGAATTCAGAATACTGCAGTCAGCAGCAGTGTCTGGGCAGAAATTGGGAAAATGTCTGGGAAAATCCAGATGTATGGCCGCCCATGCCAGCAGTGCTGTTTTGGCCGATTTCAAAACAGCTTTTCCGTCTGGATTTTCATTGTTTGAAATATGGCAACCCTACCTCACAGAGCAGCCCCGTGCTGGCAGGGTGGCATGAGAAAGAAACAGCGGCCATGTGCCCTTCAATCTCAGCCTCGCAAAGCGAGGGCAAGGCTGGGATCAAAGAGCACACAGCTATTGCATCCTTCTCACGCTGGCCTGCCAGACCTGCTCTGATTTGCGAGGCCAAGATCTGGTCTGAACGATTTGCCCGGCAAAGCAATCAAAAGCACATCCTGGACAGTGTGAGTTCGTATATTCATGTCAGAAGATGACTTGAAACAAAGCCAATATAAGCTTCGCAACTGAAAATGGCCGAAGATCATTTCTGCAGCTGACCTTAAATGAACTTTCCTAATTTTGCTTCATGCCATGAAGAAGTCTTGTCAGTTTCATGGTCTGGCTTTTGATCTCAGAAGTGAAATTGACAAAGCTTAATCACAGTGCTGAGAGAAGCGCTTTTGGGAAAGAAATGAGTGGTTTGTTTCTGCCACTCAGCTGGTAGAGTGCACCTCTTGCCCTTTGCATGTTCAGACCTTTAAACCTCCCCCTTAAATAAATTCAGACAAGACTCAAATATTGGTTTGGTTTTTGGCAGAATTTAGGCCGCAACTTTATTGATTACAGAAAGTGACTGGTTGCATAGGCTCTGGTTTGACTAGCTCCCTGCCATGCAAGTAGCGCTGACCCAGGGTTCCAGCATAGGTCAGCCAAGGGTGAACACCTGGATAAGTGGAAAGCCGGGAACAGGCTATCTCTGCCATCCAAATGTCCCCCTGGACTCAGGCACGGGCACAACCCCCTCTCAGGGGTTGACCAAAGCATCGAGTGCCTGGATTCCTTTAACAGAATACCCTTCACATAGGGATGGTGTGAGCTTTCTCCCATCCCTATCACCTGAACCAGAGCCTATCCGCAACCTTACAAGTTGCGACGATTTGCTACGCAGCAGGCAAAACCCAAATGGCAACAGCCAATCAGCCAAGTGGAGAAAATTCCTGCCGTGCCCCTGTCCTGTCCCAATGACAAACAACACACGATGGCATAGCAAGGTCAAGTGCAAAGCCCTAAAAGTAGGGAGAGGTGGGCGGGTGTTCCGAATGCATGCGGTGAAAAGGGAAGCTCTGGGTTATGTGCATGGGCATAAATAGGTCCCTCAGACCGTGTGGACTGTGTCCCATTGGCCAGATTGCACCCAGCTACGAGGGACCTACCAATCGGGTGTTGTAGCTGACCAATCGTACCCCCCCACACAACACAGGGTGTTGGTTTCCAGGTCTCACCACAATATGTGCCCTCTTTAAGGGAGGACCTGATTTGGAGAAAAGGGAAGGAATTTAAAAAGATGAATTCATAAGGGCAGTTTGCTGGCTGTTCTCTTCCCTGAAGACTGTAGCCTCTGCAGCAAGAGGTTTCCCCCCCCCCCACTGTCCTTCCCACAACTGCAACCTCCAGTGACTAGATGTAGTGCAATCGTCACAGGTGAAGAGGCTGTGGAAATACGTCATGGAGGAATAAACAGGTTGGGACACTCTTTACAAGATCATGTGCATAAGCTCTTAAAATGGACAGTGCTGATTTGATGCATGTTTACTCCTAAATAAAACTTGCATTGCATTGAACTGTGTACTAGGGCTGTGTACACACTATATGTCTTTAAAGCACATCTGAATCCCTGCTGATAAAGTAGCTTCTTGCAGGGAAAGGTCAGGAATTTGTTCCTACCTGATTTGTGCACATCAAAAACAATTCACACTTCTCCAAATTTTGTAGTGGTGTTCTCTAACAAAAAATAAGCGCATATATTAGAGGGAAATGCATATAAAAATGCAGATATTGGGGTTTTTTTTAAAGGTAATAATGAAAATAAAGATGCATATATAGTATAAGTGGGAATATGTTTGTGAAAATGCACAAATTAGTGACTTTCTTTTTTGGGTAAAATGTTAAGAGAAGTGCACGCTGAAATGGTGGCGAATTTTTGTGAGGCCTCTTTTTTTAAAGTGATGTGAAAATGTGGCGAACTTAACTTCAGTTATGACAAAATGAGAAACCGAGAGAAGCCCAAATTAATGGATTGATCTGTCCCTTGGCTGTGGAAGCTCATGCTACAGTCAGTGGTACAAGACTTTCATCCACCTCCATATATCAGCAGGAAAAGTTCAGTGGAAGTTTGAGCTGTGCTCCTACAGGCTGTTCCATTATTCACACTAATTGGGTTTTCGCTTCCCAGACAACCCTGTTATTCAATCAGTGGAAACTTCCACTTATTGGGGCAGAGGGATTGGACTATTTTCTATAGAGGATGCTGAGATCAAGAACATATTTTGTTAAGAGCATTTTGGATACACTGTACAGAAGTGTACCAAGAGAGTGGATCCCTCTCTCAGATGAAGTGGGAGAGCTCTCTTTAGACTGCAGCATCAGACTGGCAAGCCAGGGTCCCTGTTTTCTGAGACAAACCATCATTCAGCCTGAACCACATCGGGCAGTCCCCATTGCAAGCCCTGTGGCTGGCATTTGTAATGGGCTCGGCGTCATTCATCACACCTGTTCAGCATGGCACTTCAGTTAGGGAGTTTGGCACTGATTGCAGGATGTGAAAATCTGCTGAAGAAGTTAATAGCAGTGCCAAAATGAGGGTGGGGTGGGCAGGGGTGTTAATAAATAAATAATAATTGTTATGTGGGATGTGGGTGGTGCTGTTGGTTAAACCACAGAGCCTAGGACTTGCTGATCAGAAGGTCGGAGGTTCGAATCCCCGGGACGGGGTGAGCTCCCATTGCTCGGTCCCTGCTCCTGCCAACCTAGCAGTTTGAAAGCATGTCAAAGTGCAAGTAGATAAATAGGTACCACTCCGGCGGGAAGGTAAACGGCGTTTCCGTGCACTGCTCTGGTTTGCCAGAAGCGGCTTAGCCATGCTGGCCACATGACCTGGAAGCTGTACGCCGGCTCCCTCGGCCTATAGAGCGAGATGAGAGCCGCAACCCCAGAGTCATCCGTGACTGGACCTGATGGTCAGGGGTCCCTTTACTTTTACCTTTAATTCTTATGTGCTAAGCTTGGATCCTAGAACAATAGGCAGGTAGGATCATAGAATACAACAACCTGATTGGCTTGCTGGTAAAACCTAGAAAGGTATTGGCATGCATATTTACCCACTACTGAGGTCCATTGCCAGCTAGAGACAAAGGAGCTATACTTATTGAGAGTCCCATTCTTTCGTTTTCTTTGTTCCGCTATGTCTGCCCACAGGCCAAATGTGGCCCACCAGGCTGTTTTCTCCAAACCGCATCCACCAGCCCCACACTTGATGTCGTGTGTGATGTCATGTGTTGGGCAAGTAGAGACATGGCTGGATCCTGCAGCTGGAAAGCAGGATTGAACTCTCTGCACGTCCTCTGAAAAGCTGGGGGTTCAATCTTGCTTGGTTTGGGTGCCCAAGCAAGTTCCCCATCGGGAACTCGCTGATGCACCTGGAACCTGCAGAAAGCAGAACTGAAATCTGCTGATGCATGGGGAGTCATTTTGGACTCACAGCTGCCCATGGAGGTGCAGGTCAATTCTGTATCCAGGGCAACTGTCTACCAGCTCCCTCTGGTACGCAGGCTGAGTGGTGCATGCTCTAGTTATCTCCCGCTTGGACTACTGCAATGTGCTCTACGTGGGGCTACCTTTGAAGGTGACCCGGAAAATACAACTAATCCAGAATGCAGCAGCTAGACTGGTGACTGGGGGCGGCCGCCAAGACCACATAACACTGGTCTTGAAAGACCTATATTGGCTCCTAGTACATTTCCGAGCACAATTCTAAGTATTGGAGTTGACCTTTAGAGCCCTAAACGGCCTCAGCCCAGTATACCTGAAGGAGTGTATCCACCCCCATCGTTCTGCCCTGATGCTGAGGTCCAGTGCTGAGGGCCTTCTGGCAGTTCCCTCACTGCGAGAAGCAAAGCTACAGGGAACCAGGCAGAGGGAACCAGGTAGTGGCGCCTGCCCTGTGGAACGTCCTCCCATCAGATGTCAAAGAGATAAACAACTCCCTGACATTTAGAAGACATCTGAAGGCAGCCCTGTTCAGGGAAGTTTTTAATGTGTGACATTTTAATGTATTTTTAATCTTTGTTGGAAGCCGCCCAGAGTGGCTGGGGAAACCCAGCCAGATGGGCGGGGTACTAATAATAATAATAATAATAATAATTATTATTATTATTATTATTATTATTATTATTATTATTTTGCTTGGTTGGGAGAATTTCAGGTAATGATATATGTAAGTTTATGGAAAGCTGCCTATTGGAACTCAGACTAGTTTTCTGTTTTCATGTGGATGGCTGATCACCGTGCCTTACTAATTTTGCCTGGCAAGGCTCAGAAGACTGTAAATGAGATTGACGTGAAAAATTGTACCGTTGGTCTGGTGGTTAAAGCAAACAAAAAGGGACCATGTAATTTAGGCTGTTTTAGTTTGTCGATACCGTAACTGCCTGTTTGGCAAACAAGGCCCTGCGTTAGCGCTTTGACAGTGTATGGCCATTATGCTTCCGAGGCTCTGACAGCTAAAGAATAATCAGGCCAAATCCACAATGTAAAAATAAACCATGCGTCTCTGTTGGATTGCTAACAATGTGCCGTGGAAGGCATGAGTTGCTTAGAACAACAGACAGCAATGTATCAATAGCTATGGCTGGGGAAAGGACTTAGATCTCCAATAATGAAGAGTGAGAGAGTTATCCCATCCTCCCTCTGCCCTTCATCCTTTCTGCCCTCCACCCCTTTTACTGGATGCTGAGTGCGACGCAGGTGAGGGTAGGTAAAGGACTTGGAGAGGACTGAGAGAACTAAAAGGTTTATGTGTGTTCGTAGGGGTATTTGACGTTGTTAGACCAGATATTACATATATTACCCCCGGGCGTTCTTTGAGAGGAAAGGAGAAAGGTTAGGACTGTAGAACAAAAAAAAAAGGGATTATAAGAAGAAATTAACGGTGAAGAAAGGGGGAGGGTTATAGATAATGATGGGGAAGGAGGGGAAGGACTTAAAGAAAGCGGGCGGGACGCCAGGGGAAAGAAAGATATCGCGTCAAGAGGAGATTAAAGATCTAGATAGCTTATGGATTAAAATAAAGGAAGAATTTAAACAAAATGAAACATATATGGAAAATAAGCTAGGGGATATGCAAGACCTGATTGACAAAAAAATAGAGGAAGCAGTAGGAGAGCTCTCATCCAAAATTCAAGATTTGTCAGTAAAATCTAAGATAATTGAGGAGTCTAACAAGAAATTACAGAAAGAAATGAGAGAACAGAAAAAGGAAACAGGGAGGATGAGGGAAGAGTTGGGTGAATTACATAAAGCACAGGACAAGATCTGGGACAACCTCGCCATGACCGATATGCGACAAAAGCAGCTTCACTTAAAATTTAGAGGTGTGGCAGAAGAAAGAAATGAGGATGTTAGAAAGAAAATGATTAAGGAGCTCTCTAAATGGCTGGGTCTGGAAGAAGAAGAGATAGCTTCAACAATAGATAATGCATTTAGAATGTCCAGACCACAACACCTAAAAATCAATAAATTTTTGGGAGATTGTCTGGTGATATTCAACTCCTTAGAAATGAGAAATCTAATTCTAAGGACAAGCTACCGTAATAAACTAAGAATTGAAGGCAGGCCCATTATCATCTACAAAGAGATTCCAATTAGATTATTAAGAAAAAGAGAGGGCTATAGACAAGTGGTTGCTGTCTTAAAGAGAAACGGAATACAATTTAGGTGGGAGTTCCCTGAGGGGATAACTTTCTTCTATAAAGATAAGAAATTCAAACTAATGGACATACAGGAAACAGAGAAGTTTTTGAGAAGATATGAAAAAGAGCTAGGAAGGACAGAATATAGAGTACGAAGCAAAGAAGAGGTAAAAGGGAATGGTCGGGAAAAGGAAGAGGAGAGGGAGGGGAGCGCGAAAGACCAAGGAGAGAAGGGGTTAAACTCAGGAGACGAAGAGGAAGAAGCCGCAGTGGGAGAAGGGGCGGTTGGAGAGGAGGGGCTCCTAGGAAACAAAGGCGCCGGTTTTTAACTTGAGCTTTGATTGGAGGTAAAGTAGTTGGAGAACTAAGACAACACTGGACACTTTAAAATTTTTATCATGGAATGTGAATGGGTTGAATGAGAAAGTTAAAAGGAATAAAATTCAAAAAGCTTTGAGAAATAAGAAATATGATGTAATCTGTTTCCAGGAAACCCATATAGCAAAAAGACATAGACATATTCTGGTAAATAAAAAACTGGGAGTAGAATTTATAAACTCGGATGTAAACAAAAAAAAAGGAGTGGTAATATACGCCAAAGAAAGGTGGGAACCAACACAAATTTGTAAAGACGAGGAAGGTAGAATACTAGGTATTCAATTAAATTTCCGAGGGGAAAGAATTAATGTAGTGTCGGTATATACACCAAATACAAAAAGAACAGAGTTCTTTGAAAAACTTGAAAGCATGCTGCTGGAATTGGAACCTTATAAATTAATTTTATTGGGAGACAGGAACGGGGTCCCAACACCGAGCGTGGACAGAAGTGAGAACCAGAGGAATGCAAATAGGGGGAAGCTCCCTAACTCATTTAATGAGTTAGTGGAAAATTTAGATCTAATTGACATCTGGAGGCACCGAAATCCCACCACTAAACAGTTCACCCATTATTCAGAGCCCCACCAGAGCTGGGGTAGGATCGACCAGATATGGGTGACTAGGGCTATGGTATGGAGAGTTAAGAGATGTGAGATATTACCCAGGACCCTATCAGATCACTGCCCCCTGACCCTGGAAATAAAAAACGAACGGAAAGGGCAGCCCAGGTGGAGGATGAATGAATATCTATTCGAGAATGAGGAAGTATTGGACATGGCCAAAAAAACCTTGAGAGAGTATTTGGAGACAAACTTGAATAGAGACACCCCAATAGAGTTGGTATGGGATGCCGGTAAGGCTGTCCTAAGGGGCTTCTTAATACAGCAAAATAGCTATAGAAAGAAGCTAAGGGAGAAAAAGAAGGAAGGCATCTTGGCCCAATTGAGGGACTATGAAAGGAAACTGGCTCTTAATCCGACAGATGAAATGATTAATCAAGCGGCGAAGGTGCTGCAGTCCCAATACTCAGCTATTTTGAATCAAGAGGTGGAACAGAAAATTAAATTTACAAGACAGAAATATTTCGAGTCAGCCAATAAAATGGGGAAGTTACTTGCATGGCAGCTTAGGAAAAGAAAGAAACAAAATGCGATTAATAAACTTATTGTAGATGAGAGAGTGATAGAAGACCCAGTGGAAATTGAAAACAGGTTTGTTACTTTTTTTGAAAAGCTGTATGAAAAAGGAGAAGAGTGCAGTGCAGAAATAGAGAACTATTTAGACCAAGAAGAAAGGAAATTTTTTACAGAAGAGGATTGTATACAATTAAACAATGTGGTGTCTGTAAAAGAGGTCCGGGATGCTATTAATAAGATGAAGAATGGGAAGTCCCCTGGTCCGGACGGTCTGCCTGCAATATACTACAAAAAATTGGTAGACCTGTTAGCGCCGGCTTTAACAGAGGTAATAAATAATACTCTTGAAGAAGGGAGGATACCCAGCTCCTGGAAGGAGGCGTACATTACGTTAGTCCCCAAGACTGAAAACGAAAAGACAGATATAAAAAACTACAGGCCAATTTCACTCTTAAATTGTGACTACAAGATTTTTGCAGATATTATGGCCGGCAGACTTAAAAAATTATTAAATAGATACATACATAGAGATCAAGTGGGATTCCTCCCAGGTAGGCAATTAAGGGATAATGTCCGGCATGTATTAGACATTATGGAGTATTTGGAGGCAAGACCAGATGTGCCAGCGGCCCTTATTTTTGTTGATGCAGAAAAAGCTTTCGACCGTGTTTCCTGGGAATTTCTGCTACAAAATCTTGACAAGGTGGGAATAGGGGGCCCCTATCTGAAGGGCATCAAGGCAATCTACACAGAGCAGCAGGCTAGGCTGATTATTAATAATAATTTGACTAAATACTTTCCGATTATGAAAGGTACAAGGCAGGGTTGCCCTCTGTCACCTTTATTGTTTATTTTGGTGTTGGAAACAGCCGTAAATAAAATAAGAGCGACTCCGAACATCAGGGGATTAAGAATTGGAGAGAAAGAATACAAATTAAAAGCTTACGCTGATGATCTGGTCTTTTTTTTTTGAGAACCCAATTGAAAGCACTAGCAGAGCGATAGAACTCTTGGAAGAGTTCGGCAAATTATCCGGATTCAAGTTAAATAGGGGAAAAACTAAAATACTGACAAAGAACTTGACAGCACAGGAGAGATTACAGCTGGAACAACAGGTAGATATTAAAGCAGTAAATAAGGTGAAATATTTGGGAATTTGGTTGTCTCCAAAGAATATTAACTTGGTTGAGGACAATTATAATAAATTGTGGAAGGAAATTAAGAAAGATATGGACACCTGGCGTAGATTGAACCTATCTTGGACAGGGAGGATGGCATCGATTAAGATGTATATCCTCCCGAGACTGCTATTCCTGTTCCAGAACCTACCAGTTATAAAAGGTACCACCTGCCTTAAAAATTGGCAAAGGACTTTGACCAAATATATTTGGCAGGAGAAGAAACCTAGGGTGAAACTTAAATATTTGATGGACTCTAGGGAAAGAGGGGGCTTTGGTGTACCAAATTTAAGGCTTTACTATGAGGCGGCATGCCTACTCTGGATAAAAGAATGGGCCACCCTGAAAGATACTGATTTATTAGATCTGGAAGGATTTGATTTAAGATTCGGGTGGCACGCCTACCTCTGGCAGGGAAAAGATAAAGTCCATAGAGGTTTTTATAATCATATAGTTAGAGGATCACTCTTAGAAGTTTGGAACAGGAAGAAAAATGTGATTGAACAAAGTATTCCTCGGTGGCTCTCACCTGTGGACATCATCAAAATAAAGAAACTAAATATGATAGGTAAAAGGTGGACGTATGAGGATCTATTAATTAAGTCAGAAGAAGGGTGGAAATTAAGATCGCAGGATGAACTGAAAGAGAAAATTAAGGATTGGTTTCACCTGCACCAAGTTTGTGCATTATGGAGGGAGCATAAGAGAATAGGTATGGGAGAAAATAAATCTAGATTTCAAGTGGAGATTATGGAGAGTAATAATAAACTATTATCTAAAATGTACAGGCAATTGCTGGAAAGTGAAAATAAGGAAGAGTTGATTAAAGAGGTAATGGTTAAATGGAATAAAGATCTAGGATATGAACTAGGCTATGACAAATGGCAAATTTTGTGGAAGAAAGGTATGAGATTTACTGTGTGTGCTGACTTACGAGAGAATCTTTATAAGATGATGTACCGTTGGTACCTGACCCCGGCCAGACTAGGGAGAATGTATAGAACAGCAGACAACACTTGCTGGAGGTGTAAAGATAAGGTGGGGACCTTCCTTCATATTTGGTGGACCTGTGAGGAAGTGAAGGGTTTCTGGGGACAAATTTACGAGGAGCTAAAGAAAATTTTGAAGTACAATTTTCCCAAGAAACCGGAAGCGTTCCTCTTAGGGATGATTGGGGAGGAAATAAAAAAGACGGATCAGACCTTCTTCCAGTACGCCACCACTGCTGCGAGGATTCTAATAGCTAAGAAATGGAAATCCCCCGAAATACCAACAATGAGAGAGTGGCAGGTGAAATTGTATCAATATTTGGAATTGGCGAGACTCACACAATATATTAGGCGGGATAACCCCATTAAAAAGATAGAAGACTGGTCCAAATTCTTAAGTTACCTTGAGACCAACTTGGGAATTAACAATTTAACAGTAGACGATGTTTAACTCCTACGACATGTAAAGATAAACGAAAATAACTGCAGAAGATTTATGTAGAACACTTAATCCAAAGCTGAGGTTAATGGAAGTCAAAGTGTGTAAGGGTGTGATTGGAATTTTCTTCTTTGTTTTTTTTTCCCCTGTAGATGTATGTGTTTTAGCTTGTTGTTTGTTTCGTGTTTTTTTTGTATTGTATAAATTTTCTCTTTGTATGTGTAAGTCTATGCGTTTCTAATAAAGTTTAAAAAAAAAAATGAAGAGTGAGAGAAGGTGACACATGTCTCTTCCCCATTGTCAGTACAGTACTGCAGGGCTTAATTTGAGCTAGAGCACAACAGAGCTTGGCCCAGAATCTACTCCCCATTCTTGGAATGAATCCTGAAAATTTCAAAATCATAATATACCCGAGTCCTTTTGATCGTGGGTGAAGTGTCTTTCTCTCGCTTCTTAGTGACCACAACCAGCTCACACATATTAGAGGCTAGAACTTCAGTTTTAGCCCCCGGCCCTTTTGCTTTCCCAGCAAAGAGAGCATCTCTCTCATTTTGCCAATTGAGCCCTGTTTCTTGTGCAGATGGAGAGACTTGTACAAACCGAGCTCAGGTATGTACAAACGCAGCATCCCTAAAACCAGAAGCTTTGCTTTTGGGAATTACAGGGACACAGTGGCGTAGCGTGGGTTGTCAGCACCCGGGGCAAGGCAAGTAATTTGCGCCCCCTAACCCATGGATTTGCGCCCCCTAACCCATGGATTTGCGCCCCCTAACCCGTGGATTTGCACCCCCTAACTCTAACCCCCAGATGTTGCGCCCGGTGCGGCCCCCCCTGCACCCCCCACGCTACGCCACTGCGGGGACAGAACCACCCAAACCATATAGATATTTATTCATGTATGCGACTACAGCAGCGAGAAAGAAGGAGTCCCAGCAAAAGAAGAATGCATACAAAAATTTATGGAATATGCAGAAATGGCGAAACTTACTGGGAAAATATGAAATCAACAATTTTTTTAAAAATAAAAGAATGGAAATGGTTTATGGAATATTTACAAACAAACTGTAAAAAAAGATAAGAACATTGGCAGGATTATTGTAATGACCTGCAGTTTTATAAGAGCATATATTTAAAGTAGATGAATAAATGAGCAAATTAAGTTAATCTGGATATGCAGAAAATATTAAAAATAAATTTAAGGAACTGCAGAAAGAGGGGGAAGGAAGTCAAGTTGGGAAATGTTAAAATGAGTGTAAAATTATTGAAATGTAGAAAACTGAAAATTGTTTTTTTTAAAAAAAAACAAAAGCCAAATTCAGCATCCCTACCAATAGAAAGAGTGGGAACCACTAATCAGAGTCACTGATAATCATATAAGTAGGGATGAATTAACTAGGGTGGAGAACCTGAGGCTCTCTAGATGTTGCTGGACTCCAACGGCCAGAACAGATGGGAGTTGTGCATCCCATTTGAGTGCCCCAGGTTCCCTATCTCTGCACTAAAGCACAGGCCCTCTCTCTGCTTGTTTTCATTATAGAGAGAGTCCCTCTAACACCTCAATAACCTGTAACTCTGAAATAATGGAGACATAGGTAAAGGTAAAGGGACCCCTGGCCATTGGGTTCAGTCTTGGACGACTCTGGGGTTGCGGTGCTCATCTTGCTTTACTGGCCGAGGGAGCCAGCATACAGCTTCCAGGTCATGTGGCCAGCATGACTAAGCCGCGAACCAGAGCAGCGCACGGAAACGCCGTTTACCTTCCCGCCAGAGCAGTACCTATTTATCTACATGCACTGGCGTGCTTTCGAACTGCGAGGTTGGCAGAAGCAAGGGACCGAGCAACGGGAGCTCACCCCGTCCTGGGGATTCGAACTGCCGACCTTCTGTTCGGCAAGCCCTAGGCTCTGTGGTTTAACCCACAGCGCCACCTGCATCCGAATGGAGACATAACAATAGTTTTATGCTATTCTATAATTTATTATTGAAGCAGGCATTGCTCACACCACATCTGAAGAGAACACAATTAGCACAGTGTTCTTAATTTTTTTTAAAATGGTGTGTGTACTAACACAGATGGACATGAGTACGAAGTTACTAGATATATATATCTGTAAGAGGTTGACAAGTCATTATGGTTTGGGAAAACCCCAGTGGCCCATGATTTCTCAGTGGTCTTTGAAACCACAATGTCTCCTTGCAGCATAACTTATGAAGAGTTTGAAGACTCAGCCTCTGATCTTGAGAGAATGGAGAGCATCTGCTTTGCCACACAAAGTAGTTTCCGGCTTTTCCTTGTGTAATTTCGCCCAGCATTTGTATATCCAGCAAATGTCGGATTTCCTCATCCTGTTGGTTTTATGGTCTGGCAAAAGAAAAATGCTAGCAAGCATATAGAATGTCCGTTTTTCTACAAGGGCCAAAGAGAGAGGCAGGCAGGGACAGCGAATGTGGGATATTTTGGAGATTAGCATAGTTTCGCTCTGTTGATCTTGATCTCCTTCGCCATGGTGGTGCAAGCTTCTGGGAGCCGTTAATGGTGCCAGCAATTATCAATTACAATTAAAATTGCACCCCAAATGTAGAAAACCCCATCTTGGGCCAGGGAGCCAATGAGAGTTCTTCTGAATAGCAGCAGCAGCTGCCCAGTCTATGGCCAGTGCAGTTTTTTAACTGTTCCAGCTTGCTACAGACCCAAGACATAGGCTGAGATCCCACCACCCAGCACAATCCTGCTCCCCCACCAACAGCCTTCATTTGAACAGTTTTGTCAACACCTTGCTTTCCAAATGATGGCCGCTGTACCGATGGAAGTTTGAATCACTGAGTCATTAAGCAAGTGGAACAGAACTTCCCCTCCCTCTCCTCTTCCTGCCTGCCTCCTCTGCCCCAAATCTGCTCCAGAGCTGTGTGGAAAACCCCAGATAAGACTTGAGGGTGCAGCGGGGAAGAGGAATGTACCATCACATGGGTAGAAGTTGTTCTCCTCCTGCAATGGCTTCCAGACCCTCCAAGTGTCCCTATATTCCAGGGACAGTCCCAGATTTACAGAAGCCATCCTGGTTTCTGATTTGATCCCAGAATGTCCCACTTTTCCTTACTGGAGAAATGCTGGAGGGTATAGAGTTATGCAACCCCCAAGCCAAGGAGATAAGTAACTATACAACCTTTAGAAGAAATCTGAAGGCAGGCCTGTATAGGGAATGTTTTATTATGTTTTCATATATGTTGGAAGCCTCCCAGAGTGGCTTGGGCAACCCAGTCAGATGGGTGGGGTAATAATAATAATAATAATAATACCTTGGTTTTTGAACATCTCCATTTTCGAACATTTTGGTTTTCAAAAGCCATAAACCCGGAAGTAAATGCTTCGGTTTTCAAACTTGCCTCAGAAGTCAAACATACCACACGGCTTCCGTACTGAGTTTTCAGTTTTCAAACATTTTGGAACTTGAATGGTGTTCCAGAACGGATTCCGTTCCAAAACTGAGGTACCACTGTAATTGAATAGGACGTCCTTACTTTCATCAGAGAAATATTGGCGGCTATGGGCTTTGTTGACTAGTGGGTAGACATGGCAGACGACACAGCGATTTCTCCAAAGCAGCTCTTTATTTTGTAAGCTGGAACAGAACTGAACAGCAAACAGCTCAGCCGGCCTGCTTTTATAGGCAGCCTGCTGTCAACATTGTAGCAACAACAACCCAGGGTTTCCCAGCTAAAATAACTGACGTGGACCTGAGTGAAAACTATCTACAGTACACCCCTGCTGGCCCAGGGTGAGAACTTCAGTACATAACAGGCTTCATTGTATACAACCCTGAATGTGGGAAAGTGATTTGTCTGAGGGGTTGATTTTGTGTGCGCCTTCTTTTCCATGTGTGTATCAGGAGACACAAGATTTACAGAGAGGAGCGCAACCTCACCTCGGACTCAGTAACACAGCTCAGGCAGGAGGCAAGCTGGCTCCAGTTCCACCTGGGAATCAATCGCTATGCCTTGTACCCACGGTCTAGTCCTCCGATTGACCAGCTCCTCCGGGACACGCAAAACTTTGGAACCATCAGCGCTGGTAAAGCTTCCTTTCTGAACTGCCACCTCCACCAGATCATGAACTGCAAGCGCAGAGCAAGGTTGGGGGAATTAATGCCAGATTAGTGGCCGGGGTTTTTTTCTTCTTCTTAATGAAATGCCATTGCACCCAGCTATTCACTAATGTGGATAGGGAAATACTGGGCTTTAAGGGGCTCCCTTTGTCTTTAATTAAACACTTCCCGTTTGCACATCCAGTCCATTTTATTGCTTTCCAATGAGCACAAGTATAGAGAGACAACAAAGGGGTAGTTTGTTAATTGCCCTTGGAAAAGCTTCCTTTAATTATCACAATGTCCATTACTGTCGCCATGAAAGGGAAGCACTTTGATTACTGGTTTCCTCCCATTATTATTGTTGTTTCTGTCTCCATTTTTTGGTAGCTAATAATATAATTTTGCTATAAAATAGAGGAAAAGGTCATTAGAAAAGAACACATATGAAGACCTGCTTTCGAAAGCCCTCTTGATTACAAAAGCAGTTTCCGCCACATGACATAGTATTTTATAATAATAATAATAATAATTTATTTATACCCCTCCCTTCCCGGTTCAAAAACCGGGCTCAGGGCAGCTAACAACAAATTTAAAACACTTTTAGCAATTAAACCTTGAATGCATCTAAGAGTGGGCTTCTAAACCCGGCTGTGGGTTTTACCCTCTCCCTGCCAAAATTTCCTATAGTGCTCTTGTCATGACTAAAGGACACCCAAAATACGCCTGCCCCCCCCCCAAAAAAAATCGTCATCATGCAGAGTGTCGGAAGACCTTAATACCCCCTGCTAGGACAATTACATGAGTTCTATCACACACCTCATCTCCTAAAAAAGCATTCCTATTGAGTGAGCCTGAAGCTCATGGCTTTTCGTTTTCATTCCAGACTACAGCCAGGATGAGAAAGCATTGCTGGGTGCCTGTGACTGCACACAAAGTAAGTCAAGTACATTCGTTTCTACAAGTCACAGGAATAATAAAACCATAGAATCTTAGAGTTGGGACCCCAAAGGGTCATTTACTCCAACCCCCTACAGCGCAGGAATTTCATCTAAAGAATCCCTGACAGATGTTCATCCAACTTTGTTTTTAAAATTTCCAATGAGGAGGAGGTGAGGAAAATTGGAGGGATTTTAATACGAGCGTTCTCTATTAACATGGCCATTAACAAAGCAATTACATTGATTATTAGTTTGTGTTTTGTGCCACCCTAAAATTAACTTTGATCTGCTGCTGCTGCTGCTGCTTGCTTCCTTCCTTCCCTTATTCCATAGATATTATAGGTTTTGTTTTGCATTTTCTTACGCTCTGTAGGCAACCAACCGCCTCTATATGCAAATATATTTTAATTACATTGTGAATATTACAAAAACCGAGCTGGGTCAGTAATCCAGAATTCTTTTAATCAGCTTGGCGTGCATGGAAACGAGCCACTTAAATTGGATGGAGAGCCTTTGACCCAGAACACTTCAATCAAAGTTATGCCCCTAAATTGAAATTTTCATATTCATAGAACAGCAGCCTGCTCTGGCAAGGCATCTCTCATTTCCTAGTGGAGTAGTAGGCAAAGTCTAGATGCTAATAACGGGTTGGAACAGAAACGCAGAGCAAAATGAGCCGCTGGTTTCAGTCCCTCTCACTCCCACCCATACCTGTAGCGTGTGTGGCTTGTCTCTTTAAGAAGCAGGCATAGCCTGTAAGAAGAAACTCATTTCCCAACCTTGGGGGGGGGTAGTCCCCCCCTAGTTAACTAGGAACTGGTTGGAACCTCAGTCTTGGATATATAGAAAGCCCCCCTGTTATACAGAGTGCTGTTCTCCTGAATTCAACACAGCACTAAGTGGGTTAGGCATTGCAGAACAAGGTCTGCTCGTGCAAAGGGACTTTTCCCCCTCCTCTCTGTGCCCCCCACATTAGGGATGTCATTTTAGGGAATTCATTTGAGGAATTCAAATCTGCTTTTAGCTTCATAAGTCTACATTCGATGAAGAAACATATAAACTGCATTTGCAAAACCAAAGGATTTTAATTTTACCTTCTTAAAATGTCAGGTAATGCTAAAAGATCATAATCATAATAATAATAATGTTGTTGTTGTTGTTGTTGTTGTTGTTGTTGTTGTTGTTAAGTGTATGTGTCTAACAAACACTAAAAGTATTTGGCAATCATTTTTTAAGGATTTCTATGTAATTTTACACACATTTTGCTTACCAAGCAAAGCTAAATTATGTTAATTTAACCAAAGTATAATTTGAATTCCCAAGTCACGTAACATCTTTTAAACAACTCTGATTTTTGGAATTTGAAAGTTGAAGAATTCAGTACACCCTGCCTCTGCATGTACCCTCAGCATGTTTTAGGGCAGATTTAGGGGGTGTGGGGCGAGGAGTGAGGGGAGAAAAGCCCCATTGCATGAGTGGAGCTCACTCCAGGCAACAACTTAGTTGAATCCCACCTGAATAACTTGCCAAGTTAACACTGAAGAGTTTCCGTTTTCACAAAAGTCTGTTTGAACAATGAGCTGAGCATCTCGGTTTCACTTTCCAGTTGTCAAGCCCAGTGGTGTGCACCTGAAACTTGTTCTGCGGTTCCAGGACTTTGGCAAAGCCATGTTCAAACCCATGAGGTAAGCTCAGTTCACCTGAAAACGTTTGCCTAGCCGTTGCTGTTCTTTATCTTGTTTGGCATGGTGTGCATTTTCATCATGATGACACCACCATGAACAGAGGGGAAAGTGCAATGGTAAATCCCAGGTGGTATTCAGTGGTGACTGTTTACAGAAGGGAACCCCTTAGTGGGACGGGAGAAAAGTTTGAAGAAGAGTTTGGATTTGATATCCTGCTTTATCACTACCCTGAGGAATCTCAAAGCGGCTCACAATCTCCTTTTCCCTTCCTCCCCCACAACAAACACTGTGAGGTGAATGAGGCTTCAAAGAAGTGTGACTAGCCCAAGGTCACTCAGCAGCTGCATGTGGAAGAGCAGGGAATCGAACCCGGTTCACCAGATTACAAGTCCACTGCTCTTAACCACTACACCACACTGCCACTTTCACTGATTTTCCCCACTTCCCCCAGCGTACCCTACACTCCCTTTAAATCTGTTTCAATCTAGAACAGATGGGGGGCAGTACAAAGTGCTGCAAGGGGGGGAGTGCTGCTAAAAATTGCCTGCCTCCCTCCTCGTTCTGCTAACAGATTCTCTTCTGTCAGGGGACCTTCACCAGTAGGTGTCAGCCATTCTTAATAAGGCACAAAGTTAAGGAATAAGGTTGTGGACAGGGAATTAAATGCAAAAAGAAAGAAAGAAGTGAATTGGACCATTCTTGCTCTGAGTGAACAGGACATTAGCTTTCCCTTTCCACTCTGGCACAAGATGGTAACTGAAATCAGTTCTTCTACAAGGGTGAGGAAGATGTTCCTGGACCACAGCTCCCTTCCTCACTGGCCATTGGCCATCCTTGGGGAGAGGCTAATGGGAGTCCAATAACATCTGGAAAGCCTTACTCAACAAAGAGACAGATAGGTAGCCGTGTTGGTCTGCCATAGTAAAAAAAAAAAAAAATTCCTTCCAGTAGCACCTTAAAGACCAACTAAGTTAGTTCTTGGTATGAGCTTTCGTGTGCATGCACACTTCTTCAGATACACAAAGAGTCAACAAAGAGAGAAAGAGAAAGAGGGAGGAAAAGCACACAGGAAGTGTGAGAATGAGGTATGTTTACTTAATTGAAATAAAAATGAAAGCTGCCACCTGAGCAACTAAATCTTAACTGATTATTTGTATGGGATTTTTATTTTTATTTTTTTAAAAAAATAAATCAGTTGGATTCCCCCCCTCTAGAGATTGAAAAAAAATGCTTCTCGTTTTTAGATGATGCAGCTCTATGTCACAGCAGCAGCCATCTTAGAAGAGGCATACCCTTTGTGTGAGAGAGTATAAAATGACTCTTCTAAGATGGCACCTGCTACCCACCCACAGGTTTTGTAAGCACTTGCTTGGCAAATAATATTCTGATATATATATATGTTTAAATTATCAATTCTGTCATAGAGGTGCTCCTGGTGAATCAGTCAGCAGAGATTACTAGTTAGAAAATTTAAAAAAAAACCCAACAGCCCACCAACATTAACTGAACACAATTAAAGTTAAGCTAAGGTTGAAGGAGGCCTTATTATTTTGCAGCCCTCTTGTGCAGACTTGCCTCACCTTTAAAAAGGGGGGTAATAGGTACCATTTTTCTGTATTTTAGAATAAGCACAGAGACACGTTAACACAGAGACGATTTCACAGTCGTCTGTTCCGACAATCATTTGTCCTGCTTCTCTAGTTGTACCATAAATACTTTCCTTGCACTCAGGAGGATGTCAACGGTTATGCAGAAGGAATCTCCTTTCTCTTAGTGACCCCTATCTTCCTTTCAGACAGAAACGAGATGAGGAGACTCCAGAAGACTTTTTCTATTTTGTTGACTTTCAAAGGCACAATGCAGAAATAGCTGCCTTCCACCTTGACAGGTAATTTGGTGCTCTTGCGCTCACCCCTTCTTTGGACGTATATTTGGGGCCTAACCTTACTTCAGGGAGAAGAAAACAAGATCTGCAATGCTCAAAAGCCCAAGGAGTGGTAGTGTTGTCATAAGAAGAGATTCCTTAGGAGAGGGGATTTAGGGATCTGCATTCAGATTTCAACAATACAGTGGTACCTCGGGTTACATACGCTTCAGGTTACATACGCTTCAGGTTACAGATTCCGCTAACCCAGAAATATTACCTCGGGTTAAGAACTTTGATTCAGGATAAGAACAGAAATTGTGCAGTGGCAGCAGGAGGCCCCATTAGCTAAAGTGGTGCTTCAGGTTAAGAACAGATCTCCAGAACGAATGAAGTTCTTAACCCGAGGTACCACTGTATATGACGTCTGTTTCAAGCTGCCCATAGTATGCCTTTCCTGGTATATGCATTTCAGTGGCCACAGGCATGAATATTGGTGTCTGGGATCATCAGGAAAGGCTATGGCATGTCATCTGTATTGTGTTCTGAAGGTGCCAGGTTTAATCGCCACCATAACCAGGTAGGGCTGAGAAACACACACACACACACACACCTGTCTGAAACTCTGTAGAGCTGCCAGTTTGTACAGATAAGTGTTGCTCAAATTGTTGCTCAAGCCAGAATTCTTTGAGCTGGTGGAACACGTTAGTTGGATCCCACCTAGGAGAACAGAATGCTGGACTAGATGGGTCTTTGGTCTGATCTTATGTTCTTAAAACACGCACAGGCCAGAGGAGCTGCCACCAGCACAGATGAGGAGCATGAAGCAAATTGTCTGAATTTTCCAGCACTTGTCACAATATGTTCCTTATTTTCCAATATCGCTCCCTACTCCAAACCGTTCCAGCTCTACAGGACATTACGTACATCCCTGGTTTTACACTCCTGAAGTGTGAATCTTTTCCATTTCCTAATAGGAAATGTAACCGGGCCATCCCAAAAGCTAGATCAGTCTTGCACAACATGTTTTTGCACCACACGTTAAACACCAGCTTATGTATGTATGTGGCAGCCTATTATGGGCTCAATCCACCTCCCGCTTTAGTTGCCTGTCAAGCCTCTGGCGGGCTGCAAAAATATGGCTGCATTTGGCTTGGTGTGTCTCACCAAGTCCTCAGTCAGACCCAAGCCAAGCTTTCGTTTTGTTTTTGTGTTGAGCAAGCAACAGGCTAAAAAGCAAGTTCCAGCCGACTTGGGGGGGCATTTTTAAGTGACTTCTGTGCCAGTATTAGTCAGTCTGCCTGGTGGTTACTGACTCACCAGCCAATAATGTTTTGCTCTGCTGAGAAAACACCACCGAGCCCACATAGCACCATTTGCAATTTTCGATGGTTTGAATCAGCCTCGGCAGTAGAAATAAATGTCCCACTTGGAAGGGTCTTCCGAGAGTTTGCAGGTTGTGCAAAGCTCTCGCATGGACGGCACATACAGAGCGTCAGTCAAGAGCCTTTCTGAATTGCCTCTGTACCGAGAGCAACAATAGCGAAATGGCGCCACAACAAGTGAGGCTGCAGCTGGTCTGCATATTTGTAGACAATACACGGTTGAGCATGCGCATGCGGGAGATGTGCCAAGACACAGAGAGAGGACATGTTTTTGGATGATGGGCCACTAATGGGGACTGAAGAATGAAGAAAATCTTCATGGAGCTGCTTAAGTTGACTGGCTACGCACACACACACACACACACACACACACACACCAGTGGCTCTCAAAATATAATGTGCAATTTGGGGGCATAGGAAGTTGCCTTATACCAGTGTTTCTCAAACTTGGGACTCCAGCTGTTTTTGGACTACAACTCCCATCATCCCTAGCTAGCATCCCATCAAAGATGATGGGAATTGTAGTCCGAAAACAGCTGAAGACCCAACTTGGGGAAGCACTGCCCCTGTACTAAGTCAGCCCATTGGTTCCTCTAGCTCAGGATTGTCTACACTGACTGACAGAGGCTCCCCAATGTTTCAGGACGGGCTATTTTTCCTCAGCCCTACCTGACGATGCTGTAGTTTGAACCCGGGGCTTTCTGCATTCAGAGCAGATGATCTACCACTGACCAATGGACTTTCCCTTAAGACCTGTGATGATCAGGGCTCCCTGGTGACTTAAATATTAACAACAGCAGTGAATATTTTCCTCCACTTAACAGCACAGGACGATGCTTTGCAGTTGTTTGCTCTTGGAGCTTCGTTATCAAAGCTTTGTTTTACTAAGTATTTGGGAACACCCACACACACCCATTATTTTTTTTAAAAGTAATCTGACGCAAAGGAAGACATGACTGTTCTTCTTTCAATAGGTATGTAGAATTTCAGCAGGAGGGGGGAAACCACCCCTCATTTATGCAACTATGAAAGGCAGATGGTTCTTCCCCCTCCTGAGCCACTGGTTGTCTCAGTCATGTTGCACCTATTCTCTGGATACTTGGAACGCAGGAAGTGTTTTTATGCCAAGCCAGACGACTGATCCATCCAAATCAGCCTTGTCTACAGGCTCTACACTGAAGGACAGCAGCTCTCCAAGGTTTCAAAAGGGTCTCCTTCCTGTTAGGTTGTGGGTGAGCATATCAGACGAGACAGCGATTCTTCAAACAGCTCTTGTTTATTCACAGGCCAGGACAGAACTGAACTGAAGGCTTCAGCCAGCCTGCTTATATAGAGCGCCACTAGAACGCAACAGTAACCATTTTCTAAAACTATCCAATCACTGAATGTCACTTTCGATCCCTTATTTGCATAACTATCTACAGTATCCCCCTGCTGGCCCAGGGTGAGAACTTCAGTATATAGCACTTCCAATCCCTGCCTTGGGATTAAACCGGGAGATCTACTGCATGCAAGGCATGCTCGCTGCCATCAAGCTACAAATAAAAACCATGAGCTGCAAAGGAAACAGCTTATTTGATATTGATATTTCATCTCAAGTCACATTTCTGCCCCCAACTTCTGTTGCAGAAATTCATCATACGAAAGGGATGAAAGTTGAGGTCCGATTTAAGAAGAACTGAACCTATGAATCATACATTTTTATCAGTCAGCTGAGTGCCTCTCTACAAAGGAGAGCAAAACTTCCTTCTTTTTCACCCTGAAATCTTGGCAGTGAAATGAGTGTTTTGGCCTTGCACCATCTGTCATTTATTCACTATGATTATTCTAAATTGTCCTGAGGCTTAAAATTGTTCCCTTATCTTGTAAAAAGGAAAGAGTTGTCCTTTTCTTTATTGGCAGGAAAATTTTAGAAACCGGGTGTTGGGCGCAAAGCGGGCGCAGCCTTTTCCTCGGTCAATCCCTTCAGTCATTAAACCAGATCACATTCCAGCTTTGCTGAGGTTCTGTTATGTGGGGCACTTAGCGCACAATTTAATCTTGCCTGGACTTAATGGACAATGCAATGTAAGCCCACAATGTAAAATCTGGCTTCACAATTCTCAGCTGGCTGTCATTATTCAAAATAATCTAGTTGGGAGAATAGCCAGTGCTTCACTAAATGCAATAAAAGTAATGTAATATATATACCACGTTGAAGAATGCAGGGAACTTTAAAAGAATGCTCTGCAGGAAACAGAATTGGCACATTCTTCTTCATACACAGTAAACTACAGATAATGCCATCGTAGCAGGCAAACCCATTTGGCTGGATTCCTACTCAAGAGCGTACTAAATATATTGGATCAGCTGGCCAGATCTGGTCTGGGGAAGTGTGCTCAGTTTTACAATGGGAAGAACAACTCCCCCTGCTATGGATTAATGGGAAGGGTCTGCTACTTCTGTTTACTCTAAGAAATACAATCGTACTTTGGTTTTCGAACAGCTTAGTTCTTGAACGTTTTGGCTCCCAAACGCTGCAAGCCTGGAAGTGACTGTTGCAGTTTGCAAACTATTTTTGGAAGCCGAACATCCAACGGGGCTTCCACAGCTTCCGATTGGCTGCAGGAGCTTCTTGCGGCCAATCGGAAGCCGTGCTTTGGTTTCTGAATGTTTTGGACTTCTGGAACAGATTCCGTTTGACTTCCAAGGTACGACTGTACTTTCCTAGCTGATGCCTCCCTTCTCCCCACTGCAGAATCCTGGATTTCCGCCGCGTCCCTCCGGTGGTTGGGAGAATGATTAACGTTACAAAGGAAATCTTAGAGGTCACCAAAAATGAAATCCTGCAAAGTGTCTTTTTTGTTTCACCAGGTAAGTTTCACCTGCGCTATCTGCAGAAGAGGAAAACAACAGCTTTCCAGAAGCTGTGGTTTTAAGAGCTGCTTCAAACATGACACAGATATCTCTTCTACATAGGAAAAAACACGCACGGTGCAAACCGCACAGCGTGTGTGACATAGTGATTGCCCTTGCATCTCATGCTGTGGATACCCTGTGCTAGGAAGCTCTGGCGTATTTGTTTGTTTGGAAAAAATGTATGAGCTGGCCACAGCTTTCCAGAGAGCATGCATGCAGCAAAAACAGCACAAACAAGATCAGCATTTGTGATAATTGCAATTTTTCTTTTAAAGACTAGTATTTGCCCAGGACATTTGTCACATATGACACATTGTACTCCTCCATCAGGAAGAGTGTGGCCTAGCGATGTTTGCTCTGCTTCTTTAATAAAAGGCAAATGATTTATACGATTTGAAGAGAAATGTTTGCTCTGTTTTGCTCTGCTTCCTGGCATCTAGCCTTGTCAGTGATAGGGGACCATGCTGCTACTGCCTATCCCAAATGTTCAAAAAATCACAAGCCACTCCACAAACCGTTGTGATTTATGAAGTGTATAAATAAAGGTGGGTTCAAAATGATGCCTCGTATGTAACTTAAGATGTTATTTCCCCTGTGATCTTAATGACATATCGCTTTAATATGAGAAAATAACTGATCTCATGTTTTCACCAGGGTTCCCCAGATTCTTAAAACTGTGCAGCGCTGCATTAGCCCTCTCACTCATAGATTCTGCTCTCTCTGCAGCCAGCAATGTCTGTTTCTTTGCCAAATGCCCTTATATGTGCAAGACAGAATATGCCGTGTGTGGGAATCCTCACCTGCTGGAAGGATCCCTCTCTGTTTTCCTACCATCTCTCAACCTGGCACCAAGAATCTCCATCCCAAACCCATGGATACGATCCTACACCTTTGCTGGAAAAGAGGAGTAAGTGGGTAAATGAATCTCTCTCTTGGCCTGCCCTCAACTCATATTCTTATTTATATAGCACTTGAAACTGACTGCATATTTTGCAGTATTTGTTGGGCTTAGCAGTCCTTCAGACGTCGGAAGTATTTCTATTTTATGAAGGTTAAACTAAGGGTGTCGTCCTAAGCATGTTCAGCTTGCTTTACCAAACTATTGTATTGCTGTTTCACTCAAGACGTGGGTGGCGCTGTGGTCAAAACCACTGAGCCTAGGGCTTGCCGATCAGAAGGTCGGTGGTTCAAATCCCCACGATGGGGTGAGCTCCCGTTGTTCAGTCCCAGCTCCTGCCCACCTAGCAGTTCGAAAGCACGTCAAGTGCAAGTAGATAAATAGGTACAGCTCCGGCAGGAAGGTAAATGCCATTTCCGTGCACTGCTCTGGTTTGCCAGAAGCAGCTTAGTCATGCTGGCCACATGACCCGGAAGCTGTACGCCGGCTCCCTCGGCCAGTAAAGCGAGATGAGCGCCACAACCCCAGAGTCGTTTGCGTCTGGACCTAACGGTCAGCGGTCCCTTTACCTTTACCTTTCACTCAAGAACGTGCCTGAGAATGACTTTACTGAATGTTTAGAGAAGAGGCACAGAAGACCTGTTCTATCTCAGAACAAGTGCCTGGTTGAGAATCACCACTGTTCTTTGGTGCAAGAAGCCTAAGCTTTTGTCCATCGATAGAGCACTTGGCCCCCACCCATATCCCTAACTTTGGTTTGTGGATATCATTTCAGAAAAGCATGGGTATGTTGTTCCTTTTACCTACCCCTGCCAGAACAAAACAGGCCGAGATCTGATGCCACCAGAAGTATCACTGGCCAACTCATTCCCACGCAGAAGAGATTGACAACTCTTCTAGAAAAGTAGCTACCTGCTCAAAAGCAGCACAGACCAGGTTTCCCCAATGCATGGTGCTTGGCCACAACTCCCATCAGCCCCAACTTGGTACCCTCCAGAAATTGTTACACCGCAACATCTAGAGGACACCAGATTGGGGAAACCTGGTGTTATATATCCTAACTAAAGAGCCAGTGTAATAAATGCAGGACTAGTTCCCGACTATTTCAGAAAAAAAGGGAGGAACTCCCAGAATAGTTGTGCTAGCATTCAACCCCTTCCTTTGGCGTTTCTCGCAGATGGGAAGTGAATCCACTCTACTGCAACACAGTGAAGGAGATTTATCCTTACAGCAGCGGCACTCGGCTACTCAATATCATCGACATGGCAATATTTGACTTCTTAATAGGTAAGTGGGAAACAGCAAAGTAATAATTAATCTCATGGATCTGACACGCTGTCGCGGATGTTGCAAATGTCGCTTGCTATGTTGAAACCAGATGGCTTGTAAATAGTTTGGCAGCACTGGTAGCATGTTTTCAGCTCTGAGATCAGCTTGTTTCTAGCCGTTGCGCAAAAGTTTTCAAACACCAGTGACCTGTATGTCAGCTTCGCCTTTGAGCCAGTGTCACCAACTGGGCTCAACCACTTCAGCCCCGACTGGGACAGGCGAGCTGGGGTAGCACTTCCAGAGACCCTCTTCTGCAGGAACAGGTCTAAGTGCTGTGGACTCACAACTCAGAGCTGTGAGCACTGAACTCACTTCCAGAAGACAGCAGTGCACAGCAGAGCATAAATCACTCGGATGACGGCGCTGAAGAATATCTTCTTTTATTCACTACAGCTACTGTACTATACAAACTATACACAAATGGAGACGCTGGACTGCACTGAGTGTTACAGCTGCTTTCTGCAGTGACCTTATCTACACAGAGATAACACTCAGTCTCCCCCTTTGAAGTGAGGCTGGAGCGGAATAAGTAGCAAGCACAGTCCGCCGCCTCCTCTCTGGAAAATGAGCAGATTCTTGCAATGGGAGGGGTGAAATCTCCTCACTGTATGCATCTAGCTTGCTAAAGGCTTATAAAGCAGAAATGCAATAATAATAATAATAATGAATATATTTATACCCCACCCATCTGGCTGGGTTTCCCCAGCTACTGTGGGCGGCTTACAACACATAAAAAAATGTAAAACGTTAGATATAAAAAAATTCCTGATACAGAGTTGCCTTCAGATGTCTTCTAAAAGTCAGGTAGTTGTTTATCTCTTTGACATCTGATGGGAGGGCGTTCCACAGGGCTGGCGCCACCACCAAGAAGGCCCTCTGCCTGGTTCCTTGTAACCTCACTTCTCGCAGTGAGGGAACCACCAGAAAGCCCTTGGAGTTGGACCTCAGTGTCCAGGCTGAACGATGGGGGTGGAGAGACTCTTTCAGGTATACTGCTTAGGGCTTTAAAGGCCAGCACCAACACTTTGAATTGTGCTCGGAAATGTACTGGTTCAGGACCAGTGTTATATGGTCTCGGTGGCCACTTCCAGTCACCTGTCTAGCTGCCGCATTCTGGATTAGTTGTAGTTTCCGGGCCACCTTCAAAGGTAGCCCCCATGTATAGCGCATTGCAATAGTCCAAGCGGGAGATAACTAGAGCATGCACCACTCTGGCGAGACAGTCCACCAGGTGGCAGGTAGGGTCTCAGCCTGCGTACCAGATGGAGCTGGTAAACAGCTGCCCTGGACACAGAATTGACCTGTGCCTCCATGGACAGCTGTGAGTCCAAAATGACACATCACATCCTTTTTCTACTGCTGCTGCCTCCTTCTCCTTGGCCCGATCTTTCCTTTAGCTGCAGGAACCAAACAAATAGGAATCTTCTTTGCAATGACAGTATCAGGCTTGAATCCCTCCTGTTCCAGTTTGGGGCCATGGCAGAAGCAAAGAGGTTAAAGCCCTCCTGGTTTAGCTCCTAGTGCAAGGGTCCCACTGGAAAGCCACGGCAAGCCACTATTTTTCAGGCTTAGCTCCTAAAGGGATGACACGAGTAAGCTCCCCTCGCTTTTGAATTGCTGTGGCAAATACTTTCCCTATAGCACTCCCCTTCAAAGTGGCCTGTCTCTCTGCAGATTTCTGGCTCAATGCAACCAAAGGTAAGACTCCTAAGCTCCATTGATTTCAGTGGGGGAGTTGAAGCGCATGCCGAACGCTCATCCATTGATCAACAGGGTTTTAAAGTGCTTAACAGCTGGATGCATCAAGCTTGCCCTCTGAGAGTTCTAGGTCAGTCCTAATAAAATAGAATGGTGATGGATCTGTTGGAAGAAAACAAGTCTAAAACGGGGAAAACTCTAAGCGTGTCTAAGTGTTCATAACTAACATCAAGTATTTCCTCTCCTCCCTTAGCCAGTGCAGTTACACTGTCATTCATTACTATCCCGCCATCTGACATGGTGTAGGCATTTCCAAACCATGTTATTTATGTCTGTCTGCTCCTATCAGGGCCTTCAAAAGTAACTCAGTGGGGTTATTTTCCTGCCGTATCCCATCATGCATCCTTGCAGAACTTTGGAACAAGTAGATATCACAAGCCTATCTTATAAGCAGCCATTTGATCCAGATAAAAGCCATTTTTGTGTCTTGCTCGCTGTTTCCTGTTTAGTTTCAAAGCTGCTATTAATACATTGATATTATACCTCAGATAATGTGTCTTGCATGAGATCTCAAGCAGTTGGATTGGGTTAGTACTCTGGAAGTACCAAATGCATTTCCTTCTCTGTTTTGAAAGGCAACATGGACCGTCACCATTACGAGATGTTCACAAAGTTTGGAGATGATGGCTTTTTGCTCCATTTGGACAATGCAAGAGGGTAAGGAACCCCACAAATTGCATCTGGGACCTAAAGGGGGAAAGAGCTGGTTCTGTGGGGAGGAATAGTCCATCCTGGGTCTCAGGAACAAGACTCAAGAAGTTACTCTGCGAGTCTTGGGATATAAATTCTGTGGAACCCCTCTTGGAAACCATGATGACCAGGCAGTCTTGAACTAAGGCCTGTGTTGGCTTAAACACTGATGTAGCAGTCGTCGCCACCATCCCAGGATTCTGGGAATTGTAGGAGGAGGGTGAGCAAGAGACTTGTATTGGAAGATTCTGCAGATGCTCAGTGAATTCTGTTGAACAATCATGGCAGGTTCTTACTGAATCCCCAGCAGGAATTCTACCTCATTCATGAAGGTACACAGAACAATGGCACATGAGGACTACCTGGGCACACTTTTGTGCCATTGTCATTATATAACCTTGACAAAACACACAAATAGCAAGATAGATAAACTTTATTCGCATTAGCCAACGGCTATAGCAACATAAAACAAGCAATATATGCAATTAAAAAGACAACAATGGGTAAAAAGAACAATCAGTTGACCAAGATTATTGTTCAGATAGTGGCCCTTAATCTCACTGCACCCTTGATAAACCTAGCAACCTTTGCTGTTGTCTGATCATTTTGATCGGATAAAAGAAAGAACAATGTGGCCGCAGATGGGCGGCCTGGGATGGTAAGTAAGAGTGGGGTGATGATCTCATTCCTCAGATCTTTATAAAGGGGACAGGACAGGAGAACATCAGCCACTGTTTCCAGATTGCCATCTCCACATGGGCAGAGTCGTTTCTCAATTGGAATCTTTTGGTATCTGCCCTCAAGTACGGCAGAGGGCATCACATCCAATCTGGCCTGTGTGAAGGCGCGTCTGTATTTTGGGATAGTTAAAATATACAAATAGCAATAAATAAACAGCAAAGGGGGCACATTTATCTGTGGACCACCACCTTCCCCCAATCTGGTGCCTTCCAGATGAAGATGGGACTACAACTCCCATCATCTCCCATAAGTAGCTATGCTGGCTGGAGAGCATGAGAGTTTTTCATCCAACAAAAAATCTTCTGCAGAGTAGCCATTAATACTCTACAGCAAATGTTCTCATAGTGCATCTAACCCACACTACATGAAAATCTGAGAGGGTCAGAAACCACAAAACTGACCGGCTGCTACAAACATTTATTTATTTAGACCTGGAAGCAAATAAACTAATTTGAAAATAAATACTGTGCTGTTTATATTCCTAAGGCATTTGAAATGCAAATATTTGCATTGGCTTGCGGCCTAATGCAACAGGTAATGTCACAAGTCGTGTGGTAAATCCTCAGTTACGGATTTTCCCATAAATGAAGATGATTCAGGTAAATATATCCATATATAAGTAACCTTTCACCTCCTGTGCTTTCAATTTAAGATTTATAGTATGATTTCCCATTTCATATGACATCTGAAGGCAGCCTTGCTCAGGGAAGTTTTTAGTGTCTGTGGTGTGGTGTTTTTATGGGGTTTTTTTGTTGGGAGCTGGGGCAACCCAGTCAGATGGGTGGCAGATAAATAATACATCATCATCAACATCATCATCATTATTATTGAATTTCTTTTGAAAGCAGGTACAAAAAAAAACCCCAAATTGGCACCGTTAACCCCCCTCCCCATCCCATTGCTATATCCCATCAACCTGATTTGCATCAAAAAGCTCAGGTTAAACTGGAAATTTTTCAGATGCCTTGGTGTGTGGTTTAATTTAGCATGTTTATTTTTCTTGTATTTAGTAGACAACATTAAACGCATTGCAACTGCAGCATTTGAAATTGGAGTCCATTCCGTGTTACAACTTGTGGATTTTTCTCCATGGAAAAATAAGAGCACTGGGATATTTTCTGCCTCATGTCACTAATCACTGTACTTGAAGCATTCCAGTCTCTGAAGTCTTGGGTGGTTTGGGCACACCTTTTACATTTTGTTTGTTTCCATAGTTTTGGGAAGCATTCCCATGATGAGATCTCCATCCTGGCTCCACTCGAACAGTGTTGCATGTAAGTGTCATTCCCAAGTTATTTTGGATTGAACTGAAAGGCTCAATTGCAGCTCCCTGGGCCGTAACAAGCAGGCGAACACATCTTTCACCTGGTGGCAATGGAGTGAGAGACATCACTGCACCACTTCTCACAGGTCCATTTCTGTGTCGGTCTGCAAAAGCTCCCTCAAATTGCAAGTTAGGAAAGAATGGTGTATAGTACTCTTGGGAACTGGAAACGGGAATGATGGAAGTCATGGGAATGGTGCTTTCCCATGGCTCCCAGTGTCCCTGGGCACTTTCACAAACAACGCTCATACAGCTAGGACCCAAAGCACTGCCACAGCATTTTCCAGCATCTCCACATTGCCCTTTGTCATAAAAACTTGAGAAAATGGGGAGGACTAGCCAAAAAGTCTCCCAGGAGCTACTGTGGGGCTGGGAGATCACCCCATCTCCTGCTGGTTTTGGAGTTCAGGTCATTCCCCGCCACCCAACATTTGACAACATAATTCACTTCCCCTGAATTATTTCTAAAGCAGACTAGGCCAAGTCTGTCCATCACTCAGAATGAAGTCCCAGTTGCATGCAGACTTCAGCATTTGGATGTGTAAAGGGGTGCCCACCTATTTCCCCATCAAACATGCCATTTGTCATAGCTGAAGGAAATTGAGACATTTCTTTTGATCCCTGCCAAGAACACTCAGATTTTATTGTCTTCTAAAGGGACTGAAAGAACCCGAATGCCATCAATTACATTTGCGTCCCCCTCCAGCCATTAGGGGGCTGCTCATAAATTTTACTGCCTGAATCCTCTTCAGGCTACTGCTTTATTAATTCATATAAATCAAAAGCTAGGCCTTTAAAAAACTGTGTCAAGGGTTATTCATCCTCCCGTGTTCCTCTGCCCCAACACATCTTAACTATTTTCACCATACTCCCTGTGTATTTCTGTGCCCCCGAATGTCAGTGGCATCATCCCGTATAGTTATATTGAGCCTCCAGGTTGACTTTCAAAAGCCATTATTCACACCTTACAAGCCTCCTGGTTTATAATTATAGGGTTGCCAATAAATCCTTGCACTGAACTCCAAGTCTGTGTGATTTAAATTGGCTCCTGCTCACACACCTTTCCTGAACTAATCTCGTCCTCTCAGCCACAAACTTCTGACTTTTAAATGCAGGCAGCCTGCAGCAACATCAAGCACTGCTATAGCATCCAGCCATTTATTTTACCCCTGTTTGAACAGAATAGAGAATCAGCAATGCAAATTTCACTGATATGGAAGGGTTTTTGCCTACCTCAGTTTTTGCATTACCAAAGAACACTCCCACCCCCAGGTGTGCACAGATGCATTGACCTGCAAAAGTTAGTTGCAGGTATGGCTATTGCAGGGTTAGAAGTACTCACCTTCTTCTAGCTATCAGTTCAGAACAGAACCCCTTCTTTCCTCAACCAGTGGGCAGGTGATGGTGGTTGGTTTTTAAAGACACTTGTCTCATTTAGCTATTTTTAAACATTTGTTCGGGACGCGGGTGGCGCTGTGGGTTAAACTACAGAGCCTAGGGCTTGCTGATCACAAGGTCGGCAGTTCGAATCCCCATGACGGGGTGAGCTCCCGTTGCTCGGTCCCTGCTCCTGCCCACCTAGCAGTTTGAAAGCATGTCAAGTGCAAGTAGATAAATAGGTACCACTCTGGCGGGAAGGTAAACAACGTTTCCATGTGCTGTTCTGGTTCGCCAAAAGCGTCTTAGTCATGCTGGCCACATGACCCGGAAGCTGTACACTGGCTTCCTCGGCCAATAAAGCGAGATGAGTGCCGCAACCCCAGAGTCGGCCACAAATGGACCTAATGGTCAGGGGTCCCTTTACCTTAAACATTTGTTCAGTTCCTCTTTTCTTAAAAAAACTTTTTTGAAAAAAGTCATGTCAATTCAGATTGAAGAAGAGCGGCTTGTGATTCCCATACAGACCAACCAACTAGCACCATGGACAGCCAGCTTCTGCTATAAACCAAAAGAAGTGCTTGCTCCTAAGTTTGATTCTTTGAATAAGGTGGTATGGCCAAAAAAAAAAAAAAAAAGGAGTTTATGGCTCCACTGGGCTCACTCAAAGGGTGGAACCCAATGCAGTGCTGTAAATGGATTAATGCATGTAGGGAACCAGGTCCACTTGTACAAGACAACAAGAGGTCCCGGGCCCTAAGGAAGTCATACTATCCTCCACCAGGGCCAGGGCTTTTTCAGTGATGGCTCCAAACTGGTGGAATGCTCTGTCCCATGAGACTAGTGCCCTTCAGGATTTAACCTCCTTCTGTCAGGCCTATAAGACAGAGCTATTTCGCCTGGCCTTTAATCTGAATTCCGCCTGATCTTTTATTTCCCTTCTCTTCCCTTCCCCTCCCCTTTTTATGAAGATCACCCACTCTGAGACCCCACAGCAAATTCCCCCCTGGCCTCCTCGCTGGCCCAAGTAGGACCAATTCAGCCAGCTAGCCCTGGGGATTATCTGATTGATTTTTGAATTTTATTGTTAATCATGTTTTTATACCGTATTTTATGCTGCTTTTATAACTAAGTGTTTTAAATTTGTTAGCCGCCCTGAGCCCGGTTTTTGAATCGGGAAGGGCGGAGTATAAATAAAAATTTATTATTATTTATTATTCTCCCTGACATGCCCCCAAAACCTTTTATGGAGTTTTCTCAAAGCCTCCCGCGCAGATTTAGGGACGCAGGGGTACACAGGAAAGGGGGTGGGGGAGAGCCCCATTGCACAAATGGACCTCATTCTGCACACATTGCAGCTTAGTTGAATCCCAAACAACAGCTATCTATATCCAAAGTCTAGTTTCTAGATTTCTGGCTGTAAGGTTTGGCAAATGTACATGCAGAATCTACTAAAAACAAGGTTGGAAAACATCTCATCTGCAGTCCCATCAAGTGTCCCAATTTGGCTTGCGTGACTATTTCCCCCAAACCACGTTATGTCAGGAATGGGGCAGGGTACATAATGTGAGCTCCCTCACCAGCTCATGGCCTTGCTTCAAGAGGGGAAGTGTTCCCTTTGAAACTGAAGCTGAAACAGGATAGAAAGATGCCTGGGGTTTTGTTTTTTTGCAGGCACCGGCTGAACGGGGAACTTCTCTTTGCAGTGCATACTTGCAAGAAGTTAGCTTATATCCCCCCACCCATTGCCATCAGCTGACGGGTAGGAGAAAGTAGCGCTTTGCCAGTTCTGTGCTCGGCACTTCCCAAAGCGCTGAGCACTGAGCTGGCAATGCCCCTTGTGCTGTAGTTCCCAAGTACAAGAGATTGTGGCAGCCACGTGATGGACAGCTGGGTTATCTTTTGCAGCCCTACTACTTGACATTGTGGGGAAGCGAATCGGAAACTTTCTCCAGTCCAAGCACCTCTGCATGTGTAACTTGGCATTCATACTATGTAAACTGCTTAGAAGCCTATTTTGGCATTAAGTGGTGTATGAAATGAACAGTAATAATACTGTTCGCAACAGGGCCACAGCCCTTCCCTATACCCCCAAAGCACATTTTATCCTTGCAACTTCACTGCCGAGTATCCAAAACCAGCTTCCAAACATCTGGAGATGGGAGGAAAGACTTCCCAGAAAGCTTAAGCCACCGCGTTGCTATTATTTATAACTGCGCACAGGTCGCAGAAATGCATATTTAAGTCCATCCAACTTTCAGGAGCATCTGAGACGGGGAGGTAGAATTTTGCTTTTGCATAATGAGCATAATGAACCTTGTTTTCACCCATCCTCCTTCAGAATAAAGAAGACTACGTTATTACGGCTACAGCTCTTGGCGCAACCAGCCTACAAACTCAGCGACATCATGCGGGAATCCTTGCTTGAGGACCACCTAGCACCTGTGCTTACAGAACCCCACCTTTTGGCACTGGACAGGAGGCTACAGATCATCCTGAAGGCGGTGGAGGAATGCATAGAGGCTAATGGAGAGGACAATGTTGTGATCGATGCTAAGCCCCTGGAGACAGATGCCTTTGACAGAATGACACAGCCAAGCTAGAGACCTAGGGGATAAACCAGAACCTGAACTTTTAAATTGGTGACTGTCCGCCCCCTACCCCTGGACAACTGTGATTGACAAGAGGGATGGTCTCTGTCACACCGAAATCTAAACATGCTGCTGGGCAGGTGATTAAAGACTGCACCATGGGTCTGAGTCTCCTTTGCATATGCATAACCAGAAATCTTATCCCATTATCACCACCAGTGACCTTTGTGCATCTTCTCCAGGAGACCTGAATAAATGGGGCACTCTGTAGCTGCAAACCAGACATATTTTGGGTGATGATGTGGTTTCACGGGATCTGCCCATGCCCCTGTTACTTCAGGTTGTTGTGATTTTTTTGGGGGGGGGGACTGGGGTCCAAAATAAAAGGGGGGGCGATGAAAGGGAGGCGTGCCTAAAAACGTATCTGTGTATACCCACATCACAATTTAAGGCTATGACACCAAGTTAGCACTCAGGGACGTTCAACAAGTGGATAACCACAACAGAAAGACCAGCAACCCTGGACAAAAGGCGAAGGGGAAAATGCCGGCATGGGGAAGTTGTGGAACTGATACTTCTCCTGGTTATAAATGTGGCAACTTACAGGGAATAGTATTGGAAGGCATGCCTTTTACCCACGAAAATACTGGTGTTTTTTTTAAAACAAACAAACTACAACCTAACATGTATCTAGGCAGCTAAATAGAAAGTTCTCTTTGCCATCTACAAAGTAATTCATACATTGTGATGCAAGGGTGGAATTCAATGTTATGCTAAGGCAAGTATGGCCAAACTTGGCCCTCCAGATGTTTTGGGACTACAATTCCCATCATCCCTGACAACTGGTCCTGTTAGCTAGAGATGATGGGAGTTGTAGTCCCAAAACATCTGAAGGGCCAAGTTTGGCCATGCCTGTGCTAAGGCGACTGTTCTATCAGCGTAAGCATTTTCTCCTTGCCATAAAGAACAATCTCCCCTCACACACTGCTCTAGGGGTCCTCCCAAACAGATTTGGGGAGGGCACAGGGGAGAGAATGGAGGGGAGGAAGTCCTGTTGTGCTAGTGGGACTTTGTAGCATTGCCTTCTGCTAAAGCAGGGGTAGGGAACCCAAGGCCTGGGGACTGGATGTGGCTTAATCGCCTTCTCAATCCGGCCCGCGGACGGTCTGGGAATCAGCATGTTTTTACATGAGTAGAATGTGTCCTTTTATTTAAAATGCATCTCTGGGTTATTTGTGGGGCATAGGAATTCGTTCATTTTTTTTTTTTTTTCAAAATATAGTCCGGCCCACCACATGGTCTGAGGGACGGTGGACCAGCCCATGGCTGAAAAAGGTTGCTGACCCCTGTGCTTGAGCAACAGCTTAGTCGAATCCGGCCACAGGGCTTCAGATAATCCTCAAGATCACAGCATGCAGGACAGTGGCAGTACTGACATGCAAGATATAAGGGCAAAATGCACATTACAGCAGCGACATGAAGGAGCCACTACATGAGTATGCATATAAATTCTGCCATCCAGTCTGGGCAGGTACAGTCTAAGAACTGAGCAGATATATTGAAACGTATCAACCCCTAGCCATGCTAACTTCTCCACACACCCCAACTGCATCAGAGCAGGGAAAGTACCTGTATTTTACAGTGGGAGACTTCTAAGCAGCTATAAAACAATAGTGGCTTCCAAAACAAGTATAAAGGTAGTCGAGATGCCGTGAACTCAACCTACAGCAATTTGAAATACAAATGGCACAAATGAGACCTGCAACTGGAATTCCTACTAGCCACTGGGGGAATGTGTGGTGTTCCCCGTGTTGATGGGCTCCAATTCCCATCAGCCTCAGTCAGCATGGTCATGGATAATGGGAGTTGTAGTCCAGCAAATACCTGGCTGGCCAGTTTCCCCACCCTTCTCTGTTGCCTCGCTCCCCAATCTAATCATCATGCTCAGTTCTCATTGGGCTATTAAGGTTTTTTTTAAAAAAAATTCCCTTGCCCACCCCACCTCCAGAGATTTCAGAGCAGAATGAAGGCGCATGTAGGGAGAGGACGACCCGTTGCACAGGTGGAAACCCTTGTACTATGATGGCAGCTTCACTGGATACAACCCAATAGCTTCGACATTTAGGATTTCCAAAGTTCAGCTGCTAACTGATTTCCAACACCATGAATGCTAATACATTGAAGTAAACCTTATCTGTGCATTATGTAACTCCCAAAGTTACAGGGCAACACTTGCAGTCTGTAATGGTGCCTGTCTTAAGTACTTACACCTGGGTGAAAGGGCACAATTCAGCCCTATCAGCTGCTTTGGCCAAGTCGCAGAAAGACCTTTTATCAGCCACCCTGGAAAACAGCCCAACACAATTGTTAATCTTTCATTTGAATTTTGCCTGGTCAGTGTTTTCCATTAAACATGTGATCTTATTTTCCATTTCCATTTGACCTTTAGAATTGGAATGCCTCTTCTCTTACACGGACTATGAAGTGGTATTAAATGGGTTATATTTTGTTACTTACTTTGAAAATCTTATTGTCGAGCTCCCTCTGCTGATAGCTTCCATGTATTAACAGTTTAAGGCAAAGATTTTCCCATTCCTGAGGATCCAAGGAAGAAGGGCACTAATGCAGTCACTTTGTGGCTGAGACAGTAGAAAAGACTAGTTTAATCAATGTACCTGATGTAGTCTCTATATCTTAACTAGGCTGGCATTTGGTCAGCCATTCTACTTTTCAGTTTTGGCCCCAAAGCCCAGTTTTTATGGTTGCTTACCAGCTGATCAGCGAGATGTGTGTATATTTTTCATACAATAAGAGAAACTGCAACACAAACTTACAGTTAGAAATTCCACTAACATGGATTCTATGTTGACATGGCTGCCACTTACAACAGGAGGCGACACTATTATTATTTATCTAATAACCTGCCCTTACATTGGGCTCCTATTTAACTCACGAGCCAGATAACTGTGGGCTGAGCCACAGTAACACTGTGACATCAGGCACTCCCAGACCATTCTCACCTGGGACTAAAGTCCACTGTTAGCTGAACAAGTTGGAAAGATGTCGAGTACAGGGAAATTCTGGAATAAACTGCAGCAGAACTATTCAGAGTAAATTGCTGCATTTCTCTTTTGTCATGTACACATGGAGATACCTGCCAACACTGGCTAGTTGAGTAGAAAAGTAGAAAACACGACCTAAGAGTTGATGCTGCTCACAGAGCCACAGCAAACAATTCTACATAAACACCCACAAGTCTGGCACTTCAGAAAATAGCTCACAGCTGTAGCTACCCATTAAGCAGACTGCATCCCATATCACATCTATTTAACCCACAAGTCATTCACATGAAAGGAAGGCATCTCATGTAGGAAGCAGTCTATGAAACTCACTTTCTGCCAAAGAAAGGCCTAGAGCTATTATGCAGCCCGTCCCTGCCTAGTCCGCACCAGCTTAGAAACTGCAGACCAGTATAATAAAAACGCTGATTACATTTAAGAATTTAAATCATTTTATTGCTTTACCTGCCATTAGGACAATCTATAACAAAAGGAATATATTAGCACATACAGTAAGTCAGACTTATAGTCAGGTAACGATACAAAAATGGTCCTCTGGTTGACTATAGCACTCTAGGGCAGTAGATTTTTTTGATTTTTTTATTTGCTAAGGTGTCCTAGCAAAAAAGATTACCTCTAAAGCCCTGAATGTTAGCTAAGGCAAACTATACCAACTGTGGATTCAAACATGTTTAAATTGCACACAAAGGTAAAGCTTTAACTGTGATTAATATTTAACTCAGACGTAGCTGGTTCATCTTAAAATCTTGTTGGTAAAACTACAAAAGGGAGTAAACAGCAAGCTAAAAAGACGCAGTAGTGAAACTTGATTAGAAAGCCTTATATAAAAAAATGTGCATTTTTGTGGCGCTCTAACTAGCTTACATAAGATTTAAAATCTTTTTGGTGCTTTAACAAGGATCAAATCAAGCTTCAAAAGTAAGAAAGGTATGGGGGGGAGCAATCCCTGGATAGATTCAAACTGAATGAAGTTTTGGAGGAAAATAGCATTAATGGACTCCCGAAGAGAACACAGGTGGAAATTCCCAAAGGCATATCCTCATCAAAGTCTTCAGCACGGACAGAAAGAATTCACAATGTAGATTTTACATTTTATATGCATCTAGAAATGAGGACATGTCAACACCCCCTCCCCCTTTTATTTATATATATATACTAAGGCTCCTATTCCCCAGACATTGCCAATCATATTTAATTAAGCATTCTTTCCAGCAGCCAACAAGTCATTATGGTACATACCAGGTCCAGTTTCTGGGGGGAAAGTAAGGAGGGAATGGCAGGGAGCTGGACTGGTAAGAAATAGTTGCACAACTAATGCAAAAAACTTGCTGTCACTCCCAAATAAAACCCTAGACTAGTTTTAGATAATTTACATGTTATAAGGAAACCAAATTGCCTACATTATCCACCTGCAACATTCCATATAGTAGGCAGCACAGGGTGCACACAAAATATTGTAACACAAACCTGGTAAATACTGAAACACATTTCAGACTTGACAACAGAGTCAACTTTCCCAAAAGCTATTCTGTCAGATCGGTATGAGAATCTGGGACAAACCAAAGAGAACAAGACTCGAGACTGAACATCTGCTCAGACTGAATATCTGAGAAAGGTTAGAAGTTACTAAAACTTCTGATTGGACAAAAGAGATTCAGTAACAAGAGTTTTACAGGACACTAATTTTCTGTTTCCAGTCTTCCACATGAGCCAGATTCTTGTCATCTAACAAGGAGTGTGTAGTCCAGTCCTGCATTGAATGCCAACAGAACCATTCAATATCTGGTGCTGAAGTTAACAGGGAAGGCAAAGCTTGAAAGGGTCAGACAGAAGACTGAACGCACAGGATGCACCCTTCAGTTTCCTGGTCTACATACACTGCATGTGGGGTATACTATTTGGCACTAGCTAAGGAGCAGTGCAATTGTTTTGCCAACACCACCACTAATATATAGGTGTCTAATCCATTGGCTGGGTATTGAGAAATTGCACAGGGGAAAAATAGAAGGGGCAAATATGAATATTCACAACTGAGAACAGGCAAAGGGGAAGGGTAACTGTGGCAAGAATATCAGCAACACTGGCAGCAGGTGCCAGAACAAAAGCTTGTACACAAAAACCTGACAAACGATAACCAAGCCCGTCGTGAACCAACTGAAATGGAAACTGATGCATCAAACTATCAAACTTCTAACTGTGGTTTTACTAAGGAGCTGATCTCAGTAAACCAAACCAAAGATAACCATATCCAGAACATTTATGCCAAGAAGTTGAGCTTAGAGGGTAAGTTCCTCTGCTAAGAGAAGTACTTACAGCAGAAAGTGACCACGCCCTGAAATAAATGTAGGAACTCACCAGTTGAGAAATGTGTGCCTCTTAATAATTTTCCACTGTTACATCCTTAACTCTATGGCAATAACCTTGGTACTAGGAAATTTTCCCAGCGAAAGGAATGGCAGTCACTGCCCGAGTTGGACACTGTACATTGCACAGAGAAAAGCAGTAACAGCAAAAAGACTCCATATAATTTTCTATTTATTTTAAATTGTATTGGGAGCACCAAAATAAATGCTCTAAAAATTAAAATGGTGTCATGAAAAGCAACTGATTTCTTTTTTTTTTTTCCTTTTCCCCTCCCTCAGACAGACAGGAAGCTGCAATAGCCAGTGGCCATGTGGCTCTGCACAAGAGTAATGAAGCAGTCTGCATTTGTGAAGCATGTATTTGAAGAAGAAGGGAGACTTCAGACAGACAGAGACACAAAGCTGTTGTACTGCTGGATGTTCCGCTTGAGAATATCTGAGCATGGACCCAAGACACGCTCAAATCGGGGCCGGTCGAGCTTTACACATTTCAATGGGCCACGAGCAACAACCGTGGCAGCACGAGGACGGTTCATCAACAGGGCTATTTCACCTAAAAAACAAAATATTCATTTCAAAGAGAACAGGGTAAGGGGAGGGGGGAGGCGATTTGAAACAGATCAACAGACTTCCCCAAAATAGGGGACTGCTCTAAAATTATCCCAAAATATTGCATAGTGTAAGAGTGTTAAGAATTATAGACAGAGATGTGAAGGGCCAGAAAGATTGTGGGAGAAGTGTGCTTAGAGGGCTTATCCACACTTACACTTTGTCCTGCTCTTTCCAGGCACAAGTCTGCCCTTTAAAGCTCCATATCTGAGCGTTGTTTTGTTTTTTTGTCCTGGGGCTTTCCCTGTGAAAACTTGCTCTTCAGTGCTCAATTGGAGCAAACATTAATTCGGAGTTTCTGTGGATTGTTGTTTGCTTCAGTTGAGTGCTAAAGAGCTGTTCTCATGGGGAAACTCTGGAATAAAAAAGTGGGGGTGCTTGGACACAGAGCTTTAAAGCGCAGAGTGTGCTTGGAAAGAGCAGAGGAAAGGGAAGTGTCAAAGTCATTTGCTCAGTGCTTCCCAAGCAATCAGTAGCCAGCTGGTTGTCAAGACACTTGGAAATTACTGCGCAAGGGGCTTTTGCCAGCCCTATACTTGGAAAAGCTGTTTTCTGCAGGGATTGGCTGTGCAATCTGATTCCAGTTCTAACACTAGGTATCCTTGCAATTATTGTTTAAATAATACTCAGGCATTTATACTTCTAATATTTCAAATAGTACAATTCTATGTGCTGAGTTATTCCTCATGTACTACATGATCTTCAAGAAGGAAGTAACATTTCCATAAATGTTACACTTAAAAGTATCTCCATAATTTGGTGTAAGAGTCATGACAAGGTTCAAGGTTCCTATGTCAGGTCTTTGGTACTATTTTCTGTTCAGAGTAGTACTATACTTAATCTTACAGCAAGTAATAAAAATAAATCCCCAGCTTATTTAATTAATAGACGACAATAATGTTTCTATCATCCCAAACTCAAGTTTTCCATTACAGAAGTTGAATCCAAAGTTTTAGAAGCATGTTAAAGATGCAAAACTACTAAATGGCCCAATACATATGATCATATCCTCGACTGATGAGACAAGTTTTGCATGAGCTTAATACACTCACGTGCAGCCTCTCTTCATGTAAATAGGGAAACAAACCAGGAAGCAGTCATAAACCACAGCTTCTGGTACATACGAACCAGGAGCTATAGTTCAACATCTCCAAACAAGCTAGGATGCAGATGCCAACCGTGGTTTAAAAACAGCTTCTGATCCCTAACCCATTGGTCTGGAAGCAATTAACAGTTGTTCCCAGATTGCATGACATGGGAACCTATGGTATTTGCAACTTGTTTCTCTGGTTCATGAAGGGAGGAACAAAGGATACAACTGTGGGTGTATGAAGTTCATGTATATCCTGGCTTATTAAGCCAGAATCTGATCGTGCAAGTACAGTCTATGTCCAAAAAACAATTAAGCAACTGCAGAAGCCAGCATCCAACTTGAAAAATTTCCCCGAAGTTTGCTTTACTTGTTACTAAATTACAAACTATTTTTTCTTCTGTAGCTTCCCATGGGTTAAAATCATATCAAGCCAATTTCAATGTTTTCTTACTTTACAATATGATCTCGTGGCTTATTCTCCATTCCAGGAAGGGTGGTATTATAGGAGTCTACGTGTTTTTGTGAGCCTCATGAGATGGAAAGGAGCAAAGGGGAGGAGAGAAGCCAAGTCTCAGGGGACCAGGAAGGGGGCTGCTTTAAAAATATATACCATTATGTCATTTGCACTGGTCTTATGCCTTAAGTATTTAAACGACACTGTCAACTTAAAACAGCAAGAAAACTCACCAAAATAATCAGATGGTGCAAGCCTGCCCACTTCAACAAATTCTTCATGCTCTGACCTGCGCTGTAACACAGCAGCTGTACCCTTTAAATGAATTAAAGAGTTAATGACCAGATTTGTTTTAGTAATCCTATGCAAAAAGCAACAACTTCATGACTTAAAGCAGAAACATCCCCATTAAATTACTTGTCTTAACCTATCCCATTTAATCCTAATATCCTCAAAAGGGGAGAGTATGATAAAATACCATTCAGAAGCACGTTTCACAATTGAACTAAGCATTCCTACATGTATAATTCTGCCACCACAGGATTTGTTAAAGGGATTTATTGTCATCTATGATCAAATCTGTTATCACAGACAATAATTTGCAAATACGTTTTATGTCCAAAGAACCAGTATTGATGCAAGCAGTCTGCAAATGACTTTTTAAAAACACAGAACCACCTTTCATCATATCCAGAAGAATTCCCCAAACAGATGTCCTCCAGATGTTGAACCACAACCCTAGCCAGCATAGCCAACGGTCAGAGATGGTAAGAGCTGTCGCTCAAAACATCTGGAAAGTGCCTAGCTGGGGAAGGTTAATATAACCCAAGTAACTGAAATGTATGAGACAAATACAGCTGCTAGTAGCTAATTCCAAAACAGCATTGTTATTAATACCCACCTCCAAAATAATGAAGAACTCGTCTCCTGGTTCTCCCTGCACCACAATCTTTTGTCCATCCTCAAATTGTACTGGCTCTAAAGCATCAGCTACTGTGAGACGCTCCCATTTGTCAAGGGATTCTAAAAATAAATAAAACAAGATGGTTTATTTTGCTGTATCCCAAAGATTTAGAATTAGATCCCCAGTTCATCTCACATAAGGATACACTCCTCCAGTTTTTCTACAGCAAACCCTTCTACCACACTTCTTCCTCCTGCCATAAACAAATTAATCATCCATTCACAATTTGTGATTTAGCAGCTGTAGCTTCAAGCACAGCACCTCAACATTATATGCTCCCTCTGCGATGTTCAGAGTAGGGCAAGACTCAAATATTCTATTAGCGATGCGAAGAAATTATTCACACTCACCCAGTATTGACACTTTACTAAGAAATTCTTCATACATCTTTCTCTTTCTCAATGTGCTACCCTGGAGGAGAAAAACACACACAAATGGATCTGAAAATTACTCGTTTAACAATTTAGAATACCAGGAAAAATGGAACAGGTCATAGAAATGTTTACAATGCAATCCTATTCATTTCTACTTATAAGTAAGTCCTCCTCAGTTAAATGAAACTTACTCCCAGATAAGTGCATATAGGAGAAGTTTTCAACCTTTTTTAGTCCATGGCTCCCATGACCAACTACATTCTTTTTGCCATGCTCAGAAGCCTAGTTATGTCACTCCTTTTTTGAAAACCATCCCTTGTGGAGTCTTCCCCCAGCCTCCTCTCCTCTCCTTGAGAGTCCTCTGGGCAGCTGCTGCTGCCCCTGGTCTCTGAACTGACCCCCACCCCACCCCAAACAGAGGTGCCTCCTCACACTGCCCCACAGAGGTCTGGGAAACACCGCCTTGCCAGCCCCAGAGGCACCATTCTCCTGGGGAGCTTGTACCCAGGGCTGCTGCAACAAACAGCAACGCAAGCCTTTGGGAGGAAGGGATGCAAGAAGGCATCAGAGGGAGGGAAAGAAAGAAAGAAAGAAAGAAAGAAAGAAAGAAAGAAAGAAAGAAAGAAAGAAAGAAAGAGGAACAAAGGCCAGTGCTGCCCGTGGCATTCCTGACTTTCATTCAAGGCACCCCAGGGTGCCACAGCACACTGGTTGAAAACCACTGGATATATGACGGCAAACTTAAATGGTTCAAGTCTTGTGTACACCATTCTAATATAAGCCCTAAGCTGCCTGTAAGCCCAGTTTTCCACCATAATTAGCTAATGATCATGAACCCTTAAATTAACTAATGATCATATCCCCTTAAAATTTACACTAAGGCTGGGTGGCTGGAGCAACCCAGTCAGATGTGCGGGGTATAAATTATTTTTTATCATCATCATCTTTATTATACACTCACGTATCTGAGAGTAAGCCACTTCTGAAGTCACTGAACTTAGTTCAAAGAATGGACCTATAGGCTTGCACTGTAAATAGTCAAATGGGGGACTGTATCCAATACTGTCAATGCACGAAGACAGGCAAACTCAGCCCTGCAGATGTTTTGGGACTACAATTCCCATCATCCCTGACCACTGGTCCTGTTAGCTAGGGATGATGGGAATTGCAGTCCTAAAAACATCTGGAGGGCCGTGTTTGCATATGCCTGCACAAAGAGAATGAACTTGGGCTCAAGAAATGGGATCTCCTTTCATGGTAGCAGCTTCGATGCCGTCCAAGTATCTCAGACAGTCCATAAATCCCACTCAGGTCTCTTTTGGCCTTTACAACAGAGTAAGCAGGAATATTCACTCTTACTGAAGTGTCCGTTTGCTCAACTTAATAGGCAAGACCTTTTGTCCATTAAAAGTTATTTAGTGAAAAAGAAAAGAAAAGCTTGGCTGGGATATAGTAAACTAGAAACCCACAGGTCCCATGATCAGTGCGTGAAGAAAAGATGTCTCTCACCTTCCCATATTTAATACTCAATACAAACTCTCTGGCAGTAGTCTTCAGGAATCTAAGCCTTGGATATAAATATAGTTCTCTTGCGCTAATTTTAAATTCCAACACCCTTTCTCTGTCCTGAGTGTGTAAAAACCTCTTAGTAACCCCGGCAGAAGACTGGCTTTGTCTGGAAAAACAGCAGGGGTGTGTGTGGGTGTGGGTGTTTAAAAAAGAAGAATGCAAATAAGCTCAACTGAAAGCCCAGATTTACTGCTATTGAAAGTCTCAAGCTTCAAAATGCAATTGCATCCTGAAAATTGCATGCATGTAATTGCAAAATGCGTAACTACTTTTTGCTTAATTGCAAACACAAGTCTGCCGAGACATCCTCTCCTCTGCATGAAGATCAAGGCGGAGGAAGGAAATAAAACGGTACACTTTACATGAAAAGCCCCTCCCCCCCAGCAGAGGATCAGATGAGTGGGTGCACCTAGAATCACAGAATTGTAGAGTTGGGATAGAACCCCCAACCCTGAGATTACTAAAAGTCTCATGCTCTACTGACTGAGCTATATTCAGGAGTTCTCCATCACTGCCGTACAACTTTCCTATATGCTCATGTTGATTTATACAAACTCAAGTCAGAATACCTCAACACCAAAAAAGCCACAATCTCTTTCAAATTCATTTATTTAAAAACATAAAAAATTACTTACCATAAGGATTCTTCTATAGCTGTCTCTATCAATGCCCCACAGTTTCACATTAGTTTTTGCTTTGACAGTTGCTGCTCGGGGTGTTCCATATATCAGTGCGAGTTCACCAAAGCTGCCCCCTTCTCCAACACTAGTGGCCCATTCATTGTTAACATATACCTAAGGATGCAACACACAAAGTTGGAGGAGGACAGGAATTTTGCTGCAAATGTATCCCCTGAAACAATATGGTTCAAAAAATATGATACGGAACATTTCAAAAGTGGTTAAATGTTCCAATTTGGATAATATTCTAATTCCTTTTCACAGTAATATTCCACAAAATACATGTGCCAAGAGGTTTTCTGTTTTTGTTTTGAGAAAAGCTTATCACTGGGCACCATTTGTTCGGCCCTTGCATAATAATCAAATAATAAGTGATTTCATTCTAGGAAGGAGTATTAGCTGAAATAAGTAATATTACAAATCACAATGTACTGTGTAATCAAAGTTTGGGTTTATTAACAATTTTTATGGTAGATCAACGTGCTTTATTATATAAGGATCTTAGTAGTTTCTTAATGCTGTGATTACTTACTTATGGCACAGAATTGGAAAGGGCTTGAACATTTGCATATGATGGAGACAGAATGCATGGACTACTGTCTTATCTGAAAAACTAGCCCAAAGGGTTCGTGTATTGATGCAGATTATTTTATTGAAGTTTGGTACCCATTTGCAAACTATTCAAATGAATACCCTGATGATTGGCATCCACCAACCTTGCACATGGACTTATGGCATAATTTTGTACATTAATCTTCTGTTCCAGGGTGGGGAAAATTTCTTGTATTGCTATTACATTGTTTAAAAGTAAATTGTAAATAAGTGATTTATTTAACAGGATGTACTACCTAATGTTAGGGGCGCGGGTGGCGCTGTGGGTAAAACCACAGCGCCTAGGACTTGCCGATCGCATGGTTGGCGGTTCGAATCCCCGCGGCGGGATGAGCTCCCGTCATTTGGTCCCAGCTCCTGCCCACCTAGCAGTTCGAAAGCACGTCAAAGTGCAAGTAGATAAATAGGTGGGAAGGTAAACAGCGTTTCCGTGCGCTGCTCTGGTTTGCCAGAAGCGGCTTAGTCATGCTGGCCCAATGACCCGGAAGCTGTCTGCGGACAAACGCCGGCTCCCTTGGCCTATAGAGTGAGATGAGCGCCGCAACCCCAGAGTCGTCCGCAACTGGACCTCACGGTCAGGGGTAACTTTACCTTTTTAAGCTTGACTGAACTCTGAATAAACATGTATAGACTTACAATGTTCTTAATTGCTTCTCCACCACTTTGAGAATTAGAAAAGCAGGTTAAAAATTGTAAATACAAAATGCAACCTAAAAACAAGGGCTTTTCAGTTTAGTAGTTCTAAGACAGGCATCCCGTACCTGCGGCCCTCCAGATGTTTTGGCCTACAACTCCCATGATCCCTAGCTAACAGGACCAGTGGTCAGAGATTATGGGAATTGTAGTCCAAAACATCTGGAGGTCCAAAGGTTGGGGATGCCTGTTCTAAGACATTATATTTCAGAGTCTCGGTTTAGCCTGATTACTGGTACATTTTTGTTATTGAATGTTATTGTAATTGACTTATTTTTAAATGGCTGTTGCATTATGATTTATACTGTATGTTTTTTCTGTTTGTTTTAACAAAATTGTGTATCTGTTTTTAATATAAGCCATCTTGGGAAGACTAATAATAATAATAATAAATTTTATTTATATTCCGCCCTCCCCAGCCGAAACCAGGCTCAGAGCGGCTAACAACAGTAAAGTCTTGAAAGGCAGAAAAGAAATATATGACATGATGGGCTGCCACTCCTGCTTACCAACCCCTCCTCCTGTTACACCTAACCAAGCTGGTCTCTGAAGTGCCTCCGCCTGCTCCTTTAAATGCCCCTCTGGTGGTATTTAATTGGGGAGGCGCTTCAGAAAGTACCTCTCTGCCTCCTTTAAATAGCTTGGCTGGTCTGCCTGCCACCCATGCTGCTTGCTTGCTGGTCTGCTTGCTGTTCTGTCATCACACAAACGGCAGTAAGAAATAAGCTTCAGACAAGGCTAGAGGAAAGGGAAACTGGGGTGAGGGAAAGATGGAGGTCCCTGATATTTATTTGCCTGAAATGCAAAAGCACGGACATAGACATGTTCCCATTATTGCCCATGTGATGCATTGTATGTGCTTAAAATATTCTGGAGCGCTGCAGTAATATGTAGTTTAGAAAAGACTTACATCCATTTCTCCTTGATCAACAACATAGAAGTTATCCCCTTCATCACCTACAGAAAAAAATTGACATATAAGTTTGAGAAACAATTATAAGTTTAGAAGAGGCAGTTATCAACCTCTTCCATTCTAGAACCATCCAGCACAAAATGACATCCATACAAAAGCTCACATATGGGTTTTGTTTGTTTGTTTTTTTTGCATTTGGAACAGCCATGCTTTCCTTTAGGCTTCACAGTCAAATATATTCATTATATTTATAATTCCCACTTCACCCCTACATGTAATTAAAATGAAGGAAGCTATTTGCCCAGCTATCAGTATGACAGGGTAGATAAGACTAGTAACTAGTCTAGGTAAAGTGCTCTTTGATCAATGCCCTATTGCAAAAGCCATTGCTGGCAGAGGATTTTCACCTGACCACAAAATTCAAATATAACACTGAAATGGTTACAATGTGGGAAAACAAGTCTAAGCTCAGTGACGGGGAACCTCTTTGCCTGCTGACCCTCCTCAGGCTATGCCCCCGCCTCAAAGGTATTTCCCTTATTAACCTGGGTGGGGAGATTTTAACCTCACCACCCAACACTGTGATGGGGATGAAAACTGGCCCTTCCTGGCTTATCAACTGATTTGTTGGGAGGGTGCATTTTTCATACCCATTACAGTGTTCAGGGTTGTTCTTGCTTTGTTGGCATCCGTCTGTCTTGAGAGACAATGGAATGCGTGCCTGGGGGCAAAGCCAAACTGCTCCGTTAGCAGCACTGAAGTGACCTTCCTGGGGTGCAAGCCTGGGCAGTGTGTATGGAGCTCCTGGGATATCCCAGACGATAAGACCCAGCCCCCACTCCTCTCATGGCCTTGCTGGTGTGGTCCAGCTTGGCTGTCAGCCAGAGTTGCCAGAAGGAGTTGTACAAGACGTCATCCAGCTGCCATTCCGCATTTCTGCAGGGTTTACTCCTTAGCTTTTTCTTCTCCTGAAAATATCCCGCAAGGCAGCAGAGGTGTAGGATCAGTTTTCCTTCTCATAGATGGACTACCTTCCCAGGTTGACAAGTCCCATCTGCCCCTCCACATGCAGAAACTGCCTTCTAGACCATTTAATGCACTATTGGTCTCATCCGCTCAATCTGCCAGAGCCCCTCTTTGCATACAGAGGAAGTCCCTAACTCACTGAGGGTTTTGACCCATTGGTTGCCCTCGCCTGGTTTAGTCGGCCAGTAAAAGTAGTTTCCTGGGGTGTGGCTGTTGTTGCATGCGGACAGCTTCTAGTAGCCACAGGTGAGAGCTGAGTGCAGGGTGGACAAACTACCCCAGAACGAGCATAACATGTCCCCCAGCAAAGGCACTACCCCTCTCCTAATATCCCATAGACATGTTTAATCCTCCTCACAGTGCATGCTACAGTGGGAATGAAAATGCCCCCTTCTCAGCTGATCTACATGGATCATATGAGAGGGGGAGTTGAGAAAGTGAAGAATATGTGCATGCCTGTGTTAAGAAGTGTGTGACTGTGTGCACATCTGGCGAGGCCCACCACTGGAATGCAAACCCAAACAGCTACCACTGGGGCCAGAACATAGGAAGCTGCCTGATAACGAGTTGGGACCATTGGTGCATCTAGTTCAGTACTGTTGACACTGACTGGCACCAGCTCTCAAGTGTTTCAGGGGACACTTCCAGCTCTAGCAAGAATTGAAAACACATGCCCTACCGTTTAGCCTTGGTCCCTTCTGAAAGGTAAGTGTTTGCCCACCCACCTCTGAAAAACTAGCTGGAATTCTATACTTGGGATCTTTTTAGCAAACCTTGTGAATGAGATGAACAGAAAGCAATTGAACATCTTCAAAGCTTCAAAGGCTAAGTAATTTTTCCACCAACATCACAATCAATCACTTGCCTTGCTGTATCACAGTCTCGCCAGCAATATAGGTGACAGGGAACATGGCATCAAAAATATCACTGAAAAAGATTTCAGAATTACTCAACAAAAGATCTAACATATTGCATGTGTGTGCTAATACAGACAATCTTAGCATGCAGTTATTAGGGAGACTGCATCTCTCAAAAGTCTAGACTAGAGTTGCTCAATGTGTTCTGGAGAGGGGACAAAACAGCAGTGCTCACACAAGCTTTGGTTAGTTAGTTAGTTAGTCAGTCAGTATACCGCCCTCTACCCATAGATCTCAGGGCGGTTCACAGCATAAACATTAGGATTGGTGAATTAAACTTCAGGTTATTCTTATCTCTTCCCATATTGACAGACACAGGGGCAACATAAATAGGCTGACATCAGCATGAACATTCCCCTCTTCTCCTTGCCCCAAACTAATCCAAATAATTATATGAATGTAGAGCCCATTATATGGCATTTTGGCAATCTAAGCCACAACAATGTCTGAAAGTGGGGGCCCAAAAACCATTCGGTACAACTGAACTGGCCTGGCTAGGCAACTTATACTGCATTATTTTTATCTGTTAGCTAGCTGTTTTTTTGCCACCGTTCAAAGCAATTTACAATATTTTAAGCAAGCACACACACAAACACATTAAAACCAGGATTTTTTAAAAAATCCAAAAGACAATCCTATTTTTTTAAAAAAAACAAGATTAAAACAACCCTTCTATGCAAAAAGGACATAGGCATTTAAAAGCCAACGGTCTGACCGGAAACAAAAAAAGAATAGCTTTGCCTTGTTGTCTAAAGATATGTAGTGATGACGCCAGGCAAACATCCCTGGGGAGAGCATTGCAGAAGCAGGGAGCCAACACTGAAACTGACCTCCCGTGGAGGGAGCACACAAAGAAGGGCTTCAGATGGCAAGTGGAGGATCTGGTGCAGTTCATATGGGGAGAGGTGGTCCTTGAGGTATTGTATTTATCGTTAACATTATGCATGGTTCCAAAACTTGGTTCACAGTCAGCCTATTTATTCTTTCTACATGTTGCTCAATTCTGTTTATTTAACTATCCGTGTTCAGATTTCCTACCTTCTTTCATTGTCATCAAGATGAGCAAAAAGCACATTCTTCTCTATGGCTTTTGCCAAAGCAGCCATAGTCTTGTAATCTTTTGGAATAACCTGTGGAATGGAAACACCCAAACAATACCAATTAAAGACCTAAGAGCAAATGTTCTTTAAGCAAACCCATTACCAACAATATTTGAGGAGTTCCTTTCTTGGAAGGGAGCTCTGTGCATCCTATGTGAAGAAGTCATTCAAGTGGTAAGGTAAGGAAAGCTTCTCAAGACTTCTTTAAGAAGCATGTTCATGAAATTATGCCTACATTCTAGATGCCCAGAAAAGGAAAAGTGTCCAGAATGAGATGTATCTTTCCTGGGTAAGTGCTGATTCAATGGCTGATCTACAAGTGTCTTTTCAGATAAGACACAACTATCAGGAGCCTCAATATGTAGAAAATTATTTGTCCACTGCCTCTGATAAGTCTATAGACCAAATTGCTAGACACACCAGTACCTCAAATGGTCATTCAGAACTCAAAATAATCTTACTTGAAACTGATGCAGGTTTTAGGAGTCACATAACCTAATGGTGCTCTTACACAATGATTGGGAATCTTTAATAACTACTATCCTAGGATACTTCCCTCTTACTAACATCACACCTCTGAGGAGCTGTAATTGTGCTTACAGGTCCCCCAAGGGTCAACTCCCTAGTATCAGGCTTCCTGGAAACTACATAGAAGTCACAAGGATCACAAGAATGTCCTAGGAGACCTGGTTGCTCCTCTGGGAAAGTTACAGTCGATATTAATTGAGCAGACATTGCAGAGTCAGGTAGAAATGGCTTGTTTCCTCCAGCCAAGATTTTTCTAATAATTATTTCCTCCATAACTGTCAACTCAACTTATGTCAACCCAACCAAGCAGAAATCCAGGTTTATGTTAGAGAAATATAAAGGCAAGTTATGAATGCATTAGCACAACTTGTCTAGGGAAAGGCCTGATACAACCTTATTTGGGATAGGATAAGAAGGAAATTGTGCATACAAGACATAAAATATGCCTTGCAGGAAATAAGAACTGGATGCAGCACCTTTCTGACATAAGAGGCAGCATCCTCTTCTGTGTAAACCTCTGCACTGATGGCACCACGCCTTCTGCGGCCCTTTACCACCGGATTCATGGGTGGAGGGGGAGAAATCTCATCTTCACGCGAGTCTGAACGGGAGCTGGCTTTCTGCTGGCACATGATCTGTTTTGTTTCTTCCTGCAATGAAATAAAACAGTTCAATGTTAATAATCCACAAGGGTAGAAAGTTCACATCCATGCATATGCTCCTGGGAGAACTTGTTTCCTCCCTTGCACTTATCCTCATTTAAACACTGGCCATCAAGTTGCACTGTGCAATTTCAGATTATAACTTCCAATCTAAAATGTTTGTGGCCTCCATAAGCTCGTGAAAGGTAACATGGGGGTAAGGAAAGGGGAGAAAGCCCCACTGTACAAGCAGAAGCCTGAAAGGTGTTTATTAGGTGACCTCTTTCGGGCTAAGGTTCCAATGGCTTTTGAGCAAATTTCAGAAATGGGAGGGGCCAAACACAAAGCTGTTTTCCACAGCAACAGATCAATATCTTTAATTCTTAGCAACTCCACTCAAGCTAAAGGTCTCAAACACCCTTTATCTGTCCTGACTGTGCAGAAAGCAAAGAGAACTCGGTAATCCCAGAAGAATGCAAATAATGTCAATACAGAACTGAATGGCAAGTCCTGCCTTAAAGCTTTGCATAGTTTTAAACTTTGAAATACAATGGGAATTGCATGTATACAATTGCAAAAATGCATGGATTTTGCAAGGAACACACGTCTCCCTCTTTGCTGAGATTTTCACCTCTGCTGTGGTGTTGGGAGAAAGGAGCTGCAATTATACACTTTGCACAACAGAACCCCTTTCTCCCTCACCTGCTCCTCATTGAACAGCTGATGGATATGAAGGGACCCAGGGAGCTAGATGAAATCTGCATGTGGGCATATGGCTTATAAACCAGGGATTCCCTATCCCTGTCCTAAGGAGTTATAAGCAAGGAGGCAGAAAATATAGGATTTATGCTTTAACATTTCACTAATTTTAATCCCATCTGGCTGGCCTTGTGTTGGGGAAGAGGAATTTGATGTATTTCAAACATTTGTAATTAACAGAATATATTTTTAAAATTGGCACACTTTTAACAACTACTTATACCTAGTACAAAAATCTGGATGAAGTTTCTAAACGCTTCTGATGCTTTAGCTGTCATGTATTATACTAGTGTTGAGTCCAATACATGAAATTGAGGCCATTTGCTGGATATTTTGAATGTTAAATTACTGCATTCAAAGAAATGACCCGGCAAGAAATATATTTTTGGTGAGTCAGATGTTGCTCTGGCACACTGCTCTGCGGAGTGGTCTGTTATCATGAAGACGTTTATAAAATATGAGTCTTCAATGAAACTCAAAAAAGGATCCTATACCTCTAGTTTCTCTCTCGTATATATAGATAGATAGATGTTGTTTCTATATAGAGAGAGACATAGTTCTTTACCATGTCAACTTTTGAATTTAATAGTTCTTCTTTGCAATACTGCACATAGATACTGTTTACATAAATAATGACATTACAGCTGCTCTTTGAAGAACATACAGTTCCTTTATCACAGCAACAGAATCCACAGAAAGCTTCATTATCTAAATGAATTATTCCAAATGCATAATGTATTTAAAATCAACTGATTCTATTTTCTTGAATTTCCAAAGGATACCAACTGAAACCAACAGGTCTCCAAGTATTCCTGAAACAATGTTACACTAAATCTGACTTGAATTAAACTGTCATAATTGACAGATTCTTGTTTAACAATCCTAATATGCCTGTCTCAGACATGGGTGAGATCTGTTGATAAATGAGCACACTTAATCCAATTATTTACAATTTTCAATAAAGTGATGTGAAGGGGGGGAAGCACATTGAACACAAAGTCCAACTTATTATTCATCTGATAGCCTGATTACCCACACACTTCCTCTTGGATAAAATTAATATGAACTCCTCTAAAAACTACTTTTCAATTCCTGTATTTATCAGCTTAATGTTGCTTAACCAAAAGGGCTCCTTGCTCAGTGCCATATAGGACACTCCTTGCCGGAAAAATGTTTTTTCATGGCACATTTCTACATTTCCAAGTAGGCATAAGCATAGCACTGTACTTGCCAATTTTGCCTGCTCCAATGAAGTCCCTAAAAAACAGCGAGTTCCTTGATTCATAATGCCCTTGTATTTCATTCATTAATAAAAGGCATGAACATCTTTAAATTATATTTTAGTAGTTTAAACTATACACACTTTTTGCCTGCATTTCTACAACTCATCATTTTGTCAAGGTAACAAAATAAAATATAAAACACTTCTTTTTTTGAAAGCCAGGCAGCGCCCACGGGTTTCAAACTGCTGTGGGCGATGGCAGGATCTAAGCTACGTGTTGGTTGATGGAACCGCTGGGCTGAGCTGGCTCTATAAAACACATTTTGTCAAAAACCTGGTTTGTAAACAGTGGAGTCTTTTTTTCATATACCAGAATGCAGACACAAAACAGTTAATAAAACTATATCCAGGAGAAAAATGTGAACTATTTTCAGCAGTCTAAAAACAAAAGGCAGTATGGATCCTGCCCCTTTCCTTCCTGCCCATGCCCTCTGCTATCCCAGATCTGTTCTAGATGGCTGGGGGAACTGCCAGAACAGATTTAGAGGGAATGGGGAGTGCATTCCAGTGAGCAAGGAGAAACCCTTGCATTAACAGAACGTTCACCTTAGCACTACACTGCATACAGCCAATTATATTTTTTTCCAGATTAACACAGCAGAACATGGTTTTGTCTTTTTTATTCCTTCATACAGTTTACCTTACAGTTTTAAAGTACTGTGAGCTCCACAGAGCACTGAAGTTACAGTGAAAGTGTGCAATATCAATTATCTTAAATAAAGCTCTTAAGCTTTGTGAGCCAACTTTCAATTAAATCAATAAAAGCTACCACTCATTATTCAAAGGAAATCATATTTAATATACATACTCAATAAAAGATGACCAAAATAGTCTTAAAAGTTACCATGCATGACCCTAACCTTTCTGCCTCTATTATTCAATAGACCTGCACTGGTCAACTAAAACAAAACTAGACTAAAACTGTAGCATTCTATCTAAAGGTGCAGTGGCTTAGATCCAGCTTTTCTTGCTCCTCTTCCCACTATAGTTCCCTACACTTTCCCTCCCCCAAAAAACCACCCCTAAGTGTCAAGGGACCCTCTAAATGGTGTGGGACTGGGCATTGGGAATTGCAGCAGAACAGTGGAATTGTCAGAATACATGGAAGCTTCTTTTCTGCTGGTGAAAAACACTTTTGGATCCAAGCCAATAACGTATAAACTCAGAAAAATCACTTGCCTAGTTTTAGGGATCTGTATAACTTGGCATTTAGATCAAGCCAAAATGCAAGTTGGACAGAACACTTGAATCTCTGTGCATTCTTATGAATTAAAAGTACTAGTGCATAATATACAAAAACTGGGGAGTTGAACAAAATGACTCTTCTATACAAAACAAAGTATGCTATTATCCCGACATTGTGCCTTAGGGAAAATATATGAATTAATTTGTAACAATTAGCAATGACTGCAGGAATCACTAAATATTGGTCTTATGATTTGCCTTTAAGTCGTCAGCTGCTATGGGATGAATGCTGCTGACCTTCTCTCTTTCCACAGAATGTTGACACAGTGATGGGAGAAGCTGTTAGTGACACAGCAGTCAAAGAACAAGAGGGGGAAATTGTTGGGTAGCTTTGCTGCACAGCCATCTAAATTTACTGGGTAGTCACATAGCTTGTAAAAAGTGCAAGACGATTAGTGGGCTACTCAGCTAAGGACTCGTTTGTGATTAGATTAATAAGAGTTTTATACAAAGTGTACTGAAAGCAAAATCAGATCTGGGATGATCCAACTAAGGGCACAATCCAAACCTTCTGCCATTGCAGCTCAAATCGGGGGAGTCCTGCGCCCTGTGTCAGCTCCAGGCTGGCGCAGCATTCAGATCCAGATCAGGCCTGATGGCAGCTGGCAGTAATTGGGAATCTGACTTGGGATCCAGTCCCATCACCTCCCTCAGAACACACAGTTTCAACTCTTTCTGCTGGGCTCCACCACTGGGGAGCCTACCAGTGGGCCATCTACCCACCAACAAGTGACATCTATATTACTCCACTGGCAGCAGCCCAGCAGGCAAAGTGGAGGGACATAATTGCTCCATCAACCTCCACTCCCAGCCATGCTCTAGTGTAAAGGCAGGTTACACTGCTCTGCCAGTCACCGCAAAAGCAGAGCAAGTTCTGCTCAAACAGAGCCATCTTTCCCTGCCATCTCTTAATCCTCCTGAGTAAATCTGGGACCAGTGCTGGGAGTGGAAATGGAGAAGACCCTTCTGCTTGTGCAATGACTTATATGGGATGCTATGGGTTGAATCCAGCTAAGAAGACCACCATATTTAAATGGTAAAGTTTCATAAGAATGCCCAAGAGTTTATTTCTTGCAAAATATGTTCTATTCTAAAACCTTTTCCCCCCTTCCTAAAAGCAGAATTATCAGGTGTCTCTGTCTAGCTTCTGGATTTGCTGCTGCTGCTTCCACTTCGACCAGAGAATTTTTTATGCCCAATTTGCATAACAGTGGCATTATCAGAGGGTTGTCCCATTTTATTGATATGAAATTCTACTTTGATTATATGTAAAACCTCTCAAAGATGCACAAGGGCAAAATTTGACCATTCATGAGTCAAGAGTCCAGTATCTCACAAAGTAACACAATCTGACCTTGTACCCCTCATGAGACCTATTTATTTTTCAATTAATTTTATGAAAACATTGCATAGATGCTTTTCTAGAAATCACATGGCAATAAACTCAAAAACACTGCTGCACTTTCCCCTTGGAACATTTAAACTGTTGATGTACTCTCAGCCAATATTCTAGAGAAGTTGCAAATGGTTTTCCTACTTGCACCCATTCCTGAAGCTTATTCTTACCTTCTCCAGTCTTTCAAAATATTCCCGGAGGAATGCCATGGGTCTCTCAGGTCGCACTGTACATAGCTGGACGATGCAATCCTTCAGGAGTTGTTGGATATTGTGTTTTTGGACATAGTGTTCACATTCACGGAGGCTGCGCTCCTCTTCACTGTTAGTGCTGCCAGTGGCCATTGCTGCTATCTGAAATTAAAACGTATTTTAAAAACCCCAAGAGATAGATGCCCTGCTATCACCATATTACATTAATGATATTCAATGATGATAGCTGCCAGCCACTCTTAATTGCAGAGATAGCTAATTAGCAGAAATCAAAACATTATATGCTTCTAAACTGAAATGGTGCTCAGTGTATTTGTCTGCATTCTGGACGAACAGAATGTTAACAACAGAATAAAACAGAGGTCTATGCTGCCTCAGGAGTTATGTCAAGCTAAGTTGCTCCCAATAAAGTAAAAATAAAATACTGCAATTAATGCCAGCTCCCAGGCAAAATCTTACTGGATGCAAGATTTCCACAACTGGCAAACCAACATATCCAGAACTGTGTCTGTAATAGCATGTAAAAATAAAGTTTTGTGGAAATAAAATACATTATTTCCCAACTGCCCAACACTTACTTGAGATGCAGCTAGCTGCAACCACTACAGGTATGCACAGAATTTACAGGAAGGGGTCTGATCCCAGTATAGCCTTTCAAAAAGGAAGGAAGAAGAAAGTGAATAACTCCCAAGTGTTACTGTTCTATTAATACATACTTTTCTAGGTGAGATATTTAGATACATGACACAGATGGCAATATACTTGAGATAAACATATATAACCCTTCCCAACAGGAAACAGAGGCATGACAACAAAATATAATGTTGTGAAGTGCCCACACTACAAACACATGGCATCTGTGTCATCTGCAATGCTTGTAAAGAATCTAAAGATTACAATACACCTGTTCCATTTCAAAAAACATACACATACTTATCTGGCATTTACATTAAGCTGCCTTGAAGTTCTACAGTTACTTCTTTTGTTTTGACAACTTGCATAATGAAGGTCAGTAATAAATGCCTTAATTAACTGTCCAAGAGTTAATGCCATGGCTCTGTGACAGCCTGCAAATAAGCCTGTGGAAAAAGCATTCACACTGCTGATAGACAGCATCAGACACCAGTGCTCAAACACAACTGCAAAAGAAGTAGCAGACATGAAGCTTCTATTTCAAATAAATATTATTAATTGTCTGAAGCATGTTAAAGTCTTCATCATACAGAGCTTTGAAGAGCATTCATTTTAATAGAAAGAAGGCCAAACTAATTCTGTAGCTAGATACTCTCACCAACTGGCAACTAACAGCTGATAAAGGACTTTTATTTGCTATAGGTATTTGCAAAGTAGATATGTAGTAGCTTCAAGTAGCTTCCAGGTAAAATGCTTGGAATTTTAAGATCACTGCAGTAATTTTCAGGGGCTCCTTTTCTGGCCAAGAAAACTCAGAGTGTTTAGAATTCCTCATCTTTAAACAGTCATCTTTAAACAGTGAATGGAAAACAGCAACCTGAAGATGGTAACCCAGGACATCAAAACAGCTCGTCAAAATTCTAAGTGGGGGTAGGGGTCCTCACATTTTATTGAAATATCAGGTGCAATTGATAGCACACATTTTCTAATCACAAAGAAGAGCCTCTCTATCACAAAAGGGCGTTTGTAATTTATAGCAGCCTTGAATAACTTACCCTGATCATCTTTCAAGTTATCTCCCTGTGGCTTCCATAAATAAAAGCAACAGGAAAGCCCTAAGATGCTTCCTTCCTGTGAGAAGGGAGCACAGTTCACTGGGAGCTCATTTCCCCAGGATAGGAATACCCAGAAATTCAAGTACTGTACACAGCAATTATGGGCTACTTCAAAGGCAGCACTTGCTTGTTTTGTTCCTTGACTATGGGGAAAATGACACTCTCCCTATCCTGCAAAAGGTTATTCACTACACTGTAATGACTACAAAGCCAAGAGAATGATATGGGTCCCTTTCCTCCCTCCCCTCCATACATAAGAAACTGCTTGTAAGATAAGCAGACCCAGCTAAACTCTGGCTTAGGCACTTTTCAGCAGTAACCTTTCCACTTCTTTAAAACAGATGCCCCCCCACCCCAAACCTATTACTCCCCCTTTAATCCTAACCTCCCCCCAGGTCTAAAAGTTCTCCCCCAAGATCACAAATCTGGTTTCTTTGTAAAAGGATCCTCCCTCCAAAAATCTACAGGCCTCTCTCTTAAATCGTCTACCAGAAGTAACCCCACAAAAAAACCCACTTTCCTCATGGGCTTCTCCTTAAATAATAAAAAAACAAAGGCGGCTTTATTCTACGCTCCTTCTCTGTGTCTACATGGCGTCATCTTCCACGGTGCACATTCCTCCTAATCTTAGCCCCTCTAATTGCGTCTGGCCCCCTGGACCCTCTTCTGCCTCCCTCCCCCCCCCCCGGGATATAAACCTTGGAGCGTAAGCGCCCCTTTCCTGAAAAAAATAAAGCCACGCATGTGCTCTCCCCCCAAGCTGTGCCCGTGGGCCCCGTCCAAGGCCCCCTTCGGGCAACCCGTCTCTCCCGCCAGGCTAAGGCTCTTCTCAGCAGGGCTGCCCTCACAACTCGGCGGAGGTTTATCCTCCTCCTCCTCTCCCATCCTCCGCCTCACCTGAGGAGAAGGAAGAGGCCTCTGCCGCCGCCACCTCCCGCAGCGCGCCTCAGGTAAGCGCGCCGCCCCTCGCTCTCCCGCCTCGCCGCCCCCGCGTCACTCCGCCGCCGCAGCTCCCGCTCTCGCCCCACCCGCCGGCGAGCGCCTTAGGCCCACCGGCTCCGACTTACCACAGGGTCCTCCTCCTCCTCCCTGCCTGGGCCTTTCCTCGCGAGCGGGCCCCCCTCCTCCTCCCGCTGTCCCGAGTGGCGGCGGCCTCCTCCACCTCCCTTCTCCTCCTCCTCCTCCTCTTTCGCCTCAGCGATCGCTCCCACCGGAAACCCAACTCCCTCCGCCAATCGCCGCCCGGCGTGACGTCAATGGGCCTCGCTCTCACTCGCCGAGCCGTCACCAGGGCAACCTTAAAGGGGACGACGCGCTTGCTTTCCCGTCGACGCCCTCGCCTCCGAGGGGAGAGAACGCGCGCGCGCGCGCGGGCGAGGGAGAAGACAAGGAGGGAGGGGGAGGGGGGAGAAGAGCAGGCGCGCGCCAATACGGAGCCTTCCCTCTACAGTACTTAAAACGTCCCCTGACGTCAGGACGCTCGTTGAGAGGGAGACGTGCCCTCCTCCCCCTCCCCCTCCCCAACTTCTCTCTCTCTCTCTCCTATGCGCGAAGTCGGAGGGAGGGAGAGAGTGTAATAGATGAAACAGAGAAAGAAGAAGAGGTAGAGGTGTATAGCCTCCAATGTTTCCCGGATGAAAATCAGGACATCCTATTCCATCATCATCATCGAGTTGGAAGGGACCACGAGGGTCATCTAGCCCAACCCCCTGCAATGCAGGAATCTCAGCTAAAGCATACGTGACAGAGGGCCATCCAACCTCTGCTTAAAAAGCTCCAAGGAAGGGAGAGCCCGCCGCCTCTCGTGGGAGGCTGTTACTGTCAGAAAGTTCTTCCGAATGTTTTGTTCCAGATGTAGGCCGCAGGCCGGGTCGTTCCCCACATCTGCTTACTTACATTCAGTAACTTGGGCTGGAATGTTATATAGACAGTGCTGGCATCCTACAAAGCAATAACTGAATGTACATATAAGACTCCAGCAAGCAAAATAAAAACCTTTTTCCACTCACCCACACGTTCGTATTCACACAGGGTTAGTGTTTACGAATGAGGAGCCAAGATCTCACCCTAGCCATCAACAACCAGTTCCCAGCTCCCGCTTGTGAAGTGGTCAGACTCCCAACATGGGACGAGTGTTTGCTCCAGGCCCCAGGAATTGCTGCTACCAGGTATGTCTTCAGGAGCAGACCACATAGATTTTTGTAAGTGCAGACATGCAATATTTGTTAGGTAAGGGAGTGCAGGGGTGGGGAACCTGTGGCCCCCCCAGAAGCTGCTGAACTACAACTCCCACCAGCCCCAGCAAGCATGATCAATGGCTAGGGTTGATGGGAGTTGTAGTTCAGCAACCGCTGGCAGGCCACGAGTTCCCCTCACCTGCTGTATGGTATGACTAGACATTGAAAGAAGGGCTGTCTACACCTTTCTAAAGCCTTTATTTGTGGATAGAAGACTAAACTATGGATAGTGTTGGTAATCAATTTTGAAGAGTAACTGTGCGCTGTAAACATGAACTGCACAGAAGTGATTCATGGTAACTTTGGGATGAGGAGGGAAGCAAGCATTAATACAGAATTTACGACTATTGCTGTGTAAGCCTCTAAGCAATGACTTGTACCTCTCTGTTTTGTGTTTCTTTTTATGTTGTTTCCATTACTTCATGATACTGAAGAAAAAAAGAAACTATTAAAAAGTGGCATATTAAAACTGTTTTGGATCATGCTTTAAATAGAAAGCGTGGGAACTGTGAGGAAAATACCACAGTGATTCCCAGGAGGGATAGCGAGGAGGTATTTAAAGAACTCAGGATCTTTAAATTCTTCTTACTTCCACCGTGCCTATCTTTGCTGCTGAAACATCCAACATAGCAGTTGATTATACCAAGAACAAACTTAGTTGGTCTCTAAGATACTACTGGACATTTTTAATTTTTTTATACGTATATATTTCGACTGCGTCAGACCAACATGGCTACCTACCTGAATCTAGAACCACAGTGTTGGACCGCATGTGACTCGGATACTTCTGGAGCACGGACTGGACACACATGCGGTCCAACAACAGCAGTTGATTGTTTGCCTCCACAAAGCCCATCTTTTCTGTGAAGCCTTAAGCTCTTACCTAGATGCAGGGTCAACCCAATACATTTTGGCACCTGAGGTGAATCCCCAAATTATGACCCCTCTCCCTGCCAGGGAAGAAAGGGTGAGTGAAGATCCACATCAGGAACAAGGAAAGAAAGATCACACATCATGATCTGCTGCCCCTGGGGATCCTAACTGGACAACATGGCTGGGCTGGCCCTGCCTAGACTGATCCTAAACATGTTTACTGCATTCTTAGGCCTTTAAGCAACTATCAGTTCTAAGCACACTTCAGTATACATGCTTATGATTGCACTGCAAATATCTTTCAAATGTTTTATCTCAAAATATACAATATATCTTCAGACATACTTAAACAGACTATGTAATAGGGCACAGTTTCACAGCACCCCATGGAATGGCTTTCTCATTTCATTTGCCCAGTATAAAATGACTGAAACAAACGACAGCTATAAAGGGCTGTGGTAACCTTATGTATGGATCATTTCCCTAATTCTCAGTTTGTCCTAGTATGTCTCATATGATTTGAGTGAATATTATGAATCCCACCCTCTGTATATAGCTTTGATCTTATATTAGTGCATTTTAAACATTGTCTTTCCTTACTAGCTTAGGCAATAGGTTCCCGAATGGTGGTCTTCAGCCATTAGTGCCTCACAAACACAATTCAGGTAGTCAGCATAAAGGTTATAGAACAGTTGGCAATAATGCACTTGACCCTCCACTTGATTTATTATTTCTGACAAATATTTTGACAAGGGACAGATTTACCCACAAATACCCATGGATCTCAAGTTTCTGGACTTGGAGCAAAACACACACACTCGCACACATATAAACATAGCTGATGTTTTGTGTAAATCTGGTAGATTGAGAAACTTGTATTTAAAAAGCCCAGAAGGTGTAACAGGAAGGCCTGCGTCCTCGCCAGGCCATAGCTCTCCTGACAAATGATTTGGTCTGGAGCCACAGTGTGGAAATAAAGGGTGAGATTGCCCACCAGATACCAAGCACTCTACTATTCAAATTAGACCCCAGTGTTTTTCTTACAATCCCCTTGGACACAGGCCTGGCCAGGACTGTCTTCCTGTTATATACTCTGGACTTTACAAGGCATCTCTGACCCTTACCTGAGCCTATTCCAGCTGAGGCATCACACACCTGCTTCCCAAGCTAACCAGCCCCACCTGGGCTATTTTGGGAGAGAGGAGACTGCCCACTGGGGAGCGGGTGGGTTGGCGAGGCCCCCTAGATTTAGAGGCCCTAGGCTTCAGCCTACTTAGCCTATACATAAGTCTGGCACTGATTTCCCCTTTTAAAAGGGAAATTCCCTTATTCCGAATAGGATTCCTCGCAAGAAAAGGGAAAAGTTGACAGCTATGCACTGACTGTTGCTGTGGCTGCTACAAACAGAGGGAAAGGGCAGATCCACACCATACATTTAAAGGACATACAGTGCACATTTACAGGCACGCGTCTTCCCCAAACAATCATGAGAGCTGAAGTTTCTCTGTGACAGAGCTATACAGTAATTCTCAGCACCCTTAATAAACTGCAGTTCCCAAGATTCTTTGGGAGAAGCCACGTGGTTTGAACGTGCGTGATCTTCATTTTCAAAGACGATGGTTGTGAGGCCACATTGTCACTAGATGGCAGCATTAATTACTTATTTTTAATGTAGCAACAGCTCTTTTTGATGGATCCACAGACAATTTATGATGCAAACTCAGATGAAATTCTCCACATTACACGTCTTTAGGTTTACCCCTAAGATTTTTAAGTATACAATGAAAAATATGAAGTGAGAATGTTACAAATGTGTAGAGCAGAGATTTTCAACCTTTTTGGGTCCACGGCTCCCTTGACCAACTACATTCTTTCTACGGCACCCCTGTGGGGCTCAGGAGCCCAGTTACTTCACCCCTTGCCTGCAGAACTGGCAGCCTCTCACCCTTTTTCGAACACCCTCCTTTTGTGGAGTGTTCCTCAGTGTCCTCTCCTCTTCTCTTCCCTTCCCTCCCCTCTCCTCTCCTTGGAAGTCCTCTAGGCAGCCACTGCTGCCACCCCGGTCTCTGAGCTGCCCACCCTGCCCCACAGAGAGGTGCCTCCTCACACAGCCCTACAAGGGCTTGGGAAGCACCCCTGGCCAGTCCCAGAGGCAGCTTGTAGCCAGGGTTGCTGCAACAAACAACTGTGCAAGCCTTTGGGAGGCAGAGATGGGAGAGGACATCAGATGAAGGGAGGAAAGGAAAGAAGGAAAGAGGCCAGTGTTGCACCCTGGACTATAATTCAAGGCACCCTACGGTGCCATGGAACACTAGTAGAAAACCACTGGTGTATTTGCTAGTGTTGGGATTGGTTGTAGCTCTCGAAGAAGTGTATGATTGGTGGAAAATCTGGATTTCCTCGCATTTTGGGTGGTATTCAACCAAAGTTTACTCATCGTAGACCCATTTCAATCCATGAACATGAGTAAGTTAAGGCCATTCACTTTGGTAGTGTAGCACCCTGCTTGTGGTTAACGCTTAGCTGGAATGAAATATTCAACACAGCAATAGAGAAATTAAAATAATAATTTATTTGTCAGACAAATAAATGATAGGCACAGTGGTATATGGTTACCAAAGCTCTGCCCCCTCCAACCCTGATGGCCAGCACTTATATTTCCTCAGCCCAGCCCCCTTGCTCCTCCTTTGGCTGCCTCTGTCCAATCAGCCTGGTTGAAATTCCTATTGGCTGTTTGCTAGAACCAATCATAAAAGATACACCCATTTCCTATTACCTTTTATGGGAGACAAAGAGCTATATTTCCTTCTATCCATAAATGGCAGACAAGTAGCCATATATCTTACATTTGCCTCGACAAGGCACCTTAATTACCAGATCACCTTTTGCCCCTGTTGCCCCTACATTCCAAAACAAATGGCTAAAACAAATGGCTCATGCTATTAAATTCTATCTAAACAGAGACCTTGGGTTCATATTCTCACACACCATCAATGAAATAAGAATCTAACATAAGAATCTAACATTTCTTACTTTCTAAATCCTTTGCATAACTACATTAAGCCAACAAATCTCATACATAACATAGATAGAAGAAAAGGCCTTTGCAAAGTAAAAAAGGAACTCAGTAAAAACAGCTTCAAAAGAAGCCTCTTCAGTTTACACCCTCCTTTCCCAGTCAGCTGCTTTCCCCATTAGCTCTTCCCAAAATTTATTGCCCTTTAACTCAGTATACCTTAAACCTTAGGAAAATATGGCTAGAGTCTGATGGGAGGCACATGGTATTATTTTCTGTTAAACAATAAATCTTACTATTTACCAACTCTTAATTAGTGTTTTTGCAGCTTGATTGTATTCTGTAATATGTAGGGTTAGTGTAACATTTGCTCCCAGCCTGTAATTCCCTTTTACAACTTTGAGAAACTTGTCTCCTGCTACTGCTATAAATGAGGGAGGCCCTTGTTCGGGAGAGCAGGAAGATAAACAACTGCCAAAGTACTTAGCCAGCTGGTTTCTGCCTGGCATGAAACATACAAACATTTGCAAATATATCTTTAAGCTCATTTTAAAATACAGGCCTTGATCAGATGCCTCATTAGGTCTATCTATTCCAAGTCAAACTTAGTTGAATACCACCTATAATGTACCAGAAGTTCATATCACAGAATGGACGTTGTGCTGGATCTTTGGTCAGAGGTTCCATAAATTAAACACAAAGATACTTTGGGAATCCAGAATCTTGCTTCAACAGTGGGTAGTGGTGTGAATCTGGGGTCACTCCGTAGTAGCCCCTCAAACCTGGTTGCAACAAGAATGAGGCTTGACATTTGTTATGTCTGTTCAGGACTATACTACACCCCCATGTGGCAGCTGAGCGAATAAAATAAAAAACGACAACTCCTGTTTATTTTACAAATTCATGCTGCAGGAAGCTGAAATCAGGAGCAGGAAAGCAGGGGTGGTGGTCCTGGGGAAACTCAGCCAGATGGATGGGCGGGGTATAAATAATATATTATTATTATTATTATTATTATTATTATTAGCTCCTGATTTCATCCCTACCTGCTGCTTTCAGTTAAATTTAAAATATATGGAGGAGTGCTGGAATACAGTATAACGAATTGGCAGTCTTAACCATGAAAATTAGAGGTCAAGGAGAGGCGGTTTTTAAGCAGGATTGGAAATCTTTTGTAGAATATATCTAAAGAGTTATTGTAAAACATGTAAAAATGCAAGTAGGATTTGAATGAATAACAGTAGCAAAGTATGTATCTGGGAACAAGCAGAATAGATAGGGTATACTTATAATATGCAGCAATACTAGAAAATATGGGGAAACCATAGGGGGATGGAAGTCAAATGATAAATGAATCATAATTGGAAAATATATATTGTGTATTAAATCTGTAAACTTTTGAAATTTTATATATATATATATATAGAGAGAGAGAGAGAGAGTGGTACCTCTGGTTACAAACCTAATTCGTTCCGGAGGTCCATTCTTAACCTGAAGTACCACTTTAGCTAATGGGGCCTCCCGCTGCCACCCCCGCGCAATTTCTGTTCTCATCCTGAGGTAAAGTTCTTAACCCAAATACTACTTCCGGGTTAGCGGCGTCCATAACCCAAAGTGTTTGTACCCCGAAGTGTTTGTAACCTGAGGTACCACTGTATATGGGGAGGAAAGCCACAATTGCCCATGGGGTGAGCACAAGACGATCTCCTCTAGGTCACTGCTTGCCAGCTCAGAGATGGCAAATGAACAGTTTTCAACCGCAAGGTGGAGGAAGAGCACAGCCCAGAGCCCGGTGGGGGGTAAGCAGGTAGACCTCAGCAGGTGCCCAAGGATGCTACGCACTGGCACTGACCTTGAAACTGCACATCACATGTAGCATGGCCCCGGAGGTTGGCACAAAGGGCCTTATTTAGTTATTATGTAGAAGAAGGAATTTCTGCAGGTGTAGTTTGCATGGCTACTTTGCAACCCATTGCCTCCTGAATCTAACATCAAGTTCTCACAGGCAGCAGATGAAGTGATGAAACCTGTCGTTTGTGCCACTCTAGTCTACAAATGAGGACACAGGAAGTTGCCTTATATGGAGCCAGGTGACCGGTCCATTGAGTTATAGGATATGAAAAAACATTCCCACATTTTGAAAATTAGCACATCAGGAATAAGGCTGGGCAACACCCCTTCTCCTTGATACTAGTTTTCTGTGTGCAGGGATATATTTTTTATGGAATAAAATATGAATAACTGCTTGCCACCTGAGATGGTAAAGCCCAGGCACAAATTTACCATCTCATCAGCTGCTTTTCAGAACTTGGCCCCAGTCTACCCTTGGTCTTTGCCAAGTTTATGGCCAAAGAACAATTAGGAAATGGATTTCAAATTTTCCTTCCTCTTCTGCTTCCCCACACATTCACTCTGCAAACTTTTGTAGTTAAGGCATAGTAAACACATTAAACATTATGCCAGTTTGCAGAATTTATTCAGAATTATTTAAACAGCAGAGTTTGGTAGTTCACATTTCTTCGTCTTTACATGCTTCTACCTCTGATGTGGTCCGATTATGATAGCTAGATACAGTAGATGGATCTGTGGTCCTCTAGTTGTTGTTGAAGTCCATCTCCCTTCAGCCCCAGACAGGATTCACTGTGAATCACTTAACTTCACTCATAAACATAACTCATGGGGGGGTGGATCCCTGTTGCCAAAGCCAGGCTTTCAACCTCTGCTTTAATTCTCATTTACTATGTTTAGGTAGTGTGCAGTCTAAATTGATGCATGCTGGCTTAGAAGTTCTGCCAAGTTCAGTTGCTCTTAGATAAGCACACACAAAATTGCAGCTGCAACCCTGTTCACATTACCTGGAAGTAATCCCATCCTATGCACATTTGCCCTATGACTGCTCATTGGATGAACACAGACTCACTTTTTGTGAAGGTTAACAATGCAGTTCCATGTGTGTGTGTACTTGGAATCCATGTTCATTCCATGAGTGGGCCAGTCCACTTGAATCTCTGGCCACTGTTACTAAATAGCTGCTCTGAGCCTGGCTTTGGATGGGGAGGGCGGGATATAAATAAAATATTATTATTATTATTAAATTCATCTATGTGTGCTGTGAAGCAGTGTTCCCACCTATTTTGGCACCTGCTGGACAATGACTGTTGTTTCTGTAGACAGTAAAATGAATGTCCTTTTTCATAATACTACATAGTACATAACTTTACCCCCAGATCAAGGCTGCAGTCTTAACAATAGCTGTGCCAGTGCAGTGCAATCACTCCAGCTGGAGTAGCAAATGTGCAGGAAGGCTTAGAGGAGTCACTATATGTAAGCCTGACATGGGTGGCGCTGTGGTCTAAACCACTGAGCCTCTTGGGCTTGCCGATCAGAAGGCCAGCAGTTCGAATCCGGAGTCGAGATGCAGGAAGATTACAATTTGTGCATCTTGATATCAATGAAAGCTTATGCCACTGTTGATGTATCTAAGGAGCCACAGGACTCTTTGCTTCACCATAACAGACCATTAATGCTAGCACCATTCTGTAATTTATCTATAGTGGTTTTATTTATGCCCACAACAGTAAGTAAGTAAAGGTAAAAGGTAAATGACCCCTGGACAGTTAAGTCCAGTCAAAGGAGACAATGAGGTGTGGCGCTCATCTTGCTTTTCAGGCCAAGGAAGCCTGCATTTGTCCACTAGACAGCCTTCCGGGTCATGTGGCCAGCACGACTAAACCGCTTCTGGCGCAACGGAACACCGCGACGAGTGCCAGAGCATACGGAAACACCATTTACCTTTCAGTTGCAGCGGTACAGCTTGCACTGGTATGCTTTCGAACTGCTAGGTTGGCAGAAGCTGGGACAAAGCAACGGGAGCTCACCCCATCACACAGATTTGAACTGCCAACCTTCGGATCAGCAAAAGCCCAAGAGGCTCAGTGGCTTAGACCACAGCGCCACTACTGTAAGGAACACAGAGTTGAACTGGATGCACCCCTAGGTAAGGAGGTACTGGATTATAGCCTTTGGTTGCAATTAATTGTTTTTAATTGGTTTATTGACAACAACAAAAGTTTTTTAAGTTCGTTGTCTCACTGTGTTTTGACTTGTTGGAAGCCGCCCAGAGCAACCGGATTAACCCAGTTAGTGGGTTGGCATATAAATAATAAATTATTTTTATTAATAATAAAAGTGCAAACGAAAGGAAGTGGGAGGAGAAAAAAGTAGAGAAACTAAAGCATAAAGCGTCATTAGGTTGTACAGTAATGGTTAAATGGTTTATTCTACAGTAGTCATTCCGCCCAAATCAAGGAGGTAACGGGCTGCCCGTTTACAAAAACCCAGAGCCGTAATTAGAAATAATCCGTTTAAAGCAGAAACAAAAGAATGCAGCGTGGAGAGCTGAAGCGGGCCCCGGGAAAAGGGCGGCGCCCCGGGGAGCCTGCAGCTGCAGCCGCCGCCAGCTCATCGCTCGGCGGATCACCTGCCGCCCATTTCTGACACTCTTCCAGGCTGATGCAACCACCACAACACAACCACGTGGCTACCGTCAGCTGTTTCCACCTCGCCGGCCAATCGCTGCCGGCCCTGTTGGCGTCATGGGCGGGGCCTCGGCTTGCGACCGAGGGCTTCCCAACCCGTCCGACTCGGGGGGGCGGAGCTAAAGGCGGCCCTTCCGAACCTTCGCCGCCCAATAGGAAAGCTCGGACTGGAAGATGGCGCCGCCCTCAGGCCGGCGGTCACTGCGAGGCTTGTTGTTGCTGCTGTCGCTTGTGCCGTGGAGCTGTGACTGCGGAGTGGGGGGCGGGAAGACTTAAGTCCGGCAGGGGAGATAGACGCCGAACCCCGGCGAGGGGCAGAAATCGAGGCCGGGGCTTCGGCGCGACCTCCGTCCATGGAGGCCGCCGGCGGAGAAGGGGAGCCGGAGGCGCTCAGCTGCTTCTCCTACAACCAGGATTGCACGTACGTGAGTGGGGAGAGGGCAGAGTGGGTCAGGCTCCCCTTCCCTGCCCGTCCCCTCGCTTCCACCCCGGGGGAAAGAGGGAGCCCAGCCCAGGGAGCGAAGCCATCCTCTCCTCCAAGGCGGGGAAGGGACGGCGGCCTTTGGGGAATGCGGGGACGCGGATAATAATAATAACAACAACAGAAGAAAGGAAGGGAAGAAGGGGCGGGGTGGTGGAAACGGTGCCTACAGAATTAATGGATACCCGGTTTAGTTTGGAGATCTTATTAACAGCATCTTTGGATTATTCCCGCTCTCTGAGGTGCGCTGAAATTAGGGTAACGTGGGCAAAAAGTTAAGTCTGGTGTGTGATGGATAAGCTTTTTTCCCTATCGCCACACTTCCCCACGAGCTGTGTGGATCCCGACCTTTTTTAAAAGTCCCAACAAGTCGAAATTTACTGCGCATAGTGACCAGTTGATTTATTACTGCGTAAATTTTGGACTTTAGGTATTCAGCACCCATCATTTTCATATGTGTTAAACTGCATGTTTGCCTGTGTTATAACCATGACTTGAGGCATCAAGCAATTATTAATGTGGAATTTGTGTGTGTGTGAGATACACAGACACACGCATACACACACAATACATACATATACATACATATATAAATGTGTGTGTGTGTATTTATGCATATATATATATATATATATATATATATATATATATATATGCAGGTTTTGGTGTCTTCGGGTGTCTTCCCGTGTAAGAGTCTGGGTGTCTGTGCGACGTTTCGACGAGGTCTCACTCGTCATCTTCAGGCTGGTGCTTTCGGCTTCTTGTTACGCCAGATGATTCCTTCTCCTCCTCCCAGGCACTGATGAAGCAACAAGCCTGGCCCCAGAATTTGGTGGTGGCCAGGAAACGGACTGCACAAATCACCCTCACATTTTCTATTATTTACAAAGTTATTAAGGTTTTTTTTAATGGAGATGTAAGAACACCAATCATCTGATTGCAGGATATTGCTTCATAAGCTATTGCAAATTATTCTAAGAACATAGGGTTACACAAGCAGTGTTTAGATATAATCACCTGTGAATTGCTTGAATCGTTTTGTTCATGTTATAGTGTATCAGTGGGATGGCTGAGCTTGCAGGTCATTGTGGAGTTTGATGGCTGTCAATATGGTCTCAGGTCACTATTGACCTGATACAACTGTATTTCATCTTCATAGGCATAACTGCTGAAAAGCATGTCTCGCAAAATTATGTACCATCAAATGGCATCAGCACTTATATTGCTTCACCAGCAAGCTCAGGATACTTGGTAATAACAGAGTAATTTTGGTAGCATGAATCCAAAATTCAGATAACCTCACTTCCAAATATTTTTCCTTTGAGGTTCCTATCGCATGATAATTCAATGACGACTTTGTGATATCAGCTGCAAATGGGTTCCACACCCACTCAAACTTTTGTGTTTCTTCAGCAGAAAAGTAGTGGGAAAAGTTTAACTAAGCAAACTTAGTTATCCTTGGCTAAAAGATTAAGTCTCGTGACAGATTCCGTGACAGCTCTCCACAAGTGCCTCTCCATCAGAACTGAGCTGTAACACTCAGAATAACTCCCTATATAAGCATCTCTTGGCAAACTGTCACTGAATTTGCCACCAGAGAGTGGTTACCAAGTTCTAAAATGTATGGATTGAGCCATTCTGACATTCGGTTACAAATGTAAACACAGCATTATAATATGCCAACAAAAGAAAAAGTTGTAATAGGTATCATCATACCAGTTTACAGGATTAAAAGCAATAATTATATTGGGTTTAGGTTTAAATCCACTTGCACAAGCTTTGTGACCCGCTTGCAGATCACAGTCTACAAGTTAGGAAACACTGCTCTGGGGTATGAAGTTGAATGTGGTTAGACTTTGGGTTGCTCAGCATTGTGAATCTATATAAGCTAGCTTTCCACCAGCTCAAGAATAGGTTAGTAATTCCTAAAGAACTGAAGCCAAGCCCCAAAGCCTGACTTTCTCCTTTTATCACTCTCCAGCTCTTTGTGCAGTGGCTGTGATGATGCCTTTTGATTTTCTCCTCTTCTGTCCTGTACTTGCCTTTTGTAGCTTATCCCGTGGACCAAATGAAAAGGAAAGGCAATCTTGTTTAGCAGGAAGGGCAACAGGAAATGCCACAATGGTGTGTTCACAGTTTAAATCCCAAGTATGGTTTCAGTTGTCCCACTTCTTAAAAATCTAACTGAAACGATGTGCACTGATGACAGACAGTAACGGACTCCTCCTTGATGAAGGATGCTTTAAACTGGAGATGGGGAAGCTGTGGCCCTCCTATAACTTCCTGAACTGCAACTACCATTGTACTTGACCATTGATGATACCGGCTGGGGCTGTTCGGCCCAATCGCCGTCTAAATCCGGCCCACCTTAGGTCCAGGAATCAGCGTGTTTTTACATAAGTAGGATGTGCCCTTTTATTTAAAACACATCTCTGGGGTATTTGTGGGGCATAGGAATTCGTTCATTCCCCCCAAAAAAATAGTCTGGCCCCCCACAAGGTCTGAAGGACAGTGAACTGGCCCCCAGCTGAAAAAGTTTGCTGACCCCTGATATAGAGAGCCACAGGTCGTCGTCCTCCGGTTTTAAAGGAAAACTATTACAGTGGTAGCATGAATCCAAAATTCAGATAACCTCACTTCCAGCGGGAAGGTAAACGGCGTTCCGTGTGCGGCTCTGGCTCGCCAGAGCAGCGTTGTCACGCTGGCCACGTGACCCGGAAGTGTCCCCGGACAGCGCTGGCCCCCGGCCAATAGATGTGAGATGGGCGCACAAACCCCAGAGTCTGTCAAGACTGGCCCGTTCGGGCAGGGGTACCTTTACCTTTACCTTTATTACAGTGGTACCTCGGGTTAAGTACTTAATTCGTTCCGGAGGACGTACTTAACCTGAAACTGTTCTTAACCTGAAGCACCACTTTAGCTAATGGGGCTTCCTGCTGCTGCCGCGCCGCTGGAGCACGATTTCTGTTCTCATCCTGAAGCAAAGGTCTTAACCTGAAGCACTATTTCTGGGTTAGCGGAGTCTGTAACCTAAAGCATATGTAACCTGAGGTACCACTGTATCCCTTTGGCAGGGCTTAAACTCTTGTGCCTGTTACTATTGGGGTATATAATCCTGTGGGACCACATATTGCAATGCATTAAATGTTTAGCATATCTTTCTTTTTACTCTAGAATGTGTGAGGCACTCACTTGTCCATCTTTTTACTGCTTGTATGCTTTGGAAACAAGATGTAGGGAGCCATGGTTGGCCCAGATTCTGAAGTGTGCATGCAGTGTAAAAGAAATGTAGCTACCTTTGTATGTTTTCAGGATAAAAAGTGGTACATCCCAAAGTACTAAGGCATGCCTGCATCTACTGTAATATATGAAGCAGTTCTTGGTGTTGTTGAAACGGGAATTGGCACAGATTGGTGTTTGTTTTTATACATTCCTCTGATGCAGGGTTTGGCATGGTACTCGCAGCAGCCTAGCTAGCCGCTCGGGCACCCGGGGCTGTGCACCCTAGACAGGGCTAGTTGCCTATGGGGGCGGGGCAAGCCACCCATTGGGCGAGGCGAGCTGGGGCAGGTGCTAGCCTCCTCCCCTCTGCTGGAGGGTGGCTGTGGCCGGGAGAGAGGTTGCAACTGGGGCACCCCTGCAAGCCGCGCACCACACATATCTCATCCCGCATCCCACTGTTGGGCGCCCCACAGCCCTGGTGCTGCCCATGGACCCCCTCCGCTACTGGGTATTCCCCTTGTGGTCCCAACAACCCCTGTGGTTCTATGAAAACAAGTTTCTGGTCTTCATGGTTGCAGAGAGAAGTTTGATTCTTGAATGTCAAATAGTTCTCAAGAATGCAAACAAATGAGAACAAAATATCCTCTTTCTCTTTCCCACACCAAATCCAACCCATCCATCTATCTATCTTTATATAAAAAAATTCTCTCTCTCTCCAGGGTCTTTCAAGGGTTGTAGCAGTTTCCAACTATGGAAGTTGTTGAACAGGCTCCAGCAACTGCCGTCTTGCATTAAACAAGTTACAATGTGATTTTTTCCGGTCACATTAATCATGTGCAATTAAGGTGCAGGATGAGTCTCCTGTCTTCACTGTGCTTCCATTGTGGTGGTTAGTGCTGTGCAATAAATCCCGAGGAACTGGTCATTGCCTTAAACAGGATGTGGAGAAAGGTGAACTTGAGGTCTGACATCTTATCACTTTATAATTGGGGGAGGGGGGAGGGAAGCAACCTCTGAGCCAGAAATATATTACTGTGAACAGGAAATATCTTTGCTCTGAGCCAAAATGCAAGAAACAAATGACATTGAAGGAAGTCATCAGGGAGCATGTTTCAAACAAACAAAAGGCAGAAGGCTTTCATACTGGTTGCTGCCTAATTGGTCTATGAAACACTTTGCCATAGGGCACAGTGAATGAAAGTCAAATTAGTTTAACACATGATGTGACACATTCTAGGTTCAGATGTTAGGTGGATTGGGGGTGTTTCCTGCTGTTTAGGGGATCTGGAAGTGAACACCAGTGGAGGGATCATTCCATACAGTGCTAGAGATGGATTGACTATTAGTGTGAGCTGCTGTTGCAGTTATTTTGTTTTGATATTAAAACCATACTGAAAAGAATATAAACTGTGGGCAAATTAAAGGGAGCACAGATGGATTAGATTCTTAAGATGAGGAAGGGAACTCTAAGAAAAGGCATTGCCTTGTTGGATCAGATTAAAGGTCCATTAATTCAGCGGTCTGTCTCCAATACTGCCCAGATCAGTGTCTCTGGAAGTTCAAACTATGTCATAGAGAAGCTAGCTAACCCCTGTTTGTCTCCAGGCATTTGGTAATTAGAAGTTTATTTCCTGTGGTCACGGAGGGTCAGAAAAGCCAGTCATGTGGCATGGTATGTAAACCCTTTCTACAAACAAATCATAGGTTAAATAATTTTCGGGCAAAATGTGTAAAATCTTAGTGGAAGCACTGTCTTCTGAATGGGAAAGACTCCTTCTCTTTGGCATAGGGGCACCACAAATTAAAAGTATCTTGTGTCTGCCCATCTGGCTTCCAGATGCGCCTGCTTCAGGACAAATTAAGGTTTCCAAGGTGAATTAGAGCCCAATAAACTAGGCTGGGCTTCTGCATGAGTACGCTCATCGTTAGATGGAACAACCCTCTGCGACATCTGCCACATTCGGACATCATGCTAAGCTTTCAGTCCTTCATGAGTCGGAATGTGTGCAAGTGGCTTTCACCTGCATGTTGTTTAGTCGTTTAGTCGTGTCCGACTCTTCGTGACCCCATGGACCAGAGCACACCAGGCACTCCTGTCTTCCACTGCCTCCCGCAGTTTGGTCAGACTCATGTTAGTAGCTTCAAGAACACTGTCCAACCATCTTGTCCTCTGTTGTCCCCTTCTTTTTGTGCCCTCCATCTTTCCCAACATCAGAGTCTTTTCCAGGGAGTCTTCTCTTCTCATGAGGTGGCCAAAGTATTGGAGCCTCAGTTCCACGACCTGTCCTTCCAGTGAGCACTCAGGGCTGATTTCCTTAAGAATGAATAGGTTTGATCTTCTTGCAGTCCATGGGACTCTCAAGAGTCTCCTTCAGCACCAGAATTCAAAAGCATCAATTCTTTGGCGATCAGCCTTCTTGATGGTGCTCAGGATATGCAGTGTGTTCACCTGCATGCAGCCCCTTTTTGCAACTTTACTCTTCCCCTTTGTGCGAGTAGCAAAAAAACCCCACCAGGATTCCAAACATAATAATAGATTATTGTTCAGTCTAAACCTGGAACTTACGATTAAGAGCTTCCAAATGAGCCAACTTCAAAGCCGTAGTTTAAATCTTGCTTTTAATCCTGGCTTGTATGGAAGCGCTCAACCATAGTTCCCAGTCTGGACAAATCAACAAACTATGGTTAAAAGAGTCGAATTCTGATATGTTTTGCAAAGCAGCAGGAGAGGGGATGCATGCAGGTGTATACTCTGCATATCCTGAGCTATGACTGAAAGCTTAGTGTGATATCAAGGCATGACCAACCTTAATTTTCCTTTTGATTCAGTTTTTTGGGCTCACTATTGGAAGAGACAGCCTTAGTCCTTCATCATAGATGTGGGAATTTGTGTGCATGTGTGTAGTATAAATCCCATCTTGATTTCCATAGTGCTTCCTGTCTCAGCAGTAATTTAACCTGGCTCACTAACTAAAAGCTTTAAAGTCTACATTGGATGGAGAAGATAAAAGTATAGGAAGAAGAGGTCAGGACAGTTTACATTTTAGATGTGGGTGAGAAAGGAGAATCGGGTAACTGAAAAAGTGCATGTGAGGAAAGCCTAGAAGAGAGTCAAAAAAAGGCTTTGCTGAAGAAGTGGATTGTGAGGAGGAAATTAAAAGAAAAGAAGCAAGTGCTTCAAAAAATGTGAAGAAATTGTTCCAGGCATGAAATACCAGGGCAGAAGGTAAGAAGTTGGAAAATGAGACAGGGAGTGTCATCAGTAGCAGATGAATTTTGCTCTTGTCTAAACGTTGATGGTCCTCCCATATTTGGAGCGTCAGTAAATGAACGTGAGACATAGCTAGTCCCTACCTCCCACATAACTTTTTTAAAATTAAGGACCCTTCTGTTACTGATTCCATTCTGTGCAGTACCTAAGATCTACAGCTTCTAATAATAGAAGTAAAGCTACCTCTGCAGCCCTTCATGTGAGCCGACGTTTTGGAGGAAATTTACATAAGATAGAAATATCCATCCTGGGCTGTGCCATTTTAGACTGCAAGACAAAGGCTGAATGTTTGAATGGTCCCAAACATAAAACTTCCTGTACCTAAGGGCAGTAGTATGAGGGGGATGGCTAGACTGGGTAGTTTGGGGGTCAGAAGGTTTTCCCCTGGGAGCCAGTGTGGTGCAGTGGTTAAGAGCGATAGACTTGTAATCTGGGGAACCGGGTTCGCGTCTCTGCTCCTCCACATGCAGCTGCTGGGTGACCTTGGGCCACTCACACTTCTCTGAAGTCTCTCAGCCCCACTCACCTCACAGAGTGTTTGTTGTGGGGGAGGAAGAGAAAGGAGAATGTTAGCCGCTTTGAGACTCCTTAAAGGGAGTGAAAGGCGGGATATCAAATCCAAACTCTTCTTCTTCAGCAGCAGCTGGGTTTCCATGTGTAGCTTTTCTTGGATATTGGGGAAACATTCAGAAAAACAGCCCTCTCTACCTGCCTGGTGGAATGGTTGTATGAAATTAGGTTTTTTTATAGGTTGTGTCTAATCTTAGTACTCTTTGCCCTAACAAATGCTGAATAACAGAATGGGGCTGATAAAGACCTGAACTCAGAATATGCTCTGCCTTTCTGGGAAACAGAATGGTGGAGCAACACCCCTTCCCTTCCTGCTCAGATAATTCTGAGTGGCAGCTTTCACAATATACCCAATGTCATCAGTATCTGGCAGCCTCCCTTGTTATGCCATTCTAGAACTGTGTTTCTCTAGAACTACTTGAAAGGCCATTGCAGCATTTTAATTCTCTCTTGTGTCACATTTCCTGCTTTACAGGTTTGCTTCCCTTATTTATATCTGATTCATGCCTGCCAGGTTGCAAATTGCTATATAATGGTGCCATTCAGATCCCAATGGAATTGTTTGTCCGGGGTTTGGGTTGCTGGTGTGCTAAAGATCCAGTGCACATTTATTCTGAGAAGCGAAGTTGCATTTATTTTTGTGCCTACCTTTCACCCTATTGTGAGTGTAAAAAGGCTGAGGACTAGCATAGGTCAGTGGCAAGTCTCTATGGCCAAGTGGGGAAATGAGGATTATGGAAAAGATCAGCAGTACCTGCGTGCCACTTTATATGCACGCACACAAAATCTCTATGTTTAGAAATGTAAAGCCTGGTAGATGAAGAAGTATCAGATAAATTATATTGGAAGTTAAATGTGGATTATTTGGAAAGAGACAGGACGATGTCTCTTAACTAATATATAAATGTAATGCCTGTGTCTTATAGTTTGGGGTAGGGGAAGTAACAAGGAAGCGAGCTGCCAAACATTAGAGGATAACATTTTGCCTATTTGGCTTTCATTACTTACCTGGTTGGGTTGACTCTGAAGCCCAAATCTCGCCTTATTCCAGTAAGTATCTCTATCAGTTAAGGGAGCAATCTGACTCACACTGACAAGCCAGCTGAAGGGCCTCAGGAAGCTAAGTCCTGCTCTGCCAGCAGAGATGGAAGTAGGCTAGCAGGTCAACATCCCACTAGATGTCCTCTGGCCCACAGGTGGAAAGCTCTGCTGGAATAAGAGTTCCCATTGGTGGAGCAGGGAGAAACAGTATGCATCTGTGGTGGGAAAAGAGATGTCACATCCTAAGCCTCTTTGTTCCCTTGATATACCTCTGGAACTAAGGTGCTAGGGTAGTTAATTCCCTGCCCACGGTGAGGTGGCTGGGAAAGGATGTGGCAGTTACTCTGCCAGCAGATTTTCTCCTTTCACCTTAGTCGACGTAAGGTAGGATTTCTCTGTTCATTGGATCCCATTGCTATCACTACTGTGTATGACATCTTCAGCCCAGGGATGGGGAAAATCTTAGTGGTATTGTAACCATGTCTACTTTAAAGTAGGTCCTATTGAGTTCAGTGGGGCTTACTCCTAGTTAGGCGTGCTTAGGATTGCAGTCATAAACTCTCTGTTGACAGATTAACAGTGTAATCCTATGCATGTTTAGTTGGAAGTATATCCCACTGTATTTATTCGGGTTTAGGATTGCACCTTCTTATGCATTTTGTTACGCCTCTCTTCTTCAGTTTCCTAATTGCCTACTCATTCACAACTTCAACCACTAGTCAGGAAAGGTAGGAAGATTAGCTTGCATATGTCAATATATCTGACAGGTGTGGGAGGCAAAGTAGCAAGTGTGTGTATATGTGTGAAAATTTGCTTGTTGAGCATTTGAACAAAGAGCGTTGGAAGAAAACTGATAGGGGCGCTTGTATGTTATACACAAATGTGTCGTCTTCATTTTAGGTTATTTTAAGGTAATCACAAATGAAACATTGACATGTACAACTGCTTAGATCAAGCAAGTCAGCATGACAGCAGTTAAATGTAATGCTTTGTACCTGCTGTGTGTACATTTGGCAGGGCAAGCCAACTGTTGCAGAACAGTCATCTGATAGTTTCATTGGTCACGTAAATACATAACGTGCAGGCACAGGGTTATTATGGTCTGATAGCGCACAATTCTGCAAACTTTCTGCCACTGCCTTTTCAATTTCTGGATGGGATGCTGCCTATGAACTTAATATACTTGAGAGCTCTGTATACACTGCCTTGAGCTCTGTGGAAGAAAGGTAGGATATAAATGTAATAAATACGTATATGTTGAGCAAACTAGCCTTCTTCTCCCGGTGGAGAACGGGCACAGGGGCTCACCACCTGTGGTTCTCTAGTTGATGCTGCACTACATTACTGATGATTGGCCATGCTGTCTGGAACTTATGGGACCTATAACCCTACAGGTGCCACAGCTGTGCTTCAGGTTTTTAATCCACAGCTAAAGCAAAGTCTTAAGTACCATTTGCTGCATCTGGTTCCATTCAGTGTCATTATCATTGTTTCTTCCAGCTACCCACCTGCAGTTTTAATTTAGATTGTATGCTCCTTGGAGCAGGGACTTGTCGCTCCACTCTTTTACTGCTCTTTAAATTATGTATCTATACAAATAATAATGGCTGTGATGTGTGTAATGTTTGCACATCTGCTTGCTACCCTGTATCATCTTAATACAAGCCCTTATTATCCCAGGTAAACTTCTAAAGTTTCTTAATCTTCACCCTTCCAGTTGGTTCTGCATGCTCATGGGTTAGTCTCTCGTCATAGTATCCCCGCTCCCTGTTCTGAGTACTTCCACATCTGGCTCCCTGTTGGCTTCTTGGGGCTTGGGCAGTCTGTTCCTTTCTCTAAATCTTCCTTGGTTTTTGTAAGTAGCTTGTAACCTTTTAGCTGAGAGGTAAGATTTTTAGACTTGTAACCGTAGGCACCCTTCTGAATGAGTTCCTTAACCCATAGGTCTCTTCCCTAATCTTGCCGTCAAACCCATCAGATCCAATTTTCCTATTGCCAAACAATCCTTCTGGTTCAGAATGTGCCAAGCTTTGACGTAATCAGTGCTTAAATTATCTTTTGCAGTTCCCTGGCTATTGGAACCAGAACTGGGTACAGGCTTTTTTCCTTGAGTTCTGTGGAGCAGCTGGATCAGGTCCATGAAAGCAGTAAGTCCATTCTGTTTTGATACAACAAAATATTGGATGATGACAGGCATTATCCTGCATTACAGCACTTTAATCTGCCTCAATGGAGCAATTCCATTTTATCATTCCTGCTAGAAAACAGATGGCATATCTTGGCTGCAGCCTTGCTTGTGTTCAAACTGCACTAGATGCAGCTGCGTTAAAGGGACAGTTGCCCACAAAGACAGCATAAAACAGTGGTGGAGATTCTTCCTTGTTTTGGACACCAGTATGAATCTAAAGCAGTCTTGAGCCTATTTGCATTAGTAGTTCAGTCCCAATCATTCCGCTGTGAGTTGGAGCAAATTAAATGCACAGCTGTGCAATCTTCACTGACTTGTGGGGATCGAGCAAACGTTTTCAAATATCCAGAGCTGTATCTCCAAAGTAAAAAGGCGTGATCACTACTGGGAAAACGCAGTTGTGCGTTGCAGTAAAGAGTCTGAGAATTTAGGGGGCGAAGCTTCGATGTGAAACAATGACCTTTTTATTCCTAAAGACAGCCCAGCTGGCCTTCAGTAACTTATGTGAAATCCGGATAGCTCAGTTGGTTAGACCATGGTGCTGATAATGCCAAGGTTGTGAGTTTGGTCCCCATATGGGACAGCTGCATATTCTTGCTATTGCAGGGGGTTAGAATAGATGATCCTCAGGGTCCCTTCCAACTCTACAATTCTATGATTCTATGTTACATGCAGATCCAGAATGTGATCTTAGTGGGTCCCTTGAAATGCTTCCGTAGCCATGTGGGAGCTCTTCCATAAGTGATGCTGTTGAGCTGCTTTTTAAAGAAATGATCAGCTGTATGTATGATTTGAACTAATATTTCAGTGACCAGATCAAAAGCACAGGGATCAATCACTGGGATATCCCACATGAAATATCCCCTGCTGCCGCCCCACAAGTAGAGTGCCATGGTCAGGATATTCAGGATTGACCTGCCCCTTCACCCATTTGGCTCTTCATAGGCGACAGCAGAGAACTGGCTGCAAACATGCCATTGAAGCTCAAGACCAGCCTTTTTTCAGGCATCTTCTTCTTGAAAGCCTTCAAATAAAAGATGCTTGTTGTCACCTCAACTCTGCCTCCTCCCACCCAATGTTGAGCGATATAGATGGGACAGTTTCCTTCTTTTTAACCCAAGCCTATCATTCTGTAGTTTAAACCTGTTGCCTTTTCTGTTGTCCTTTGGTGTATGGCTGGTTCCCCTATTGCTGATGGTAGGCATGATCAAATGGCTTTATCACTTTAATATCAATGGAAATTATATAAATGCTGAAATGAATGACTTATAAATGTTTACCCTTGGCTGGATCAGGTGTTTTCCTCCATATATTTCAAAATTGCTCGCACGTTTTTGCTTAATCTCGCTGCCACACACCCCTGCCCCCCGCAACCTTCAAGCCTCCTTTGCTCACAGTTCAGTATTTCCATGAGGTCATCGCAGAGAGGAGTAAAGCTGTGTTTTCAGGCACTTGGAATATTATGTTCCCATTAACAGCCTAAAGTGGCCTTTGCTTTGTATGCCACAGAACCACATTCTTTTTGAAGAGCTCGTAGTCTCGGGCATGGTTCGGGTTGCAAACGGGGAGGGGAAATGATTTTATAAAGCACACTTAGAAGTGCTTAAACAAGATTAGAAATTCAAAACAAAGGGGCAAAGATCAGCTTTCCATTTAAATGAAATACACATCCTGCGCTGTGGTTGCTGTCATTAGCGTTTCACTTTAAATACCTCTTTTTAAAAAGGCTTCCATTTGGCTGCATGCTCTCCTGCAACTTAGCAACACAAAGATACACATTTGTCAGCCAAGGTCTGCCCAGTTATTGCAGGTCAGTTTAAAACTATGCTGAACTGTGTCCTTGGGTAGCACTCTGTGGCCAGATTGTGACAATGTACTTCAGGGCAACCTGACCTGCCAGTTTTTTGAGCCACAAGTAAATCATTCAGCTGCACCTTCCACAACACTGCTGAAATCCCACCTCTCCTGTCCTTTCCTGCAGTCACAAATACGGTTGATGATAATTTTTCTCTTCAGCTGTTTTTTTAAAAAACTTTGCATATAGGAAGATCCATATTTCTACCACTTTGTTATAGCCTGACCCTTTGCATACTTAAAGGTAAAGGGACCCCTGACCATTAGGTCCAGTCGCGGACGACTCTGGGGTTGCTGCGCTCATCTCGCTCTATAGGCCGAGGGAGCTGGTGTTTGTCTGCAGACAGCTTCCAGGTCATGTGGCCAGCATGATTAAGTCACTTCTGGCGAATCAGAGCAGCGCACGGAAACGCCATTTATCTTCCTGCCGGAGCGGTACCCATTTATCTACTTGCACTTTGATGTGCTTTCGAACTGCTAGGTGGGCAGGAGATGGGACCAAGCAATGGGAGCTCACCCCGTCACGGGGATTTGAACCACTGACCTTCTGATCGGCAAGTCCTAGGCCCTTATGCATACTTACACAGATGTAAATCTCACTGTGTTCAGTGGATCCTACTCTCAATTACATTATTTAGATAATTAAATGGGTATAGATTGCATACATGTATTGTATGTCTCCATAATGGCTGCCTTTGGATGCCAAAGTAAACCATGGTTTAATGTTTTGAGAAAAAGCCTGTGTGACTCTTGGGTTCATGTACAAACGCCTTCCCCTTCTCTGGTGTGACTGTAAAGTAAATTTTAGATTTACTTCAATTAAATGTGTTGTCTGTGATTAGACTGGGTAAACTTAATTACTGCTGGCAGAATCAAGCCAGCTTCATAAACTATGGTTTGACATTGACTTGTTTCCATTAACAATAGTTAAGGTTAATCTGTTCATGTGTAAGTTTGGACTATATAGCAAGCAGCAGTTACAGTGGTACCTCGCAAGACGAATGCCTCGGAAGATGAAAAACTCGCAAGACGAAAGAGTTTTTCGTTTTTTGAGTTGCTTCGCAAGACGAATTTCCCTATGGGCTTGCTTTGCAAGATGAAAACGTCTTGCAAGTTTGTTTCCTTTTTCTTAAAACCGCTTGAAGAGGTGCAGTTGTGACTTGAATGTGCTTCTCAAGACGAAAAATTTGCAAGACGGAAAAACTCGCAGAACGAATTAATTTCGACTTACGAGGCACCACTGTAATCTAAAATGGAAGCAAAAGGTTGTGGCCTTGGTAGAGAAGGAGAAGGAAGCGCACGAACCTGAAGCTCACTGCACTTCATTTTTGTAATGCTAAACCATGGTTTAGCACTATGTCCAAAGCAGCCTATTGTTATTCCAGTGGAAGTGTAGGCAGGGAGATCTACAGAAATATCTAAATTTCCTTTTAAGGCCATCCAGGCCTTAATACAATACAAAAAAATAAAGTAAAAAGAATATTGTAAAAGGACAACATAAATTTCACACAAATAGAGCAGCAGCAGCAGCAATAAAAATCCAATTCAAAGTACCTCCCCCTTCCCCCAAAGCCTGAGCAGAGGCTACAAGTTGTGTGAAGATGTACTTTGTTTTATCTGTCTTGGATCTTCCATCATTCAGCTTCATTGGATTATCCCAAGTTCTATTATTATAAGAGATGGTGACCCCCCCCATCTACTTCCTCCTTTCTGTCTAGTTTATCTCTGTATGGTGGGAAACTCCTGCTGCAAATACCGCAGACAACCCAAGTGGATTACATTAGGGTCCGTGGCTGGGATCCCATTGTTTAAGACCGGAGATCTTTTTGCATTCTGAAATTCTTTTATGGTGTCCTGCAACATTTCTGTTGCATTAGTTGGCAAGCAGACATTTGAACTCACACGTCTGTCTAAGATTGTAAAAAAAACCCTGCTTCTTTGGCTCATGCGACTAAACAGCTGTTAGCAAAGATAGCTTGGGTGCAGGTTGACTATGGGACTGGGGTCAGGAAGAGAACTTTATAGTCTAATACTGTGTCCACTGGCCTAGAAACTTTCCCCTTTTCTCTAGTTTCAGCCTTCAGGAAGGATGGGTCATCCCTTCCAACTGTGGCTGTCAAACAGGCAAGGGATGAGATTATGCACATCTTGTCCCTTCCGTCTGGAAACCCATTTTGTTTCCTCCCACTCGACAGAGCCTTCTATCTCCAGGGAGGTTGTCTTATTTTGTCAGCTTGCCTTGGGCAATTCACCTTTCCCCTTTTTGTTGGGGTGCATGTCGCCTAAGCTAGGAGGGAGGAAAAAAAGTATTATTAGAGCTTATTATACCACACACCCCTCTCATAGTAGGAGAACTGGCTTCTCAAGTTAGCATCATACAGATACTGTAAAAGAAGCTGATTTTAAATTCCTTCTAGAGATGAGCCATTTGCCTCTGACTTCCCTATCCCTGAACGTGACCTATGCGAAGTTCCGAGAGCGGAGGCTAATCTTTGGAAAACAGTTGATGACTCAGCATTTTGCCCTTTTGCATATATGATTCTCCTCCCCTTAGCAAGAGCTTTTCCATCACTTTTCATTTCACCCCACAGATGAAATCCCAGATGTTTACATCGTAGAGCGCCTCTTCTCCAGCAGCCTGGTGGTGGTGGTGAGTCGCACAAAGCCTCGGCAGATGAACGTCTACCATTTCAAGAAAGGGACCGAAATCTGTAACTACAGTTACTCTAGTAATATCCTCTCTGTCCGGCTCAATCGGCAGGTAAGAGGTTAGGGACCTGGCTCACTCTCAAGTCATAAAGATGCGTGATCTGAATTTTCTTGCTCATACTGTTTGTGTCTTAGTCTTGCTACATCCGTTTCAGAAGAACTATTCCTCTTGGATTGCAAGTAGTTATCCATCTCCCTCCCCCCAATAAAGTACTCCTTTTAACTCAGGGTCGGGGAACATTGCCGGACCCCAAGCCTCACCATCCCTTGCCATTTGCAGTCTACCCATCTTCTTTACATTGCAGCATCATTGCATGATTTAGGAAGCAGGAGCTGCCTTAGCCCAGCCTGGCTCTGGTACTTACTTTACAAAACCTTCATGAGAGCAAAGTTTGTTTCTCTGTGCGTGTGCTGTTATTTTTCTTGATTGGACTCCTTAGTGGAAAACCTTAGTTTTGAAAATGGAAGAATCGTTTTCAGTGGAGCTGCTGGGTTCCAGCACAGTTATTAGTTGCACATGTTGGCAAAACTATGCTTTGGTTTCCAAGTGGTGAGAGGTTTCAACTGGTGGGAAGAACTAACCACCCCCCACTCCTGAAATGTGAATATAGCAGATTCCTTTGGAGCAGAGGTTCTGCTACTAATCCTTGTTGGGTTGCATCTTGGCCACTGGTTGTCAGCAGTGTAGCTCCTGGCTTTTGACAAAGTGTCTCAGGGTTCATGAGTCTGAGGGATTGAGGCTTCTCTATTGCCCTGGCTAGAAGTGCAGAGTGATTCAGCTTACACCTGTATGTGCTGACATTGCATTCAGTGGTGGTTATGCTGTAGAACATCAAGGAACTGTTTTGCTGTAAGGGACTGAAGGCCTGCTTAAAACCAGTGTTTCAAACAGTGGCTAACCAGAAGCCTCTAGGAAGTTCGCAAGCAGGGCATAAAGATGGTGGTCTTTCACTGTTTGTCCTGAACATCTGGTAACCTCAGGTATACTCTGAACATGGAGGTTCCATTTATCAATCAAGCTATTAATGGATCCAGCTTCAATGAGCTTTATCCTTTCTAAATCTAACTTGTAGCCATCACCAAATCGGTTAATAATATGTTACATGTACTTCCTTCTGTCTGAATCTCCTGCCAAAGATGCTCACTCTGTGACTGTAAGAGGGAAATGTCTCTATTCACTCCCTCCATGCTACATTGAATTTTATGAATATTATGCCTTGCTCCCTCGGTTGTCTTCTCACCCACCCTGTCGGCCCTAAATTGAAAAGCCTCAAATTTATTAGCATTTCCTAACGGGAAAGGTACTCCACTCCATTGATTCCTATTGTCCAAAACAAACATCCTTACTTAAACCTGCATATGTATGTGCAGGTCACAGTTCTGAAGTAATGGCTGGTTTCTTGTGAATTTGAATCAGAGCCTTACTTGAACCTGTTAATTAGCATGCAGGTGTAAGAGCACCAGGGATCAGGGCCTCCTTCCACATCAGTGGTGTTGTGTCACCAGTAAAATAGATCCTGGGCTGGGTGTCAACACAGGAGATTTGTTTTGAACTCTTTGTGCTGTTCACAGCCCTCGGTGGTCACTGCACACTCTGTGCTATGTACACTTGTGTGTACATATTTGCTCAGCCCCCGCCCCCTTTAAAGATAGGTACACTGCAATTGCAACAGGTGTGTGAAGGGTTCATGGCAGAGACAAAAAGAAAGGTTAAAGTGCTCATCCTGAAGAGGAAATGAATGTAAGGTAAAGATTTGTTTTTAGGAGTTAACAGCAGGCTTTAAAAGACAAAACAGGTAGTTGAGGACTTTGCTTTTATAGGAAGTTGTGAAAGCTATGTAATTATAATTCCAAGTTAGAAAATTCAAAGCTGGCAGCTATCATTAAAGACGTCCCGTTGGACTGCAGAAGAGGAAATTTTCCCAAAATGAAGGAGTTGGTGCAGAGGAAGTTGAAAGGGAAAGTCAAGAGTCAAATTTCTCCAAAACACTTGGGAGTGGTTTAAAAACTCAATGCTAGAAGCTCGACTACCATGTATGCCACAGTTCATGAAAGTCGCCACCAGGTTTTCAGCTTCCATGGTCAGTAACAGTATGCGCCTCTAAATAGCAGTTGTGCTCAGCTTCCGTTTGCGAGCTTTTCATGAGTATTTGGTTGGTCACTGTGAGAACAGAGTGCTGGACCGGATGGGCTTGATCCTGCAGGGCTCATCTTACGGTTGCCAGGGAATATCTTCAACTATAGGCATGGTGCAAACTCTTCTGTTTTCCTAGCATTAAGTATGAGGTGCAGGGATTTTCTGTCTGGAAGGCATTACCAAAATGACTCAGTGTGACCACTTGGCAATGCTATGCTTGGGATTCTGTAGCTAGAAAGAGCAGAGCAGATTCTATATTCTCAAAAAGCAGAGAAGCCTTGGCTTCAAGTAGAAAAGGCTATTCCTCAAGTTAAAAAAAGAAAGAAATCAAAGTAAGTTTTTAATTCTAAAATCCTGGTTTCAAATAAATGATCAACACCTGTGATGAAGTTCTTATTAGAAATACCACTTTTTCAGTGTCTGGGGCCTTGGAGCTTCTGGTCATCATACACTGGCATTATTTTGGGTGCTCAGTTTTCCCCTGTTTTTAAAATACCTTCTCCATAAATAACCCCTTCAGAGCACAGGCACAGTTTTCATTGGCAAAAGCTGATTGGCCAACAACAGTCTAGACTCCATCTTTAATCTTGGTTGATGCCAGATACAGGAGCAACTTGTCAGAGATGAGGTCTTGCTCCTGTTTCCCAGGTCCAAGGCTGTTTCCTCAAAGAAACAAGACCTTTTTGTTTGCACTTTGGGAATATGTTATCATTGGCTTCTTCTCTCCTGTTCAGTGGCTGTGCGCTGCAATCTTATGCGTGGCCCATCAGATGTAGCTGCCATTGAATTCCCAAGTAAGTGTAGGATTTCAAACTTAGTATTGGTGGTCACCGCTGCAAGAGGTGTGGATGGCAGCATAACTTTCCAGCCAGTTAGATAATGGTTAATGCTGTGCACATTATCTTGACACCTGGAAGAATATGACAGCTAAAGCACTTCGTGTCTCTACAAAAGTAAGCCCAATTGACTTACTCTTCGGTAAGTGAGCATAGGATTGCAGCCTGAACCACCATCATCATTGATAAATGCTAGGTGCTGTATCCGGGTTATCTCAAGCTCATGTTTTGAAATACCAAATGCTATCTTTCAGCTTGTAGGACACACACTAAAAATGTAAGGTTTAAATAAGCTCTGGTACCCTTACTGAAGTTTTTTCAAATTCCACCTTTTTGAGTGGATGTGATTTTAGGGGAATGGTATTTATTCCAGGTAGAGGGCCATTCAGGCAGATGTAATAGAGAGTTGTACCTTAGCTTCTGGAATACGCTACTGTTTTAGTGCTGGAAGATTTGGGAAAAAGAGGTGAAATGTAATCTGTTTTAAGCTGACACTTTGCTTCTATATCTTCCTTTAGTGCAAACAGTAGTTTATCTTAGTGATTAAGATAATTTTTCTTGACCAAACCAAGTTCAGCAGAGATCATATCTCTTTCTGTTTGTTGTGAACACCTGATGTCTTTTCTCCCAAGTAGATAGTCCGAGCCAGTCTGTGAACCTTCCCAGTGCAACTGGCATGTGCTGATGGAATGTTTTGAGGCCTATCTTATTCCTAAGCAACAACTTGTGCTTTTTTTTTGTATTTGCAGAGACTAATTGTTTGCTTGGAGGAATCTATTTATATCCATAACATTAAGGACATGAAGCTTCTGAAAACGATCTTGGACACCCCTCCAAACACAACAGGTAAGGGAATAAGCCTGGCTTTCTGTGTAAGAGAGGGGGGTGGACTTAGCGCAGCGAGCCTGGAAGCTCATTGCAGGTATCCCTATGTCACTACTATGCTGTGTCAAAAAGCCCCGTGGGGTGCATTCATTCAATGGAAAGGCTTTCTCTCACCTTTCTAACACCCTAAGGAAAGTGCTTTTGTACCTCTCTGCTTCTTGGGGGCAACTGTTGCTTCATTCAGCAGTAATAACTAATAACCAGTTTAAATTGGGGCAAAATGATGTGTGGTTTTCCTTGTGCTGTGATGGTTGCAGGGTTAATAAAAAAACCAAGTACACGTTTCTGGGCAATCTTGAAATTATCCTTTCAAGTGAATATGCCCTTCTTTAAGCAGCCAAATGGAGAGTGACACTTCCTTCACTCCTCAGGGATTATGTCGGAAGGTTGTAAGTGAGTGCTCAATTGGACTAAAACAGCCCTGGAGCCAGACCGGTGCCTGCCAGGTGATTTAGACTGCGGCTGCCATCGGTACTGGAGTTGTAGTCCAGACCTGGGCTGTGATTTTGTTGCAGCATCTGAAGGAGACTCTTGTTTACAGCATCTGGAGTTGCTGTGCATCAGGCTGCTTGGTTGACCTTGGGAAAGGAATATCTTGACAGTGTTCGGTTCTCAGTTGGAGGCATTAGTTAGATTTGCATTGATCTAAAAACATCAGGAGAGGGAGCTGGATGGGTTTAAGTGAACAAAATGTTTAGTTTGGTTTAGTCCATGCAATGGTAAGAAGAGTGAAGTACCTCTGGCGGATGAGGTTAATGGGATTTTTCCTACTCATCTACTTGGGTGTCTTGTTATAGAGGCATGTGACTGTTAAAAAGAAGTGGCAGAGGTTGTACATACACTGTGCCAAAAAATAAAAATAAAATCCAATTCCCCCCAATACGTTAATTTCCTGTGAAGAAAATCCAGCTACTGCAATTGGAATAAATGAAAAACAATTTGCATGGCATGCCTTTGCTTACCTTGGAGTATCTTGTTCCACTTTCAGTATGAAACTTTTCAAAGAACTTGAATTGGTTGTTTAGCAAGGGAGGGCGCTATGGAGAAGACTTGGGAGAACAGGACTGTTGGAGCAAGGGAAAAGTAACCAGTTGTAGAGAAGAAACTGCCTGATACCAGGTCAGGCTACTTGTCCCACAAGACCAGTATTGTCTACTCTGACTGGCAGCCCTGTGGTCTCGGGCAGATGTCTTTCCCATCATCTGATAAGTGTGGAAGCAAAGAGCTCTTGGGGACATTGAAACTAACTTCTAACCTGTGGAAGTCTTGCTGTTGGTTCCTCTTAATGCCACCAATTCCTGTGTAGTTGCTGAGATTTCATTATGCATTCCTCACTCAGCGTGTTTCCCCATACCCTTTCCTCACTCTCTGCACTGGGTAACAGAGCAAGAAACTTTGAATACTTAATTTGGGGGACATAATGCTGGTTCACACCCTTGCCTAGCCATAGACTGCGTGAGACTCCATACAGAAAAGCCCCCTCCCCTGAGGCAATGTGTAATGCCTGCACAGTGCATATACAGTGGTACCTCAGGTTAAGAACTTAATTCGTTCTTGAGGTCCGTTCTTAACCTGAAACTGTTCTTAACCTGAGGTACCACTTTAGCTAATGAGGCCTCCCGCTGCTGCTGCACTGCCGGAGCACGATTTCTGTTCTCATCCTGAAGCAAAGTTCTTAACCTGAAGCACTTTTTCTGGCTTAGCGGAGTCTGTAACCTGAAGTGTCTGTAACCTGAAGTGTCTGTAACCCGAGGTACCACTGTACAGCCACATGGTACATTCCTAATTTGTGCTGTTTCACTTCACCGTTTGTGAAGTCCTGTATGAATTGGACACTGTGTGTAGTGCCACACTGCGTATTGTCTCACACCTATGGTGGTTGGGTGGGTGATGTGTACCTGCTTTTCCAGCATGTACATTGTATTTTCAGCTACCTGGCTGTGTGTGTGAACCAGACCACGGGAAGCTGAGTTTTGCAGGAGTTTTGCAGTATAACTGACGGCTATCACAATCACTGCTGGCCATTCTGTATTCTGTTGCGATGGTTGTAGTCATCAACTCCTGGGCCTTTCAAGGTTTTGCAGCCCTCAAATTGCTGCAAAGCCTTAGAGTTAGGAAATCTGCCATTTTGCTTCATCACTTTAAGCAGCAGCCTTAGCCGGAACATTTCTGGAGAGGACTGACCACATTTTGAGCTGCAGAGCTGACTTTGACAAAAAGCCGCAAAGGAGAGGAAATGGCGACAGCACCGTCTCCTCCCCTCCACCTGCCACCGTGCCTTTTTGTTCCTGCTTTGCTTTTGGCAGGAAGCAGCTCTCGGGCAAGTTTGGCACTTGATCCCAGCGAATGACAATCTGTTTGACACCTTCCATGTACACAGCACACTTAAAGAACAAAAGAAGACTCTCATGGGAACTAGAATAGAAGATGGGTTATGCCCCTGCATCAAGTGCCAGCAAACTAGATTTTTTTGTATCTCCCCCCCCCCCAAGGAATTCCATGGAGAATAGGTGGTTCTCTTCTGCCCCCCTCAGAATGAAGTTAGAATGTAAGAAGAGCCCTGCTAGATCAAACCAAACCCTGAGACCCCTTTCCTGGTCTGTCCCTGCCAACTTTTACCCCATCAGTGTGCAGGTGAGGTTGGGGTTTTGTGCCCCAGAATAGATCCATTTACATTTGCTTCCTATGAACCCTGTTTTCCATTTTAATGTCCATTTCCCCAGTTTGGAGGAATACTTTTTGAGCTCTGTGCTGTTCCTTGTTTTGATTTTTGATTTTGCTCCCCTAAATGTGTCATTAGCAAAGTTGACCAACTCACTGCTCACCCCTAAACTCCACATCATTTATGAACAATTTATAAAGCACTGAAGTTGGTTAGGCTGAGGTATAGAGAAGGGGCCAAGGTCAACCAGGGGAACATCATGGCTGAGAGTCCTACTGAAGAAACACTTGAGGAGGGAGTGTGCTTCCCCATTGGGCAACATTAGTAGAGGAAGGTTACGTTCTGGGTAACCCAGAATGAAGATGGTGTGTTTTTTAGGGCCCTGCAAGGACAGCCAGACCAAGGTCATTTTGTTGGGCATCTGAGACGAGCTAGATAAAGTAGTGCCTTCCCCAATGCTTCCAGCCTTGACTCAGTGGGTTTTCCCACTATTTTAGGGTGGGATTCAGTTGCAAACTGGCAAATTCAGGTTGCATAATGAATTTTGATTTGGTGCTCTTGCACAGCAAGCCTGTGTCTCCAGACAGATTGGACTTCTGGTGGTCATGGGGAATTGTGGGATAACAATTTCTTGATGGAGTGTCGTATAACTTCCCTGCAATCAAAGGGGAATGAATGTTCAGTGAATAACTGATGTTGCGGAACCTCCATGCATACATTGCACAAACAAATCGGGATGAATGCTCAAGTGAACAGGTCCTCAGGAAGCAGCCAATGATGCAGTTCACATGTAGCCAATAAATGCCTGGTTGGTTCCTTGGGAAGTCACTCTTGGACTCCAGATTGACCTCATTCTGGCTCTTAACAGATGGCCTCTCATGGAGATTAAACCCATTGAAAGCTTTGGATGTGATTATATTTTTAAAATCCTCCACTACCGCTCCCAAAGGCATAAACATCCACCGGCCTGTGGCTTTGAAACAAGACAGCAGTTCATTTAAGGTTCAAAATTATTGAAAGAAGTTAATTATGCTTGCCAAAGAGGCTCCAGCATGATCATGTTTGTTCTCATTGCTTTTTTTCCTTTACTGAAGTCTCTAACTAAAATCTATAGGCCTTACTCCCAAATGCCTCTGTATTAGTTGCCGCTGAAAGGCTCTGCAGACAGGGAGACAACTCTATTCCTTTTATCACTGATAGCGTTGTGACATTAAACCCATGGGCTGACATTGTTGTGGATTTTTTAAAGCCTTATATAGATATGGAAGAGTGGTGAATTTAATTCACATGGGTGGAAGAATCGAAAGAGCAAAAGTGTGGGCTCCCAGAGACGATATAATGGCTCCTTTGCTACACCCTAGTGTCCTGTTGCTGCAAGCCTTTTTTGCTTTAGGATCTCTTCCAAACCCAGCCTTCTGTTAAATAATTTTAACAATAATTTAATAATAATAATTTTATTATTTATTATTTTATTACTTGGCTCCCTCTAGACAAATCACAAGCTGTAAACCATAGGACAAACCTTGGTTCTAGTTTATGGTTTGTTTGGAGAAAGCTAAACCACAAGACTGGGTTTTAATTACACACTAAGCATAACCGCACTTTTGCTCGGCATAGCACAGCAGCAAAAGGATTGGGCCATAAATAGCAAAGTGGCTGCGGTTTCTCCAGGAGCCCACACGTTATTGCCTTGTTCATGCCAGTCCTTGGCTTGACTTTGTGTTTCTTGCAAACCAGACCTCTATATGAGTTTTAGAAACACAATGAGGAAATTTGTTTACAGGACCTCTAACCTGTTTTTTTTGAGAGCCAGGCTGGAGGTTTTGAGATATGTGGAGGTTCACATTTGTTGTCTTTGCTCTGGAGCAAAAAAATGATAAATTCTAAGTTTCCCATCTCTTCCTGTGAGTAACTTTAATGGTGGTAAGGCTGAGTGTTTGATTCTGTTCTGCTTGTGCCCTGTTGACACACTAGCAAGCCAACTTTGCTCTTGCAATGGCGACTCTTCCAGTGGGTCTGTTTTTGGAGTAAATTCCGGTCGCTTCCGGATGACCTGCTTAATGAGCATTCAGCCTGATTTGTTTGCAGTGAGATTAGCCAAAGTTGCGTCAAGCAAGTGTTACCCCAGTCTTATCAGTGCATTTTCTCATCCCTTTTCAGAAAAAGTCCAATATTTTGGGGAAGCGTGTTTGTTTTTGCCAGAGCTCTAAATCAGCTTACATGGCGCAGCCTGAATCTACGGAGATGTGATTGAATTCCACCCTTAAATAGTGACCACCTGGAAGAATCTCCATGTCTTGTTTTTAGGACTTCTTTAGTTCCCTCTAACTGCACACCTTATAAGAGCACCCTCTGGCGGTGTAGCTACTCTTTCTTACTCTGTAAAAGGCTCCATATGACAAATAATTTGCTTTCAAGCCTCCCACTAATGCCCTTTTCCAGTTTGCTGCTCCTAGGCCAACTGGGTTTGGTCCTGAAGCCTGTATCTCCCAGACTTTGGGGGCAGATTTGCAATCAGAATCTTCTGCTGTGACATGTTTGGCTGCTCCCTCTAGGGGAGAACGTTCTGTATTTGTCTAAGTACATCCTTACCACTCACACATGGGGACAGGACCACCGTGACATTTATAAACATCGGCGAGGGTATGTTTACCAATAGACCTGAAGCTCTGTTCCAGGAAGGTAAAGAATTGTGTTCTCTTTTTTTTTTTAGTGGAGAAATTGTGCGGTGCTGGACTAAACAGATCTCTTTGGAAAGCCCCCAGAGTAGTTTTAAGACAGTGTCTTTAGTGAGGAAGGATCATGGTTCAGTGGTAGCATATCTCCTTTGTGTGCAGGAAGTTCCGGGTTCAATCCTCAACATCTCCAGATAGGACTGGGGAAAAGTTCCTGTCTGAAACCCCGGAAAGCTTCTGCCAGTCCGTATAGACAATACTGTGTGACATGATACAAGGCAGTTTCCTAAGTTCCTGTGTTCTATTAATCCACCCGCTTTTGTCTACACAAAGTACAGCCCCTCCTCTGAGATCTCATGTACAGCAGGTCCTTTGTCTTAAACTGGGCTTGTTTTGCCTGGTGCAAAATCCCGCCACCCCCCATTAGTGGCTAGTGTGCAGAGATGACACCAAAATAGGCAGAGGGAGGCAACAGAAATGGGCTCCAAAATATGGAAAGTGGAAGAGCTTTAAAAAAGCAAAACGGAATGCTCATGTCTGCACCAAAAGGAAACTGAAAAACGATGCATATGCAGTGCAGGGACTTTGAGGGCTGAGCCTTGAGAGCTGAGGGCAGGCTGAAGCAGTGTTCGAAACTCAAATTGTTCTAGGTGCATTTTGTGGCAGGGAATTTCATTAGTGCAAGCCGCTTCTGAGCTCCTGGCGCAGTACTGTAGTGTGCCTAATATTTCCGATTAAAACTACAGAGTGGAAGCAAAGGAGGACCTTTTTCTGCCTCCTCACTTCCAGCTACTATCCAAAGACTGGAGAAGAGACCCTCTTAAGAATATTAGGGGGGTGGGCAGGGGAAGGACTAGACCAGGAGGAGCCAACCTAAGGCCTGTGGGCCGGATGTGGTTCAAGCACCTTCTCAATCCAGCCCGCAGACAGTCCGGGAATCAGCATGTTTTTACATGAGTAGAATGTCTCCTTTTATTTAAAATGCATCTCTGGGTTATTTGTGGGGCCTGCCTGGTGTTTTTACATGAGTAGATTGTGTGCTTTTATTTAAAATGCATCTTTGGGATATTTGTGGGGCATAGGAATTTGTTCATTTCCCCCCCTTCAAAATATAGTCTGGTCCACCGCATGGTCTGAGGGATGGCGGACTGGCCCACGGCTGAAAAAGGTTGCTGACCCCTGGTCTAGACCATGTGGGAAACGGACACAATATTTTACCTGCAGTTCATTCATTTGCAGCTTTGTTGTATTGTTATAAAAAAGCACGCCCAGACATTCCTTTGCTGTGCCCACAGCCTAGGTTTAAGGTGCCATTTAGCTCCTAGCTTTCATATCTCAGCTTCTAACACTGGGCTGAAGGTGAAAAAAGAGCTGTCTTCGTTGCATGCTGGTGCCCCTCTCATTTCTTCTTTCAGGCATGAGAGAGTCCTTGGCTTTTACTGTGCTGGTGTCTCCCCTTAGCAGGTCCCCTCTACAGTTTTAATCTTAAATCTTAGGCGCAGCACGTAGAGGATCACTGCTGTTGCTGCTGCCTACCCATTGCCAAATTGGCTTGGAATGCCCATTGGATGGTGGTGGACCTGCAGTGATCCTCTACGTGTTGCCATGGAGTGGTAGGAATAGGTGGTGTGAGTTGCAGATCAACAATATTAGAGGGCCCCACATTTGACTATCCCTGTCCCAGATGTAGCATCACTCCAGGCCTGGAGCTATGTCTGGAGCCCTGTAGGAAGTCAAGATGGCAACTGGCAGGCAGCCCATGCTCAGGCTACTAGAAAGCAATTTTTAAAAGTGGGGCAGGGCAGGTTTTCATGGTGGTGCCTGGCTTGCTCGTGGCCTCAACACACGAGTAAGCCGTGTGGAAAGCTGCAGAGTATTCCTGACTCGCTTCTATGGCTGGCTAAGCAGAATGAATGCTCTGCTTGTCTCCTGCTTAACCTATCCTTCTCACCGCCATGACTTGATATATACCGAGGCTGAGAAGAAAGTGAGCAGAGCAAGCTTTCGAGCCCCAGGAATGGTAGGCTCAAAAGCCAATAGGCTTAGCAAATTAACTGTGGGGGGATTGTTCTTACAACAGTCAACTGATTTTTTTAAAATTAATAATAATAAAAAAAGTTGTAGTTGGGTGAATGAATGAAAAGGGAAGGGGAGTCAGGACTGTACATACACATATTCCCAAATATGCATAAAGGAATAAGTGAAGTTCTCAGCCCCCTACATATAAAAGGAAACTATTAAGTCATGGGCACAAAGAAAAATGGCAAGAAAAAGGTGGGTCAAGGGTTAGCATATTGGGATAACAGTAGTAGGGTTGACCGGAGGGCAGATCTGAACGCTGCCGCATAACTGAGCGCTGATGGAAAATTCAGTTAGAGGAAACAAGGGGAGATCTATATATCAGCACAGTAATGTGAAACAGATAAAAAGCAGTAGAGAAGAATTCCTTTGCCTGGTGTCAAGGGACACTCACTTTAGCTGTTCAAAACACACCAGCTGTTCAAAAAGACCCCATAACCTTTCTTGGTGGGGAGCAAGAGCAGGGAAGTGATCACGTGGTTGTGTGTGCTGCTCTCCACTCGCACAACCACTGACTATAACCCTCAACCTTTCAAGTTAATTTAGATTAGGGATGCACAAATACAGAATTCATGTTTGGGGTTTGCTGGCCTTTCAGGTGCTCATGGCCTGGCCAGGTGGAGGAGATGGGCAGGGTGGGGCGGGCATTCTTTCTTTAGCGTTTGGGGTGCAAGCTCATGGCCTCTTTAGGGGCTGCACATGCAGTTGATGCTCCCTCTCTAGAACAGAACATCTGTTCGGGAGAAGGATGCTCATATGAGCTCGTCTCTCCTGTACTTATTCTGCACCTTTGAAATATTTTGCAAGGAAAGTCTGGAGTATTTTGTTTGTGCCTCTTGTGGAAACTAGTTCTTAGGACATCCTAGGAATAATAAAGAGGGCAGCCATTCATCTTTGAGAGAGCTTTCTTTTTTGCAGCCTTGCACTTAGTGCCTTCACGAAGTCAACTCTGTAGACCTGAGCTCTTTCCCAGGCCCTTCACAGCTTGTTTTCCTGCTCGGCTGTCCCGGACAAAACCTCTATCTGGGCTTGCTGACTCACAGCGCTGCTGACTGAGTTTGTTTAGCTTCGGAATTCTCTCGATCCTCAGTCATCTCCAAAGGGCTTCAGGAAATAGGCTCCGCTGAATGTTCTTTCTACAGACCACAAGCCCAGAGACTTCCTTTTCAAGATTTTTCCTGGCAGTTGTCTGCCTTGCATGCTACAAAAGCCAGTTTCTTTGTGATGTGGCGCATCCAGCTCCCTTAAAATGCATGCCTTGCAAATGTGGCACTTACCTCAGATGTTCCTTGTTCTTCGTGATCTTAGTCATATATACCGACAGATGCATTCACCTTAAGCTGCTGCAGTGAGGGATAGCCTACCTAGTGTTATCTACTCCTTGGAAACCTCTAGATTGGATTCCTGCAGTGTGTTGTACGTGGGGCTGCCCTTGAAAACCTGTTTGGAAAATGCAGAATTCTCACACTACTCTGTTGCATATAGCACCAATTTTGGCACAGCTGCACTGGCTACCAGTTAGTTTCTGGGATACAGTCATACCTCATGTTATGTTTGCTTCATGTTACGTTTTTTCAGGTTGCTTCCCGCGGCGACCTGGAAGTACCGGAAAGGGTTACCACCGGGTTTCGCTTCTTGCACGTGTGCAGTAGCGCTAAATCGCGCTTCGTGCAGTAGCACCAAATCACGTGGCACACCTGCGCAGATATGGCACTTCAGGTTGCGGGCTTTTCATGTTGCGAATCCACCCATAATAAATCATAAATATATGTCTGATGCAACTGTTACACTTTTGCTTGCTATTTCTCTGTCTGGGGAAAACATGGCAACTCAGAGTAATTCTAAACGTCAGGTAACAGCTCGGCTGCTCAACGATGCCTCCATTCCCCACTCTGACGAAACTCAAAACCAGGGCGGGTTAACCTTTGGCTCTCCGGATGTTTTCGGACCACAGCTTCCATCATTCCTGATCATTGGCCATGCAGCCTGGGGCATGATGGGAGTTGGAGTCTGAAAGGCCCCGGGTTCCCAGTCCCTCTTCAAGATTTCCTCCGCCATTTCTTTTCTGCCTTGCATTCTTTTTCTTTCTTTTTTTGCAGCAGAAGAGAATCAGGTGGCTGGTGGATGACAAGGGCCAGATAAATATCGCTGTTAGGAGATGCTGCCAGAGCTCTCGGTGATGTCAGACAATAGCTGTGCCGAGCAGAGGCTTTGCTGCTCTTGGGGTCTTGCCAAGGCAGCATAGCCTGGCACCAGTGTTTGTCTGAAAAACACACATGGTCCTATTTCCTGTCCAAGAGTTGTACACACCATCTCTTTGGGATGCCTACAGCCTTTTTAATAACTCTGAAAAGGCCATCAAAGGAGGTTCCTGCCGTTTCTTGCATGTACCTGCTTACAGATCGTCTCTTCTTGTTGCTGTGATATGTCAACAGTGGCTGCAGCAGGCTTCTTGGACCCAGTGATTCTCAGTGTTTTCATTACCACTTAGAAACCTATTTTGGCATTGAGCTGTTTTGAATTAATAGATAATATTAGACTTCACATAACATTCATTTTAAAAAAGGAGTATTGTTCTTTGAAATGAAGAGCTGGTGGTAAGCTTACTCATGTCTCCTGACCTCATCTTTCCTTTGTCGTTCCCAAAGTTTTTAGAGCACTTCGAAATCTCTGTGATGGAACAAGCAGTACATAACGTCATTTGGGCCTTGTTCTCACTGAGGTGTTAAATTGCTCGTGGCCTGTACCATTGACTGCAAGATGAACTGTTTAATAACAATAATAATGACAACAACCATTTTATTTATAGGCCACCCATCTGACTGGGTTGCCCCAGCCACTCTGGGAGGCTCCCAGCAAAATATTAAAAGCACAAGAAAGCATCAACCTTTAGAAACTTCCCTGAACAGGGCTGCTTTCAGATGTCTTCTGAAAGTCAAATGGTTGTTTATCTGCTCTCTGTGGGGAGGAAAAGAGACTCCTAAGAAAAGCCAGCCTGAAGCACTACTCCCAGACACCCTAGCTAGTTAGATCTGTCTGCTGGGAAATTATTTTCTGCGATAGATCTTTCTATCCTGTGACACACACACACACACACATCATACAGTTTGAAGTGGGACATTCATTCCAGATGTGGGCTTATTCACTTGAATGAGAGCCCGGCCTTTTGTCACTTGCCCTTTCCGAGGGGCTGCCCTTTCCGAATATCGTGACATGGTGCCTGCCAAGGGGAGGAAGCGGGCTGTGCCACAAGAAAGAGGGCCAGTATCCCAAGGGGTCGCTTTCCTGACTTCCAGCTTTACATGCAGAGTTCACTTGAGGACTCTGGGAAGCAGTGTCTGTGGGCTTTTTCTCTCATCATTGTAGAGGAAATGTTTTATGCTGCGTATGCTTCTTTCTGCCCTTCTCTGAACCCATGCTTTCCCAAAGTGGAATCCCTGGCACTGCCATGGGGTGTGTGTGTGTGTGTGTGTGTGTGTTTGTTTGTGTGTGTGTGTGTTTGTGTCTCTGGTTTGGGATCCCTTCCCATTCCTTACAGGCATTTAAGACTGCAACTCTGTGCTGTTGGTTTTCCTCTACCAGCATAAAGTGGTTTGGATGAAAGAAAACCAGGGTCACCAATGCACATGCATGTGCCTGCAGAGGATGCATTTCCTGGTACCCTCAAAGTCACCCCCCTACTAAAAGAAGCATTCTATTGCAGACTGTTGAATAGGGGTGTGTGTATGATGGCCGCAACAGTTTATCAACCAATTTATGAAGGCACATTTGTCAGCCACTGAAGTATAATGTCTCCAGCTGGCCATTAGTGGTCAGTTTGTCTCCCCCTCTGGTTTTTCAGGGAGGGAAACCCCCAGGGGAACTTTTGAAAAGGGACTTGCATTGTGTCATCCCTAATCTGAACCCATTTTGGGCGGAAGAGAGCCAGTTTGTTTGTTTGCAACCTTTTCCAAAAATAAAAAATGACTAGGCAGATTAAAAAATGTAATGAAGATGCAATGATGATAAGGAAAGACATTTTCTCTTCTTCTTTACAAGAAAATGGCAGCCCCTTGGAAAAGCTTGCTGGGGGATGGCCAGGGCTGTACAGTGGTACCTCGGGTTAAGAACTTAATTCGTGCTGGAGGTCCGTTCTTAACCTGAAACTGTTCTTAACCTGAAGCACTACTTTAGCTAATGGGGCCTCCTCCTGCTGCCGCCATGCTGCCGGCGCACGATTTCTGTTCTCATCCTGAAGCAAAGTTCTTAACCTGAGGCACGATTTCTGGGTTAGCGGAGTCTGTAACCTGAAGTGTCTGTAACCCGAGGTACCACTGTATAGAGAAGTGTCTGCCTGTCATCTCTAATGATGGGGGGGGGGTTAGCATTGCTAGCCCCCATTCAGAAATCTGTGGAGGCAGGGGCAATAATGGCAAGGCTGTTCTCACTGTGTGTTAGGGGCAAGTTCTCCATGTCATTCCAGGTGCATGCAAGATGCTTAGAAGCGGCTGCCTTAGGGGTCTTGGTTATTCATTTCCACCTGCAAGAGTCAAAGGAAAACCACTTGCATCTTCCCCGCAGAGCAACAAATGTTCTCCCTGTCCTCCACATCCAAAGGAACTCATTGTTTTCCCATTTTGCGCACCACACCATGAAAATCGCCCTTGCCAGCAGCTTTCCGAAGGATTCCGGGGCTATCTCTCTGGTGATCTCCAAAACAGAAAGGCTGTGCCATTTTAAAGGACATAATATGAAGCAAGGGGCTGGTTTGTGTTTAAAAAAAAGAAGACAGGGAGCAATTGAGAATGGGCTATTTTATTGACAAAATAGTCTTTTTGTATTGTGCATGGAGCTGTGCCCTCGCTTGCCTGCAGGTGTCGCCAGAGTCAGAGAGATTTTCTGTTCCAGGTGAGGAGTCACCTCAGCCTGCATCTAGAACAGGGGTCAGCAAACCACTGTCCCTCAGACCTTGTGGGGGGCTGGACTATATTTTTTTTGGGGGGGGAATGAACAAATTCCTATGCCCCACAAATAACCCAGAGATGAATTTTAAATAAAAGCGCACATGTAACTCATCTAAAAACACGCTGATTCCTGGGCCATTCGTAGGCCAGATCCAGCCCTCAGGCCTTAGTTTGCCTACCCATGTAGGCAAACTAAGGCCTGGGGGCCGGATCTGGCCCAATTGCCTTCTAAATCCGGCCCACGGACGGTCCGGGAATCAGCATGTTTTTACATGAGTAGAATGTGTCCTTTTATTTAAAATGCATCTCTGGGTTATTTGTGGGGCATAGGAATTCATTCATTTTTTTCTTCAAAATATAGTCCGGTCCCCCACAAGGTCTGAGGGACAGTGGACCAGTCACCTGCTGAAAGAGCTTGCTGACCCCTGATCTAGAAGTGCCAGCAATGGGACCAGTTGCATTTTCCCCAGCAGGAAGCTCTCTCCTTCTGCCGCTGTCCATAAAATACCCTGCCCATACCGTGAGCTCAGCTTCTCTGCCTGACGATGCCATTTGTTTCCCTCCACCTCTAGGTTTGTGTGCACTTTCTATCAACCATTCCAATTCCTACTTGGCATACCCCGGCAGCACGACCGTCGGCGAGATTGTGCTGTACGACGGAAATAATTTGGTAGGTAGAAAGGAATCTCTCAATCTGAGCTCTGGGGGCCCATGTTCTCTGGAACTGTTTCACTTCAACAGGTCCTAAATATTCTTTTAAATCAGGCTCCTGGAGCATGGGGAACCTACCATATACCAAGTCAGACCAAGGGTTTGTGTAGCTCAGGCTTGTCTGCAATAGCTGGCAGTGTCTTCCCCTTTTTGCCATTTTTTTTCCTTTTCAGTTTAAATTAAATCAAATTAATTCAGATTTAAAAGTTGACTTCCTGTCCCACCCATATTTGCCGCTCAATGTTACAAGTATTTCCAAATTGCATTTTAAAAAACCGTATGTTTTTATTTTGAAATTCATTTGTAATTTTCACTTTTACAAATTTTTCAAATTCACCCAAAAAACTGCATTAATCATTGACTTCCCCTCCCCCTTTTCATGGTTGGTTCTAGTTATCCTCTGCTGCTGCGTATTCTAGTTACTCCGTATTATTTCTTTCCCTTTTTATCTCAATTTATACTGCTAGATTTACTCTAATCCTGCTAACGTTTTTATTTGTTTACAGTGATTCTTCAAATATTCTACAAACAATTTCCAGTCTTTCTTAAATTCTATTTCTTCCTGATCTCTTATTCTGTTAGTTAGGCTTGCAGTTTCTACATATTCCATCAATTTTGTATGCCATTCCTCCTTCGTTGGTATCCTTCCCTTCCTCCATTTTAAAAAATCTAACATATTGTAGCATTTCCCCCCTCATCTTCATTTCCCCTTGGCTGCTCTTTTTGACTTCCTGCTAGACTTTTACTTAACTACAGCATACTCCCAAATACCAATAAGAGTTACTCTTCACTTTGTCAGCCCTCATAAATCCTTAGTTAGGTAAAGGTAAAGAGACCCCTGACCATTACGTCCAGTCACGGACGACTCTGGGGTTGCAGCGCTCATCTCGCTTTACTAGCTGAGGGAGCTGGCGTACAGCTTCCGGGTCATGTGGCCAGCATGACTAAGCTGCTTCTGGCGAACCAGAGCAGCGCATGGAAATGCCATTTACCTTCCCACCGGAGCGGTCTCTATTTATCTACTTGCACTTTGACGTGCTTTCGAACTGCTAGGTTGGCAGGAGCAGGGACCGAGCAACGGGAGCTCACCCCGTCATGGGGATTCGAACTGCCGACTTTCTGATTGGCAAGTCCTAGTTATCAATCAATAATTGCCCACTGTTTTTCATGCACAAATGTCTGACTGGTTCCAAGGCAGTGCCTTCATAGCGTTTCAGATGGGGCCCTCAGCCAGCTTTTCTTGGTGATTCTGGTGGTCGAACAATGCCCGTGGTTGAACCTGCAACCTTCTGCACGCAGAGTAGATGTTCTGGTACTGAGCTCATCAGAGCTGCATATATGTTCATAATTGAAGTAAAAATAAAACAAGGGAGACTGATGTCTCGGAGGGCGCTGCCAGACTGATGCCATTCTCAGGTGGGGTTGGGTCTCATCCCATCAAATCCGGGTCACACAGTTGTAGTCGAGTGGGAGTTCTTGCGCAACGAAGCCACTTCCGCCAAAGTCTGGACTTTTCGCAGTAAGGAAAGTGATGGGGAGATGGGGTGAGGCTTGCTTTGATGCAACGTCATCTGACCTCCAAGCAAACACATAAGGATGAAAGCTCAACAAGCAGCTTGTCAGGGAGCACCCTGAATCTCTGTGCCTTGACTATTCAAGTGCTATCATTGGGGGCATTCTGCGCCCTTAGCCGATGAAGCCTTTTTTTTTGGATCACACTTAAACTGTTTACCTTCCCATTAACAGAGAGACGTCTGTTCAATTTCTGCCCATGATGGGCCTCTCGCTGCCCTGGCCTTCAACTCCACAGGGTCAAAACTAGCAAGTGCTTCTGAAAAGGTAAGTGAGCAAAATGTCTACCACTGGAGAGAATTACAATTAGTGCTTAGTTACTCACCCTAGGCAAATGTTTCTGGTATTTCACTTAGGTTCTCCCCCCCCCCCATTTTAAGCTTATGCCCTCTTGCCTTGTCCTCAGCACAGAGAAATGTATTCAAAAGTTTGCATGTTTTATACGTCCGTTTTGAGGAGGAGCCATTGGTGTTAAAATACTAATTTAAAGAGAAAGCTGGCAAAGGAGTAATCATCTCACATCTAGCTACATGTACCAGAAGAACTGGGCTTGAGTACTATTCCTAGAAACTGCTGCAGACTAAGCCTGCTTGCGTTCAAGTAAGTTCCACTGAAATCAGTGGGGCTTGCTTCTAGGTCATAATTGAGCGTAAGCCCCCAAATTTAAGCAAACTTGTAAATTATTCCAAAGTATGTTTACTCAGATGTAAATCCTGCTGAGGTCAGTGGCGCTTGCTGCCAAGTCATTTGTGCTTAAAACGTCAGCCTTAGTTGTGAGTAAGTTCCAATGAAAGCGGTGGCTTCTATGTAGTCTTGCTTAGGGTCACAGTACCTATCCTAATACTGTTTGTGAGTGCTAGGTAAAGGTAAAGGGACCCCTGACCATTAGGTCCAGTCGCGGACGACTCTGGGGTTGCAGTGCTCATCTCACTTTACTGGCCGATGGAGCTGGCGTACAGCTTCCGGGTCATGTGGCCAGCACGACTAAGCCACTTCTAGCAAACCAGAGCAGCACACGAAAACACCGTTTACCTTCCCGCTGGAGCGGTACCTATTTATCTACTTGCACTTTGACGTGCTTTCACTACTAGGTTGGCAGGAGCAGGGACCGAGCAACGGGTCCCTGTCACGGGGATTCGATCCCCCTGTCACGGGGATTCGAACCGCCAACCTTCTGATTGGCAAGTCCTAGGCTCTGTGGTTTAACCCACAGCGTCACCCGCGTCCCTCGTTTGTGAGTGCTAGGAAATACTTAATTTATTCTCGTGTGTGTGTGTGTACACGTACCGAATGTCCATGCCGGAATAATTGTAGCATGTCTTCTGTGAAGGCAGCTGGTCCTTGCAACCTGGTGGCTGTGTGACTTTCATGCCTTACCTGTTTTCCTTCAGGGAACCGTCATTCGGGTGTTTTCCATCCCTGAGGGGCAAAAGGTCTATGAATTCAGAAGAGGAATGAAGAGGTCAGTGCTACACTCTAGCCAGTGGCTCTTTTTCTTCTTCTTTTTTGACCCCATATGAAATGCACGTCCTACTACCTAGGCGGCTTGAAGGAAATGAATTAATGGCCACGCTGAGATTTTGAAATGAGGGCTACAGCCCATTCTCTTTTCCAGTGCTACATCACATTCGCTCATTGTTGGATCCCTAGCTGTAGGACACACAGACCAGCAGCAGGATATGATTTGATCATATCGTGTTCATTTCCTCCACCACCTCCAGCCTGCAGATCTCTCAGATCTGCTTATTTTGGCCACGGCCTAGCACGGCCTGACCTCCTTTTTGTTTTTGTGTCAGCTGCAGCAATCCTCTTTCCTTCCCTTGGGCTTAGGTACGTGAACATCAGCTCCCTGGTGTTCAGTATGGACTCGCAATTCTTGTGTGCTTCAAGCAACACCGAGACCGTGCACATCTTTAAGCTGGAACATCTCACAGACAGGTGGGTATCCAAACAGTGCCGCGTGGGCTGTGGGGAGTCTTAGCTGCAGTGAGATTCAGCCCTGGCCCAGCAAAGCTATGGGAAGAATGGGAAAACATGGCTCATGTATATCCAAGCCATCACTGTCAGTTGGCCCCAGGGTATGCGATTTCAGCACATACTTGTCATTTTCATCAAGTTACTGGTTGTTGTCTTTCTTTTTTTAAATGGGCCCATGTTGTTTAGACAAAGTTGTGATGCCACACAGTGGGATGAACCTGTGGCTGAGAAATGGGATTGTTAGGACAGGAGACAGGAATCAAGAGCATGCCTTGATTGTTGTGGCAGCACTCCAAGAGCCAGGAAGAGCAGAACTGAAGGAGCCTGGGACCAGAATTGAGGGTGAAGGTGGGTCTGGGGTGTGCTAGACCCAGGAAACTGCTTGAGCATCCAGCCCAAGGTCCAGCTTCCAGGCCACAGTATTTATTCCAGACATTTGTTGGAGAAAGGCAATGTGGTTGCGGCTCTGTGACCAGCACAAGTCTGCAAAGGGCTTGCACCTGTTTCTGCCTTCAGTTGTTTCTGAGCCAAGTGTCTGTTTGCAAAACCAGTAACTTCAGTTCAAGAATTGCTGTTTGTAGCAGGGGCAGCTATCTTTGGCTGTATATGGACATTGTGCATCACCCAATGGTAGCCTGCGTGCAGTTTTGGTATCTGTGTGAAAAAGATAGCTGCCATCTTTGCCTCTGGGTAACTTCAAGTCTGCTTTGAAGCAGTGACTACTAGAGCAGCCGCCCACAGCGCTGGTGTCCTCCACACATTTTGAACTACAGCTCCCATAATTCCTGACCATTGGCCATGCTGACCAAGGCTGATGGGAATGGAGTGCACGGTCATCAGAGGGCGCTAGATTAGGGAAGGCTAGGCCAAAGATTATTAGGGTGGAAAACAGGAATTGGCTTGGGTGGAACTGAGTCTCTTTAACATAATGCACATTATCCAGGATAAATGTTGAAAATAGATAACGTACGCAGAAGCCCTGAGAAATGATCATCTGTCACTGATAACTGCTTCCCGTGGTAGATTTAAAGTTGGAACACAACCCTCTGCTAAGTACAGACTTGTTTTTAGCTATTCATTAGTGTTTGGGTAAGAAGGTACATTCATAATGGCTTTCTGTGAAACGGGGTTTAATTGTACAGGCTGTATCTTAACAGATCACTGCATTCCCTTCCCAGCATAGGAGTGTTTTGCCCAGTTATCATTGGGACACACAGTGGCTTATAGCATTGTTGCCTAAATATACTCGTTCTTGTTGGAGCAGACAAGTTAGCTCAAGCAAGCACAGCTGTGCCGGCATTATATATGACGAAACTTCACACACAGTTGGACAGCTGATACAATTTGAACTTGCATGTAGATTTCAGGTTTGACTTTATTGGCAATGATATCGTGACACATTGCACTTTAATAAGTTGTAGATTTGTGTATGCCCCGAGGTTCTTATACTCTTAAAATGCTGACACTGAGGGAAACTCCCAACGGGGAAAAGAGGAATTAGCAAAGGATGAATAGGAGCCAGGGAAGTTGCATGTATGTAGCCTTGAGGGGTTTAGGACCACACTATTGCCTTGATGCTGCCTGGTCTAGATACTAGACTAAGAATCTCAGTGCCTGCTGCTTTGTTTCTCTTAGCCGGCCGGAAGAACCCCCGTCCTGGAGCGGCTACATGGGCAAGATGTTCATGGCCGCCACCAACTACCTCCCTTCTCAAGTGTCAGGCATGATGAGCCAGGACCGGGCCTTTGCCACCGTGCGCTTGAACTTCTCTGGACAAAGGAACATCTGTGTGCTCTCCACGTACGTAAGCTGTGGCTATAGCAACCAAGCAGCAGCTCCTTCTGTGTATATATACATAGGCATCTCTCAGAGCAGCATATATATATGCGCACACACACACCCTGAGTTGAGGCAAGCTGGAAGTTTGTTAGAAATGTATTGACTGCATGGCAAGATGCGATGTGTGGAAATGTTCTGTATCTTGCTTCTTCTGCACTGGACCACTGCCATCTGTATCTGCTCCAGGGAAGCTGCTGGGTGCAGAATACAGGTAGTTCAGAATTTTAATCTGTTTTGTGCCCCAGGTCTGAAAGAGAGTCGATTGCAGTGGTCTCTTTAGGGGCTTTCTGCCTACCAGAATAAAGGCTGAGGATGTCTTTGGCCCAGGAGTAGTAAATGTGATGTTCTATGGACTACAACTCCCATTAGTCCTGACTGTCGGCCATGCTGGCTGGGGCTGATGGGACTTGTAGAGCATCATGTTGACTACCTCTGCTTGGCAGGAATCGGCTTGATGGAAGGAATTATTATTTTTTGCCCTATTCCAAGTTGTGGTGAAGGCTCACAGTAGTAGTGGTGGTGGTGCTCATAGTGACTGAATTTGGGAAGGTCTCATGTAGGAGAAGGTATCTCCACTGATGTGTTAAGCAGAACAAGGCATCTGTACATCTGTACCATCAGGGTGTGGTGCGTGTATCCACTTTTCCTCTACTTAATGAGAAAATAGCATAGTAATCGCACAAGAGGAGAACTTACTCATCCAGGAACAGGAAAAATTCACTGCTAAATACCACCTGATGTCCTGGCCAGCCTAGGGCAGGCAAATGGATGGAGAGACCTTTTGTGAGTTCCTTTCAACTCTCCTCTTGCACATTTCTTGTTAGAATCCAGAAGTTGCCTCGGCTCTTGGTTACAACGTCTGACGGACACCTTTACCTCTACAACCTGGACCCTCAAGATGGAGGAGAGTGTGTTCTAATCAAGAAACACAGGTAAATGATACAGCTGAGCTGTTTGAGCACTGCAAGGGGAAATGTCTGGAGGTGGTTTAGCATATACAAAGGGAAGCCACAGGCTATAATAAAATCATGCCCTGTAGTGCTTTAATTCGTTGGTGGTTAAAATTATATGCATGACTTCCTGAACTTATGAGGTATTCCAAAGCTGCCCCACCTTCTAGCAGAAATCCCAAATGTCTCCTGATTGATGAAGCACCTGCACTCTGGCTGTATATACTAGTTTTCTGTAGGTAGGCATCTTCTCCCCCCAAGGGGAGCATCTCACAAAATTACACCAGATGGACAAGGACCTCTTGGGTGAAAACTATCAGACGGTTTGGCCTGAAGCACAAAATCTGAAGGCCCTTTTATCTCAGAAAGACAGAATTGTCTACACACAAAAGCCCCTACCAGATTGTGCAGACCTGGGGAGTAGGATGGATCCAGGGAGCACAACAAGGATGCATGTCACATGTGGAATTGATGTAGCAAAACGGATATGTGAGAAGAACTAAGCTCCCTTGTTGGAAGGGAAGAGTCATAAAGCAACACTTCAAAGGTTCTTGGAGGCAAGCAGACACATAACTGGAGGGAGGTTTGCTCTGTGGCAAAGATATGGAAGTCCTTAGGGCAGTGGTAGCCAACCTGGTGCCCCCCGGATGCTGTTGGACTTCAACTTCAGCCCCACCAGCCTGCTTGGGTAAGGGGAGTTGTAGTCCCACAGCATTTGAGGATGAACGCATTGGCTGCCTCTGCCATACGGTTTTCCCAAAAGGATGAGGTGATGCATGAGCAGCCTCTGATTGCTTTTTAGAGAACTGTTTCAAGTGTTGTGGGTTGTTTTTGTACATTACCGTGGTACTTGATGTTTTGCAGTTTATAGATATTCCGGAAAGATAAGATTTGGAGGGCAAGTAACACAGCCCGAGTCACTGAGGCACAAGGGAAGCATGTAGGTTTTATTCCTAGTTTGAGGTGCTTATATTTGCGCTGGAAATAGCTGAAGATGACAGTGAAGGTGTTTCCCTCGTCCGGGTGTAGATAATGCCAGGCCTTTGTAGTTGGATCTAAACACCCACCTAGGTATTAATTTGGCTGTCAGCTTGTTAAGTGCTGTTCAGCTCACACACCAGCATGCTTCAGATGCAGAGGCTGTGACTAAAAGGCCCGCTACTCTGGGTCGCCCATCTTATTCAGGCATCGCCAGCACTCTCCTGCCTTGGCCCGGAGCCTGTGTGTGTTCTGGGCACCTGTAAAACTTAGGTCACCTCAATGAGGGTTTTTTCCTTGGGTGTTGCCTGTGGCTCAGAATCATGGCTGTGTCCTCCTCCTCATCTGGACAGCTGCAGTGGAATTTCTCTACAAGCCCGTCTGTGCTGTCTAGCATAACAAGCAGAATGGCTGCCCGTCTCTTTGCAGAGAGAGAAGTGAGCACTTGTATGTAGCCTGGTGGAGTGTAACGTCTGTGCATGCTACTGCCCAGCCCTTTGGGCTGGCAAGGGCAAGAGGACTGGGTGGCACCAGGGACTTGCAGGAGGTGCCCACAAGCAGCTGGTGGTGGGGTGGGGGGCTTGCTTGCAACTGGTCTATTCTGTGAATGAAAATCTGCAATGAGCAGGTGAACCCAGTAGCAGAGGGCCGCCATGAACTTCTGTGGTGGAGTACGATTACTGCCATAAGGGATACACTTTAATGATAGTTGTTGTTGTTTAAATAGGGGTATCGCTTAATGTCTAAAGAACTGTCAGAGATACTATACTTCTGAATGCCAGTTGCTGGAAATTGCGCTCAGATCCTGCTTGTTGGCCACTGTGAGAGCAGGCTACTGGACTAGGTGGGCTGCTTATGTTAAATGAGAGCCCTGCCGTCTTCTCTGTAAGGGAGAAGTGTGGGACGACACTGTGGTTGCTCGGTGGTGATGGAAAGGCAATTGGGCTTGCTTTGAGGTCCTGCATAACATTGCGTTGCATGCATATGGGCATGCATATGCATGTCTACAAATTTGGATAAGTAGCTTGAGCAAAGATGGGGAAAAGGAGACCGATAGTTGAAAGGGCGGTGGTGCAAGATTAGGAGAACAGTGCACGGGGAGACTATTTCCCTTACCTGCTGCGCTACTGAAGAAAAGGGGTCTGAAGGATCTGGTGTGGTCCGAGGTCCCTATCCCCACCTCCACAGCAACATTACACCTGCGTCCCAGCACTCTCCTCCCTTTCTTCCAAATGCCAACGTAGTCCTTTTTGGAGAGGTTGTGCTGTCTACATCTGCATAGAGAGGTTTTGCTGTTGAGCATTTGTGTTGGGAAACCAATGCAACATATGGGTCAGAGATGGATGGGACCACGGCACAAGACCCACATGCACCAGCCGTCCAGCTTATACTTTGCTACCCATCACAGTGAAATATGGACATGCATTGTTGATGTTACTGGGTAGCTTGGGAGGTAGTAACTAATTTTATTCTCTTTTTTCCCTGCCTCAACGTACAATCAGCTTGCTTGACCTGGGAAAGGCAGAAGAGAACAAAGAAAACGATCTCCGCCCCCCAGTACCTCAGACTTATGCTGCAACAGTAGCCCGGCAGAGTTCGGTGCCTTCACCTTCGATGGTGCCAGGTGAGTGTCAGGTTGTCATTCAAGATCTTCAGGCTCTTGGTTTAGCCAGACCAGAACTGTTCATGGCTAAGTATCCCCAGATAATGACGTATCTATACACCCCCCCTTGATGTTCTTAAGGAAACAAGGTTCTTTTTCTTATCTGTCACCTCTTCAGATGCCCTGTACCTGGGAGAAGGGGTCTGGCCATAGGCAGAAGGCCAGGTTTCCTTACGCTTTTAATTTCACATTGCCTCAGAACCAAACAAAAGAAACTGAAGCAGCTCAGCACCCTTTGCTCTGTGTCACAACATAAATCTACGTGGCCAGCGTTGCCAGGCCAAGCCACACGTGTTGTATGATATAAAACCATCAAGGCTGGGTGCATTATGTAGAAGTTTAGAAGAAGAATAAAGTCTGATAATGCGCACAGAATTCAACTTCCCATGAATCTCAGCAACCATAAAGCAAAAAAAAAAGAATAGATCACCCTGATGCAAATCTTTACCTCTCCTTTATTTTTGTAATGCAGAGAAACAGCCACAAATGTCTTCTGGACATCTTGTTTTGCTCTGTGCTGCTTATAACTGCAAAGTAAATGTAATTATAGGAAACATACCCATTGTGCTGTCTAATAGACAACGCAGACTCCCTTGCTTGCATGTTGGTGATGCGCTTTGCTCATGTCATCCCAAGCAAAGCCACTAGAAATCTGAACCGACTCGCTTGACTACTCTCCTCTCCCCTACTCTTTCCTCTATCCTGTCTGTGCAAACAAGTTAGAATGTGTTTCTGTCCGTCCTTTATGAAAAGCCTTGGGCGCCACTAATGCTTATTGAAGATCCCACATGAATCAAAACTCTGCATGTCTGATTCACAGTGGAAAGCCTGAGGCTTTCATTAGAATGGAAACTTCTCCCCGCCACAGTCTGGCAGTTGCAGTATTGGTGCAGCTCTCACAAGTCCCTTCACTTCTCTCTGTTTTGCCAAACCTTGCAGAAGGAGGGGGGGGAAAGCACTCAGTAAAATCACCAAATGCCGCCCCTGTCTACCCAGCCTTTGGGCTTTTCAGCTGTACTTATTTCCAGTATTTTGTTCCTTCTTAAATAGGTTACTCAGAAGATGGAGGAGCCCTTCGAGGAGAGGTTATACCGGAGCACGAATTCGCCACTGGGCCAGTGTGTCTGGATGATGAAAATGAGTTTCCACCTGTGAGCATTAGGAGTACTTAAGAGAGCACTATGGGCCTCATGCTGCGAAGAAAGCGTTTAACCTCTTCTTCCAGAAGGGCTGCCCCTTCCTCTCCTTTCTGTAGCCCGCAGCAACTAAATCAGCTATGCTCTTATAAATGGGTAGATAAACTCCCACTGTGCTGGGAGAGGGGCTTGGGAACAAAAATCTTATTTATAATCCTGATATTCTACTGTTGCATTGGTGTCCCAGGCCCAGGGAACTGACTGAGCAGGTCCATTCCTGCGGAGGTTCAGCAGTGCTACAGCTGCAGATGCTTCCAGACCATTTAATTGATTCCCACCCAAACCCTCGTCTTCCCAAGAGGAGGGCACACTCAGAGTTCAAGTCTGGATTTCTGCAGAAAGCATCTGAGATGGAAATGGTGGGAGGAATCCTTCAAATGTCAGAAAGAGGCATGTTTAAGGGCATCTGTTTGGTCCTTAGAATGTGTGTTTGGATTAAGTGACCAAAACGAAAATGATAAAACTGACTCGTGGCTTTGGCTTTTGTGGGTTCTGGGCAACTGCAGCCCGTGCCCCCATTCCTTCCCAACCCAGTCCTATTGCTGGTAGCTTTGCCATACCAGCAAGATGCTCAGCCCCCCAGCTTTGCTATTTGCATGTTGGGCTGGGGGGAGGAAAAGACCTGCAGGGCAGCCATCAGTATAAAATGGTGGTGCAGATAGAAGCATCAGCTAAGGGGAGATGGGCAGGTGCAGTGAGCAAGCGCTGGCTGGGCAGCAGTCGTGGTAGTGATGGAGCTGCTCTTCCATCGCTGGGCTCTCGAGGTGGGACCAGCCTGTGGCGGGAGAGAAAAAAGAGAGAGCGATCAGCAGCCCAAGCCTACTGACTGCTGCATACACAGACCAAACCTGTCTTTAGCAAGGAAGGTTGGAAACTTAAGGACATTTATTGGTGTTCCCGCTCTTTCTCCCCTCTCTGTAATAGAAGTCTGCTACCTTCCAGTGTCTCTTTAATCAATGCTATTTATTTTCTAAGAAGTAACAAGCGATGTATTACGTTCCTTCTAAAGGGTTCCATCCCTCTTGCATGGTCTTGCATTCAAAAGGAGTCATGGGGAAGTGATTTCCATGCTGTGTCTTAACAGCGTCAAGTGATCCAAGCATTATTGCAGAGCTGAGCATCTACCTGCCGAACCGCTTGTCTGCCTTGCTCCTGTTGCCGCTTCTCATGCCTGCTGCTTCCCCTTTCCTGCTGCTGCCAAAACTCTTGCCCCGGGCTGTTAAAGGTGAGAGGAACCGTCCCAGATAGCCTTATGCTGTTGTTTAGAGGCTGGAAGAGGACTGGCTTGGTCTAGGGCTAGGGAAGCCTTCCAGATGGTGTGGAACTACAACTCCCACAATCCCCGACTTCTGACCATGTTGCCTGGGGCTGATGGGAGTCCAGCAACACTGGAAGACTCACACGTCAGCCACCTGTTATCTATGGCACCTGCAAGCTCGCTCTCCCCTAACCTTCAAGGCTGCCTCTCATCTTCTCTTTGTGTCTGAGGGGGGAGGAATGCCATGGTGGGTGTGAGAGACAGGATGGAGCTGGGGGTGTTACTTGCCATAGACAGCCAGGCAAGCACCACAGTGCACCTCTGACTGAGGATATAACGGGCTTAGTTTTGGCATTTGTTACTAGTTGTGTGGGCTAGTGAAAAAGCCAAGGCTGAGCAATCAACAATGTTCCCTGCTTGCTAGGCCCCCGTAGGAGCTTTTGGGTTTGTTTGTTTTTGCGATAATTAAACTATTCCCTCCGCATATGGCCATGAACACTTAGGCAGTATCCAACCCACAAAGACTAGTGTTCTATTTTAAAAGTGTAAAGTGTTGGCAATTTAGATTAATGGTTGTGTTAGTCGTGCATGCATATGTACGATTATTGACCTTCTGGGGTTTGGTCACAACTCGGCTGCGCGCTGTGCTCAGCATCCTGTTTGAGAAGCTACTGCACTTAAGAGTTGTTTCTTTTTACCTTTGGCTGCCTTAATAGAGGAGGGTGGATGGCGATCTCTTAGTATTTCGTCATCTCTCTAGGATCAGAAACTTGGGATTATTTTTCTCTCCTTTGTACCAACCTCCCAGGTTGTTACGGGGGTTTCCACTTGCCATATTACTTTAGGAATCCTCCTCAGTGCTCTGTGAAACTCTTGGTGTGATGATGTGCCTTATTCATAGGGAAATTGCCTCTCCATGGATATTGTAGCAAGCATTTGGTTTCTTAACAGTGCAGGCGGGGATGGGGGCAGTTTGACTGCTGGGCTCAAGCTGGCAGGGCAGAATGTCATTTTTCCAGGGGGTCTGTGTGTAATGGACATACATATCCATCTGTTTTATCATCCCATTAGAAACAATGGGAGGGGAGGCAGAGATTTAGTGATCTCTGTTTCAGGAGCTTGACTGAATAATTCTCTAGTATGGGGGATGTCCAAGCCACTTCCCAGCATACCCTCTTTTTTCCTGGCCCTTCTGACAGTACTTTTAAGGTCAGTTGGACCGGCCCTTTTTGGCGCTAGCAGAGGTGGGAAGGGAAGCTCCAACACTGGACCTCCCTTTCTGATTTTGAAGCTCTATGTCTGACATAGAGGGTGGGTCCATTCTAGTCCATGGCTTGTAAGGGTGGCCCTCCTTGGCAATTGCTAATATACTGGCATAAAAATAGGTTTTTCAAAGGGTATGTCTACACTGTCTTCTGCACAGGAGGAAGTATCTACACACATCAGAAACTGCTAAATTAGCCCCGTTCCAATTTGGACAAAGTGGACTAGCCACACCAGACCCAAGTGCTAGAAGTTTTTTCCGATGTCTGGGTCGTATTGCAACCTTCACATCGCTAAATTGGGCATTCCACTACCATTCCTCCATATTACTTACAGGAGGTAGAGGGGAGTTAGGAGGGGAAAGCTAGGAGATCTAATTTGCAGCACCAAGACTACAAGCTCTCTTGTCCAGGCAAGCGTAAAAATGTAACTGCCACAATGTGAAATGAGCGTTCTGCATGCATTGCAGGTGACGATGGTGTGCATACTTTCTCCTCCTTTAAGATGCTCTTCATGTGGAAAGCATCATTGTATGTGAAGCTGTGGATGGGTAAGCCTGTGGAATCCAAGCAGCTTGGGATCAAGTGCCACTAAAAACATGATTGCCGTGCGCCAGCTGCATCACTTATGCTCTTGGAAGAGCAATTTCCATACAGGAGCACAAGGAACTCCAGCTATTGTTAGGGTTGGGCGATACATTGCAGTGTTGAAAACCAGGCATCAGCAGCTAAATATCAGCACATGCTGATACAGTGGTACACCGTAAGACGAACGCCTCGGAAGACGAAAAACTCGCTAGACGAAGGAGTTTTTCGTTTTCTTAGCCGCTTCGCAAGACACATTTCCCTATGGGCTTGCTTCGCAAAACGAAGCTTGCCCCGCAAGCTCCGGGGATAGCGGGGAAGTGCAGCGTGTCTTCCCCGCTGTCCCCGGACCTCTTTTGAAGCAAGGGGTGGCGGGGAGAAGATCGCTTCTCCCCGTTGCCAGCCCCGCAATCTCCGGGGACAGAGGGGAAGGCGCGCGCCTTCCCCTCTCTCCCCGGACCCCTTTTGAACCAAGGGGCTTCAACGGGGAGAAGCAATCTTCTCCCCGCCACCCCTTCCTTGCTTTAAACAGGTCTGGGGACAGAGGGGAAGGCGTGCGGCGCTTCCCCTCTGTCCCCAGACGGTCTCCATAGGAACGCATTGATTGATTTTCAATGCATTCCTATGGGAAACCGTGCTTCGCAAGACGAAAAACTCGCAAGAAGAAAAAACTTGCGGAACGAATTAATTTCGTCTTGCGAGGCACCACTGTATATCACAATGGCTGAAATGTATATCAGCTGCTGCTTTCTCCCATTGCCCAACCCCATACTGCTGTGGCTTCTGCAAGCAAGAGCAGTAGGAGGGTTTGATCAGCTATGTGGTGGGCAGCTTCCCCCCCACCCTGCAGCTGATCAAACCCTTCCCTTCCAGCTCACATGAGCAAGCTCCTAGTGGGCAAGCTGCGTCTTTCCTCTTGGGGTGGTTGGTCGCTCTGGGATGAAAGACACAGCCCACCTTCCTGGGCGAAGGCAGGCAGGCAGCAACCAAGCACACAGAGCCTGAGAAGCATGTTCAGGCTCTGTGAATCTGTCTGCCTTTGCCTTCATCCAGTTGGGCAGCCTAACTCTTTCCTCCCGGAGCAACCAAGGACCCCACGAGGAAAGATGCAGCCCGCCCAGACGCCTTTGCCTTTGGCAGACAATTTGAGCTGCTGATTCACTGCGGCTCCCTGGTTGCTGCTTGCACAGCACAGGGGAGACAGGAGGTGCGCTGTGCTGGTGGCGGCTGGGGAACCACGATGTATCAGGTGACCCAGCACATGCTGTGTTTACAACCAAGACAAGGGGTCATTGTTTAAAGCAGGAAACACAATTCTCAGTCTTCAGTTCCTCCTAAGATGGGCATTGGGGTTGCCCAGATAATTCTTTTGAATTAAGGACACGCAAAAAAACTAAGTGACCCACAGATTTTGCGGAAAGCAAAACAGTTGCATGGCAGGCTGCCTCCCTGCTGCTTCCTCTGCATGTTCGCAAAGTCCGGCTACAGCACACTCCCTGCTCAACGGCATGCTGCTGGGAAAAGTAAGGCCCTTCTGTTTTGATTTTGGTAGATAAACTTGTGCCGTGGAAGCCAGACGAACAAGAGGTCATGAGGAGTGGCAAACAGCAGAGCACGGAGCGACGGATGGGAGGTAGTTTGGAGAAACAAAAAATGGGAAAGTGGAAGATCCCACAAGTGAGGGGGGAAGCCAGAGGTGCTCCAGTGCTTTTAACACAGTATGTTTCTTCTTAGCCCAACCCTTTCTGGCCCTTTGTGTGTATTCTCTTAAAAGTGCTGCGTGGGTTTGGTATCAATGTACTGTATATGCACATTGTTCTATACTCAAGTGTAAATGTAATCCCCCCCTCAAAAGAACCTGAATTTTATACACATGCCTGCCCTTTTCTAATTTATGTCGTGTATAAATGTACTTAACAGAAGTCTATTGATCTATGTCCTTTGTACAGTATATATACATAATATTTTACCCAGGCATAATATTTTTGCAGTGACCTATTAGGGAGACAGGGGGAAAAAAGAGAACTCCAACTTACTGTGTTGGCGCTCTGTTTAAATACCTGTTAATAAAGTCACCATCGTGTCAGCAGCAGCAGCTGTCGCCTTGCGTTCTGTCTTGTTGTTTTGAATGGAGCCCTAAAGATGTCAGCCTTGATTAAGTTTTACCAGTGGAGCTGCTGCATCTGCTTGCAAATAGAATCCCTTTTTCTTTCTACTGTACACCATGCCTCAGTTGCTATTTTCAGAGAATCGTGTCTGGAGATCCACAATGAGAATTGCCTCCCTTATTTTCCTTTGTATGTTGTGGACCCTCCTGCCTGCAGAGAAAGAGATACCATGTATTTTTCTGTGTATGAGACTATATTTTCCCCCAAATTTTTAAAGTTTAAAATTGGGGGTTGTCTTATACACGGAATGTTGGAATTAATTCTTACTTTTGGGCTCAAAAAATATAGGTTTCTTATACACGGGGGTGTCTTATTCACAGAAAACTACGGTAATTATGTCTATAGCATAGTAAGGACCCGAGTCACTATTATTATTTAAATAAGAATTCTTTAGATTTTCAGATCCTTGTAGTTGGCTCTACCCGATCTTGCAGTGACTCCATATGCCTAAGACCTACTTTAAAGACCCCCTCAAATGTCTTGGGCCATGGCTCCTACTTAAAATAAAAATGGCAACCGTCTGTCTGGTTCTCGTGTCCCTGTTTGTAACACCTTACGCAACTAACTTGTCTCATCCTGATGTCAAGATGCAGCAAGGCCTGCCAGTCTGTGATGCAGAGATGGAGACAGGGAAATGCATAATCCGGTCACAGGTAAGTGATGCCAGACATGATGGGGGCGAAATAGACGTATTGCCATTTTGGGTGGCCGTCACTCAAGTGTGACTGCTTGCAGCACTGGATTGAGGTGACTTTTGCAGAGAGCAGTAATTGCTTAAGGAGTTAAATGCCACCGATGCTGAGATGAAATGTCCCCATTTACAAAAAAAAGTGGTAAGTCTACAGTCTTATAAGTGGGAGGATCCCCTAGAAAGTTGCATATACACTGCTCTTCTAACAGGATAGCATGTGCATCCCCAGAGGAGCTCCAAGTACACCTGCAGAAAGTTTTTGTTTTGCAGGGAGAGACGCATGTTGGGGTGGGCCTTGGACCCAGAAGCCCCTTTTTTCTCCAAAGCACCAAGAACTACACCAGCCTTCAGGGTGGCATATACAGTGGTACCTCGGGTTACATACGCTTCAGGTTACAGACTCCACTAACCCAGAAATAGTGCTTCAGGTTAAGAACCTTGCTTCAGGATGAGACCAGAAATTGTGCTCCGGTGGCATGGCGGCGGCCCCATTAGCTAAAGTGGTGCTTCAGGTTAAGAACAGTTTCTGGTTAAGAACGGACTTCCGGAACGAATTAAGTACTTAACCTGAGGTACCCCTGTAGTTTGTTTTCCCTCAAGTATTATGCATTAAATCAGCAGGGCTGAGGATGTGGCAATAGTTCTCTACCATGAATGCTTCTGTGTCCCACCTACTCCACCACCAATAGGATTGCTCTGGTTTAAACAAAATACAGTTATTGATCGTTACTTTACAGTCAAATTCGAATGTAAAAAAACCCACATACAAATACAGTGGTGCCTCGCAAGATGAAAAGAATCCGTTCTGTGATTCTCTTCGTCTAACGGTTTTTTCGTCTTGCGAAGCAAGCCCATTGACGGATTAGCGCTTTTAGCGGCTTATCTGCTGATCGGATCAGCTGATAAGCAGCTTAGAGGCTTAGAAAAAGGGGGGGGGGAGGAAAAAAAACCAGCAGGAACTCGCAAGACATTGTTGTCTTGCGAAGCAAGCCCATAGGAAATTTGTTTTGCGAAGCACCTCCAAAACGGAAAACTCTTTCGTCTAGTGAGTTTTCTGTCTTGCGAGGCACCACTGTAAACGTGCAACAGAACAAAAGTATAAACAAGGGCTAACAATAATGCCAAAGTTGTAAAAAGCAGATCTAAAATTAGGAATCCTGGCTTGTGTGCATAAAGACTTAGAGCCATGTTAGAAATCTAGTCTGATTATAAAACATCGGATGGAAGCTGCCCCAAACGGCACCGATTCAAAATATTTACATACCACCTTTCAACCAAAAATTATCAGAATCGTTTCGGATGTAACAAAGCATCTTAGTTCTAAAGTTTCCCCTGCTATTCTAACCTTGAGTCTTGTAGGCTTCACTTTCCGTATCGGCTTCAGCATCTCTGGGATGAGTTGGAATAAGCCAACTGGCACCGGCAGACCAAATGCTGTGGGTTGCAGCAGGGGGTCACAGCTGGGTCGTGAGAGTAGTCCGCTGTAGAGACATTGTCTGCTGCAATATTCCACAGAATATCCAGGAGAGCCTTGTTCGCCACTTGCAGGACAGCACGGTACTCCGCAGTCTCAGTGTCCAGTGGTGCTGCCTCCTGGATGTCCTGCTGTAAGTTAAAAATGAGAGGTGGCTGATGGCGCCGTTCCTTCCCAATGCTCCCATCACAGGCCTTGGCACCACCTGGAAACAGATGAGGCATGCAAGATTGTTAGGGCTGCCATCTTTTAACAGGTATTCCTGTTGCAGAAGTCACGCAGTTAAAAGGAAAAACACCCAGAGCTCATTAGTGTAGGTTAAGCGTGATACAATCTAGCCAAAGGTAAGCACTTTTACCAATTGGAGGGGAACTAAGCACAGGCCCATTACAAGAATGGACGGTTGCAGGAGCAACGGGTGGTCCAATGTCTGAAATACATATCTGTGAAATGTTTGCAGTTGGGTGCTTTTCTGTTTATTGTTTAAATGCAAAACCTGGAAGTATGGAAGACGTTCCTTGGAAATAATGCAAGATCGGTTCAGGAGGACCCGATACCAGCATCACATGATGACGACGTTGGTTTCCCACTTTAAAAGTTTGTGAAATGCCATGAGAAAAATGGAATTCTGCTGTTACACAAAATACTACAGCCATCAATGAAAAACAGGAACATCAAACAGAGGAACAGCCAAGGCGGGCAAGAGGGGGCTCCTATGTTCAACCCTTTGACAAGGACTTGTTTACTTTACTGGCCGTCTCACAACCAACAGATAACACAAGGAAAGCCTTGCTGGACCAAAGAATATGCCCCTCTACTCCAGCATCTTCTATCCCACAGTGGCCAGCTGGACGCGTGCAGGAATTCCACAAGCAGAACCTGAGAGCCACTGCAGACTCCCTGCAACTGGTATTTTAAAGGGATAATGTCTCTTTAACAGTGGACGTAGAACACCATCATTGTGGTAAACCTACATCTGGGCTGTACCACTTGTTCTCCAGCTCCCTGCTCTGCTAGCACTCAAGGCAATGCCTGTTATTTATATATTTGGGTGTCACCAGTGCCAGATCCTCAAGCCCCCAAAATAAAAAGACAGTTTAAAAATACCTAGGTACAAGGACACCTCATCTGAAACATCCTGCTCATTAACCACAGCTATACAGACCAAAACTTCCCCATACAAAAATGCAGATGGCAACACCAATGAACCACGTTCAAGCCATCGAGGAGAAGGAGATAGTTGGTACAACCCTTAAGAAGGTGCCCCTGTTGAAACCAATTAACTCCTTGGCTGCTTTTGCTTCACCGTGTGAGGGGTTGGGCTCCTGCCCACACACAGAGGAAGCAAACCTTCAGGTACACGGACTGTCCTTATTAACAGGAGGCAAACCTGACCTTGCTACCCAGGAGGAGCAGGAGCACAAAATGTTCTGCCCACACAAGCATGCACTTTTATTTGCCTGGTAATAATTAGCCCTGGCGAGAGAGCAAAAGCATCCTCCTAATGATCCAGCAAACTAATTTAACAGTTGTTTACATCCCTTAAGGACAGGTTCCCTGCACCACGATTCTGCACTCTTGTTTTGCACTTGGCACTCAAGGCCAAGTATAGCCTGGCCTTGGGAGGCCTCTTCAGACCGGCTCACAACCCTTTCCCTTTGCTCCCTAAAAGTGCCCTGTCCATCCTATGGCTGGAAACTTGTAGCATCATACACCTCCGATGGTTCAGCATGCCCACCTATTGTTTCAGGAACCCCTTCCTCCTCTAGAGGGACGCGGGTGGCGCTGTGGTCTAAACCACTGAGCCTTGGGCTTGCCAGTCAGAAAATCGCGGTTCGAATCCCCATGGCAGGGATGAGCTCCCGTTGCTCGGTCCCAGCTCCTGCCCGCCTAGCAGTTTGAAAGCACATCAGAGTGCAAGTAGATAAAGAGGTACCGCTCCAGCTGGAAGGTAAATGGTATTTCCGTGTGCTGCTCTGGTTTTGCCAGAAGTGGCTTAGTCATGCTGGCCACATGACCCGGAAAAAACAGTCTGCAGACAAACATTGGCTCCCTCGGCCAGTAAAGCAAGATGAGCACCGCAACCCCAGAGTTGTTCACGACTGAACTTAACTGTCAGGGGTCCTTTACCTTTAACCTTTCTCCTCTAGCCTCAGCCTCAACGTCCCTCACCTTTTGTTCTTAGGTACCCTCTTCCCTCAGGAAACCCAATTTTGGGAGTGTGTTCCAAGACCTGTTACTTGGAGAGGACTTTGTGGGTGCAACCTAGCAGTGACTAGCTCAGTGAGGCAGCATGTGCCTTGAGGACGTCTGTAGCTCAGGGGAAGAGCACACACTTTGCATGCACATTTCCAGACACCTTGATGTAGGGCAAGATGTGAGGTGGAGAGATCAGCAGTACTGAGCTAGGTGGACACGTTGGTCCCACCTAGTATAAAAGCAGCTTCCTAAGTGATTCAAACCATGCATTATGGACCTTGATTACATTGTTTTAGTGGAGGGTAGGGCTGGGCGATAATCCGGTTTTCAACATCATGATAAATCAACAGCTAAACTTTATGATATACCGATATATCATGATGTCTGAAATAAGGATAACGCATTGACTGGCTTCAGTTTTCCCCGCCTCATGATTTTTGCATAGCGCACCCCCAATATCATGACATGCAATATATTGCTAGGTCACAAAATTATGAAACCAGTATCACGACATGAACGTCAAATGTGTTTTGGACAATATATCGTCCAGCCCTCACACACATCACAATTTGCTATATAATTGCCAAGTTAAAACGAATGATATGGATAGCATGATATGGACTTCAAAACCGGTTTCGAACTTTGTATCAATATATTGCTCAGCCTTATTTGTGGGATGAGGATAAAATGTACCCAGATTTTAACTGGAAGGCAGGGTGGAGAAAGAAGGGAATAACTAACTACTGATCTGATAAAAGGGCTCTTCCAATCTTTCACAGCTGCAAGTGCTGTATATGAGCAATTGCATCAGTGGAAGCTACGATTGTGTGTGTGTGTATAAAAACTTGCAGGAGGACTAAATCAGGCAAGGAGCCTCTGGGGAGAACGACAACGGAGGAAAGGGAGGAGAGGGACACACATTACGTGCAGTGACAGCCCATGCTGCTTAGCAGAGATGATAAATAAGAAAGCAGCCCTTTGGTAATTATAGCTCAAGAAGCCTGAGTCGCAGCTGCCTCTGCAGGTTTCTGTAGGTCTGGCCCAAGCTTGACCCCATTCCAGAATGCCGGCTTGAAGGCCCAGGAAGGGTAAGCAAGCCATCACCAGTGTCTATTTTTATTTTGCTAGAAGAACGCGAAGATATAAAAATAGCTGCGAGGTCGTACGGTGTGGTATGAAAGCTGAAAAGGTAGATCTTGAAGAGGAATGCTAACAAGTGCCAACATTTTGAGGGCAGTGCTCCCCTCTTGCTGCTGACAGGTACACTTTTCTAATTAGGAAAGGGAGAAAGAAGTGCCTTGACACTGGGCCTTTCTCTCCGCTACTTGTGGGGAGAAAGAATGGAAGTGAGAAGGCTTTTGAAAGCAGCAAGACTGGTCTGTAAACTACTAAAGTCAAGGCTGGGGGAGAGGAGGGAAGAAGTGTGGGGAATGGGTACCCCACAAAACTGCCCAGTGGCTTCATCCACACTGCAGACAGAAGTGCATTCTGGTACAGTGGTACCTCAGGTTAAAAACTTAATTCGTTCTGGAGGTCTGTTCTTAACCTGAAACTTCTTAACCTGAGGTACCACTTTAGCCAATGGGGCCTCCCACTGCCCTGCCGCGTGATTTCTGTTCTTATCCTGAAGCAAAGTTCTTAACCCGAGATACTATTTCTGGGTTAGCGGAGTCTGTGACCTGAAGCGTATGTAACCCAAGGTACCACTGTATAGCAGAATGCAGGTGGGCTAAGAGTTGGTCTCTAGCTGAGTTTCCTCTCCTTTTACTCTTAGCCATACCTGCGCAAATGTATTTTGGCAAAGTGGGAAACTGAGGCAACTGCCTCAGGTGGTGGATGCAAGATGGTGGCCTCTCCTGTGCCTACTGCTTTCTTCCACTGGTCCTGCTGCTACTACTTCTGCTCTTCGGAAGGGCCGAGCAATTATGGGCAGGGTGTGTAGCTGCTGCCGCTAAATAATTTTTAAGTTTAGGCAGCATTTTTAGTTGCTGCCGCAAACTACAGGCATGTGCCCAGCACACCCAAAAGGCTTTGCTCTGCTCGTCAGATGCAGATGCAGAGAAGCACCAGCCTGGAAAGATAAACAGAGAGTCTGGGGACTCAGCCAACTGCAAGGGGTTTTAACCCCCTTCAAAATCTGCTTGGATCTCCTGGTGTTCCTCTAAACAAACAGGGGATACAACAGCCACTCTAGAATATCTGAGTGGATTTTGGGTGGCTGGCTGTTCTGTTCTCCCAGCCAGATTCTACTCAAGTGTCACGTAGTACCACAGCAGACCACGAAACACACATCCGCCAAGACATCTCTGCTCACTTGGCAGAGGGCTGTTCCACCTTTGGGCCTAAATTCTCATTCTCTGTATGGGTGTCCATCTTTACAAAACTAGGGCTGCCATATGTCCGGATTTTCCCAGCCATGCCCGGGAATCAGGCAACATTCTGGCGTCCAGGCGGATTTCCCCGAAATCAGCAAAATGTCCAGGAAAACCTAGACGTATGGCAAGGGGGGGTAATTTTATTTTTTTTAATCCTCCCCAAAATGAAGAAAAAGCCCCATAACTGATTTTGGGAGGGAGATGTTCCTCCCAAAAGCTGAACAGATTTTCAGTTTTGGGAACCCTAACAAAACAGAATGATTAAAAATTAAAAACAATCTATTCAGCTTGGGGTGGGTTTTGTTTTTGGTGGAGTGAAGGGGGATGGATAACTGTCTTAGAGATACAACTAAATATTTGATTTGGTTCTGGAGGAAGATGACTGGTTTTATTCAGAAATGCATCAGAAGGGGAGAGGGAACACCCCACAGGGTTTCTTTTTTTTTTTAAGCACCTCACAAATCCAAGTAAGCAACATACCTGTGAGATAAAATGCCTTGTATTGGTCCACCCGAAGAGCTTGTATCTCTCCATATTTTCCAGCGGCCCCACTGTTGGGATGGAACAACGTCTAGGGGAAAGAAAGCGCCAGAAGCTTAGAAAGTCAGCCCTTTTTAATGGAATACTGAATGGTTTGGTTTACAGTGGTACCTCGGGTTACATACACTTCGGGTTACATACGCTTCAGGTTACAGACTCCGCTAACCGAGAAGTAGCACCTCGGGTTAAGAACTTTGTTTCAGGATGAGAACAGAAATTGTGCAGCAGCGGTGCAGCGGCAGCGGGAGACCCCATTAGCTAAAGTGGTGCTTCAGGTTAAGAACAGTTTCAGGTTAAGAACGGACCTCCGGAACGAATTAAGTACGTAACCAGAGGTACCACTGTATATAAAATATGCAGGGATTTATGCTATGCAAAATGAACCATGGAAAGAGAAGAAGGGAAGTCACTGATATTTTAAGGTTGTATAAATGAGTATTCTAAATTGTAAAACGGAAAATTTAATAAAAATTATAAAAAGGGAGAAAAGAAAATGAGAATCAGTCTGTTTCACTTGGTAAAGCTTAGGGAGGAAATCCATGAATTTAACAGCATGAAAAATAGACATGTTTGCTGCTCAAAATAGCAGCTATGCATATAGCACACTTCTTTATCGCCTGATAACGAAACTGGACGTGCTGTTTAAATGCGTATTTGCATTTAACTTTTTTAAAAGTGTGAATAGCATCTGCTGAGCAGGTGGGCATAACTTAAAAGGTGCTTTGAAAGAGGGATAGTTGCTTTTCATCTACACTCTGGTAATCAGGTTTCGTAGGTAAGTGCATTGTGTTTAAATTAAGCCTGCAAAACCTTGTTTCGCCATAGCAGTAGTGAGACGATGGAAAGCCATGCGTCTGTCAAATATATCCAGCTCTCTTAAGTTGTTTTCCTGTACTCGTCTATCAGAGAAGGTGCACGCACCATACAGGAATTAGTTCTGGGTGGCTGTGTCTGAGGATCATGCTGTTAAGTATTACTGCTGGTCTCAGTGTCAGTGCAAACCTTGAAGTGCCACTTACAGAAATCAGGCAGATTTACTCCTCCTCCCCCCAAGTCTCTCTTGATGAAAGCCAACTAAGCAGGATCTGGTTCTTAGCGTCTATCTTCTTTGAGCGACAGCTTTGTAATGCTCACATGCATGAGTCAATACAAGACGGCCATGAATCTGTCTCTGCAGAATACAAATCCTTGATTCTCAATGACCTAATGAACAACAACGACAACAAAAAGGGTCTCCTTTTCCCTTTCGCAGAGGTGTGACCCAAGTCATTCATACATTTCTTCTCCCATACAAAAACCGGTTTGGTGACTACGCTTAATGCAAGTTTCTTTTGATCCCTCCTGGGCACTTAATCCCTCTGGGTCTCAATTTCCCACATGTACAATGACCGTAACAGCATTCCTAGTGCTCCACAAGACTTTAGTATGGAAAATAAATACATTCACATGGCCGTTTCATACACTAATGAATGGGAGCCATGTGCTACATTCAAAGCATGGGGGGGGGGAATCTTGGGCAATAAGTAAGAACTGCAGGAACAAATTTATTCATATGTCTAAGTCCATGATTCTCCTTACCTAACACAGGTTGGGAATAAGTTTGCAGTTATGTATTTATTTTTTGTCATGTTGTAAGCCACATTTAGCATGGTTTGAACAATGGAAAGGCAGCATACAATAAAAGGATGTATGTATGCATTGTTCCACGACACTCCTGTCTCCAGGCGGCGTGAGATTCCCAAGGCATGCTTTGTAACCTTGTGTTTCACTTTGGACAATTCGGCATGGCAGAGACTGTGGTGTCTTTATGATCTATGGTTTCCACAACCTGAAGCCTCCTACGGAGGAAGTTCAGCACATCAATATTCCAAGAGGTTTCTATCCCTTTTCTAAGCACAGCACTGCTTGCAAGAAGAGACATCAGCATCTCTCTCTAGTACAGTTGTTTTGTCCCAGCCAGCCTACTTCCCATGGTCATCCTAAAACTCTGAACTGCAGCCCACATTGCTTCTTAACGCCTAAGTGCTATTCTAAACTCTGCCTTCAAAGCACTGGCACTGCCAGACGAAGGAGGGAGGAAACCTGCACCTTTGCAAATGACAGTTGCCCTTTTCATCCCTTTGTTGTTGCCTAAATGGCTCATCCTAATGCCTCTCAAGGAAATTATTTGAGTTCATCAGCTTTTACACTGGTCTTAGTTAATGGGACACGGGTGGCGCTGTGGGTTAAACCACAGAGCCTAGGACTTGCAGATCAGAAGGTCGGGGGTTTGAATCCCCGCGACGGGGTGAGCTCCCGTTGCTTGGTCCCTGCTCCTCCTAACCTAGCAGTTCAAAAGCACGTCAAAGTGCAAGTAGATAAATGGGTACCGCTCTGGCGGGAAGCTAAACGGCATTTCCGTGCACTGCTCTGGTTTTACCAGAAGCGGCTTAGTCATGCTGGCCACATGACCTGGAAACTGTACACCGGCTTCCTCGGCCAGTAAAGCGAGATGAGCGCCGCAACCCCAGAGTCGGTCATGACTGGACCTAATGGTCAGGGGTCCCTTTACCTTTAATGCCTCTCAAGGAAATTATTTGAGTTCATCAGCTTTTACACTTGTCTTAATTAGAGGATAAACAAAGTCTGGCAGAGGCTTAAATAAACACTGACACTGGCTCGAATACACATGTGAGTCTAGCTCACGGTGTTTCAACACACAGCCTGGGGGGTCACAGGTGCTTGAAGCCCCCCACAACAGCCCTTGAGAGCTAGGCAAGTGAGGTGCTGGACTCTAGGAAAGGGGCATGAGGGCTGGGGGCCATCAAATTGTAGCCTCAAGCTCTCTGCCCCCCATGCAACAAGGCAGTGCGTGGCCCATGGGTTCTGTGTCAAAGTACCCTTGTGGCACAGTTATGAAAAGTTGGACCATCCTGATTTCCCAGTTTCAACACCCAAGCCTTAATTAAATTCTGGCACTAACTTGATCCGGAATTTAGGGTTTCTTGCACCCCCAGATTCATAACACTATATACATACATATACAATGTGTATATTGTCACAGAAAACACAGAGGTTGGAGGGGGGGTTGTTGGGGGGAGGTGCCTTCAAAAAAAATACGCTGTTGTTTCTTTCTCCTGGATTTTGTTTGTCTTCCCATTTCATAAGGCTGGGAGAACTGCATATATTTATATGGAGACTAAACCCGAACACGACAGAGGAAAACTGCAAACCAGGAAGACAGGTGTAATACCCCTGAAATTCATTTACAGTTGTACCTCGGGTTACAGACGCTTCAGGTTACAGACTCCACTAACCCAGAAATATTACCTCGGATTAAGAACTTTGCTTCAGGATGAGAACAGAAATCATGCTCTGGCAGTGCGGCAGCAGCAGGAAGCCCCATTAGCTAAAGTGGTGCTTCAGGTTAAGAACAGACCTCCAGAACGAATTAAGTTCTTAACCCAAGGTACCGCTGTACAGCGAGTCTTATACACTCAGCCTCACACCACTGATACATCGCTAAGGATGCAATCGTGTGTCTCCTGAGTGTTATCGCAGCAAACACAGGATAGAGCAGTGCTCCAAATCAGAAAGGAAGATCTGATGTCAGATGCCCCATTCCTCACCCCACCACAGCAATTTCTGCAGCCCTGGCCCAACCAGTGTCAAAATCCTCAAGTCCAGAAAGGGGGTGCAGGAGTCAGGGTGGACTGGGAAACTGTTGTAAACAAAATACAACAGAAACAACTTGGATCTGAAGCACCCCAAACCATCCTGGTGCCCCAACATGCCTCTAAATCAGGGACAGATTTATGCTGGCATCCTGGATAGCTCAGCTGGTTGAAGCATGGTGCTGACAAGGCCAAGGTCGCCGGTTTGATCCCTGTATGGGACAGCTGCATTGCAAGGGGGTTGGACTAGATGACTGTCAGGGTCCCTTCCAACTCTACAATTCCATGATTCTATGATCTTGCATCTTTCCCTCCCAATGTTTCAGATGGGAGGGAAACAGTTTAAAAAATAGTAAAATGGCCAGAGGAGGGCAAGAGTGGTGCTCCCTTACGATTGCACCCTAAATGATGTGTGACTATAATCCAACAGCATGAATGCACAGGGCTTTTTTTTAGTTGAAACTCACCAGAACTCATTTCCGGCACCTCTCAGGTGGTTGCCATGGCCATTATGAAAGAACAAGAGAGGCACTTCTCCCCCTAGAAAAATCAGCACTGCTGATGCATATGATGTAGAAGCTCTGCTCACATCTGTGAACAGGGGGAAGAGTGCCATTTTAAATGAGGGATGTGGTTAACGCTTTACACCGCACTCCCTAATTTGTCCCGTCTGTGTCCTGCGGTACCACGAGGATGACAACAAGACAAGCTGTCCCCTCCTGCCGCAACGCCGCTCTGTCTAGCGGCGCCAACATCAGAGAGCCTAGGCTGGGTCAGCTGCCGAAGCAAAGGGGCTTGCACAATGGCTGTGCCTGTGAAGCATGAACTGGCTTTCTGCTCTCGTTTCCCGGAACAGCAGCGCAGCTCTCCTCTGCTGACTCAGTGTGGCACATTCAGCTTACTCGCTGGAGCTGGGAGTCCCAGATTCCCAAATTACAGCAACAAGGGATAGGAGCAGAGAGTCGGCAGCTCATGGAAGAAGCCCAAGCTTCTCAGTTTCCTGGCTACACACAAGAGATGCTCCTCTCCAGGTAAAAAGAAAATATAAAGGCTCATTGTCAGATATCTATTTCAAACAGCAATCTCGCCACAGGGGGAAGGTAAAAAGGAAATTTACCGCGAGTTCCTGTTCTCCAGGCTTCTCAGAGAGTACCCCCTGACCATTAGGTCCAGTCGTGACCGACTCTGAGGTTGTGGCGCTCATCTCGCTTTATTGGCCGAGGGAGCCGGCGTACAGCTTCCGGGTCATATGGCCAACATAACTAAGCCACTGCTGGTGAACCAGAGCAGCCGAAGCGGTACCTATTTATCAACTTGCACTTTGACGTGCTTTTGAACTGCTAGGTTGGCAGGAGCTGGGACCGAGGAAGGGACTCTGCTTCCTGATGGAACAGGCCGCTCTCCCCTGTGCTGTTCCAGGTGTTTTGCTGACCTACCCCTCAGAGTCAATTGCGGGGGGAGGCATGCCCCATTGCAATGGCAGAGGTCCTTGTGCAGGCTTCCGCAGGCGGCGCTCTATTAGGTGAGTCCCACCCAATTTCTCTACTTTTTGTGAAATATAAAAATAAGCATAATGAAGGTGTTCAAAACACACAACACACACTCCTGCTTAAATCTGCATCCAGTAGGCTCTCAGCACTGGTCTGGGAAGCGGTGTGTACACGTTGGCCACAATCCTTACTTTCCCTATCCTGATGTTTCTTACAAAATACCATGTTTTCTCCCAAACCAGCTATTCTCCAAATAGAGAAAAGGGATGACCTAGCTGTGTTTCAAGTCGGCAATGTGTACACAGCTTTACTGGAACTGCTGTGTGTTGTGATGTATATCCTTTGTTTCATCATGCCTGCTACCCGCTCAGAGCAGCTTTTCACAATGTAAATGAGTTTGTTGCTCAACAGCTGTCATTATTCATTCCTTACCCAGCTTTAATTGGCCACGGAACTAGAGGCAGGAAATTGTTACCAAGGTATGTTGGTTTAGGGTTTAGAGAAACGAGCTGGGACTTCTGGCTTTCCCTTTTTGTGCTCATCCAGCTTCAGACATGCTTAGGGCTAAAGACACAGTGGCTTGGCTGGTGTTGCAGCACCAAGTCAGAAACAGCCTAGAAGTTTGGGGATAGGCTCCACCTTGGATTCTTTGAAATGGCCTCTGATCCAAACAGGTAAGTAGGTCTCGCACGCTGCTCGGGGCCGTCAACCAAGCTGAGCGATAAAGAAAAGCAGCCGCCTACATCACGCCACATTTTGCTATTCTAAAATGTTATTTATCATAAGAAGTAAGTATACTTAACAAGAGTTCTTTCTAAGAACATTGTTTTGCATGCATGCTTTTAAGAAGCCTGCCTTGGCTGCTGGCAACTGACTTTCCCCGAAAGGGTTCTTTGCCTGGATAAGCAAATAGACAGGCTGAACTTAAGAACACTCCTTCCCCCAAGCTGGTCTTTGTTTGGGGCATCCAGAGTTCTGCAATTCTCTGTGGGTAGCAGTTTTGAAGGAAGCACCCTTCCAACATGACAAGAGGCTCTTAGGCTATATTTAACATCTGAAACATGTCAAGGAAAAGGGCAACAAGGAACACAGCTAGATTTGGTTTTGCGATATACAGGTCTGCATCTAATACAGTGGTACCTCGGGTTACACACACTTCAGGTTACAGACGCTTCAGGGTACAGACTCCGCTAACCCAGAAATAGTACCTCGGGTTAAGAACTTTGCTTCGGGATGAGAACAGAAATCGCGTGGCGGTGGCACGGCAGCCCCATTAGCTAAAGTGGTACCTCAGGTTAAGAACAGTTTCAGGTTAAGAACGGACCTCCGGAACAAATTAAGTTCTTAACCAGAGGTACCACTGTACTGTATGGGGGGGGGTCACAATTATTTTCTTCCCGCCCAGCCATGTAGAGGTACAACTAAACTCAAATCATCCATCAGTGGGAGACTCCCTTGCAAGACACTGTCAGCTCTCCTAAATTGTTCCGGAATTAACCAATATTTTATTGGTCTTTGGTTTTGAAGGTTTGGGGTTTCTATCATAGCAGTCCTCAACAGCTTCAGAGAACTGCTTGTTTTCAGGTCTGCTGTGAAACTGCTGCTCCAAATCCCCAGCTGGCACATGCCTCCTTGTAACTGTGGGAAGTTAGGGAAAGTGCCCTGGAATTTGGAGACACCAAAGCTAACAAGCAGGTTTTTCTGCCCAGCACAGAATCTAAGTGGAAAGCTTCCTTCGTTTCATCAGGTCATCCATTGGCTTCTCTCTTCTTAGCCAGAGACCTGATGGGTACAAGATGCTGAATATTTCTTACTGGGTGTGGGGACTGCGCATCTGTTACTCTCAATGAGCATCAAGGGATATCGAACATCATGACCATCTTCAACAACAATGCACACAGCTGTCTTTCTGTAGTCTCCTCGCATAGCAACAAAAAGCTACTGAAGCACTAGATAGGAAGAGGAACGGATATTAGACCCCTGCCTGAGCAGCCCCAGGGCAACTGCGTAAAAGGAAGATGAAGAATACCATCTCCCCCCAGTTGCTCAAAAGGCTTCATATTCATGTTGTTAAGGAGGATACATACTGTACTTTTCTGTGTAGAAGACTAGGTTTTTTTAATTAGAAAATAATTTTTAAAATTGGGAGTCGTCTTATACACAGTTATATCCTCCCCCCATTTTCTTAACTTTTGAGTCCCCCAAAATAGGGGGCGTCTTATACACAGGGGCATCTTATACACAGAAAAATACAGTACGTGCAACAACGAAAGAGAAGTCATTGTGAGTTTTCCCCATAGAGGTTCAGGAAACCATTGAGTTTGATATACCACTATAATAATGGATGCTTATATCATTTTTGCCATTGAAGTGTTCACTCTCATCTCATTCTATCCCTGGGTAGCTACTGGAGGCAGGAATATCTGAATTGTTGGGTTGAAACAAAACCAGACCAATGCTTTCAAGTTCTGGTCTCTCAAGTGGTCACTGACTGCCCAAATGTGAAACCATTGTAATGAATAATGTCCCCAAACTGGACATATTGCACTTGGGATAATTATCCAGAATTTATGCCTAGCTGAAAATATCCTGGGGGTGGGGGGGCAAACACTGATATTATAATCCAAATGAAAGTAAATCTGAAAAGCTCCAATGCACAGCTTAGTATGATCATGACAATGCAGTGAAGGGATGTTCTGCCATTTTGATGTAAGGCAATAACAATAATAATCTGAAAATAAAAGCAAGCATTTTCTCTCAGATATTCATATTGTCTAAGCAGCCTCAAGATCCAGTGTTTACATGGCCTATTTACTTTCCTCTCCTGCTCTGGCTGATGCCATTGTGGTCTCCAGCCTGCGAAGGAACCCTCCAGAAATCTTTTCAAGTAGAAATACTTGGAACAAATTCTGACAGATGCTTACATTCATAGGGGCCTGGAACTGAGCTCCCCCCACTTGTGCTAATCACCCCCTGGGAATGTTGTTGCCAAGAGCATTTTAGGATTCAGATCTTGGAATGCAAATTTGTCCCGGGCCTTTTAACAGGCCACAACTTGTCTGGAAAATAAGAGTTCTGGGGAAGGGATAGGAGGGCAAAGGTAGAATTTAAAATAAAATCAATGCAGCTTTTAACAGTGTCTGGCTTATATGTATATTTTATCCTGCAATGAAAAAGTAATAAAAAATCTAATTTCCAAGAAAGGCTCCAAGTCAGATGTTGTTCCTCAAGGAAAGGAAGTTCACTGAAAGAAATATCTTGTTTTCCATCTAAGTTGTCTTGTTTTCCTAAAAACCTGTAATCCTCTTCTGTACTCCCACCACCTCTACCGCTGTGGGGAGGTGCGGCAAGGCCCTCCACCACTGTGGGGAGGTACAATGGGACCTCTGCCACTGCAGGGAGGCCTGACAAGGCCCTCCGCCACTGAAGATATATATTGTGATATATCAAGATATTGTGATATTTAGCTGGTGATATATCTGTCAGGAGTTCAGCCTACACTCAAGTAGGACTCTGGCAGAGACACATGCCCCACTGGCATGTTCCCTCCCTCCTGGTCGATCATTCGGGAACTTCATAAGCTTTCTTCAGCCCGAACATCACAGCGACCGATGCCAACCAACACCGGCACACTTAGGGATCCGCAGAGTTTGCGCAACTTACGTGACAGACCTCAGGAACTCAGCATTTTGGCTAATCTACTTTATTTACATATAAACACACACGGAGCACTGCAACATGGCTCCCTCTCTCCCTAGAATCAGACAGCAAAGAGAAAGGACAAAGGACAATAGTCCCACTTCACAGAACACAGTAACACAAACATCCTGTCTCCGTCACTTCCTACTCTGTGGAGTCAAAACATATACCGTCATGTGATAGACAACAATCCTATGACTGCAATCATGGAGCAGGAATTCTAACAGTATTGGCAAGCCTTAGGCTCTGTGGTTTAACCCACAGCGCCACCCGCGTCCCTAAAGGACCAGGTAGTAGCAATAATAGCACCCCAGATGTGCGAACAGCACATGTTGATCGCCTGCATAAACGGAATAAAACCAGCAAGGTTGATACAGAATGATCTGGCCAATTGTGCACATGTGGCTCGACACATATTGGTGCATTTGAAGTAAACATCAGCCAGCTTAATTCTAACCAAGGAACTCAATCATGTTGCACAAATCACACACAGATCTCATTAACAGCATGCATCATATGCAAAGTTTGAGAGGTAAAAAACGTAAAAGTTAAAGGACCCCGGACAGTTAAATCCAGTCAAAGGCGACTATGGGACCGTGGCGCACATCTTGATTTCAGGTCGAGGGAGCCGGCATTTGTCCAGACAGCTTTCCGAGTCATATGGCCAGCATGACTAAACGGCTTCTGGTGCAACGGGACACTGTGACGGAAACCAGAGTGCACAGAAACACCGTTTAGCTTCCTGCCACAACAGTACCTATTTATCTACTCATCCTGGTGTGCTTTCAAACTGCTAGGTTGGCAGCCACTGGGACAGAGCAACGGGAGCTCACACCGTCACAGGGATTCGAATCACCGACCTTCAGATCGGCAAGCCCAAGAGGCTCAGTGGTTTAGACACAGCGCCACCCGTTAGGGCAAGCAACATGTTCTGCACGCTGCGTTAAAACTAGAAAAACAATCGTCTCTACTGCAAATGAACAAGAAGGTTTTCCCTGTCCTATCTGTGACAGAAATGGGAAGGGGAAACTGATAAAGGCACTGACGTTAAGCATCAAGTGGAGACTGTTGACTTAGCGAAAATGGCACCCTTCAGATGTTCCTGGACTCTTTCCCCAGCCAATACGGCCATTGCTGAGGGATGATGGGAGTTGTAGTTAGGCAGTATGTGGAGGATACACCTTTGGTTACCCCTGGAGTAGAGGGACACAAAAGTTCACATTAAACTGTAATCAGCAAGTGAATTACAGCACAATCCTATGCATATCTTCTCAGAAGTAAGTCCCATTGAATTCAAGGGGAGTTACTCTAATTGCCACTATCATTTGCACCAATATACACAGTGTGGCCATTGGAGGTGTGGCTGGCATTGGCACTGCAATGCTTTGGGCATCAGGTTATGCTAATAAAAGGTTAAAATTGCTAAATATGTTTTAAAAAATGCTTTTTTAAAAATTACTCAAGCATAATATTATAATGGCTATCCTGTTAGTCTGCTCTGGTTTTATTAAACTGGTCCAAACCTGATTATTTTTTTACAAAGTGATTGTATTTCCTATTGATACAATTGGTTTAGTCGTGCCCACTGGTATCCATAGGGATGAGGGGCAGTTTAAAATAATTTCAATTAATAAATGCAAATAATGATCCCAAATGCCTTAAAAATTCCTGCTGTAATGCCGACTCCAAACTAAGCCTACTTTCAAAAAGAAAAATGAAAGGAAAGAAACACAGTGATAGTTCATTAGGTGGTGTTGCCTTTGTTCAATTTGTGCCATATTTACAGAACACAAATAGGGGAAAGATTACAATAATGCACCTGTTTTCAAGTTGGCTCGCCTTGGCAAAATCTGTGCAGCTCACTGCATCAGGGTCACAATGAGCAAATCAAACTCTATGCATCTCAAAGGGAAACTAGCTGTGACCATTCCTCACCTCAGGGCCTAATCTCAAGGACAGCGTGTGCTCCCGATGTTCAAAAACAACACTGCGCAAGTCTTCAAGAAAGATTGTTAACAGAACTTTGGCACTGAAGCCCTTCAACTTGTTGACATTGCTACAATAATGAGTCATGACATGCTGCTTATGAAGAATTATATTTCTAAGTGAATTAAACTACAACCCGCCCTATGAACCGACGCTTGTTCCATATTCCCCTTTCAGCCACTGGACGTACAATTTTGCAAAAAAAAACCATGTGCCATAAGAACATGTTGTCCCTTGCCATTCAACATGGAGCGTTTCATAACTTATTTTATGCAACAGCTTGAATAACAGAAAAAGGACAGAGACACATAGCAACCAAAGGATGTTCATCATAGCAGAATTGGAAAGACACTAGTGGCAATAAAGCTAACCGTAAAAACAAACTTCACAAGTAGAATTATGAATGACCACGTGCTAATCAGTCACCACGTTGGCAGACCTCACTAAAATGCTTCTTCTTTATATCACCAACACACAAGGTGCAGTTCATCTGTTTACAAAAAGGGATTTTGACAACCACAGCTGAGGTCCTTTAACTTATTCATTTCTACCCAAAATGTTGACTAAAAATTAGACCCAGGGTGACATTACAATGGCTTTAACACAAGTTAAGCAGCAGAACAGATAAATAAACCACTGACGAAAAACTTCAGTGGCAGCTAGAATGGTGACTGGGAGTGGCTGCTGAGACCATATAACACCGGTCCTGAAGGACCCACATTGGCTCCCAGTACGTTTCCGGGCACAATTCAAAGTGTTGATGCTGACCTTTAAAGCCCTAAATGGCCTTGCCCAGTATACCTGAAGGAGCATCTCCACACCCAGTTCAGCTCTGAGGGTCTTCTGGTGGTTCCCTCCCTGCGGGAAGTAAGGTTGCAGGGAAACAGACAGAGGGCCTTCTCGGTAGTGGTGCCTGTCCCTTGGAATGACCTTCTATAAGATGTCAAGGAAATAAACACCTGACTTTTAGAAGACATCTGAAGGCAGCCCTGTTTAGGGAAGTTTTTAATGTTTGATGTTTTGTTCTGTTTTTGATATTCTGTTGGGGGCCGCCCAGGGTGGCTGGGGAAACCCAGCCAGACAGATGGGGTATGTATGTATGTATGTATGTATGTATGTATGTATAAATATTATTATTACTACTATTCAGCAGCGAGCATATAACAGTGGACACAGCAGTATCGACAGGGAAAACCCGGTGTATACTGCTGAATTGGAGGACCCTATCATTTGCAGGACTTTGCAAGCAACTGAACTAAAGACTTGGCTGCGGACTTAAACACAGCAAGCACTTTGAAGGAAAAGACCCTCTCAGGGCTCAAACAGAGAGACTACTTGTAACATCTGTAAATAGTGTGTGCATGCCCAGTAGTGTTTGTTGTTGCTGGTCTAGTAAAGACAACTCTCCTAAATGGCTGTTTTCTGTGGTTGAGCTTCGGAGGCGCTACACCCAACAACACCCCAACAGTGATTAGGAGACAAAAGCAGAAAATGTGGGTGCCTCTGGGCCAATTACTGCCAAAGACACCCCAGCTTTCCATCAGGGCTCAGCACTCCTGTTGCGAGAACCCAGACCTTGCATATGCCCTCATCAAGGCAATCTTTTACCTTCTCTTTGAACTTGTCTCAAAACATTCATTCGATGCCATGAAAATGTCTCTTAAAATGGTTCATCTGAGACTTGCTGCCTACATACGGCACAACCTTTGCCAATCCAATCATTTCACCATGAACCCGTCATGTCAGGCCCTGCCTTTACCATCATAATTGGACCATTGCAAAAGAGAACATTCTGTCTTATGGGGATGCTTCTCCTTCTTAACTGCTTGCCCCCAGGGTTAAGTTACAGCACCCACATTTTTTTTTACTAAATTGAATACATAAAAGCCACAGTGAAATCTGAAATGCCCAGTGGGAATAGTGTGCAGGAGCTTGCAGTAGGGGCAGGCTTTCAAAACAACATACAGGATTTCATCCTTAGGTTTCCAGTTTGCGGCTGGGAGAGGCAAGAGGGCAGCGTTTAGAAAATGTGCCCTCTGATAAATGCCCTGCAAACTGCTGTTCTCATGCTTACGCTTGTAGCTCTCGCATTATCATGTGAACAGAAAATGACAGAGTGTAGACGGGTTGGGGGTTTGCCCTACTTACAAATTGATAATGGACACAGTTGCCGGAGCCAGGACTCCAGGCTGAATGAGAACTTAATGATGTCCCTGTTTGTTCAGGCAAAGACTAGCAACAAGCACCCTGGGACCCATTTTTGTTGTTTCTCTTGTTTGGTTTCAGAATCCAAAGCAATTAAGAAAAGAAATCTGTTGTGATGTGAGGGAACAAAAACCGGTTTTGCCTTGAAAAGCAAGGGAAATGGGAGTCACCTGGCCATCAACGAGAGAGAAAGAAAATGACAGGAGGCAAGCAAAGCTAAAGTGGGGAAAGGAGATTGCATCAGCCTACCGGCTCCAGCAAGACTTGAGGCAAAGACCTCCTATGCACACCAATTTTAGTACAGTCGTACCTTGGAAGCTGAATGCCTTGGGAGTTGAACGTTTTGGCTCCCGAACGTCACAAACCTGGAAGTGAGTGTTCCAGTTTGCAAACATTCTTTGGAACCCAAACGTCCAATGTGGCTTCCGATTGGCTGCAGGAATTTCCTGCAGCTGATTGGAAGCCATGCCTTGGTTTTTGAATGTTTGGGAAGTTGAATGGACTTCCGGAACATGATTCCACTCGACTTCTGAGGTACCACTGTAATAATATTATTGGTCCATTACATATTTTGGATGCACATATGCTCCACACTCTGTGGGTGTGTTATTTCACTAGTAGTGAAAGAATAGCACCATACACAGCTCCAAATATTTCTGGAATTATACAACCTTTTCTACTAAATCTTTGAAGAAGAATATATTAAGTCAGTGCTGCAACCAATAATAATAATAATAATAATAATAATAATAATAATAATAATAATAATAATAATAATAATAATAATAATATCATGAATTAGATGACATTCTAATTTCTCTAATTTACAGCTCTGGCTGTTTACAGTAAATAATTCCCTACATGCCTAGGACAGCCTGAATTCCCTGAATGCTCTCCCACTCCTCACTAGGTCTTACGCAGTTGTCGTCGCAAGTGGCTAATATTATATATGGCTTCTCAAAATTTAACATGCACATATTCACTTGGTGCATGTGATAAGTTCTGAGAAGCCAAACATGATGTCAAACTGATGCCTTGCTCAGGTTTTGGAGATTTCCCTCAGCAAAACAGCATCTTGTTCATGAAAAAAGAAAGTATTTTTCAATACTCCTTTGAGCTTGAGGCTAGTTTCAAACTCCAAGGGCCAAATTAGAAAAAACTTCAGAGTGCACCGTGAGAGTTCAGAACTCCTCACTTCTTCCTCAACAAAGTCTTGTGAAATTATATAACCAAGGACTGTGCCCCTCCTGCTCGGGAAACCCAAGGTAAGCAAGCAAAAAATTATGTGCCCCACCCACCACACCCTCAATTAAAGGAACACTTTAAATAATAACACCATGGAGAGTACTGCTTAGATTTTTCACTTCAGGCAACGAAATATTTCGGGCCGTTCCATCTGGAATGTTGATAAATTAAGATGCAAAAAGCTGATTTGGACTACGGACTGCATCCCATTGTTGCCACCAAGGGCAAAAAGAAACACACCGTACCACTGTAATAAAGGCCACACTATTTCCACACAAAAATTCAGCTAAATATTAAGGTTAATTCCATACCTGGTGTCCTTTGTTTGACCGCCCGAAGAGGACCTCAGACACATCCATACCATCAAACTGTCTGTTGGGAGGGAGGCTTGCGTTTGCCAGAGACACCAAGGTAGGGAATATATCTAAAGTGCTGCAGGAGAGAAGAGACTGTGATCAGAAGAACACAGGACAGGAACAGTGTACAAGAAGCAAGAGCGACTTCACCCTCGGTCGTAACACATTCTACACCAAAAGTACAGAATTCAGATGAGTACCTCACTTACGCAAAAAAGCAACAACCCTATATCGACCAGACTGGGCCTCCTCTTTTTCAGGTTGGTACGCGTGTGTTTTAAGAAGAAAAGAAATTCAATTCCCAAACACAAATCCAACTACAAAATATAGCATTTGCACATACTGACTATTTTGCCTTAAGGGTTGGATCCATTGTCAGGACATTTCCTCAAGGATTAGATTGGGGAAAGGATGTGGGGGTAGGGGAAGGTCACAAAAATGGTGGGGAGAAGAAAGATATATTGATTTGAGATTGAGGGCAGCAATTGTACAGAAAAATGAGCTTTGTGCAAGACACTCAAACCCAATTTCTCAAATGCTAATCTGCCAAGTAATATGCTCCCAGGAACTTGAGCCAAAGCCTCACATTAGACTGAAATTATTTACATCCATATTAATTAGCACATTTTAATGAGCGAGCGCCCCCTTTTACAAATGTTAATTTGCTAGGAGGAAGCTGGCTATATCGCTGAGTCACTCAAGAGAAGGGTGGTCCATTGCCTGCAGTTCTTGATGGAAAATTAACGAATGCCTAGTGGACACAAATACCTTGTGGAAAATTTCTAATGCCTCAAGTGCAGAATGGGTTCCCAAATTACGGAGCAGCATTATGTTGTCATTTCCACTTATCGTCTCCAGCTCTCGATCATGAAGACACTGGCCTCACTAAGGTTTGTTCTGAGGTAAACACGATGGGAGGGAAGCTAGTATATAATGAACGAGGCTTCCTTATGCTCAAAATAAAAAAATTCCTTCCAGTAGCACCTTAAAGACCAACTAAGTTAGTTCTTGGTATGAGCTTTCGTGTGCATGCACACCTCTTCAGATACACTGAAACAGAAGTTGCCAGATCCTTCTATATAGTGAGAAGGTGGGGAGGGGTATTACTCAGAAGGGTGGTGGGAATGGGAGATTGGCAGGTAGCTGAGATGAGCCTGTTGACGACTCTTAACGACTGCAATATGAGGAACGGCTAAGGGAGCTGGGCATGTTTAGCCTGGAGAAGAGGAGGTTAAGGGGTGATATGATAGCCATGTTCAAATATATAAAAGGATGCCACATAGAGGAGGGAGAAAGGTTGTTTTCTGCTGCTCCAGAGAAGCGGACACGGAGCAATGGATCCAAACTACAAGAAAGAAGATTCCACCTAAACATTAGGAAGAACTTCCTGACAGTAAGAGCTGTTCGACAGTGGAATTTGCTGCCAAGGAGTGTGGTGGAGTCTCCTTCTTTGGAGGTCTTTAAGCAGAGGCTTGACAACCATATGTCAGGAGTGCTCTGATGGTGTTTCCTGCTTGGCAGGGGGTTGGACTCGATGGCCCTTGTGGTCTCTTCCAACTCTATGATTCTATGATTCTATTCTATGATGAGTGACATCCTTGTTCTGCTGCCTCCTCTCCTCTCTTTCCAAGGCCAGATGCCCAGAAAAAGGAGACACGTCCCTTATATATGCACCTGCTTCCCCCTTACCACTGGGCCTTCTTTTCCTGCTGCCCCCATGCCTTTGGAGTGCCAGAGGGCAGCTCAATAAGGCCAGAGGGAGCTAGCAACTCCTTCAGAAAGCACAGAAAGGTGGCCTTAGTTGTGATGGTGCATAGTCTCTGAACTACTTGATGCACATGAGTTCCAGAAGAGACCCAAGCAACAATCAGACGTGTATGGAACCATACAAGCACCCACAGAAATACCAAGATTTGAGCTCCAAGTTCCATAAAACCTCAAGGCCACATAGCTTCCTGTCAAGACTTGCATACTGATGGGGAGCCAGGGTGGGTCACTATAAACTTCTATTGTGTACTGCCGGGTCCAGCACAGAAACACTACCACGATGCAGTCTTTGGCGATAAAACCACAGTGGCAGGATTAAATAAGCAGGGTAAATACATCAGAATGATGCCATGCTGAGCGCATCAATTCACTTTCTAGGAAAATATGGTTTTACTTATGTACAGCACAGCAGCTTCCATAGGAAGCCAGGATGGAAAATGAGAGTGGCATTGGGTTCTGCAGTTGCCACCAACAACCCTGTCAACATTTCCACTGCAGTCTTCTTATTTCAGGGGCTTAAACCTGAGCCACAAAACACATTATTCCATAATCATACACTTGATAACACATGGAGTGTGGTACTGAAATAATACACACACAAACACCGTCAGTTGGGTGATCTGACATCCAGCAACCAGCACAATATGGGAAATGGATTACTGAAGCAGCTCAACAGAAGATGGTCAAGCTTGTAATTGGTCCTAATCACCTGGAGATTGAACCAATTCAGCTCGTTTCTTCAAATTAGTATGCAAGTAGGCGATCACAGACACAAGGGATGTCTTCAAGCAAGGGTTTTCCCCTGGATTCCTGGGAGAGGAAGAGCTAACACACTTCACATCTTCCACATCAGTCGTGGTTTTATTAATATCATTTTATTTTCTTATGGTTGTCTTTTTAAATAAGCCAGGCAGTATTAGGGATGCTCGAGGAATTCATTCTTTGACCATTTTAATAAAAAGGGACCGGATTAATGTTTAGATCATAATGCAGTCATCCTTCAAATTTCACATCTCTTGAATGCTAGGGTGTTGTTCTTGGCTCAAACAAACAAACAAACAAGCAGAAATACCCATACAAATAGCTGTTTGTTTTTTTGATAAAACAAGTTTAGAAATGCTTACTCTGAGACACAACACATTGAGAAATTCATATTTTGTGCAAAAATACGTATTTAAATGTATTAATTATTTATATCTTAAAATTAATATACTACTCGACTGTAAATAAAACCTTCAGAGCAGTTTGTGTCCTTGTGCTGCAATGTAATGCATTTTTAAAATCTTTGAATATTAGTTAACATTGTTTTGGTGGAACACAATATGGGAGAGTTCCCCTAAAAGGCAGATAATGTCCATTATGAGGAATCATAGACAAGATTGCAGAGTGAATATGGAATCCTGAGGTTCCAGGGACTTCCGCTTTGCTGGCTGTGCTGAGCAAACTAGTAAACTCATTTACAAAAGCAATTTTCAGGCTTGGAAAACTTGGCACAACACACCTAACTTCTCGGATATTGCCACTCCATTCCCTTCCTGGAACACCCAGATTTTGCAGTGGGAAGCATGAATACGCAGGTTATAAGAGGCCTTTTTGAGAATGGGAAACCAATTAGCAGAGAAAACATTGTCACAATGATGCAGCGGTACAGAAGAAATTGGTTGCATGGGGTCCAAGTACAAAGAAAATGCCGTGAATTCACAAACGTTTGAAAGTGTTTGTAAGTATGTGCCTCCAGCAAGCTTACCAGGAAAAAAGAGAACAGTTTCACTCATTAATAACCTATTTGATGAGGGGTTTTTGTTTGTTTTGTTTTTTTTCAAACTATGGGATTAGAAATGGTGTGGGAGACAGGCCAGGGTCTGTTATTTGAGACTCAGCTTGGAAGGTTGTATAGAGAGGAACACCACCCTTCAAAACAGCTTCAACGTTAACAAGGAAGTTCTTAATTAAACTGATGCATCGGTGCATAGCTGTCAACCGTCCCTTATTTGGCGGGAAAGTCCCTTATCTCAGCGCATGTCCCGCTGATGTCCCTTAAATTTCCCGGGTTTCAAAGGAAGCAGCTCCTCTCCCTCCCTCCCTGCCGGCCAGGGAGGAGGGAGACTCCAACTGTGTTGCTTGGCTGCGTTGCTCACCCAAAAAGGAGTCTAAGAACGACTGGGGTGGGGGAGATTGCATGCCTTGTGCCGATCAAATCGGCCGCGTTGCCTGGGGACTCGCCCTTGCTCAGCGTTTCCCAGCGGAGAGGTGATAGTGTTTTCCTTGCTGCATCCCCTTTGTCAGGTTGCTGCGCTGTGGGAACCACCGCTTGAGGCTTCGTTTGGCTGCTGGCTGGGCTTTCTGCCTTTGGCTCGGAGGGGCTCAGAAGTTGAACATACTTGTGTTCGCAAAATCCCTTATTTTGGTTGCTGATCCCTTATTTTCGAGGCTGCTGGTCCCTTATTTTCAAATCTGTAAGTTGACAGCTATGCATCAGTGCCACCTTACCTTAGTTAAATTAATGCATTTTTTGCACAATCAATCAAGTTAAAGGGCAAGTGAAAGCAAGTATCTTGGATGACGCCTTGATAGTTAAAGCCTGCTTTCTGTTTCCCTTCTAGCTACATAACCTGATGATGCACCTTCCCAAAAAGTCACATGCAGCGAATCAGAACTCTTAGATAATGGCACCTACGCACACAACAAACAGCCCCCGCTCAATCTATAGAGCTCTGCCAAAGCACGTCGCCGCAAAACGATGGCACAATTTCTTCCTTATTCATTTGGGCGGCCTACTTTACTGACCTACTTTTTAATGAGCAGGAAAATCATAAAGTCACTGCGGGCACTCGTCATCAAACGCCGTTAAGCAAAGCAGTTTGGCACGGCAGATTTTGGTGGAAAGGCAGCAGCTCCACCCCTTGAGGCATGGGAAATTCATAAGCATTTTCCGCTCAATGGAAGAGAGAATGAGCGCCTGCTGCCTAGCTAGAGGTCTAGGAAAAAGAGTTGGCTCTGCACAGGCTGAGAACCCAGGTGTGTAAATGCAGAGGAACCACAGGCAGAAAAAGAAGGACGAGTTTTAAGATTTGCAGTGACACAGAGAAGGAAAAGCATAGCAGCGAATGCTAGGAACATCAGCTGCTTTCTCTATGAGTCTGCACTTGCCATATATATATATATATATATATATATATGAATATATGAATGAGACAAGTAGAGACAAACAGAAATAACCAATTAGGAAATCAAAAGTGCCTTAGAAAATACAAGAGACAACAAATGGACAGCTAAAAGCCTCAGGTGAACCTCCTTGGGTAGGGAAGGGATTCCAAAGGAACAGTCCTCTGCAACTTAACTCTCAATACGTGATCCTGAAAGTGGCTTTGAACCCTCAGTTGCGGGGGCAACCTTTGTTCACAGAGCAGCTTCTCAGCTAAGTCCATATATCCTGATTTCCGCCTGCTCATTACTCACCACTTCTAGTGGGTCCCATATTCTCAAAGGCTGTGCATGCAAAACCTCTGACGTCAACTACTCATGCACGTCAGTTCGCCATTTATCAATATGCTTCCTTCCTTCCTTTCTCAGCCATCCAGGTGCACTGAAGGAGGCTCCCGCCCACAAGCATTCGTGCCACAATGATTTTGCTAGCCGCTGGGGAGCCAAAGGATTCACCTCTCCTTCCTGTCCACCCTACCCAACCCTGCAGTTGCTGCTGGTCTTTAAAAGCACCAATTGCCCACGATTCCAAAGAAATAATTGGTCTCGTCGTGTTAAATATGCACAGTTGAGATAAAGTCTTTCCCAACAGATGCTTAGCGACTGTTCCATGAAAATGCTGGAGTCCAGCCAGCAATGCCACCCTTTTCACAATACAGCCAGCTGGGTCCTCCTCCTTTCCCCAGGGCAACTAGCTTCATGTGGGAGGTACATGCTGTCAGCCGAGATGATGGGAGCAAAAGATAGAAAGAATCTCTCCCACCCACCACCCCCATAAATCCTCCTATATCTTCACACTGGGATAATCATATATGTAACCAAGAGCTGCTACACACAGTACTGAAATTTAGCATCACCTCAGTGCAGTGAAGAAATATTCATCCTGCATGGAATATGGATCAGGAAAACCATTGGGTTTACTGGCAGGGAGGCAGTTGCTGCTAACCTAAGTTTAATGTAAATAATAATAATAATAATAATAATAATAATAATAATATACCCTGTCCATCTGGCTGGGTTTCCCCAACCACTCTGGGTGACTCACAACAGAGGACTTGGAGGTGAGTCTCTGCCTGTTTGTTTAAGTTTTAATTAATAAACATAACAGGAAAAAGGGGAGATAAATTAATAAAAATTAATTAAAATAGCAATAAAGCAAAATTCAAAAACAAACAAAACCCATTACCTGCAATAAGATTATTCCATCAATCCTACTTAAACATATACATTAATATAGGCAGCCCAAACAGGTATCTAAATGAAACTGATGATTCTATGCTGTGTGTTCAAATGCAGAATTGGCAAAGAGAACTTCAAACTACTCAAGTCTGAAGTAGAGGTTTGGCCATCCAACCAAGGGTCACCTTGTACAACCCTCTGCAATGCAGGAATCTCAACACATTTGAAACGTGCTAACAGTTTTATTACTGTGCCACTTGCTTTAAGACTCTTTGCCACCGTAAACACTCACAGAAAACCTACTTTTGTTGTCCATCCATTAGTCCCTCATACTACAGGAGTGCTCCAAAATCCACAAATAACAAGTATTTCTCAGAAACAAAGTAGATATAAATAAACATTTCTGAGCAGAAAGAAAATACCACAGAACTTGCTCCCACATTAGATACAAACGTCACATGTAACTTGGCCCCAAGTTTCCAACACACTGTGTGTACTAGGATTTCAGCAGCCCCAATTTGACATGGACAATCTCTGAGTTTCACAGTAAGACTTAAAACGCATCCTAGAATTGCACCAAACGCTTAGAGAGGAAGGCATTTCATTTCTGGGGAAAGGCACCCGATTCCACTAGATGGTTCACTGGAACAATCCATTCTCAGAACACCACGCTCTTGTCTGCATACTTGTTGATGGAAAAAAATAGTCAAGAATGCTTTGTTCCAGTGAAACACTAGGCATGAGCTTTTGACACACAAATACCTTGGTTGCCATTTTACATTTTGGCTCTACCTCCCAACAGCTATCTTCTTAGCTATCAAAGACCTGTTACGATCACTAGATCATAACATGTCACTCATTATCATCTGTTTTATTGAGGCTCGGATTCTGTAATTATGGTTGGCTGATTGTAATAGATGTACTACTACTGCTAAGTAAGCAACAACAACTGCCAATCTTTCCGTTGAATAATAACTCCAAAATATATAGCTTACGAACACCATACAGTATCCGTGACACACCAGCACTGATGCATAACTTCAGCATAAGGAGGCAGCGGAGAATGAAAGCATTTAGCCTCAAGGCTTCGCATAAGTGGTCAGATTGTGACAGCGTTCTGGGCTAACTCCTTAGAAACAGCCTGCAGAAGACTGAAATGTCATAGCAATTAATGGCATTAGTAATAACTTTTGTGGTGCACGGAAAGACATTTCCGTGACCAAAGGGGCTTACATAATGCCAATTAATAAGGAAATCACACCCAAGGAACTCATTTACAACTACTAATAAAAGCCCAATGATCACTGCTATTATTCCAGTGGATTTACCCTTGCAATCCCAAAGAGATTTATGTCCACTGTTGAAAACAACAACAAGAAGGATCTAGTGGTCCTTATTTACTCTAAGTATTTTTGGACTTGGGGTCCAAAAAGCTGGGATCAGGGATGTTGAAGTTTAGTCATGTCTGACTCTTTGTGACCCCATGGACCAGAGCACACCAGGCACTCCTGTCTTCCACTGCCTCCCGCAGTTTGGTCAAACTCATGTTTGTAGCTTCGAGAACGCTGTCCAACCATCTCGTGCTCTGTCGTCCCCTTCTCCTTGTACCCTTCATCTTTCCCAACATCAGGGTCTTTTCCAGGGAGTCTTCTCTTCTCATAAGGTGACCAAAGTATTGGAGCCTCAGCTTCAGGATCTGTCCTTCCAGTGAGAACTCAAGGCTGATTTCCTTCAGAATGGATAGGTTTGATCTTCTTGCAGTCCATGGGACTCTCAAGAGTCTCCTCCAGCATCATAATTCAAAAGCATCAATTCTTTGGTGATCAGCCTTCTTTATGGTCCAGCTCTCACTTCCATACTTCACTGCTGGGGAAACCATAGCTTTAACCATACGGACCTTTGTCAGCAGGGATCAAGGATAGCAGGTCCTAAAATTGGAAAAGCCCACTCCCAATGGCAATAGCCAGAGGCACCGTTAAGAGCATCATCACCGCAAGTCTAAGCCAGGTACACAGTGGATGATAAGCAAAGGTGATGTGCAGACAGGAGCCGAGAGAAGGGAAGTAGATAAGATGTATGCAGCATAAAGAGGTGAGAAGCAGCTTGGTCTTTCCCGGATGACTTAATATCCAGAGCAGAAGAAGGTGAAATCGTATTGGTTCCCTAGGCTCCTGGGTTCAAATCCCTACACAGCCAGGAAACACACACCAGTTGGCCTTGGGAAAATAATGGTCTCAGTTCACAGAGTTGTTTTGAGGATTCTGTCCTGAGCCCGCGACATAAGCCAAGGAAAGAGCATAAATAACAAGAATTGATGTGGGCATGTTTCTACCAGCAGGTCGAGGCCAGATTACAATCCCAAAGCAAAGATCCTGGGGTTTCTCCTTCATCTCCCTTTCAGAGCATTCTGCAATGTGCTATTGAGAAACATTCAGCAGGGCATATCCAGTCATTTCTATGGGATAGCAAGAGGGAGTGTACTACACCAGAGGCTTAAAACTGTGCCCAAAACTACATTCCCACACGCTCTAATATTTCTCTGATGAAATCAGGGACATCATGTTATGTTATGTTGTTATGTTATGTTACGTGTTGTTACGTGTTGTTATTTTTATCCTGCCCATCTGGGTCACCCCAGCCACTCTGTGTAGCTTCCAACATATGTATAAACCATAATAAAAAATTCAACATTAAAAAAGCTTCCCTGTACAGAGGCTGTCTAAGGGTTGCATAGTTACTTTTCTCCTTGGCAGGGGTGTGTGTGTGTGTGCATGTCACATAACTCCATACCATCCAACATTTCTCCAACAAAAATAGGGGACGTCTTAAGGAAAAGCAGGACATTTCAGGATCGAATCAGAAACCTTCTGTAAATCCAGGACTGTCCTGGAAAATAGGGACACGGAGAGTCCCTATTCCAAATCCAAGAGTAAAAATTCTGAAGCATCTGAGATGCATCACCTCAGTCTAAACTCCTGATCTGTATTTAAATCAATAATGGAAGAATTTCTAATGGATATGGGTAAATACTGCTAAAAGAGTGTAGTTCCGTTGAAACAGGGTAGAACTGTATTTTTAATACAGTGGTACCTTGGTTCCCGAATGGCTTAGTTGTCGAACAAACTGGCTCCTGAATGCTTCAAACCCAGAAGTAAGTGTTCTGGTTTGTGAACGTTTTTTGGAAGCCGAAGATCCGACGTGTCTTCTGCTTGAGTGCAGGAAGCTCCTGCAGCCAGTTGGAAGCCGTGCCTTGGTTTTCGAACAGTTTTGGGAGTCGAACCGACTCCCGGAACGCATTAAGCTCGAGAACCAAGGTTCCACTGTACACACATTGTTCTGGCGGCCCAATTTGCCTTGGTCCTTGCCTTGCTAGACTCTTTCAACCTGTCGGGGGGGGGGCAGCTGGCCATAACCCTTCTACTGAATTTGTGGGTGCGATTAGAAATAATAATAATAATAATAATAATAATAAATTTTATTTATACCCCACCCTCCCCAGCCAAGACTCAGGGCAGCTAACACCAGGTATAAAACAATTGATTAAAATACAACTTAAAAACAAGATTAATATGCAGCCTCATTTCAGTAGAAACTCAAATCAAAAACTTTTGGGGGATGAAAACGTCAAATCTTCACCAAGGCCAACTATCCAGATTGGTCCTACGTGGGCCAGAAAAAAAAAGCCAACAAAGTCCCCAAATAGGAGTTCCATCACAGAAGGAGAAAGGAAAAAGGATAGAGGGGGAGGGGATCAAGCTGATTCCAAGCCAAAGGCCAGGCAGAACAACTCTGTCTTACAAGCCCTGCGGAAAGAAATCTGATCCTGCAGGGCCCTGGTCTCATGGGACAGAGCGTTGCACCAGGCCGGAGCCAGTGTTGAAAAGGCCCTGACACAATACACCTCTTTTTGCCCTTGCATGCCTGATTTTTTTCAAAAGAAATCACTGGTGCTGTCGGAGAAAGCAACGTTGGGGCAAGACAACCCCTGACTGTCACCTGCTGGAACCTGTGACACAAGCAGAATGGTTTTTAAACACCCACACTCACGCCTACTTCAGGCTGTGCTTTATCTTTTGGTTCTCAGGCAAGTGTTAGCTGCGCAGCGGCTTCCTGAGATCTTGTCTCCCAGGAGTGCTGCCAAGGAGATGACGCCCCAGGGAGCATCTCACACTGTTGCTATCTGGCCTTGGAAGCACCTGGTTCCCAAGCAAAGACAGTGACAGCCTTGATTGCTCCCTGGGTTGCTTTCGCCTCCTCATGGGAGATGCAGAACTATGTGCTCCTGGCTGCTGGTGACTTGGAGGAGAGGAACCACCAGGGGCTGTTTAGGGGAAGGGATAGTGGCCACGATCCCTTTCGAATATCTCACAAGATGCACCTGCGCTAGGGTCGCCCCCCCCCCGTCCCTTTGAAAAACAGGATCGCCCTGTTTTGAACAGCAGTGTCCCCTGTGCCATTTGGCCCATTTTCAAAGTCATGGAAAAAATAAAATGGGCATTAAAAGTTTCCTCCTTTGTGCACTCACCACAACATGCTTGTCTTGTGCAGCCTAGCTTGCTAGACACCTTGGAAGTTAAGCTGGCTGATTGAAAAGGAGGAGGAGCAATAGATAGCATTTCTACCTCTGTATAGTGAAATAGTTTTACACTCACACACAGCCTTCTGAGGCATTATCAGACTATTCCAGCTAGGCAAACACACTCAGTAGTGGTGTAAATAATATTATTATTAATAATAATAATAGTGTATTCTGTGTTTTTATATTGTGATTTTATCTTGTGAGACCTGCAGGTATAGGGTGGTATATAAATTTCAACAACAACAACAATATTAATTAACAACAACAACAACAACAACAACAATAGCAACAATAATAATGTTGTTGAAATTTATATACTACCGTATACCCGCAGGTCTCCAGACAAAATCACAATATAAAAACACAAAATACAAAATAAAAACAAAAGCAAAAGCAACCCAATCACCCCCTCCCAACACATTTTAAAGACATTGGATTATTTCATGTATTTTTAATTTTTTGTTGGAAGCCGCCCAGAGTGGCTGGGGAAACCCAGCCAGATGGGCGGGGTATAAATAATAAAGTGTTGTTGTTGTTGTTAGATGTCAATCAGTCAAAGGCCTAGATAAAGAGGAACGTTTTTGTCTGGCGCCTAAAGATGTATAATGAAGGCGCCAGGCAAATCACCCTGGGGAGAGCATTCCACAGAAGGGGAGCCACTGCAGAGAAGGCCCGTTCTTGTGTTGTCATCCTCCGCACCTCTCGTGGAGGAAGTGGGGCACACGAAGAAGGGCCTCAGAAGTGATGATCTCAGGGTCTGGGTACTATCTTCCAGGACCATCTCAGCAGTCCTGACAACAGTACTGTAAGACAGACCCCACATTAAGAATCCTATCTTATGTATGGGGGGAAGCTGAGGATGAGAGGCAGCAGTTTGCCAAAAGCAAAGTTAATGACAGAGGTCAGATCTGAACAGTCAGCTTCCCACTCACAGCTTGTTAACACGTTTTGGCCAAGCTCATCCACGGAAATACCATGCAGGGTAACAATACAGAAGCAAGCATCATTGACTCCTTCAAAGTAGTGTCCCCAACAAGCCATCTGGATTAATGTGGGCGCTCTCTATAGGTTTTTGTCTGTGTGCGGTAAGCTGTTTTTGATTCATGATACCAATGCAGTTACCAAATACAACAAAAAGCATTGCATCGCCTTACAGCAGCTGTTCTCTGTCTCGAGTCCCTAGATGTTGTTGGACTACAATTCCCATCATTCCTAGCCAGCATGGCCAGTGGACAAGGATGATCGGAGTTGTAGTTCAGTAGCATCCGAGGACCCAAGTTTGAGAAAGGCTGCCTTAGGGACAAACACATTTATTATGGCACAAGCTTTCAGGAACCAGTTGAGTTGATCAGAAGCATGAAGTACTAGAGAGTTGGAAGCAATGAGGTCAGAAGGAAGTGAAGTTACGTAAGGTTATTAGTGGGGAATAATTTTTACTCCTGTTCTCATGAGACAGGGATTTTGAAATCTTTATCTGAGTAAACATCTCAAAAGTTAACTTTTGGCCACTTTCAAACCCAGCATTCTCCAGGAGGAAAACAACCCCCTTGGAAGAACTCAGTTGTTGACTCAGTGGCCAGCATCTCTGAACCCCTTCACCCTAAACAGCCACATGGTTTTTTTGTCCCCTCCCCCCCCCCAAAGCCTCCTTCTTAATCCTTATTAAGGTCTGAGAAAGGGGCTAAAGGGTGCAGAGGGTTGCATAAATCTGTGGGTGCTTAACAGAGTTTATTACTGGTTAACTCAGGACAACGCCTCCATTTTTGTTGTTCTGTTTATCCCTCTGGAAATGGCAGGTTCCTCCACTTCCCAGGAATGTATGTTCTCAGCAGTTCCGGTTCATGCCAGAGCAGTTCAGCTGTTCCCCACATGAAGCCTGCGCCAGTTTTGGGTTTGGCCATCAACGCCCCTCTCCAGGCGAATCTTGAAAACGATCCCAGAAGAACAGCAGGCACTGTTACATTCTCTTACCTCAACATCACAGGAACCGTGGCATTTGCCGGGATCTTCCCTGCCCAGTAGGCAAGCGTGGGAACCCGGTGACCCCCTTCCCAGGTCGTTTGCTTTGCTGAGCTCCCACCTGCAAAATTTAAACAGAGAAAATGTATTTGCAGAGGCCTGTCTGCCAGGAGAGTTCCCAAAGAGCCAAGATCGCAAAACAAAAGCTAAATAGTTAAGAGACAGGGGGACAAGTTTTCTCCTTTTTAAAAAATGAGACAAACAATCCAATAACGGGGATGTGAAATTGTGCTAGCCCAAAACAGTGCATAACATAAATGACACAGCAGTCCTAATTATCTCATCAATTCCTTCCTCTACGCTGCTTCAGTTTATTCAGCAGTGGCAACAGCAGAATGCAAGGCCTATTCAAGGTTGAATCTGGGATATTTTTAGCTTTTTCAACATGCACAGGGTGGGGACGGGGGAGACACTCCTGAAGATTATAAATGTTTACAAAGTACTGGTGCAGCACATAGCATGCTAAGCTTGAGCTCCATCCCAGCTGGATTGGCCAAATTTGGGTTAAGTCATCATGGTCTCGCAGCCACAGTAACCTTCCTTCAGGACTAGCTGTGAATGCGCACAAGGCAAAGACTTGGCATGGACAAAAAGTGTGATGTCAAATCATCTACATAAAAGCACAGTACAGTGGTACCTCAGGCTACATACGCTTCAGGTTACATATGCTTCAGGTTACAGACTCCGCTAACCCAGAAATATTACCTTAGGTTAAGAACTTTGCTTCAGGATGAGAACAGAAATCCTGCAGTGGCGGTGCAACAGCAGCGGGAGGCCCCATTAGCTAAAGTGGTCTTCAGGTTAAGAACAGTTTCAGGTTAAGAACAGACCTCCAGAAGTTCTTAACCCGAGGTACCACTGTACAGTAGTACCTTGGAAGTCGAACGGAATCCGTTCCATAAGTCCGTTCTGACTTCCAAAACGTTCAGAACCCGAAGCACAGCTTCTGATTGGCTGCAGGAAGCTCCTGCAGCCAATCAGAAGCCACGGAAGCCCTGTTGGACGTTCGGCTTCCAAAAATAGTTCGCAAACTGGAACACTCACTTCCGGGTTTGTGGCATTCAGGAACCAAAACGTTTGAGAACTAAGCTGTTCAAAAACCAAGGAACGACTGATAGATGGGGGGTAGGGAATCAAGTGCAAATCCTGCTGTGGAGTCTGGAGTCACTGCCAGGACGAGGGGCAGAGCAGGGAGGGAATGACAGCTATGGCTGAGAGGAGGAAGCGAGGACAGGCTTGTTGGGGAGTGGGCTTGGACCGCTCTGCCTTAACACAAAGGAACACAGGAAGCTGCCTTAGACCAAGTCAAAAGTTCATCTGGTTTTGCATTGTCCACCTTGGCATGTCAGTGGCTTCCCCAAGATTTCAGAGAGAAGTTTCTCCCGGTCCTACTTGGAGACGACAGGGCTGCATCTGGGACTTTCTGCATGCAAGGAAGATGCACTCACACTGAGCTATGGCCTCTAACGCGTACACTTGCAGCAGCAGCGAAAACATGGCTTCAGAGACAGTGCAGCTGACAAAGGGTCAGGATGAAGAGAGGTGGGTGGGAAGGCTGAGCTCTGATCCAGGAGATGCAAAGGTTCTCCGATGACAACAAAAAGAACTCATGGGAGCAGGTTTCCACTTTTTATTCCACTTTCAAGATTTAGGAAGAACACCTTCGCCTTCCATTGTACTTTTTATAATTAGTTTCAAAAGCTGCTCAGCTGTTTTCAACCACTGGAACCATCCACATTTTTTCTCGTTGCCTAAGTCAGATAGGAGGCATACAGGAAACACTTTAACTGATTCCGATTCAGTTCTGCTTGCACATCTAGTCCTGAGGGGCTAGGCAGAGATGGGCTTGTCTGTGCTTTGTTTGCCCAACAAGATTTGGAAATGTTTGGTACATGGAGCTGTTACATCCAGACTGCATAAACATTTATATAACCATGTCAGACCGCGCTGCTTTGCTTAAAAATGATCTCTCCTGCTGCTGTTGCTGCTGCTGGCAAATTGTTTTTATTTAACAAAATGTATACAGTGATACCTCAGGTTACAGACACTTCAGGTTACAGACTCCACTAACCCAGAAATAGTACCTCAGGTTAAGAACTTTGCTTCAGGATGAGAACAGAAATCGTGGGGTGGCAGCGGGAGGCCCCATTAGCTAAAGTGGTATCTCAGGTTAAGAACTGTTTCAGGTTAAGAACGGACCTCCAGAACGAATTAAGTTCTTAACTCAAGGTACCACTGTAAGTTGCTTGATTGCGGCAAAAATCTCTTAAGCAGTTTACAAGAAATTTCAAAATTACCTGGACAGTTTTAAATATTGAAAAACAATTAACATAAAAATATTTTAGGACACATTAGCACCTACACATTTGCACAAAAATGTTCTAAGCAGGCCCTGAAAACAGTACAGGGAAGGTGTCTGACTCATGTCAACAGGAAGGTGCTGCCACACTAAAAGACTGATTTCTTACGATTGTAAGCAGCATCTGAAAGCAGCCGTGTTTAGGGAAGTTTTTAATGTTTGATCTTTTACTGTATTTTAAATATTCTGTTGGGAGCCGCCCAGAGTGGCTGGGGAAACCCAGCCAGATGGGCGGAGTCTAATTAAATTTATTATGATGATTATGATGCTTAATTGTGGAAGGGGAATTATGTGGTCCCTGTAACGGTGCCAGTTCCGCAGATCAGAATAGTGGAATGGGCACAAAAGGGCTTCCGGTACCAACTATGACACCTTGAATTTGGCCTAGTAACAAGCGGGCAACCGGTGCCATTCTTGAAGCAGAGGTATTACATGCAGACAATCACTCACTCGTGTCAGCAACCGTGCTGCAGCATTCTGAATTAACTGCATCTTCTGCATCGCAGACCTCTGACTTTGTTTGGGTTATATAGGCTGCTTGACCAATGAAAGCTCTCCCTACCCCGATGTGGAACCCTGATTGTCACATGATAGGCTCCACTCTACAGATGTGCCACTCAATGCATGAATGGTGGGAGTATAGTATGGGAACCAGTAATATTAGAAAAACGAACCAATAAACTGAAACTGACAGGGGGACAAATGGAAGATGACGCCTCCACCCCGTTATGGCTCCCCTTTATCACATACACAGCCCAACAGGAGAATGACAAGTACAGTGGTGCCCCGCAAGACAAATGCCTCGCAAGACAGAAAACTCACTAGACGAAAGAGTTTTCCGTTTTGGAGGTGCTTCGCAAAACGAATCTCCTATGGGTTTGCTTCGCAAGACGACAATGTCTTGTGAGTTCCTGCTGGGTTTCCCCCCCTTTTTTCTAAGCCGCTAAGCCGCTTATCAGCTGATCCAATCAGCAGATAAGCCGCTAAAAGCCGCTAATAGCGCTAATCCGTCAATGGGCTTGCTTCGCAAGATGAAAAAACCACTAGACGAAGAGAATCACAGAACGGATTCTTTTCGTCTTGCGAGGCACCACTGTATCCACCAACAGCATATGAATCAATATGGCTAACCTGATTCAAAAACACCCACCCACCCCACTCACACATGAAAACGAAGTTCACCACAGCCAACCACAAACAAACAACTACACCCTAGGCCAGGCTTCCTCAACCCTGGCCCTCCAGATGTTTTGAGACTACAGTTCCCATCACCCCTGACCACTGGTCCTGCCAGCTAGGGGTCATGGGAATTGTAGGCCACAAACATCTGGTGGGCTGAGGTTGAGGAAGACTGTCCTAGGCCAACCCCAACCTCTCTCACCACCAAAGGAACACAAGCAAATAGTAAAAGAGAACCTGCACAAGCGACGCTGACACAAAACCCCACACATACACGAAGTAAAACAGAAACATGGCTACCCCACTCCACCCCCACTCACCCTGGCCCCCTCCACCTCTTTCCCCCTTTTCTTTCTGATGCAACACTAATGTCTCAACAAATGAAACTGATGTGTAGAAAATGTAACTTGAAAAAAGAGACATTGCACATACTTCTGTAAACCAAGAAATCTTAATAAAAATTACGTGGGGGGGGGGGAATGAATGGCGGAAGTAGGTAGAGCTGCCCCAAATGCAATCATGGTTGAGGCCCTGATCTCCACCTCACAAAACTGATAAGCTCTGGGGAAGGGAGAGAGGAGGTCAAATAGGATTAGAACACTTTCAACTCAATTTTTCCTCTGGACCCACTGTCTAACACAGTGTTTTCCAAACTTGGGTCTCCGGCAGTTGATGGACTACAACTCCCATCATCCCTGGCTAGCAGGACCAGTGGTGAGGGATCATGGGAATTGTAGTCCAGAAACAGCAGGAGACTCGAATTTGGGAAACTCTGGCAACACCCAGCCTCTATGTACAAGCTGGAAAACTACACCTTACTAGCCTAGGTTTGGATATCGCTGCCTAAAACCCCAGCAACACTCCTCACATTCAAGCTGAAGAAAGAAAAAAGAGATCTTTGCTGCTTTCTGTTGTGGCTGCATTGGCTAATTGTTGTTGTTTTTTTAATGGAAAGGCTCTGCTTTACAAATAGGCTAAATGAAACAAACTCAATTCAAGTGACTTCCTCCCCCTCCCCTTCCAAAATCAAAAACGACGAGTGCTTGTTGACAAGCGCATTCACCTCCCTTCCCCAAAGCACAGTGTCTGTAAACACAAAGGGTACAAATTGCACCGGCCCTAATAAGGGGCTTTTTCTGGACCAACTCTGTGCTGAAGTGCCCATCCACGCAAAATAACACAGGCCTGTGGCATTTGTTTCAATAATCAAATGTTATGCAAGCATCCTGTTGCATTAAATTACAAAGGCCAAGGCTTCTGGGGAAAATCTGACGGAGGAGAGAAAACAGAATGTTTCCTTGTAAGGAAGAGGGGGTGGGGATGGACAAAGCCAAAACACCCCCTGGAAAGGCCCAAAATGGAAAATTACCAGGGCATGGGATGTCACTTGATTTATTGCACGCATAACTTTTTGCCAGGGAACATATTGAGATGCTTTCTGGAGGACTTTAGGGCTTGTCTATAGCTCATGCAAACATTGTACGATTCACCCCCAAAGCTCAAGTTCAGTCCTGCTGTTGGCAAATTTGCCGTTTTAGAGGGGTGGTTTTCAACCAATTCCAAACAGGGCTGCACTACTTCTGAAGGATGAGGTTCACAGGCTAGGGAAGGAGCCCTAGTGGTTTGGAGCAGAGCTTACTGCACCTGCTGTGGCCACTTATGGGTAGAGATTGCCTGGCTATGTCTCTTATATTCTGGTAGCCTTCAGATTAGACCACTGCCACATGCAGTACATGCTGCTTCCTTTGAAGTCTGTGGTTAGTTCAAAATGCAGGTGGTGACACAGGTGCAGAAGACCAGGCGTTGGGATTATATTTATACTGCTGGTGTTGAAAACACTGTCTCCCAAGTCTTTCAAGATCAAGTCAAAGTGGCTGGTTCACCACTTCGGCACCAGAGTACTAAGCTGACCATCTTCGTCCTTAGCTAATCACCATGGCTGTCCTCAGATATTTTCTCCTCTGCTTCCAAAGGAAAGGCAGGTGATTATAACTCCCACCATCCCTGGCCATTTGCCACACTGGCTGGGGCTAATGGGATTTGCAGCCCAAAACACCTTTCCTCCACTCTCCAGAATTTCAGCTTTTCCCAATTTTACCTGGAGGTGTTAGGGATTGAACCTTGAGCATGCTAACCAAGTGTTCTACCACTCAGCTATAGTCCTTCCCATGGTTCTGGGAAGCAGGACAGGAAGACTACAGACATCTCGTTGTTGGTTCCAGACTTCCAACAGGCTTTCAGTAGTATGCTTCCTTAAAAAAGTGTTGATGGAGAAGATTCATAAGGATCAAGCAGGCTTTCTCCCAAAAAGGCACCTATCAGACAATGTAAGGAATATAATAGATATTTTGGAAAAGTTAGAGGTGAATATAAATACTAAAGCAGTGCTGATTTTTGTGGATGCGGAGAAAGCCTTTGACAATATTTCTTGGAGTTTTTTGAAAAAGAATCTTCATGGGATGGGGGTAGGGCAAGGATTTGAGAATGGTATGGGTGCAATATATTCTGAACAAAAAGCTAAGCTGATTGTAAATAACGTAATAACTGAGGAACTCAAGATAGAAAAAGGGACACGACAGGGGTGCCCAATTTCCCCATTGCTTTTCATTTCGGTTCTGGAGGTGTTGCTGAATATGATTAGAAATGACCAGCAGGTTAAAGGTGTACAGGTCGGAGCTAAACATTACAAGTTAAGGGCATTTGCAGATGATCTAGTATTGACCTTGCAAGAGCCAAACACTAGCACGAAAAAGGTGTTAGAAATAATTCAACAATTTGGTCAGGTAGCTGGATTTAAACTGAATAAACAAAAAACTAAAGTTTTAGGAAAAAATTTAACAGATATGGAGAAGGAGAAATTCCAAGAGGAGACAGGTTTGACGGTGGTTAAGAAGGTGAAATACCTAGGGGTTTATTTGACATCTAAAAATTTGAATTTGTATAAGGACAACTATGAAAAATGCTGGTTAGAAATTAAAAAAGATCTAGAAATATGGTCAAATCTGAAATTGTCAATGTTAGGCCGAATTGCAGTTATCAAGATGAATGTATTGCCTAGAATGTTATTTTTGTTTCAAACCTTGCAGATCCTTGACAAGATGGACTGTTTCAAGAGGTGGCAGAAAGATATTGCGAAATTTGTCTGGCAGGGCAAAAAGCCCAGAATAAAATTTAAAGTACTTACAGATGCAAAAGAAAGAGGGGGATTTGCCCTGCCGGGCTTAAAACTGTACTATGAAGCAGCAGCTTTTTGCTGGTTGAAAGAGTGGATGCTCCTCGAGAATACAGATATCTTGGACTTAGAAGGTTTTAATAATATGTTTGGTTGGCATGCATATCTATGGTATGACAAAATCAAAGTGCATAGGGCCTTTAAAAATCACATTGTCAGAAAAGCGTTGTTTAATGTCTGGATAAGATATAAAGATCTGTTGGAAAACAAAACCCCTAGATGGTTGTCACCCTTGGAGGCTAAGGCACTGAAGAAACTCAATATGGAGGCCGGATGGCCAAAGTATTGGGAGATTTTGGAACAGGACGGAGACAAATTGAAATTACAGAGTCATGAGAAATTGAAACCTAAAGTACGAGATTGGCTCCATTATTACCAAATAATGGAGGTCTACAAACAAGACAGGAAAATTGGCTTCCAGGTGGAAAAATCAAAATTAGAGACTGAACTGTTAGAACCCAATACTAAGAATTTGTCAAGAATGTACAATTTGCTGCTGAAATGGAATACACAAGATGAAACAGTTAAATCAGCTATGATTAAGTGGGCACAGGATATTGGTCATAATATTATGTTTGCTGACTGGGAAAGGTTATGGAACACCGGTATTAAATTCACGGCATGTAATGCCTTAAAGGAAAATATTATGAAAATGATTTACAGGTGGTACATGACCCCAGTCAAGCTAGCAAAAATTTACCACTTGTCTGATAACAAATGTTGGAAATGTAAAGAAACTGAAGGTACTTTTTACCATCTTTGGTGGACATGTCCGAAGATTAAGGCTTTCTGGGAAATGATATATAACGAAATGAAAAAGGTACTTAAATGTACTTTTCTTAAGAAACCAGAGGCCTTTCTCTTGGGCATTGTCGGCCAATTGGTGCCAAAGAAAGATAGAACTTTCTTTATGTACACAACAACAGCAGCAAGAATACTTATCGCAAAGTATTGGAAGACACAAGATCTACCCACCCTGGAAGAATGGCAGATGAAAGTGATGGACTATATGACACTGGCCAAAATGACTGGCAGAATCCGCGATCAGGGAAAAGAGACGGCAGAAGAAGAATGGAAGAAATTTAAAATTTATCTTAAGGACTACTATAAACTTGATGAATGCTAGAATGTCGAGGTTTTCAGAAAGAAAGGGTTACAGTGATATAAGATTAGATTAAAGAAAAGATTAAGACGACAGAGGTTGGAAAGAAATATTTAGAAGTTGTTAAAAAATTATGGACATTGGGATGCAGAAAGGGGAGGTATGGGGGAGTCCGAGAAGAGAGGTTTATGGAAAAAATGCTATGAAACTATACGTGTTTGTATGTCTTTTTATGTGTTTGTTTGTTTTAAAAAACTTTGTAAAACCAATAAAATTTTTTATAAAAAAAATAAAAAAAGTAGTATGCTTCCTTTGAATCTGGAGCCATTATGACTAACAACCATTAAAAGCATAATCCGCTGTAAATTTAATCTACTTCAAAGACCTCTGAGCTCTTGGCCGTCACATCTTGTGGCAGCACATGCCTAATTTGAAGATGTGATTTGTTTTATACTGTGTAAACAAGGAATAACTAATGTTGCCGGACTACAACTCCCATCATTCCTTGGCCACTGTACAGCATGGGGTGGGGCTGATGGGAACTGGGATCCAATAACATGCAGAGGACCACAGGTTCTTTACCCTTGTGATATAGTGAGATGGTGGGTTGAAATATGGCTCTTAGAGATGCGAACTGGTTAACTAATTTCCAGAAATAAATGAGAAGTTAAGTCGTATGGCCAGAGAGGAAGTTTTAGAAGCGGGGAAGGGATTTTAAATGAAGACAGCAAAGCCCTGGGACTGTAAGTTCTGCGGCAGCTTTTTATTATAAATGTCAGACCATTCCTTTCTATATTTGGAAACGGACAGGAAACATATGTGGAAATAGCTGCTGCTTCTGCTCTCAAAGAGCAACTGGGGAAATATGACTTTACACAAACACACACACACACACACACACACACACACACGCACACACAGAGAGAGAGAGAGAGAGAGAGAGAGAGAGAGAGAGAGAGAGAGAGTACTAGAAGCAGGAAACAAATACTTCACATTGTGGCCTCTTGCCTACCTCAACATAAATAATCCCACCAATGCAAGAGAGACACACAGATGCAGATCTGATCAGAGTTATCTTTACAATGAGAGAGATGTTTTCAAAGGCATGAAAAACAAAGGGAGCCTCTTGGGGAACTTGGCACCTCTTAGAAAAAAACTAACGTTTCAGTGAAACCAAATACCGATAAATGGAACTAACAGGCAGAGTTATGCCAAAGTGAACACCTTGGAGTCTCTGTATTCTGTCAGAGAGCATAAATTCCACCACTCGGACTCGGTCAGCACTGCAGCTGCTAGTTTGTTTCGGGGCATTTTTGATGAGCTTACAGCACAGTTGTAACGATCCCAGTAAAAACCCCCGTTTCCCAAAGCTGCTGTCGGAGGGAAATCACTACTGTTACTAATTAGAGATTAGCAACTTATTAAGAGAGATTTTTGGCCTATTAAGCAACACATAAAAAAGCTTTTAAACAAATAAAGAAGGGCCAGATTCAACCAAGTTGTTGCACTTGCAAGAACCAGCACAATAAGACCTGCTAGGACAGCAAGGCTTTCATCCTCCTCTCACCCCCCATGCCTGTGCACTCTGCATCCCTCTCTAATCGTTTTGGGAAGGGCAGGAGAAACACCAGAACAGTATATGGGGAAAGGAGAGGGGACATCACTCCAGTAAAGGTAAAGGGACCTCTGACCATTAGGTCCAGTCGTGGATGACTCTGGGGTTGCGGCGCTCATCTCGCTTTACTGGCTGAGGGAGCCAGTGTACAGCTTCCGGGTCATGTGGCCAGCATGACTAAGCCGCTTCTGGCGAACCAGAGAAGCGCACGGAAATGCCGTTTAGCTTCCCGCCAGAGTGGTACCTATTTATCTACTTGCACTTTGACGTGCTTTCGAACTGCTAGGTTGGCAGGAGGTGGGACCGAGCAACGGGAGCTCACCCCATCGCGGGGATTCGAACTGCCGACCTTCTGATTGGCAAGCCCTAGGCTCTGTGGTTTAACCCACAGCGCCACCCACGTCCCATCACTCCAGTAGACAAGCAGAAATGCTTATGCTGACGGAGTGATCTGCTCAGCACGACACTGAATTCCAATTTGTAGGAATCCAATTTGTGTGTGCTCTCCTCTTCCAACTGGTCTCATAATTTCCAGAATAGGAACAAGATGCCTACACTGATTCCCAGATGTTTCCAATATGGGTGACACAGTACAGAGGTATCTTGTATGTGCCTCATTCAGCACTGACTCATCGAAATCTCCTCCCTGGCAGAAAAGGCCATGGCACTGCATCGCTGTCATTTCAGGCAAAGCAAGACTTGGATCCTATTCTCCTGATGAAATCAAAATGATGGCAGGAGATCGCTTTTCATCAGCATTTCTTACATATAACAAGGAGGTCCCAATATTTGCCCACTACATGGCATCAAAGGGGTAAGGAAAGAAGGAAGGAAACCAAGCTCCATAATGCATTAACAAACTTTGAGCACATGAGAAAAATCAGGCCACTTCAAAATACAACGGTACCTCAGGTTAAATACTTAATTCGTTCCGGAGGTCCGTTCTTAACCTGAAACTGTTCTTAATCTGAAGCACCACTTTAGCTAATGGGGCCTCCCACTGCTTCTGTGCCACCGGAGCATGATTTCTGTTCTCATCCTGAAGCAAAGTTCTTAACCCGAGGTACTATTTCTGGGTTAGTGGAGTCTGTAAGATGAAGCCTATGTAACCTGAAGCGTTTGTAACCCGAGGTACCACTGTAATCCAGATCATAACTCCAGCGCTTTGCGAGAAATGAGAGACAGTCTGTCAGTATCTCTCCTAGTGATTTACAGACCGATAATAAACATCTTTGGGTATTTATCTCTCTGTAAACATGTGGCGCTATTTTTAAGATAATCCCCACTAAGAGGGCATTGCCCATCAAAATTTGAACTTTGGCTAGTACATCAAAGTTAAAACTGGGAACACTGAAATTATTATCGAGTCCAAGGACTCCCTCTCAAGTGGGAACTATCCCCAGTAACCACAGCGACAGTGAGAATACAAGAAAATTTCCTCTTCTATGAATCCACTGGCAAGCACTTGAAAAACTGTGTTCAATGTTGTATGAGCAAATCTGAAAGTCCAAGACAGCTAAAACACACATATAAGTATAAGACACTTTCTGATGTTCCAGTTGGTTGTTTAGGGTGGAGGAGCTCTTCGTTTTGTTTGGCTTTGGGTGTGTACATTTTGCTATTTGAGCATCACCAGCAGACCCTCCAAGTGTCCCTATTTTCCAGAAACAGTCCTGAATTTACAGATGCCATCCCAGTTTCTGATTTGATCCCACAATGTCCCGCTTTTCCTTAGGACATCTCTATTTTCATCGGGGAAATGTTGGAGGGTATGGAGTTATGCGACCCTAGAGCCAAGGACATGGGTAGGCAAACTAAGGCCCAGGGGCCAGATCTGGCCCAATCACCTTCTAAATCCGGCCTGCGGATGGTCCAGGAATCAGAGTGTTTTTACATGAGGAGAATGTGTCCTTTTATTTAAAATGCATCTCTGGATTATTTGTGGGGCATAGGAATTCATTCATTATTATTTTTTTCAAAATATAGTCCAGCCCCCCACAAGGTTTGAGGGACCGGCCCATGGCTGAAAAACTTTGCTGACCCCTGGTCAAGGAGATAAATAACTATACCCCCTTTAGAAGACATCTGAAGGCAGTCCTGTAATGGGAAGTTTATAAATGTATAATGTTTTATTATGTTTTCATATATGTCGGAAGCCTCCCAGAGTGGCTGGGGCAACCCAGCCAGATGATAATATCACCATCACCATCATCATCAACATCATCACTACTACTACTACTACTACTACTGTTGAGTAAGGTAAAGGTAATGGGGCCCCTGACGATTAGGTCCAGTCATGACCGACTCGGGGGTTGCGGTGCTCATCTCTCTTTATTGGCTGAGGGAACTGGCGTACAGCTTCCGGGTCATGTGGCCAGCATGACTAAGCCGCTTCTGGCGAACGAGAGCAGCACACGGAAACGGCGTTTACTTTCCCATCAGAGCAGTACCTATTTATCTACTTGCACTTTGGCGAGCTTTCGAACTGCTAGGTTGCCAGGTAGGACGTCTGTATTTTCATCAGATAAATGTCGGAGGGCATGCACCAGTTTGTATTCTGTGAAATGGGTACTTTATTTTTCCAACCGCAAAATGCCCCAACCCCAAAATGTTGGGCCTCCCTGATCTAAGTCTTCCATGGCAAGGGTGCTACAACCAGTGAAGGAGGAAGAGGTCAGTGCTATTGGACTGAAACAGAGGATACATCCTAACTTCCCTTCCAGCTTTTTGCCTGAATTTTGATAAGGGAGCTTATAGAAAACAAGATCCTGATTTCTGCACACGTGCTGCGAAAGAGCCAAACAAGCCCTAGAAACGAATGAGTGCCAGCAGTTACCTTTTCTTGTTTGCCATCTCCCCGTGTAGGGACCGACACTGCCCGCATAGTCACATTTCTCAGCCCAAGGCCCGTTATCTCCTAGGAGGGAAAGAAAACTCCTTGTTGAAAACAGAACGGGAAAGTCCTTTCAATTCAAAACAAGGAGAACTAGCAAGAAAGTTAATAGAGCATGCTTCTGTTCCCCATCAAACCCCTTTAAATGAACCTTAATACGTTAATAAAGCTACTTCCAACGAATGATTATGGGCAGTACCAAAAGCTTCCTTTTAATATTGTTACCAATATAATGGCTTAAAGGTAAAGGTAAAGGGACCCCTGACCATTAGGTCCAGTCGTGACCGACTCTGGGGTTGTGGCACTCATCTCGCTCTATAGGCCGAGGGAGCTGGCGTTTCTCCGCAGACAGCTTCTGGGTCATGTGGCCAGCATGACTAAGCTGCTGCTGGCGAACCAGAGCAGCGCACAGAAACGCCATTTACCTTCCCGCGGGAGCGGTCCCTATTTATCTACTTGCACTTTGACGTGCTTTCAAACTGCTAGGTTGGCAGGAGCAGGGACCGAACAACGGGAGCTCACCCCATCGCGGGGATTCGAACCTCCGACCTTCTGATCAGCAAGTCCTAGGCTCTGTGGTTTAACCCACAGCGCCACCCACGTCCCTATATAATGGCTTACAACGAACTAAAAAATAATAATAAAAGCAAGAGTCACAAGAACATTCAGAAAACACCAGAGTTCAAGGGAGGCTTTATTTGCAGGCAAATGGCTTCTTTGTTTGCTTCTAAATGGGCTGGTACCCTGTCCTTTTTTTTCAGACAGAGCGCATTTCTGGCACCTCTCAGGTGGGTACCATTGTGAGCCAGTGCTCCCCCCCCCCCACTCCATGCTTTTACATATTTCCAAGAAGCCCAAAATAAACATTTAAGTCAAAACAGAAGCTGGCCTGCTTGTACGAGTCTACATTTTTTTGAGATCAATGACTCCACCTAGTTCCTAGCTGTCCCTGAGAGAAACTGAGTAGAAGGTAGTGGTCACGTCCTGTGATGGATGGTCAAGGAACCAGATGCCTGGTTGAAGGACAGGGACCAAGCTCCTTCAGTCATGTCGAGCTTTTCAAAAGAGCCAGGTCTGAGCATCAGTGAGGCCACTCCAAGGCATCTATCGCACCCCAACCATACACGTAAAGCACATTTATACCATTTTGGAAGTCATAGCTTCCCCAAAACAATGCTGGGAACTATACTTTACGACCCACAGAGCTACAATTCCCATCACCTTTAGCATACTACAGTTCCCAGCATTCTGGGGGGTTTTTTGTGGGGGGCCCATGATTGCTAAAGTACAGTGGTACCTCGGGTTAAGTACTTAATTCATTCCGGAGGTCCGTACTTAACCTGAAACTGTTCTTAACCTGAAGCACCACTTTAGCTAACGGGGCCTTCTGCTGCCGCTGCGCCACCGGAGCACAATTTCTGTTCCCACCCTGAAGCAAAGCTCTTAACCTGAGGTACTATTTCTGGGTTAGCGGAGTCTGTAACCTGAAGCGTATGTAACCTGAAGCATATGTAACCTGAGGTACCACTGTAGTTAAGAGTGATTTAAATGTATGCTGTGGATCCGACCTGAGTCACTACTCTCTCCAGGCACCAAAAGAAACTCAAGACATAAAAGTACCATATATATATATATATATATATTGAGGAAGAAAACCAGCCTTCCAGTCTATGGGTTGCAAACATAAGGAAAGGAAACGAGTCAGGCTTGGATCTTAATGAGCCAAATGTGATCTCATTAAAAATGGATTTAGGGACTGGAAATTCCGTTTCAATTAAGTGGGGATTTGTGCTTTGATTTTTAGACGTGGATGACAAGGTTTGTCCTTTTGACTGAAATGGCACAGTCAAATGAAGATAACCCAACAATAACGGACGTTTTCCCAAGTTTCACAGTCTGGGAATGTGAAACAGAAGGAGTCCAGAATGAAGCAATGAGTCTTAGCTCGAAGGCTAAGCATATCGAGTCATACCCTCCAACGTTTCTTCGATGAAAATAGGGACGTCCCATTCCATAATGATAATTTTACTATTTATATCCCACACATATCTTACTGGGTTGCCCCAGCCACTCTGGGCAGTTTCCAACATGTATAAAAACATAATAAAACATTACACATCTTTTTTAAAAAAACTTCCCTATACAATATTGCCTTCAGATGGCTGGGGGGGGGAGGGGCAGATAACTCCATACCTTTCAACATTTCTTCAGTTAAAATGGAAATATCCAACCTTACCTTCCAACATCTCTCCAATGAAAATAGGAATATCCTAAGGAAAAGCGGGACATTCTGGGATCAAATCAGAAACTGGGATGGCTTCTCTAAATCAGGGACGTCCCTGGAAAATATCGACACTTGGAGGGTCTGTTGAGTTAACTCTGCTATTGCACAAGTTCGAGAAAACAGGGACGTGGGTGAAAGGCTTTCAGCTGACTCAGAGAAGAGTGGATTTCAGTGCACTAAGCCCTCAGCTGCGTGAATCTATAGATCAACTTAAGGCACATGTCCTATTATGGATCACACAACTAGATTTGGGTTCAGTCCAGCTTGGGGGCAAGAAGGAGCTCCCTCAAAAGACTGTCATGTGCAGGGTGCAGTAGGGTGTGTGCTGAGCTACGTGTTCCTCTAGCGTTATTGAAGCTAAGCAGCTGCAGACCTGGCCAGGTCCTTGGATGGGAGACCATGGGTAGCCTCACACAACAACGGGACACAGCACATGAAGAAATATTTTCAAGAACAGAATGTAATGTGCAGAGGCAGGATATTCCGACCAATTAATCAAACTGACAGTCCCTTCTCTGCAACCTGAGGCTAGCTGGGGCTGACGGGAGTTGTGGGTCAAAACATCTAGAGGGTACCAGGTTGGGCAAGCCTGATATGAGCTGGAAGGGTTTCCAAGGGTCAGTTAGTCCAAAGCCCTGCAACGCAGGAAAAGTGGGCCTTCCCTATTGCCTGAAAGGTCCCCTCCTTACCCCACCGATGAAATTAGGCTTGAAAGAAGCATTCCATTACAGGCAACAGATTATAGGGTTCAATCTGGTTTACAATTAGGCTTATGGGCCCCCAAACATTGGCAGCCCCTGATGGCGTATTACACAGTTTCTAAAGACCATACAAGAGAGCACTGTTTATTCGAGTTTTTCAAAGCTCCCCTCAGATCAACTTGGAAATTACCCAGGTTCTTAGCGGGGGGTGGGGAGAGATTTGAAGATGTCAGGTAGTTATTTATTTTTAAACCAACTGAAGGATCCTTTTTCTTCCCCTACAGAAATGAATGGCAGCCATCGGCGGGTGGATGGGGAAGGGGACAAAGGGTCCTCCCCAAAGAACAGATTTTCCCATCAGCCTCCAGTTTTGCCCCCACACCTCTTGAAACCAGGCCTATGCAACACAGAGGTGTATGACGTAGCTCCTTTATGTTGCTCTGGGCCAATTTTAAAGAAGCTTGTGGGGGACTTTGGCAACAGAAACAATATCGTCTGCAGCTGCCAAAAATACCCTTCAAAATCCCTGGCTGACAAAGTCTTTACTCAGGGTAATGCCAAGCCTTTGCCAGTCAGGGAAGACAGCAAATCTTCATCCACTCCGATTTCAATTTGGGCAGAAGCTCTGTGCAGTAGAACTTGTAGCAGGGTGGAGGGGGCGAATACAGTGGTACCTTGGGTTACATACGCTTCAGGTTACAGACTCCGCTAACCCAGAAATAGTGCTTCAGGTTAAGAACTTTGCTTCAGGTTGAGAACAGAAATTGTGCGGCGGCAACGCAGCAGCAGCAGGAGGCCCCATTAGCTAAAGTGGTGCTTCGGGTTAAGAACAGTTTCAGGTTAAGTACGGACCTCCGGAACGAATTAAGTACTTAACCTGAGGTACTACTGTATTTAAAAGTTCGCCCCTCTTTTTACAAGACCGTGAAGTTCTTTTCCCGGGTTCAGAGAACTGCCGTGGCACCCTCACTGAAATCTGCCCTATCCAAATGTTGCTTTTCTTCTTTTTTAATGATTATTATTTTGTCAGATTCTTTCCCCTCCCCCTGTTTTTCTGTAAGACTACTGTGTGAGGTAAATAAGGCTCAGGGATAATAACTAGCTCAAGGTCCCCTTTGAGCTTAACGGCTGAGGGAGGATTTGAATCCAAGGCCAACACGCCACAACTAAGCCATTTAACATTCTGCTGGAACAAGGCACTGTGTTGTACGTTCGTATTTATTAAGTTATTCAGGCTGCTTTGTGTTAGCGCAGCTGAAGCCAAAGAAAGCCTTACAACAAACCCCATAAAACCAGCCGCCTAAGCAACCTTTGGTACAGTGACTGGGGTTGTATCGCTTCACCTGTGAACCAGAGGAGTGTGTTTTCCTTCGCGGTGCTGTCAACTTCGTCTTTTATTCGTCCCACCAGGGCATCCATCTCCCTCAGGTTTGCTCCGTATGGATCTTGTCCAGGCAGGTCCCATGTTGGCTGAGCCAACGTCAAAGGCACATGCATATGAGCCAAGGCAATATATAGGAAGAATGGGTGTCCACTCCGGCTAGAGAGAAAACACAGAAATGCACACTGGTTAATTAAATGGAGGAAGGCATGGCTTGGTCAGAATGGAGGCCGCATGGCTGCCCAACAGTCTATTACTACAGCCATGATAATATAACATCTTTCCACTCAGCTGGCCTGAAATTGTAAGAGATTCTTTCTCCAAAATGGCAGTGGTTCTGCTTATTTAAGTCTGTGTTTTTCAAACCGAACAGGGGACCTCATCATGTCCACCACAGATGTCCCCAGACTGCTTGTTGCAGAGGAAGCTAAGCCACGTTCTAAGAACCACTGTCAGTTCACGCAGAACATTAGCTGGGCCTGTTAAGCCTCACCATTGTCCCCAAGTAAACCAAGAGTGCTGTTCAGAATGTAACCAATCCTTTTCTGTAACTGTGCATTGCAAGGGAAGTGCTGGTCAGGAAAACTTGTCAGCCACTACTGATATTCTCACTGAGGCATACTTCTGAGGAACCCAAACCCACGAGTTTGAAAATCACCAATTTAGGCCACGCCTGCACTGTTGTCGGGCAATAGAAGGGGTGGAGTGGGCAATGTATCCCTTGATTCAGGAATCACAAAACACCAGAGATTCATGCAACAACGTGGCTTCAGTAACAACACAAACAGCGATTCAGATGGTGTCAGTACAGTGATACCTTGGTTTACAAACTTAATCCGTTCCGGAAATCCTTTCTTAAACCGAAGTATTCTTAAACCAAGGCGTGCTTTCCCATAGCAGCGGGGGACTCAATTTACAAAGGGAACACACTCAACAGGAAGCAGTACATGTTCTGCTTCCAAGGCAAAGTTCACAAACCAAAACACCTACTTCCACGTTGTTCATAAACTAAGCTGTTCTTAAACCAAGGTACTACTGTATAATGAAGACGACTGCAACCTACATAGTGCAAATTCTTGGATGCACATTCAGTATACAGCTGCAAATCTGGAAACGAAAAGTATTCCTTCCTTCCTATTTCCCATATGGAGATTTTTTTTTCTTTTTTTCTAAATCAGATTTAACAGGAAGATGCTCCAAGGACAGGTCTGACATCAACACATGGTGCTCTCAGGCAAATCAGGCAGGCATCCTTTTCATTAAAAGAAGAAGAATTACAGGCCTGGCACCATGTGGACACAGGCACTGGGTTGGAGAACTTATACTCTCAGTGGCAGGATGCAGTGAAAGAAGCATTGGGTGGATTGAACCTCCAGTGCCTGCAAAATCCCTGGGAAGCGGCTCTTCCAGAGACCAGGGCTCCCTTAAACTGGCATAGGTTGGTGTTGCCAAAAAGCCTGGCCACTGAAGCACACTATCCACCCCCTCCCCTTTAAATTAAAACAGGGCGCACAATTCACTCTCTAATAATAACAACAACAATAATAATAATAATACCTGTGTACAATGAAATTAAAGCTCTTGAAGTAGGCACACTCAGAGCAGGGACTCAGGCAGAGATGCAATGGGTGACCTCCTTTAAGGACAGGTCATTTTGGCATCACGTACGATGCCGTCAATCACTCCCAGTGCCAAGGAACAGAAGAACTGCTTAGCAACAGAGGTTAAATGAAAGGAGGCACTCCCAGAGCCTCTTGGGATCCTTTGTTCTATTAGGTAATTCTGCAAGACACTCTGGTGATTCTCTCTCTCTCCCCCCCCCCCACCCACACCCTGGCAAGTGTACTCAGTTTGGGAATGACAGTTGCAGATGGCTCCATGGTTGAGAATAACAATGTCTGTTTTCACCCACAGAAACAGTTGCCGAGTGCCCCTTTATCAAGCATAGCATATATCCTTAGCAAGGGAAAAAAGGATAGTAGTTATTCCTAGCAAGAAGTACAGGAGGAAGGAGATTATGGTGAAAGGAGGAGAAATTACATCAGGAACTGGAGTCTGCTGTCTTCCACCACCGGAAATAAACTGATGGACCTGGGAGTGGGGGAGATGAAGAGAAGACACACCCCGCAACCAGGAAATTAGCCTGGAAGCATCATTGTGCAAGAGGTAAACCTGGAGCAGAAGAATAGCAATTCCATAAGAGGACAGGTCATGTCGTATTAAGACTTGACTTTGTGCGACTTTGGTTTAAATGCTTACTTTTCTGGGTGAACGTGATTCTTTGCAGACCAACCCAGGTCCAACCCTCATGCTGCAAAGAAACCAAACTGCACTGAACTGCCATAGATACTACAGGCAAAAGAGGTTCCCCTGTGTTTCACAGATGCAACCAAGGCTCATGCCTAGGGCTAGGCGATATATCAACATATCGTTCAAAACCGGTTTGAAGTTCATATCATGATACAATATCGGTTTCATAGCTTCTGACCTGGCAATATATTGCAAATCATGATGTGTGTGTGCTATGCAAAAATCACAATGTGGGAACAAAAGTGAAGCCAGCCAATGACTCTACATAGCTTATTTAATAAATAATAATAAATAATAAATTTTATTTATACCCCGCCCTCTCCAGCCAAGACCAGGCTCAGGGCGGCTAACAACCGATATAAAAACAAATTGATTGAAATACAACTTAAAAAAAACACAAGATTAAAATACAACATAAAAACATTAAAATGCAGCCTCATTTCAATGCAAATTCAAATCAAAAACTTTTTTGGGGATGAAAACGTCAAGTCTTCACAAAGGCTAACTATCCAGACTGGTCCTACATGGGCCAGAAAAAAGCCAGGGAAGTCTCCCATCACAGGAGGAGAATGGAAAAAAGAAAGAGGGGGAGGGAATCAAATTGATTCCAAGTCAAAGGCCAGGCGGAACAACTCTTTTACAGGCCCTGAGGAAAGAAATCAGATCCTGCAGGGCCCTGGTCTCATGAGACAGAGCGTTCCACCAGGCCGGAGCCAGTGTTGAGAAGGCCCTGGCTCTGGTTGAGGCTAATCTAGCTTCCTTAGGGCCCGGGACCACTAGGGTGTTGCTATTTATGGACCTTAAGGTCCTCCGTGGGGCATACCGGGAGAGGCGGTCCTGTAGGTACGAAGGTCCTAGGCCGTGAATTTCAGACATTGTGATATATCGGTATATCGTGATGTTTAGCTGGTGATATATCACAATGTTGAAAACCAGATAGCGCTCAGCCCTACTCATGGGAGGTAGCAACTTCTTTCTGTAGCTACCTTGAGTATACTTCTGTGTAGAAAGGTGAGAGGTGTATCACAGGTTAAACAAGCAAACAATAAGTTGAGTTGAATGACACACAAGCCCTCTCCAGGTGTTCTGCAAGCATGCTAAAAAATACGTCACACTTATCGCCCTCGGCAAGTTGGAGGGTGACCGTCAGAAGTAGGGAGCCTCCAAACTCATGTGGCTCCCTGCACATTTTAGAATCTTGACGTAAGTTCTAGAACCCTGATAAGGTTCTAGCTCCACAGCCTTCATAGATTTCCAGGAGCTCAGAAGGCTCCCCATTTCAGAAAGTTGCCCTCCAACTTAACAGAGGGTGATGAGAACAAAGACCAGATCATGGATGTTTAATTAACACACGCACGGAACGTCTGAAGAGGGTTACATATCCTTGGCTTCTCCCTTTCCCTCTGGTCCAGGAACCATTCTTTAAGGCACGTTTTATAAATCACAGATGTTGGATCCCTTTAGTTCAACAGCCTCATAAACATGCCCAGGGCAGCTAATCAGAGCAAGTTGAAACATCAATAAAGATGCAAGTCAGTTGAAATTATGTGATAAGGATAAGGTGGAATGGGTTCAAAGAGTCCAAATCAAGACTCCGTGAGCAGTAGATGCGTCCAAAGGAGCAAAAATCTAAGTACACCACCTCTCAGCCCCTAAGAAAAGGTACTTAATGACAACGTAATCTCTGGAAGAATCGCTGTACCTGCCTCAAGTACTGACCTTTGGAGCTATCTGTAGCAGCAAAGCTGTCTTTCGCTTTCATACCTTAAGAATGGTTCTGTGGCGTATTAGTGCAGTCCACAAGGCAGGTGTACCCTGGATGTGAACCAGGAAAACAACTGGCCTGCACATTCTGTGCTGCAAACCATTTTTGCAATGCATCAATTTAGGATAGAAAAATATAAAATGATCATTAGCCCTTCTTCCTGCTGGAACCAAAAGGCTGTCAGTGTAGCAGTCCTTTCAGAACCATGCTCTTATTAGTGCAGGCGACACCCCTGCGAGGAAGTCTTAATGGTTTAAAATGGCCTGTATCTGGGTAATGGAGATGGCGGAGAGAGGGAGGTATAATCTAAGCCAGTCAAATGAGCAAAAAAAAATTGAGCTCAGCGATTCCCAAGCACCACATCAATGTGACCAAACTCCCACCCCAATCTCTCACCTAATTGTCCATTCTCAAAACCTCCAGTTTCTTTAAACAGCAGCCTCATCCACCATTTCAGTACGAATTTCTGAAGAGTACAACAAATGTATGGTTGGCTTCTGCATTTGCAGACTAAGATATGGGATGCAAAGCAGCCAGTGAATTTACTCAAAAGGTGGCTCTGACCAGCCCAACCACTGCACTTCGATTCTAGCATCTGCAGAAAATTGGGAGAGGGGGAAGAACCCCAAGCTTTGGCAGTGGCGTTGCTCTTTCCTGTTATGAGCAGATAATCAAATTTTCTGTTGACACATGCTAGGTTTCTTCTGTTTACTTTTTTCTCCCCTGTTGCTAAGTGCCTCTTTGGAGATTTGAGGCCTATGTGCACAGCACAAGGCTCCGCCCTGAGTGACCGGCTTCAAAAAAGCTGACAGCAGTCATTTCCTCTCCCACAACCTAGTTCCTAATTGCATTAGCTTTTTATTTCCCTGAAGTGATATGCAGACAACGGCTTCTCTTGACACCGCCAACTGCTTTGTTGCAACAGGATGAAGCAGAGCTTGGGCGCTATCCGCCTTCCGTTGCAATTTCCTTCTCAAAACGGCCTTGACCCCAACGCTGCATTGCTAATGAACTTCTTCGCACATCACTTCTCAACAAACCTGTTCATACCATTTAAAGTATAGTCGATATTTTTAAACCCATACATGCATCTTTGCAGGTGCAAAACTCTCTCTTTTTCCAATGTGTTAAGTTGGCTCTTCCAAATAATTGAAGTGTGTGGGGGGTTTTTTGGGGTGTAATTATTTTGTAGGTGTAAACAATAGATGAGTTCAAACTTATGTCATGTGGTGTGGCTCCCCCCCCCCCTCCTAAGTAAGATGTATGGAGTCAATCTTGTCTGGAAACAGGGTGGATAAAAATCAAATTTATTTTTAAAAAAATAATAATTAAAAATCAGATTTTTTTTTATTTAAATAAGATTTTTAAAATAAATGTTTTTGGAGGAAAATTCTTTCTAAAGATAGTTTTCTATTTAAGTTACATTATAGTCCAAAGGCTATTCATCAGGAAATAAGGATTTGTTTTAAGTTTTTCATGTGTGCTAAAACTCAGTCTAAGGTGTTTTTGGTTTTTTTAAGTTTAACCACATCAGTTAACAAACATGGATACATATGCTATAATGTTATTGCTTTAGTTTAAAAAATTGTTTAAATTGTTATTAAGGAAATGATTATTTTTCTCCTTCCAATAAAGAACAGCAGAAAAGTTGTCCAAATATAAACAGTTAACCTATTAAACCTCACAATCATTTCATAATTATCTATGTATTTCGGACTCAAAACGAGGTACCACTGTATAAGAACACAACGAGAAAAGTAACATTTAAAGGGAAAAGTCATATACGGGTGGAGGGAAGTCGTTTTTACTCTCTTTATGTCATCTTAATTTGTATTGATTATTCAATCTGATATGTTGATATTTGAAACTTTTTTCTGCAACCCCCCCCCTCAAAAACCCGCTTTGGTGAGCTGGGGGGACACACTGGAGCCGATTCTGGGTATGCACGGATGCTGGATCCACGGCGTTCCACGCCGTGCACTTCCAGGCAAGTGTGTACAGGATTGCAGCTTTAACTACATAAAAGGAAATCACTTTGCAAATTCCAGGTGGCTTCAACATTCCCACGCAGAATTTGGGGGAAGCCTGGGCAATTATAACCTAGGCTAGGTTATTTTTAAATTGCCAGAGAACATGTCCTGTTTTCTTGTTTACAGCTATATTTGTCTCCTCTAACAAGGCCTGCTCTTCCTCAGGGCCCTCCGAAGGGAAAAGGGCGGGATGACAAATGGTGAAGAGGAACAAGATTACGGCTAGTGCGTGTGCATTTGCGTATTTGTGCGTGTATAAACTCTTGGATGTTGGGAACAAACAAACTCACCGTTCCCAAACGGACTCGCGGTGCCCTGCATGAAATATATCTTTACCATCATTTCCATCTTGCATCGTATCAAGTCTTCCACCGCATGTATGACAAATACACGCCATGAATATTTACAAGTCACGGCACATATTACAATTAAAAAAATTAAAAAATTGGCCATTTCCAAGCAGAGTCGTTTACACCCTGTAGCCTGAATTTCCTTCCATTTCCTATACACGAATTCAAAACTTAGTTGTTCCTAGCACTACCTAATTTCCCTGATTTCATGAACAAGGGAGACAAGCTGCCAGCCATGTGAGATCCACAGACTTCGCTTTGTTGCCATATTCTCCCAATGTGTAACTTAAAAAGAAACACTAATATTACCCCTGAAAAGTCAACGTTCATAAACAGCCTATCACCCTTTCCTTAAAAAATAATTCATTTTTCATTCAAAGGGACCCCACTTTAAAAAGAACAATAAATAAACAAACTGCAAGTTCCTCTCTTCAATCACAATGACCTGAAAAATGAAGGGGAAAGACTATTTATGTATGTGAGCACGGCTGCGCGGATGTTATTGGCCCAGAGATGGAAAGAAGATAAAGTCCTTACAAGAGAAGAATGGCAGTTTAAGTTGATGGATTATGCCAAATTGGCAAAAATGCCCGGAAGAATCAGAAATCAGGAAGACCAGAATTTTAATAAGGAATGGGGAAAATTTTTAATTTACCATAAAAACCATTGTTAACGGTTAAAACTGTTAGTAGGACTGGAATAACACTTGTAGTTTAATGGTGAACTGTGGACATAATGGAGATGTAAAAGATTTGGATTATCATAAAAGACGCAGGAGGAAATGATTCACAATAGGACCCACAAAGGGGAAGAGAGAAGTCCAGGAGATTCTTTAGAATCTTGTTTTTATGTTGCATATTGGATATGTGATTGCAAAACTTTGATCTGAAAACCAAATAAACAAATTTAAGAAAAAGAAAAGAAAGAAAAAGGAAGGGGAAAGGAAAGCTGAACTGTTTTACTGCATCAGTTCCCAACCTTTGGGGCGATACGGACACATTTTCAAACTAGGGAAACTGTTGTGGTTACCACACACTAACTCTAACTCATTCTATTGCTACAACAGAATGCTTCTTTCCTGCCTAATTACAATGGAGAGAGAGGGAGAAGGGGATCCTTTGCAATACTTCAAACAAAATAATGATCGCAAAAACCAAGGTTGGCTCTCCTATACAAACAGACTAAGCAGCTGCCTTGTGTGGTATATAATTCAATGGGCTCAGCTGTTGTTAGGATCTGAAGAAACTGGTCCCTTCCTGCATTGCTGGACCATTATAGCCTGGAATTGTTTTATAATCAATCCCTCTTCAAAGGGAATTCTGGGAATTTAGAGCTCTGTGAGGCCTCCTAATAGCTCTCAGCACCTTTTAACAAACTACAGCTCCCAGAATTCCTTGGGGGAAGCCATGAGAGTTTGAAGTGGCATCATAGCACTTTAAATGTACTCACGGAACAATGTCTCTGAGAAAGCCAAGGTCACTTTCCCCAAGCAGTTGTGCTCCTGATGTTATTGGACTCCACCTCCCATCAGCCCAAGCAAGACCGGTGGTCAAGGCCAATGGGAGCTGTAGTCCAAAAACATCTGGAAGGCCAACAGGTTGGGAGGAGACTTTGCTGGGACAACAATTACAGAGCCCTGCACAATGAAGACCCTGATCATATTGGCTCACCGCAAGAAGAGAAACTGAACTATAGAGTAGCTACGGGCAGGCCTTCAGCATTTAGACATCAGGAGACTTGTGTCTTCTCTTTTCACTGGGCTGGGCTCAGAATCTACTCAAGGGAATAAGCTAACATGGATCGGAAAACCAGTTACTATAATCGTCAAGTTCATGCACAAACATGGGCAAGATTAGCAGCCCGGTGACTGCCAAATATCCCGAGGGCTGTATCTAACACTAGTCCAACTCAAAATAAACCCACTGAAATTAAAGACCAGGATCAACTAAAGACTATTTAATTTAAATGGATCTATTCTGAGCAGGGCTAGCACCCTGAGGTTCCCGCGACATTCAAGAACCAGCGAGCAGTTTTAGACATATCAATTCAGTTTAAATTTTCTTCAGAGTGTAAGAACTTAAGAAGAGCTTGCTGAATCAGGCCAGTGGTCCATCTACTGCAGCGTTTTTTTCTCTCACAATGGCCAACCAGATGCCTGTTCGAAACCCTCAAGCAGAACATGAGAGCAAGCGAACAGCAGCTTTGTTTGGAATATTTGTGGAAGAACAGTCATGAGGGTTTGGCCCATTTATTTACAGTGCAGTAAGGACAAAGCTTCTCCTAGGTGGAGAGAAACCCTGACAGGATTTGTTTCAGTTCCGTCCAGCCCTGAGCCCTCTCGGTTCCTTGAAGGAACAACACACAAGGAAAAAGGAGGCAGGCAAATCCATAAATTTTGAAGATTTAGTAAATAATTCCAGCGTGGGGCACTCATGATAGCTGGCTTTACCTTCTTGCTGTCTCCGTCCCAGAACTGTCCGTTCTCCTGAGGATTAGGCTTGCTATCTATCATGAGGTAGTCATCAACTTATTTAATTATAAAGCACACGGGGGCAATTAACCCAGTTTTTACTTGGGAGTCTTAAGAACAAAACCGGATCAGGCAAGCTGAAAATTAATATTTAATAATATTAATTATTATTAACTGCTCAAGACAGCAAAAGGCCCAAGAGAACGGTTTCCTGGATCAGCTTCACTGACTTATGTAAGAGATTAACTGGATCTATCCGGTTCTTGATACCCAATTAAAGAGAATCCCTGCAATTAGTTAAAAAGCTTTTTCATTAACCCAACACCCAGTAGCCTGTACCTTGATCTAACTTGGGTACAAGTAGTTCTGAAATAGTAACAGTAAAATCAGCTATATCACTTCAGGTCACAAACATTTATCCCGGTGCTCAAAACCATGTAACAATGTTTCGATTAAAAAAAAAAACTAGTTAGATCCAGTTCAAGCATAGGTTTGTATGTGTGGCTTGACTTTTGCTTCTTGTGACAATTCAGATGCAGAACTTTGTCAATCACATCGACAACCCCCCAGGCAGGTAAGAGTTTTACAAGGCTACTTTGAAATCTCTGTGTGCCTACTCAGAAGTAAACCAAAATGAACTCAGTGGGTCTTGTTTCCAGGTAACGGAGTCTTAAGTATATTCACAGCCCAGAATTTCATATTTCAAAAATCAAAATATCTGATTCCATACAATGAGGGGAGGAACATTTAAAGAAGACAACAGAGTGCGCTAGGTACACATTTTTTTTAAAATCTAATTAAACATTTATCAAGCTTAGGACAAAATCAAAGCAATCGCTGCCGCTTCAGAAGTCACTGAATATTTTACAGCTTGCAAAATAAAACTTGCAACTGATTCAGTTACATAAGGCTACAGCTAAACCTTAAAATTTGCCTGCGCCAGTATCACACACACCTTCGTTTCTACAAAGTAACAGTGCAAAATCGGTGGCAAAATCTGCTGATTTGATCTTGATGGCATGGATATAGGAAGGATCAATGCCACCAACATTGGTTCAGCCTTCATTGGTTCTGTTTACATAGCACACCCAAGGAACTGGAAGAGATCTCACTTTGTTCATGCTACTCTTTCGACAAACGCAAAATCATAAAGGATTACATCAGAATGAGGGTGACCTATGCTTGCATCTGAAGGTGATATACAGTGGTACCTCAGGTTACATACGCTTCAGGTTACAGACTCCGCTAACCCAGAAATAGTACCTCGGGTTAAGAACTTTGCTTCAGGATGAGAACAGAAATCGCACGGCGGTGGCACGGCAGCAGTGGGAGGCCTCATTAGCTAAAGTGGTGTTTCAGGTTAAGAACAGTTTCAGGTTAAGAACAGACCTCCAGAAGGAATTAAGTACGTAACCAGTGGTACCACGGTACAAGACACTATTGAGAGATAAGGACTGGGCTATTTGCCCAAAGTGATAATTAACGGAAGTCAATCAGAGGTGCTTAATTCTACAGAATTAAAGGAATAGTGAAAAAATAAGCAGAAGCCAGCATTTAACATGCACAGTAAGGCAATTATATCAGTCCTCCTTTACTGTTCCAGCTGATTGTTCAACTGGTGAATTATGGGTTAGTGCTTACAGAGGGACGCAGGTGGTGATGGGAAGGTCGGCAGTTCGAATCCCCATGATGGGGTAAGTTCCCGTTGCTCTGTCCCAGCTCCTGCCAACCTAGCAGTTCGAAAGCATGCCAGTGCGAGTAGATAAATAGGTACCGCTATGGTGGGAAGGTAAACAGTGTTTCTGTGTGCTCTGGCTTCTGTCAAAGTGTTCCATTGCGCCAGAAGTGGTTTAGTCATGCTGGCCACATGACCCAGAAAACTGTCTGTGGACAAATGTCGACTCCCTTGGCCTGAAAGTGAGATGAGCCCCGCAACCCCATAGTCGCCTTTGACTTAACGTCCAGGGGTCCTTTCCCTTTCCCTAGTACTTATAGATCATTGTGTAATGCTTGGCCATACTTAGTGGATACAAGGGCTTTGTTTTATTCTTTTTGTCAACAATGAACTTTTAAAAGCCCATCTATTAGTGTTTTATATACCCTATATTGTTCTTGACTTATCTCACATTATCATACTGTAATTAATTGTGGAACATATCCTGTAATGTTGGATGCTAATCTGTACTTCTTGCATGGTTTATTTCTATGGATGATGGCATCACTGCGGCTGCCGTAAGGTTAATATAAAATATTATGAATTATCTGTGACCCTGATATAAGCTCCTATCTCAGATGTGATCTGGTAGGAATAATTAACATCCTGATCCTAATTGTTGCAGAAAAAAATAAGCAAACCCTTGTGCTTCTCAGTAAAACTTAATTATCACCCTCCTGTAAGCAGGAACCAGACTCCACAGACTGCTGAATCTCTTTTAAGGTAAATTTATTATTCAGGAACTAAAGATAGAAAGATACAGTGTTCCCAAAATTAAGATCCTGTCCACTTCAAAACACAACAGTAAACGAGGAGGAACAAACACTTCTAGACTTTTGCTGCTTTGCGGGCAGGATTCAATTATCTACTGGCAAATTCAGGTCTGACAATTAAAGTAGATTTGGCACTCATGTGCAACCAACCTGCTGGTGGTAGAGTGGGGCAGGACCAGTCTTTTCGTAGTAAGGAAAGTATCCAGAAAAAGCACTAGAAACTGTGGGACAGTAACACAACGTTACATAACCTCCTTGCAAACAAATAATAATGCATGATCAATTTCACAAACTTTGTGAAATCATGATGAATGCCCAATAGAGAGATCTGGAAGAGCCCACAGATAATCCCAAAGCTCACCTAAGAAATTTTTGAGTGTCCAGGTCTCAAAGCAATTTAGAAGACGTCTAAAGACTTTTAGGCTCTTCTTATATCCCAGCATTCTAACTTTCTCTTCCCATGAGGATTTGCGATTTACTAAGCTACTTTGATTAATAAAATTATCCAGGTCCATTTTGTTGCTCCCCATTGTATCATTCACACTACTACATAGATACCGCTTCCTGGGTGTTTCTGGGCACCTTAAGTATTAGGTATTGTTCTTTAAAATGTTGTTTTTTAAAAAAAAAAGTCAGTGAACTGCCCACAGGACTTGGGTGAGGGGAAGAATAGAAATGTCATAAATAAAATAGCTGTGCTGGTTTCCTTAAAAACCAACAAAAAACCCCAACAAAACGCTGAAGCTCTATTTTCTTGAGAAACACAGCTAAATAACTTTATTGAAATAATACAACAAAATCACAGAACCATTGGCTTCTCCCTGCCCCCCAACCACAACCACCCACCCACCCAATTTTCAGACTCTGATTAATTCAGAGACTCATTTCATTTCAATTATCATCCTTTCCCTTTGGTGCAGGAAGGCTTTTCTTTCCTGCTACGCCTTTTGTTTCCTGTTACGCTACGGTGCACCTGCACTCAAAATGCTATGAAAAGTTTGAGCCACCTTGCCGCAAAAAGGATACTGAAGAGATGAAGAACCATCAGAAAAGTAGAACTCTCTTTACACAACACTTGGGGCTTTTTGGTTTAGAAATAAACAAGAGAGGAGAAAATATATATATAAAAATAAAATAAATGCAAGGGGTGAAGAAAGTCAACAACAACAACAACAACAACAACAACAACAACAATAATAATAATAATAATTTATTTATATCCCGCCCTCCCCAGCCGAAGCGGGGCTCAGAACGGCTAACAACAGTAAAATGATAAAACATTCTAAAATCAGAGAAGGAAGCTATATCTAATGAAGGTGAATGTTCAAGACAGACAAAAAGGATGTCCTCTTTCACAAAATGCAGAATTAAACTATAGAATTTGTTTCCACAGGGCGTAGTGAGGCTCACCAGTTTGGATGGCTTAAGAATGGGATTTTTAAGGAGGAGAAGGCTGCCAATAACTATTATCCATGATGGCGATTTTATATGGTTTCAGAGGTAGTATCCTTCTGAACACCAGTTACTGGGGAATCACAAATAAGGAGAAACCTGTTACACTCAGGTTCCACTTACATGCTTTCCAGAGGCATCTGGTCAGCCATGGGAAGAACAGGATGATATTGTTATGTCCTCTAGCTGCCTCGTTTTAATACACCTCACCTGAAAAGTCTCCAGCTGCTCAGTCAGCTTGTGAACAAAGAAAGTCATCTATTTATTGAATTTCTATACCGCCCTATACTCGCAGGTCTCAGTTCAGAGAGATTTTTATAGCACAGTGGTACCTCAGGTTAAGAACTTAATTCATTCTGGAGGTCCGTTCTTAACCTGAAAGTGTTCTTAATCTGAGGTACCACTTTAGCTAATGGGGCCTCCCGCTGCCGCCACGCGATTTCTGTTCTCCTCCTGAGGTAAAGTTCTTAACCCGAGGTACTATTTCTGGGTTAGCAGAGTCTGTAAGCTGAAGCGGCTGTAACCTAAAGTGTCTTCCACCTGAGGTACCACTGCACAAGATGACAACGCTGAGCTGTTGAGATGTTCAACTCTGAGCAACGTTACTTAGAACAAACCTGGCTGTACTACCAAAGCAGTGGAGAACCATGGCACCTCAAATTTCAAGTAGCGCCCTGTGTTGGTGTATTGCCAACATAAACTTGGAACAAGTCTTGAAGCACATCCTTGAGGCACGCCTAAAACATCTGCTTAGCAACGAGAATTTTCCCCAGCGACAGGTGTCTTTTTCAGGGCATGGCTGGAGAGATGCAACTTCTTCAGGTCGGCTGATCAGCCTTTTCAAAAAAAGAGCAATGTGTCATTCTAAGGTTGGAGCTGGTTTATTTAGTGCCGCATTGAATTGCTTTTCGGGCAGAACAGAAGAAGATTCACGAAACAGAGACTGAAATCCGGGTACCTTGTTGTCAGAGCTCTGTTGGGATTGCACCAGCACAAGTACACAAATAGAAAGTTGTTCTCATGGACGTATTTCAGGAATATTTGGGCTGCTTGGCTTTGAGTTGCGCATGTCATTATTATTTTCGCATTGTATATATTAATTAAGATTTCATGAATTAGAAATTGTTGAAATGTCATACATTACTGCTAATGATTTTTTGGTAAACTACAGAGTTGTTAAGTTAGTGAAATTAGACAGCATTAACCGTGGCTGGAAGGCTTGTTTCAGTCAGTCATAATGAGGCATAATGCAAAACTGCAGTTAGCAAAAGCTCCCAATCTCCTCCTCACTGCTGTACTGCACGAGGAGAAGAAAGTGTGCAAGCCTTAGGGTTAGGCAGGCCCATTCATGTAATGCAGCTAAGTCATAATTTAGTGTTACATCCAAATAAGATAACTGACTACTGAGATGTCCTCACCTTGCATGCTGAATGAACTGAATCGCCTTCTCTGTGTATTTGGCAGCCAGGCTGGTTAGGTCCACGGGCTGTTGGACAATTGTGAGGTTTTCAAAAAGAGGTAGTGCTATTTCAGGATAACAGTCTTTCTGATGTTTCCTGGGTGGGGAAAGATGATGATGATGATGATGATTATTATTATTATTATTATTGGAAAGGTGTGGTTAAGCAATGATAGGGTACAAGAGAATCTATTTTTAAAATCTAGTTAGTTTTTCTTTCATTGATATCTATTATAAAACAGAGGTTTATAAAATTATGAACAGAGGGGGAAGAGTAAATAAAGAGAATTCTCTCTCTCACCCACCCACCCACCCACAGATACTACTAGAACTCAGGGTCATTCAACAAAGCTTAATGGCAGAAAATTCAGGGCAGGAAAAAGGAAGTACTTGTTCACTCAGCAAATAATTAATATATGAAAATCACTGTCACATGATGTGGTGAAGGTTGCTGCCTTAGATGGTGCTCTGCAAACCTCGTAGGACTACAACTCCCATCAGCCCCACCCATCATGGCCAATGGTCAGGGATGATGGGAGTTGTAGACTATCAAAACATGTGGCGGTCACCAGCTTGGGGAAAGCTGCTTACATATCCAACAGCAAACTCATTCTTCCAGTGTGGGTTCTTACATGTCAGTTTGCATTTCTTAGTTCTTAGATCTGATGTGTAGAGCTATTTCCTATTCTAATTACTTCAAGAAGGTTCTGCAAGCTTCTCTGTTTGAAAGAAACAAGCAGAAGGTTCCTGATGCTTGGGTTATTCCTTCAGAGAAGCTGAGTACAGCTGGTTTTAAACTGGTTCTGTTACCTCTTTCTGACAAGGTTATGCTGTCTATAGTAATAGTTACAACATGACATTCCGGGGACCTTTCCTTAATCATTCAAGGACTGTATAACACAAGAATGTATTAAGAAGGAAGAAATATATCTGCGTTGGATTTAATTAAATAGGTTATATACCTTAAGGATTGTATATGGTCTACATCCTAGACTTGATTCACATGTTAGGATGTAACCAGTAAAGAAATTTGTTTCAAACATTATCATTCAGCCTGTTGTGCTCTATATGTTGCAACTATTGCATCTGCGTAACAAGGTATTGTATTTGTTTTGAGTCTATAATAATAGTCCAGAAGAAGCCTGGTTTTCACTTTCTTTTTCTACCTCTTTGTTCTGGTGCAGTGTTCTGTGTGCTTAGTGTTAAAGTTTAGTATTATAAGTTATTGTACGTTTAAGTTAAGTCTGCTGCAACTGGATTTCTTATGGACAGGGCCAATCCTGAATGCATTGGATTTGAGACCATTATGCTCATTTGCCTTCAGCAGCAGTAAAGCTCTGCTGGATGAAATACAATTGCCTCTGAGAATCCTGCAACGTGTATAAGTTTTTACTCTGCTAACTATACGTTGGAGTTCTGCTCCAGATCAATACTGAGTAGAATTTCATGACATGATTTGGCCAAAATGACCCTGTCCATACACAAAAGGCAGATTTACAAGAGCCTTTGGCAGGCATCTCTGATTACCTAACATGGGGGACAAACAAGAGGGGATGTCTCTCTCTGTCATGCCTCAGTTGTGAATTTCCCAGCAGAATCTGGCTCCTACTGAGTTCCGGAAGCCTGTCTGCAAGGACACCAGGAATCATACCTCATTGCTGCAGTGTGCCCGGGGCAAGCTGGGCAAAGAGGGAGGTTATAGCCCGGTGTGTCAGTGCAGCCCATATCATGGCTATAGGGTATCCCCAGGTAGTAATCAAAACCTGGAATTAAAGCCACAGTATTAGAATATGCAAGGCCACTTGTTGTGACCAGAAAACAATTTTGGGTTGTTTCTAAGGAAACAGGTTTATACTGTTGGTTGTATAAAGTCCATCTGCAACCACTGCAGTCACAAGAAGTGTTGCGACCAGGCAAAACAGCTGTCCCAAGTTCCACTGCTGACAATTCAACCCATGCAGGCAAATATCTGAACTTCCCCCGCAAAAATCCGCTCTTTAAAGCTGAATCGGAACAAACATCAATTCGTGTTTTCCGTGGATTGGCGTTCGCTCCGAATGAGCTTTAAAGAGCAGGTTTTCACAGGGAAAGCTCTGGAGCGAAAAGAAAAAGGAATTTAAAAAGAAGGAAGGGGCCTATTAAGCCTTAACTGCAGATAGCATCAGTACAGAGAAGGGAGTTTGCTCCAGGAAGGGCTCATGCAATCTAGTCTTGATGTCTTCACTGTAATTGGGAGATTAGACTCCAAGGGTTTGTTCTTACTGAGGCAGTAAATCTGAGTAATGATTTAAGGGCAGGGGCTGACCTAATCAAATGCTTCTCTATACAAAACCTCGCCCTAGCCATAGAAAACTAGCATTTCAAGAAGAGAGTTTTCATCTTGACACGTTATATAATAATACTTTATTATTTATACCCCGCCCGTCTGGCTGGGTTTCCCCAGCCACTCTGGGCGGCTTCCAACCAAATATTAAAAACAATACAGCGTCAGACATTAAAAACTTCCCTAAACAGGGCCGCCTTCAGTTGTCTTTAAAAAGTAAAATAGTTGTTTATTGCCTTGACATCTGCTGGGAGGGCATTCCACAGGGCGGGCGCCACTACCGAGAAGGCCCTCTGCCTAGTTCCCTGTAACCTCACTTCTCGCAGCGAGGGAACCGCCAGAAGGCCCTCAGCAAGGGACCTCAGTGTCCGGGCTGGATGAAATTTAATAATAATTTAGGAGGGCTTGACACTGAGGGCATGCACTGGTACAAAGAAACACCCAAGCACGTGAGCTCACATCTAAAGTTTCAAGTCTTGAGCAAGAACCAGGCCTAAATCTGCAGTGGACGTTCGGATTTCAAGATGGGGTAGGGGGGAACACTTACCACGAAAGTTGGGATGATAAGGGCCGTTGTGTCCCAAGTGCCATTTCCCTGAAAGGAAGCAATTGCCAGAAGAACAATATTAGCAACTCATATGTACCAGTGACTGGAGAGAGTACTTAATGCCTTTTATCTGAGATGTGGTAAACAGGGCTGTGCAAAGAGGTGACCAGTGGGATTAGGCCATCAAACTCGAGGAGCCTTCAGGTAGCCCCTTCTATGAACACCAAGATGCAGACATAGCGAGCTCTTAAAAGTTATTTCTTTCTGGCCAATTAATAGCATCCCTCAAGGGAGAGGACACAAGGACCTAGTCAGGAAATTCCCAGCCATCATTCTTGAAGTAGAGGAGAATTTCCTGCACATTCAGTTGCCAGTGTATGACCCAGATCTGTGATTATTATGCCTCCCTTTCACGGCAGAATGGAAAGCAAAATGTATCTTTCTCTTCCACCAGTGATGCAGCATCCCAGATGCTCCCCCATAGTCTCACGCAAGGGGTGCCTGAAATTCACATGCCATTATTTGTTCGTGGATTTGTTCGTGCAAAGGGCCTCACTGCAGATTACCATAATCATCAAAACAAATGCAACGTAAAAGAAGTAAAAAAAAAACCCTCAAACCAGCAATAAAACACAAAGATTAAAAGCAGAAAAAAACAGCATTGTGTGGTATTCAACTAAATAAATGTGTGAGCCAAATGTCTTGCACATGGGCAACAGGACTTTCCCATGTTTTTCCCCCCATGTGTGCTGACCTCCAAAATCTGCTCTGAAGGATTGGGGGGGGACCCAGATTCAGGGCGTGGGGAGTCCCATTGTGCAAGTTGAAGTTGACAATAAACTACTTTGCGCTACTTTAAATAAAGCCCATTATGTGGCTTTTAAAATACCCATTAAAATAGAGAACAGATGGGGTTTGGCTGACACGCTCAAAAGGCAATAGAGATTTACCAGGCAAACATTTTTAACAAGCAAACGTTTTTAGATAGTTCCATAGGTTGGGTGTCCCCGCAGAAAAGGCCCTCTTTCTGGCAAAAGGTGGGGGAACCCAAAGAACAGCCTCTGAAGATCACAATTTCGCCCATGGTGAACCCTAACAATGTAACCAGAAATGCTGCTTTTATTGACAATGCAAGATACTACGCCAATGGTGTTTAGTATCAGCCTAATGTGGAATTGATGTGGCCAACAGACTGTGAGCAAGGAAATCCCTGGTTCACATCTCACCGCTGCCATGAACTTCAGAGGTAGCTTTGGACAACTCTATCTCTCTCTCTCTCTCTGCCTGAGTCTCACATCTGCATTATGGATGTACTTCTGCTAATCTCTTTACAGGATTTTTGTACAGAGATGATTTGTGGGAAGGACTTTGAACACTCAAAAAGCATGGGGAAATATGCAGAGTTGTGCTATTTATAATATAATTTAGCAGAAATATAGGTATAGATACACAGATATGTAGATACGTATAAAAACAAGAACCCTTTATACAAAACCAGGTTAATTTTCTATTGGAGGTCAGTTAAATTACCTATCGCAGCAGTGAGGTAGCCAGCTTCCTTCAGAACATCTCCCAAGGTTGTCTCGTTCAACGGGAGGCCGGCCACCGAGGTGACAGCAAAATTGTGGGTCACTCCATTGCGAAGGCCAAGGCGGCCTGTAAGCAGAGAAGCTCGTGATGGGGAACAGGTGGATGCCGCTGAATGGAAATCAATAAATCTAGAGGAGGCAAAAAAAGAAGAGAGGTTCCAACTATTATTTACCATTTATTGTGCTTCCTTTTTCTTGAAAGAATTCACTCTGATCGAGTCAAGTTTAATGCAGGTTTTCTTAATGGTGGCCTCAACGACACTCTAATCCTAATCTCTGTGCGACCCCCACCCCCTTCTTGGTCCGCTTTCCTCTTTATAAAACACTTTGAACTCTCAGATCCATTTGTGACACAGCAAATGGTGACACAGCAAATTCTAGTAAAAGTGTTCTTTCTGGTGGAAGGCAATGCCTCTCTCCCTTGCTACTCTGGTTAGAGGTTCAGGTCTCTGCGCCTCCAAGTCCATTGCTAAGAAGTCTGGTCTTTATCCCCACATCCTTTGCCATGGTTACATTGTGGGGGAAATAAAGCCATTTCTGACTGCCTAGAAGCAACAAGCTCAGCTCCCAACCCCATCTTGGGTGTCCTCTATAGGTGGGTAAGGAAAAGGTCCAGCAGTTGTTACACACGCATGAAAGTATTTGTGCCCACAGAATTAGCAAAACTACTAACCTGGCAGGGAGGACACTAGAGAGCAAACAGAACTCGTTGATGATACGAATGCTGATGCTATCACAAAAGGAGAGATCTATAAAACTGTCCCAACGCTCTGACATCTCCAGCCAGGCTGGAGTTATCTAACCTCTCCCAGGAACATCATTCCCTAAGTAGGCTGGATCAAAATGTAGTTGCTTTTCTTTCGGAGCATCATGCTCTTAACTATGGACTGAGATGTGCACTGTCCAAAAACCAGCATACATGTCATGGGGGTTTAGGATTGGAGATGTGGCATTTAATCCAGCTAAGGCAGGGGTCAGCAACCTTTTTCAGCCGTGGGCCGGTCCACCGTCCCTCAGACCATGTGGGGGGCAAAATGAACGAATTCCTAAGCCCCACAAATAACCCAGAGATGCATTTTAAATAAAAGGACACATTCTACTTATGTAAAAACACGCTGATTCCTGGACTGTCCGCGGGCCAGATTGAGAAGGCAATTGGGCCGCATCCGGCTCACAGGCCTTAGGTTGCCTACCCCTGAGCTAAGGGGTAATTGACACCAGCTTTTGAAGAATTTGAGAGTGTTAGAGGCCTGAGGAGTCTAAAAGGATCAAAACATAGGCCTGGTGTTCCTGGAGGCTAGAATCAACTCATGGGCAGGCAAGTCTTTGGCAACACCTGAAGATTTTGTGTTGTGTTCACGTTCAGCTCTGAGGCAAGAATTTATCAGCTGGTGTGGCGTTTTAAAAACCCAAACAGAACAAGAGTGGTATGAATCAATCACCTCCAAGATGGACGGCGTGGTATGAAAACGGAACAGCAAACAGAAGTTCTAATCACTTTTGTTATCTTAGCTCCCTGGACTGACAATTTGCCTGGGCAGGTTTTATAAGTCAGTGCTGACGTCTGTTGAGGAAGTTTTTATGAACTTTGCCCATCCCGAAGAAGACGCAACCTTTCATTATCAGGGAGAATCTTTGAACTAATCTTTGTTTTACAGGCCCTGAGGTTACAGAGGCACATTTTGAAAATGTGACAGGGAAAGGTAGAAATGAAAAGTGGGTTCTCTGGGTTTTGGAAAGCTTTCTGTGATTAGCGTTTATATCACAAGGACATTCCTCCAAGGAGCTCAAGGTGGTATACATGGTTCTTCCCCCTTGTCATTTCATCCCCACAACCACCCTGTGAGGTCGGTTAGGCTGAGAGGCAGTGACTGGGCCCAAGGTCTCTCGCTGAGCTTCGTGGCTGAGTGGGGATTTGAACTCTGGTCTCCCAAATCCTAGTCTGACACTCAAACCACGATGCCATATAGACTGCGAGTTTACACAGACAACAGCGTTGATAACGGAGGGTTCTGGGTGGCTGGGGAAGCTAATACAATGTTGAAAGTCATCCACCGTACAGATGGACTGGAAAATGATCGTGATTATGCTGGCTGGCCCCACGGACATAAACAGAAATGTTAATAGTGAATAGCACAGCCTGTCCCACCAAAACTGATTGCTCCGTTCTACTTTATGTACCGTATATTTCCACGATGTTTTTTTGCAAAAAAAAAGGGTCAAAAATTGGGGGTTGTCTTATACACAGATGGTGAATGGACAGGGGTTGGGGCTCTGGTGTGGGCGGCGCGGGCTTGGGTTCTGGTGTGAGTAGCCTGGGCTTGGGTTCAAGCTCTGGCATGGGCAGCCCAGGCTCGGGTTTGGGTTCTGGCAGGATTTCTTAATTTTGGGTTAAAAAAATTGGGGTTGTCTTATACATGGTGGCATCTTATACACGAAAAATATGGCAATTTGATTGTGTTGATATCTGAATTGGCTTGTTGTCCTCTTCCCTCACCATCCCTTTTCCATCACATTTTTAAAAGTGCAGGTCTGAGGACAGGGTCTGCATGACTTTTTAATATTTGTGCAGTGCCTAGGGTAGCTTCCACCCTTTTTACAAACAGCAACAATAGTGGACGCTAAGCGTTGGTTTGAACCTTACCGCATGCCTTCCGTTGCTATCTTATCCAAGTGAGGCGTGTCTTTTCTCAGGTTCCAGTTGGCCCCAAGATCTCCCCATCCAATATCATCTGCTAAAATTATTATGAAATTGGGTTTTTTGTAGCCTGATCTTTCCCCACTCACAGAGACAAGTGGGTGTTGATAGTAGAAGAGCCCCAGGAAGCAGCTGGCCAGCACCAAGAATAGTCCCTTCAGAAGCAAAATCTCCATTGTATCAGAAATGTTCCACTAGGAAATGTCTCATGGATGCTAGCAAGTTAGCTAAAAGTGTGCTCTTATAACTCCGTTCGTGCTTTCTTCACAGGCGATGTAAGAATTTCACATCATCAGAAACATATGCACCATCTGCAAAAAAAGAGAGAAAATTATAAATAAAGATGAGAGGGAGGAAAACCCAGAGGCAATAGCAGCACACATAATATTTATATGGAGTAGGCCTTGGCCTATACCAAGCCTCTAGGTGATGGCCTGACTTGATGACGGTGGAAAACTCTGACAACATGGAGGGGAAGTTGCTGGAACCCACCAGAATTTTGCTAAAGATTCCAGGAAAATCCAGCCCCACATCTATGGGAAGCAGAATCCCAAATTCATTAACAGACTCCAGTTTTCAGACAATTCTACAGCAAGCCTGCTTCAACCGTCTTTGCAAGGTAGAGATAAGTATGAGGACTCTTTGGACACTGAAGTCCAACGCCAGGAAAAAATTAGAACATGCTATATTTTTCCGAGTATAAGACTATACTTTCCCCCAAGGGGAAAAGTATAAGGGGGTCGTCTTATACACGGAATGTTTAAAATATTTATTTCTTAATTTTGGGCTCAAAAATAGGGGTTGTCTTATATATGGAGGCATCTTATACACAGAAAAATACAGTACTTAAGCCATATTGAAATCAACGGGTAGGTTGGTCACACAACTAACAAGTTCGCTCCTTCTATGAATGCTTCCTTGAAGAAAACTCTCTGTGTTCAAGGGGCATGTTCAGAAGCAAAGTGTTCAGGATAGCACTCTGGAGGTCCCTAGATTCCACACAACTGAAGTACAACTGTCTCTAGAGCAGACCCAGCTGCCAAAACATTATTCACCTACTTATTTCCCCAATAGTCTCAGTAGATGAGGGTTCAGGTTTGGGTGAGGCGAGGGGCATCATTGGCACTCTTGACAGCTCCATGCAGAGCAGAGTTCAGGCCTCCACCACAAGAGCAGATCTCAAATTTTGCTTCAGGCATAATCATCCTCACACTGAGCCTTAACCAGAAGTTGCACCTCCATCTGAGTAGCTAGCTCGGCTTTCCTTGAGCTAAGCCTCCTTGTTTAAAAGGAGCCCAGCTTGCTATATCAGTCACCAATTCTGAAGGAGGTGGTGGGGAGACGCTGGCACGATGGGGTCCTTCAGCCCAGGTACTTCTGGTTTAGTATAAATACCCTGATAGTTATTCTTTCTGTCACTCCAAACCTCCAGTGATATCCCTTTAAATCAGGCATAGGCAAACTCGGCCCTCCAGATGTTTTGAGACTACAATTCCCATCATCCCTGACCACTGGTCCTTTTAGCTAGGGATCATGGGAGTTGCAGGCCAAAAACTGGAGGGCCGAGTTTGCCTATGCCTGCTTTAAATCCACAAAACTCTCACCTTGGCATCTTAAATTGATGTCTGTTTTTCTTCTTCTGTGTATCTCAGCCCGCATTAGATGACTTCTGAATTTGATCTGGAGAAGGGAGAACTTCTGACATACCTAGTTTGCCTGTACCAGAAGACAAAATTAAATAAAAACAAATTTTCCATTGGAGCGGGGGTGGGGGGGGTGGAAGACACATTTTTGCTTTGGCAGAAATCGGAATTGTCATTTTCAAATGCACAGCTGAGTTAATTTTATGAGTGTTTTCACACATATGTAAGGCAAGGTTAAAAGAAGACAACAGTATGCTTGCACACAGAAACAAAATCACAAGAGCAGCAGCATCTGTTCTTCCTAACCACCACCATGCATAGATCTTTTTAAAATAAAAATATAGTTTTATTAATTTCCAATATACAGACACCCCCCATTTATGCATTCAGTATGTACGCAACTGTGTATATATGCATTGTGCCGAACCTGGAAGTGAATTAAGAATCGCTAAAACAGCCCAGAAGAGGCGTAAAGCTGTCAGAAAACGCGCAAAAACAGAACTTTGCAATCCCACAGGCCTTCACAATTGCAATCCCAAGAGGCCTTGCACCAACCGTTGAGACCTGTGGAGAGTTGGAATTTGAAAGAGGAGGTTGAGAGAGAGGAATTGTGCTGGAGTTTGGAGGTTTTGGAGGTGTTTTCTGAGTCGTTCTTTGAGATGGTACCTAAATGCACAGCCTCTTTAACTTCCTCAGGTGATGACAAACCCAAGAGGCAGCGAGTGGTACCCACGCTGGAGGAGGAATTGGAAGTGCTAGACTGCTGACAGTGTGGCTTGAGCATGTGTGCTGTGGCACACGTTTGGTAGGAATTGTTAGTACAGTGGTATCTCGGGTTAAGTACTTAATTCATTCTGGAGGTCCGTTCTTAACTTGAAACTGTTCTTAACCTGAAGCACCACTTTAGCTAATGGGCCCTCCTTATGCCGCTGCCGTGTGATTTCTGTTCTCATCCTGAAGCAAAGTTCTTAACCTGAGGTACTATTTCTGGATTAGCGGAGTCTGTAACCTGAAGCGTATGTAACCTGAAGCGTATGTAACCTGAGGTACCACTGTATATCAGTCCTCCATTGCTGGGTGTGTGATGGTTACATCACACGTCCATATTTACTTTCTAGGTTTGGAAAAGCCTGAGAATGGAAGGTAGCCTTATCACTTCCGCTCTGTTGTGTTTTTGTACTTTTTACTTTCTATTCTCTCTCGGAGTTGAAGGGAGAGGACGCCATGATCGTTTGTCCTGTAAATATTGCTGAATAAAAGCTTAGAATGAGCACACAATTCTCCAATTCGTTTCTGCTGATCTCTGCTGAGTGTGTGTGCGCACAGGCATCTGCTATGTGAAGCTGCAGCGTCCCGGGACTGTTGATTTATGGACGTCCCGGAGCTGTGCAACACCAGGAAGACGCCCAGAGAGGTTTCGTCTCATCTTGGGGGCTGCAAGACCCCCCCCCTCCCAGCGTATCCTGACAGGAATGAGTCCAGCATATGTGCCGTTAAAGTACAAGAGAAGAAAATCCGGGCATCGGAGGCAGCGAGTGCCTGTACACCCACAACTGCCAAGGTCCCCAGGCACGTGCAGGATGAGGCCCTGTTGAAGGCATGTGAGGCACTGAACCAATGGCTAGAAGACATGAACCGCCAGCATATCCCCATTGATGGCAACACCTTGCGCAAGAAGAATCTCATGCTGTATGTGCACTTCAGGCAGCCTGATAAGGAGTTCTGAGCTAGTTCTGGCTTGCTGACCCACTTCAAACAATGCTTCGATTTGAAGAACATTGGCACCTGTGTTGAAACTGCATCCATGGACCATGAGGCTGCCCAAAAATGCCTTGACCAACTGAAGAGGCAGAAGCGCCAGCTGCCCATCATCATGTTCCTCCGCAAGACACCATCAGCTCCACCAAGGGAGTCTCACCCACAGCCAAGCACTTTGGGGGTACCGGTCCGCCCTGCTTGTCATTGTTTGCAAATTGTGCTTCAGCAATGAGGAAGACTGAGTGCCTCCATTGCCACCATTCCTACCCGTCCGGTAGGGCTGCTGGTTTGTAAAAGGGTCTTTTTTTTCTGGGGTTCCCAGAGGTTTTAGTCTGCAGGGTTTTTCAACGGGTGCTTCAATTAAACACAATTTCACCTATGCGCACAGTGCCTCAGAAGGCAACCCCCACCTATATATGGGTGGGTGATGCTGTAGAAGAGAAAAAGATACAAAAACAAAATCCTAATTTGCCACCCACACATAGAAATCCTTACTGTAAAAACACATTCATGCCTGAACTCTCAATTATACTTACTAGGTTTTGAAGGTTACCAGAATAGCAATTTTGTCTAGATCTGCCATATGATCAAGATAGGACATGCAAAGGACAGGTCATAAAGGAGTCAGGGTTCTCTGTGCAGACAAGCGCAGAAGGCAGGCAAGCGCAAGGATTTAAGAGGATTAAATGTACAAGGACATATTAAGGGGTCTTTGCTGCAAATAGTAGCTTGCTCCTGCTTGCTTGTGGGATCCCAACTTAACCATTGCTCGATTTGGGCAGGCTCTGAAGTGAGCTGCAATATATTACTGGTGCCATAAGGTATGGCAGCTGGCCTTTGCAGAGAAGGTCAACTACAAAATGAAAGGCACACAAGCGCATTCGAAAAAGATTACTTTATCGGGGAGCATTATGATTTTACTATCTGTGTTAATAAATAAAAACCTGACCTATCCTCTCCTTCCCACCATGTAAGACTTTGTAACATGATAATTCTATGCTGGTGTGCATTGTTCGGGCTACTTTCTTCTAATTTTGCTAACTTGAACAAAAATTATGAATGACCTGAAAGGAAATTTTTTTTGGTCATGATCTTTTCTCTTGTCCTGTCATAGCTCAGCAAATGATGTTCAGCTTTCGTTTGTCACATAAATGTATTGTGAAACTCGGGGAATATTGTTTGGATATGGACAGTCTTTCTTTTTCTCCTCTGTGCCTTTTTTGTTGTAATGTCTGTTTCACATGTATATGTATATGTGTTTGTGTGTGTGCACTGCAGTGAAAAAAAGAGTGTTAGAAATTGGGACAGAAGCGCTTGGATTGTAACCTGCAAAACTCGTTCAATAAACCAAGCATCTGAATGCAGCTTCTGTGCAGTATGAGCTGAAAAAGAACTTGCAGATTGTTTTAAGAATTTTAAGGTCTCAAGTGTAGAATAAATATTCATAAATGCAAATATCTAAATATATGAACCATGCGTCTGAAATAGTATGTGAGAGCAATCCTGAAGCCATTTTGACTCTCCCAATGAACTCAAATATTCCTCTGCAGTAAGGGAGGCAAACAGGGAAAGCCTTCCCATTGTCTTTTTGCTTGAAAATCCTGTCTTAAGGGCATATTTGTATATGAATAGGGTGGGCCTGTGACCTGGATTCAGGAACTAAAGTATTAACCATCACAAAAGAATGGCCAGACTGCCCAGGTAATGCAATCAGTGACCATTGCAATCAGTGACCAGGCAGGATTTCTGCTGTAGACTGCCTTCTTTTGTGATGTATGTATGTATGTTTTGAGATGGTGGTCTTGGGCTACAGGGTGGGCAATTTCAAAAGTCTATAAAAGGGCTTGCACACCATCGTTTAGGGTTCTCCCTCCTGAGTGTGGTGAGTGGGGACCATGTTGCAACAGTTCCTTTAATAAAGATCAGGCTTACTAGCCGTTTTGCTTCTCAATATTCAGTCATACCTCGGGTTAAACGCGCTTCAGGTTGAGTGTTTTCAGATTACGCTCTGTGGTGACCTGGAAGTAATGAAGCGTGTTACTTCCGGGTTTCGCCGCTCGCACAGATGCTCAAAATGACGTCACACACATGTGCGGAAGCGGCAAATTGCGAGCCACGCAGACGCGGGTTGTGTTTGCTTCAGGATGTGAACAGGGGTCCGGAACGGATCCCGTTCGCATCCAGAGGTCCCACTGTACTCTGGTTGGCCTCTGTTATTTTCTCCTACTGCTAGGACTCTATACGGGCTCTGGAATACCCCATAAGGGAAAGGGAGCAGTTTCTCTTATAACACAGATCAAAAACAGTACCCACAGTTAGAACTGCCAAGAAGTATAAACAAAACAAAATAAAAATTCATTCCAGTAGCACCTTAGAGACCAACTAAGTTTGTTATTGGTATGAGTTTTTGTGTACATGAAGTGTGCATGCACACAAAAGCTCATACCAATAACAAACTTAGTTGGTCTCTAAGGTGCTACTGGAAGGAATTTTTTTTGTTTGTTTGTTTCAACTATGGCAGACCAACACAGCTACCTACCTGCGCCAAGAAGTATGCTACTTGTACCCCTGGCCATTTTGGCTTTTGTCACAAAGGGCTCTGCCATCCTATCAAAACCATGGAACAGTAAATTGTATCCCCGGGATGCAATCATAGAATCAAAGAATCATAGAATTGTAGAGCTGGAAGGGTCCCCCAAAGGTCATCCAGCCCAATCCCCTGCATTGTGGGAAATTATATTGGGACCAGCAGATCAGCCAGTTTTATAACTAAATGAGCATACACAGGGCATGAAAAAGCTGACAACTACAAAGTCAGAGCTGAAATTTTACAAGATGCCAACCTTCTGATCTTCTGAGAAACTGGACAAAACTGACTCAGTTTCCAGGTCTGAAAGCTAGTTGTTCGCAGTCATCAGCACCAGCCTAATCTGAAATGGCAGAATGAATGTTATCAGGGGAGGGCACTTGAAAAGTAGAAAGAACCAGCTTGAATAGCAAGGAGTACGAGACATTGTCAGTATAAGCAGTCACTAGAGGTGGGTGGAATGGGCTGGTTGAGTCCTGCTAAGACCAGTATTATGACAGATGTTTCCAGTTGTGTATCAATGACCTTGGGGAAAGAATGTGCAGCTGAAGATACAAAATTGGTAGGTCATTCCATGCGACCAAGGGGTGGGGGGGGCAGAAAAAGAGTGACCTAGTTAAATGAGGGGCATGAGTAAATACTTGAATAAACAAAACAAAACAAAGCCCTGTGATAGCAAGAGGGGGAAAGGAAGAAAAGCCAAGAAGCACCCGCTGCAAGCCAAGAATTCAGAGGCGGACTGTTCTCAAACCTCCCAGACTCAAGTTCACTGTCAAAGGCCAAACTTAATGAATGAATGTGTGTGTGTAACGATTGGAGATAACAACTGTGGTTAAATAAAAGACAGAAAGGGCATCTGTACATGAGATTCCCCCTGTCATTCAATATTTTAGTAAAACGCAATAACTGGTTATTCAATTTGATAATGGTTAATATATTAAACATATCTCCAAGCAGTGTCCGGAAAACTGAAGCAACAATAGACAAACAAAATATTACAAAAATACACAGGTTGCATATAAAAACGTTACATTAATACCAAGTTACACGTGTGCGTGTGCGCTCCCTCTCTCTCTCTCTCTCACACACACACATATATAAAGTAATATTGGTTCATTTTCCTTCTGACACATCCTCAGCGTTATCAAAAGGCCCCCAAAAAAGATTGCTTGGCAGGCTCTCCTCTCTTTGATGAGCCTAAGTCAGTCTGAACTTCTGGCAAAGGGCCCTGTTTACTCTTAGAAAGCAAGCATTTCTCATGTGGCTTGCAAAACAGCAAACACTTCTCTCTCTTTTTGAAGGGGACACTGTGCTCTACCTATTTTAAAGGGCAAGAGAGACGCATGGCCTGAACTTCTGGTTTAATGTTTGAGAAAGCTAAAACAAAGGTTGTGACGTCTTTGGAAGTACCTTGGAACAGGTAGCCTCAGAGCCCTATCTGCATCAGAAATGATTACTGTAAAGCAGGGATCGGCAAACTTTTTCAGCAGGGGGCCGGACCACTGTCCCTCAGACCTTGTGGGGGGCTGGACTATATTTTGAAAAAAAGAAGAATGAATTCCTAGGCCCCACAAATAACCCAGAGATGCATTTTAAATAAAAGGACACATTCTACTCATGTAAAAGCACCAGGCAGGTCCCACAAATAACCCAGAGATGCATTTTAAATAAAAGGATACATTCTACACATGTAAAAACACGCTGATTCCCGGACCAGATTTAGAAGGCGATTGGGCCGGATCCGGCCCCTGGGCCTTAGTTTGCCTACCCATGCTTTAAAAGTCTTCCTCTCCTCCCATCCTGTCCAGGAATCATTGAATTGTAGAGTTGGAAGGGACCAATCTAGTCCAACTCTCTGCAATGTAGGAATCTCAGCTAAAGCATCCATGACAGATGGCCACCCAACCTTTGCTTAAAAACTTCCAGTGAAGGAGAGACCACGACCTTCCAAGGGAGTACATTCTGCTGTCAAATGAACAGCTTGACCCCCTTTTCACCAATCCTTTCTCTTCTTCTATTTTCCTTCATGTCTTTGGCTTAAAAAACAAAACAAAACCACGCTGCGTCTTACCAATTTACAAATTCTAGTTGGAAAAAAATCCAGTGTCCAGTCTACAATTGTATCCCAATCATTGCTGCCCTAGACAGGATCTTAAAAAGAAGCAGAGACATCACCTTGCCAACAAAAGTCCGTATAGTTAAAGCTATGGTGTTCCCAAGTAGTGATGTATGGAAGTGAGAGCGGGACCATCAAGAAGGCTGATCACCGAAGAATTGATGTTTTTGAATTATGCTGCTGGAGGAGACTCTTGAGAGTCCCATGGACTGCAAGAAGATCAAACCTATCCATTCTTCAGGAAAGCAGCCCTGAGTGCTCACTGGAAGGACAGATCCTGAAGCTGAGGCGCCAATACTTTGGCCACCTCATGAGAAAAGACCCTGATGTTGGGAAAGATGGAGGGCACAAGGAGAAGGGGACGACAGAGGACGAGATGGTTGGACAGTGTTCTCGAAGCTACCAGCATGAGTTTGACCAAACTGCAGGAGGCAGTGGAAGACAGGAGTGCCTGGCGTGCTCTGGTCCATGGGGTCACGAAGAGTCAGACACGACTAAACAACATTGCTGCCCCTAGTGGGCTATAAGGTAAAGGTACCCCTGCCCGTACGGGCCAGTCTTGACAGACTCTAGGGTTGTGCGCCCATCTCACTTAAGAGGCCGAGGGCTAGCGCTGTCGGGAGACACTTCCGGGTCCTGTGGCCAGCGTTGACAAAGCTGCATCTGGCGAGCCAGTGCAGCACACGGAAATGCCGTTTACCTTCCCGCCAGTAAGCGGTCCCTATTTATCTACTTGCACCTGGGGGTGCTTTCGAACTGCTAGGTTGGCAGGCGCTGGGACCGAGCAACGGGAGCGCACCCCGCCGCGGGGATTCGAACCGCCGACCTTTCGAACGGCAAGCCCTAGGCGCTGAGGCTTTTACCCACAGCGCCACCCACGTCCCCTAGCGCATAAAAGGTAAAGGTAAAGGTACCCCTGCCCGAACGGGCCAGTCTTGACAGACTCTGGGGTTTGTGCGCCCATCTCACTCAAGAGGCCGGGGGCCAGCGCTGTCCGGAGACACTTCCGGGTCACGTGGCCAGCGTGACAAAGCTGCATCTGGTGAGCCAGCGCAGCACACGGAAATGCCGTTTACCTTCCCGCCAGTAAGCGGTCCCTATTTATCTACTTGCACCCGGGGGTGCTTTCGAACTGCTAGGTTGGCAGGCGCTGGGACCGAGCAGCGGGAGCGCACCCCGCCGCGGGGATTCGAACTGCCGACCTTTCGATCGGCAAGCCCTAGGCGCTGAGGCTTTAACCCACAATCAACCTCTTCAATACCGACAGCAATACCTAGTTATAACCAGGATTAGACTTGGTATACTTATTTGTACAACATTACTCTTGTTTATAAAACCCAATAAAAAAAATTAAAAAAAATAACCAGGCTTAGAATACTGCTGTGTTAAGAGAAGTATGCTTACGGCATTACCTTCAAAGGAAGACTGGCTGATGGAAATCATGGAAGACGCAGAGATGGCAAAACTGGCGGCACTGATAAGAGACACAAGTTTAGAATCTTTCAAGGAGGACTGGGAAACTCTTCTGGTAACTTTCCATAGGCTAAGTTCACAGCAGGGCTTGAAGTCTAAGAAGAAAAATAGCAGAACATAGTAAGAAATCTGTTAAAAAGAATGAAACCGGATAGGATGGAATTCTTAAAATATAATTGCGATTATAAACACTGGGTGTGAGTGAGTCATTAATATTGTAGAATAGGATTATAACCGCTGAGTGGCATGGTATAACTTTGAATATTGAAATAAAATAAAGTAATAAAAGGGAAAGAAAGGCAGCGAAGACTTAAAGAGTATGTGGGAAATGCTTGGTAAAATATCAAATGCTCAGTTGTTGGGGGAAAATAAGGAGCATGAGCAGTTTCCTGTAATCAGGGAAAGGGCTTCAGCGGAAGCAGAGAACAGTAGCAGAGTGTTTACAGATCACAGAATTCCACTATTCAGGGCAATTTGTGTTTCTTTTGTGTAGGAGTTTGCTTTCCAGCCTTGACGCAGTATATATGGTCCTGTCCGCAGCACTGGCAAGTGTCTCTCTTAAGACTGTATGAATGGATGGGTTGATTCATTAGGAAGTTGTGAATCAGTTTTCCCAGGAAAAGAAATATTTTAAAAGTAAAGAATGGAAATTAGCTCAGCACTGTAGAAATAAGGTGGTGATAAGTTTATCATCTTCTCTTCCATGAGCTTCCGTGGGTGAAAGCTACTTTCATGACTCATGAAGGGGGCAGATACTGTACTCTCTTTTCCAAACTAGTTCCCTGGCATGGATGCAAACCTTAACTTGCCGAGTAAGCGCTGAGTCATCATGTAATCCAATTTGCTTGGTATAGCTACGTGTATGAGTCACCGACCAGCCAAAACTGGGATTTCTTGGAATCGCAACACTAAAACAAACATGTAACACTGCTACGTTACCTTCTGATACACTTGATTTGTGCCTCTTACAGAAACACACACCCTCCCTCTGAAGGGCTTAGGAACAATGTGCCTCAGGTCATCTTTGGAGGAGGGTCTAGAGACAGACCTGCCAACTGCCAGACTTGTTCTCTGCAATTCACGGAGAACTCACGAGGACTTGCACATAAACTTTAACTCCTAGCCAACTGTATCAATGGCCAGTGTTACACGGTGCCACTTCTTAGGAAATTCTACCACAGCAGACTGGAAATGTCTACTGTAAATCAACTACATACAGTCATACCTCGGGTTACAGACACTTCAGGTTATGTTTTATCGGGTTATAGACCCGCCGAAACCCAGAAGTACTGGAACGGGTTACTTCTGGGTTTCGGGGGTCGCACATGCGCAGAAGTGCTAAATTGGGCTTTGTGCATGCGTAGAAGCACCAAATTGCAACCCGCGCGTGCGCAGACGCACCGTTGCAGGTTGCAAATGTGCATCCCGCACGGATCACGTTCGCAACCCTAGCATCCACTGTAGTTAAGAACTTAATTCGTTCCAGGTTAAGAACTTAATTCGTTCTGGAGGTCTGTTCTTAACCTGAAACTGTTCTTAACCTGAGACACCACTTTAGCTAATGGGGCCTCCCGCTGCTGCCAGGGCGCTATTTCTGTTCTCATCATGAGGTAGAGTTCTTAATCTGAGGTACTATTTCTGGGTTAGCAGAGTCTGTAATCTGAAGCGTCTGTAACCCGAGGTACCACTGTATTGGAAATGTTGCAACATCACTCACGCTGTCGCTTTCTGCAGAACTGAACTGCAAGGAGATAAAGTTGGAACTGCCCTGTTGTCTGGAAGAAAGTGGTGATATATGGACTTGCTGAACATTAACCAGCAGGGAACAGCTTTAGTTAAACAAAACAAAAGCATAAAATTCAATTTCCTAACCTTTAATCCATTACAAGGGCAAACTGAACACTAGAAAACAGACACAAAGGGTAATAAAATGGCTTTTTATAGATCTGTGCTTTTTTTAACATTATTATTTATAGGGGAGGATAACAGCCTTGAAAGCCAGCTGCAGAGATACCACATTTCTCTGTGTATAACACGACCCCATGTATAAGATGACCCCTACTTTTGGGAGCCCAAAATTTAGAAATCGTTATTGTTGTTGAGCTTTTTGGGGGCGATCCCCTGCTCAATCCCCCATGTCTCAGCACAGCCTTGCCTCACCAGCCATCTCCCGGACCTGCGTGCCTTGCCAACTCACCCAATACTTACCATATAAATCTGTGTATAAGACGACCTCCAATCTTTGACTAAAAAATTGGGAGGAATTCATTGTCTTGTACACGGAAAGAATACGGTATTTAAAATCTTTGACGCTCTTGTAAATATCCAAGACAGCACTAGAACAGACCTCAGTTGAATATAAAATTGGGAGAAGTCTGGATTAGAGTGACTTGGTTGAGGACTTGACTTCCAAGAAGGAAGTTCATTTCATTGAATAGGATGGACTCTTGCCTATACTGTTATTTATCAGTAAACTGTCACCAATTTACCATACGTCATACATTTTGCTTTTTAAGGAGAGTTTCTTCTTTTCTGTTTCTGTTTACATAAGAGCATCACATATGAAGACAATGCCTTTCCCCCCTTCTGCTATGATCTGTATTCATGTATTTACAGTGTGGTGTTGATAACGTGTATTAAGTAATATTCTTCGCTCCAGTTGTAACAAACATTGACCGCAATGACGCATTTATTCACACATTCATTGCAGCTTTATGTACAGAATTAAGTGAAAAAGTGAAATTGTATGTGCTTCCATACATTTAAGGGGCCCCAAATGACTCTTTTGCCCAAGAGCCCCCAAACCCAACCCCCCCCAAAAAAATCCCTCTGCCTGGGCTATAAGGCAGGTCTATGTCTGCATCCTCCTTTTCCGGAAGTGGATATAAAGATAAAAGCCAAGAGAAAATTTATCATTATATGGATGCCCTGCTAAGACTACATTTTTTTAAAAAAACAACAACTTTCAAATGTAATAATAATAATAATAATAATAATAATAATAATAATAATAATAAAAAATTTACACCCTGCCCTTCCCGGTTCAGAAAACCGGGCTCAGGGCGGCTAACAACAATTTTAAAACACTTAACTGATGCAACAAAAACAGCATAAAATACAGTATAAAACGTGAATAACAATAAATTCAGAATTCCAAAATCAATTTAGGAGGAAAATCCATCCAATAAACATTAGATGATCACCAGAGCTAGTTAAATAGTTAAAATAAATAGTTAAAGGCCTGATTACAAGAACAGCAATAGAAATGTGCCTGTTTCTAAAATCCTAACAGCTTCTCTTTGTTTTACAATTACTTCCTAATTATTTGCCCCCTGTGTATCATCAGAAAGAAGGCATGCTATGCTTAAGCACTACTTTTCATCCTGTACAATTATTGTATTTTACACTACATTTTTATTCCATGGGATCAAGGTTGAGAAAGATTTGCCGCCCAAGGAAAACCGAAATTTTCTGCTGCACTCCGCCCCCAGTTTCTCACCCTGCCCTGAACTATACAACAAATGCACATTAAACCTTCACAATTGCCTGGAATACTTCCTTCCGCCTGTTGGTTCTGATATTATTTTCATCCTGCACTTTGCAACTGTGCCTATGCCCTGGGTGGGCAGCCAATGGGAGACCAAGGGCCCCACATTATATCCCCAGGAATGCAAGGGGTCTCACCCAATGAACCGCCAAGCTGCTTCTGGGCTTTCCCTCGAAGAATTTGGGCAACAACTGTTTCACAAAGACATTTTTGCATAGCTTGAAGGAAGCAGCCCGGATCTTTTTGGAAACCAGAGCGTTTCCCTACTTAGCCTCAATGGCCGGTGAAATCTAAGGTTATATACTGCAGCTTGGTAAAGTTAGTTATTAGCTTATGCTGGAAAAATATAAGACAGCACCTTAGCGGGGGGGATGAGCAACTTCTCCAAAGTTATTCCTCTGGGGGAGGAGTTTAAGCCCTTATAAACATCCAAGCTTATTTGCTTAAAAAGAGTTGGGTATAGAGGCATCTTCCTTGTTCTCCCCTCATCACCCTCCTTGAAACTGTGGAGCCGAAGAGCCATCCACTCTCATTGTCTTTGTAGAGGCATTTAGCTGGTCCTCCAGCCCTGAGGACAGCGGTTTCTACAACACTGGCAACAGGGTAAGTCTACTCTCATTTTGCTTTTCATTTTAAAGCCAAGGGAGAAATCTGGTTTGTACAGAGTATTTCAAGGAGGACGTGTCTCCCAGAGTGAAGCTCTGCATGATGCTCCTTGGATTCTGGTCGGATCTGTTTTAAAACAAGAGACCTAAGAAACTCAGCTTCCATTAGAAGAACAACAGCAGGTACCTATCTGTGCACAGATAAATATATATGGAGATAAGGTGGCAATTTTAGGATTCGTATCTACAAAAGGGAGTTATAGAACTGGGAGAATTCAACTGCTGTTCCAGTTCCTCTTTGGGGACATTTCAGCGGCAAACAATGCACTTTTGGTCTCGCCAGAGTGGTGCATGCTCTAGTTATCTCCCACTTGGATTACTGCAATGCGCTATACTTGGGCCTATCTTTGAAGGTGACTCAGAAACAACAACTAATCCAGAATGCGGCAGCTAGATTGGTGACTGGGAGCGGCCTCCAAGACCACATAACACCAGTCCTAAAGCATCTTCACTGGTTCCCAGTACGTTTCCAAGCACATTTCAAAGTGTTGGTGTTGACCTTTAAAGGCCTCAAGATATGGTTCAACTTCAACTCTGACCGCTGGCCATGTTGGCTGGGGGCTGATGGGAGTTGGGATTGTGATAACGTTTGGTGGGTCAAGATTCTGAGATAACTGAGCAAGTAAGAGAGGTATGGCTGCGTTCTACCTCCCCGCTCCTCTCTCCACTTTGGTGCTGGGAACCCCTGTGAGCAGCTGGATCAAATAACAGAACTTAGCCGAGTTGGAAGGGATTGAGGACTGAGGAACACTCCAAGCTCCCTACACCAGCCTTCCTGTTGAGAGTTGAAATAAGTAGTGAAGTGCTATCCTTCCCAACAGACTGCTGTGCCAATATTTGAGAGGTAGAGGCTAAAGACAAATGAAGTAAGACCAAAATACAGCTTCAAAATGAACCAGGAAGTCTCACCTACATTGCTACGAGAAGGGATTACTTGGGCCATTTTGGGGTACTCCCTGATGCCCATGTAACTCTTAGAGTTCTCTATAGCTGGGGTGGGGAACCTCAGACCCTTGGGTCAGGCTACCAACCAAAGTCAAATGGAGTTTCTTGCAAGGTGAAATTAGTAGTAGGCTTATCTCATGTCCTGTGAAATCATAATTCCTACACCTCAGTAGGGCTTCAGGGACAGATCTTAAAGTACAGACAGATTAGCAAGGATGCAGGCAGTTCTTCAAGTCACATAGCAGAATCATAGACTAGTAGAGTTAGAAGAGACCAAGAGGATCATCTAGTCCACAGTATTGTTTGTGTGATATTTGCACAATTTATTCTGCTCTTAGCAAACTTGGTGAGAGTAAATTTTCTGGGCTGCAGAAGTTTCCTCGACAAAGGCATCCTTACAAAAAAAAAAATTAAAAGTTCTCCCTTGATTAAGCAAAGCAAAAATTTGCTTTGCAATGTGTTTGATCAGCATGGCAGCGTGTCAAGTTTCTACCAAGTTTCCACCAATAGGGTTTAATTTTACCATTCAAGGATGAATGAAGTTATTATCCCTTACTACAGGCGGGCACAAAGTCAAGAGTTCAAATACAAAAAAGCAGCAATGATATGTTCACGCATATGAGCATGTACATTTGCGTGTGTTTGTGAAAGGTGAGAGCAGAAACTGGTAAAATAAAAACAAGCCTGACCAGAGCTTGCTCTTCAAGCAGCCCAGCTGCACATGCTTCAGAGAAGGACGTTAAGAAATTCAGTGAACGCAGGAACAAAAAAACATATACAGCGTCATCCTTTTTGTTTGAAATGTAAATAACTTATCAGGCCAAAAGGTGTTCTCTTCCAGAGGCTGAATAAACATCAGAAACCAGCCTTTGAATTTTTTTTATTTTTTTTATGTAGCCCTGAGGAAATGAAATCAATTTTCTGTACAGCCAGAGTCTCCATTGTGACAGGTCATAGCCTTTCAAAAGCTGGCATCTTGCAGACGCAGATTAGAATCATAGAATCATAGAGTTGGAAGAGACCACAAGGGCCATCGAGTCCAACCCCCTGCCAAGCAGGAAACACCATCAGAGCACTCCTGACATATGGTTGTCAAGCCTCTGCTTAAAGACCTCCAAAGTAGGAGACTCCACCACACTCCTTGGCAGCAAATTCCACTGTCGAACAGCTCTTACTGTCAGGAAGTTCTTCCTAATGTTTAGGTGGAATCTTATTTCTTGTAGTTTGGATCCATTGCTCCGTGTCCGCTTCTCTGGAGCAGCAGAAAACAACCTTTCTCCCTCCTCTATATGACATCCTTTTATATATTTGAACATGGCTATCATATCACCCCTTAACCTCCTCTTCTCCAGGCTAAACATGCCCAGCTCCCTTAGCCGTTCCTCATAAGGCATCGTTTCCAGGCCTTTGACCATTTTGGTTGCCCTCCTCTGGACACGTTCCAGTCTGTCAGTGTAACGTGTCCAGATTACTCACAACACTATTTCTCAGTGAGGCTGCAGGCAAGGTAGGAAAGCACCAATATCAGCATCTCTTAGGAGCCAGGTCAAAACATTTTGCCCCCACTAGGATTTTTAATTAGGAGTGCAATTTAACTGATTAATTGTGCACTAGTGGGACTTGTGTTGGCTCCCGCTAGTGCAACAATTGAGTTGACTCAAGGTCTAAGTTTATCGTCTTCAGAGGTCCCTTCTCTATATTGTCCTGTACATCTGAGTAGTAGACAGGCAAGCAGTGACCAAACAAAGCCTTTTTAGTAATTGTGGCACACCCACTAAAAACAACAACAAAAAACACCTCCCACACCCATGGAGGCTTGCCTGAAGCCAAGTTTGTGGGCGTTTTATAACTTTTAATCACTTTGTTTTTATGGTAACTGCTGCTGCCCTGCTGTGTTTTAACTGTATATTATACTGATAGTTTTATTCTTTTAGCATATTTATAAGCAACTCTGGAAGGGCAATGCCTATTTATTGTTAAGTTTGTTTTGTTTTGGTATTGGTAAGGTTTTCAGCTGTGCGAGAACAGAGAATAGATATTCTGGCTGACCACCTTGCTTTTTTAAGCTAAGGATGGTCCAAAATGGTTATTAGTTCCTTTCAATTACTTAATAGTTAAAAGGCATTTGTAACAATTGGAAATACAATTTTAACACTGAAAACAAGCTAATCCTCCAGAGCTGCGACCCCCTACTCACATCCTATTGCAAGCCCACTGAGTTACTCCAGTCTGTGGAAATATAACTGCAGCCTTATGTTTTGCTACAGCAGGAATTGCAATGAAAATACTGGTTTGCTGTTTAACATCCCAATAGGTACAGTGTAACTATTGATTTCAATGGAATATTTCACAGACCTTTAGCCTTGTGTGTTTCACTGCAAGTAAGCCCCTTTGATATAAGAAGGATTTGCTTCCAAAGGCCCCTTGAACAAACATATCAGAGCTCATTTCATAGAACTATGCTACCTTTGTTTTTTAATGTGCAGCTAACAGAACGTCATTATGAATATTGCTTTGTTTTCTGCATGGGATTTTACATACTGGTGTAAAAAAAAAATAAGTATAAACCAAATTATGGGGGGTGGGGTGGGGGAAAAACCTTAACAAAAATCACTCCAGCAATCACCTTTTTAAAATCCACTGAAAAAATGTCACTTTTTAAAAATAGAGCTGAGATCTATGGGCCATTGAAAAAAACCACACTAATCATTTGAATGTTTCTTGCTCTAAAGAAACACCTGAAATTATTTTAAACAAAGGCAGATTTACCTGCACACTGCTTTTTAAAAAGGGGCTAGTTTTCAACTGGATTTAACATAACGCTAAAGAAAAGTTAACCCTCTCCTGCTGCAGTTCCTACATCCATTACAAAAATAAGAAAAATCAATACTGTGATTAATCTGGGCCATTAGTCTAGTTTTGACTTACATCTTAACCCTTTCCACAGTAAAGACAAGTAAGTTAGGAGCTGGTATTAGGAATTTAACTTCATTTTTAAAAAAAAAACCACAAAAACCTCACAGGGGTCATTCATGAGCAGAGATGGCAAATATTTCTGAAAATCCTGCTAAAGCTTTATTTGTTCCAAAGCCATAAAAGAAAACGAATTAAAAACAAAACAAAAACATTCCTACATTCAAAAGACTTTGCTGGCAGAACCGAAGGTTCAAAGTGAAGACTGCAAAACTGCTGACTCCAAGGGGGTAGGCGCACACACGCACTGCCAGGAAGGATGCCCCCCGGCATTGCACAGAGCGCTTTGCAAAGCACCGCCAGCCAGCCCAACTGAGTCACCAGCATTCCCCAATGCAACAAGGAGAGCTCAGCTTCCGGGAGATTACGAGTCTCTAGTGTGTGCACACACAGCAACAGCCAGACACACACCCAAACTGGCAGAAACCTGTTCTGCCCGGATCGGCTCGAGCAGCAGCAGCTGCAGCGGCACGAGCTCGAACCTGGGAAAGTGGAACGCGCTCGCGCCGCCGCCGCCAAGCAGGGCGCCCGCGCTCGTGCCCGACAGAGCGCCGCCGGGCAATGCAGCCGGTAGGAGGCGCTCGCCGGGTCCCGCGCGTAATACAATTGTCATTGATGGGGGCAGATTTTTTTAAAAAAACAAAAAATTGCTGGGAGAAAGGGGGGCGCGCGCACACACAAAAAGTTCATTATGCACTACATAAATCCTGTAGCCCCTTAGGGTAGTAATCTAGCAACTGGTTTCCTTTGAAGCCCCACCCCAAGGAAGCTGTGGGTTTGTCATTTCTTTATACTGTACAGGACTTGCTCGGCACTGGAGTCGGAAACGTCTTGCGGAGCTGCAAGAAAGCCCATTATGAAATTCTCCCCATAGATTTGAAACTGCGGGGGATCAGAACTGCGTTTTGTTGTCACTTAAGCAGCGAGCGACTCCGCATTAATTCCTTAGGGAAGCACTCACGTCGGGGCTCCGGCACGGGCAGCATCCGTCGAGGATGCTTGGCGGATCTAACTCTCATCCAGGGCTTGCTCTCAATAGGGAAGCATAGGGATGAAGATTAAGCCCATCCTTGCTCTCCCTAGTGCCAATAAGGAGCGCACGGAGCGGCTCCCAAGTCCCGACCCTCCAGATACAAGATGTACACGCGCGCGCACATTCTTAGGGAAATGCAGAACACGCGGTGGGGGGGGGGGAGAGAGAGAGCAAGAAATCCGTGCAGATAACTGGGAAGAAGACGATTCCAGGCGGCTTGCAGCGAGAAGAAAGCTGCTCGCCTTGCGTGCCTGCGGCGCAGTTCACCTTAAGGGACCTTACGGCGCAGACTTGGCCAACCGGGCGCGCTCCTCTTGGCTGAAGGAGTGGCTCTCCTTCCTGCCTTAAGCACACCGATCCCTGCAGTACTCGAACTGGACACCTCACTCCAGAGACCCAACAGCAGTGGCGTAGCGTGGGGGGTGCAGGGGGGGCCGGCCGCACCGGGCGCAACATCTGGGGGTTAGGATTAGGGGGCGCAAATCCACGGGTTAGGGGGCGCAAATTACTTGCCTTGCCCCGGGTGCTGACAACCCACGCTACGCCACTGCCCAACAGGGCGAAGTTAGGGAGCGGAATCCCCCCCTAAAAAAGGCTCCAATAAGGGAGGACGTTAACAGGCAAGCATCCATTCGCAAAGGGGGCGAATGAGGAGGCGGCACATGATGGAAGTCCATTCCCCAGAGGGTGGCAGGGATGCCGAGTCTCACGAACTTCGAGAAAGGACATAAAGGGGGCTCTAGTGAGGGACTCTGGCTAGGAGAGCTCTCCAGCCCTTGCCCCCAACCTTCTCCAGGGTACTCGGCTGAAGAGGCGGCCGACTATCATGGGGGGAAGAGGGAATAGAGGCAGCGGCATTGCCTCGTGGAGAGGGGCTACTTGGACGAGGAGCCTCAAACGCCCGCGGCGCAAATTAAAAATAAGACTATTCCGCCGGGTCTGAGGGAAAGCGGACGTGGCAGAGGCCCGCGCGCTATCTGAAGCCCCCTTGCCGCCGCCCGGCGCGCGCCCCTGCCTCTGCGCCGCCCCGCCTTCCCCTCGGAGCACGCGGGAGAAGCAGCCCGCCCCTCCTCCGCTGCAATTGCAAAGCCGGGCCCGGCGCGCACATGGCGCTGCTGAGCTGTTGCTGCCGCGCGCGCCGGGTCCGCCGGCGGAGACCGGCTCGAGCCGGTATAAAAAGCTTAAGCTCGAGCACAGCGGCAGCACTGCCGCAGTTGCGAGAGGGACCGGGCGGAGGAGAGTCAGGTGGGGGGTGCGAAGAGGGAGCCCGCCTGGCTAGCTGGCAGGCAGGCAGGCAGGCGAGGAGCGGCGCCCCACAGGGACCCCCCCTTCTCGAAAAGCTAGGCGCTGACGGTGCACCCCGCTGGGCATGGGGCAGCCTTGGCACCGGCGGAGAGAGCCTTGCGTCGGGTAACGGGGGCTGGGGGAGCAGCGACCTGCTCCTCTCTTCCCCGCCGAAGCGAAGAGGGTCTTGTCTGAGGCACAGGCTCCACCCTCTCCAAAAGGGGTCTCGAAACTGAGGCGTGTTCCCAGGCCACCTCAGCATGCTACTGACCGGGTCATAGGCCAAAGCTGCACTTCTCTGCAGCTCGGGGAGGAATCTTTTTTTTTTCCTTCCTCCGTTTCCTCTGCCCAAGTTGCAGCTGCAGCATCTACCGACTCGGTAAGTGGCTTTTCTTCTGGACACTGAAGTTTGGTTGTCTTGCTGCTGTAGCTATTTTTTAAAAAAACGTTATTTGCTGCCACATACGCTTTTTTTATTGGGGGGGGGGAACTATGTGGCCCATTCTGAAGGAGCCGGCTAAATTATGATGTGCAAAGTGATGCAGACATATGGAGGGCTTAGCCTTCCTGCATCACAAGGAAAGTAGATGGGCTCTTTTCTCATCCATATCCCTTTAGGTTGGAGGGGGCTGGGGTTTTTTCCTCCCTTCAGAAGAAAGCATTTCCCCCTCTCCCAGAGGAACCTCTTTGCACACAATAGTATGGTCTCTTGTCATTGGCCACCCCTCTTTAAGGAAACTTAGCTTGGGGTCGTTTATGCAATGCTATAGACCTGGACATCTCTGCATTCCAACAAGGTATCAAGGCGCTTTAAACCGGATTAAGGATAACCGCATGGCGCAACGTGGGCGCCAAAAGTGTCTCCCTCGCTTCTCTCTCTGCAAATTCTGCAGGCATCATCCTATCCTGATTCAGCCTGGCATGCTGCTTAAGTTCTGTTACCCAGGCTGTAGTCGGGTCTTTGCTTGAGCAGCAGCAGGAGGCTGGAATGCCCTCAATGGGACTCACAGCATGGTACTCATCAGAAGCGGATCAAACTGGTATCTAAGCGTGTCCTGCACAGCAGAGATGAGAGAGTGTATTTTCTCAAAAACAGACCTGCCTTGCAGATGCACCGGAGTGTATTGCCTTTAACTTCTGTATAGCCAAGCACGTTACACAGTCACAGCGAAAATGCAGTCCATGAATGTATTTTTCCTTCTGCCCCCACAGGATGAAAAATTCATCTGCAAGTCAGTATTTCAGAGGATTTGTTGCAATGCTAACATGACTTGATATGGTTTATCAGACTGATATTTTTAGCCAGTTTGCATCAAGACTGCAATTTGAAAAGAGTTCTTGCTCTTATTTTACACAGACTGGTTGAAAAAATAGGCTTCAGATTCCTTCAAGCACGAGATCATTGGGGCATAGACTGTCCTGTCCTGTGATTTCATAAGCACCTGTGCACTGCAGGCACTACTAGAGATAGCAACTGCTGTTCCTAGCTAGTTAATTCTTTGCAGATTACTAAGCATTCTATACCTTTATTGGCTTGCATCTAATGATGTACTACAGGGTGGCATTGAAATATATTTAGATTTGATGAATGGATAAAAGATAATCTTCCTTTAATTTGGTTCTTGCAAACTCAAGTTCAAAAACTGCCTCCAATCTACAGCCCAGTTATAGTCTCCAGGTGAAAGAAGTACAATGTCAGTGGGATTCATTTAAAGGCTAATATTATTCATTCTTAAGTTACTAGAAAATAACCTTTCAGATAGTTGCTGACCATGTTTTAATGCATTTAAAATTCTCTCCATAAGCAATTCTGAAAATAACCTACTAGATATTTCAGTACTACCATTAAAAGAATCAACAGAGCCCAATCCTAGGCAAATGAAGGTATGTCTAACTAAACCCACTGAAGATACTCTCAATGGTTTAGACACACCGTACTCTGCATACATTACAATTAGACGAACTAGAAGATAAAATATATATTATATATAAACAATTACATATTATATACAGTTAAACTTGAAACAGTTATAATTGTGTAGCAGAACTTGCCACACAATGGGAGCATTTGGATATTGTTTTCAGAACTCATGTACAGACTTTTCTAAGTAATTAAAATGAGTAAAACTGATAAGAACAAAAATGCTAGCTGTTGAGGTGAGGCAAGATGAAGGTTTGCTGAAGGACATCTTCCACCCTCCTCCCCAATATTTCATAACACAAACCAGTCCTTGCCTCTAGGAAACTACAGCTTAAGGACATTCAGAGGAAAGGTAAATTACTGAAGAATCCCAAATCAGTGAATCAGCCCCCCCCCCTCAATTATGACTACCTGGTCAGATGCAGAAAGTTAATTGTAGGGTTGTTTGTTCTATGGCGAGTGTCTCTGCAGAGCATTCTGAAAATATATTTACTACCCTGAAAACAAATTTGGTTGCATTATATCCTGGGAGCAAGATGATCACAAAACTGGCCCAGAATCACCCACTGAGCTTCATGACTGAGTGGGGATTTGAAAACTGATCTCCCAGGTCCTAGTCGGACGTTCTAACCACTATAGCACACTGGCTTTACTTCTGCTATGGGGCAGCTATATAAATTAAGAAGGTAAATAAATATGGGGGAAAGCAAAGTGCTACTTAAGATTCTTCTCTTAACTGCTTTGAGATTATTTCTTTAAAATATAAAGTCATATAGAAATGAAATTATTAATAATAAAGAACCCCATTGGAGGAAAATGGCGCCTATTCTGTTGTGGCGACCGCAACCTAGGTTTAAGGTGCCCTTTGGAGATTTACTCATATATCTGAGTTTCTAACATGAACGAAGGAGATTTGCCAAGTGTGTCTGAATTCCCTAGTTTGTGGATGCATGTGATGCAGAATAGTGGCATAGTTATTTTTGTTTTTTAAAAAATAGTTACCTCAAAAGTTTTAGCAATATGTAGAAAACCTAGATGGCAATGAGGAAGTCCCTAGCTGGATCCAAATAAACCTGAGTTATATAAAGCAGCAGCACAAGAAACAAGTTGGCTTGATTTTGTTGTCTTGGAGTCAACACCAAGCAGCTCAATGTAGGTCCTTTATCAACATCATCCAGAAACCTTAGCATGTGCAACTGCTGACTAGAATCATAGATAGGTTTGGGCTGCGACAGAACTCAAGTCTGGAAGGAAGGATGGAATGCAGAGTCCCTTCTAGGGGTTGCCATCTGTCTGCTTATGCAATGCAAAGCTGCAAGTTTGGGAGAACCCTTTCACAGCATTTGTGAAATTTCACAGGGCCTTTGGGTCTGTCATGGGTTTTTCACTAAATTACCTCCTTTCCACTATATTTAAGTCAGATGACGGCTTCTTAATTGCTTGTTCTTAAATGGAACCAGCTGGTCCTTACGATGAAACATATTTTTCTGATTCCTGATTCAACTAGTTCGATCTTATCCTAAAAGGGAAATGTTTCCATTAGGATACGGTCCCAAAGCAGCAGAAAATCTCTGTGTGATGGAAAAGACAAGTTACCTTTTGTAACAAGGTCTGTGATCCCAAGCATGCTTAGGAGGAAGTAAGCCCCACTGAACTGAGTAAGCCTACTTCCAAGCAGACATAGGAGATGTTCTTAGAAAATGTGCTGATCTCGCTTTGTTTCTGTCTCTCCCTGTCATTCCAGGTTAAAAATGACTGTCAAAGCAACAAGAATGTCATGCCTTGCTCCCAATGTTTATACTAAAGTGCCTGATGGAGGGTGGGGCTGGATTGTGGCTTTTGCTTTCTTCTTTGTGGAAGCCCTGACATACGGCATTATCAAGTCTTTCGGAGTCTTCTTTATAGACCTAATGGAAAGTTTTGATGAAAGCAACAGCAGGATATCATGGATTATCTCAATATGCGTTTTTGTACTAACATTTACAGGTGAGCATGCAGCACATCTTGTGTTTAAACTGAGAGCCTGGTCCCTATGCAAAGAGAAGCATGCCTACCTATTATTTCATAGAAGCACAGAATTGTAGAGCTAGAAGGGACCCTGAGGGTCATCTAGTCCAACCCCCTGCAATGCAGACGAATCTTTCACCCAACCTGGGGCTCACAACCCTGAGATTAAGAATCTCATGCTCTACTGACTGAGCTATCCCTTTTCACACTGTAGAAGTCTGGGCTCTTAGGGTCGTGTGGTTGTACGGCTGTAATTTTGCACATATATCGCAGACCTACATAAGCACCAATAAACTGTATGTATGGTATCCACGCACTATGTTAATTGTTGGCAAACACTGACAAGCAAAATGCACACAGAGGTTCACTGGACACCCTGTTTACATACACAGACTGAGAGTACTTTTAAAAGCCTCCGTTTCTCAGACTCCCCTCATTTATAGGGCTGGCTTAACAACTAGAGCTCATGCATAAGAACACAATTTTGCTTAAGTTTCAAGGTCAGTTGCGACACTTCCAAGGATTTAGAAGTGCTTCTGTAAGAGCAGAAAAGGAAAGAAATGTTAAAGAGAGTGAAGGGGCCAAGAGGGCAAGATAATCAGGGAGAAGATGTAGAAAGTAGTGTTAAGAGTTGGGCACAATATACTTTTGCTCCACCTCCACCATTGTAATGCATGGAGAGTTAAAGCGAAGGACAAAGCTGGTTTCAGTGAGGCTAGAATAGAGGAATCTCCTCCCAGCAGACACTGCTCCTTAGTGTTTATCCCAAGAAGGCAACTCAATCAAACCAGTTCTTTGGTTAGGGGAAGATAAGTCTGAAAAAAGGGACCAGAACAATGAAGGCTTGTTTCTGACATTAACAGTTGTTTTTTCGAGTTAATTAAATCACATTAGTTAACCTTCTGGGAAACAGTCTCCCTTCAATTTATGTGTGCTAGCATCTGCTCTGTATGGTAGTTTAATTCAAGTTTACTGACAGAAGGCAAATTTCACTTGAGCCCTTGTCTACTGGTCCTCTGGAAAAGCAAAGAAAAGCAAATATGGAACTGAAACTGAATCACTGGAACATTGACCTACATGGTCAGCTATTTCATACTTAATACAAAGGTCTGCCGGGGGGGGGGGGGGTTAATTGGGGCTCTGCCAACCTGGAATTTGCCTAAAACTAAAGCACTTTTTTTTTTTACAAAGGAAATAGCAGCTAGGCCCTTTGTTTTTAAATTAACACCAACCCATGGTTTATGCAAGAGAAATACTACAGTGCCACTTGTAATACAATAAAAAGCCAGCAAAGCTTATTATTGCATATGATGAGAGTCGCTATTGTAATTTGAAAGAGGTACATGTTGGAAAAAAATTGTTTCCCTCTTTTGCAGCTCCTCTTTCTACAGTACTGACTAATCGTTTTGGTCATCGCCTGGTGGTGGTGATTGGAGGTTTACTGATCAGTACTGGGATGGTCACAGGCTCCTTTGCACGCACAGTTGTCGAAATGTACATCTCCATTGGCATAGTCTCAGGTAAGTTAACATGGTCCATCGTCTAGTGAAATTGCCAGTTATCTCTCCCCCCCCCCCAAGATAAATGTTTTATATTCAGGGCTGGAAGTCCTCCAGGTTCATAATGGCCAAGAAATCTTGCAAAAACCACCTCCTAATACTAATTCTTGGTGGGTGTTGGGTTCGTGGAGTTATTGGGCTTTATGGAAACTTCCCTGGGTTGTTATTAACAGTATCATAGATGGGTAGAACTAAACAGATAACCTCACTCAGAAGCCTGGTATGATGCATTCAAATAGCTTGAAAAATTACGCTTGCTGTTAATAAGAAATGGCCAACTTTGCAAATATTTAGCAAGCAACACCACTAATTGTGGGTGGTATGTCTAGAGCAGGGGTTTGGCAAGGTTTACCTCGCCTGGGCCAGTTCACTCCAGCGGAAATACCTCCATGGGCCAGATCGTGTGTGCGCAGATGCGATTTCCGGGGTCTGCGTCTGCGCAGACGCAATTTTTGGTGTCTGCACATTCACAGACATGATTTCTGGTGCTGTGGAAGCAAGTCCCTGCACGGTTTAGCACAGCGCAGGGACTCGCTGACCAGGCAGCTTGGCTCAGGGTGGCTCGTGGGCCGGTTAAACAACCCCTGTGGGCTGCTTGTGGCCCATAGGCCTTAGGTTGCTGACCCCTGGTCTAGAGTGAGTGGTTTTAAAAAACCACACACTAAAGAAATGGTTTCATCCAATGTCTGCAATTCCACTATTGTCATGCACTAATAGCATTTGTTTGGCTTTTATTTATAGGCTTAGGATACTGCCTTGCTTTTCTGCCTACAGTCACCATTCTGTCACAGTACTTTGACAAGAAGCGTTCGTTAGTCACAGCGGTAGCTTCCACAGGAGAATGTTTTGCTGTCTTCTCTTTTGCACCAGGTACTGAAACACCCTTCTGAGATTTTCCCATGATCACAATGTTAACTTGAATCTTAAATACATGTTAAAACAGCTCAGTTGGCTTAATGGTGTGACCTTACTCCCACCAAATGTTTGATTAAGGGCCATCTAATCCAGGGAGAGGAAATTGGACACCTTCAGCTAGTTCCAGCACACAAATTCTGAGCTGGTTTTGGAGGCTCCCCAAAGTTCAGATTATAATGGTTCAGTGGGTCATTTTGCTCCTTGCCAGGAATCCAGAGAACTCTTATCTGAAGCCAAAATGCCTCCTGCAGTTAGTCTCAGAATATCAAGTCACCAAAGCACAGATCATTAATATCCTTGTACCTCCATTAAAGAACTGTTACATCTTTGGGAGGAAATCGGTCAAGAGAAGATATATGTCAGGCCTTCAGAATGCATGGTCCTTTGCTAGAGACAAATCATCTTTCCACTCTTATGTGGACTCCCAGGAACAGTCAGTTGGAAAGTCACAGGTGTGGAGGTGCAAAAATACATTGTTGGGAACAGAGAATGGGGGATAAATATAACCACAGCACCTTTGTATCTTGAAAGCATGTAGAATAGAAAATGCAAAGTTCCCATCTTTGTAATTATGTTCTATCCTGCTGGTTGTTAGATTTGAATTCAGACTATTCCCGCCCCCCATCACTGGCAAACCTACGCCCCCATTCTCAGCCTAGCGCTATTTTTACAAACTTTAAAGGGCATAGCAACCCGATGACATACAATCTGGTGGGTTCCCAGTACAATTTTTTCCAAGCTAAAATTAGCACTAAGCGCTAACCCCAGCTACCTTGGAATAATGCAGAGCCTATATGAAACGTTATTTGATATGGAAACCAGAGGGTTCCTCACTTGAGAAATCCCAAACCTGAGATCTCAAAAAGCTGGATTACATCAAGCCTTCTCAAACGTGCTAAGATAAGTTGTGCTTTCTCCTAGTCCTTTTGCCATTTTAAAAACTCCCTTTTGCTTTTAAACTGTGTCATCTCCAGCTGTGTTGCAGAATAAGGGAGAGCCTGCCTTCTATCTTGATGCGGTTGAGAAAGATACCTTCCCTATCTCTTTCTCCAGAGGGTGTAGGTTAACATACCTGGGAAAGTAAGACCTCCGCACTAGATTACCCCCTAACAAACAGACAGTGTCTGTGCCTAGTTTGAGCTGATATGTACTGTCACCATCCCTGCTTTCCTGCATAGCATATGTGAGAAATGGCTTGTTATATGGAGGCCAGGCGGTGCATGAAACCTCGTTCCTTGTTAACATCTTCTTATATCTTAGATCCTGCTTCATATACTGCCAAAGCTGGTCCCAAATATTTGAGTCAAGTGTGTAGGAGACACCATGAACAAGTTTGGGCATAACTTGACCCTAAAAACTTGAGCCTCAGGGTTACCTTTGTAAATCAGAGCTTCCTGTTCCATCAGTGAAAGATGTGTTTTACTTTTTCTTATCTGTAGCTATCACTGCTTTGAAGGAGCACATTGGCTGGAGGCATAGCCTCCTGTTTGTTGGCCTACTGCAGCTTGGAATTGTGGCCTGTGGATTCTTGCTGCGGCCCATCATAATCAAAGTGCAGGAAGAAGTGAGAGTGTCGGCAGCAGAAGAGCAGAGAGAGACAAAATACATGCTTGAAAATGAACAGACACGCACCTCCATAGATTCCATTGACTCAGGAGTAGAAGTAACTACCTCACCTCGCAACACGCCTGGAGATGCCAAATCAGAACTGAAAAGTGAGGGACCACCAAAGGAAATCACAGAGGAGCTCATAGAAGCTAGTAGCATCCCTGCCAAGGAACCAAAACCTCAACTCCTAGACTTCTCTGTGATGAAAGACCATGGCTTCATTTGTTATGCACTTTTTGGTTTATTTGCTACTCTGGGATTCTTTGCTCCTTCCCTATACATCATTCCACTTAGCAGGAGCCTTGGAATAAACAAGGACCACTCTGCATACATACTCTCAGCGATGGCAATTGCCGAGGTCTTTGGCAGAATCAGCGCCGGCTGGGTCCTCAACAAAAAGCCTATCCGAAAAATTTACATTGAACTCATCTGTGTCATTCTGCTGGATATTGCCCTCTTTGCCTTCCCTTTTGCATACAATTTTTGGGGACTAATGATATGTAGCATTTACTTCGGGTTCATGCTTGGGACAGTGGCAGGCACACACATCCCTATGTTGGCTGAAGATGACGTCGTCGGCATAGAGAAGATGTCCTCTGCTGCGGGAGTTTACGTATTTATTCAAAGTTTATCAGGGTTGGCTGGACCACCCCTTGCAGGTAAAAATGAGATGCACCCAACTGTTCTTAACTTCTGTTCTAGCTAGGTAACAACTGGGAAAGGGAACAAATGCTTTCAAACAACTAGAGGTGAGCTAAGGGTGAGATCAATAGAAAGATGTGGGAGCATTCATGGAAAACAGTGACTAGCAGGTGAGCATTCAGAAAGGAAATGGCTGCATCTTGGAGGACACTACACAACAGCACATGCACATTTTCCAGAAAACCAAGTTACCATCAGCACCCTTAAATAAATTAGCCTGATTACTGCCATCCAGGTTATCTTTCGCTGGAGACTAAGTAGCTCACACCTAAGCGAAAAGAAAACCCTTCCCTGCAACACATTTCAGCCATCTCCAAGGATAGACAAAAGACAACTTGACTGCTGGCACTGTTGTTGTTAGTACAGTGGTACCTCTGGTTGCGAACGGGATCCGTTCTGGAGGCCCGTTCGCAACATGAAAGGAACACAACCTGCGCACGTTGCGATTCACCGCTTCTGTGTATGCGCGGGACGTCATTTTGCGCGTCTGCGCATGCAGCAAAACCCGGAAGTAACCCTTTCTGGTACTTCCGGGTCGCCACGGGACGCAACATGAAAACATGTAACCTGAAGCAAACCTAACAAGGGGTATGACTGTATAGTACTTTTAATTTACAATGTGCTTCAGAATCTCTATTGTGTGTTACTCCTCAGAAGAATTATGGTAGGAATTGACAATCAGGTGAGAAGGTGACTGCCCAAGGCCATTCTTGTTTTCAATTCAAGTGCAAGTAAGCAAAGAACAAAGAGGAGATAGGTCTAGGGGGGCCCTTCAATCTCCTTGAAGGGGAAAGGTCCAAATGATGCAAAAAGGCTTATGAGAAGGGCATCAGCTAACACATTTGATTGAAAGACACAGATGCTATCAACAACACAAAGACAGGAAGGGGTCGTTTTAATTATTCCAAGTAGACATTAAATAAGGGGGGGGTCCCTCTTCCTTTAGTAGTTTCTTCTTCCTTAAGAAAACCTATCCTAGACAGCCGTGATTCTATGTGGTTGTTAATAGCTACCACAACATGCATGGAAAGCCTTGTACTGGCGGTGTAATACTCTTTTTAAGAATGACTTTTAATTACCTTGCTCGCAAAAGGCTCGCTTGACAACTGCAGTTCAGGAACTGCAACAACATTCCGAAAACTGTTTACAAGCATGAGGTCATAGGAAATCATGGGCAGAAATCCAGAGTACACTTACTGGGAAGTACTTTAGTCAAAATGGTCATTCTTTCCAGGGATTTTTGCGAGCCCATCTTCTAAGTAATTTGGGGTAGGTACTGGCTGCAGTATACATCTTTTGTAGCTTCAGAAATTACTCCCACAGAACCGCCCCCCAGCAACTCTAACCCTGCAAATGAAGGGATATTGCATGAGAGAAGTGTAAAGTTTTAAGATGCTTTTGGTATGTTGGATGCTGCCTAGAGTCAGATGGGTGGGGTACAATTTATTATTATTATTATTAACATTATTATTAACATTATCATTATTGTTAATGATGTGTGCAAGTGGGGGGGGGAGATGTTGTTTATGCACAAGTGGCACTTCTCCCTCAGCGTTTTCCTCTAGTATAGTAAATAATAATATCTAGTATCTCCCTTTAAATTACTCTCACATAAAATCCTCAAACTTCATTTAGGCAGCTACAGCTCTGGACTACTTTGCAAAATGTTTAAATGAACTTGTACAAAGAGATTTTTATAGGATTGTACAAAACGCAGCTTTTGACATGACGTTGCAATATATATTCCCCCCCCCCCTCACCCTTACAGGTATGTTAGTGGATACCACAAAGAACTATAGCTCTGCATTCTATTCTTGTGCGGCTGGGATGCTGCTGGCTGCCGTGTTCCTTTCTTTGGTGAGGCCTTGCAAGAAGGTACGTCAAAGGAAGAAGGACCCACTAGAAGAGAATGTGTCAAAGCCTTTGCAGGATGTACCAGAAGACTTTATAGAGCCTGATCTTGGAAAAAACGAGGATTCTTCAAGAAGCAGTGATAGCGTGGCCTGAGTATTTTTTTACACACACACACACACAGTTTAGATTGGGGGGGGGGGGGCAAAGCACGTCAGCCCTGATCCACCTTATCAAACCTACACTTTAAAGGGAATGCAAAATCATAAATGTGAACAGATGCTATCAACCCTTTCAGAAAGATTTATTGTTAGACAGGTTTTTTTGTATAAGCACCTCAAATTCTGATTCCTCCCCCCATTGACCTCCATTAAGCGCACTCCTATCTAGCATGAAATTGTGGTTCAAGCTATCGTATTCCCAATTCCAAAATCACGGGGAAGAAACCAACTATTGCATTAGACAAAGAGCAAGGATGTGTCTTGTAACAAAACAAGTTATTTTGAACTTTTTAGTTGTTTTAAAATCAGGTTAAAGAGTAGATACTAATTTCAGAGAATGGGGGGGTGGTAAAGGGGGTTGAGCTAAATGATATATCGAAGGGAATTGACAGGGTTTTGTTTCTAAAACTTGTTTGAACTTCATATAGGTTGGGAAGTTGGAGGTTACTATTTTTATGGCCAGTTATTGTGGATATTTCATGGGACCATTATCTTTCCAGATTTATCACTGATACAGTCCAACCATATGTATGTTTATTCAGAACTTTTCAGTGCTTTCAATAGGGCATATTTAAAAGTGGGCATACAAACTGCAACCTTAGGGCTGGAATCCTGTGCTCACTCATAGTTTGGACAGGGTCCCTTTGGGGTAGAACTGGGCCAGACATGGATCTACTGGATTCTAAATTGGCCTGACTTGCAGAGAGGGACTCGAGCTGGACCCCTCTGGAGTTTGCATGCCCAAAAAGACCCACCCCCCAAATGGTCCTCCTCTTCTTCTACCCCCAAACTGGCAGGGCAAAAGACTACTGCTCCAGCCCTTCCTGGTCCCTCATTAAGATTTCCCATCGCATTGAAATTTAGTGGGGATTCCCTCTGAGCACTGCTGAAGTCATGTTCTCTTTTGGTAGTTAGATAAACCAACTTGATTGCATTTTTTTAAATATAAAATAAAATTACCTATTTATTTTAAGACTTATTAGACAATGTCTGTATGGGCAAGTGTGGGGGGGTAGGGGGTTAACACTTTTCACAGGTATTTTAAATGCATTGATATTTTGTAAAACTTTATTGATATGGGCTTTTTTAAGGTGTAGGTAGCAGTGTTATCTGTTCTTTTCGAGACAAACTATTTTAAAACACAAAAACACGCAAACATGCTGTTCTTGAATTCAGTCCTGAACAGGAATCATAGTTCCAGCTGTTGAGTAAAACTGAACCCAGTGGTTAAACGATTTGCTGAATCTAGTGAGAGAATTTTCAAGTTAATACCTTCTTTTTACTGTATGTTGGTTGTTTATCCTTTCCTTTTTTTTTTTTTTTGTATGTTGTGAAGCAGACCTTCAGCTTTCACAGTGAGTCTCCCTACGCCTGTAGGCTTGAGCCAGGCTTGCACCAAAGTATATAGGTTTCACATTCTCAGGTGGTGCAAGACATGCTCAAGCCTACAGACACTGCCTTGTATGGGGCCTTGAGCTGCATGGAAGCACTGACTGTGTGTGTGTGTCATATAGTCCAAAGTTCTGCCATTTGCAAGACTGAAAGCGGTCCCTGTATTGAGCAGTCATGACTACACACATGGCAATCATCAACTCCATGCAACTCACACTGGGCTATGAGCCCCTAAGCAGGCACACCGGGGATCACGTGGCGCCAAACGTTATGAACTGGGCCTTGGCGTCTCATGTGTTTGTGAATGTTCACAACAGCTAAATTCTGCACACGGATCACTAGAGAGAACCTAAAGCAAAAAGAAACTTGCAGTGTAATTCTTATTTTAAATTTAACAAGTGCACTCAACAGCTGCCACAGGCATCAAATAACTGGTCCTAAAAATGATTATGCCACCACCCTGGATTCTCAATTGGCTGCAGAGTTGGGTTTGCTTCCCATTAACAGTCAGTTATGTGTAAAGAAAGGGAATGATTAAACAAGGCAACATGTCAGCTATTCACTTACACTCAATAGATAACTATCAGTGGTAACACAAGCTTGCTTGTCCCACTTTTACGCAATTTTCTTTTGTCAATGAGACAACTCAGGGGGACAAAATGAGAAAATAAAAATGTTTCTTTTGGTCCTGGATACACACAGTACAGATTCAAATGCGTTTCAGTATTTCAGTAAAGTGGCATTGTATGCTGAGTGCTCCGCTAAGATGCTTATGCATTGTCAGCATAAGAAATGAGGGAGAATCCAATTTTAAAAGAGAGCAACCACTGGCACCCGAATACATTGTTTGAGGTCCTTGCACTTTCAATGTGTTTAAGGTTCAAACCCATTTACGAAGATGCTGGTTGGTCTTTAGAGTGGAACATACTTGCAAGCTAAGTGTCCTTAACATTGAAATACAGTTGTACCTCCCTTTACGTAACCGTCTGGTTACGTAAACTTCGGGATGCACATGCGGCAAACCCGGAAGTATTTTACCAGGTTTCGCCACATGCGCAGAAGGGGTCCTCAGGTTGTGGAAACCTTGGGATCCAACCGGACCTCCAGAACAGATCCCATCTGCAACCGGATATACCACTGTACCAGTCTGAAACCCAAGCATACTTATTTGGAAGTATGTTCCACTCGAGTCATTTCAATTCAGGATGTTAAGCTGCCCCCCCAAAAAAAAAACACGGGGAAGGGTGCTCTATCATTAGGAGTGGCTTTTGCAATCCACCCTCCTCCCTCACTGCATGAAAACTGCATGAAAACAACTGCAGTTTAGTGTGCTTTGAATAACTTCAGCACTTTATAATGTACAGCAGAACCTTGATAAATTGCAGCCGCAAGTGGGAGACATGCACCATCCCCAATGGGGAGGTGGGTCACTTTTCTGGAACTAGCAAGTAAATGAACAAAACATGAAACTTATGTTTGCAAAATGTGTTATTTATTTATTTATTTAGCAAGCTTACCTTATGAATTATTTGTCACTATACCTCTAGAAAAGTCAACATACTAAATTAATTGGCTAAATTAATGACATCTCCGTAATAAAAGGCCTCAGTACAGTACTTTTTGCTGTTACAACTTTGCTGAAGATAAAACGGTTAAGGAGCACATTCTGTGTTTGTGGGGGAAACCTAGCTGGTCCTGCAGTTTAACAAGGTTCTACTGTATCTTCTTCTTTATACAAGGATTTCCATTACTAAATAATATGTGTATAACAGACCACATCGTAAGTTATTGTTCCAAGTACATACTATATTAGCATGACTAAGAGCATATTTGTGTGCACAAAAGATCCAAAATCAGGCTATAACATGGATTGCTGGTTTGTTCTGTACTGTAATTAGTGAACTCTGGAAGTGCTACCAAACACTGAATTTTGCAATAAACTTTTTTTTAAAGAAATCAACCTTCATGTTTCAGTTTAATAATTCCTCTTTACTCCTCCGTCTTCCCACGTGCCTTTCAGCCAAGCAAGTTTTATTCATTAAAAACCTACGGCAATCTCACAAACACTAAAACACGCTAATGGCCCGAGCTCTGGTATCTCTGGAAATCTGATCTGCCGTGAACACAACATAGTATCTAAACTGAGGGAGACCAAGATGATAAATGGTGGAAACCAAGATTTACAAGGCATGGCTGAGGAAGTTGGGTATGTTTAGCCTGGATAAGAGGGGACTGAGGGGAGATATGATAGCCATCTTCAAATATAACAAGGGCTGTCACGTGGAGGATGGAGCAATCTTGCTTTCTCCTCCAGAGGCTGGGACCCAAACGAATGGATTCAACTTACAAGAGATTGCATCTAAACACCAGCAAGAACTTTCTGGCAGTAAGAGCTGTTCAACAGTGGAACAGACTCCCATAAAAGGTGGTGGACTCTTCTTCCTTGGAGGTTTTTAAGCAAAGGTTAGATGGCCATCTGTCATCCGGTCAAAAAGTATTGTACTGGAAGAAATAGATACATATGCAGAGCATCTCTACATGAGGCAGGTTACGGATTGGTTCGGGATCCTTCCTCACATGGAAAATGATCCATGTACACTGTAACGCATGCTTCTGACATACTCTGAACATGTAGGCAGTGGGGGTGTGGTTCTTAGACTTGACTCCAGCAGGGTGTGCAGCTGGAGAAACCCCCCACAAATACATTCTTTCAACATGTGTACGTTGGCAGGGGAAGTTGCCTAAAACCACCTCATCTAACAAAGTTAAGCCGAAGTTGCTACCACAATGAGACAACTTCTATTCTCACCGTCCCACACCTTGGTCTCCGTCACGTATCAGCTAGCCATCAGGCTCAGCCGTCACAACCACCTTTCACAGGAGCGGTCACTCCAAGCAGGGGAACAGCTTGGCTACTTTTTCTGGCCAAAAGTGAATCCAATGGCCCCACCAGCGTACAGAACTTCTAGCAGACGCACACCCCTCTCCCACCCACAAAGACACTCGCATTCACTTCACTTAAGTGGACAACTCTGCGCAGGCAGAGTTTAAGTGAATGGGGAAATCCACTTGCGCATGAGTTCTGTATGCCTGTTAACAACATGAAACTCTAGATTGGTTGTATAAGCGTCAAACTTCTTTCCCGCATACTATAAAGCTGTAACATTAATAACGGCATTACAAAGTAGAAACAGTTTCTGATTGGAGTAAAATAGGTGTACAGCATATGCATGGGACTGCCAAATGTTTGGCCATTAAACAAAATGCTTCTCCCCCAACCCCCAAAATCCTTTGGGGGAAAAGATTTGTTTTCCAAGCATCCTTTTGTTGATCATCTATTGCTAGCCACTTGATTGAAGCACCCGCTTTTGATGGCCTCACTAGCTCATCTTCAGCAAGTCACAAGCTGCCACCCTCAGTTTCTTATCTTTATAGTAAGAATGATTGCTATCTTCATTATTGGTAATATTTCTATCCTTCCCTTCCTTCCAAAGGACCTGCTTCACTGAATTGAGATGATGAAGAGGATTACTGCCCCATGGCTTCTATGTTAGAAACGCTACATAATCAAGTGTGATGGTCTTTATTAATACAGAAAAGTCCTTATTAAACTGTCTGCATTCTTATTAGTTACAGCAGACTAATTCACAGTCCCCGTATGCTCAACGGTAACATGGAGATCTGAAAATAAGGAGAAGCATTTTTCCAGGCTTTGAGGGGCTTTCACACACACACATGGATTGGAAGATGTTCTCATTCGTTCAAAAAGGAGGGAACAAATCTATATTAAGGGGGAGGGGGAACAGATGTGCAAACTTGGTTGATGGGTAGCTTTATCTGTCTAGTGGCGCTCCCATCCCAAGACCAAATTGCTGTATTTATACATAACTGTAAGGAACGTTCAATGCTTATTCACATCTCTAAAAAAAAAAGAAGAAAAATGTATCCTGTCCAATTTTTTGATTCCTTAAAATGTTGTTCCTTTAAAGCCATAACAAAATATTCATTTCACTTGAAGCATTCTTTTTAAAATGTGCGGCAGATTTTAGTATTCAGGTGTGAATTTTAGGAAGGAAGGGGGAAAGAACACATTTCATTTTAATTACAAAAAGATCTTCAAACATATTTGCTTTGCAGAAATTCTCATTAAATACACATAGGGTGTAAGGCTAGAGAGCACAGACTTTGCTTTAAAGAGGCTAGAGAGTTCCCTCTAGTGTGCTGTTCTAGAAAAGATTTACCGTACTTATATTGAGACATGTTGTGAGCATCACAAATACAAACAATATTCTTTAGGCTGTAAGAAGTTACACACACACCCTTGGTGGAATTTAACTTTTACTCAGAGTTTGGTCCATTAATTTAAACAGGTCTACTCTGAGTAAAACTTGGTTGACTATCACATCTAAGTTCATCTGTACCATCAAGCTTTCAGTTTTCCTTGGGGGACTGGCTGCCAATTCACTCCAAACTAAGCAGGATTTTACTGACTTCACTGGTCCCTCCAGAGACCCCCACATCTAGCAGATCAAGACCAGTAGGCCCATAAGCTATGGCTGGCCTCCAAAAGCCAGACTCCGTAATGAGAGGGTTCAATAACACATCTTCACATTTCATGCTGCCTTGTAGCAGACCAGGCTATTTGCCCCATTAGCCTAGCAGTGGCAAACTTTCGGCTCTCAAATTTCAGCAGCGACACTAACATTTGGTACCCCCACTTGCACCGTTCTACTGCATTGTTGTGGCACCCTTGCAGTTAGGCACTCAAGCTGTACCAGTCACGTTACCCTAAAACCACCTCTGAGCCCAGACCGCCAGGGGCTCCGGCAAGGGTATTTTTGTATCATCTGCTACCTGGTCCTTTTAAACTAGAGATGTCACTGATCTGCATGCAATGTACGTGCTCTGCTACTGAGATACATAATCTCCCCCCAATGCCAAGCAAGCCCACCAAGACAGAATTGAAGCTGGATTACTTTAAAACCTGCTTTTTTTGTTTGTTTCGTGGGGCTTCCCAGGATCTGGCCATATTAGCAGGTCTCAATAAAATCCAATGTTGCATTTGCTTTTCCTTTGTGGCAAGCAATACCTCGTTTTAACATTTTCCTCTTGAATTCACCTTTTCTTCAGGAACAAGCCCGGCAAGTATTTGCAGCTGAATAAAAACAGAGCTGGGTTTTTTGGGGGAAACACTTCATCCAATTCAGCAACAAGTTAGTCCATACTGTAGGCTATAATGACAATACAATACATTGTGGAGGACCATAACGAGCAGTGCATACTAGCTCATGCCAGGAATTAGGCAGGAAAAGCCTAAATTTCACGGATCCCTCAAACGAAACAGCCCTGGGCTGAGTTAAATATACAGATGAATGCTTTCTTTGTACAAACCAATTAAACTGGCCCTGTCAGCTGTCACTTTTCACTTCCTGGTTGCAATGTAGAAAAAAATTTACCAAATATTGATCTCAAACAGAGATCAGTTACACCACAGTTCTTTACCACTTTAGTATGTTCATATGTATATATATCCTAGCCTAGAACCTGAATATTAGGGAGTGAGGTTTCAGGTGAGAGGACACCAGCAGCATCTCCTGTTCTCCAAGAGGTCATTGTAGAGGCATTTGGAGGGGGGTTGTTGAGGAGGAAGCAGCGGCAGATCTGTCTTCCAAGGTGTGCCCCACAGCTGCAGAAGCAGGTGATGTGTTCCTTGGAGGCTGGGTCTGCTGCCCTTGTGGATCTCGCCATCTGAGGTAGTCCTTTCATTTTGCACTGTTGGTGGGCCGGCCCTGTTCCTAGGTGCAGATTTAGGGGAACGCAACCGGTTTGGTCACATGGGGCGCGTAGCCTTGTGGGGCACTGCAGGGTGTGCCACAGCTACAATGCAGAATGGAAGGCACTAGATTGTAGCTGAAACTTTGACTTGCTGCTTGCAAAGCAGTTGCTCTGTAACTGACCCACGGCCCTACCATATCTATCTACAGTGGTACCCCAGGTTACAGACGCTTCAGGTTACAGGTTAAGAACTTTGCTTCAGGATGTGAGCAGAAATCGTGCGGCAGGCCCCATTATCTAAAGTGGTACCTCAGGTTAAGAACAGTTTCAGTTTAAGAACGGACCTCCAGAACGAATTAAGTTCTTAAACCGAGGTACCACTGTATCCAGATCTATGTATGTGAAAACCAGCTTAAAGCATCAGCTGGCAGAGAGTATATTTGGGGCTGACTCTGCTCCAACCTGAGCTCGACAACAGGAGAGGGGCGTCAACGCGACGTTTTCTGTTTTTCCTTGTCGGAGGCGGACGGGAGAGGAAACACCCCCTAAAACCACGCGGGGAAAGTAGGGGGCGGTAAGGGAACCCTCCTATTGCGCCAGCTGCGCCCCGCCCTCCACGCGCCGGGTATCGGGGCCAGCTGGGCGGGCAGAGAGAAGCATGGCTTCCCAGGCAAGCTGCGCAGCAGCGGAAATTTCCAGTGCGCCGCCCTGCACCGGAAGCGCCCCACTCCGCCTTCCATTGGCTCCCATCCCCAGCGACGATTTTGAAGCGATTGCGGACACGAAAGCTCCACGCCCCCCAGTTGGAGTTGGCGACGCTTGCTTAAGAGTAAGCGGGAGATCTGGCTGCACACTGCCACCCCAATCCTATTTAACACCCCCACCCCCGCCCCAGAACATCACGATCCCCTGGATTGCCACAAAAACCCACAAGAGCTTTGTTTGGGGGTAGATATCTCGATGCATCCCTTCCTCAGGGTGGCCCCATAGTAAAGAGGCAAGGGCACCGACTCCTTCAACAGCTGCGTGCAGGTGTAGCCTGCAGCACACGGCAACGCTAGCTGAAATTCCCTTCCCCTGCACCCAAAGGTGCGGGAGCCCCCGGCCTCTTTTGCATCCGGTGACCGGACCCTTCCTTCTGCATCCCTCCCCGATTGTTTACGAGACACTTCCAAAACCGCCCTCTCCCTCGGAAAGGGGTGGCAGCAGCTAAATTGCTCGTACCACTCAGGATCGGTCCCACCCATCACCCGGCTTGCCCCCTTGCAAAATCTGCAAGTCCCCGCTCGCACCCCCAGCAAAGACAGCCTGCCCCAAACGGGCAATTCACTCACAGGTCTGCGCCGCTGAGTTACCCCACCGCTGCTGCTGCTGCTGCAGGCGCCGCTCGCTCCCACGTTGCACGGTTCGCGCGGCCCGTGTGAGCGCGGGCTTTGCGCCGCCCCTTTCCCCGATCCTGGACCAATGGGGACCTTCCCTCTAAACTCCCGAGCTCGTCGAATCCGCATCGCTCCGCGTAACGCAACCCCTTTGGGCAAGGCGAGTTGCAAGTGGTCGTTGTCTCCCTGCGCAGGGGAGATTTTGCGAGGCCGGCGATGCAGCGAGCAGCAGGGACGCCCGTGGGCGCTTTGCAGGAGAGATCTCCGAAAGCCGTGGCCTGCGCAACGCCGCTGCCCTCATGCTCCAGGAGCTTGCTTCCGGCACGAAAGCTGAGCCGGGGCACTGCGACCGGCTATCCGCGAACCTATTTGTCGCACCAAATAGGGGCGAGATCCGAGTGCCTCAGCGCACGTGCAGCCTGCACTTCCTGGATCAGCCGCTTGCGGCGCAGTGCACAAAAAGCAGCCACGCCCACCCGCACTTTAATACGCACCACCTGCTTACAGCGCGCCTCATGTTTGTTTTACAAACTGTGGCACGGTCCTGTGCACGTTTACCCAGGAGTAAGTCATCGACAGGAGGTTACATCCGTACAAGCATGCATACGATTGGGCTGTACACTGTTACTAAATAACCAGTGCCTCCTAGGATAGCGTAAGTGCAACATCCTCTATTGATCATTGATCAAAGTAGTGCAGCCTGAGACACTTTGATCTGTTATAAAGGTAAAGGGACCCCTGACCATTAGGTCCAGTCGTGACCGACTCTGGGGTTGCGGCGCTCATCTCGCTTTATTGGCCGAGGGAGCCGACGTACAGGCTCCGGGTCATGTGGCCAGCATGACTAAGCCGCTTCTAGCAAACCAGAGCAGTGCACGGAAATGCCATTTACCTTCCCGCCGGAGCGGTACCTATTTATCTACTTGCACTTTGACGTGCTTTCGAACTGCTAGCAGGGACTGAGCAACGGGAGCTCACCCCATCACAGGGATTTGAACCGCCGACCTTCTGATCGGCAAGCCCTACGCTCTGTGGTTTAACCCACAGCGTCACCCACATCCCTTTTTTAATCTGTTATAGCTGAGCCCTATCTGATAAGGGACTGCCTTGCCCATACAGTGGTACCCCAGGTTACATACGCTTCAGGTTACGGACTCTGCTAGCCCAGAAATAGTACCTTGGCTTAAGAACTTTGCTTCAGGATGAGAACAGAAATAGCACGGCGGCAGCAGGAGACCCCATTAGCTAAAGTGGTACCCCAGGTTAAGAACAGTTTCAGGTTAAGAACAGACCTCCGGAACAAATTACGTTCTTAACCCAAGGTACCACTGTATATCCCTGTTGGGTGCTGCTCAGATAAGCCACTGCAGAGAGCACCACATGCCCCAGACGTGCTCTACTTTGTACTAGAAACAGGGCTTTTAGTGTTGCTGCTCCAGCCCTTTGGAATTGGTTACCAGCTGAGATCAGACAGATGCAGTGTCTTGATACTTATGCAGCTGTTGAGGATATTTTTGTTCAAGAAGGCTTTCCCTGAATTGTGACTCAATCTAATTATGGAATACTATTTGTAAAATTAATAGAAATGGTTTAATGCTTTTTAAAAAAGTTTTTTTATAAAGTTTGTATTATAGAGCACAAATCAAACAGGGAACCAGGCAGAGGGCCTTCTCCGTAGTGGCACCCGCCCTGTGGAATGCCCTCTGATCAGATGTCAAAGAAATAGACAACTCTCTGATGTTTAGAAGACATCTGAAGGCAGCCCTGTTTAGGGAAGTTCTTAATGATTGATGTTTTAATGTATTTTTAATATTTGTTGGAAGCCACCCAAAGTAGCTGTGGAAACCCAGCCAGATGGGCGGGGTAAAACAAACAAACAAACAAATAATATTAACAATGAAAGGTGGACTATGAATCTTTCATATAAGTAAAAATAATCCTTAACTCTCTGAACAACTCCAACTATTAGAGAATTTAAATTGATTGCATAGCTAAAAACTATTGTATCTGTATGTTTTAGTTTAACGGATTCAAGACAGGCAGTGTTGTCTGTTTAGTCTACTCATCTTAAGGAAAATTCCCACTACCTTCAGATAATGGACACATCAATCCTCATAAACATTCATTTGAAACTAAATGCTGATTTCAATGGATATTGCTGCTGAAACCTCACTGTTCCTGACTTTTAGCTTTATAATAGGTAACTCACAGAATTGACGCAATGAAAAGCTTAGGTTTACTTGATACATCTATATTATATGAATGTTCTCTGATTAAAAAAAATTGTGTACATCACTCTGTGCCAAAGAGCCATTGCTTGTTTTAGAATTCCAGGTTTTCAAGGTATGTAAATGTTACACAACTGTCCTGCAGGTAGATAATGGTAGGACTGCCAATCAAAAGGGGGACAAGTATGAATCTCTGGTGTTAGTTCTTTGGATTCCAACGTAGCTGAAGTATTTTGAAATGTTTTATATGATAGCTCAGAACAAAAAATTAAAGTAAGTAGCAAGGGGAAACCTTGCTCACAAAATAAACTCACTAAACTTTTAAGGACAAGTTGTTTAGTTTCTAACGAAAGAACTAAACAAATCATTCATTCATTCATCATCATATCATATTTTAGCAGCTGCCCACCACTGAAATAAGAGTGTTCACTTTAACGTTACCTACACCCCAAAGGATTTTACTTCTGTAGAACTTCTAGGCATTTGGAAATCCAGTCATAGCTTTCTTTAAATGCTTCCAATGGTTTCTGCAAACTTGGCCTTGCTTCACTGCTAAGCCCTTCTTCTGTTCCAGTAGCTTCTTCCTCCATCCACTTCTGCAGTGCCTAGGAGAAATCCAAACACTAACTAAAAGTCTTATATAAAATGGTCGTGTCAAATAAAATAAACAGTTCAGATAAACCAATTGGTTTGGCATGGAACCACGATTATGCACCAACAATGACTTCTTTTGTGCATTTTTTTGACCACAGCCTTCAGTTTATTTGTGCCTTTATTTGTTGAAGATAAGGAGACAAAGAGAAGCAAAGAAACAAACCGTAGCAGAAGAAACACAAAGAAATATTTCTTCAGGCTGTGTGTGGCAGATCTGTGGATTTATCTCCTCATAAAGAAAATACTGTGTTAAAATATAACCAGTTCTTAAGCAGTTCAGTGGCTTATTGACATTCACCTCTCAAAATCTAGGGTGGATCTGTGTTGAGGACTGAGAATCCTCAACAATCTAATCTCACAATCTGTACAGGGTTGTTTGTACAAGGAGGCAGCGTGGGATGGGGGTCACAGAGGAGAAAGTGATAACTCGTCTCTTAAGTTACTGTATTTTTTGCTCTATAGGATGCACCGGACCATAGGACGCACCTTGTTTTAGAGGGGGAGAACAAGAAAAAAATTTCTCCCCCTCTCTGCGCAGCGCCCCTTCAGGGAAGTGGCAGGAGAAACAGAGCCACTTCCATTTCTCCTCCCGCTTTGCTGAAGGGGCACTGAACAGCTCTCCCTCTCTGCTGAAGCCCGACCCCTCTTGCTCTCCAGGCTTCAGCGAAAGCAACACGAAGCCTCCGGAGTGTGGAGGGAGCACTCCCTCTGCGCTTTGGAGGCTTCGCGTTGCTATCGCTGAAGCCAAGGAGCCTGCATTCGCTCCACGGGACGCACACACATTTCCCCTTAATTTTTGGAGGCAAAAAGTGCGTCCTATAGAGCGAAAAATACGGTATTTCATTTTCAACATTGTTATGCTGTCCCATAACAAAGTTCTCTGTGTGGTGTACAATAAATAAGCAAAAAATACTCTATCTGTTAAATACAAAATGAGACGTAAAATCAAAAGCTACATTAATGCACCCCCCTAAAAAAACCGTAAGTTGAAAGCAGCCTGCAGTAGTTCCTACACTGCTGGGGTAACACTTGCCCATGTTCAGTTTTAGAGTAAGAGGCAAAAAAGATGGATGTCTCCAACCTGAATGGCAATCTTTTTGTACCTTGTATCTTTCCAGAATGTTGAAGCCAAGGGCAGACTGTAGCTTGCGCAGACAAATGGGGCAAAGATCCAATGGGCGTCGGTCCGATTCCTCCAAATGGTTGGAGCCCTGCATGACACATTCTAACCACTGGCAGTGATGCAGTCCAAAGATGTGCCCAATCTCGTGAGTGAGGGTCTGAAACACAGGACCAAATGAAACAAGGAACAATTGGAGCGTGTGTTCTAAGGACCTGACATTCCCCACGGCACTACATATAGGGAAGCTTTTTAATGTATGATGTTTCACTATACAGTGGTGCCCCGCAAGACGAATGCCTCGCAAGACAAAAAACTCGCTAGACGAAAGGTTTTTTCATTCGCGATTTGCCTCGCAAGACGAATTCCCCTATGCGCTTGCTTCGCAAGACGAAAACGTCTTGCGACTTTGTTAAGCCGTTTAAACCGTGCTTCGCAAGAAGAAAAATTCGTTAGACGGCAAAAATTGCGGAACGAATTAATTTCGTCTTGCGGGGCACCACTGTATATTGGAAGCTGCCCAGAGTGGCTGGGGCGACCCAGTCAGATGGGAGAGGCACAATCAATCAATCAAAAGTACTGTATTGCTAGCTCTTTTCCAAGACAAGGTATACACTTAACGGTGATAAAATTCTTGCTCTTTCAGGGAACTTGAACTTGCTGTTATGCAGAGCATTACGCAATAAACCCTCCCAAAACAAAACTTGATATTTTCACTTCCCCAACAAAAACTAACTGTTTATGTATTCTGCGCACAGTGGCTTCCACAGGAAAGGCTTGCTTATGCAGAGCTCCAGCCACATCTGCTTCCCAGTTAAACCAAAACGGTTAACTGTGAGCTGACTATAGGTTCGTCCGTACTTCCGTTTATCCCACAATTTCTAGGCATGGGTCCGAGCAGTTCTTCATTTGCCCCACCGCTTTCCCCGAAAAAACCCACAGTTTACTGCTGAATTGGAACAAGCACCAATCTGCAGGGGGAAAAGCCCAACCCAATTCAGTGGTAAACAATGGGTTTTCCTGAGGGAAAACAGGGTGGATGAGCCTCATTGCCTTAAGAGGGAGGTGAATTGAGTGGCCTATTCTGAGAGGTTTCATGTAGTCAAAGTAAAGCAGCACATCCAAGCAACATGAGCCTCCCAAACACCACACACAAGACAAAAATGTCGAACTCCTAATAAGACTAAATAAATCATGTATTGTTCTGGAGATCTGCTAAACATCCAGTTTGTTATTCTAGATCCAAATACTCCCTTGCTATGGCTAGGCCATCAAGCCACAGTGATGTGACAAAACTGGGATTATATCATTTTGGTTTACTGCCAGCAACAAAGTATTGCGTGTTTTTGTGGTTGTATGCCTTTTAGACACTTTTTTTTTTTTAAAAAAAAGGAGTATAGAAATGGCCTTAAAGAAGTAAAATATATAAACAGTGTTAAGTCCACTTACTTTAACAGAATTAAAGTATTACAGGAAATTAATCAAAGAATTAAAGGAAATGTGGTGACTAAAACACAGATTTGATTTAGATGTGGAAATGTAGTGCCAGGAATCTGAAGCACACCCACTTTGCAGGACCTCAGAAGCAGCTTGCTTGTGATCTCAGGGGTATAGTAGCCATCAAACACAGAATAGTCAGATGGAGGAAGCTTCTTTGTAGTCTTCAGTGTGCCTTTGTAGTTTGCACTGTAAAAGTCGCTGTCATACCTGGCAAAGCTGAAGATCCCCATTCCTTAACAATGCAAAGAGGAAATAAAATTAAGGCTCCCATAAAGGGCAGACGGATGTGGTGACAGGATAATAGCACCAAAATGCTGAATATACTACTGGAAAAGCAAGTACAATACTTCTAGAAAGTCAGAAATGAGGCTTCTTCCCCTCTTCCACCTAGAAGTGACATGGGGGAAACTTACCCATAAGCCCCTGTTGAGATCAGTCCAGCTACAAAAATGTTCTTGCTCAGATACATGAGCTTCATAAGGTCCCAAGGTCTTCCTAGAACTTCTGGGGCCAGCTGTGGCTTCACAGCAGTCATTTCTAAAAAGAATTCCAAGTTTGCTGTGGGAATGGAACATGTATGACTAAGGTCAGGCTGAGAAAGCATGGGTGGGGCTGGGAGTAACCACAGAACTGCAGCCCCACTGCAGCCCCCACCTTTAGCTACAACTTGCTTCAAGCAAGTTGATGGATAGCATTTTTATTTTATTTTTACATTTGAATCCTAAAGGTAAAGGTACCCCTGCCCGTACGGGCCAGTCTTGCCAGACTCTAGGGTTGTGCGCTCATCTCACTCTATAGGCCGGGAGCCAGCGCTGTCCGCAGACACTTCCGGGTCACGTGGCCAGTGTGACAAGCTGCATCTGGCGAGCCAGCGCAGCACACACGGAAACGCCGTTTACCTTCCCGCTGGTAAGCGGTCCCTATTTATCTACTTGCACCTGGGGGTGCTTTCGAACTGCTAGGTTGGCAGGCGCTGGGACCGAACGACGGGAGCGCACCCCGCCGCGGGGATTCGAACCGCCGACCATGCGATTGGCAAGTCCTAGGCGCTGAGGCTTTTACCCACAGCGCCACCCGCATCCCATTTGAATCCTATCCCTACCCTTCCTCTAAGGAGCTCATTACTGTCCTGTAAGAGTTAAGGGAGTCAGGTGAAGGGAGGACAGGCCTCCTGCACTTTTAATAGTTTGTGTAGAGATGGGAGTTTTAGCAAGTGTACATGCATTACTGAATTTCCTCTGAAATGGTCTCTTGTGTGTGACTAATAAAGTTGCAGGAGTCCAGCCCTCTTTTGAATCTGGCCAATCTCCTCTTACCTTAGGGAAATGACTTGCTCAAAACTCGAGCCACTTCATCGCACTCAAAGAAAATTTCTATTTTGCATAGATTTGTATGGCCTTCCTCTAAACTTGGTAAGCGCTGTTGTTCATTAGCACACCTCAAGGTGGTGTGTTGCAAAGGTCAGAGTTTCAGGAAGGGGGTGGTAGGTTTTATCATGAAAATGATATGAAAATGATATTGCAAAAATGAGAAGAGACCCAATCTCGCCTAGTTTTATCCTCATGGTCCAGAATGCCCTACTGTCCTAGACAGCACAGGAGACTTCATTACAAAACTGTTTTGTATGTGCTATTGCCACCCCTCTGTGGTCAAGAGATGTACTGCAACCCTCTTGCAAATCCTCCCTCCCTCTGCACTGTTTATTGGACCTTTATTGAATCGAAAGAACCCAGCAGAACCTTTTCAAAAGAATAATTCATTTTCACAACATCAAGCTGGAAATTCTGCAGAAACACCTACCATCTCCGGTATGAAATCTACTGTCCTGATGGGGTAGGAAGGAAAAGCCCAGTTGCTCTAGTGCAGGCACAAAACCATGTTCTATCTCAGCAGAAATTTCACAACAATCTGCACAGCCGTATTCATTGCAGGTTCATACTAGCATGGGGCCTTAAAAGTTTCTGTTCAGCTTACTTATAGTTATTGCCAGTGCCTTAAATGTGAAGAGGCTGGCTCCGCCATTCAAAGGCTGGGAAGGTAGGGAACGATGTACACCAGGAGTGGAGAAACTCAACCCCCAACAGCCCCAGCCAATGGTCAGGGATGATGGCTGGAGAGCCACAGGTTCCTAACCCCTCATCTACATAGTCAGAGCCATGCTGGATCTGCACAAAGGCTTCTAGGATCCTGTGTGAGTAAATAATGCCATTAATCTATGCCAGAAGGCTCTGTGCTGTGTGGAGGATATTCTTCATTCTCACAAGCTGAGCTCTGCTATCATGGCCATGCAGTCATGCATCACACCCTGTCCTCAAGTGGGATGCCTGCAGCTTCAGAGTTGGACTTCAGCTTGCCAGAAGGAAAGATGCCAATCTGAATTCCATCTGTGGCAAAGTTTAACACTGACTACACAGGGTAAGCAGTGGAACAAGATGTGCAGCACAGCTCCCTCAGAAGCAGCCTCAATTTTCAAAGCTTGCTTTCTTCCTCATCATGTGCACTGATAAATAAGAAATGCTTTCCCCTCAATGTGTGTTGTATTTTTATATATAAATACATATACCAAAATAAAAAGTGCACTTCTGGAGCAGCCCCACTGCTCAAAAAATAGTTGGCTTGTAGTCAGTCTTACAGTGGTATCTCTGGTTACGAACTTAATTCATTCCGGAGGTCCGTTCTTAACCTGAAACCGTTCTTAAGCTGAGGTACCACTTTAGCTAATGGGGCCTCCTGCTGCCGCCACTGCACAATTTCTGTTCTCATCCTGAGGTAAAGTTCTTAACCCGAGGTACTACTTCCGGGTTAGCGGAGTCTGTAACCCGGGGTGTTTGTAACCCGAGGTACCACTGTACTGATGTTTTGTGCAAAGACAGAAGAAGCTCATTATCAAATTTAAGTCATATAAAGTCTTGATGACTTGATAAAGGAATAAACAATGTATATACCTTCAGTCAAGGAGGCTTGGCCAAAGACGAAATTCCAGGAGTCCTTTGGGTAAAGATCTATCATGGTTACTCCCACAATACAAAAAGCATCCTTTGGCTTTTTTTTCTTTAGGTAACTCAAGAGGTGACCTGTATGAACAACAGACGTAGGTCTCTCTCAGCAGAAGCAAAAGGACAGGAGATTGTAAATGCTCTAAAACAGTGATAGCATAACCCAGAATTCCAGATGGCTTTTGGAGCTATCTAGTTCTATTAAAATTAATGTGACATTTGCAATGATAATAAGTAGAGATATACAGGGGGGGGGGAACCTATGAGAGAGAGCAGGGCAAAGAGATTTCCTTTATTGTGCCCTCCAGTATGTCTCCTTGCTTTTGGAAGTTGTTTTTTTTTTTTTTTTTGGCTTGATGGAAGACGGCCCAGGATCTGAAAGCTCTCAAGTCCCTCTGATGGCTTACAATCATAGGGCTGTAGAGTTAGAAGGGACCCTGAGGATCATCTAGTCCAGCCCCCCTGAAATGCAGGAATAGGCAGCTGTCCCATATGGGGATGGAGCCTGCGACCCTGGTGTTATCAACACCACGCTCTAACCACTGAGCCTACCGCATTTAGAATGCTTCTGACCCAAGGGAGGCAAATTCTGCTCATCCCTTTGGAAGTGCTGAAGTCATCGTGCAAATTTGTCTTGGGTTCCAGCCCAGGCTCCATGAAACGTTCAGGACTGAAGGGCAACAGGATGAGCCTGCCTCCTCCCTGGGCTTGTGCTGGGCTGGAGGGAAGCAAGAAGTGAGTGTCATGGTTTCCTTTCAGCCACCCACTTTGAGCACCAGCCAGCTGAGAGTTTATGCCTACACACTTGCTTTCCACTACAAAAGGCCTGTGCCTACACATTGCCATGTACACACATTGCCCAGAGACTGCTTTTGCTGAAGGGGAGGGGTGTTCCCAAACCCACTACAGTGGTACCTCGCAAGACAAAAAACGCGCAAGACGAAAGAGTTTTCCGTTTTTTGAGTCGTTCCGCAAGACGAATTTCCCTATGGGCTTGCTTCGCAAGACGAAACGTCTTGCAAGTTCTTGCGAGTTTGTTTCCTTTTTCTTAAAGCCGCTAAGCCGCTAATAGCCGTGCTTCGCAAGATGAAAAAACCGCAAGACGAAGAGACTCATGGAACGGATTAATTTCATCTTGCGAGGTACCACTGTATTTTCCAGCAGCTTTAAAGGGTCTTAATGCTAAGCCATGCTATACAAAAGGAATACCAGATACCTATGTCCTTTACCTACCACCGAGTTAAGCATTCTCCACAGAGAAAAGCAGCAGTTTACCACTAAGCAAATGAAACTGCAGTTTTGTACTCTCCCATTTTGTTTCCGCACAGGCCTCTATCTATAGCGCCAGGGGAAGGACACAGCCAGAATTTCCCTCCAGATATAAATAATTTTCAGTTGAAAAGGAATCTAGCTGTCATAACTCTTGCCTACTATCAAGAGTCTACACAACAGATTTTAAGACAGTTATAGTTAGTGTGAATAAGATCCATCCAAATACAGTCACTGTAACAATAAGTAATGGTTTGTTGTTATGTGAATAAGCCAGGGAGAGTCACAGAACTGTGCACCCTTCTTCATTTCATTTCCTTATGTGGCATGGAGAACATTGGTAAGTTTTTACTTCTGCCTGTAACAAAGTAGAGTTTACTACTATGTCAGAACTGAGACAAACTGTGGTTTGCCTTAGCTATGGTTAACTGAAACAAGCATTCTGTGGACCAAGCTGGAAGAGGTGCTGAGGGGCCTGTCATCTAATCTTCTACGCTTTATTTTTCAAGTTGAAAGCAGCTACAGCAAGATGGAGTGGCTCTTGGGGAGAGGGTATTTAACGCTCTCAATCTCCAGTGTTGTTTTCCTGCTTTAAGGCAGCAAACCTATACAGCCAGTTGACTCAGTATGACTTATTCTTAAGTATGCATGTACTGAATAGGAATGTAAATCACAAACACAACCTCCCAAAGCTGTTGTTTGTCCCACAGGTGACAAAACCATACAAAAACTGAACAGGAGCACTAGTACTGGGAGGAGCCATAACTCAGCGGAAAAACACATGCAGAAGGTTCCTGGTTCAACCCCAGGCAACTTCAGTTAAAAAGATCACTTAGCAAGACCCTGAAGAGCTGCTGCCAGTCAGAGTAGGCTAGAATGGGATGGACAGAGAAATACTCTCAAATCCAAAGAAGCTTCCTAGGTTTTATATTTCTAAGCGTTGCTCTTTGCAGCTGGTGTGAACCGCTGGTCACCCTTCTTGCCTTCATGGTTAAGAACTGCACAGAAGAATGACAGGCTCACAAGGAAGAATCTCAAAGGCTCAATGCATGAAGCTGACATAAAATCCACGAGAGTTTGAAGACTTTTGAAGTACCTTCTCATTTGCTTTCTGATTACAGCCAGTCATTCAGGAGTAAGAATTCTCAGTGTTCTTACTTGCTAAAAAGAGTGCCATAATGCTATTTTAACACAGCTGAGATTTATAAGCTAGCCCACAGAACTGGCAAAATTGATTTAACGCCATGAGAAAGTCCCAATCCAAAAGTGTTCCATCTGTTCCTCATACCCAGTGCTTTTTTTCCTGGGGGGGGGGGGGCAGGGACGCATATCCCTAAACATTTTGTGAATCTAAGTTTGGCCTCATTGAGGGGCAGTATTTCAATATGAGTAGGAAAATGAGGGTACCCTTAAACATTTTTTTAAAGGAAAAAAAAGCACTGCTCATACCTGCATGAATCTGCAGATTGTGTGTGTTTTCATTGATCCGAAAAGGGCAACCTGTGTGTGAAACTGGCACTGGTCCTAGGATTCGTACAATCAAGCCATAGTAAAAGGCTTCACAGTAATCCTTTAGCCATTTCATGTAGACATCTGGGCTAACTCTGGAATCTCCAAAAGAACCTACCAAAAAACAGTGAAGAAAAGCAGCGTGTTATAGTTTCAGCTGTATAGTTCTCCCCCCCTCCCACCTTAAACTACATGAAGAGCTATTGTATACATAGTACTATTTTAAAATATGAGATATGGGTTTGCATTCAATATAGTGCTAAAGAAATCATTCCATCAGTACAAACATTTAGGCTTGCAAAAGAACAATCTTCCCTCTCCTCCCTCCCCGATGTGCTGTCTTGGAAGTTCTCGCAAAACTTTTGAGCAGATTTGGGGAGGGCACTGGGGGGAGTCATCTTGTGCTAGCGAGAATCATTGTGCTGGCTTCAGTTACTACATTAATTTAGTTGAATACATCCCATGATTTGTAGTATTTATCTTGTCTGGCTTTAGAATAAGACTCTGAGATGTGCACCATTAGTCTTGTTTTAAAAATGAGGAACAAAGGCAGAGAGATAATGGTTTGCCAAAGACCATCTAATGCAGGAGTGGCCAACATGGTGCCCTCTAGATTTTGTTGGACTACAACCCCCATAAACCCAAGTAAGCATGGCAAAAGACCAGAGATAATGGAAGTTGTAGTCTAACATTTGGATGGCACCACGTTGGCTATCTCATTGAATAAGTCATAGGGCAGAAGGTTCACAATGCAGAGAAATGTAGACTTACTGGTACTTATTGGGCAGCAAGCCCCACTGAATTTAATTAGACTTACTTCTGAGTAAACATGTACATGGTTTGGCTTTACTTTATCTGTCTGTTTATATCCCACTGGGCATGATATTTATCTCCTGCATATTTTGGTAGGGAGAGCCACCTTGTCTTGGCTGTCATTCCAAATAGTAAGCCAGGGGTGGGGGGGGGGCTGAGATAAAAGTGAAAAGGGGTGTGTTGGCAAAACTATCCAGCACAGTCACAACTGGCTATCAAAGCCAGGAAACATTATCTGAGGGTCAATTTTACATTTTCCATTTTTAATGGCATACAAAAAGCAAAAACTCTACAAAGGCAAGCACTCAAAAAGTAGTGAAGGTTAAAATTATGGTTGTATATATGATGCAAGAACACAGCAGACATGCTTAAATTCAATTTATTGCAATGGGATATACCTGTACACTTAAGTCTGTTGATATCAGTGGGACTTTTAAACAAAGTAAACAAAAGTTTGAACTACACTTATATAACTAGGACACCCTTTTTAAAGTTCTTTTGCTCAGCAGCAGAGTGCATACTCCTCTCTGAAATCTTGGAGAACTGCTACCACTCAGTGCAAACTAGAGGTCGGAAGAATTTAGGCTTGTGGCCCACTTTGTTTTTTACTAGAACATCAAGAACCAAAGCCATGTGCAAAATACATACATTAGTTTGAATAAATGAGGGTGACTATAAGCAAACTTTGAGTTTAGGAATTTGTTTTCAATTCTAGAATTCAATTTTGCTCACAGTCCTTTCACACAAATGACCTCTCCTGTTTAAAAAGGTAAAGGTAGAGGACCCCTGACAGTTAAGTCCAGTCGCGAACAACTCTGGGGTTGCAGTGCTCATCTCGCTTTACTGGCCAAGGGAGCTGACGTTTGTCCGCAGAAAGTTTTTCCGGGTCATGTGGCCAGCATGACTAAGCCACTTCTGGCGAAACCAGAGCAGCGCACGGAAACGCTGTTTACCTTCCCGTCAGAGCAGTACCTATTTATCTACTTGCACTTTGATGTGCTTTCGAACTGCTAGGTTGGCAGGAGCAGGGACCGAGCAACAGGAGCTCACCCCGTCGCGGGGATTTGAACCGCCAACCTTCCGATCGGCAGGCCCCAGGCTCAGTGGTTTAGACCACAGCGCCACCTGCATCACAAATACCGTATTTTTTGCACCATAACACTCACTTTTTTCCTCCTAGAAAGTAAGGGGAAATGTTTGTGCGTGTTATGGAGGGAATGCCTACGGGTGGCATGCCTACGGATTTTCCTCCTCTAAAAACTACGTGCGTGTTATAGAGTGAAAAATACGGTACCCACTCCTGTTTAGCTTTCTTTATTTCAGCAGTCTAATTTAGGTATAATAAACCGCTTTGTTGTTGCTACTGCTAGACAACTGAAAGTCAGACTCCCCGGCTAGGCATAACTTGCAAACCACCCAGAGATCTACCAGCAGATCCTGATCTACTTTCTGCCCACTTCTGAGCAAGACGTTACCCAGGACTCTATGTAAAGCAGGTTTCTATGCTTCTCATGTACCTCATCCTGATTTACCAATTCCTATGTGTCATGAAACACTTTCTAGACTTCAAAGGACTGGATATACAATAAGGCATATGGTGAGGCTTCACAGGTGTCCAGTGTCAACCAAGTGCACCCCAAAATATGAGTGATATCTGCTGCAATGTCCAAGGGCTCTGTGGTATATGGGCACAGACCGTTCAAAGTGAAAAGGCTTCCCTGAAGGTGGAAAGCTTGAAAAACACCAGCTTAATTAGTTCCTATTTAATGACTCATTAAAGAACCCGCCTAGCTTGGTTAGCATACTTTATTGGCCATAAGGTTCTGTGGGCAGCATTACCAATGGGCTGAACATAAATCCGATTTTTCTGGGGAGTTGGTGTCTTTCTGCAAGGGTCATGATAAAACTGTGCAAAATCCTGGGTGGGTTCTGGGTGTGAGGAGATCCAATCCGACTCAGAATGCAGCGTGATGGGCTTGAAAAGAACACTGCCTGGCCGAAATGCTTCATTTAGCAAAGCCTTCTCCTTAGGGTTAAACTTCTCATAAAGTTTTGCAAGCTGTGTGTCCTTGGAAACCAGGGCTGCCTTCAGCACCTCCTCAGAATGTTTAATAACCTTCATCTAATGAAAGAGAAAGACGAAAAGTGTTACATCATCTGCATTTCCCATGCACACATTTTTATTTTATTTTAAACTGTTCCCTTTCTTCCACCACTCCTCACAAGCTCCTATTATTCCTTTCACGATTAGTAACCAGCCATATTTTGCAGCTTGCTGCTTACTCAGCAACCATCAAGTCCTACATGTGCAACATTCAGCTTCCTCATTCCTGTCCTATTTCCATACCCAACCATCATTTCACAATCAGCTTCTGCTTTTGGACAAGACGAGCATGTGAAAGGCTTGCTACAAACTCAGTTGTCAGCCTAGTTCCATACAATGTTCACTGGGTCACTACATCCCAACTTTCACCAAAAAAAACCCAGCCACATTTACATCAGTCTGAAACCCACATTGTAACAAGATCTAGGTGGTTCTTAAATCCAGTTACAATTCATGACGTCTCTCCTAATGAAATCGAAGCAGTGGTTTATTAGACTCGTCACTCTGTCTTCAACCACAGCCCATTCTGAACATCTGAGAAACATTAAACAGCACAGGAAACCCATTCTATCATGAATGGCCTTTTAAAATCACATATTAATGATCAGCAGTGCCATCAGTACAGGATGTTGTGGTATGTTCTTATCTTCCTCTTCTGACATGCGTGTGTTTGGGGCAGGAGGAGGGGAGAGGTGGAGTTAGAGAAGAAGTCCCAGACCCTGAATCTTCCCTAATGAGAACAGCAAGACACACATGGCTTTGAAAACTATCTGTATGATTTACCAATTTGCTCATTTAGGTAGGCATTTCTGGGTCTGCGTTTTCAGACTATGCCCTCAGAATATTTAGAGGGACGCTATAGGAAAATCCCAGTAGAAAAGCGACTTTGTATATGTGGCAGTTGAAGATCTATACCATTATGTACTATACTGTCGTTTGTATTCTGAACTGAGAGCTAAGTATATTCTTGAATTGTTATGTAAGATGACTGAAGCAGACTACTGAGTGAAGATCACGTGTTTGTTGTCTGACTTGATAAGTCTGTGATAAACAACATGGCAAGATTTGCAGTTGCTGCCCAAAAACTAAGAAGAATGTTCATCAAGGATAATATGGTGGACTGCAAAGATCTGATCATCAATGAAATATAGAAACTCGTGCTTTGGTTTGCAATTTAAGATATATATGTATGTATATCTATGTATATGTATGTATCAATTGGCTAATACTGACTTTTAATGGTGTATCTAGGCACATACCGTATAGCATGGATAGGATGTATACAGTGGTAAAAAAGGTAAAGGTACTCCTGACAGTTGGGTTCAGTCGCGGACGACTGCATCTCGCTCTATAGGCCGAGGGAGCCGGAGTTTGTCCACAGACAGCTTCCAGGTCATGTGGCCAGCATGACTAAGCTGCTTCTGGCGAGTCAGAGCAGTGCACGGAAATGCCATTTACCTTCCTGCCAGAGCGGTACCTATTTATCTACTTGCACTTTGACATGCATTCAAACTGCTAGGTTGGCAGGAGCAGGGACCGAGCTTCTGATCGGCAAGCCCTAGGCTCTGTGGTTTAGACCACAGTGCCACCTGTGTCCCATGTATACAGTGGTACCTTGGTTTAAGAACAAACAACTTAGTTTATGAACAACTTGGATTAAGAATGCTGCAAACCTGGAAGTAGGTGTTTTGGTTTGTGAACTTTGCCTTGGAAGCAGAACATGTTTCGTTTCCTGTTGAGTGTGTTCCATTTGTAAATTGAGTCCCTGCTGCTATGGGAAAGCACGCCTTGGTTTCAGAATGCTTTGGTTTAAGAGCAGACTTCCGGAACGGATTAAGTTCGTAAACCAAGGTACCACTGTATTTATTTGTAGTGATGGTTTGACCATGATGATCGCAAATGACCAGGATGGCCGCAACAACAAATAAATTCGATTCTGATTTGTATTTTACATGAATGTGTCTGTTGTAGGTGCCATTAAAAACTCCAGGAAACACCAAAAGATTACTTTAGGTCTGTTCAAGAGCTTGGGCCTGCCCAGTGGCAGTTTAAAGGAAGAAAAGGAGGAAAAAAAACCATTGACATCTTAACATATCCCAAACTTCTTTCAAAAGTTCCCTCAGTTTCAAAAACAAATTGCTACTTGACTTGGGTGGTGAAGAAAAGCTGCTCTTTTACACACATATGTCAAAAGCCACCCTGAATGTAAGAAGCTAAAGGTCCCAGACTGGGTGTCATGGGAGCACTTCTTAAGGTACACTAGCTTCAACAATTTTTTCAGAGCTTGTTTCCCGAAACAATTTTCTTGAATTTATTGTTTGTTTGCTTATTTAATGTTTCCCTTGCCCTTCCTGCTATCAGAGCTCAGGACACCTTGGCAATGAAAAGCCATAGAAGTCATCATATGAACATAAACTTAAAAACAGTAGCTACTCATCATGCTCAATACAGTAGAAAGAAATAATAGGCTGTCATTCCCAATCACCTTTCCCCAAAGGCTTAGCCAAGTATTTATTTATTTTTACTGTTAGCAAAAAGGAGACAATTATATAGATCAGCCACAGTTCTGTGAAGAAGGTTCTGACAGAACAATGAAGCTGCTTAGCAAACGTCTTCATCATCTAGCCTATAAAATATAATTTTGTGCCTATATGCATTGGACAGTGTGCAGTTACCCAGACCCCTTGCTATTTTATTCTGAGCAAATCAGCTGCCATTGCACTTACAAACACATGGCAGGACCAGCTTCAGGGGCTCCTAGGGCAAGATGCACCAAATGGGCCCCTTTTCAGAATGGATTTAATGGATTTACCTCCTCCTTCCTTCACCCCTCTGCTGACCTCTCACTCTTGTTCCCCCAGAGCAGCCTTTTTCAACCTGTGAGTCCCCAGATGATGTTGGACTACAACTCCCATCACCCCTAGCTAGCAAGGCTAGAGCTCAGGGATGATGGGAGTTGTAGTCCAACAACATCTGGGGACCCACAGGTTGAGAACGGCTGCCCCAGAGGGAAGGCACAAGGCAAGTGAGGGAAGCTGCTCTGTCTTCTCTCTTGTATGCTCAACGGGGACAGGTGAGTAGGATGTAACAGTGAGGAGGAACAGGGCCAGGAGGCGGGGGCAAATGTGTTAGCAGTGGACCGACCGCAGAGATGGGGCCCTCAACAATGCTGCTTTTTGTTGAGATTGCTGCATTGCACAAGAGGACTAGAGGAAATTTAAGGACTATTTGAATAAATATTGTAATATAAAAAATTAGAAATTACTTGAAAGAAACAAATAGGCCTAGGATTAAACTAAGTTATAATGAAATAAACGGGATTTAGAATGTTAACCAAGTCAACCAAGATGTTTAAAAGGTTAGATTTGTGAAGAATTAAGTTTGTTGTTATTGTTTATCTGTTTATTGTTCCTTCCCTCCTCCCTCTCCCCCCGTTTTTGTGTATCATTTTGCTTTGTGGTTTGTGTTATCATTGTGGAAAAATCTAATAAAATTTTTATTTTAAAAAAGAAAAAAGTTTCCTGCATTGCAGGGGGTTGGACTAGATGACCCTCGGGGTCCCTTCCAACTCAACAATTCTGTGATTCTCTAACTTTTCAAGAGACTGCATTTAATATTTCAGTTTCTGGCTAAGTGCGTGTGCTTTATATTTGACTTGGTTTTGTAATGTTTGGGTTGTTTTATTTGATGCTTTAATATAGGTTATAAACTGCTTTGAGATTTTCCCCCTTTAAAAATATAGAGAGAAAATCTCTCTCTCTCTCTCTGTGTGTGTGTGTGTGTCTGTCTGTGTGTCTGTCCCTGGGAAATGGGGACTCTTGGGAGGGCCTGAGCAGTTTGCACCCCTGACCCAGTACAATACACCACCCCCTGCCCTGACTGTGACACTTCCATCCTTGACTCATGGGTGTAGCCAAGGGGGGCAGCTGCCCCCCAAATCAATCAAAATCAATACATGAGGTTCTGCCCCCCCCCGCCCCCCGTAACAAAAGCCTGTCCCCTCCTTAACAAAAATCCTGGCTATGCCCATGCTAGAAGGCCCCCTCCCTCCCTCCGGCGTCGTCCTCGGGGACCTCTGTTTTGACACCAACACCCAAGCACCTCTCCCCTCACAGCTGAACCCCCAAAAGCAACGCGCCGCTTCCGCGGGCCGCCACGCCCAGGCGAGGCCTACCTCCACAGGCACGCCCCTCTCTCATAGCCGCGGCCCACACGGCCCGGCTCGGCCTGCTCCGCCCTTCCGCGTCGGCCGCGAAGCCCGGCTCGGTTCCAGCCGTTGCCAGGCGGACTGAGAGGGCGGAGGCCGGGCTCGGGCCTTCTCCAGACGCGAGGGCTCTGCTCCCGGATTCGTAGCCCGGCCGGCCGTGAGGGAAGCAGCAGGCCGGCTGGTCTGCCTTCCTGCCTCAGAATATGCAGGGCCTGGTCGACGGGAGAGATGCTGCCATCTCCGCTTCGGAATATATATATATTTACGCCTACGCTAAGGCACAGTCATGGGAGCGAACTCCTAGGGGTCGAGGTCCCTTCGCCCTCCCCCCCCCCGCTACAAAAAAATAAAATATTTGAAGGGGCCTGCCCCCTCCCCTAAACAAGTTTGATGGGCATTGCGGCCCAAAGTGGCTGGGGATACTCAGCGGGATGGGTAATAATAAATATTATATTATTATTATTATTATTATTATTATTATTATTATTATTATTATTATTATTATTATTAAAATGTTGTGGGTGCGCCCCATCATGTGATCGATTATGCAGGCTTACCTGGGCCTCCCCCCCCCTCCAGAATATATTATTCAAGTTGGCACCCCTGGGCACAATGCAGTCACACGCAGGTAGTGAGTGTCTCTAAGCATGTGCCGAGTGCATTTCTCTCAACGCTGTTTTAAGGGGGCTGCCGCCATGGGCGTATCCAGGGATTTATGTTGGCACATCCACCTGTCATCCTCCTCCAGTGGCGTAGCGTGGGGGGTGCCAGGGGTGCCGGGCGCAAAATTTGGGGGGGCGCGTTTGGCCGGCCCTCCTCGAGGAAGCAGGAACCCCACTGTCCTCTGACCTCCTCCGAAGCCTGGCGGTGGGGCGGAGAGACCTTCTCCCTGCGCCAGCCTTCGGATGGCTGTCCTGAAGGCTTGTGGGAGCAGTGGCGTAGCGTGGGGGGTGCAGGGGGGCCTGCTGCACCTGGCGCAACATCTGGGGGGGCGCGGAAGAGACTCGAGTGCTAAAATTCACGGGTTAGGGGGCGCAAATTACTTGCCTTGCCCCGGGTTAGGGGGCGCAAATTACTTGCCTTGCCCCGGGTGCTGAGAACCCACGCTACGCCACTGTCCTCCTCTGTCCGGCTCTCTTAAGATTTGGAATGAAATGTCTCCACAACAGCTCTTTTCTATTGTACTTTCTTTTGACCCCAAGCGCTCAGGAAAATCTGTCCAAATCTTCAGTCGTTTGCAAAGTAGGAAGTTAAATGAAAAAACTGCATCAGGGAGAACCTTTCATGAGGTTAACGAGTGTATTTTGCAAAATTACAAAGAACATGCCTTTTTCCATTTTATTTTTAAATCTATAAACTAAAACAAGCTTTCTTGGATTTGCTGAAAACCTTTTCAGCACTTCTCAAATTCCTCCTTTCCCCACCATAGTTTTTCTGTGCACGCTCAGTAAGCATAGCCGATTGAGATGCTCCCGTCGTCTTCAACCTTAGCCAGGTCTTTATTCTCTGCAAGAATGACTGCTCTGTGGTACAAGTGACCACAATGAGCATTTTAATTTCAAATATTACTTCAACTTTTGTTTTATTTATTTGATTTAGAGGCAGCTTTACCCTCCCCCCTCCAGCTACTCCCATGGCTCTTGCTGCCAACCTGGTCATAGGGCAACCAGGCAGGTTCCCGTGCAGGATCTCTTGAAAAGAAGCACTGGAATATACAGTAGGGCAAAGTAATATGTATATTATGCTATGAGTCCAGCCCAGAACATCACGTGAGGAGACCCGACGCCTTTAGTGTAAAACTAAGGTTTCGGACTGGTTTTCATTTTGAACAGGAGCCTTTTCTAACTTGATGTGAGTTTTAGGAGATTAGTATATCAAGTATAGATTTTCCCTCTGCACATGCAGAAATTTAGTTTTTAGATTTCTCTATTATGTTACATTTATTGCAGAACCAAACAATGACAAGTATTCTGATTTCATTAGTGCAGAATACGAACAATAGGGCAATGCTGGGGAAGGGTGTGTACTAAATGAAAAATAGCTATTTCCTGTTGTCCCAGCTGCAAGATTGTACAGAAGTTAATAAGAGTGTGTGAATGAATTGATGCTCTGGGATGGGTCTTACCTTATTCAGGAAGAAAGAAGCTACACTTTATCATCGGTAAACCTTTCAATGTCATTTCCACTTTATTATATATATTCTTGTTGCATCCCAGCTTTGTTCTCCATTGTATAGATACACATTGCAGCATGTGCAGTTCCCACATATATGAACCAATCCATCAAATTTGGGCTTTAGCTTTTCTTCTATTAAAAAAATAGAATTTCAGCAACATATCCTAAATATTTATGATGGTACACTGAAAAACTACAGATGGGATACTGAGCAACAATTGTCAAATAGGTAGATTCTGAGATAGCAAAGCCAAGTTTAGCTTCTACAAAAGAAATTAGTTTGGTGTTAGCATAATGTTCTGAATTAAGCAATTTTTTGAAAAAAGGTTTGTGTAATGAATGAAAGAGAAACTGCAGAGACACATTTCTGTCCAGTCCAATTGTGCAAAGGGTTTTACTGAGGAGGTACAAGCTTTTGTACAAATGAACGCCACTTCCTTATCTGATTTCCTGTAGCAGAATATACAAAATCCTCTTGCTTAGACACACCCCAACAGCAATACTGTGTCTCAGTTTCACCATAAGAGTGTGCAGCTTACACTATAGTCTAAATAGCATATTGTATTTCTAGGTGTGCCAATGTCAGTTTATTGGGCTAAGTAATTGGATTACACTGGATCTATAGGATATTTTGTGTCAACCCCATTTTCAAACATTGCAAGACAAAAGAGTACGCAAGAGTACTCCATTTTTCTTTTTTACAGAATTCTCTAAAACTTTATAGTAAACTCAAATTTAATGTAAATTAAGTAGCCATATTTTTTGAGAATATTTTTAAATTTTAAGTTCTGCTATTAGGAAATCAGGACAACGTTTATTTCTAACAGCAGTACCGCATGCAAAAAAAATTTTTAATGCAATACTGTGATGATACAATTGAATCAAATATTTGATGTGCTCAGAAACATGTTCTGTGTGTATTATAGAGAAGCCTTTCTTTTTTAAAAAAAAATCTTTCCTGTGACACATACTCAGAGAGGGGAAGATTTTATCACAGTAACATTTCACTTTAAAGTAAATAAATAAAATGAAGAAATGTGCTTCTGCCTTTTGCACATTTTAGATACATTTACTTTCTGGAATTCCTGGAGATAAAAGAATAAACTGTACCAACAAAGTCTTGAATGCATACATCAGAGGGAATAATGAAGTAGAATGTGTTCAGGGGAGAAGGAAACAGAAAATAGGGGTAATAATGTTCTTTTTTTAGTAGCGGGGAGAATCAAAATTAAATATCAAACCTTATTTTTAAAGTTTAAAAAGTGAGCAGACGTGCTTGATACTGGCATATAGATAGAAAAGCAAGCAACACCATCTGAAAATCACCACCTAAGACCCTTACTAGTTTTATAAAGTTTATATTTACTGGTGTTCCTTCTGCCTCTTAACTAGGTTGGAGCTGCGTTTGGACGAAAAGCTAAAAGGCTTCCAAATCTGTCCCTGTGCTCCAGTTACCTATTCCACTGACAAGGCGCTGCTGCATCAAAGAGCCTTAATATCAGTGGAGGCACACTCATTGGATGCAGCCAAAATGTCTCAATTGCTTTAGCCTAGGGTAGCTGGAAAACTAAAGTGCTCTTCTGCAATTCCTAATGAGGTTATGTCTGGGTAAAAAGGACTCCTGTGGTTGGAGGCTGTATTCTTCTAAATACCAGTTGCTGGAAACTACAGGCAGGGAGAGAGCTGTTGCACTCAGTTCCTGCTTGCAGGTTTCCCATAGACATCTGGTTGGCCATTGTGAGAAAAAGAGGCTGGACTAGATGGGCCACTGGCCTGATCCAGAGGGCTTTTCTTGCAACTGCACCCAAGGAAAAAGGGACACTTCTTTCCTTCCTTTTGCCTCTGCCACCCAGGAGATTTGAATTCTGAATGATTTGGCTGGTTGTGTTAATTCCACACAATTGCATGTCCAAAACACTACATGGATCATTTATTTTCTAGATTTGCGAATGCTTAAATGCCACCTACCCCTTCATGGATCACTGCCTTGCCGTGGCAAAGGGGCTTGAATAACTCAGAGAAGCTATGAACTATGCCGTGCAGGGCACCCAAGATGGACAGGTCATAGTGGAGAGTTTTGACCAAACGTGATCCACCTGGAGCAGGAACCAGCAAGCCACTCCAGTATCCCTGCCAAGAAAACTCCATAGGCAAAGACAACAGGCCAGAAGCTGAGACTCCAATACTGTGGCCACCTCATGAGAAGATAAGACTCCCTGGAAAAGACCCTGATGGTGGGAAAGATGGAGGGCACAAGGAGAAGGGGATGACAGCGGGCGAGATGGTTGGATAGTGTTCTTGATGCTACCAGCATGAGTTTGACCAAATTGCGGGAGGCAGTGGAAGACAGAAGTGCCTGGCGTGCTCTGGTCCATGAGGTCACGAAGAGTCGGACACGACTAAACGACTAAACAACAACAACCAACAACAAATGCCATCTTGGACTGTGTATAGAAGAGGTATTAATTAAAACAACCACACAACACACACACACAAACACACAAGTTGAAACTTCATTTCAGCTCTGATAATTCTGACCGGAATTAGGAATGCATTACCACAGTGAGGCCACTCAGTGAGTGTTTAGCAAAACGTCACAAAAGGATTGCTCTTCCACTTTTTTCTGCTCATTGTGCAACCTTAAAACTACTTTCAGAGGAAGGAAGGCTTGAGAAATTTCACTCAACACATAGAGGGCTTCTTGGGGAAAAGAACGAACTTCAAATCAAGTCACATGGATGTATCCCGTAAATAGAGACCATAAAGCTCTTTCCTAACATTGACCTATTGGTTTCTAAGTAGCTCTATTACTCTGCTAAGTCAACATGCTAATACTATTGTGCAGACTGCCATCTGAAAGTTTTCCTTTTATAGGCAAGGATCAAGCTCTGCTTCTAAATACTTGTTTGTTTTGGGCAACGTGACACCAGCACATGTCTGAGAATAACTACTACATGCTGCAATCCTATGTAGAATAAAACTTAAATAGGAATTACTTACAAGTTATCAAGGTTAGGACTGTACTGCTAGTGACATGTGAAATGTGAAATAATTGAGTTAGTAGTCATGCCTACAAAATGCCTTGGACTGCAGAATATAAAACCTAGGACTAATACAACCAGAATTCTTTTCAACGTTCCAGCCTTGGCAAGCCCTCACTTCACTCTCTATGCTTCTATTCTTCCCACTATTCTCCTCTTCTTCCAAAGAAATTCCAAATTACACCAAAATTCTGTATTTCAACATAGAGGAGCTTCCAACCCTTGATATTTTTGTTTCTCTTCTTTGAATTCTTTTCCAGAATTGTATAGGATGAGATTCAATGTTTAGTAAACTTTTCGCTTAACTTTTGGACACTTGGGTGTGTCAAAACTCTAAAATGGCGCTTATTTTTCCAATGTCAAGAATGCACAGAGTTGCTTACTTTGCAGCTAGAGAAGACAACGCAAACCCACAAAATACAATTAAGTTCCACATACGTTAGAATTTTAAATGTTTCAAAGACAGGCAGTTGTCAAAATCTGGCTGCATTGCCAGCAAGATATAAAACCTCAATCTAATATACACAAAGATACAAACTCCATATGCACAGTGAGGATGTATATTGTTTATTTACCGTCAGTAATTTACATAAGGCAAATATTAATAGTTGGAACACCTGCAATGTATGTACAGAGAGCAACGTAAATCTCAAAGAGGCTTTTGTCTATTAGTAACCGAACCATTTTAAAATTATGCCTTTAAGACCTTTAGAAATAATTTATTGCTGATGCTGAACTAAGGCAAGAGGGATTTTTTTTTTTTTACAAAGTAGCAGATTCTTTTAGTCCCTGGAAAGTTACAAAAGTTACAAATATAAAAAAATGTAAAGCCACAAAACACCCCACATTTATACAAAGCTAATACAAATCCTGGTTTCATTAGATAAATATTATGTGAGGTTGTTACCAAATATATTTTTAGAGAAAAGGTTTCTAGAATGTAAGCTCTCAATGTTCTTGAAGAATGAGAAAGCAGTTTTAAGTAAGTGGCAATTTGCTTTCAAGTACAAGATAAAAGAAATGGCAGTATTACAATGCTGTGTCATCTTTACAAGTCTGGTCTTAGGGATGTCTTTGTTGTGGTACCAGAAAAAGGCCTATTAAAAAAACCTGGTCTTTGTGCAGTTGACTCTAGCACAAAGAAAATCTAATCAGGGGCTCAAGCAAGAATTTGCTGCCAATTAATTGGATGTGGACTTAGTCATGCTTAGAACAGATCCACTGAAATCATTATGGGAAGAGTCCCATAATTTTCCAAATATGACCAAGTCTGGATTCAACCTAGGCTTCTCCTTAAGATAAGTTTCCAAATAATCTTACAAGAAAATCACATTTGGTTTAAGTGAAAAGCATCTTGAGAGTGTGCAACCATCACCTTGTCTTCAAAGGCTGTTTTCAAAGTCTCCCTCTAGTTTTTGGGTTCTTCAAACTGCTCTCCCACACTGCAGTGAACTTTTCAAGAAGCCTGAGAGTGGGGCAGCAGTAGTCCCATCTGGCACTTCAGTGAGAAAAGAGGGTTCCTTAAGCTTTGAAAAGTGGCTGTTTATACAGTGCTACTCCAAAATAAGGCATGAGGCTAAAGTTAAGACTGGTTTTTTGTTGTTTAAAAAGATCAGTTGCCTTAATTTTTCTACTGAATTTTTATAAGAATTTTGACAAGAATTTTATAAGAATGTTTTATTTCAGACTTTAAAATGCTGAATTTTGTTACAGTCTTAAAATATTATATGCAAGATCATTCCATGTTTATTCCACAGAGGTTAGAAAGAAAATAAACCCCTAATTTTACTTAAATACAAATCCCGGAATTTGCAGAAGCATTTTGGAAGCATTTTGTTAAGCGACACTTGAGAAAAAGCGTTCTTGCAAACCAGCCCTGTATTTGAAAGTTACATCCGAAAATGTAAGGTTCTACCAACATGACACACAGTTATGTGTATCTTTCCCATGACTTTTTTTGAAGTTGCCATGAAAGGTTAAGCGGATGAATAGCCAGGAGCTGCTTCACTCTTTTCCCTCTAGCTGATTTTCCTATCAAAATGACACCCCCACCACCAAGCTGTGGAGGAAAAGCAGCTGTGTATGTGTGAGACTGAGTGGGAAAGCTGCCAGCCGGGAAAGGACCACCCCTCTCCTCCCCAGTTCCCTTAATTAAATTTGCAGCCCCACCCCCCAAATGTCTCCTTTTGGTTAAAAAAGCCAAATACTCCAAATCTCCCCACTTCTAGCCATTTTTCTGGAGTACAATGGAAAATTTGTGCACCACGCACTTTAAAAACTATACCCATTAGCAATATTATAAAACTGAACCAATGAAACCATTTTGTTTCTTCCTATTTGCTTGTAGTTCCACATGATTTGTTAACACATTTAAAAACAAATACTGCCCTTAACTATAAATTACTTAGAAGACTAGCAAAAAGCGCTTTGCATACCGATTTTGATTGACTCCTGAAAGAATACAGGAGTGGGAGAAATATTATCCTCAGAACACCTACACCTATACTGTTACACTTCAGAATACCTGAGTGGGTGGTTTCATTTTTATTTTTAGTATTTTCTAGCAAATATGCAACATCTCTGTGCTGTAGCTAAGTTTAACCTGGCAATGGAGTCCCCACCCCACCCCACAGAAGGCCACAATCTGAAACATTGGCATTTGTGTTAAGGCCACCGCAAGGAAAAGCAATTAAGAGGCACTTTAGGTTAAAGGATTCTGCATCAATTAACAGTGTTTTCTGATGCTGTAATAGGCTCACTATTCCACACTGAGCCTGTTCTATTAAAGCACTTAATTGGCACGATCTCTCAAGTTACCTGGATCTAGACAGCAAAACTAAATTGGTTTCAAACCTATGGATTTTGCTGACTGACTTCCTTCCACAAAGATTACGGAATTACAATAGCAATGCATCAAATTTGGCCTGTGTAACAAAAAAAGGGGGAACTGTGCTGCTAATCTCTGATCATGTTAACCATTTAAACATTTATGAGAGTAAAGCGTTAGAACAGGCATAAGTATCCATTGCTTTTGTAGATGTTCCCTTTAAAGCATAGCATAAAGTTATGTTTACAGTTAACTTGGAAACCCAGAGTAACTAGTAGCATATGGGCTTTTAAACCAACACCTGAGAAATCAAAAATGTCACTAGCCTCCTCAGAATTGAGATGAAAAAAGGCAGTTAGTTCCACAAAACTGTTGTGTTTTCAGTGAATGAGGTGTTTACAAGGCTGAGTTATTGAGGTGTGCAGCAACTGAGGTGGAAAGTGGAGGCCTTTTAAAATTTCACTGTCTTGCAATATGGCATTTCAAGGTTATCATTCAGTTCCCTTATAATGTTTGATAATCACTTTCTGCATTTTTGGCCAGCAATATAATATTCAGTCCTGTATATTAATACAGTTATGTGCATTCTCAGTATTGTCAACACTATAGATGCACCTGACATCTATAAACACTGCTGCTGCTTAACAGAAACAAATCTCTTGCTTGGTTTCCTCCATCATCCAAACCATAATGTATGAGCTAACTGAACAACAACAACAAAAATCCTCAAGGAACATTCTTAAAACAGTTAATTCACAGCAACTGGCAGACATCTAAAGCTGCAAACAGCTGTGCGATTTAAGCTAGTTAGTTCCAAACTTAAAGCATAGTTTTTTTTTTGTCAAACCACATGATCTAACAATGACCAATTAAGATCAGAAGTCCCTTTGCATGATTCTTTTTGATTAAAAAATTCCCGGGTAGCGGACCTCCTTTCTGGTACCATTTGGCGAACATCCTATATTGGCATGGAAGCAAAAATGCATTTGTAAACTTCAAAGACAGCTTAATTATTTGACAGGGTGGAGCTATTTGCCACAAAGAACTGACGGTGGTGGTTGGCCAAGCTTGGAGAGCAGTCCAGAGTTATACAAATCTCTTCTATAGCCCTTTCACATGCCAAAACTGCTTTTTAAACTTAATCAAGTTTCTGGAGTAAATTCTTTAAACTGCATGTCTACAAGTTACTTGTTATTGGAGTACAGGCTTCGTCAGGCTGAAAAGAGGGAAGAGGTTAAAACTTGTGAGTTAGCTTTAAAAAAGTTAAGGTCTGTTAAGAAATGAAAACTCTTTCAAGACACGAGATATAGCGGAAAAGATTTAAGCCTGAATTTTGAGAGAAGTTGGCAATTAACTGGAACAGCAGCAGCTTTACCCCACACATCGTGAGGTCGGACAAGACCTTTTTCCAACTCCTGCTGTAAACTATTAACACAAATCAAAGTTTTTTGTTGTTGCTGCGCATCACTGTAGCATGAGTTGCTTGAGGTTGTCATGAAGGATGGTATCCTTTACATCACGGAATACCAGGCGGATATTTTCTGTATTAATAGCAGTGGTGAAGTGGTTGTACAAGGGCTTCTGCTGCTGCTGGTCCCGGCGTTTCGTGCGAAAACAATCCACCAGGAATTTTTGGACGTCTGTTAAGTTGTGGGGATCCCCTTCAAACTCTGGGAAATAGTCTTTGATGCTCACTTTTTGCACTTTTTCCTCAAGTAAGTCTGTCTTGTTTAGGAAGAGGATTATGGAGACATTGCTGAAAACCCGGTTGTTGACTATAGTTTCAAAAATGTTCAGAGATTCTGTAAGGCGATTTGTTAGTCGATCCTCCATAAGTACCTGGTCGAATTCACTCGATGAAACCAGGAACAATATAGAAGTGACGCTGTCAAAGCATTCAAACCAACGTTTTCGCTCTGACCTTTGGCCACCTACATCAACCATCTTGAAGGGAACATTTTTAATCTCAAAATCATACTCATGAATCCCTTTTGTAGGTCTTCGTGCCAGTAGAATATCTTGCTGGGAGGGAAGATAGTCCTAAGAAACAAACAAAACAAAACAAAAAGCCAAAGTTAATTAAGGTGCTGTGAATGGTACTGAACATTAAAATGAACTGCCCTGGAATGTTTGAAACAGAAAAGATTTTATCATCCTTTGTTATCTAAATTTTTTTGTTTTTGTTTTTTAAAAAATAACTCAGTAGTTGCGTGTATGATACAGTGCCAAAAGTATAATGAGAATGATACCATTCTAAGCTTATCTCATTTAACAGATTAAACAGTTTTCAGTGACAAATATATGGTTTCAGAAAGAGAAATTATTGGGGGCAGGGAGAGAAGGGAACCATTTTCTATAATTGTGTTTTATTCAGGAAAGCACTTACCTAATTTCTAACATCCTGCAAAGTTAGCTATATTATTAAGTAACTAATAGTGCGTCTGAACATTAAATAAAGCCCCCCCCCAACTTAAAATCATAGAATTTAAAGTTGGAAAGGACCCTCAGGATCATCTACTTCAACCCCCTGCAATGCACTTGAGAGAAAAATATAATTCTTCCCTGTGGAGATTGATCAAATTATACCTTGTCATCTTGAAGATTTCTAACAGGAGCATTTTCTGCAAAGCAGAATTAAAATGCTAACATATCCTAGTTGATTTGTTCTAATCAAGAAAAGAAATACAGAAGAGTTTTATGGACAGAAGAGGACACAGCTTGCTACTTTTCAGTCTTTTTGGCTATGCAGATTTGCAATGCTATTTCTTCTCCGCATAATATAGTTCAAGTTTAGGATCTTTATCTTTCAGAAGCGGACACCTAAGCCCAGAATAATGCTGTTTAACAAGCAGAAGAATGTGGAAGACAAACAAGGGAGCTGAAGAAAGGCGAGTGCTGCTTGATGTGAAGGCAAGATAGATTGAGAAATGCTGGGAGCTTTTCCTCCTTCCCCAGACGCTTCTCACGACTTCGCTGCTGCTGGGGCCTAAAGCCCAATTCAACAGGCTCACTCCCGCTACACAAGATTAACCAACTCAACTTAAAACAGAACAGTCTGGCTGAAAAGTGATTATGGCTCAATTTGCACATCATGGTAAGCAGTAAGTCAGGGGTCAGCAACCTTTTTCAGCCGTGGGCCGGTCCACCGTCCCTCAGATCCTGTGGTGGGCCAGACTATATTTTGAAGGAAAAAATGAACGAATTCCTATGCCCCACAAATAACCCAGAGATGCATTTTAAATAAAAGGACACATTCCACTCATGTAAAAACATGCTGATTCCCGGTCTATCAGAAGGCGAGATTCAGAAGGCGATTGGGCCGCAGGCCGGATTCAGAAGGCGATTGGGCCGCATCCGGCCCCCGGGCCTTAGGTTGCCTACCCCTGCAATAAGCCATGGCTTGCCGTGAATAAGCAACATGCTAAAGCACACTGCTCAAATTGCTCCTGCTTCATTGTTCCATCCAGCCTAGAGATGTGGAAAAACAAACCATGAATCCTAGGCTTAGTGTTACCATGCAAACCTGCACTGGTAGTTTGTTTCTCTCCAAACAAATCATAAACAGAAGTCAGGCTTTGCTCCTTGCTTACCCATTAATGTTTAGAGATAAAACAAACCGTGAGCACTGGTTTGCTCATAACACTAAGCCAAGGCCTGTGTTAGCTTCCACCTTTTTTTGTATGCCTTTGGAGTTTATAAACAATTCTATAATCCTGATGGAAACTGTGGCCCTGAAGACGCTGTTATTCGCTTTACTGTGTTTTAGAGCTTCCCAAGAACTGGGCAACATGCAATTTGAGCAGACAAAAAACACTATTAGCATCAACCATAGCACTCTGAGTCAATGGAGGAAGCTTAGTAGAGGATGCCAATGACTACTGAACACAAACACCACATAAGCAGTTTGTTGGCATGTTTTCTCACTTTTAATTTGCAATATAAATTAACTTTCAACTGTTACAAGCTGTTAAATAAATAAAAACATTCAAAACATACCAGACTGCTTTAAAAATCAATGAAGTTACACTTACTTGTTCTCCAAGTTTATCCAAGTTATCCAGAAAATATTTCACAGATTCCCCCTAAAATGAAGGAATTGTACAGTTAATTGCTTTCATAGGTAATATATGAATACAACTATCTAATGCAAATTAGATAAAGCAGGTATATTGCACCCCATTCCTAAACACACTTGCTTGAAAACAAATGCCACCAAGATCTGTGGGACTTGCATCAAATCAATGGCCACAATCTATCATAGGGCAAAGCAGATTGATCCCAGGGAATTTAAGCATTCTGAACAGTCCTGGATTGGGACCAATGTACATGGTATCAGGGTGTGCAAGGTAACTGTTTAGAAATTCTGCTTACGAGGAGGTAAAGATGGGGAAATGACTCCAAGTGTGACAATGATTTCTGAACTTCTGCATAATTTGTCTGCACAAATTTGCTGCTCATCTGTTTAAAGGGGGAAGATTGATACATTGACATTCATATGAGTTACATGCACATAAGATTCTAGTTCAATAAATACAACTGGCTGTAGCAAGCAGCAACCCAAATTTCAAGGAAGTGCAAAGTCACTAATACAGTGGTGCCTCGCAAGACGAAAAGAATCCGTTCTGTGATTCTCTTCGTCTAGCGGTTTTTTTGTCTTGCAAAGCAAGCCCATTGACGGATTAGCGCTATTAGCGGCTTATCTGCTGATCGGGTCAGCTGATAAGCGGCTTAGCAGCTTAGAAAAAGGGGGGGGAGGGAAAAACCCAGCAGGAACTCGCAAGACATTGTCGTCTTGCGAAGCAAGTCCATAGGAAATTCGTTTTGCGAAGCACCTCCAAAACGGAAAACTCTTTCGTCTAGCGAGTTTTCCATCTTGCGAGGCATTCGTCTTGCGGGGCACCACTGTAACAGAGAATGTTGGAATATAACTCCCACCACATTCACCATAAACTAGTATATCTTTTTTAAAAGTGTTTTGAAAAACGCACAACCTTTCAGATTACCTTTCCATGCATACAGAAAGTTAATATTGCTGGCACAAGCCAGAAATGGCTCATCATTGGGAGGGGGGGCTATCATTTGGCCAGTTCTCATTGGATGTTTGGCTTTTTTGTTCCCTTATGTTTTCTTTTTCCAAAGTTTACTTTTTTCCTGCAAATCTCGGAAAACGCCCAAGCATGCTCTTTTTAAATCTAAAAAAAATGTTTCATCTAAAAACATTTATTCCATATTCCCCCCCAAAAGAACCCAGAGCAGTTTAAAGCAATAAAACAAATATGCCCAGATAATTTATTACACAATATCATAATAAAGCAGAACACAAGAATACTACTCCAGATGCATCAGTCCATAAGATTGAACTCATGATAAAGATAAAAAGAAAAGAAAAGCATCAACATACCACTCTTGTTTCTCACAGCCCCCTTTATGGTTACTATCCTGCTAGTACTCACAAAATGCACACAGCATATCTTCAGGCTTTAGATTTTAATTTGGTCAAATCAGGTTTTCATAATAAGAAACAAATCTGCATTTAGTGCAACTGCAGGGCCTGGGGCTGATGCATGTAATAACCACTGTGAACAGTGACAAATTCTGGAAGGATAACCGTGTCATTCTCCTGATGTAAAAAAAGAATCTTGAGGAACTGTAAGCATGAAGATTTACTGTGGTGTAAACATGCACTCTATTAGATGTATAAATGTTTATGCTCAATTGGAAGATTTTCAAAGATCCTCTTTCCCTCTTTTAGCCACTCCCTCTTCTCTGTTCCCTTTCTCCCACACAGTCGTCCCTCTCACTTTCTCTCCTTTTCCATCTTATGTGTACAGTTATCATCGCCATCAATCACTGCCAATGTGAATGGACTCTTGCATATATCTCACATTTCATGACGATTTGGCCTCACTAATGAATTTTATCTTTCCTGTAACCAGTCTCCTGACTCAGGATCACATTTCTTGCACCTAATGAAGTGGGATTTAGCTTGAGAAATCTTGTGTCACAACAATCGTGCTAAAATAAATGTCCCACCAGACTTGTGTTGCACGAAGCACTCCTGTTTGCCAATGTGAAAAGTATGCAATGGTTACTCATAGAATCTCATAGAAAACGAAGTTCCAGCCAAGGACATGTTTTCACTTTGCATAAACTACATACAGGGTAGATATGGGACAAACCTGAGACTCACATGCATCTTTGACCCAGAGAATATGTGGAATAAATCTTGGCTTCCAAACTGTTGGGGAAAGTCATGCAGAGGTATGAGGTTGAAGTGTCATCACTGCACTGATGACACTCAGCTTTACATCTACGTTGTTCTGCACAGTACTGTATAATTGCAATTGCGTCATATAACACTTAGCAGTGGGAAGGGAGAAGAAATCATAAATACAACTAGTATGGTGCAGCAAGGCAGCACTCAGCACATCTCCTGGAATCTTCTCAGTGTCCATTCACGAATTGTATGAACTTCCGTCGTTCTTCACCATCTTTCAATCTGAGAGTTATTTTAATCAGGGGTACATGCTGTAATCTCACATCCTGTTTTATTAGGCTTTAAATCTATATTAATGTGTACTGGCCACCTTACCAGGATACCTGATGTATCCAGTGGAAGCAAACTGTTGCCACAATAAAACATTTAGGATTATAGATGTTACAGTACTCATTCAGAATCATTTATTGAGAAATACAGTGTGCTTGCTTGCTTGCATTTCACTTTCTCAAATCTGTGCTTATTCTAAGGGGTTATCCACTGTGCAGGTAACATATGATGAATTCATTCCCAGATCCCCAGTAGTGATGTATGGAAGTGAGAGCTGGACCATAAAGAAGGCTGATTGCCTAAGAATTGATGCTTTTGAATTATGGTGCTCTTGAGAGACTCTTGAGAGTCCCATGGACTGCAAGAAGATCAAACCTATCCATTCTGAAGGTAATCAGCCCTGAGTGCTCACTGGAAGGACAGATCCTGAAGCTGAGGCTCCAATACTCTGGCCACCTCATGAGAAGAGAAGACTCTCTGGAAAAGACCCTGATGCTGGGAAAGATTGAGGGCACAAGGAGAAGGGGACGACAGAGGACGAGATGGTTGGACGGTGTTCTCAAAGCTACAAACATGAGTTTGACCAAACTGTGGGAGGCAGTGGAAGACAGGAGTGCCTGCCGTGCTCTGGTCCATGGGGTTATGAAGAGTCAGACACGACTAAACAACAACTGATCCACTGTCCAGAAATTTCCATGACATATATTGTGGCATTCAGGATCAGAGTAAGTTTACAGTTCACCATTCATGTCTATGTCTATCTATTCCTTCATTTTACAGAGGTTAACCCTCTTCTGTTGTTATTCTGAACATTCTGAACACACTTACCTGGTAGCAAATCCCAATGAACTCAGTGGAACTTACTTTTTAGTAGATATGTGCAAGGCTATGTTTTTAATCATTCCTAGACTATGCTTTTAATGATTCCTAAATTATAGATTGCGCTATAATTTCATCTGCACCTTTAAAGAGGAAGAGATCAATCACTCGGTAATTTGCTTGAGGTCAAAAAAGAACTCTGTGGTGAAAGAGGAAACTGCACTGAGGTTTCTTATAACCAAGGATAGCATTAAATGATGAATTTTTCAACCACATAGCAAACCATGTTCTACCAGCAAAATATACAGAACAATTTAGACAAACTTGCAAGCCTGTAGTATTGTTTGACAAGCTTTTGCTAACTTAGGGAAAAATTTTACAGTACTCACCAAATAAGTAATGTTATTGTTTGTAGGCTGAGACAAGCTAGTTCTGAAGGTTGTATTTTATGTACTTTGGGATGCCAAATGTGAATTTTGCTTTCCCCTAAGCAAATGAATAAATAGTATTTTACCTGAAATTTAAGATGACAGCCATTTGTTCTAGATGTCTATAAAATCCAGACCACTTGCCCAAACTATGAAATAGAGCACCTAAGTGCTGAATGCCGTACTCATGTGATATCTCAAACATTTCTGTTAAGAAGTCGCCAAGATACAGCAAATATCTTTCCTTGTTTCGTTTCTGTCATCCCCATTTACAACTCCCGCTCCACAGTGTATCTTTGGTTCCCCCTTTTCTTTCACCTAGAGATGCATCAAAATTTCAGGAGAATGCCAAAGGACTTGCTCTTCCAGGTTTTTGTGCAAATCCACTGTGTATTTTATTGAATATCAGACTTAACTATTGTAATGCACTCTACGTAGGGCTGCTCGTGAAGAGTATTTGGATGCTGCAGCTTGTGCAGAATGCACAACGAAGCTGCTAATGGCCAGCTCTGACCAGACATGTATTACACTAGTCCAGAAATCTGCATTGGTTGTGAATTTGCTTTTGAGCCCAATTTAAGGTGTTAATACCGGCATATGATGCCCAAAATATATGAAGGAGAGGCTACACTCAAATTGGGCATAGAGCACTAGAATATCCCATTTAAAACCATCACAGAACATGTCAAGATGAAAAGTATAAAAATATGAGAAAATCACAAGCAATTTCAAACACACATGCATGCCATTCGTTTCCTTATACAGTCAGAAGCTATCAGTAACCAAGTGTTAACTCTCTAAATCTAACAGACTTGTGACCACTGATATTTGAGCTTGGATGTTTCCACAGGGTTACAAATAGAGATCCTCCAACCCTACCCTGTAACTGAACATTGTATGGATTTCTGTACACTAAGATGGCAAAGAAGCTTAACAACATCACTGGTGTACAAAGTTAAAAAAGGCCTTCTGTCATTTTGCTGGCCTTCAGCCAGTGTCTCTGAATGCTCATGGAACATCTGCTCTCTTGTTGAATTCATCAGCATTATCCAGGGCCAAACTCGGCTACAAAGCCTGGTCTTTTTTCCCAACTGAAAGATCTGAGTAATCTACAGATGCTCACTGTTAAATACACTGATTCATAAACAGCAAGTATTCCGTTTTCAGAGGGGCTGTATTTAGATAGCATGTGGTTCTCCCCGTAGTCTTGTGATCAACTGAAGAAAGTTTAAGCAAACATTTTAGTACAGTTAGACAAGTGCTGGTTTATGATGAACTGTGAGAAAGGAAATACTTAACCTAGAACTTGATGACACATCCAAAGCAAAATCAGTATTTTCTCCTTAAATATTGTATTCATTTACAGAAGCCTAGCCTATTTCCATCTGAGTCAGACATCTGGCAAATTAGTCATAGAATCCAGTTTCAGTTTGCAAACAGGCAGCAGCAGTAACTATCTATGCACTATAAACCAATGTGCCCTTCTGAAGGCGAGGCAGTCAGAATTATTCACAAATGGGAGAGCCGAATATCCAAAAAGGCTTCTAAGAAAAGATCCCTTGCAACTTAACTGCACAATTAAGTTGCCCAATGCAACATGTCACACCCGACCTTGGTCTCCTAGTACCACCAGTTCTCCAAGTCAAGCTGTTCCATCCTCTTCAAATGCAAAGAGTACTTAAGATGCCTACCTGAGAGACCTGAGCAATTAACTCTGGACCCTATTGTTCAGCAAGTCAGAGGTCACCCCCTCAAAAGACAGGGGAAAGACCCTGTAAAAGAGCTGACTGCTCTGCAGTTATGCTCTTCCCACCACCAGAGACACAGACCAGACTATCCTTGCTCACTACTTGTCAGTAAACCAGAACAACTATAGTACGCTAGGATTGGTGCAGTTTTAGAGCCACATTATTCTGAATTCTGTTCTACTTTGTCCTTCACCCTGAATGAGGAGGAAGAGGAAGAAGAGCTGGAGTGGGAGGACCTGGCCCCCCAAGAAGAAACCGGGGGAACTCAGATGTGGACACCAGCTTCCTGCCTGACGGTGACAGGAGGAAGAAAACCGACGGTGAGGTTCTTCACCTACGAGAAGAACTTCGCCAAGAGTGGGAAGCCAAACAGGAGAAAATCAAGAGTGAAAAAACCCCTATACCAGAATGACATTCGAACAAGGTTATATGACTCTTTGCTAGTTACTCTGTGCTGTCCAATGAGGGATTAACGCTTGCAAGTAAAAATGGAAAAGGGTATGACTACAAATTTCATTATGTGATCTGGCACTGGGGTTGGGCATTTGACTAGTCAACAAAGATTTAGCTGATTGATCGGTAAAACATTTGTCAGTGTTTTTTTGAAGCACTGTTAAAACAAAGTAATACTTTAAGTCTTCCCCAACTTAGTGCCATCCAAATATCTGGAGGTCACTAAGTTGGGGAAGACTGGATTAAAGTATTGCTTTGTTTTAACAGTGCTTCAAAATAACACTGACAAATGTTTTACCAATCAATCAGCTAAACTGGCCAGAAGAATACCATGGTCAATGGTACTGAAAGCCACTGAAGAACCAACAGGGTCACATCCCCTCTGCCCCACCCAATCTACTCCCTAATGTAAGCCGTCGACATGAGACAGAGACTGTTCTTACCCAAACTAAGGTATGGAGACTGATTGAAACAGATCCAAATAATCAGCATCAGCATGTCAAGTTGGGAAGCTATCATATGTTCTAATACCGTGACTAATAATGAAATATTAGCGATCGGAGGCTAGTTCAAGGTTTGTGGATTCAATAAGGATTTACTGTATTTAATGAATTTAACCACCACCTCCAGAACGATAGGAACCACACCCTTTTTTCTGTGAAATGTTCACTACCTTCATCTCCAGCCCAGTTCTATTGCTGATTTCAGTAGCCACAATTGTCAAGGATCCAGAGTATACATGTTGGGATTCAATTATCTAAGAAGTTTATCCACATCCTCCCAACTGTACAAGCCATGAAATCCCAAGGACCTCCTGACAAAGTAGCCTAAGCATGGACATTAAAGTCCTCAACCCCATTGCCTTGGAGTCTTCAATAACACCCTCAAGACCACCTGTATCAGTTCAAATAGGGTGATGTGGGCAGAAAAACAATAGGTACAGAACTGGCCAACTGCTGAATAGGGCATCTGATGAGGCAGATGCTGTCCAGAGTCCAAAGCCATACATCCTGCCCCTCAAATTATGCTTGGTGCTACATCCAACAGCTTGGGCATCTGGGAGAGGTTCATACCTCCCTCAATATCCAGCAATGTCTCAGTAACACAGCCAGACAGCTCACTGATCACAAATCATCACTTATAGTGTTTTCCTCCACGGCTTACCAAAACATTCACAATTACAGTGGCACCTCGGGTTAAGTACTTAATTCATTCCGGACGTCCGTAATTAACCTGAAACTGTTCTTAACCTGAAGCACCACTTTAGCTAATGGGGCCTCCTGCTGCCGCTGCGCAGCCGGAGCACAATTTCTGTTCTCATCCTGAAGCAAAGTTCTTAACCTGAAGCACTATTTCTGGGTTAGCAGCGTCTGTAACCTGAAGCGTAAGTAACCTGAAGCCTATGTAACCCGAGGTACCACTGTAAAATGCACAATACTAAAAGCCTTTGTAGTATGTGCTAATGACTAGGTAAAATTCAGCACCCACCTGATGCCCACTAATTTCTAGCTCTCATTCTCCCCCCCCCCCATTATTAGGGTCAGAATGTTGTAGACAAAGGTGAAACCATGACTGCCAAACCACCACTTTCAGGGTCTACAACCCTATAGCCCTTGGTTTCATGGGCCGCATATGCCCCCCCCACCTGTCTATTTCCATACTGCTGATAATTCATAGTCCCTGGTTTAGTTTTGCCTCTGACAGCTTTCTTCTTGGTTCCTCAGTTCTGCGCCTTCACCACTGTTTCTTCATGCCCTCCTTGTCAGTCCACAGCCTGCTTTGTCCCCCTTCCTTCAGCCACCTTGTCTTTTGACTCATCTTCCTTCCTGCCCCACCCCACAACCTTTACTGATCTTCAGGGTTTTCTTCGGATTCTCCTTTTGCTGCAGTTTCTTATTTCCTTCATCCTTTTCCTGAAGCCTCGTTCTCCAGTTAGCCTTCCAGTCCATTTCCAGTGCTGATTTCAACATCTATATAAAATTCTGGAGAAAACTAAAAGGAAAAGTAGGCAAATAAAAAAGCATTTGGGTAGTATAAGCTACTCATATGAAAGGCCTGCTGCATTTAGCAAACTGTTTTTCATGTCTTTCCACCACTAGATGCTTTATCTCTGAAAGCCTGACAACATTTGTCTTTGTTGGCCTGCATTTCCTGCTTGGGCTGGAAAACACAGTGAAGCAACTTCTTCATGTCCTAATTTAAATCTATTTCTATGAGATCAGAGGAGAGAGTACTGTAAAAGTTTAAATCCAGAAATATTCCAACAAGCGAAATGCAGCCTCTTAATAAGGGTGAAAGCTAACTCCTAGTGACAAACAGCGGATCAAGTCTTGAACTTGGACGGGGAAAATCAGTGTTCATGTCCCCATTCAGCCACGTAGGTTCACAGGGGAACATAGAGAATGGAAGCTGAACCCTTCTTGCATGTCCATTGCTAATCTCTTTGCAAGTCCTCCTTCATGAGTTCTTTTCTTATCTCCAGGTTCAGCGTCCTTACAGGAGAAAAGGAATTCTGGAAATCGAACACCCCAAGCTTTGTACCTCACTAGGTCAGAAGCAGGTTTAAACAAACGGGTCTGGCATCGACACATAAAACTTGAGCATTGAAGACATACAAAAACAAAAAGTTCATTGGAATATAGCTACACAGCCATGAGCATTTCTGAGGCTGGCTCTCTTGTTGTTTCTACGCTGGTTCCCAACCGATTAGATCAACCCTATACATAGCTATTCAAAGACAGGCTGGTAAGCTCTCATGCCAGTTGTTTACATGCACAACCCTTTCCCCCTCTCCAGCTTCATCTTTTCTAGTGCTAAAAACAATTCAGGCCTTACTTTTATGGTATTTTCCTTAGTGCCACTGAGATAGTGACATAGCTACACACAACCTAACCTAGTATGATTCTTTAAGCAAGGTGGTAACACTTTAACATTAGATGCACAGCACCAGTAATTCAGCCTTCACTGCAGAGTATTCATTGCATGTTTTTTGTCCTCCATATCTTTTACCATTACAGGACTATAAATTCTTTAATGCTTTGATAGCAAGACTGACACAACATACTGTAACTCTGGGCTAGAAGTTGAACATATTTATCACTACAGCCGGGGCTGTTTCCCAATCAAGTGTTCACCTAGGGATAGGCAAGTGACAAATCACAGGGCTGCAATTGCTTACATGGATAATGAACATTTCTCTCCACTGCTTTTCATGCTAAAAAGAGAAACAAACTGTAGAGATTCTAACCAAACACACCTTTTCCTGTCATTGACAATCTGATCAAAGGCTTGCAAGCATTGTCACAGACGTAAACAGGATTCTGAAGAAAGACACTGTTCTAATTCTTCCTGGAATGGTCTTGCACTAGTTTTAATGACAGTTCTCTCTCAAAGTTGTTAGCGGACCAAGAGGCCATTTCTACATCCAATTTCAGTTAAATGACAGAAGTGAGCATCCAAAGCTCTGAATACTGTATGAACATGTTAAGAGAATATTCAAATCATTTAGAGAGATGCTAAATCTACAAAGAAGCCACAACATTATTCAAACGCAAACTGTACCTCACTGGATTTAAACAAATATATTCCAGTGTAAAACTAGGCAGAAGCAAATTAATTCAATTTAGATTTATCCAAATTGTTCTAACTCCAAATTTAAAATTAAAATGCAACTGGCTTATATAGTTGTATTTACAGTTAGACACTATTTGCAAGGTTTTTCTATTCCACTAAATATTCCTTTAGCTAATAATCTTGTACAGAAATAGTTGATTCTGTTTAAGAAATAAGATGCCAGCACTCCAAGACATCTCTCCCGTCCTCTTACATGCTAGCCCTTCAAAAACTTCTAAAGTGAAGATCAGCATCAGATTAAAAACAGTCACCTGATTATGCCATTGCCATCACAAAAAGCTATTAATTCATACCTGTATCACTTGCCCCATGAATCTATACAACAGAATCTCAAATACACTAGTGCCTACCACCAGACAATACATTCATTCCAGTCACACAATACTATTTTTGTTTCAAATATTTGATAGGTGCTTCAAGCTAAAATATCAAATGATAACTTATTGAACATTTCATAGTACAATCTGTCTGCCTCCAGTTCAATAAAGCACGACACTCGCATGTGTATCTGAGAGCTGCGTATGACTAGTAAGGTGGCCGGGGGGACAATTTAAGTTGATTCACTTTTGCTGAGCCCTGAGAGGAACAGGGGATTTGTGAAGGCACTATTAACAGTGGACTACATTGCAGGGATACTGTAGGCTAGTCTGCCTCTTTGTCCATTCTGCAATAGGAGTAAAACACTGAACTACACTGTAGGGTTGCTGTAAACTACTCTCAGTCCAATCTACAATGTGAGGATAAAAATGGACAACAATGCAGGGCTGTTGCAAGCTACCCTACAGACCCCTAACCTGCAGGGGAGGTCTAACACCTCTACACAACATTGCTCAGTTGTTATAAACCAGAGGTGGGGAACATTTTCAACCCTGAGGACCGGATCCAGAACTTGTCCACCCCTAAATGCCATTTTTGTTTTTCTTTGTTATTATGTTATGCACCTTTGTGTTTTTATATTGTAAACTGCCCTGTGATCCTTGGATGAAAGGCGGCATAGAAATTTAATAAATAATGATGATGATGATGATGATGATGATGATAATTTTGACAAGTAGGTGGGGTACCTACTTTTCAATTGCCTGACATCAGGCCATTCAAATTTCAAGCCAGAAGCAGGCACAGGCTTATCTCCAGTCTTAGTGATATATGGTTAGACTCTGCTTTGATGGTTAAAAGGCAGCAGTTAACAGCACACTTATCACTGATCTTAGCTCTGTCCCTGTCCAGAAACATCGGTAGCTGGTGAACCACATCAAGCTGGTAAAAGGCAGTCATGGCCACAAAGGACACTTGGGCCTCTAGTGGCAAAGATGTATCTAGGAGTGCCCACATCTGCTCCTTCAGAGGGAGTGCAACCCCATCCAGAATGGGTAATTTGCCTATCTTCCAGGTATGGAGCCACCCACCTAAGGAATGTTCATCTGTGGGTGCTTCTGGAGGGAGAATTATGCCTGTACAGTGGAATCTCGGTTGTCAAACGTAATCCGTTCCGGAAGACCGTTTGACTTCTGAAACATTCAACAACCAAGGCGCAATTGCCAGTCATCAAAATCCATTGGAAAAAATGGAGAAATGCACCTTGGAAGCCATTCATCTTCCAAGGCATGTTCGAAAACGGAAGCATTCACTTCCGGGTTGTTGGTGCTCGAAAGCCGAAATGTTCAAATTTGGAAGCGTTCGACAACCGAGGCTCCACTGTACACTGATTTGCAATTAAGCAGCCTCCAATAAAAATATTAATCTGCTCCTTATTGTTGTTGTTTATATTGTGCTTATTTTAATTGTTCCTGTCCATGGGGTTGTTTTGTAAAACTATGTTAAATAATATAAATAAAATTTATGGAAAGGGGCTGTTTTCACAGATTTTAAAATGAACCAGAAAGTCTGATCATTCCTGATAATTTCTATCAGATTCTGTGTATGAAGTGGCTGCCATATACGAAGGTTGGGTGCTGGGGGGGTGGTGGTTGGCGGCTTCTGAGCACCACCAGTTCTTTTTATGTGAAATTGAAATTTAGTGGTGCCCACGTCAGTTTCTTAGATGTCCAAATGTGCCCCAAGGGCTTAAAGAGTTTGTGCACCCCTGTATTAATGGCCAGATCACTCTATCAAATCCAGTAAACTTCAATCTTTCTAGACAGTAAGTCGCAAGCTCTGATCACCTGACTGAGGCAAATATTTTCCCTACTCCTTACTGGAAAAAAATAAGAGCGTGATATCACCAAGTAAGTACTCCTAGAGAGGAGATACATCTACAGTGGTACCTCCGGTTACGAACGTAATTAGTTCCGGAGGTCTCTGTTCTCAAGCCAAAACCGTTCTTAACATGAGGCGTGCTTTCGCTAATGGCGTCTCCTGCCGCTGCAGCGTGACTTCCACTTGCATCCCAGGGCAAAGTTTGCAACTGGGAGCATCTACTTCTGGGTTAGTGGAGCTGGTAACCCGAAGTATTCGTAAGGAGGACAGTACGTAACACGAGGTTCCACTGTAATGTCAATTCATTCTAAAGCACAGGTGTCATGTGGGAACTGCTCTGCATGACATGAAGTAATTTCACGTGAGACTCAAAATGATTCAGAAATACTGCATTTTTCCACACTGTAGCAGAAATCACCCAAATCTTGCAATGTACTTTTTTTATTACTCAAACATGTTAAGCAGTGAATAAAAGGCTAGCACACAGACCCTACTAAGCACAACAAATGGAAAACAGTAAAATTGAAAACAAGCAGGCTGTCCGCTACAAACAATAGTCACTACCTAAACAGTACTATGCATGTTTGTTTCAGGCTAAAATGTCCTCATGGCAGATCTTTTATTTAATGCATAGATTGTTTAATTTATGGTTTACATCTATTCAGTGGATTTCTATTATCTACTTTGAGAGTCATCTGAAACCTTTAGTCGACTCTAAATATCTATTTGTATAACCTATTTAATGTTATGACAAGTTTACACAATAGTCTCTTATAACTTGAAGAAACATGATCTATGATTCATATCTCAAAATAGTTCATATTGCCTCGTGAATTAGACAACTACACAAAAAATATTAGCATTGTATAGCAAGCCCGGAAGTTAATTAAATAGAGCATGACTTTGATCTAAGCATACTATGTGATTATATTGAAAGAGGTAGCAATGTCGCTTTAAAAAAAAATTGTAGCATTTTAAAGACTAGCTGGTTTACTGAGGCACACACTTTCGTGGGTGCAGCCCAATTCAATCAGTTTTATCGAATGAAAAAGTCTCTAGGCTAGGAGTATATTCCACACAGTATGTGGGATCTCAAATATAACAATAGTGTTCCCTTTAGAACCAAGATTTACTGTTGCAAAATGAATAGCTTATGCTAGCAGGGGTGGACAACTGGATCCCATCCATCAGCCAGCTCCTGACAGTTCCCCAATCCCAGCGATGGGTGGGCATTTAAGTTCAGTGTGCAATGCAAGCCTTGCTTGTAGCAGGGATCTTCTCAGTTCAGGAGCCTTCCAAATAGAGCCCAACTCAGCAAGGAGCCAAGTTTAAAATGAATCCGAAGCACACTTTTATCTCCCCCACATCTGACATCATATGATATTGAGAGTAGAGAACGTAGGCATGGCTGTGAGAAAATTGCCTTGCAAGTCAAATTAGGATCCCAGCCTGCTCAGCACTGTGGGCAGAGGTTCCCCAAGCATTCATTTACAGGTACCTAGCAGAGACATTCAGTTTGCAGTCTTCACCTTGGAAGACAGTTTAGAAGCTGAGCATATGGTACCGAGCTTAATTCTCTTACTTTTTTGCTCTTTATTCTTCCTCATCCTCCTCCACACCCTTCTGCTTTAACATTTTGACTGGTGAAGAGTTCTGGAGAAGCTGATACCTTGCCAATATTTTGTAACATTTTGGTTGGCCCTAATAAAGGTATTGCCTACCTTTTTGGATTTTGGAGGGGGGGTTTCTCAGCTGGCTTTACTCTTAACATGCCTTTTATTACACTTTCTTACACTTCTGCAATATTTACTGGGAGCTATTCGTGACTTTGATGGAATGGGAACTGAACTCCCATGTTCAGACCAGACCTGCAGTTAAGTTAACTTTTATGTTCCAAAAAAACAAACACAAGAGTTGTATTAAAACTTGGTGTTAGTGCAGCTGACTTCACATATTTTCACATGTCCAGATCTTCTGCATTAGCAAGAAGCCACAACTAAGCAAAGCAGACCGTGGAAAGTATTGCAATAACAAAGTTCTCACTGTACAACTCCATGGGCAAAGCAACAGAAAAATAGTCAAATTTGAATTTAAAAGGTGAAGAGTAGCTAGCAATTTTGCAAGCTTAAGTTAAGAGTTACTCTGTATAATCATCTACTTTTGTGGAGCTATATTCTACAGTATAACAGGCACCTCACCGTGATACTCAGGCAATAAAAGCAAAGCAGTTTTATATGCAACTAGACTATGTGAACTTTGTAAAGAACAAGCTATTGCCAAATTCTAAAGTGTTAATGTTCACATTTCTATTTGGGGAAGTGGAAGGGAGAGGGAGAGGGGGAAGGGGAGAGAGAGAGAGAGAGAGAGAGAGAAGGAAATGACAGCTGTGTGCTGTTCAAACATTCATCAAGCCAGGAAACCTTGGAGTATGCATCGAAAGTGAAACTGACTAATGTTTCCTTCCCTTCTGTCCCATATACCCCAAAGCCAAGATGCAATTATTACTTTAAACAGTACATAAATCAAATTAGTTATAAACACAAACAAAAAAGTTGTCACTTGCAACAAAGCATCACACAAATTAAATGAGGTTTCTGAGATTTGAAGTAGTTTGCTTTGGACTTCCGGGTTAGCGCCATCGCCGAATGGCGGACTCCCTCCGAGCTCCGGAGGGAGTCGGCTCGGCAGGGGTTGGGTCCTACCGCGCCGGCGACGCGGGGACCCTCAAAAACCACGGGAACGGATCCCGTGGACATGGTGACTCGGCTGGCACCGCTATCGCCCTCCCGGCTTGTGAAGGAGCCTTTTTAAAGGCTACGGATCGGGCGCCGGGGAGTGGCGTGGTGCTTTGAGTCCTCCGCTTCCCCTGCCGGGCGCAGCCGCATGCCATCCGGCGGAGAGCGCTGGCTTCTTCCAAAGAAAATTCGGACAATTAACAACAACCCGTGAGTAATTGGGTAACCGGGCATAAAAGGAGGAAAAAAGAAAATTTTTTCCGGATTTGGCACGAGCGGGAGGGGATCCAAAAAGGAAGTCAGTCCCCTCCCTGATTGTAAACATGCTAAAACAAGGACTGAGAAACCAAGATCGATTCAGAAGTTCATTGACGACAAAAATTATTAACTCCACGATGTGAACTATAAGAACTGTGCTGGAGGAGAAGAGTCGAGGGTGAGAGGAAAAAGACAACCCCCCCCTGGGAACCGGGGCGATTCGGAGAGCCTGGCGAAGAGAGATGGAGAATTTGACAGCTGCCAAAGGAGCTGTCAAAGCTGGAAAATATAAAGAGGACTTTGCTACAAGTTTTTCTTTGCTGGTTAATTTTGCTACAATTTGACATAAATATGGATATAAACTGTCGGGGGAAAAGAAACAACAAATTGACTTTTGGATTAGAGGATACAAAGTTATTGCAATCCCCCTAGAGGGGTTTCGGGACATTACAAGTGTCGTATGTGGAAAACTACTCTGGGATGTGCATAGGTCTTATCTCTTGGGAAAGCTGCAGAACTGAAATATTATTTTGTCTACAGAGGTGACCATAATACAATAGAATCTTCTATTGAAGCAAGAAAGGAACTGGACGTAAGTCTTTGTCCCTGAATAACAAACCTCTGTAGAGTCACTAAGTTTTGAAACAAGAATGTTTTGACAGCTGAACAAGACAGAAACCGGAGAAAACAAGAAGCAAAAGAGTAAATGACTAAATACGACACGGAAAGAACAACGGGAGGAGCAACAAAAGATTAAGGAAAATTAAAGGCCTCTATTAGACTGGATTTATGAAGTTAAATATTATTAAAACAACCAAATCTGAAGAAACCGGCAAGATGGACTGAGAAAATTTGGCTGTGGACTTAAGATCTCCAGGCCGACAACATACAGACAAATGGACATGGGGAATCAAAACCGGGGAAGGGAGGGGGAACCTTAGAATCCAAAGGCTTTGTAACCAATTTTTTGAACTTTTCTATATATTCTATCTTATATTCTTTATAACTTTGATCTTATATGTTTTCGTTTTTTTCTTTTTTAGAAAGGGGGAACTCGTGGAAGGAATGAGAGCTGATCTTGGGGGAAAATTTTGTTTTATTATAAGACGAGGAGTGATGTTAAGATTGTGTAAATTTAAATTGGTTTATGAGTAAAATATATTAGGCTTAAATTTGGGGATGAGAACTTGTGGAACCAACTTAGGGAAAGGGGAATACAGTCGGGACGGGAAGGAGGAAGTCCCAGAAAGAAGGCTATGAAAAGAAGGGTCTAAGCTAGTCTCTCTTTTTCTTTCTTTTCTTTATCTTTTTTATCTTTTCCATTCTGTTATTATTGGAAACTTTAATAAATATGATTATAAAAAAAAAATGAAGTAGTTTGCTTTAATGATTTAAGGCATTCAAAGGAACACCTAAATTATGTCACGAGAACTGGATAAATACAAAAGTTTGTAACTAGAGGCTGGATTCAGTTAACTAGTTCCACTAGTGGCAGGAAGTGCAATGGCTCACGCTGGCATGTCAGGCCTCCCCCATATTGGCTTGGGTGCGGTGGGAGAAACCCCAGAAGGGTGTGCAGGGGGAGAGGGGAAGTCTGGGCAAGCAGAAATGCTTGAGCTAAAATAACATCTGTATTAGCACAACGTTGAATTCCTCTCTTTGTTTCCACATTTGCCAAAGGACTGACAACCTGAATGAAAACGTTCTGAAGAAACTCTGCACATACGTGCCCATTTATTTTTCTTAAAATATAAATGCTAAGAGTTTTATGTCTTATTTCTCTTGTTGTTGTCATTGGCTTGGATCCAGTATTGCCAACCAAAAAGGCACTTAAATTAGCAGAAAGTCATCCCCGTCCCTCTTTATTGATTCTGCAGCTCCCCACAACGCATTCCATCCCATTCCATTCTGGAGGGTCCTTTGACCCTTAGGAGCAGCTTTTCAAGGGCTCTAATGTGGAAGATGGGGCAGGAAAGCCCCATTGTGTAAGCAGGGTTCTACACGTGCTTCTTGGAATCCAAGCTGTTATTTCATATATGCTATTCTGGAAGTAGAGGTAAATTTTTGTCACAGTTCTTCATTTCATAATATGGAGATTGAGAAGTATGGGCAACAACAGCATGATTTCACATATAATGACAAACCATAGGGTGACTCTACATGAGCAAGTCTTGGGCTCCCACACTTCCACTTTCCCCCTTTCTCTTGCACAGTAAGATGATCTTACTTACCGTTTCTACAAACCATAGTTTCCCGTTATGTCTGAACCAGAAAATTATAGTTTGATTTAGACATAGTTTCAAAGTAAATGAACAAGCCTGGAATGACCCTTAGGCTTGCATATTCACTCTCTCTCATGTGCTACAATGCCTCATTTCCTTGATCTGCAGTAAAACAAAATTGGCCCAACATCCAAACCAACAAGACGTACCAGAATTGTAAACCAGTTTGATCTTGATTTTCAAAAGCACATAGACAGACAATTTAATGCAAACAATGGTTCACCTCATGAATATTAGTGCATGAGGTGAGAAGGATAAACTGTGGTTTTGAGAACTGGGAACACAACTGGGAAGTGCAACGAAATGTAGACATATGGAAGCCTTCCCTAAGTAACATCTTGCTTTCCCCCATATTTATTTATCTACTTAAATTATATAGTTGCCCCATATCAGAAATACTCTAGAAGCCAGTTTGCTGTAGTTGTGTCTGACTAGGACCTGGGAGACCAGGGTTTAAATCCCCACTCAGTCATGCAGCTCACTGGGTGACCTTGGGCCAGGCACAGCCTCTATAGCAGCCTTTCTCAACCTGTGGGTCCCCAGATGTTGTTGGACTACAACTCCCATCACCCCTAGCTAGCAAGGCCAGAGCTCAGGGATGATGGGAGTTGTAGTCCAACAACATCTGGGGACCCACAGGTTGAGAACCGCTGCTCTATAGGGTCTTTGTAGGGATTAACTGAGGAGAGGGAGTGGACCATGTACTCAGAGAAGGTGGGATATAAATGCAATAAATAAGCTCTTCTGTGTACCTCCTTAAGAAAGCTGGAGAGGCAAGCCAGATGGAGATGTCAGGTGCCAACCTGGCATCTAGAAATCTCCATGTGGTCGTAATTGGACCCGCGCCAATAGACAAATGTGCCTGGTACCAGGTTAATTTCTAACACTGGCAGTTCATATGCTCGTGTTTAGCATCCTAGGACTCTTTTGAGCAAAGGTAACATTACCAAGAGTTAAGTGATTGGGAATAAGAGGAGCCATAGTTCAGTGGTAGAGCAACTGTTCTGTATGCTGAATGTTTGATACCTTGCATCTCCAGGTACGTAAGGAAAAGAATCATGTCTGAAATCCCGAACAGCTGCTGCCAGTTAGTGTAGATAACACTTAGCTATACAGTCCAATGTTCTGGCACTAAGGCTGTTTCCTATTTCCCATGTAAAATAACACCATGCTGTAGTTATTTGTGCCTTGCTCCTCTAGAAACCAAATATTCCCACATCATTACCCCTGACTGTGTTTATCATCATCCCTAAACTTCTTTCAAAACCTACACCTGATTTTAACCAGACATATGTGGTGCACCAGTGGCTTGTAATACCATTCCCGCCCCCCTTTTGTATCTTTAGTTTATCTGAAGTACACTAAGAGAAGGAAATCATTCTTATATACTCTCAAGGCCAGGTTTAAATTTCAGGCTCTGCTACAATTATGGTGGGACTTGTGGATATTAAGTTCTGTGTAATGATTCTTAATAATCAATTTGTAATATGAAAATTATAGCAGACTAGGCTATACATCTTTGGAGTATTTTGATCATGGCTAATGATAACTTTTACAACGGCTCAGTAAGGAACCATTATTTCACCTGAAAACATTTCACAATATGCGATCTCAACAGGAACAACAAGTATCAGATATGCTTCTTACCAGCTGAAATTCTCTGCGTCTGTCGTAGGCATGCTGGATACCACTATCTGCCCACAAGCTTCTTATTGCTGGAAGGAACTGCAAAAAAACTTGGGTCTCCACCATTCCGTGCGCCACCACTCCTGAGCGAGTATCAAAGGCCATCAGCATGTCACCATTTCTTTGGTTAGAAGGATTTCCCCAAGGAATATGAAGTTTCTCTCGAGCATCCACAAGGACTCTTACACCTTCAACAAAATTGAAAGCACTTTGTTATTTTCCTAGTGGTATTTATTTTAGGTCCAATAAACAGCTTCTCTCAAAAAGCAATGGGTGACACACATAGAGAGACCCGATCTAATGACAACAAGTACTGTAATGGATGGGAAATGGTCTGTAGTAGCCCCGACTGTTTTCTACATAACCAGATCCTGTGCAATTTTGGGCCTGGAGAATAGCTGTTTCATATATGCCTAAGACAGCTGCTGGAATAGGACACTTAACAGCAGTCCAAAGTGGTAATCAGAAATAGGGAGGTTATCAGCTTTGACAAAGCATGTCTTCAAAATTTCTTTTCAAATAATGAACTATAGACATGGTAATAACTTGGGATGCAATTGCAAAACTGGCCTAACACTTTAATTCTAGCACATCGTGAAATAGGGTTGAGTGAGACCTGGTTTTCAATCTTGTGATATATCGCCAGCTAAACATCATGATATACCAATATATCACGTCAGAAATAAGGATGGAGCTATGCAGAGGCACTGGCTAGCTTCACAGTTTTGCCCACATTGTGATTTTTACAAAGCACGCGTGCACACACACACACACCATGATTTGCAATATATTGCCAGGTCAAAAATTATGAAACCGGTATCACAATATGGACTTTGAACCGTTTGGGACAATTTATCACCCAGCCCTATCGGGAAAGAAGTCCTACAGACTTCAGTGCAGTCCAGCTCATCTTGAAAATGCGAAGAAAATACTATCCTTAAAATATAAGGTAAAAAACAGAATGTGTACAAGCGGTTACATTTTACTGATAAAATGAAAACACTGGCGTAACGGAGGGGCTAAGGGATTCAGTCATGAACAACTTGTGGGTTTAAAATTTACCTGCCATGAAGTTCCTACGTAACTGTAGGTAGGCACTCTTTTTCAGCCTCAAGACACTTAACACTAACATATATTACAGGTGTGCTGCAAACATAATATCTGAAGCAAGGCATTTTTAACACTCTACTGTGCTATATGAATACTAAAAAGTACTGTTATTTGATGAAAAGTAGAAAGACATGTATAAGACCAGAACAACCTACTTTGGTGTCAAAGTTAAAAATATATTTGTAGTTTCAAAAACACTATTAAGTATTTTCAGTAAGATATTGATTATCTATTATCAGTTATCATGATCCTGGAAAATAGTTGGTGAAATATATTCAGTCTCTCTTTCACAGACTCTCTTACTTTCAAAGTAAGCAGAATGGGAGAATTTTAGTTTTAAATGCCAAAACAGTTAGAATTGTGGCTATTAGTTGAGATCTTTTCATTTGGGATTGTTGATGCCTATAAAGAAAAAAAGAGGGACCATTTTACTGCAGATAGTCATGACGATAGAACAATATAATCTCTCTTTTGTAAACATAGGCTTGTATCCAACTGTATCCTTTGGCTCAACAGAAGGCTCTTTCATCCATCAGAGGCTTCCATGAAACAGGTAAAGGCAATTTTCATCAGTTTCCCTTTCCTTCTGGAGCCCTCAAACACCTCCCCCTACCCCTTTGGAACAGCATGGGAGGTGGTGCAGAATGGGGGCTCTAGGGAAAAGGGAGCCAAAAAAAACCCCTCATTCCCCTTTTCACTCACAAAAGTCTCCACTAAGTGAAGAGCCTTCAATTAATGGAATGGCAATCTATAGCTGTGTAATATATCTGCATAATTTTCTCAAAGTGCCACCACTGTTTGATTCCCAAGAAGCCCAGCCATGTAAAATTCCTTCAATCTTAGGTGTAACAACTGGGTGGAAAAAGCCTGAGGCAGCTAACATTTAGATCAGGTAGGAGAGACAGGCACATCCTGATGACACATGTGAAGAAGACATATATTAACCTGTGTAGGAATTTAAGAGAGCATGACAGCCCAGAAGGCATATTTTCTTGGCACAGAAAGTCTCAGCATGACAAGATTATGCTTACACTACAGATAACTCCCCATTCTTGTGCTTGTGTATAAATTAAGCACCACCATAGACAAGGCTCAGAAGCCAAGAGCCCCATCTTATGATTTTTGAACAGATTCTAGACACTTCAAAAACTGGAGAATCAGAGAACAACTTTCCTCTACATACAGATCAAGGATATAAGCAGCTCCTGCATATGTGAAGCTTGTAAGCTGTCATGGTACAACCTCCTGTACGCATCTTTCCAGAGAGCTATCTTCAAATATTTGAAATGTATACACTTTCTGGGTAGATACTTGAGATGGGAAGCACTTTCAGCTTTAACGCCTTATTTTTGCAAACATATGTTCTGTATGGAGATGTGCGGGCCCGTGGGGGAAATGGAAAAATTGAAGCGGGGAGAGATGGTCCCCTGAAAAATATGTGCTTCTCCCCCACAAAAAAGAAAAGAAAAAAGGATTATGAAATATTTTCATTTAGAATGACAAAGAAAGTATTTAGGCCAAAGTGTTCATATATTTTCCCCACCCCCTGCTAAATGATTTCTAAAACTATGTAACAGGAAGATTTTTATGTGAGACTATGTACCGTATTTTTCGCACCATAGGACGCACCGGACAATAGGACGCACTTTGTTTTAGAGGGGGGAGAACAAGAAAAAAAATATCTCCCCCTCTCTGCCCAGCGCCCCTTCAGCGAAGCGGCAGGAGAATTTCCCCCCTCTTGTTTCCCCCCCTCTAAAACAAGGTGCCGTTTAAGGTGCGTTCAGGCGGCTACCTTGGAAGCCTGGAGAGCGAGAGGGGTCGGTGTGCACTGACCCCTCTCGCTCTCCAGGCTTCAGGTTCCTTTCGACCTGCTCTTTGGGGCCCACCACCAGCCCCAAAGAGCAGGTCAGGGAGCAGCGGAAAGGCGCAGTGGAGAGGCTCCTGCCATAGCCGCGCTTCACCTCTCCAGCCGGGAGAGGGTTGCGGGGCTATGGCTTCTTTAGCCCCACGCGCGCTCTCCTGGCTGCAGAGGTGACGCGCGGCTATGGCAGGAGCCTCAATAGCCGTGTGTCACCTCTCCAGCCAGGAGAGGGTCGCGGGGCTATGGCATCTTCACTCCATAGGACGCACACACATTTCCCCTTCATTTTTGAAGGGGGGAAAGTGCGTCCTTTAGAGCGAAAAATACGGTATGTACAGTATCAAATCATTACAATTCCTGCACAGTGAGAACAAGTCCTGAGCTGTCAACTGAGAGTACAATGCTCACATGCAAGAGCAAGACGCATTTCGGCCCCTTGGAGGGCATTGTCACTGTCACATGAGAAGGAAGAAGCATTCAATGCCATCTTTGCTTGTGGTCTTCCTCTTACTGGCATATTTGTTGATCCTGTTTCTGTCCTCTCATCTAGGTCTCAAAGGACTGGGAGTGGGAGCTAGTACATAGCAACATTATTTGTTGTCATCTAATCACGTTGCTGTTGGATCCAAGATCAAAGTCATAAATGATGATAGTACTACTTCTGAATATGATCAAATTACAAAACAAACAGCACACTTAAGGTTTGTTGTTGGAAAGGTGCTTTCAAATGCTACAGGCTTCAGAACATCTTCACACATTTGGTCAAAGAATACAGTGTGGGATTGTGCCAAACATATCCCACCTGCAGAATGATGGCAAGGTCTCTGCACAACAAAGTCTCTGACTCCTCTTGCTTCTTACATACTTCAGATTCCTCCATCTGCTCCAACATGTGAAAGAAACTGGTCTATGTTTGAAACACCAAATCAAGAAATAAACTGATTATGTGAAAGGACAGAAGTTTATTTCAATCTGGGGAAACCTTCAGCTTTTAGAGGTCCATGATAATATGAAGAAACAGAAAGTGATACCACAGAAAAAGAGACTGTTCAAATTTCATGTACTGTAGTGTTCACTGAGTTTTGTTCCTCCTCCCATCTTTCTCTTGGCTCTTTTTATGTCTGTTTTATACTGTGGAGGACTGAAGACGACGACATCATAATTTTCTGAATAATCATTTGTTTTACTATAATGTTGATGGTTTCTAGTTATTGTTTTTGAGTGCTCATTTACTGGCAAAACCAAATAAATGCTAGGTCCCTTACACTTTGCAGCTTGAAGCTCAATTTTTTAAAGAAAGCTTTAAATTCCATTTGCCTGAACAAACATTATTTTTAATATACCAGACATGATAATTCTATGGTAAATCAAGTTATACATAAGGCATCTAATGTTCCTAAAGTAACAACATGCCTTTTAATATGTAAAGAGTATGTAATGTACAAGTATTGTATTTAAAAATAAATAAATCCAAAAATTTCCAGAGAAGCGCATTCAGGGCAAACACTGGGAAAAAACCTTCCTCCCCTCAATGACTTCAAAATTCCCAGAAATCTTACATCTCTAATTCTGTGCTTTTTTTACTCAATTGAGATTTGTACACATCAACTCCTCTCAATGTGCATAAAAAGAAACTGTTAGGAAGTTGAAAACGAGACTGGACAGGTTAAAGCTGGAATCTTAGACTGTACCATATTGTCACCAGTTGTAGCTTGAGCCAAACCCAAATATTTTGTAAGCCAGGAGGGGGCAGGGAGAGGAAGCACACAAGCCAACTGACATGCAAAAATAATTTGTTCCTATACTACTCACTTCCATGTCACAAGACAGCATTAGAATGACACTAAGCAACGGTACAGATATATCCATTCTTGGACAAGTTTTGGACATATTTCCATAACTGTTCATCACTTTGTGAAAGCTAAAAAAAATCCCTCTCCCCATGCCTACCCTTCTCTCCTCACTGTGTAACCACCAAGAACTCTCCTCGCTTATCCTTCACATCCCCAATTTCACATGCAACAAATTACACATGCAAAAAACTACAGACACAATTGAACTGTCAGGTGTCATAAGCAAGGCATGATAACAAGCTTCTATGAACTCCTGTTTGATAAATCTCAAGAATATTTTTTAAAAATAAACTCCCCAGGCAGGATTTGCATGCCATTCCACATTGTTCCGTTATGGACCATTAACCTCCCGCAGCAGACATTGAAACATTTGGCTGTCTAATATTGAGTGACTATAAACACACACATGACTACTCACACTTATAATCCATTTTCACCATATGCAAGCCTTACGTTTTTTGGTCCACAATTCTTCTGTACACTCAGGTAACTGACTTCTGGAAACTTTTCTCTGAAGCCCCTCATTAACCTTGCAATTGCAATTCCTATGGCTATAGTGCTATGCCTAGTTTCGCCTCTCTACATACACAGACTCACAGCTTCATATCACAATATACCCATAACATAATATATATTTGCTACAGCTACTTGCACACTACAACAGGTATCTTCAACCTTTTCAGACTCAGGACTCACTTTTAACCCTAACATGCATCTGGGGACCCATTCTTAATCTTTCATCACCTATATGCATGCGGTGGTACTTCTGCTGCACCCCACTTTGGGTTCCAACCTGCCAATTGATGGCCAACGAGTGTACAGGATCTGGCACAAGGCCATCCTGACCACCACACTATTAATTCCATATACATGCCAGGACCCCAACTACTCCTCCAACATTAAAAACCACTCGCATCTTTAAACCAACATACTGAGCAATGAAAAACCTAGAGAGCATCCTAAAAAGCAGAGACATCACCTTGCCAACAAAGGTCCGTATAGTTAAAGCTATGGTTTTCCCAGTAGTGATGTATGGAAGTGAGAGCTGGACCATAAAGAAGGCTGATCGCCGAAGAATTGATGCTTTTGAATTATGGTGCTGAAGGAGACTCTTGAGAGTCCCATGGACTGCAAGAAGATCAAGCCTCTCCATTCTGAAGGAAATCAGCCCTGAGTGCTCACTGGAAGGACAGATCCTGAAGCTGAGGCTCCAGTACTTTGGCCACCTCATGAGAAGAGAAGATTCCCTGGAAAAGACCCTGATGTTGGGAAAGATGGAGGGCACAAGGAGACGGGGACGACAGAGAGATGGATGGTTGGACAGTGTTCTCGAAGCTACCAGCACTGTGGGAGGCAGTGGAAGACAGAAGTGCCTGGCGTGCTCTGGTCCATGGGGTCACGAAGAGTCGGACACGACTTAACAACAACTGACTAAACAGCATGCTTCTAATTCAGGATTCAAAATAAAAGAGCGCAAGCCAGCGATGCCACCCAGACTGTCTGGGCCCCCAACTCCGCCTTACTCCCTCCCTCCCGTCTCTTCTTCATCATGCTCTGATCACGTTTCTCCGAGTTGTCGTACCCACGACATGTCCACCACCACTAGCTCAGTGGTAGAGAACATGCTTCGCCTGCAAAGCGTCCCAGGTTCTCAGTGCCGTAGAAAGCCCTCCGTTTTCACAAGGCACAAGGCAGCTGTCAGGTTCCTTATAAAGGCCCCGTTCGAAAATCCCCAACTCGTCACAGCACAGCCGAGTCGGGCGACTCACGCGCGGGGGGACCTTTCCATACCCAAGCACCCTCCAAAACCGATGACACGTGTACTGAAAAAGTGAAAACAGGAAAGCTGCGGCGAGGGCGGCTGGGGATCCCAAGGGCCAAAAAAAAAGTAAAAAAAAAAAGTGAGACGTTCGTTCTGGCCCGCCTCCCTCAAGACACCCTTTCCAGCCGCAGCCCTCACATGCGTGTTTTCTTTTCCTCACGTACACCCTAAAGGCTCCAGCGACCTCGCCTCCACAGACCTTTCCCACCCTCTCTTTTTTTCTTCTCTCTCAGGGCTTCCGTCTTTCAGCAGCAGCAGCAGCAGCAGCTGAAGGGTTTCTTCCTGCAAACGTTGCGGTTCTTTTTTCTCTATCCCCCACCCACCCACCGCTTTTTTGTTGTTTTGCGGGCTTCCCCCTCCCCCACCTCAACGGATATCGGGGGGCGCGCGCCTCTTCTGCTCCCCCTCCCTCTTTCCGGTGGCCCCAAAGTTTGGGGAGGGGGACGGGCGGGGGCGCGAGCGCGAGAGGACCCCCCCTTCCACCCTCACCCTTGATGACGTTGCTGTAGATGGTGGCGCGGAACTCCTCTCGAGCGGCCCGGTCCCAGTCCTGCCCGTGGATGATGCGCATCTGCTTGAGGAAGGTGCTCTTGCCGCTCTCGCCCGCGCCCAGCAGCAGGATCTTGACGAGCCGCTTGACGTAGGTCTTTTCGCGGTACAGGCACTTGTCGATCTCTTTGGACTTTCGCTGCTGCTCCGCCTCGCTGCTGTTGAGCAGGCAGCCCGGGAAGCAGCCCGACAGCGGGGACCGCGATGGCAGGAAATCCGCCATCTTAGCGAGCACTGCCAGCCAGGGAGCGGCCGCCGCGGCCCTGCGCCGCTCTGCGCCTGCGTAGCTCCCGGGGACGGGCAGGCCGCCCCCCCCCACCAGCCCACTCCCACGTGATGCGAGGCGCCGCTCCGAGGGCGTCACGTGGCGAGCTGCCCAATCAGGAGCCTCCCTGTCGTCACGCGGCTGACTTCTCGCTTTCCGTCCGCCGACGCTCCCGCCGTCCTCCGTCACGTGGCCGTGTGGCGTACTCCCTACAAAACTCCCCCGCGCGCTTTTTTGTCACGTGATTTCTCTTCTGCGAGGCAGAATCCCTCTCGTATCGGTTGCTCGTATCGGTTTCCTTTCACGGGAGCCGAGGCGCCCAAAGTATAGTGAGAAAAGTGCTCAGAGCATGTGCAGAGTGCGTTTCTCGCCAGGGGCGGACGGGGAGGAGCTGCACTCCCTCCGCCCAAAATCAAATAATTAAATAAAAATACTTCACTAAAAGTAAGAATTGTAGAATGATTTTGACAACTCCCCTCCCCCAGCACGGGAAAGGAAGATTGGAAAGACTGCTGTTGAGACGTGACATTCCAAATCTACTAAGCAAAGCCAGAGAGAGGCATAGGCACAGCCAGGATTTATTTTAGGGGCGCAAGCTTTATGTTGGGGGGGGGGGCAGAACCGAGTTATCTGTGACGCAATTGGTCAGTTATTTAAGCATTTTTATTTATTTACTTGATTTAGCGGTGCAGCTGCCTTCCTGCACCCACTGACAGTAGAGGATGACAGGTGGGTGTCCTGCCAACCCCTCTAACATAAATCCTGACTATGCCCATGTTTCCCTCTGCCCTCAAATACATATCCGAATCCAATCACTGGAGGGTGAAGAAGATGAAGAGGCGTTTGGATTCCTCCCCCACAACAAACAGTCTGTGAGGTGAGTGGGGCTGAGAGACTTCAAAGAAGTGTGACTAAGCCCAAGGTCACCCAGCAGCTGCATGTGGAGGAGCAGAGACGCGAACCCGGTTCCCCAGATTACGAATCTACCGCTCTTAACCACTACACCACATTGGTTTTCTGGTTCTCGAATGTTGCTTCGAAGCAGGCTGGTTGCATCTTCACCTGTCCTGTTAGAAATTAAGCATTCCAGCACAGAAGAAAGGAGATCTCCCCATCAGTTTGAGCCTTCTCTGATTGCATTTAGCTGCAATTCTTCAGTGGGAAACACATGAGACCATTGTTTTCTCCTCAGAGATACAGTTCCCATTAGCCTTAAACTACAGTTCCGAGGATAAAGTAATATTCTTTATATGCGCATTGCTTGTATGCTGGGGATCTGCCCCACTTGTAAGCACTGCTTATCCCAAGGTCTCTAATGTGATTTTATGAAGCAGCCACATCTGGATGCCATAAGGGAAGCACATTTCTTTATATATACAATAATAACAACAATAATAAATAAGACACAATCAGCAAACACAATTTAAAACATAAACTGTGAGGTAGGGAGGAAAGACAGAAAAGCTCAGGCTGTGATAATTACATTATTAATAGTGGCCATTCACAGTTTCATTGAAGACACAGATATGTGTGATAAGAGTCCATTGTGCCAATTCAGTCCACAAATTATAGTACTGAATTTCTGGATGAACTAAAATCCAGCAGTTTCTGGTTGCAGTCTGCCTTTGAAGTTCCGTTAAATCAGTTATACAGTGTCCTGGAAAATTGCAAAGACACACCTCCAGAGCCTGGACTTGGCATCTTGTATCTGCTATCCAAAATGCACAAACCAAGCAACCCCAAGTGCCCCATAATTTAGGACTTTAGAGCCATCTCAGTTGGGGTATCTGGTTATATAGACTCCATATGCCAGATCATATTCTATCAGCACTTCCAAGTTATATACTCAATATTTTTTTGAGAAAACTAAAATATATTGACAATCTTCCAGAGAATGCCATCATAGTATTATTATTATTATTATTATTATTATTATTATTATTATTATTATTTCTATTATTTATACCCTGCCCATCTGGCTGGGTTTCTCCAGCTACTCTGAGCAGCTTACAGCATATATAAAAACATTGTAAAACATCAAGCATTAAAAACTTCCTGATACAGGATGGCCTTCAGATGTCTTCTAAAAGGTATGTACGTACTGTAGTTCTTTATCTCCTTGACATCTGAAGGGAAGGCCTCCCACAGGGAGAGCGCCACTACCGAGAAGGCCCTCTGCCTGGTTCCAAAGTCTGCCACTTTATACTTACCCACAATGACTTCTGTTGTAGGGAGAACATGTATCTTCAAATTAGTGGCACAGCCATTGTTCCACAGTATGCCAAGATCTTCATGTTTGACCTTGAATAACACTTGTTTATCTCCCATTCCCCAAAGCCTCTCCTCTACCTGAGATACATATATTGATGATTGTCATCTTTATCATCCAGACTCACTGACTGGGGATATGTGAACAATTCCACCACAACTCCAGAGATTTCTACCTCACCATCAGTGTGATCCTAGACTAGTCTGCACAAGAGGTTCACATGCCGCTGTGCAAGTTCATAACAGAGCATCTCTTTATATAGGAAACTCACTGGTAGCTGCACATACTAACATGCTTTCTGCTTTCACCCCAACACACCACTGTCTACAGCTAATCCCTATGATGTAACCACAAGTGCTCAGATTGTAACAAGAACAACAAAACAACAACAACAACCGGAGTTTCCTCTTAGTACAATGTTCCCCTAACAAAGTGAAAAAACAACAGACCAACAAGAACAGATTAATACTTGGGAAGTATGATCTATTATCCAAAAGCAGAGGCAAAACTAGGCTTTATTTCACCCAAGTCAAAGACCCAGTTTGGCACACCCCCCATGTGCATTTGCGTACAAACACATATAGGCTGGGAGCCTCAATTGTGCCCCTCTGGAGGCTTTAACCGGAGCAAAAAAATCCCCCCTATAACTACAGCACTGCCTAGAAGAGAAAATGACAGGCCACATTTTTTGTCACCTCAGTTCCCAGTTAAAATCCCTCAAGATCATTGATATACAGTCTATCCTGTACAATGGCGTAGGCCTTGGGTGAAATCCTACACCTGCTCACAGGCAATTCCACAAGCTAAAATACTGTAGCTACTAACTAGTAACAACAAGACATGTAGCAGAAATGAACACAGAAATTAGGTCTCATAGCCAGCTCTGACCCTATGTCTACTATAACAAGACCTAGTGTCATCCTCAACACTGGAGGTTCATTCACCTGTACATCTTCCAGTGTGATATATGGCAATACTTGCCAGCAGCGCCTTACTTAAGGCACAAATGTTGAAAAACCAGGGTAAAAACATTTCAAACTCCCAGGATACCCTACCAGTGACCTAAAGGTGGCCATCCTTGAACCGAAGGAACTTCAAAGGGGGATTGCAAAGTGAAACCGCTCTGATCACAAGACTTCAAGAGACTTCAAGAGGCTCAGTGCTATCATTTGTGTACTGAATGAGCACAATGGATTTTCATCACACTACATGTGTTAATTGGCTTGCTAATGTCAATGTTATTCACACAACTGTTTGCTTATGTGCTAATAGCTGCTGTTAATAATGTAATGTATCCCTGCACCTTTCTGCATTTCATTTCATTTTCTGACCTCACTGTTTACATCTCCCCCCCCTCCATCACCATGTGTGTATATACCTGCAACTCAGGATAAAAGGGCATGTATCTTACGAAGTATGGACAGTAACAGGGGTTGTTACAATACCCCTGATATGTCAGTTGTTGCTATATATAAAAATGCTCTTGATAATTTTGCTAAAATGCATTTGATAAATGCTGACTTGTAGTGCCATAGTTTCTTCTGTTCCTATCGTTTGTGTGTGTTTATGGGAGGTGATTAGGGACACGGGTGGTGCTGTGGGTAAAACCTCAGCGCCTAGGACTTGCCGATCGCATGGTTGGCGGTTCGAATCCCCGCAGCGGGGTGCGCTCCCGCTGCTCGGTCCCAGCGCCTGCCAACCTAGCAGTTCAAAAGCACCCCCGGGTGCAAGTAGATAAATAGGGACTGCTTACTAGTGGGAAGGTAAACGGCGTTTCCGTGTGTGCTGTGCTGGCTCGCCAGAGCAGCTTTGTCACGCTGGCCACATGACCCGGAAGTGTCTGCGGACAGCACTGGCTCCCGGCCTCTAGAGTGAGATGAGCGCACAACCCTAGAGTCTGTCAAGACTGGCCTGTACGGGCAGTGGTACCTTTACCTTTACGGGAGGTGATTAATGGTGTTTCCCTTCTTTCACGATTGGTTTTCTGCAATGTTACACATGAGTACTCAGAAACAAGCGCATTGAGTTCAATTAGGCTTTGTCCCAGATACGCATGTAGAGAACTTCAGCCTCAAGTGCTTGGGGCTATTCTGCCATATTCTCTTGAAATCAAATTCTAATTTATTCTTTTCCATTTACAAATTGTGGCCTATGAAACAACTCAAAGCAAAATGGCAGTTGCGTTTAACACTCATATGCTGGCTAGGATTCTTAAAGAGCAGCTTTCAGTATGTCCCAGGACTGGGGAATTTCCAGGGATATATGATGATGATGATGATGACGACGATGAACAGAAGACCTCATTGCCATATTACACTCTGCCTTTGAAAGGTCCCCTCAATTCAAAAAACGAATTGCCATACGTTATGTGGAGAGCTGTTGTTTTAGAAACACAAACCCAAAGTTAAATTAGGTCTGCGGAACTAGTTGTGGTTGTTTGGAAGCCAGCCAACGTCGATGGTATGAAGGAAAAACGTACATTTCCAACAGGAACAAACAGTAGGCTCATGATGACGGCACATCTGAAAACTCAGGTTTTGACACTCTCTGTTCATTGGAGCCCTGATCAAATACTGGTTATTGGGGGGGGGGGGGCAAGAACAGCAGGTGGTCATGGGCTGAAGTTTTGACTCCAAGCACCCTCTTGTGTTTAATATGGCAAGGCGGCACGCAAAGGCATTTTCAGTAGCTTCTGCTATCTGGGTTTTCCTCCGCATGGGAGATATGTCCAAGCCTTAGCATCCTTCTGAAGCTTACAACAGCCAAACAGGGAGCATCATCAGGTGAGGCCATGAGCTATGGAGACCCCCTCAGTCCGGATTCTGAATATTTGTGGCCTGGATCTGGACTACAGCCCAGAGAAGCTCCACATCAGTGGAATGTGGAAAATATGCATCCTGTATTTTTCTCGGTGCAACCGGCTGCTTTACAGCTTTATAATGTTACCTGCGGGTGGGGATCTAAATAAATCCAGCGTTTCCAGCTAAGCAGCGTTTGAGATTGAAACAAGTCTGTTTCCCCATATTTTTCAACACCTCAACTCATCCTGAAGAAGAAAGAAAAGAGCATCTGTTCCAATTTTGTTCCTTTGCTGGGACGTGCAACCTGCTAGCAATTTCTAATCTCGTAAACGATTCAGATTAGTTTCCGATCCGAATTCTCCTTCCGTTTCTTATCCCGTTAGTATTGTAAATAGATGAGTGGGCTCCCCCTAATGCTGGCAGCTTGGAAAGACTCCAAAAACACATGCAAATAAGACCTCGGCGCTCCTTGCTGATTGGCTATGGCGGGACAGTGCCCGATTCCACCGCTGTCTTTATTCTCTAGGCAGGGGATTTCGAGTCATGCAGTTTGCCTGATATCAGTAACAAGAGGACCAGCTTCCCTGCAATTGGCTAGGCCGGTTTTTTTCTTTTCTTTCTTCCTCTTCTTTTTGTAGCTTTCGGCTTGGCTAAGTAGACCACCATGACCATCAGACGCATAGATCAAGGGCAGCGTTACAGGCCAAGAATGGCATTCCTGAAAAAGGTAACTTGCTATTATTTTAAGAGTCTACCTGAGAAATAGATGAACTGGCTAGTGCAGGAACCCTGAACACATCTGGGAAACATCTGCCCTCTGACCAGAATTGTATATCACAAAGATTTTTGCATGCAAACAATAGGCATGTTATCGGGATAAGGTGTGCTGTTTCTTACAGTTTTCAGAATTAATTATTTTCCAAGGAGCCCATGATTCCATTAGCGGAGTATTTTAAAAAGAACCTTTGCTTGCTGTTTTCCCCAGCCCTTTTGCTACAGAGCAAATAAAGACAAAAATACCCTTGTTTTCGGAAGTCACCGGATGAAAGCAACCTGTTACACACAGTTTGTTTGCGAATGGGAGCAGCAATAGCTGCTTGAAATAAAACTGAGCAGCTATAAGCATTTTGGATATATCATTATTTTTTATATTAAAAAATAGCTCTTATTATTTTACCTCATTCATAAGGCTACAATTTCTTGCATGGAGGGTATTTTTTTGCTTTGATGGCCATTAATATTTTAATTTTGAGGGATAAAAGCTCATCACCCCGGGGTTTGCAGCCCTAATTCAGCACTGAACTGTAACCCAGTTAATTTCACGTCCCCCTCCAAGCGTTATTCATTGCTGCAGTTCTATCCTAACCCCATGTAGACCCAGATGTTTTTATGCTGAGGTTATTAATCTAGAGTATCTACGATCCCCTGGTGCTGTACTCCCAGGCTTTCACATAGATTTGGAATCCTATTTATTTAGATAATTTATGACTGCTTAACATTTTTAGGGGGGGAAACCCAACAACTCTAAGCAGCTAACAGATTGGTCTACATCACATAATCCATTATCCATTATTTGATTTTGGAGAAGAGAGCCAACCTCATTTGCATTCATTTACCTCACTCATAAACGTGCAGAGGAAAGGATGAGAAAAACCCACCTTTTTTTCATCAACCTTTTTCGGAAGTAAATGACAGTACAATCCTAACCATATCTGCTCGGAAGTAAGTCCTATTGAATTCACTGAGACTTACTCCCAGGTAACTGGGGTTTAGACTGCCGCCTAAGCCATTTATTTGAGTAAATATACTTGACATATTGATGGTGTCTTTCCGCCCCCTCAAAAGACGCTGCAAGCTGTTTTCTCTGCCTGTTCATGATCTACTTTAAAGTGGGTGTATATATGCCTTTATAATAGTTTAAGCCTTACAGACAGCATGTTGACAAATAACTGTGTTTGGGATTAACTACCTCATTCTTTCCCCCAAAGCATCTATATAAAAGCATTTTATTAGCACCAATATGTGAAAAGAGTTTAAGCAGGCAAGGTATTAGCCCAGCTTTTCTCCCCTGAACGTTCCTGCCTTTCTTGTCTGTGGCTTATCCTGCTGAATAGAATTAGCTGACTTCCCAGTGATATGGACAACTGCCCATTTCTGGTGTGTGTGTGAGAGATTGTGTGCGCACACACTATGGCACAACATAGGAACACATTCACATCTAAGCTGTTTTAGCTGAGTATCAAACATAGGAGGCAGCGACAGGATTACAAGCAAAAAAGAAAAGAGATGAGAGGGAGTGTGAATTTATTTTGTGTCACAATATTTGTCATACATCACCAGCACTTGTACTTTTCATGCTCAAAGCGGGATACCACAATGTTTTCCTTTGGAACTGTTTGTTCCTAGAGCCTGTCAAGATTTATTTAAAAGAGCAATTGGGCCATGTTCTGTTTTGATTTACATTCTTGCAAATTCCACAGAAGGCAAGGAGATCAGCTCCGGAAGGAACAAAAGACCAGTTTAGGAATTACGGTACATTTTCCTTATATTAAGACAGCTGGCGTAGTTCAGTCGGTAGAGCATGAGAGCCCAATGTTGGGCAAAGTATTCCCGTATTTCAGGGGGTTGGACTAGATGACCCTTGTGGTCTCTTCCAACTCTATAAATTCCATGATTCTACCAGAATATGCCTGTACTTAAACCAAAACACACACGGAGATCTTTTTCTTTCTTTTCCGCAGATTATAATATTGGATTTGATTTATTACGGCCATTGGCCCATATATAAAACAATACATCAAAATTTATCCATAAACAAACAATTTAAACAGTTCACAAACAATTTAAACAGTTCAAACAATTTAAACAGTTCCCAGATTATAATAAATTCTCCTCATATTGTTCACTTATCATAAAGCACAAGATGAAACTGGATCCAGTTTATAAAAAATGCCCACAGGTGGTAAAGATGGGATAGTAGTGATCATGTCCGCATATCTGTCTCTTCATCTTGCCTTCCTCTAATATTTAAAAAGAAGTTGCAGGGCTCACCCCTTTCCCTTTTGAGCCTTACTGCAACAACCTAAGTACATTGTCTTCCATTACTTGTTTCTAAAATTTAAAAAGCAATTCCCATTGATGCCTGTGGGAAGCTTTGAGGAAAACGGGGCCTCTTACGAGATGCTACTGCATACTTCATACCTGAGAATTTGGTCTAAAACTCAAGACACCTGTGGCCACCACTCTGCTGAAGTTAAGCAGGTCTGGGCCTAGTCAGTATCTGGATGGTACTGAGAACCATGCTGCCTTGGGCCCCATAATGCAATGAAGGTTAAATTATACTGCAGTGGTGTTGCCGACCTTTGTCTACTCAGAATAAGCCAGCCTCTTTCAGTTCATTGGGGCTTACTCTCAGGTAAGCGGGCATCAGAAGACTGCAGCTGCAAATGATTTCCCCCAACCAGTCAGTCATGCGCTCCTCTTAAGTAGAGAGTCAACAAGGGATGGATTGACAGGATTTGTAGATCGATATCTCAATAACAATAGAAAGATGTCGAAAGCTCAATGGGGGAGGGCTATTGTGTGAGCCTTATTATATAATACATTATATAGGGCATCTGGCAACCTGGAACAAGGTGACACAATGTAACATAGGGCTGTTATATGTTCAGAATTTCTCAGACGTAGTCAGGGTTTGTCCTTTGAAAATGGCGTCCAGGCAGAATTTTCTGAAAGTGGTTAAAACGTCTGGGAAAACCTGGGTATATGTTAGCACATATTGGAAGTGTTGATTTTTTGGCGATTTCCCTAAAAAATAGGTCAAAAGCTTCATTTTTTGTTGAGATTTTTTTGGGGGGAGCGCAACGAACAAACAAACCTCAAAAACCTTTGTGTCCGGATTTTCACTTTTTGAAATACGGCAACCCTATGTAGCATAAAGATACAGAGAGAGCAGTAAAAGCAGGTAAGGAAAGTCTTGGGACATCTTTTGACACACCATGCTGAATGAGAGGTAAAGGACCCCTGGACAGTTAAGTCCAGTCAAAGGTGACTATGGGGCTGCGGCGCTCATCATGCTTTCGGGCCGAGGGAGCTGGTGTTTGTCCACAAACAGCTTTCCGGGTCATGTGGTCAGCATGACTAAACCGCTTCTGGCGCAATGGGACACCGTGACGACTGCCAGAGTGCACGGAAATGCCGTTTACCTTCCCACTGCAGTGGTACCTATTTATCTACTTGCACTGGCATGCTTTCAAACTGTTAGGTTGGCAGGAGCTGGGACAGAGCAACGGGAGCTCACCCCGTCGCAGGGATTCGAACCGCCGACCTTCTGATCGGCAAGCCCAAGAGGCTCAGTGGTTTAGACCACAGGCCCACCCACATCTGGGAGGTACTAAGGTATGGCAACACTGATGTTTTTGCTACCTGCCCATGACCACAAGGATAAGACTGTTAAGTATACAGTACCCTTATTCCTTCAGTTAAGTTTTCAGTCAGAAACCTATTTCAAGGCATGCCTGCCGTGTTTCCTGCTGCTTCCCCTCAAGTTTCTTATTCAGTGTTTAGCACATCAGTAGATCCAGGGCCTTGTTGGTACTGGCCCATGGTCCTTCACATCAGAGGGCATACACACAGCCTCCCTCACGCACTTGTGCAATATGTGCTGGTGTCCTACAGCTGCACCAGATAGCTCCACCGCTTGCTAGCCTCATCTTCGGGATAGACAGATCTGTTAATTTTGGTTTGTCTCGTAGGTCAGTGCAAGGATGCCAGCCTAGGAAGTTTGGAGGTTCCTCTGCTCTCTCACATGCAGATTCCACAGTGGAAGCTGAGTCTCACCCTGATACTTTCAACAATTTCCATTAATATGTGTGCTTTCATACAATTTAATTTGTTTAAAGAACCACACTGCAAAATTTGGAGAAGTGTGAATTTCAAAAGACAGCCTTGTTTCGATTTGCTATATTATTTCAGGAAGTGCGAATGAGGTAGGCTTGCGCTGAAACGCAAACTGAATTGAATTCCTCCCCATCCCTTCCTCGACTGTTATGCAAACTAGCCCTTCTGGGCATTGGTTGGCCTGCCAGCATGGCTAGCAATTTTTAATATATTGGAACTCTTAATAAGCAGCCACTTTCCTTCTCAGATGAGGGAAAAGGCCTGCTGCGTTCTCATCAGCAAAAGGCATGGTTTGTGGCTGAGTCAGTACAGCAGCACCTAATGAAAGCTTCCTACCCGATCTCCCTTGTTCCCTTTGATATATATTATATTTCTTAAATGACAAGAGGGCACTTGGCAGGAAGAGGGAAGTGACAAGCCTCTGGAGTTATTTGCTCATTAGAAAAACAGTATGCCCTGCACCATCCGACTGATGCGAGTTTTCTGAACACACTGTTTGCTCTTTACAGAGGCAAGTACACAGGGATGAGGCAGCAGTAGGGATGTGTTTGTGTATGTTAAGAACCTGCGGCCTCAAAACAGCACAGCCTGACAAATTACTTTGGCCAAAGACCTAGAGGGGCTTGGGAGATTCGCTTAGTTTTGAACACAGTGAGACTTGCAGCAAGATTCTGATTTTTACTGAAGATTCTACGGAACGTTTCTGACTTCTTCCTATTGTTCAGGGGAATTAAGTTAGGCAAATGCATGAAAATCTGGTCTGCGACACTTGAAGGCGTGGGCGCGTATGTACTTGGCCATTCTTTGAATCCTTGAAAGGACTTGTTCGCATATACATATTATGATTTCTGCAAGAAACATTGGGGTTTCCTGCAGCAAACACAAATAGCACATAGCATACATTTAGGGACATGTGTCTGGGATCCATAGATGTATTACTAGTGCTTTTTGATGCAGTTATTTGGGTGTGAATAGATAAGTGTTAAGACATAAACACCACGTGCCAGGTCCTTGCCACATGCATTCTGGGTTATGTTCAAGTGAATGAAAGGTGAACAGGATGGAACCGTCTTCGGTGGCATCAGTAGATATTGGGAATGTCATTGTTCCTTCTGGACTTACCGTACCTTTCACATTTGAAAAAAGTACACTATTCTCCAGGCTCTAAGCAATCCATTTTATTCCACTGTGACCAGAGCCTTCTTGATAAAATGGAAGAGATGTGAGCGGCATTACCACTTTCCTGTAACTTCTCCAACTGCAGGACATACTTTTTTATCCCTCCCATAGATAATAAAGTTTTTTAAGGAAAAGGGACATATTTCCAAATTATTGTGGGTTTTAGGTCAATACTTTCAAATCAGGAGACAGTTTCTCCAGCCCCATGTGTTGTGCAGGTGTGCGGTCTTCATGTCCAAAAATGAGATGTATTTGCCCCTTTCTCACAGAGGTTGAGTGTTCCTGCAGTTACCTGCATACAACAGCTGCTTTATTTTAATACAGAACAACAAGACGAGGGGCAGAAGTCCTTATCCCAACCTGCACGTTCTTCAACTCTCCACACTGAGCTGGGACAGGCCCTATGATCTCTTATGAATATATCGTCAAGTGTAGAGTTCTTTTACCCCCACCTTTTGTCTTGCATCAGGTTGGAACAACAGGCAGATGCCCTTTTGTTTCCCCCTCCCTTCTGCTAGGAAGAAGGAAAAGGGAAAATACAAATGTGTGACCTGTATGTCATGAGTCACAGTGGCACCATTTTATAGCTCAGCACACCTTCAGTACCAGCAAGAGGAGCAGATCAGCCTGCCTTGTCTACTGAGTGCTTTGCCAGAACAGGTAGAGCAACATTCTGGCTCCTGCTCTCAGGTGCCCTTGTCTCCTCCTCCTCCCCACCACACTTCCATCTGAATCCCCTTTCTGTTCCTCATACCAGTGGCTGCCGTTTGCTTTCCAGGGACAGCAGACATATGTTAACAGCAAGAGCTCCTGACTGACATACAGTTCTCCTCCGTAGTCAATGTCAACCGAGGTTGCAGTTGTCTTGGTCCGCAAGTGCAAGTGGTCAGCTGGTTTGGTGAATGTGAATGTGGCAGTACTCCTTTTTCCTCTCCCCCCCACAATCTAGTGTAGTGGTCTGTGGATCATAAGAAAAGAAGAAAGACTTGTTACACCTTAGGCCAAGGGTAGCCGACTGCTCAGGTGCTGTTAGACCACAACTCCTATGATCCCAGGACTTTGGCCATGCTGGAGGGATTGATGGGCGTTGAGCAACATTTGTATTGGCACCATGTTGGCTACCCCTGCCTTAAGCTTTCTCCTTTTGCTTTGCCTTGTGTCTGTGCCTTTTGCAGCCACCTAGATTCTTAATTTCTGCCTGCTTTGTTTATTTGTTTCTTATAATTAGGGATGGGCAGCCACCCACCTGATTGGCTCCCAAACATGTTGGGTTGCTCATGTTGAATAGTAAAAATAAAAAAACCTCAATAAAGTTTTTAAGTACGTTGATGAATCTCAGCCATGCCTAGCAATGGACTTTGAGGCTGGAATTTCAAGGAATACTTGAGCAACCCAGTTCTTCCCTATTTCCTTCCCATTGGGAAATGTGGGGTGGGAATGGGAAGCAGGAGAGCAGGATGAGCTCTGGCAGGTAAGAGTGTTGTTGTTTAGTCGTGTCCAACTTTTCGTGACCCCATGGACCAGAGCACGCCAGGCACTCCTGTCTTCCACTGCCTCCCGCAGTTTGGTCAAACTCATGCTGGTAGCTTCGAGAACACTGTCCAACCATCTCGTCCTCTGTCGTCCCCTTCTCCTTGTGCCCTCCATCTTTCCCAACATCAGGGTCTTTTCCAGGGAGTCTTCTCTTCTCATGAGGTAGCCAAAGTATTGGAGCCTCCGCTTCAGGATCTGTCCTTCCAGTGGTGAGCACTCAGGGCTGATTTCCTTAAGAATGGAGAGGTTTGATCTTCTTGCAGTCCATGGGACTCTCAAGAGTCTCCTCCAGCACCATAATTCAAAAGCATCAATTCTTCGGCGATCAGCCTTCTTTATGGTCCAGCTCTCACTTCCATACATCACTACTGGGAAAACCATAGCTTTAACTATTCGGACCTTTGTTGGCAAGGTGATGTCTCTGCTTTAAAAGATACTGTCTAGGTAAGAGTACCTGACCGCTAATGTAATGCATTCCTAGTGTATTATAAGTAGTAGCTGTCACTGGAATGCTTTGACCACCAAATGCAACAACAAGCATCGTGGGACACACGAAATACTCATTTGGTTTTTCTGTAATAGAATAACACCACTGGAATAGCTATGAAATTGATGGGATATTGGAAGAGAAAGTGAGGCCAACCAAACTTCTTGACTCTCTTGATTTTGTTTTGCATGCTCGACACATTCCCCCTGTTTTTCTTAACATGCACCTGCTCCAATTTGCAGCTGGAAGTTCTGTTGGTGGAGATGCAGGACCCAAGTTCTGGCATCAAAACGCACGCTCAGAAGGTCACAGTCGTCGATATCCCGCATGCAATGACTGGTAAGTCTGACAGTAGCAGCTACAAAGTGCAACAGAAACCATTTACCCCCTTTTGTATAAAATAATCCAACAGTCAAAATTACTTTTCTGGTGCTGGGAGGACAGTCACAACAGCAACACAGTCCTTCAGCCGCAAGGGGACTGCCCTCCTGACACCGCGAAAGAAGACAATTTATGATAAGGAATGTTTGTGCTGTCGTGGGATCACAAAATTGGGAGCAAAATATCCAACCTACCCCTATGCCTGTAAATTACAGCAGTCCTTCCCTCAGAACACACTGAATCTGAAATAGGCAGGTAGCGGTGGTGCTTTGAAGTTGCGAGCCTGTCATTACTGTCTATTGAGTATTCTACAACAACAATTGTACTCTGGTGCCTGCCAGCTATGTTCACACAAGGCAACCCTGCAAACATACTCTAAAGCACCTCCTTGTGGATTGCTATTATTATTATTTTTTAAAAAAAGCAAGCTCCAGAGCATGTTGTAAATACTTTACTACCACTTTGCCCTTGTCATATGTACCAAACCCTCTTCACTGAAGACAAAGGTGTCCTGTAAGTCAGTTGAAATTAGCAGGTAGAACTGGAAGGGGGAGTTATGGTTCACAGTAGTTCCTTTGTGCCTTTATGAGGCAGACGCGTACCTAGGCTCCTTTGTGCCCCTGGCAAGGAGCTGTATTTGTGCCCGCCCCCTCCCTTGTGTTTGTTTGCTGAGGCACCCAGAGGAGATGTTTGCCTCACCTGGTTGCCCAGAGCAGCGGAAGAGTGGCTCAGGTAGATGGGTGGGCGAAATCCTAGCCACTACAAGTCAAGAGTGGAGAGGCATGATTTCTGCGCACTCCTGGGCCTGTGTTCTTGGCAGGGGTCAACCCTGACCCACCCCTAGGTATGCCCCTGTTCTGAGGAGCATAATGAAGGAACTAAACTGCACAGCATCACCAAGTGCATTGTGTTGAATTCAGTGGAAAACCAGAACCACGCAAATGTGCATAAAAGCTCAGTCCAAGGGGTAGGTTCACAGAAGAAAATAGAACTTGTCCGTTTCTTTTTAGCCACTCGGGTGCTAATTGTATGACAAGTTCCACCATTCCCTGGTAATATTCCAATAAGTTCAGGAGAGCAGCTCTTAACCCACAGATTGTTCCTTGAAATGTTTTCCAAGGCACTGAGAGAAAGTGCAGCCCCTGCCTGTCCCACACTGTTTCTTTGCCAATCTGATGATTGCTATAGCCAGCAGATTTTAATTTCGCTCCACAACAGACAGAGGAGAGGAGTGGGTCATGTGACCAGCTGCATTCTGTCATTGTGTCTTAGAATATTTAAAGGCATAGGCTCAGTCTCTCAGTGAAGAACCAGCAGCCCTGTAGGAACCTGTTTTAGTGAGTTTGCCAAATTAACATGGACTCACCCGGAACAATTGTTGACTTATTCAAAAGAGTGAGGTTGATTTTTAACTTTGCTACAAGGTGTGTACAGAAAGTTGCCCTGAGGTCGGGGAAAACAGTTCTGTGAAATTTTCCAAGACCATGCTTTGTCTGGCCACAAGCTGAATGCTAAATTTGTTAAAACTGGTGTTGATTGGTATTTATATTGACTTTATTGCTGTTTCGTTTGCTTTGTTTTCCCTCCCCAATATTACTGATAGCAATATTATTGGTGTTGCTATTATTATTATTATCGCCAGTTGCCTTGAGTGTTATTCGACAAAAGATGGAACAAATTTTTGACTAATGAATAACAAGCACCTGAGAGATTTATGTCAAAAGCCAGGAATGGAGAGATGACTTGAGAAATGTATACTTCTGAGACAAAGCCAGCCTCTTCTTGGTTGATAGTACCACTGAAGTCAACAGAATGACTTAAGAGTGCTGAAAAGTACATTGCATCGGTTTGCACTAAGCCAAACCTTGGTTTAGCATGGCATGACATGGGAGTTAAAGAACTGGGGAGAAGCAAAGCAACTGCGAGTTCCTCTCCAAGAGACTGGATATCAGTGCAGTCTTGGTACACCATAGTTTGACTGGCTGTGTCATGTGAACCAGGACACTATTTGTTTGTTTGTTTGTTTGATATATTTGTATGTTGCCCTGTGGTTAAAAAATCCCAGGGCAGTTTGCATATTAAACAAATAGAATCCAATCTAGATAGTCAGCATTCACATGAGAATATCAACATTCACCAAACTTCTCCTATAACAGTATAAAATCAGTCTTGTCTCTGACTGAGGCAACAGGAAAATGGGGTACTTTCTATTTTTAAATCATAGCTGCCTTTCTCTGGATGTTAAACATCTGTACAGTCCTGCTAACACTGCATTTTTATAATTGAAAAGGTTTCTGGGGGTTAGCAGCTGATTGTAAGACTTCCAACAAGTAGGGGTGCAGTTTTCCATGTTTTCCCCAACCTCTGCAGCTCCAGCTCCCGATATCAGCTTCAGAAGGTTGGGGAACTCTCCAGAGCATGTTTACGGTGCATTGTTCGTTTGTTTGGTTTCTGTGTGTGCATGCAGGGTAGAGGGGGGAATAACTGAAAAATTCTTTCTTATTGTTATTAACTAAGTTTCTATGCTGCTCTTCAACCGAGGACCACAGAGTGGTTTGCAAAATAAAGACCCAAAATTGCATACCATAGTAACAAATGAAAACAATACCCCACAGTTTCAAAGGCCATAGATTGTTTCATTGGCCAATGGCACCTAAGAAGATATGCAGTGAAGGAAACCTTATTACTGCAGTGCATTGCACAAGGGGCTGCCTTTGAAGATTGTTCAGAAACTGCAGCTAGTGCAGAGTTCGTTGGCCAGATTGTTGATCAGAGGTAGGAGGTCTGAGCATATAGCTCCGTTTTTAGCATAGCTGCACTGGCTGCTGATCAGCTCCCAGACTCAATTTAAAGTGTTGTTTTTGAGCTATAAACCCCTATGAGGATCAGGACCCTAATACCTTAGGATCCAGCCACTCTCTGCATGAATCTACTCAGACCCTGTGTTTGTCATCTGAGTCCCTACTTGATGTGCCCCACTGAGGGAGGTCCGGAGGGTGGCAACACAAGAATTGGCGGCTCTCGAATAGTTGAATGTTTGTGTTTCAATGATGCTCCTGGCACTATCAGGTAAAGATATTCCTGTTCACCCAAGAATTCGGCTTTTAGGGTAAGATTTCCCCCTTTTATGTTATTGCAGGATGAGCATTTTTAGTCAATAATGTTTAGTATCATTTTGATGCATTTTATTTTACACACTGTACAGTCATACCTTGGGTTGAAGTAGCTTCGGGTTGAGCGTTTTCGGGTTGCGCTCTGGGGCAACCCAGAAGTAACGGAATGCGTTACGTCCAGGTTTCGCCGCTCGCGCATGCGCAGACGCTCAAAATGACGTCATGCGCGGAAGCGGCAAATCACAACCCGCAGACTCTCCCGTTCGTATCCAGAGGTACCACTGTATATGTTTTTTTATCATTATAAGCTGCTTTGAGGTACTTTACGGAGTAAGCGATGAATAAATGCAGCTGAGCAACACCACTGGCTACAACTGTACGAACTTCTCTAAAGAGAAGATCTTAGGCCACAGTCCCGCCTGGAATAAACAGGAACAGCTCCACTCCACTCACATTGTGCCAGGGATGGATGATGTTTCCCCAGCATTCAGAAAATAAGCACCGCCTCTTTAAGGGAAAAGAACAGGTGCAAGCTGGGTTGCCTAGCACAGGTCTGCGTTACAGGCTAATCTTTTAATTTCATCTATTTCAGGAAGCAGATAGTAGGGATAAGAGCTCCTGGCTGCTTGGCAAAAGTCTCAAGTGATCAGCGCAATGTCAGGAAAGGTTAACATTTTTAATCTGCATTGTGGAGGCATTTGGAGATGAAGATTAGGACGTGCTCAGCGAGGGAGTGCATTCCTGAAGCCTTGCCCTATTTAAAACTTCTAGTTTTAACCTGTCCTACAGTGCAGAGTACAAAGATAGGTGGTGACTTAATGCCAGATTCATTCATGATATGTATTAAACTCTTCTCCCAACTCCAACTGGTTGATACTATATTTTTTCCTGTATGTATCTATGTATATATACTTTTAATGCCTTTGAAACGAAGCATTTTGTGGCTTATTTATCATTTTCCTCCACACAATCAATTCCCCTACAGCTCACTAAACATATCTCTATTGAAGATGTTAATGTCTCCTTTCGTACTGGTTCCATGCGTCCTTTTATTTTGCTCCCCAAGTTACAAGCTCTGGCCTCTGAAACCTGACATCTCTCTTTGTGTTCCGTTTTAATTTACAAACCTCTAATTGAATTGCACAGTTCCTGGCTAGCTTGCCCTTTCTCTTTCGTGCAGGAAATAATAAGGTTCCCAATGAGTCACCTTGTCGAGAGAACACAATTCCGTTTCCCTTGACGTTGGATTATGATTTAGCCTTTCAGTGGCAAATCTGAATACTCTCCCTCTTTCACGAAAATATGCAGTAAAACATATGCATTGAGAACTGGCAGAAATATGAGCTTTTAGAAAGCAGAGGGATTTAGATCATTAGAGTCATAATATTGACTCCTGAAGTGTATTTTTTTATTTTAAAAAAAGACCAATTTCCCCCAACCAGATATTTTGGTCTAAAATTCCTGTCAGCCCATTTGCTATGAAGGAGTTGGTGAGAGGATGAGAAGGCAGTTATTTCATCCTCCGGCTTTTAGCAGTTGAACAGGAAGCGCAACATCACAAGAACAGAGCATCTCCTGTCATCCTACCCCTCTCGCCTTGGTGGCTGTATTGCTAAGATTTCCATGCCACCTCTGATGACTGTAACCAAATGAACCAGAATAGTTTACTGCCCTGAAACTGCTTTGTTCCCAGATAGCTAACTTTCAACTTCAGATTCTCTGTGTTTCCATCCCCCCCCTAATTTTAGTTCTCCACTTTTTCAAGTCAGTTAAAAATGACACAAAGGATTTTGAATGCTCATCAAAGAAAGGGATGTAAACTCAAATATTTATTCATCCTGCTTTTTTTAAAACAGAGCTTCATTAAAAAAAGTATGACCAACCAACCTGTGACTCAGAAACTGTGTTAGAAACTGAAATATGAAAGCTAGGAGCTAAATGGAACCTTAAACCTTAGTTATGGGTGCCGCAATGGAGTGTTTAGGCACGCTTTTTTATAACAAGAATACAAAACTGAAATTGAATGAAGTGCAGCTAAAGTCTTGTGTTTATTTTTCACGTGGTCTAGTCCTCATCTAAAGAGTGCAAAAAACAAAGCCATGCTTCCTGAAATATATTTGGAGTCGAGAGTGGATTTCATGCTCTTTATTCAGCTCATAGTGGTGAGGAGGAATGGAAGTTCCCCCAGAATGTCTGCTTTATATATATTATTTACACAATGGGCCCCACATGATTGGCTAATTCCAGGATTCACCTGTAGGCCAATCAGGTTGTGGATTCCCTTCCATCTGGAGCTGGATTGGGTGGCTCCTGTGGACCAATCAGACTGCTGCATTCTGAATCCTATTGTTCTAGGGCCAATCAGGCTGCTGCATTCTGAATCCTATTGTTCTAGGACCAATCAGACTGATGCATTTTGTATCCTATTCAACTCAGTATATAACACTTCCCTTGCCCACCCCTCTAATATTCTTATGAGGGTCCCTTCTCCATTCTTCAGAGAGTGGCTGGAAGTGGGGAGGCAGAAAAAGGCCCTCCTTTTCTTCCAGCAGTGGCAGTTTTAATCTGAAATCTTAGGCGCAGTAGTGTGCCCAGAAACTGCTGCCATTAATGAAATCCCCTGTCACAAAATGCGCCTGGAACAATGGGAGTTTCGAACACTGTGCACATGGCTTCCCAGATTCTCCTGGTCCCTGTTGGAGTAGCAAGTTGAAGCCAGGCGAGAGACTAGCTAGGAGACAGACTCACTGGGAGAGTTGTGAACCACAGCTCACTCCATCAACTCTGCTGGGGCAGGGCAGCTTCATCAGGCCTCCTCTCCCCTCAGCTGTCATTTGGGGGTAGCCATTCTAGCTGCATTAATGGGGGAAATAGGAAGCGCGTGTCATTTCATCAGCTTTGCTGAATGCAAAGTTCCATCGAGTATCTCCTTCCCCAGAACTGTGCCAGCTGGTCATCATAGGAACATCTGGTGTAGGAAATTGGTGGCCAAGCTTTGATTTTGATTTTTCTTTCTTTCCTTACTGTCCCTTGTGTGTCAAGGTTGTCCGCTTTTCAGTGGGCGGCGTTGCGGGTGGGCATCGGGCCCGCAGTGATCTGGCTGGGGGCGGAGGCCAACACTATCCGGCCGCTGTCCAATCAGCACTGGCTGCGGCAAAACTTAAACCACTGTGCAGCTGTGGGACAGCCCTCTCGCGCCCTTCGCTGGGTTTCCCACCCGCCCGCCCTCTTTTTATGCTTTGCTATGACACCGCCTCGCTATGGACAAATGTTTGCCCTTCTGAAACAAATCAATAAGATATCAAATACAAAGAGAAGTGAAAGTGGGACGAGCGTACGTACACGTGGCTACAAGTGACTGTCACTTTTTCAACCCACGTTTGAAACCTATCTGGGGAAAAACCAAGCTGTTACCCATTTCCAGTCTGACAAGTCTCTTGTAGCGGCTGAGGATGGGAGTTGCAGGTCTGGATCTGCGTTTTCCTCAGGGGCGGGGGGGGGGGCTTTCTAGATGAGAGGCGGTTCCTGTAAGCAAGTCGCGGAGGTCAGAATGTGAAGTTTTGTTATTCTGATGATTTACACTGTCTGCTCTTGCTCTTGCTTCCCAGGTTCCGATATGCTACAGTGGCTTATGCAGCGCCTGCAGATTACCAACGAAGGTGAGTTTTGGTGGGAAACACAGGTGGCGTTTAGTCAAGCTTCCTCCCCACCCTTTTCCTCTTCTTTGCCCCCCAGTACAGTATGGTGGTACCTTGGTTCTCAAACGCCTTGGTTCTCAAACTGTGAAAAGCTGGAAGTAAATGTTCCGGTTTTTGAATGTTTTTTGGAAGCCGAATGTCTGATGCAGCTGTTGGCTATTGTTTCCAGGGCGCCTGCACCAATCAGAAGCTGCGCCTTGGTTTTCGGACATTTTGGAAGTCATACTGATTTCCAGAACAGATTAAGTTTGGCACTTTAGTTTTTGCTGTTTATTTTGTGTTTTCGTTTTTGAGGCTTTTTCAGTTAATTTGTTTTTGTGACTGTGTGGAACCCAGTTCAGCTACTGATTGATTGATTGATTGATTGATTGTGTGACTGCGGAAATGGATAAAAGCCCCCCAATCCAAACAATGACTATCATCAGTGCAGGGAAGAAAAAAAAAATTTTTAATTTTCATCATCTACAATACTGTCTTATTTATTGAATAGTACGGTACATTGATTATTGCTTTCATTTTATGCATCGATGGTCTCGTTAGATAGTAAAATTCATGTTAAATTGCATTACTTTCTATGGGAAAGCTCGCCTTGGTTTTGGAACGCTTTGGTTTTGGAACAGACTTCTGGAACAGATTAAGTTTGAGAGCCAAGGTACTACTGTATTCGAATTCTTGTCTTTTTAATAGCTGATTGTTTCTGCATGTTTGGTTGTGCTCTGTGTGCGCCAGTGAAGGCAGCTGATATCTTTCTTTTTTAGAGGCACTCAATTTGGGAAGTATGATTATCAGGTACGGATACATCTATCCTCTTCAGGATTCGAAGAATCTGAATCTCAGACCAGACAGCAGCCTCTACAGGTTTCAGGTGAGCAGAGCAGTGAGCCACAAGCAGAAGAAATGGAAGTCTGCTAAGGTCTTTTAGACTTTTCACATAAACCTCATTCACATATCAGGTTAAAACCTTTTTCAACTCAAGGTTCACATTGCTTCATAGACAACTGCACTGGGGCTGCAACCCAGAGGAACCGGGACTCAAGCTGCAGAGGGAACTCTTTACATTTCTACAGTCAGCAGTGCTCCAGCCATGCAAAAAATGGACTCTCCATCCTAGCAAGGAGGTTCACCACCCTTCCATGAAACCATGGATAAAATTAACAGTGGTTAAATGTGAAAGAGCAGCATGCTAATTCTTGTTGCTGAAATTGTGGGCGCTTTGCTCTTACCCGAAGGGACACAGGTGGCGCTGTAGGTTAAACCACAGAGCCTAGGACTTGCTGATCAGAAGGTCGGCGGTTCAAATCTCTGCAATGGGGTGAGCTCCCGTTGCTTGGTCCCTTCTCCTTCCAACCTAGCAGTTTGAATGTACGCCAGTGCAAGTAGGTAAATAGGTACCACTTCAGCAGGAAGGTAAACGGCGTTTCCATGCGCTGCTGTGGTTCGCCAGAAGTGGCTTAGTCATGCTGGCCACATGACCCGGAAGCTGTACGCCGACTCCCTGGCCAATAAAGTGAAATGAGCGCCGCAAACCCAGAGTCAGCCATGACTGGACCTAATGGTCAGGGGTCCCTTTAGCTCTTACCCGGCTCCAACTGGTGTCACTCTAGGGAGGAAATAAGCCAAAGCAGGGGTGCCAACGGGAATAAAATGGGGGGTGGGTAAGCCCCACCCCACATAATCAATTACAAAACGCCCCCACCATTTGAATGGCAACGCCCATCAACTTTGAGGGGGGTGCCTGCCCCCCCCATATTTTATTTGGGCGCGGGGAAAGGGACCTCAGCCCATAGGTGTTGGCTCCTGTGAGACATAGTCTGGTTTGGCATCTTTACTGAACCGGGACTTGTTTTCACCGAACCACGAGCGGTAAGCCAGGAACAAACCTTGGCTTCAGATTGTGGTTGATTTGAAGAGATACCACAAGCCTGGCTTCGGATTTAATGAAAAGCCAGAGTATTACTTGATTCTTCCCTAGTGCTGTAGCATGTGGGGCGGGGGGCACAAGCAGGGACCTTTCAAGCAACATCCACCTGCATGCTGCTTGTTCATGTTAAGCAATGCTTTTATTTTAACGATGGTTTAATAGGATGGGTGAAGTGGGCCACAGACTTTAAGACTTCTTTAAAGCCTTTAGCAACTCATTCCTGCATGCGTTTACTCTTAACTCTGAGAAGCTTCTCACAGTCCTTTCAATCTGTGACTTTGCCTCATTTTTCACCTCTGTCCTTCTTTGTCAGCCTTTAGGAAACGTTGAAAGATACTCTTATTTGCAAGACTTTTTAGTGGCTTTATTGTGCTACATTTAGCTTTTTAAAATGTTTTAACTAGATTGTTTTAATGTTAGCAGGTGCGCAGCGTAGGGGCGCCGTAGAGGAAGGGCTGCAGCTGTAATTTTACTGTTCATTATTTTTATACTGTGGTCTGTGTACATGTCACTTTACAAAGTATAGGTATGACGGCTTCCTCCCCTCAGGGGTTCAGCAACCTAAAAATACACACAAGGAAAATTATTCTCTTCTTTGTTGGGTCCCTTTCCTGGCTGTGCTGCACTCTGAGGGCAGTTTTTGTTAACTCAGCAAGGCCGTAGCACTAAGTTAGCCACAGGACATCATTTTTATTGCAATTTGCTTCAGTGTCCCCCTTTAAATGAATTTTTTATTGATCTCCCTTTCTCCCTCTAGGCCTCCCTTTCTGCACCACTGCAGGCCTCACACACCTTCTCTTTTAACCAGCCTTCTGCCTCTGTACCCATCCTTGCTTCTTTCTCATTTGACCACCAAAAGTCGGCATTCCATAGCACTCTTGTTTTTGCTTTGAAATAATTTTAATTTGATTTTACAAGTGCAAAGTTATAACAATACCAAATATATGTTCAGGTTTAGAGATTTCTCTGAATCTCCAGACTCACCACCATCCCCCTCCCTGGGTCCTATTGTCAACATTTTCAACTGCATAATATTTCATCATCCATATTTTATATCTCTCCATATTGTCCATAGTCTTTGTTACATTACAAGTCTTATTAGAATCCTCCAGTGTTTTCATTTGTTTACAGTGGTCTCCTAAATAAATATTTCCCCATAGCACTCTTGCATTGTCACAAGCCTCTCATTTCTGTCACTCATCCAACATGTCTGTTTGTCCACCCCTTTCCCCCTCTTTTCCCCTCTCTCCCTTCGCACCATAGTCCTCACCAAGCCCAAGCAGAGCTTGTCTGAGGCCCTGGGTAGGAGTCGTTTTAGAATAAAGTTATAAACACAAACAAAATAGCACCTGGTTCCTTGCAGGACCCCCTGGCTGGCTTTGGCCTCCTAGGCCCAGGACAAGTGTACATTTGGGACCCGCACCCGTATGGTTTGATGCTCGGTCTCTACTCCTATCTTGGTTACTTCCTCTTTCCCCATCTTACTGGGTCCTCAGTTGCTCCCTTTTCCTTCCTCCAGTTCCCATTTTCCTCTGCTTCTCTTTATTGTTCCCCCACTCCACCCCATCTGTACTTCTCACTGAATTTGTCAGCAACAGTACACAAAAACTCTCATTTTTTAACCCCCTGACAGAACCTGTCAGAGACCGGTTGCCTGGGAAGTTGGCAACAATTCAGGCGAAGAGAAAGCAATGACAATGTAGTGACACAGCATCCTCCCATTTCCCCCCCTCTGTCTCTCTCACATACACACACAGGAAGGGTGTATAGATGTTGGGAAATTCTGATGGAAGGAGGAATGGAAATCGTTGATGTTCACTTACCCATCTCATTTCCTGGACAGACGTCAATTCGGCGAATTTGATTTGCATTCACTGTTGTTGTTATTTTCAGTCTGCATCTGTTAGTCTCCAGTGGATAACTCTTTCCAGTTGCATTGTGTTTCCTTTGCATTGAAAGGAATGGTGTGGAATAACATGATAATTACGTGATTAATTGTGCAAAATTTCGCTATAGCAGACAGTGTGACCGAATAACATAGTTTTACGAAAGGCTGAAATGCAGTGGAATGGAAGCAGCTCTGCACGTGACAAATATGGGTTGGAACGGAAACCAATACCTTCTTACATCCCTAGTTGGGTGGACCTTACCTATTTGGACCAGAAAGTGGGAAGGGGCCATGAACAATCATTTAAAAACCTCACAGTGGTGTTCACGTAGGGAGAGAGCTGCAGCTGCAACATCCAGTGAAAGTTACTATTCCAAGTGTTGTTGTTAATATTTGTATAACCACCCTTCATTTGCAGATATCAGGGTGGCTCAGAGCATAAAAACACATGATAAAAACACAAAATACATATAAAAAGCAAGAACCGAAACAAAACAATAGCCTCCACCCCCAAAGATTGGGGGCTTGCCTCTCCCTGCCTTTTTTATTTTGTTTGATTCTTCTGTTTTCCAGGCCTCATTCAGAATGGATATAAAATTGCTGAGAACATACATTTACAAAAACATTAAAAATATTCAGGGCTGCCAGACACATGCCAGCTGGTAGAATGATTTAGAAGAATTTAGTTAAAGAATCAATTGATAACCTGGGTCTTAGTTTTTGTGTTCTTTCTTACAGACACCGTATTTTTGGCCGACTCAGCAGTGGGCAGCAGATGATACAGACTATGGTAAGCCATAAGATCGGGGAGGCACTCTCTGCCCTTTTAGTGAAATCTTAAAGGTGTAGATCCATAGCTGTCAACTTTTGCCTTTTTTAAAAGGGAAATTCCCTTATTCTGAATAGGATTCCTCGCAAGAAAAGGGAAAAGTTGACAGCTCTGTGTAAATCATGTGCACTTGGAGGAAAAGATGGAGTAAGTGTTTGTATGAACTCCAAATATGATGTTTGTAGAAATTAATCAGTTCTGGGAAAGGTCCAGTGGTACGTTGGTTTCCTAACATCTCTGTTGACGAATATTCGGTTTACATACATCGTAAACCCGGAAGTAAATGCTTTGGTTTTTGAACACACCTCGGAAGTCGAACATGCCACTCGGCTTCTGCTGAGTGCAAGATCCTGAGGCCTAGCTGTCGGCTGTTGAGTCCTTGGTTTTCGAACATTTCAGAACCTGAACAGTCTTCCGGAATGGATTACGTTCGAAAACTGAGGTACTTCACTTTGAAGAGGAGGGTACCCACTTACACTTTCATTTCGACTATCATTTTTTAAAAAAATGATTTAGAAAACATTCAGATACAGTGGTACAGTGGTTAAGAACTTAATTCGTTCTGGAGGTCCGTTCTTAACCTGAAACTGTTCTTAATCTGAGGTACCACTTTAGCTAATGGGACCTCCCGCTGCCGCTGCACCACCACTGCACAATTTTTGTTCTCATCCTGAAGCAAAGTTCTTAACCCAAGGTATTATTTCTGGGTTAGCAGAGTCTATAACCTGAAGTGTCTGTAACCTGAGTTACCACTGGATATGATGCATTAAGACCCTTCCTAGGACTGTAGTACTTAAAGGTATGCATGGGATGTTCCCATGTTTAAGCACCCCTTCATATGAAGGCAATTCATTCATATTGAATGCAAGGAGAATGCTAGGCCAGAATCCCTTCTCCCTGACATGCTAGCTATCCACAGGTAGAGAGTTTTTAACATAGCAGAGCATCTGAATTTACAGCCTTCCACCTGTAGACTGGAGTGTAACAGTACAGGTAAAAGCTGTGTCCCTTGATAATTCTGAACATCTGTAAGTGCCTTAGGCCTGGTCAATAGTGTGGTAGCAGGTTCCTGAAAGTATAGCCTCATAGACGCTGCTCCATGTGGCAAGTTGCAATGTGAAGCAGTACCTCACACAATTCTGGCAGTGCTGAAACTACCAAAAAGAAGGATTGAAATGACATGTTATGCCAATCCACACACAGAAAGCCAAGATGCATTGATTGCATATGCGAATTGGGCCATCTGTTTCTTATACTTTTTAGAGAATGTATGTGAATTTTGTTCCCCACTTTAAGCCTTAAATAAAGAATAAGATTATGTTTTATTAAAGAAATATTTCACAGTCTGATACACCCTTACGTGGGACTAAGTCGGCTGAACTTTGGTTTAGCTCAGGGGTAGGCAACCAATCACCTTCTCAATCCGGCCCACGGACGGTCCAGGAATCAGCCTGTTTTTACATGAGTAGGATGTGTCCTTTTATTTAAAATTCATCCCTGGGTTATTTGTGGGGCCTGCCTGGTGTTTTTACATGAGTAGAATGTGTGCTTTTATTTAAAATGCATCTCTGGGTTATTTGTGGGGCATAGGAATTCGTAATTCTTTTTTCAAAATATAGTCTGGGCCCCCACATGGTCTGTGGTACGGTGGACCGGCCCACGGCTGAAAAAGGTTCCTGACCCCTGGTTTAGCTATTAGTTTACTCAGAGTAGACCTATTGAAATGTATGGGCATTTCTAACCGAGGTCCGTTCTTTTCAGTTGGTCCATTTTGCATATAGCTTGATTGAATGCAGCCCTTACTTTTGCATAAACGTGCTACAGGATTGGACTAAACTTCTCCGGCTTAATTTGGTTTGTGGAATGTGTTATTAGAAATGTGTTAATTTGGCTCCTTAACTTGCCTTCCTCTGCACCTCATTGCCACATGAATATGTAGCTGAGACACCAGAAATTAGCAAACTGGCTTTAACCAGAGCACAAGGTTAGAAATCACAGCGGGAAAATAAGAACGGAGCAATAAAAACACCACACAAATTGAACAAACCGACACACACACCCTGAGAACATTTTCTCATGCACGACACCAATTTTATGTTGAAATGAAACTGCCGTTCCTTTTCCAATCATGTTGGTATTAGCCAAACCTGCAATTGTGCTGCATTCGTTACCCTCTACCTGTGTTAATTATACGCTGCTTAAATTGCTAGCTTTTATGGACACACTGCCTAGTTAGGAGAAATAATTTCCATAGTTAGATATTTAGTTCAAAGAGCTTCAGTAAGACTTCCGGATAAAACAAAGAGTGGGAAAGATGGCTGCTTACAGTAAATTCTAGATGTGCATGCCAGGAAAATAGGAGCACTCTCTGCTGAATGGGCTTCTGTAGGAAGTGTGGTCATTTGTTTCTTGAATTCAAAGCCATTCAGAACAACATACAGCTGTTCTGATCTTAGTCCTGTACACTTAGTCCTATACACATTAGTCCTTTACACATTAAGAAAAAAGTTACAACCACAGTGAAGCTTACTAACACCACTTAGAATATTCCCCCCTCCTACATTTGCCCTAAGCTTCCCGCTGCACTAGAGTTGTCACCATAATGCAGATTCCTTTCGCTATCCCTGTGGAAATCACCTATTGTGGAAAACAGCATTGGCTGGAGACACAAGCTTATGTGGATCTTGCGCCATGTGGATTCACCTGGGACAGAATCTTTATTGGAAAAGATGTAATTTTACTTTTCTTTCACTGTGCCTTCTCATTAATTACATGTGTATGTTGTTGTTTTTCATCCCCAGCCATCTACCTAGCCAAGAAAAATATCAAAAGGAAAGGAGTTTTAGAAGAATACGAAAAGGTAAGAAAGTATTATGGCATCTTGTGCAAGCTAAGCATCTAGGGGGTGGAGGTGTCTTGGCGCTGTGGGTTAAACCACAGAGCCTAGGACTTGCCGATCAGAAGGTCGGCGGTTTGAATCCCCGCAACGGGGTGAGCTCCCATTGCTTGGTCCCTGCTTCTGCCAACCTAGCAGTACGAAAGCACGTCAAAGTGCAAGTAGATAAATACCATATTTTTCGCCCTATAGGACGCACCGTCCCATAAGGCGCACCTAGTTTTTTTGGAGGGAAATAAAGGGGAAAAAATTATTCCCCCCCCAGGCGCGGGGCTGGGGCAGGGGAAGCCCGAGCTTCCCCCGACCCCTGACCCCAGCCCCCAGAACAGGCAACTCTCCGCAAGCTGCGGGAGCCCAGCGCCGGGCTCCCGTGCCTTGCGGAGAGCTGCGCCAAGCCTGGGCGCGCTGAGCTCAGCGCGCGCAGGCTTCAGCGTGCAGGCAACTCTCCACAAGCCGCGGGAGCCCGGCACTGGGCTCCCGCACCTTGCGCACAGATACCCGAAGCCCGGGCGCGACTGCTTAGCGCGCCCGGGCTTCGGGGTGCCGGCAGCTCTGCGCAAGCCGGGGGAGCCCAGGGGGAACTCCCGCGGGCTCCCAAGGCTTGCGGATAGCTTCCTGAAGCCTGGAGAGGGAGAGGGGTCAGTGCGCATCGACCCCTCCCACTCTCCAGGCTTCAGTGAAAGCCTGCATTCGCCCCACACACATTTCCCCTTCATTTTTGGAGGGGAAAAAGTGCGTCCTATAGGGCGAAAAATACGGTAGGTACTGCTCCGCAGGAAGGTAAATGGCGTTTCCGTGCGCTGCTCTGGTTTGCCAGAAGTGGCTTAGTCATGCTGGCCACATGACCCGGAAGCTGTACGCCGACTCCCTCGGCCAATAAAGCGAGATGAGCGCCGCAACTCCAGAGTCAGTCACGACTGGACCTAATGGTCAGGGGCCCCTTTACCTTTACCTTTACCTTTAATATTTGCTTTAAGGGCCCCCAACCAAAGGTTGAGGGGCCTCAGTGCGACATCACAGAAGGCTGCACCAGTATGCACGATGTCGAGAGATGCCACAGGGATCGGCGCAGCCTGGTGTGAGGTCGCATTGGCCTGCACAGTGTCTCCTGGTGCTGCAGGAATCCACGCAGACTAGCGGAAGGTTGCACCAGACTGCACAGCGTCTGGAGTTGTGTGTGACGACATGCGTCGGCTCTCCCAATCTTGGGGGCAACCTGCGCCTCTGGTAAAGCACATCCATGGCGGTGGAGCATTAAAGCTCAGTAGTGGAACATGTGCTCTGCATGCAGAAGATCACAGTCTCTGACATCGGTCTGGCAGGGCACCACTGCAGGTTAACTGCAGAAAATACTGGGCTACCTAGGCTGATGATCTGACTTAGCAGAAGGCAACTTCTTGTGTTCCTGTAATTCAGCCATGGACTACCAAGATTAGCAGCAGCCCTGAGCTTTTTGATAGCATGTAGTTCCAGCATCATAGATTCACAACTGTAGTGTTTCCGCCCCCACTTTTCTACTTTCAGATTTTGGTTTTCCCCCTCACCTATTAAACTACATCTATTAAACAGATTTGTCAGCTTAAATATACACCACATTGCTACAACTGCAGTGGGCTATGCTAATAAATCTTGCTGAGAAATCTCATCAATCTTACTTGTTTCATGTTTCATACGTGTGGCTGTGTGCTGTAGCACTTTATCACATCCTTCGCGCTGCGAGCGAAACAGAAGCCTGTGTCTTTCCTTGCTGTCTCACTGCTGCTGTTTTTCCAGGAAAATTATAACACGCTGCACAAAAAAATCAACCACAAATGGGACTTCGTTGTTATGCAGGCCCAGGAACAGTATAGGTGAGACGCTTAACACTCTTTTTGTCTCTCTTTTCGCCTTTGTTTTGAGTGATGCAGTGAGCAGTAAGCAACTTTCAAGTTCTCAGTAGCCAAGGAATTATAACACATTCCCATTCTCTCTAAAACAGCTTTCAAAAATTGACACGGACTCCTGCTACATCTGTGAAACTCTGCCTTTGCTTTTGCACCTGCCTGTTACCAAATGAGCTTGCAGTTCTGCTTACAAATAACCACACTGGTGGCAGTTTGTGCTGCCTGCTTGAAAGGTGTAAATACTGCTTTCTGTCAATGCAGTTTCATTTTTCTCTGATAATGAGGGTGCCTGACTTGGAAATCCATTTTCAGAGAACTCTTCTACTGATTCTCAGTAGCAGGTTTTTATTTTTTTTTAGAGCTGTTGGCAGTAGCTGCTCTTTTGCACTGGTGGGCTCATTGTGCTGGTTTCAGCTAGTGGAATTGGGGTGGTTGGATCTGGCTCAGGCTGTCGGCGTTTGGGGATGTCCATCGATATCTTTGACCATGTACCTTTCCCGCCCCGACCTGGCCACAGTGATCCATGCGACAGTCACCTCCAGGCTTGACTACTGTAATTCGCTCTACGCGGGGCTGCCCTTGAAACTGTCCCAGACAGAAACTCCAGCAGGTGCAGAATGCTGCAGCGAGGCTCCTCATCGGGTTCCTGCCGTGGGAGCATATTCACCCAGTGCTTTACCAGTTGCACTGGCTCCCAGTGGAGTATCGGGTCAGGTTTAAGGTGCTGGTTTTGACCTTTAAAGGCATTTGTGGCTTAGGGCCCTCGTATTTACGGGACCGCCACTCCTGGTATGCCCCGCAGAGGACCTTAAGGTCCATGAATAACCACAGTTTAGAGGTCCCGGGCCCTAAGAAAGTCAGATTATCCTCCACCAGGGCCAGGGCCTTTTCAGTGATGGCTCCAACCTGGTGGAATGCTCTGTCCCATGAGACCAGGGCCCTGCAGGATTTAACTTCCTTCCACAGGGCCTGTAAGACAGAGCAATTCCGCCTGGCTTTCAATTTGAACTTAGCCTCATCTTTTATTCCCCTTCCTTCCCTCCCCCTCCCCTTTTATGAAGATTACCCACTCTGGGATCCCACAGCTAATTCTCCCCTGGTCTCCTCGCTGGCCCAGATAGGACTAATTTAGCCAGCTAGCCCTGGTGATCATCTAATGTTTATTGGATGGATTTTCCTCCTAAATTGATTTTTGAATTCTGAATTTATTGTTACTCATGTTTTACACCGTATTTTATGCTGTTTTTTGTTGCATCAATTAAGTGTTTTAAATTTGTTGTTAGCCGTTTCTGAACCAGGAAGGGCAGGGTATAAATAAAAAAATATATTATTTATTTATTATAAGCCAAGAAACCTTAACAAAATGTCTTAAGTGAGTCTACAAAAGCAGAGTTGCTGTGACCTGTGTGGTTGCTGGTTAAATGACCTTTCCTGTGAGATAACTTCAAAGGATGATTGTGCTCACTCTTAGGGAATGTGTCTCATCCTCACATCAAATTGGGTAGTAACCATTGTAACTCTTCTATTCTGGAACATGAGCATTAAGAAATAATTTCGTTATACACAAAATTCCTGGTCCATGTTATGCTACTTGCCAGGGATGTACAGGTAGTCTTTGACAGGGTAGTGGGTCTATTACGCTTTGATTTGTTGAAATGACACTTCCCTCCTGAATTTGCAGGACAGGAAAAGAACGAAAGAAGGAAGATCGTTATGCTCTGGACTGTCAGGAGAAAGCCTATTGGCTAGTGCACCGAACAGCTGTAAGTGAAGAATAGACCTATCTAGTAAACAATGTGGTTCTGTGATTCTCATTAGAGTAATAATAATAGGATCCTATTATTGTAGAGTTGGAAGGGACCCCAAAGGTTATGTGGTCCAACTCCCTGCGCTATAGTTTTGCACACCCAAATCTGTGAGTACTACGAGGTCTTGGGGGCTTTGGCTTAACGTTTCCTTAGAATGAAGGTCATGGGAAGCTGTGGTTTCTTTCTGCTGTATGGTTTTATTTCAACATATATGGAAACGGAGCATATGAAAGAGGTTCACAGCATGAACACCCTTATATTTTATGACACACCTTATTTCTGTAATTGTGAGTTGTTTGGAACAGTTTTAATATTGTGTTTTAACTGTTGCAACCCACCTAGGACCTTGGATCGAAAGGTGGACGACAAAATTGTATTAGTAGTAATACAGTCATACCTTGAGTTAAATATGCTTCAGGCTGAGTGCTTTCGGGTTGTGCTCCGCGGCGAGATGGAAGTAACAGAACGTGTTACTTCTGGGTTTCGCAGCTCTCGCATGCGCAGACGGTCAAAATGACGTCACACACCTGCGTGGAAGCGACGACTTGCAACCCGCGCATGCGCAGACGCAGGTTACGTTCGCTTCAGGATGCGAACAGGGATCCGGAACGGATCCCTTTCGTATCCAGAGGTAGCACTGTACAAATCTTGCACCGTTATTAAGTTGGTTCCGCCCCAAAACCGTGGCTTTGGATTCAGTAGAGGTGTCACGTCAAGTCAAGTTCAAGATGAGACTGACTATTCTTCCACATTTTCATTCTGTTGCGGCCCACTTTAACTCACCTTACGGAAGCCTCTGTAGCTAGTAGCTTCTTTGGCAAGCAGTTGCCTGTACTCCTTAGACATGCAAGGAGACAGACTTGACAAGAGCCGTCAACTTAACAAAGAGACTGGTTTGTCCACTTTGGCATTATCTTTTTTCTACAGAATCTCATCTCACAGTTTTAACTCTTGCAATAGGTAGTTTGGAATCACTGCAAGGGATGGCTTGGCTCTTCTGGCAGAGAGATAAGGACGCCCAGATATCCTGCTTCCTGCAGGTGGGGGAAGTGAGGCCCAAGCTTGCACAGGAAGCAGCTGGGGTTTAAGCCCCTGTCTCCTGAGAACTGTGCATGCTGCATACATCTGAGTCAGGCGCATTTTGTTCCTTGAAGTCAGCTCCTGCAGCTTGACCTCAGTAATTGCAAAGGGGTTGCAATCGCACTCCCACCCACCAAACGCAGCAGGAAGGATGGAGGCAAACCTGATACAGTGGTACCTCAGGTTACATACGCTTCAGGTTACATACGCTTCAGGTTACAGACTCTGCTAACCCAGAAAAAGTACCTCAGGTTAAGAACTTTGCTTCAGGATGAGAACAGAAATTGTGCTCCGGTGGCGCAGCAGCAGCGGGAGGCCCCATTAGCTAAAGTGGTGCTTCAGGTTAAGAACAGTTTCAGGTTAAGAACAAACCTCCGGAACGAATTAAGTACTTAACCCGAGGTACCACTGTACACAAACGCTCGGCACCTCTGCCTCCTCTCATGGCCTGATCTATCCGCGTTGATCTTTCCATGCCCACAAGCGCTTTTTGGCAAATCTTCCATTCTGCGGAAAGACTCCAAGCTGTGGAGCACAGCACCGAGTTTCTGTTATTTTGGAGGCACTTTTGGCAGATGCCAGTGGGGTGTTTTCCTGAGCAGTGCCGCACTGATCACAGCATGCCGCATGGCTCTGACACATGCCAAAGAGCTACATTCCCTAATCCCAAGTCAAAATCAAAGATCCACTTTTAATTGTGCACACGGTGTAAGCGGCCAACTGAGAGCCCAGCGGTTAACAGACAGAGAAGGTATAAGCCTCCGGCAAATGTCAGGCCGTAATTGGAGCTTAGCTTGCAGGGGGGCGGGGAAATACCATCTGTAGAAAAGGCCCCTGGGCCACAGCAGCCCCTTTGGTCCTAGTTCATCTTCCCTGCTGAATCCCCTTTGATCGCACCAGAGCTGAATTTGGATCTTTCTCTTTCTTGAGCTGTTTCCCCTCTTTTCGCCCTTTTAAGATAGCGCTGGCTGGAGTTTAATTATTGATGGCCAAACTTCAGCAGACGTCAGATAGCTGATCAAAAACAAAGCTGTGCTCCAAGCGGATGTGACAGCGGTACCAGTCTGTTTGCCATGTTGAGGCACCCCCTTCCCTCGCTGGGCAGGGTTTTCTCTGCATCGCCCCAAGTTCCCATGCCAATCATTTTATTTTATTTATTGCTGAAAACACGCTTAAAAACATACAGAAAGTGCTGTTATCATTCGGTTTGTCAGGTGCGATGAAAGACGAGACTCGCGTGCTTTTAAGAGACCTGATGAAAAGGGAAAATTGTCCAGTGGTGCTTTTCTCAACTGTTCATTACCGTGGCCATTGCTAGGATAAGCCCGCTCACTGTTTCGCGTGCGACGGCATTGCGGGACGGAGGAGGATTCACTGGGGCCCCTATGGAGGAATTCAACCTCTTCCTCACGGGTGGAGGGGGCATAAACCTATCAGGAACCAGATCCTATGCCTGCACCCAGTGGTGGAGCTTCGTGCTCCCCTTGGACCCGCCCCTCGCTCATTTAAGCAGCCAGCACCCTGGCCTCAGCTGGTTTCTTCCTGCACCGGGTTTTCTCACCAGTCTCTTTGGTCTCTCATTATACGGGTTGGGGGTATGGGAAGTCCGATGCCTGGTCCTGCAAGAACATCATAAGACTTGAAGACTCGGCCACCTGGGATACTGAGCCCATAGCAAGTGCATCAATGCCTGTGGGCACTGCCAGGATGCCAGGTCTCTGAGACCTGCCTAGTGGTGCTGGGTGCTAATGCTGACCTCAGCCATGGCTGTGCATAGTCTGTGCCAGCCTTCACCATTCTGGTGCCCTCAGAATGTTTAGGACTAAAACTCCCATTAGCGCCAACTAGCATGACTGTGCTGATGAGGGCTGATGGGAGTTGAAGTCCAAAACATCTGGCAAAAGGCTGGCAAAGGTTGCTCTGCACTGGAAACGAAACAGTGTTTTCCACCAAGAATTCTGTGCTCTGTGGGAATTTGCAAAATGAAAAAAATTTGCATCTGTTTTCCCATAGCTCTTACTTTTAACAACACAAATATGTAATTGTATGTTTTTTTTGTTTTTTGACTGTAATAGCCAGGGATGCAGGACACACTTGACTATGGCTTAGATCGAGTAACTGATCCCTGTGAAAATACGGTAAACTAGGTAAGTTTGCATTCCTTAGTAGCACTCTGATTGTATTTTTGAATGGTGACAAAGCTTTCTATATCGGCATTGTAAGGACATAAGCAAGACCCAAGAAAGTCAAGATTGGGACTACTGAATGTCCGACAGCTGGGGGTGAAAATGGGCAGATATTGAGGGGGTATGATGCAGTATTGAGAAGAGGAGACTCCCTGGAAAAGACCCTGATGTTGGGAAAGATGGAGGGTACAAGGAGAAGGGGACGACAGAGGGCGAGATGGTTGGACAGTGTTCTCGAAGCTACCAACACAAGTTTGACCAAACTGTGGGAGGCAGTGGAAGACAGGAGTGCCTGGAGTGCTCTGTTCCATGGGGTCACGAAGAATCGGACACGACTAAATGACTAAACAAAAACATGATGCAGTATACGATCATTATGGAGTTCCAGAAAATGTTTGATCCACACTGATCACTCAGTTTTGAGTACCAACAAAAAGTATGAGAGTGCTAACCATTTCTGCCACTGGGTGTTTTCTTCTTCTGAATAGGAATAACAACTTAAGACAAATAACCATTTAAATGTCTTGCTCGGGGTTTGCTTGACCTAGTTCTTACAAAGGCAGTCAACCTATATCCTAGCTGTTTTTATTTCAGGGTGATATTAAACAAGGCGAAGGAGATCTGTGAGTGGAACCCCTATCACTTTTGATTTGGGCAAATAGGAGTTGCAGGGGGCAGGGACTGGGTCCAGGGACTGACTAAGCCGCTTCTGGCGAACCAGAGCAGCACACGGAAATGGCGTTTACCTTCCTGCCAGAGCGGTACCTATTTATCTACTTCCACTTTGACGTGCTTTTGAGCTGCTAGGTTGGCAGGAGCTGGGACCGAGCAACGGGTGCTCACCCCATCGTGGGGATTCGAACCGCCGACCTTCTGATCGGCAAGTCCTAGGCTCTGTGGTTTAACCCACAGCGCCACCCGCGTCCCTTCATGAATAGGATACTGTAGCTAAATTTTATGTAGGGCAGGCCGAGAACAGCGGTTGAACAAGCCACCTGGGGTGGCGCACCTGGGAGTGGGGCCGGACCAGCTGGGACAGGACACTCTGTGGGGCCTCCAAGGAGTCTGCCTGCTTCCTCCCACTCAGCGGGCTGACTGTTTGGGGCAGCGTGGAGCATGCGGGCACCCAAGCCACCGCCTCACTCCCAGGAGAGACGCATGGCTCAGGCCCCGCAGTGATTGCCGCCCGGCCTTTTGCCACCCCCCTCAGTGGTGACACCCAGGGTGACCCATCCAGACCACACCCCTTTCCTCTGCCCCTGGCTGAGAGTACATTCTGTAGCCATGTTAACTTAGCTTCTCGCAGAGAATGAAGGGAATAGGGGAGACCGCAAACCAGGCAGTTGAAGTTATCTGTTATTTATGGGCCTGAAGCTGAAGGTGAGGTTTGTATGCTGCTTGTCCGAACCCTCTTTATAGCAATTGTTTTCATCAAACCCTGTGCAGTACTAATAAAACTTTCCATTTGCGTGAGGACTCTCAGCTGCAAATAATTGCGGTGGCCAAGTGGGCTTGGTTGCCATGGAGACTGAAGAGGAGAGCTAAATGCTGAGGCTGAGGATTTACCTCTTACCGTTAAGAGGAGGTGGCTGACATGTCTTTTTTGAAAGGAGAACAGGGGTCTATGTCAGCCTGTAGGGGATCAAATATAGACTTCAGGAGGAGGTTATCATGCCAAGCTATGTCATATCATGCCAAGCTATGTCATATTGTGCTCGTATTTACAGAGTCCTACAGAGAGGGAAGAGTTTGGGGTTGTTTTTTTAATGCTGCAGAATGCTACTCTCCCCGGACCTGTTTACACATGCAAGCCTCAGCACTTTCAGAACTGGCTGCTTTCCATCTTTTCCCCAATCCTGACTAATAAGGCTTCTGTCTTTTAAAATATCATCCCTCTCTGCGATGTAGTTGAATGCTCCATTTTCCTCGAGACTCAGAAGCGCCTCTTCTGTTGGGGAGAGGTGCAGATTGCACTGGGGTACTGGACGGGAGAGGCCTTTCATAGTGTACTCATCAATGCTTCTTCACAATGAGCGGAAGCTGTGGGAGCAGCAGATTTTACAATTTTACAGAGCAGCAGATTTTACAATTTTACAGAGACAGACTTAGACGCAGAAAATCTGAGAGGCAGGAGCTGTGTGGGGAAGACGAGCTGGTTCCTCCCCTTCCTGGTGAGCAGAGCGGATGAGAGTACCTAGGACAAAATAGAGTCCCCGTCCTCCACAGCAATAGCAGACAGACACACCTAAATAGCAGACAGACACACCTAAATGCCAGCGAAATGCAGCCGCTTAGTAATTGACAGACAAGCACAGGAGTGAGGAATTTGTGGCCCTGTAGATATTCATTCATGGGACGTGTAGATATTAATTCCTGTAGATATTAATTCATGGGATGTGGCAGGCGCTGTGGGTTAAACCACAGAGCCTAGGACTTGCCGATCAGAAGGTCGGCGGTTCGAATCCCTGCGACGGGGTGAGCTCCCGTTGCTCGGTCCCTGCTCCTGCTAACCTAGCAGTTCAAAAGCACATCAAAGTGCAAGTAGATAAATAGGTACTGCTCCAGCAGGAAGGTAAATGGCATTTCCATGCACTGCTCTGGTTCGCCAGAAGTGGCTTAGTCATGCTGGTCACATGACCTGGAAGCTGTACGCCGGCTCCCTTGGCCAATAAAGCGAGATGAGTGCCCCAATCCCAGAGTTGGTCACGACTGGACCTAATGGTCAGGGGTCCCTTTACCTTTAGATATTAATTGGTCTTCAGCTCCCATCAGCCATAGCCAATGATAAAGCCAATGATAAGGGATGATGGGAAGTGGAGTCTAACAATATCCGCAGGACCACAGTGCTGGGCATGTAGGAAGAATGATTCCTGGGTTCTTCTATAACACATCCAGACTTTCAGGGTGGCGGCATCTGGAGAAGGCACACAACAGTTTGGGCTAGGAACGCACATCCGGAAAGGCCCACTGCAATTGTGCACAGGGAAAGATAGTTGGGAAACGTGAAACAGGTGGCTGCTGTTTGGCCTTGTTTCCCTTAAATAAGCGTCCTGTGAAAATACAGATATAATATGAACTCTCATGGCAACTGGTATCAAATAGAGAAGTGAAAGCCTGATTGAAGGCGATAGAGGTTTGTTTGTTTGTTTGTTTGTTTGTTTGTTTGTTTAACACAAAAAGCAGTGGGAATTTTATGAGCCCAGTACAGTGGGGAGTGATGGCAGGAGTGGAATCATATAAGTATCGTTGGGCTACATCTATCTCCCCGCAAAGGAGAATTATTTTGTGACTGGTTCACCAAAGGACCACCCCTTTCCATATGACGAATTTATGGTCTAAATTTGAAACATGGAGGTTGTTTTTATAGATTTATGTATTTTGTGTTTTTTGTGCAGCTATATTTTGTGCTTGGAGTATTCTACAGCCTGCTTCACACTTCACGGCAAACCATACTTTGAAACAAACTATGGTTTAATGTGATTGAGCAGTGTGCTGAAAAGTTCTAGTTCTGCCCCTGCCCCCTGTCCCACTCCTGCTGCTGCCACACTGCCAGGAAACAAGCAAGAGTCTGGTTTGTCATGAAATCTGAAACCAGGCTCATGGTTTGTTTCTCTTTAAAACCAGTGTTTCTCAAACTTAGGTTCCTAGCTGTCAGTGGACGAAACTCCCATCATCCCTGTCCACTGGTCCTGCTAGCTAGGGATGATGGGAGTTGTAGTCCAGCAACTGCTGGAGACCTACGTTTGAGAAAAACAGTTCTAAACAAACTACAAGTGGTATCCAGGGTTTGTTCTTGGCTTATTACTCAGGGTTTATTTTGGAGCAAACAGCCCAAATAATAACATGCCAGAATCTGACTTCTTCCCTGGTGCTATGTTTTGTGATTAGCACAAATCTCTTTGAAGTCCATACTGGGTAAACTGCATTTTTACATTTTTTAACTAGCTAATAGAGCGCAACAGGAACACTTTGTATGGAGTCCCTTTGTCCAGGCCCTTTGTGCTTTGTTGTTGATCAATGTCAATGTCAAACGAGAAGATTATGTTAAATCTGGAGAGACACTTTCATGAGCTGCTGTATCGATGGGGGGGAATGCAGCAAATAGCTTCTGTAAGACAGTTCAGTGCATTGTAAGTTTTGTTACTGTTCTCAGTGAATTCTAGGATTTGTTCAGTTGAGTCCATGACCAATAGAATATAGGGGTGACAACCCTGAACTAACAGCTCGTTGCATTTAGAGAAATTATAAATAGAGAATGAATGAATAGTAAATAACCTTTATTCCCCCTAAAATGGAAGGGGGAAAATAGCAGGATGATACTATTCACGTTGGAATAGCAAATATGATAACCATTTAATTAAGAGCTTTGTTTCTTTCTGAAATAGTTAATTAACCATTTCCCCCTGTCTTTCTTTTCTCTTTCTTTCCAGTTTATTTTTCTGGGATGTGTGCATGACCTTCCTGTCTGTGAAGTCCTGGGTTGATTGTTCCGTAGAAGACTAAAGTTCTATAACCTCCATATGAGTCACATTCTGTTATTGCACCTCTGTTCCCCTTATACAACTGTACTGTGTACCTAAGAAATGTCATCCTTGGAAATGAAGATTAATGAGAATGAGGGACAGATCTAATTTAAATTAGCAACTTTTTTATCTTTTAATGCAAAACCTTTGCTTTCTGTGGATTAGCCACACAATTCAATTAATGTTTCCTGGGAACTCTGATGGGATTTGAGTGTAACTTTGGACTTTTCTAATGGGATGATGAACTGCCTAAACATGCAAAAAGGTTTCCATTTTAGAGTCACGCACCAGGTGAAGTCTGTGGGTGCATTTTTAAATTTCCCCCCTGAATATCAGTTAATAGTTGCCATTCACTCCTAAGGGGGAAATCAATGTGCTTCATTTGGGGGCAGTTCTGCCCATCACCCCTGACACAGTTGCCCAGCCTCAAGGACTCCATTGGAGAAGCCTTGGGCAAGCTACATTGACAGGCAAGCCATTTGCTGAACTTGACATTCAGTTTAGGCACATGTATCAACAACCACAGGGATAGATTTCCTCACTGCATTGCGCACTTAAATCACATGTAAAGTCAAATGCGCAATTGTAGCTTGTGAAGAAGTCCTCATACAGTTGTAAGTTTTGATACAGTTTATTATTGTCTCCTGATTGTCAGACTTTTGAAGTGTTCACAGCATAGTTCCAGAAGTCAGTAGCATGAAGCAACATCTACTGGTATTCCCTATGCTGTAGCATTGCAGCTGGCAGAAAGCCCTGCTTCATACTAAGAAACTAAGGGTGTTGATAGATGAGACATTGGCAGGACCTGCAAGCTGTCATTTCCTAAAAGTTTTAACAGCCACAATTGGCCCTGGCATCACTTGGGACTGCAGTACTGGGAAAAGCAGGTTAACCTTCCCCAAAAACGCTGTTTTCCTGTTGAAAATTTCACCTGTCTCTGAACATAGGGGCAAAATGTGCAGGTATTATATAGACACTATGTGGCTCTTCTGGTGTCATGTCATATTGACCTGGTTTGGACAGTCAACTCATGGTTAAATAAACCAGGATATGCATGAACTCTGCACATCTTCACATAGCTTCTTTGCTTCCGCTCCACTCTTTCTGTTGCGAGATCAGCTAAGCAAACCAAGAAGCTGAAGTTAGCTGTAGCTTCCTGCTAGATCTGAACCAGCAAACCATAGCTAATGGCTTCTTGTTGAGCCAGGAAATTAAGTAATGGTTTAAAGCTGGCTTTCAAATCCAGATGTGCTTGGAAGCCATTCTCTACAGTGCCTGGTTTGGACATCATGGGAGGCTGTGATTAATCACAGGGAAGGTTCTACATGCAAGGTGCCCAGAGCTTCATGCATGCTCAGTGATTGTCTAAAAGCAGCTATTGTGTCGATTAATTCTTGCATGCTTTTATTTGGTAAGCGCTGTCCCTTTACATATTGGATTAAGGGCCTAGCTACATGTTACACACTAGTGTGTATGACAGTAGTTCAGTCCTGCTCTTTAAAAAGCAAAGCCACTTGAAGGGGTGGGGAGCACGGGTGCTAAAACCCCTCCCTTCTAGCTGTTTTCTGGGAAAACCATCTTCCATGAAATGCAAATATCCATTTGGAATCCAGCGGGGTGGGTGGAGTAGAAGTTGGGGAGTTTTGAGTAGAAATCTGGCTGACAAATCCCTCACCCCCCTCAAATGGCTTTCCAGGAAATAAAGAAAGAGAACGGGCACCCACATCCTATTGCATGCATTTGCATATTATAATTAGTTAGCCCCTTACACATGGCAGGTTTGCAAGGCATGAGCTGAGTGCGTACTTGGATGTCATGGAAGGAAAAGGGCCTCCACCAAACTTGGAGGCTTTCCTGACAGCCCTCGCTTGGCGTGCCTCTCCTCTGTTTCCATCTGCTTATTCCAAACAAAGTCACGGCATGATACTTCAAAGGGAGCTGCAGGAACAAACAGCCTGCAGTTAATTTCTAGCTTTCAGTTGCTTGCTGGCTGGTGGATGACACATAACATCATCTGAGCTATTTAAATAGCAGCATAAGCACAGCAGATATTGTTTCTGAGGCTTTTAATTGCTATGTTTATGTTTTGCAATATGTCAGTTCCTGTCGCCTTTAACTAATACTGAATGATCTAATCCCTGTCTCCTAAATGAATCTGTATTAGCTCCATTAGAATAATCCTGTAATTAAATGCACACACATATATGGGCTGAGAGGGGAACAGGCAACGCTATCTGCAAAGTTAGGCTTTACAAAATCGTACAGCGGGTGGAAAACTCTTCACATCAATGTTCTCTTTGTTAAATAGGCTCAGTAGATGCTTGTCTGAATTTAGCACTAATTGTTAAAGTGAGTTGGGTAGAGAGCAATGCACTATTTGTTCAGATACAGCTTTTTTGAACACCCAGTCAATTATTATTGTTGTTGTTGTTTGTTGTTGTTATTTTGCTACCGTGTTCCTTTCTTTTACAGAAAAAAACCATGGATGTTTACAGGAGAGAGGTAATTTCTTTCCCACATATTAATCAGTGATTGTTGTTGCTGCTAATAACGAGTAATAATACAGTCCTGGTAAAAACCTCATTTTCCTTGAAACCTTATTCACAAGCCTTCAACTAAGTTTTACTCAAAGTAGACCCATGAAAATGAATGCTGGCAAGAGTTTCCCACTTCTCACAGCATGTTGTGGCAGGGGGTGGGGGAGAGAGAAGACTGTGGCAGAAAGAGAGATGACAAGAAAACAAGATGGCAGAATGAGAGGAGGGCTGGCCACACCCACTTTTGACCCCTGGTCCCCATCTGCCATTGGGCTTTGGTCTCATTCAAGGCCAGCATGCAGCCTCCAGCAAATCAACTCCAAGGGAATATCGTCCTTAACGATCCCGGGAGGGAGGGATTTGTACTTCTGCTTTACAGGCAGCCAGATAAGGATTCTTGGGGAGCTACAATCTGGGTTTTCTATCTCTTGTGTCCTTGGCGTGGTAACAGCTTTCCCCTCCAACAGCATTTCATGATACCTTGGTGCAGAAGATCTAAAATCCTCCCCCTGCCATGGTAAAACATATAAAATTCCAAATTATTTAATCGTTGGTGAAGGTTCAGTAACCCCTCAGCCCACACATGCTGTTTAATGGCAGGGACAGCTCTTTGCCCTCGCTCCCCGACTCCCCGGCTACCGATGCTCAGCCCAAATTACCAACTTGAGACCACATGTAGCGCATTTGCACTTGCATGTCAACTAAAGCACAGCCCTCACAGTTCACCCACCCATGCACAAGTGTGTGTGTTTGTGACTTCATCCCATGTTGGTCCCCTTGACTATCCACGCCTCACATTGATGCAGATGGAGGTGACTGTAGGAATAGCCCAGACTGGGCTCTTTGCATAGCAGGGGATGCGTGGATGGAAGAAGAGCTCTGCTCTGGACCAGGCCAAGGGCTCATCTAGTCCAGCAGTTTGCTCTCAAAATGGCCCACCAGATGCCTACAGGAAGCCTCCAAGCAGGACTTTAAAAAATATAAAATTATTTAACCATTTTTTCGATACAAACATCAACTGCAAAAGACACATCCAACAAAAACCATAATAACAACAATAACACAATTTGACAATTCAAATTTGAATACACTCATATACCTATGACTACACCTTTTTAAACAATATTTCCCCACCTCTCTCTCCTCCCCGTACTTCCCACCAATATCCGCCTTATCGCTTAAATATTCGTTCCATATTTCTTCATATTTATCCGTTCTTATTTTGCGTCGACATGCAATTTGTTCGTATGCAGCTAATCAATCCATGTGCTCAATGGAATCTTTTTGCGGCTCTTCCAATTCATCAAAACAAGTTTTTTTGCTTCTAATATAGCACGGTACACCCATTTTTTTTTGCTCCCTTGAAATCTCCCACATTTCCGTAATATAATTTAGAATTAAATTCAATTCCCCTAAATAACAATTTATTTTTATTACTCTTGCTATAAATATCCTCACCTCACACCAAAATGATCTTATCATCAGGCAGTTAATCAACATATGTACTAAGTTCGCATTTTTACTCCCAGCAGTTGTCTGCACTTGTTATTTTCTTCTGGTATAATTTTGCTGGAGTCCAGTGGACTCTGAATATTATTTTCTGTTGAATAAGCCTTAGTCTTAGTTCCATAGAGGCTATTTCTGTTGATTTTATACTTGACTCCCATATATCATTTGTTATCTGTACCCCTAACGCTAAACTCCATTTTTGTCTTTCATATTCTAAATCATATTTCTTCCTGTTGAGTAGGGGTTTATATAGTGCAAGTGTAGAGTTTTTTGTTTTTGTTGCTCTCTCCCCACCTGTGATTCCTGGCAACTGGCATTTGGGGACACGCTCCCTCTGAGAGCCAGTGTGGTGTAGTGGTTAAGAGCAGTAGTCTCATAATCTGGTGAACCGGGTTCGCGTCTCCGCTCCTCCACATGCAGCTGCTGGGTGACCTTGGGCCAGTCACGCTTCTCTGAAGTCTCTCAGCCCCACTCACCTCACAGAGTGTTTGTTGTGGGGGAGGAAGGGAAAGGAGAATGTTAGCCGCTTTGAGACTCCTTCGGGTAGTGATAAAGCGGGATATCAAATCCAAACTCCTCTTCTTCTTCTTCTGACAGAGGAGGTTGAATGTGGCCATCATCATCAATCAGTGGTGCCTCCTTCCCAAAGCCCAGGAAGCTTCTGCCCAGCTTAGGGAGGGAGGCGCAATGCTCACATGCGCAACGTCAGGACATCAAAACATTGCTCATGTGACATCGCCCTCACAAACTGGCACCTCTGGCCCTAACTGTTCGCCTATGAAAAGTTTCACCACACACCACTGATCATCATCATCAACAACAACATTATCATTTATTAAATTTGCATACCTCCCTTCCTCCGACGATCACAGAGAACACAAAACGCATAATGAAACAAAAGCTAATCCAATAGCCCTGCTCCCACAAGCACATCTAAAAGGCCCTAGTAGCTTCTGATAGCCTTCTCCTCCATGAATGGAGCCTTCCAAATGGTATCTGCTTCAACTTCTTGTATTTCCATTGTGAGAATTTTACAATGCAGGAAGCTGATTTCTGGACACTCACCCTTCTTATAAGGGTATAGGAAACCTCTTGCTAGCTTCTTGGTGGATGAGGATTTCTCGCAAGTGCCTGTGGTTCTGCTGACATAATGAAAACTGTTTTCCTGCTTAGATCATGTACTACCAGCAGGCCATAATGAAAACCACAGTAAAGTCCTCTGTCTCCCTGGGAGGGTAAGTGCTAACTTTGTTTTAAGGCATAGCATATTATGCCCTTCCATTTATTAGTGATTGAGGGCTTACACACACTTAACTTTTCCACCACTCTTTCCAAGCGCAGTCTGTGACTTAAAGCTTTTTGTCCAAGCACACCCACTCACCCCATTTTTTGTTTGTTTGTCCTGGAGCTTTCCCTTTGAACACCCACTCTTTAAAGCTCAATCAGAGCAAACGTCAATCCACAGACAACCTGAATTGATGTTTGCTCCAATTCAGCTTTAAAGAGCAGGTTTTTGTGGGGAAAGCTCAGGGTAAAAATTAAAAATGCTCCGACACAGAGTGTTACAGCACAGGCACTGTCTAGAAAGAGTGGGCCCAAAGGTCAGTGTGGATAAGCCCTAATTCAATACTTTCAATAATGTGATTTAGCTAATGCTTATTTAAAAAAGAAAAGAAAAGAAATGGCAGGATGGGTATTTGTTTTGAGCTTTGCCCTTTCTGACCTTTCTGACCTGAAGCCTTTCTTTCTAATCTCACATCATAGAACCATGGAATTGTAGAGTTGGAAGGGACCCCAAGGCTCATATATTCCAGGCTAAGTTTCACGAATTCATCTCCGTTCAAGAATTCCTGGCCTGAACGGAATAGGGCAGTGGGGAGTCTCTTCTCTTCCCCTGATGCAGTGGCGTAGCATGGGTTGTCAGCACCCGGGGCAAGGCAAGTAATTTGTGCCCCCTAACCCGTGGATTTTAGCACTGATTTTAGCACTGCGAATGCGAGTGCCCCCCCAGATGTTGCGCCCGGTGCGGCCGGCCCTCCCTGCACCCCCCACGCTATGCCACTGCCTTGATGCACTGCCTGCCCCTGGGAGACATCGCCATGTGAATCTCCCCTTCTGAACTCTCCTGCTCTTTGTTAGGCTGGGCCACCGAATGCTCCCCATCCTCCACAGGCTGGGAAAGGGCAGGGGGACAGAATCTTTCCCAGCAGAAGCATCTAGAAGCAGGAGCTTTCTATTAGCCTAGAGGGAAGCCAAAGCTAAGGGGACCAGATGTGCGTCAGATTACACTTGCTCAAATTCCCTGTTCTGCACAACTATTGAAGAAAGTGCAGGATCGCTTTACGGCTTTGCACCTGGCCTCCTCAGCCAAAACGGCCGTCTGTTTTCTGGCATGCATGAGCAAGCGATAGCTGAATTGAAAAAAGCCCAGGTGCATGCCTGCACCGAAGCATGCAAACACCAGGAATGCAGCCAGGTTTTTGAGTTTTTAAAGTAAGATAACATGAAGTTGGATACCTGCCAGGTTGAGTGTCTGCTAACGGAGGCCCAGCTCCCATCAACTCATTGCACGATTAAGCAAACTGGTTGCCTAGAAACATCATTTGGTGCAGCTCTTCCTGGACATTGGCACTTCAGACTGCAGGTTTTAATAACCTCCCATGTTAAAATAGCTTTCTAGAGAGAAACTATCATATCTACAGGAAGGCTAGGCTACGCCACTTTCCCTCCATGTAGTTGCTTTCTGCTAAATAGGTGGGGGTTTTTTTTATACATTCAGGGGTACATTCAAACCCATGATCCTTCACCTGCGTTCCAAAGTGGTGGAGTTCAGGCTGGGCTTTGCCAGGTGATATATTCTGGAATGTGTTCCCCATAGGCATAGGCATATAATGGATTGTTCAGCCTTTTCGCTCTTCTGCAGTGAGCTTAGAACCAACACAAAATTTGTAACTGTTTTGTGGAATGACGGGTATAAAAATCACTGTTGGGCTAGGTAGGAAGGTTCCAAGTGTTATAATTCACAGCACAGAACGTCCTTCATCTTGTGCAGTCGTTGAAGTCATTCGTAGTTTCCTCCCTACCGTGCTGTTTATGATGTTGCCCACAGATGATCCCCTTGTTTTCATCTCCAATGTTTTCAGAATTGTGAAGTACTGTGAACAGTTCCGCTCCAATGACTGCATAATCTCAGGATGCCTCCCCAGCAACCCCTGGATCTCAGATGAGGTTGACTTTTGGGATTACAATGCAAAGCTGTATGTACTACATTTACATTCATTTTGTGAGTTACAGTGACTTTACCTAAGCAGGGGTGAATCTGTCAGTTTCAGTTTCTCTTAGGCTCTCATTTTCCCAATCTTAAGCACAATTCTCCACATTTCCACATCAGTTTGAGATTTTATTTTTTTATTTTTTTAAAGTTCACATGAAAATTCACCAGCCTTTTTTGTGCAAAATTCTCCTTACGTATGTTTCTGTGCAATTTTGCTTGATATACACTTTTTTTTTTGGCAAAGCAATTTCCCCTTATATAATGAACACTTTATCTCCATTATATGCATTATATTCACGTTACTTGGCTGAAGAACAAGTGTGCATTTTGAAGGATGACTGTGTTTCGGTTTTTACAGTACATTGTTTTGGACAGGGGTCTGCAACCCGCGGCTCTGGAGCCGCATGTGGCTCTTTTACACCTTTGCCGCGGCTCCGGGGTGGATACTAGCGAGGGGGGAGGCGCATTGTGTGCCCCGACACTCCCCACTGTGGCGGACGCTGTACTGGCTGTGACGTCGCATGGGGGCGGTGCATGCGTTAGTCACGCACCGTCCTGACCCGCTACATTGTAAGGGTCCTTCCTGCCCGCCCGCTACATTGTAAGGGGCATGTACGCTGGTCACTACATTGAAAGGGGGCATGTACGCTGGTCACTGTTTTGAAGGGGAGTGAACAACACACACACAAAAGGTAACTTGTTAATTTAACGTTTATTTCTATGAGGAGGAGTAATTCTGAGGGGTCAAACAAAGAAATAATCAAAAAAGTTATTTTTATACTGACAAGTTTTGCGGCTCCCAGTTTTTTTTTTCCTTCAGAAACGGGTCCAAGTGGCTCTTTTTGTCTTAAAGGTTGCAGACCCCTGGTTTTGGAAAATGTGTCTTTGGAAAGCAGAGGAGAGGCATTTGTAACACGGATGAGCATTCCTGACCGAGATAGGTTTTACCTTCCCATTACAAACCTGTTTTCAAAAAGAGCTGCTTCAAGCCTCATGAATGTTGGCCTAAGAGAGGGGTGCAGAATCTTTGTTGTTGTTGTTATTGAGAACTATGCTGTGTCAGGAATAATCTGTTGACAGCCATGCTGTTGGTGGACAGAGTCAGAGTCAGTGGTGGAAAGTAGCTGAAACCAGTGGTTGGCAAAAGTGGACGAGACCAGAGCTAAACACAGGTGAGACAAACTGCATCCTCTCTGTTTGGCCTTCTTTCCTGGCTCTCCCCTGTTGCCACCTACAGGAGGTTAGGTCTAGGGCTGCACACTTCTCACCCTGGGTGAAGAGCTGATCTGAGCATGCTCTGGTGTTAGTTGCAGGTGCCAACGCAAATATATGCCTCCTTGTTAGGGTGTGCCTTCTCCAAAATGTAATTAGGATTCGTGCTTTGTCGTTGGACAATGGGAATCAATAATACCCGCTCAGTGAAGCTATTGCATTATGAATCGAATTAGAATCAGACGCTTTGTGTATAAACGGCCTCGGTCCAGCTCCATTGTTCTGCCTGGAAACTGAGGTCCAGCACCGAGGGCCTTCTGGCGGTTCCCTCATTGCGAGAAGCAAAGCTACAGGGAACCAGGCAGAGGGCCTTCTCGGTAGTGGCACCTGCCCTGTGGAACGTCCTCCCACCAGATGTCAAAGAGAAAAATAACTACCAGACTTTTAGAAGACATCTAAAGGCAGCCCTGTTTAGGGAAGCTTTTAATGTTTAATAGGTTATTGTATTTTAGTGTTTTGTTGGAAGCTGCCCAGAGTGGCTGGGGGGACCCAGCCAGATGGGCGGGGTATAAATTATTATTATTATTATTATTATTATTATTATTATTATTATTATTATCCTGCTATATTCAACAATGCTTAATTACTAGTTACTTGGACTCGAGAGCTCATTGTGGTGTATTGGAAAGCAGAGGGGAAATCTCTACGCTGTCAACCTGGTATGTGTGGAGTGTGTGTGTGTGTGTGTGTGTGTGTTTGTGTGGTGGGTGTGGGTGTGTGCCTGCGCACGGGGCTTCTGCTTTCTATTAAAGCACACAAATAGATAGACTGAATCTCACAGGAAATGATTTCAGAAAGAAACAGTGCAACCTCTTTGCCATTAAACTTCTGCAGGGTGGAAATCCCCACCAAATCACGAGTGGAGAGATGGGCCTTCAATTTTAGCGAGCTGATGAGGGATCCCAAAGGCCGCCAGAACTTCCAGCTGTTCCTGAAGAAAGAGTTCAGCGGTGGGTGTGAAATTGTGTCTCTGCTTTTCCACCTCTCTACCTCCTCTTTAAAGTGCTGGAGGACTTAGATGTCATATGTGGCTCCCCTGAGATGAATCTCATTTTCCAAAAAAATGCTTCCTTTCTCCCTTTACAATAGATGAGGTGCCCTGAGGTAACAGTGCAAAGAGTACAAATCTGTCCATTATAGCTTTTGCCCATGGCTTTACATCCAAGTGGCTCAAGACATAAAACAATGCAAAGCCTGCCGCCACAAAGGGGCTGGTGTGATGTATTAAAAGGGCTTGAAAACGCAAAGCTTTTTGCATATTGTAGATCTTCTCTGTATCTGCAAGGCCACAAATGAATAGGGCAAGAAGTAGTATGCCCAGATACAAAGACAGAGAAAGCTCCCATACTTCTGACATTTGTGCAAAAGCAAAAATTCTGGGAAGGGCAACTTTCCATGAGGAGGAAATAAGAAAATCTCTGCACCTGCTCCTAGAAGAGCCAATTCAGGGTTCCCCCTTGTATCACCACACTAGAATCACGTTCAGCCGATTTAGGCTGTTGACTTAAAACATTATATATCACACAGGATTATTTTCCTTTCTCTTTTAATTCAGGGGAGAATCTGGGATTTTGGGAAGCTTGTGAAGATCTGAAGTATGGAGACCAATCCAAGGTGAAAGAAAAAGCAGAAGAAATTTACAAGTGAGCACAGTGTATAGTGTTACAAAAATTTTCCCTGGTGTCCTTTTCCTACATTGTACCAGTTTTTGTAAAAAAAATAATGAAACGAAACGCTGAGTTGCAATTTCTTTCATGTTTTTAGTAGGATTTCAAAGCACTGGTAAATCCATGCAGAAGTCTTTATGTGACCTAGTTGCACATAGATTTCTGCCACATGATAGATGAAAAAAAAAGCTACTTTAGGGGGAGAAGAAGGGTCACACAAATTCATCTTAAGAATATGATTGTAAGCACATTTGCCATGCCAGAACATTCTTCTTTCTAGCGCTGGAAGACTATCTACATGGCCTGAGACTTTTGCACTGAGGAGTCTTTAGAATACAGTGGTACCTTGGGTTACAGACGCTTCGGGTTACAAACGCTTTGGGTTACAAACTCCGCTGACCTGGAAGTGGTTGCTCCAGGTTAACAACTTTGCCCCAGGATAAGAATGGAAATTGCACGCCAGTGGCACAGTGGCAGCAGAAGGCCCCATTAGCGAAAGCACGCCTCAGGTTAACTGTTTCAGGTTAAGAACGGACCTCTAGAATGAATTAAGTTCTTAACCCGAGGTACCACTGTATCCTAAGTGAAATGTCAGCTGGAGCCACTGGAGTGGTTCCAGTGGAGGACTGGTGGCATTAAAGCTACACATCATTAGGTACATGTGCAGCATCCGAGATAACAGGAGACCTTTAGTGATACCTGTTCACGTCAAAGAGTAAGAATTGCATTCTGTCGGTCAACAGGAGAACATTTAGAGCTGCCTCAAACAGGAAGTATGGCCCTACAGCCTTTCTTCACCAGCTTTATTTTAATCCCCTTTATTTTCATTTTCGATTTCAGGACCTTCTTGGCACCTGGAGCCAGGCGCTGGATCAATATTGACGGCACCACTATGGGCATCACGGTCAGAGGCCTCAAACACCCTCATCGCTATGTCTTAGATGCCGCACAGACTCACATTTATATGCTGATGAAGAAGGTTTGTTGGTTTTTTGCTTATTAATTCTGGCTGGCTGTCCTTCCCAGTTATTCAAGTGGCATCGCCATCACTCCCACCCAAGCCTTTTTGAGAGAAGCAGTATTTGCCTGTTGTCCAAATCTACCCTGGTGAAGTTTGAAGAAAACACATGAAATAATCTTTTTGTGACAGTCTTGGGACACCTCCTTTTGGGGTTGACTCGGCCCTTATTTTGGCCATGCAAAAATAATCAAAGCTACACTTTGATGAGGGAGAAACTAATATAGTATTTATGCAGAATAAAATTATGTAAGATCTAAGAATGCCCAAAGTATACAATGGCAGTATTTTTGAAATTAGAAAACAAAACAGGATAGCTTTGATCTTTTGTATAACAGAGCTGCAGTTCTTAATTTCTCTGGCATTTTCCTATAAAGTGGCCCCGTCTGCACTTAAACCAAACCCATCGTTTCTTTGACTGAACTGTGACTTCTGTTTGAACATCTAAACCCAGTCTAACAGACTAATCATGGTTTATTTTCTAATGGAATCCATTATGTGAAGCCATGGTATGGTGTTGGCTTACAAACCATGGCTCGTTTTAACTATGGTTTAGCCTTGGCCACCCTACCTCAGATGCTTGCTAAGCTGCAGAGGCACAAGGCTGGAGCAGCTGAAAAACACACTAAAGCTTCGGGGAAATGAAACATGACTTGTTTGCTCATCTACGTAGGAAGCTGTCTTATGCCATTTCAAACCGTTGGTCCATCTAACTCAGCGTGATCTAAACTAATTGACAGCAGCTCTCTGGGATTTCAGGTGCAAAGCAGCTTTTCTCCTGAGCTATAGCCCTTCATTCACCGTCTATGGGATGACTTGTGGTTTGCTGAGCAAGCAATGGTTAAAACAAGACTTAGCGTTATGTGCGAACACCCCCTTTCCCATCCCTGAGTACTCTTTTCCAGATGAAGGCATACCTGCCTCCTTTCCTGTTTGGCCGACCTCATAACATTACAGAAGCAGTGGCCAAAGAAGAAGGTTGCAAAGGTAGCATTCAGTTCAATAGTCAACTTATTTCTCTGGGGTTCAGCTTTCTCAGAAGACTTTAAAGCCTCTTAGTGTGCTTTCAGAAAATGTAATGCAACCACAGGAAACTTAATTTCAGCTGACACCGACTGCAGCTTGACACAGGAGATGGATGGAGGAAGCAAAATAGTTTAACCACAACATTTGTCCTCCCCTCTCCGCCCCAGCAAGTTTGATAATGTGATTTGAAATGTGTTGGGGCAGATGGTGGCAAAATGATGTGTCGTTACAAGAACAATAGATCCAAAAGATCGAAGAAACCAGAAAGCCATCTAGCCCAAACGGCAGCAGCGTTTCCGAGCACAATTCAAAGTGTTGGTGCTGACCTTTAAAGCCCTAAACGGCCTCGGCCCAGTATATCTGAAGGAGCGTCTCCACCCCCATCGTTCTACCCGGACACTGAGGTCCAGTGCCGAGGGCCTTCTGGCGGTTCCCTCACTGCGAGAAGCCAAGTTACAAGGAACCAGGCAGAGGGCCTTCTCGGTAGTGGCACCTGCCCTGTGGAACGTCCTCCCACCAGATGTCAAAGAGAACAACAACTACCAGACTTTTACAAGACATCTGAAGGCAGCCCTGTTTAGGGAAGCTTTTAATGTTTGATGTATTACAGTATTTTAATATTTTTTTGGAAGCCGCCCAGAGTGGCAGGGGAAGCCCAGCCAGATGGGCGGGGTATAAATAATAAATAATAAATTATTATTATTATTGTTGTTGTTGTTGTTGTTGTTGTTGTTAGGACCATCTTACGTCTTCCAATCTCAGTTAGGTAATCCCACCACACTTAGGGTATGTGCCCTGCAAAGTTGCTTACATAATATAGTAGCTCTGGGTGACTCGAGGTATATCAGGCCATAGCCTTCAAGGAGTCATAGCATATATACCCTTTAATAATACAATTCCCACTTCCTTTCGCTGGCTTTGAATGGCCGAAATGCACACTTGAAGCTTGGAGCGTATGTGATGTTTTTTCCTTCCTAGGATGAGAATCTCTCCCCCATCTCTTACTGAGTGCTCTGGCCACATATTTCTAACCACATGGGCGTTAATTTAACCAGTGGTTTTCATAACACATATGTAATGTGGAGAAGAGATGTTCCGTTGTGCTCTTGGGCGACATTATTCTCTTCCCTTGCACCCGCCCACCCCCCACCCGCCACTTTGACTCCCAAACAGCTGTAAGGAGAGATGATTTTAATTAGGATGCTTGTAATCTATAACTACCGTTTCCCCTTTCCTTCTCCCCAGTAGGATTCGTTCGGTCGCTATTTAAAGTCTCCGATATACAAGGAAATACTGTCCAAGGCAATTGTGCCGCAAGAAGCCGCCGTGAAGAAAAGGCAAGCCGGTTAGGGTTTAATTGCGGGTTATTTGCTGTTGGTTTAAACGAGGGCCTGAGCAAAAACTACTGTGATTTAGGCATTTGCATAATTTAAAGTGGGTTTTTTCATGTTGGGCGGGACAGGCAGATAACCCCTCATTTTGGAGTCTGCAGATGCTTCGCTTCCAAGAAGGATCAGCTATTGTGGAAAAGCCTTTTGCCCTAACAGGAGTTTCCTCTGGCCACTAGCCTGCGCCACATTCCCCTCTTTCTTTAAAGCGTAGCTGGACAGAAACAGCTGTACCTTGCACTGCTGTTGGTTGTTATGGAAACCACCCTATGGTAAGCCTCGTCTGCAGGCTCCTGAAGCTGGTTTATTGAGCAGCAGCAATAAGAAGAGTTGTTAATATTAGCAGCAGTCATGTATTCATTGAGTGGTTTCCCAAGCTGCTTGAAGGGCATGTTCTCGAGGTCCTTACTAGCATCCTTGTGTAGTAGGCCTATATGTTTACCCTCATGTTGCAGAAGGGGCTGGCTGGGTCTGAGAAACAGGGGTTCCCTACAGGCCAGGCAGCCTGCTGACATGTGGCGCAGAAGACAAGACTAGTGGCTGGCTTAGCCTTCTGCCTTCTGGAATGTGCAACTCTCACACAAACTGCAAAGCTGAGAGCTCACCCTACAGGTGAATAACATGATGCAGTTTCTCTCAAGGACGTGTTTGTCTTTACCTTTAAGGTTCCCTCAAACCGCCCTCCTCCTTTGCTGCTTCAGATGGGAGAACAAGGCGACTCGTTTCCAGCAAGCTTTTGAAATACAGTGGTACCTCGGGTTAAATACTTAATTCGTTCCAGAGGCCCGTTCTTAACCTGAAACTGTTCTTAACCTGAAGCACCACTTTAGGTAATAGGGCCTCCCGCTGCTGCTGCGCCACTGGAGCACAATTTCTGTTCTCATCCTGAAGCAAAGTTCTTAACCCAAGGTACTATTTCTGGGTTAGCGGAGTCTGTAACCCGAAGCGCCTGTAACCTGAAGCATCCGTAACCCGAGGTACCACTGTATTCCGACTGCTTCTTTAGGAAAACTGTTTCCTTCCCACCTCTCCACCCACTTTTGTTGCTGTTGCAGCAGAGCTTTATTTGTTTTTTGCATGCAGTTTCGCTGTGCGTGTTTTTAGTAAGCTGCTTTCTGAATTGCAAGATCACGGGAAGTGCAAATTTTGAAAGGCGGCTGGGTTTTGGTGTGTTGAGTTCAGAAAGCATGAATTAGGTAGATTCACCTTTAAATGAGAACTGAATCGAAACTCTCTCAACCCCCCCCCCATCCCTAGTGTAGAATGACATAGGGCTACATCAGGGGTCAGCAACCTTTTTCAGCCGTGGGCCGGTCCACCATCCCTCAGACTATGTGGAGGGCTGAACTATTATTTTTTTTTGCGGGGGGGGGGGGAATGAATGAATTCCTATACCCCACAAATAACCCAGAGATGCATTTTAAATAAAAGCACACATTCTACTCATGTACAATGGTACCTCGGGTTAAGAACTTAATTCGTTCCGGAGGTCTGTTCTTGATCTGAAACTGTCCTTAACCTGAGGTACAACTTTAGCTGATGGGGCCTCCTGCTGCCGCCGCACGATTTCTGTTCTCATCCTGAAGCAAAGTTCTTAACCCGAGGTACTATTTCTGGGTTAGCGGAGTCTGTAACCTGAAGCGTCTGTAGCCTGTAGCATCTGTAACCCAAAGTACCACTGTAAAAACACCAGGCAGCCCCCCAAAATAACCCAGAGATGCATTTTAAATAAAAGGACACATTCTACTCATGTAAAAACACACTGATTCCCTGATCATCCATGGGTTGGATTGAGAAGGCGATCGGGCCGGATCCGGCCCCCTGACCTTAGGTTGCCTACCCTTGGGCTACATCAAGGGAGAAACAGAAGGTAGCTGTAGCTGCCTTTTGCTATGAAAACCAACATAGAAATATATTACCCAATGAAGAAGCGCTTCTCCTGCCTGCTGCTTCTCCTCACCCTTTTCCCTGGGCTGTCCCCAAGCTGGACTTTCTAGTCTTTGGGCAGGTTGTGAGGAAAGTCAGCAATATTTGAGCCCCCTCCCTTGCTCTGTGGCTCTCTGTGTTCTAAGACACAGTTCTTACTTCCGTGTGTATACACTCAAATGGAAACATGTGTTATATCCCTCTGTTAACAGCAGTTAGAATGGGCAATGTGGCTTCCCATAAATTAACAAAGGGTTCAGAGGACTAGATATCGATCTCATCTCCCTGCTTGATAACATTTGGATCTGCACTAAGAATGCGAGTCTTGGGTTCTGTCTCTTAGCAGGAGAGAGAGTTCAACGTTACCCTGTATAATATTTGTCTAGACAGAGAATTGCCGTAGTTTAATCAAAACCAGATTCTAGGGAACCCAGATTAAGCATGTGTTTGAATATTCTGTGTATAATCTTTTGAGTGTTTTTATTTTTTAGGACTGCTCCGCTTTTTATGTGGCAATTGTGTTTGTTGTGGCAAGGCCAGTGTTTCCTTCATTAAGTGCATAAAGGCTGTGCACACATGGTAGTTTAAAGTGGATTTGATGCATCTCATGTTGTCCACTCAACATTGTCCTCATCCAAGCAATTGCCAAGGCACGGATCCTTTCGGATGTGGGGTGGGGATACTTATACCTGGTCTGCTGGCATGCACAGGGGCCAGGAATGGGACACCCACGCAAAATGGTCATTGTCTGTAGACTTCCTTTGTGAGTTAGAAGTATCCCGGCCCCCAATTCACATAACAACCTTTTAATCCTGAATTGAGAAATGAACAAGATATCTCATTCACAGCAGTAGCATGTTCTTGCCATATATGGTACACTCCTCCAAAGTAATCCTGTCAGGTGGCTGTTGCGGTTGCTCGAGAGTAACCAGGCAGGACTCCGACCTGTGTTTTACAGGCTTTATTTTGGTGCAAACTATTTACAGTGAAGAGCCCCAAAGCTCATGTCTGGCTCAACCGCTAGCAGAATCTGGGAGTGGTCTTCTTTTGGAACTCCCCCAACATAAGAGTTCTGTTACCCCCAACCGTCTCCGCCCCTCTCTGCGCCTCAGACTACTGCGCAGGATGGGTGATGGCAAAGGCGTGTTTCCCTCCTGTCCGGCTTGCTCAGGAGCAGTGTTAAGGCTCCCACTGGCATCCTCTGGTCCTTGCACCTCTTCCCCACTGGAGGTTGGGGTTTCCTCCTCCCCGGAAGAGGAACTGCTTCGCAAGATTTTTGGAGGCTCCCTGTAACACAACTGCCCTTCTATTTCTTGCCTCTGAGCCAATGGCAGTTCCCTGACAAATCTCATTGACTTTAATCGAAATGTTGCCTCCCTGCCTTCCCTTCCCACCAATGGATTTGGCTCTCTTATTCTGGGACCACACTGTCATTTGGTGTGTGTGTGTGTCAGTGAGGTAGATGGAACTTAGTCTAGGTCTTTTATATATATATACTTCCCAGTTACCAAAGTCTCACAAAGAGAATTTCATATGCCTGTTTCAGGATGTTTGCAAATGCCACATTCTATCTGCATTTTAACAAGGTGTAAAGGGAAAAGGTAAAGGACCCCTGGACAGTTAAGTCCAGTCATACTTGAACTCTGAAGTGTGTGCAGCCTGCAGCTCTCTAAAATACCTGGCTGCCACCAATGCGATTTTCAAACACTGCTATGTTGCGCAGTTTTGCAAGTAGCACTCGCAAATGTAGTCGTGTTTGCTGTGAAGTGCTTCTGAAAAGGCTTCGCACATAACCAGAATGCTGCAGACAGCATTCAACCGCACTTTGGAATAATTTGCAGGTACAGAATGAAGTGGTGGCACAGAGCAGGTGTGTGTAAAGCTGAGAGAGTGATCTGCTACCATCTTTCAGCCATGAATATATCTCTGAAAGCACTTGCAGGCTGAAAATCTAAGGAGAGATCTTGTTCCTCCCAAATGGAGTTTGGTTGCTAGCGTTAATAACAGAAGCGCTTGCTTTTTAAAATGTTTTGCTTAAGATTTAGGGAGCACGTATCTGTAGAATCAGTAATCATATCTTAGGAAGGGGTTTGCATTGGGGGACAAGTCCTGAAATGTACACACACATACACACAGAGAACAATTAGAGGTCACTATCTCAAGCTTGGGGTGCGGGTTAGCACTGTGGGTTAAACCACAGAGCCTAGGACTTGCCGATCAGAAGGTTGGCAGTTCAAATCCCTGCGATGGGGTGAGCTCCCGTTGCTCGGTCCCTGCTCCTGCCAACCTAGCAGTTCGAAAGCACGTCAAAGTGCAAGTAGATAAATAGGTACCTCTCCAGCGGGAAGGTAAACGGCGTTTCCGTGCGCTGCTCTGGTTCGCCAGAAGTGGCTTAGTCATTCTGGCCACATGACCCGGAAGCTGTACGCCGGCTCCCTCGGCCAATAAAGCGAGATGAGCACCGCAACCCCAGAGTCGGTCAAGACTGGACCTAATGGTCAGGGGTCCCTTTACCTTTTATCTCAAGCTTGTTGACAGGCCTATCAAGGAATTCTAGGATATTTCTACTATGCTCCCTTGCTGGCTATCCTAGATAATTTTTAGATCTCTTGGAATTCTTTATAGTACTCTGAACCTTACCCATCAGAGATCTCTACTCAAAAATGTGGGTGTTTATTGTTGTTGTTGTTGTTGTTATTTATTCAACATATATTTTGCCCTTTATCAGAAGATCCCAATGTACAATATTAAAAATACATTACAGAATATCAGTGATAAAAACATACAGACCACCAATAATCAAATAGTCATCTTAATAAGAGTCCACTCCCTCATGCTTTCACGGGCCATAGATTATTTAATAGCCATAGGCCTTGGTAAAGAGAAATGTTTTTGCCTGGTGCCTAAAGACATGTAGTGATGGCGCCAGGCAAGCCTCTCTGGGGAGAGCATTCTACAATCAGGAGCCACCACAGAAAAGGCCTGTTCTCTTGTTGCCACCCTTTGAACCTCTCTAGGATGGGGGACACAGAGAAGGGCCTCAGATAACCCAAAAGTGATCTTTATAAGGCATGAGTAAAGTGGCGGCGTGGGACGCGGGTGGCGCTGTGGGCTAAAGCCTCAACGCCTAGGGCTTGCCGATCGAAAGGTCGGCGGTTCGAATCCCCGCGGCGGGGTGCGCTCCCGCTGTTCGGTCCCAGCGCCTGCCCACCTAGCAGTTCGAAAGCACCCCCGGGTGCAAGTAGATAAATAGGTACCGTTTACCAGCGGGAAGGTAAACGGCGTTCCGTGTGCGGCTCTGGCTCGCCAGAGCAGCGATGTCACGCTGGCCACGTGACCCGGAAAGTGTCCCCGGACAGCGCTGGCCCCCGGCCAATAAATGTGAGATGGGCGCACAAACCCCACAGTCTGTCAAGACTGGCCCGTTCGGGCAGGGGTACCTTTACCTTTACCTAAAGTGGCGGCAGGAAATGAGCTTATGCAGTCCTGAAGATCTCACAAAGCAAAGGGTTGGTGGGGATGAGCCCAGTCTAGAAGCCAGGGGACAGGGTTCATGAGTCCAGGGTTGGTAACAAGAAGTGCAGGAGCTGAGAAGTTGTCCCAACAAGTTTCCCACACCAAGCCATCAAGTTTTAAGGCAGACCTTCTTTCTCCAGCGTCACGACCTTGTCCTGGGAGAAAGCATCGGACTCACCTCCCTATCTGAATCCTGCTTGGCCACCCCAAGCTCAGAGTCCTCCTGAGACTCTTGACAGTTCTCTCTCCTGTCTCAACATTAGAACCAGATGAGTTCAGAGGGAGGCTTCCATCTGTTGCAGCCTCCTCCTCCCACTCTTTCTCGTCTCTGTGCTCATCTTCCCCCAGAGTCTGCCATCCTGAGTCTGAGACCAGCGGCGCCAAAGGAGTAATGACGTCATGTTATTTGATGTAGGAAATCTTGCTCTCCCTTTGATGTGCACACATTTGCCACTGAAAGTGTGGAACATCGATGTAGGTGCAGCAAATATGCTACAGAAAGGGTGGAGCTACCTCTAACCCTGAGATAGGGATGGGGACCTTGCAGCGCTCCAGATGTTGTTGTGCTCTCCCAACTCTCATCAGCCCATGCCAGCATGGCCAACATTTAGGGCTGATGGGAGTTGGAGCCCGGCAACAGCCACATGTTCTTCATCCAGCCCTGGGATGAAAGGCAAGGACCTCTGACCTTTCCAGCATTTGCTGTCTCCCTTTCATAGAATTGCAGAGTTGGAAGACGCCCCCAAAGGCCATCTAGTCCAGCCCCCTGCAATGCATGAATCTCAGCTAAAGCATCCATGACAGATGGCCATCCAAACTGTGCTTAAAAACCTCCAAGGAAGGGAGAGTCCACAACCTCCCGAGGGAGACCGTTCCACCGTCGAACAACTCTCCCTGTCAGAAAGGTTTAGTCGGAATCTTCTTTCTTGTAACTTGAAGACATTGGTTCGAGTCCTACCCTCCAGAGCAGTTTGATTCAACCCCTGATTCATTCCCCCTGTCTGTATAGAAGAAGAAGAAGAGTTTGGATTTGATATCCCGCTTTATCACTAGTCTCAAAACGGCTAACAATCTCCTTTTCCCTCCCCCCCCCACAACAAACACTCTGTGAGGTGAGTGGGGCTGAGAGACTTCAGAGAAGTGTGACTAGCCCAAAGTCTCCCAGCAGCTGCATGTGGAGGAGCGGGGAAGCGAACCCGGTTCCCCAGATTACAAGACTACCGCACTTAACCACTAAACCACACTGAGTTTATGGGATGTTATCCCAGGGCAATTCGTTTTGTAAACAGGCACTGATTAATCCATTGGCGCAGAGCTGGGTTTGATGTGGTTTCTCGACGCTCCTGTGTTTTTCTGCCTCCCCAGACGCCCTCAGATACGTCCGCCTTCCACTGTCGTACACAACGACCCTCCCCTTACTGTCTTCTCCTCTGTTTTCTTTTTTAGCTCTAATAATCCGTTTGCTCGCCGGCACCTCCGCTCCAGCCCCAGCCCCGTCGTCTTGAGGCAACAGGAGGAAGAAGCCAAGGCGAAAGAAGCAGCGGCCAACGTGGACATCACCCAGGTTATGAGCAAGCTAGATCGTAGAAGCCAGCTCAAGCAGGACCCCCCACCTGCTAAGTAGGGCTCAGGTGTTGGTGAAAAGGCCAAGCGGAGGAGTCGTCAGGGTGTTGGCTGAATGTAGAGCTGCATTTCCTGTCTCCTCCCTGCAGGTGGCAGTGGTGCTTCGTCATTATACGAAACATTTCTCTGTGCTCTCCATCCCTCCTTTCCACACAGCATGTTGTTGCCATGGCGCCCAGAGTAATGTCACTTCACAAGCCATCGCTGGTAGAATCGTTGAACGCAGATGGCAGAAGTTGCCATGTGAACCTCACAGTGACTTTCCCCATATCAAATGGGCTTGTGTGTGTGTGTGTGTTTTAAACAAGGCAAGGAAACAATGTTTTCTATAAACTGCCTGGAACATCCCTCCCGGTTCTAAATATTCGGAAATCGAGATACCATGGCAACTGGCTTCCCTCTTCTCCCGCTGCCTGCAAAGGATGGAGGGGAAGAGATGGCAAAAGTGTGCTGTGAGGCACAGGGCAGAGCTTATTCTGGTTTCCGGGCACTGTTGAGGAATCCTAAATAAGGGTGCATACTTAACACCGCTCAGGCACCCCTCACCTTGCCATGCAAACAGTTCAGACGGTTAAATATCAAACAAAGGGTAGATTATTTCCCCCCTTTCTTTTCAGGGTATGCTTGGGGATTAGGTCTTCTGATCAGTATTTGTTGGTGTTAAGCACAGAACCAAGCGGCCGCAATTGGCCCATACGAATTAACAAGCAGTACGTATTGTGGTCTTGTGCATGTAAACATGCAATCCGCATTTCCGAAGCAACTTGAAGCAGCTGTCTGCTCAAATGCATATTTGTTTGAGCGGAATAGGAGTATCAGTTGGCCGGGGTGCAACTTGGTCATAGAGAGGGGAAGTCCTTTATGGATTCAGAGCCTCCCTAACAGGGAGGGCCATAGCTTGGGGGGTTGGAGCATCTACTCTGCATGTTGAAGGCCCCAAGTTAAGTCCCTAACATCTCTGGGTAGGGCTGGAGATATCCCCTGGAAAGCTGCTGTCCATCAGGGTAGAGAATACTGAACTGGATGGATCAATAGTCTTGACTCAATATCAGGCAGCTTCCAATGTTCCTTAGGGTTCTTTTATTAAAAGGTAAGCTAACAAATGGAGAACATTCGTTTTCCTCCACCTAGCTCCAAGTCCCATTTGGTTTTATTTGCTGTGAAATTCCCCAAAGATGGGAACCTAATATCTTAGAGGCGTGCACATGGGGCTGCCATACTGTAAAGTAAGAAGACGGGTGCTTTTCGGAAGGAATCTTCCTAATATTCTTGCAGCACTCTACGGCGGTCTTGAGGCCTGTTCTGGCAAGCAGCTGGCCTGTGTTGACTCCAACAGCCAACCCCCTGGAACACAAGGCAAGCAATTTGTCTGCATCTTGTTTGTGGAGGGAGGATCACATGACTGACGAGTGGTAGCCATGTTAACTACCCCTGCGTTTGCTGAAAGTTTAAGAATTGAGATATGGTATTCTAGGCAAGAGGCTTTTTCTCTGCCGTAGTGTGGAAAGCCAGTTGACAGCCATAGGGATCTATCCCTGCTTGGTGTGTAGACTGAAAATAACATAGGTCAAAGCCATCGGAGTTGTACTGACTGGAAGTGTTGAATAAAAAGTAGCCTCTCTTGTTTCCTTCGTGGGCATAGTCAGGAGGACTTAAATGCTTGCCTCCTCACACCCTCTCAAAAAAAAAAAAAAAACCCCTAATCCAAAAACAACTTCATAAGTCTGGATCAAGAAGTGTTTAAAACATTCCGGAATCTTATGGGCATCTGAATGGAATCGGGACTCCCTCCTACTCATCTCTTTTCCCATTAAGTTATTTCAGCTGTATGATTTATATCTCTTTATCATCTGCTCCATCTCTGGGCTTGCTTGCAGTTTCTCTCTCCTCTTTGTCACTGCATTTCATCATTTCCTGCAAAATGCACTCTGACAGTGGCAAACAGAACACCACAGTCAAAAAGGCTGTGAGAAAATACCCTCCCCCCCACCCCACAAAAATGCAATATTAAAAGCAGTGTAGGAGTGATAGCTTCTACCAGCTCAAGGAAGTGTAAAGGTAGCCAAGGGAAATAAATAAAAATGTTGTCCAGTAGCACCTTAGAGACCAACTAAGTTTGTTCTGGGTTTCCGAGCACAATTCAAAGTCTTGGTGCTGACCTTTAAAGCTGTAAACCGCCTCGGTCCAATATACCTGAAGGAGCTTCTCCACCTCCATCGTTCTGCCCGGACACTGAGGTCCAGCGCCGAGGGCCTTCTGACAGTTCCCTCACTGCGAGAAGCAAAGCTACAGAGAACCAGGCAGAGGGCCTTCTCGGTAGTGGCACCCACCCTGTGGAATGCCCTCCCATCAGATGTCAAAGAGATAAACAACTACCAGACTTTTAGAAGATATCTGAAGGCAGCCCTGTTTAGGGAAGCTTTTAATGTTTAATAGGTTTTTTAATATTCTGTTGGAAGCCGCCCAGAGTGGCTGGGGAAACCCAGCCAGATGGGTGGGGTATAAATAATAAATTATTATTATTATTATTATTATTATTATTATTATTATTATTATTATATTATTATTATTATTATTATTATTATTATTATTATTATTATTATTATCTGGTTATAAGCATTTATTTCGTAAGCAGAGTCCCATGAAGCACTCAAGTTTGAAAATGCGACTATGGAGATTAGCTCATTAAAGGAAACCCCATACCTTGTCTTGCCTTTTTGTTTATCGAGGCCAACATGGAAACAACAGAATAGCCTGAAGCAAGAGGTTTCAAACTGTGTTTCAGGCAACCTTGAGGTTCCTTGGGGACTTCTTCAGTGGTAACTTCAGCAGTGGCAGCCAAAAAGTGCATGCCCATCAGTGTTGATGCCCCCCCCCCCCCGCAATGTACAGTGACAGAAGAGCATTGGAAGCATTGTAGGATACATTCTCCATTTACATGGGATGACTGTAAGGCCAAGGACATAGTGGGTGAGATTCAACTAAGTTGTGTGCATTGAATGACGTCCGCTCGCCCCTTCTCCCCATCTGCTCTGGAGGTTTGGCTGTGCACAAATATCCCATTTAGCACTACACTGAATTCCACCCAGTATGCCCTAAAAGGTACCCTAAAACCCTTTGTAATGAGTAGGTTGGCTTCAGTGTGGAAAGAGTTCAAGTTCACCAGTAGAAAGCTTGAAAACTGCTTAAGATACCACAGAGCTGTAAGCCTGTTTGTTGGCCTCTAAGCTTGTGCTGTCTTCCATCTTTCTTTCCTTGTAGCAAATATATCAGTGCATGTATATGATGTCATTGCTTTTCATTTTCTGTTAAATGCCCAAGATGGAATGGGCTTCACATCTAGTTAAATAAATTAAGAAGAGGGGGACTTCTAGTGGGATTTCAGAATACTGCTTTATTTTTCTCACTTTTCCTTTCTTTTATCTCCTCTGGTCAAATAAAACTAGAAAGCGAAACCATCACTGTGCTTGTCTGTCATGTCTTTTGCCTCTCTTCTGTGCGTCTTTCATTTGTTCATACTGTGTTGCCTCTGTCCCATTGGTTTGAATTGGTTTTCCTTTTCTAAAATACTGGTGAATAGTGCATACGTCGATCCTTAGTGCTTCAAGAGAGCTTGAAAAACCCATTGTGTAAGACAATGTCAAATTAGGTAGGCTTCTACTTAATTTGTCAACATTAAGTCTTGCTACATGTCTTAATCATAAGGTACCATCTTCTAAAACTGCCTTCTACTGGCTGTGTTTGTAGCAATACCAGAGCCTAATAGTCTTCAGAAGCTCCTCATTTACATCCTTATCCTAACTATACACACCCCAGTCCTATACACCTGTACTTAGATGTACTTCTAAGTAAGTGGGCATAGGAATGCAGCTTTCATAAAGGGAAGCTGATTTCAACCTGGCCACTATTTGCTCCTCTATCCCACAGTCACAAGGCAGGAAAAAGTGGTGGTGGGGAAAGATCACAAAATTACTGGGAACACAATTATGCTACTGCAAAGCGTGTAGTGAATCTAGTGAAAAGAGTGAAGTTACACTTGGATCCATTCCCCAAGGGGTGACTGCCTAAAAGGCATCCCACCTCATGCGTGAAGGACAATTCCTGACAGTAGTTGCAATGTAAGCCCAGTATCTGTGCAAGATCACACCATTCTGTCTCTGCTTGATGGGCTATTCCTATGTATTCTCCATTATATTTGGTTTAGGATTTGTTGGTCTCTTCTCTACAGCGTGTCTAATTCAACAGAGAAATTAGATAGCCACAAAGCAGACTAGAAAACAACAAACACTTAAATAACCAAACCAAACCATTTTGAAAAGCAGAGCTCAGTTAGAAACCTTGTTGCACAGATTAAGTCTTAACCTGATGCCGAAATGAGACCCAAGAAGGCAATTCTTTGATCTTTCGGTGGAGGGAGTTCCAGAGACGATATGGCAATACTCAAAAAGGCAATCTCCCCATACCTAGAAGGTTCTCAGAAGAAGACATTAATGGTCAGGCAGGCTCACGTAGTCTGAACTGTTGTTCAACACGATAATCGGCTATCAGTTAAACTTTGAAGCTTCCCTTTTTTCACTTTAGAAAAATGACAACACAGAACTAAGCCACATTAGAGTTTGCACTTATGAGTTAGTTCTTTAAAATGCAAGGGCACCCACTGAAACAAATAGCCATGTTTGAATACTTTATTGCTGTTTAGGTTGCATCCAACTTAAATCATTGCATGTGCAGAACAACTCCCACAAGCGCAACCAAACTCTCCACTCTAGAGGGTTGGGGGTGGGGGTGGGGCCAGAGCAGACTTAGGGGGAAAGCAGGGGGTGGGTGGGAAATTCCTTTGCACTTGCGGGAGAATTCTGTGCATGCAATTATTTAGTTAGACAGAATTATAGGGTTGGCTCCATCACATTTTTATCGGTCCACAAGCCTTTCGTTACATATGGTACATGGCACAAAGTAAGCGAAACATGCAATTTTTATAAAGTTAAACAATTCAGGGCAAATGCCCTATAAAATATCAAGCCATTTTGTTAGAGGTTATTTGAGTGTCACTGATGAATTCCTGGATCATCGTCCTTGGGTACCTGCCATCAAATATCACTTCCTTCCGGCTTGCATCAATATGACTGGCACCATTTCATTTATTGGCATATATCAAGGCCGTGCGTAAATTCATATTCCCCATATTTTCTCCCATCTGTCTTCATGTATTCATTCCACCAGCAACATATCTACATCAGCAGCTTTGGCTTTGTCATGCAACTCCGAATGTACTTCACCTGATCATTGAGAAAAGAAGAGAGAGAAAATGTTTCTCTTACCCTACTTTTGAAAAAAAATTAAGAACTTGGTAAGAGATGGGAAGGAGAAGCTGACATTCAAAGTGAGATTCTTTCTTCCCAGGACCATGTCTTTTAAGTAGAATACCAGAATTTATTACAGTGTGTCAAAGCTTTAATTAAACATCTTTACAGTGGTACCTTGCAAGACGAATGCCTTGCAAGACAAAAAACTCGCTAGACGAAAGGGTTTTTGGTGTTTTGAGTTGCTTCGCAAGACGATTTTCCCTATGGACTTGCTTCGCAAGACGGAAACGTCTTGCAAGTTTGTTTCCTTTTCCTTAACACCGTTAATACAGTTGCGACTTGACTTCGAGGAGCAACTCATAGAACGCGGTGTGGTAGCCTTTTTTGAGGTTTTTAAAGACTTTGGTGATTTTTGAAGCTTTTCCAAAACTTTTCCGACACCGTGCTTCGCAAGACGAAAAAAATCGCAAGACGACAAAACTCACGGAACGAATTACCGTATTTTTTGCACCATAACACTCACTTTTTTCCTCCTAAAAACTAAGGGGAAATGTCTGTGCGTGTTATGGAGGGAATGTCTACAGGTGGCATGCCTACGGATTTTCCTCCTCTAAAAACTACGCGCGTATTATGGTCTGGTGCGTGTTATAGAGCAAAAAATACAGTAATTTCGTCTTGCGAGGCACCACTGTACTTGAATTGGATAGGTATTACAGTGGTACCTCAGGTTACATACGCTTCAGGTTACAGACTCCGCTAACCCAGAAATAGTGCTTCAGGTTAAGAACTTTGCTTCAGGATGAGAAGAGAAATCGTGCTCCGGTGGTGCGGCAGCAGCAGGAGGCCCCATTAGCTAAAGTGGTGCTTCAGGTTAAGAACAGTTTCAGGTTAAGAACGGACCTCCGGAATGAATTAAGCACTTAACCTGAGGTACCACTGTATTTTCGTCCTCCCCTTTTAATGCACTAACTTTTTTCTATGTTTAGTAGCAACTTTTATTGGTTATTGGGTACTTTGTACATTGCTTTGCACATAACTGTATTGAAAGGCAACTTTGGCAGTATTCAGACCATCACTTTCATTTATCTTTGTGATGTTCCTTTTCACATTTTATGTGCTCATGGTGGAATCTAGTGAAAGTTTTAACACTCGTTTCCATGTGAATTGTTTGCAACCCTGCCAACTCGGAGAATCACAGGAGTTTTGCACTGACAAAATCTGGAGCATTGTATCAGCAAACTCTTCTTTACTGCCATTTAACATTTAGCATGGCATGCTGGTATATTGATCAAGAAGCCATCGTTCCATAACACAAGATACTTCAATGTAAAGGGAACATTAGAACGCGGGACAGAACTAAAGCAATAAGCCCCACATCTGATTGAAGATCTGAAATCTTCGGGGGGGGGGGCGACTGCTGGATAGAATGGAGGGTGGGAAACAGCAATAAGAAGATCAGTCGAATTATGTGCATCCTTCCTTCAGGTGAAGCAAGATGGCTGGCCAGATTAGCTAATGTTTCAAAGAATTAAATAAAAAGCCTTATGGGTCAGCTGACTTAGATCTGTCTGGATATAGGATGGGAAAAGAAGAGTTTTGTTCCAGTCTCTGTAGCCCTTGGGGTCCAAATGTTAATACAACAATCTTTTTTTGGGGGGGGGGACTTAATGTGACCCACAGCTGCAACAGTAATAGTAGAGTTTCTTCCCACCATTCACCTCATCATTATGTTATCCTTCCACCCTTCATTTATATGCATTTCAGTCTGATATTGAAGCACCTCTCCTTGTCTAAAGAAACTTGCAGCATGTAATGGAGATTAATTTTTTAGAGGCATATCCTTACCCAAGTCCTTTCTGAGAACAACTAGCAGCAATGGGATGGGTCATATTATGTGGTGGTAACTAGCTAAAGGGACGCGGGTGGCGCTGTGGTTTAAACCACAGAGCCGAGGACTTGCCGATCAGAAGGTCGGCGGTTCGAATCCCCGCGACGGGGTGAGCTCCCGTTGCTCAGTCCCTGCTCCTGCCAACCTAGCAGTTCGAAAGCACATCAAAGTGCAAGTAGATAAATAGGTACCGCTTCAGCGGGAAGTTAAACGGCGTTTCCGTGCGCTGCTCTGGTTAGCCAGAAGCGGCTTAGTCATGCTGGCCACATGACCCGGAAGCTGTACACCGGCTCCCTCGGCCTATAGAGCGAGATGAGCGCTGCAACCCCAGAGTCGGCCATGACTGGACCTAATGGTCAGGGGTCCCTTTACCTTTTCCTAACTAGCTAAAGGTGAGGTGGGAAAGAGATCCAAATCAGGACTAGCTCCATGGTTTTGTGGGCCTTCAGGTAAAGAGGTGGGAGCATGAGAAAGGCTGGCAGATACAACATGCCCATGCTTCCTAGGATTTCCACTCTGCTTCCTGTGCTGTAAATGTTCTCCTTTTCTTCCATGCAGTTGTGCCAATTCACTGCTCCTGTTCCCCATCTGGCCATTTACAGTGGTACCTCTGACTTTCTGTCTACGTCCAATGCTTTCTCTTCCTCACGCCGTGTGCCTAGTGATCGTCCTCTCCAGTGCCCTGGGCGCATTACTCTACCAAACAGCGCTAGCTCCTCCTCTGTTAAGGTAGCCCCAGACAGCACCTCTGTCACGGGCAGGAACTGGGATGGGCCTAGCTCTAACTCCGCCCCTTCCTTCATGGAAAGCACTGAGATTGCCATGGATTCTGAGCTGGAGCCCTGCCGCAGCTCCCAGTACCCTATGAGCTCTAAGACCAAGCTGCTGCCCAAGCCCCAGATGTCCTCATCCCTCAGCAGGTTCCTCAAACTGGGATGCTTGAACTCTCCAATGTTTGCAACGTTCTCACCCAAGTGCCCTGGAGTGACTCATGGGAAAGTGCAACCACTAGATGGTCTGAACCCACAACTGCAACAGAGGTCCAAAAAAGTGTCCAAGTGAGTATCCCTCTGAGTTATTCCATCGTGCTTTGCTTTGAGAGCTGCTATAAGGGGTGATAAGGATTGGGAAGAACTCTGATTGTGTATGCATCTTAATGAGAAAATATCTAATTTGCCGTTGTTATCTAACCAATACAGTGATACCTTGGTTTGCGTATGTCTTGGTTTGCATAGGTTTTGGATTACAAACACATCAAACCCGGAAGTGCATGTCCCGGTTTGCAACCTTTTCTTTGGATTACAACCTTTTTGTATTATTATTACGAACAATTTTTTGGGGGAGGCCCCATTTACGAAAGCGCGCCTTGGGTTACAACCTGTTTTGGTTTACCAATGGACCTCCAGAACGGATTATGGTTGTAAACCAAGGTACCACTGTACATGAATGGAAATGTCTCTGAACTGTGGGGGTTCAGTTCTCCAACCAATGTGTACTAAAATACATCCATTAGATGAAAGTGTGCATAAAAATGCATCTCTTGGTGAAAATAACATGGAGAAATGCATTGCTATGTTAGGAGAAATTGCTTACAAAAATGTGTATATTAGTCAAAACTGCATGCAAAAATGTTTTGCCCCCAAATATATTTTCTTAAATTTCCACAAATCTCACATAAAATCCCAATACATAATATTTTTTTCTTTTGTTTTATAGACTTCCCATCCCATTTTTGTTGGTGTTTTCTCCCCACCTCTATGCTGCACCCTATCTTCCCTCTCTCGTATCATAATCATAGTACAATGATTTCTGTTGCTCATAGTTCAAATCCTGCTCACGAATTCACCATATTATATCATTTCTTTATAAATAGTCTGAAAAAGACTACTGTTCTTCAGTGAAGCAGTCATTGTTAAGTCCCCTTATTTTAGCTGTTAACATTGCTGATTCAACATAGTCCATTACCTTGCTTATCTATTCTTCTTTGATGGGAACTTCCTCATCTTTCCATTTCTGTGCATAAAGAATCCTAGCTCTTATAGTTACATACATAAAAAAAACATTGACCATAATTTTTTGAACTACAAAAATGTTTTTATTGGGGGAAAATTTGCACTGAAATACTGATAGATTTTCATGAGGATTTAAAAAAAATAAAAAATCAAATATGTCTGCAGAAATGTGGAGAACTGAATTTAAGATTGGGAAAATGAGAAACTCAAATTAACAGATTCATCCATCTCTAGATGGACACCCCCCCTTGTGTGTCTCTTGGAAGAAGCCACTTCTGGTTTAGCCATAAGTTCTGAACTGTGAGAGCATTTGCATTTTTTAAAAAACTTACACCTTAGGAATCAGTAGCCTAGTATTCCAGTTATTAATTTATTGTGGTTGGGAGCCACTTTGTAGGTTCCACTGTAGAACTGAAAGGTGGGATACACATGTTTTAATAAAATAAATAAATTCATTCACATATTAATTCCAAATACATCAGCCAGCCACATCTGTGGGACAGGAGCCTCTAGACTCAGAATGCAAATCACATACTATATTTTTCGCTCTATAAGACGCACCAGACCATAAGACGCACCTAGTTTTTGGAGGAGGAAAACAAGGGAAAAAAATATTCTGAATCTCAGAAGCCAGAACAGCAAGAAGGATCGCTGCGCAGCGAAAGCAGCAATCCCTCTTGCTGTTCTGGCTTCTGGGATAGCTGCGCAGCCTGCATTCGCCCCATAAGACGCACAGACATTTCCCCTTACTTTTTAGGAGGGAAAAAGTGAGTCTTATAGAGCAAAAAATACAGTACCCTCTGGTTGCCCCAGAAACAATTTGAGGCAACCATAGTAATGGGGAACTGATAGGCAGATGTGCTGGAACATCCCCTGTTTTGATTTTATCACAATAGCAAAAGTCCAGGCCAAACACCTTGCTGTTGGAATGTCTGTCTGGCAGATGCCCACACTGTGACGAGTTTTTCATTTTGCATCCCAGCTTCTTCCAGATAAAAATGGAAATACCTCTGGAGAGCAAGGTCTACCCAATAGATTTGGAGGAGGAAGAAGAGGGCAGCCACTGGGCTTGCAAGGATTCTGCAAATGAAGTTATCTGCCCATGGGAGAATCTGATAGAAGATGGAAAAGCTGGATAAAAAGAAGCCTTTGACACTGTTTGGATATTTTTAAATGGTTATTTTTTTATCCTGCTCCTGAATTGGCAGGTATAATTTCCGACAGTTCGATTGATTTCATAATGCTGTTAAAAGGAGTGCAATGGAATAAAGAATGAGAATAATCCACATGGACTGCAAAGCAAGAATCCAGATACATATTTATTTCAAAATTCAGAAATTTAAGGTTGGCTTTTTTTTGGCAGTTCAGTGCCATCACTTCCTGGTTTCTTTTATGTAACTCTTAACTACATCAAGTGTATTTAGGAAACTCTCCTGCTTTGTTAGCCTTTCAGAACTATTGCATTTGTATTTATTATGCCTGTGCCCTGCTCTTCCTTTGGAAGGTCAGATTTACGTATATCTCCTACAGATCTCCTAACCAGGTACTGATTAGGTTGACATTTGCTTGGCTTCAACAATGCTATAGCATCAGGTACTCTTCAGGCCCGATATCTAACTCTGAGTTAGACTCAAATCTTGGAGTGGAAAATATATGTTTGATACAACATCATTTTCATTTATCAGATAAATATGACATTTTTTTGTTGAACTTTAATTGCCCTTCACAAAATCCTTTGCAAACATCTGTGAAGGGATATTTCCTTATCAGGAACTTCTACTGCAATTGATGTAGCTAAATTGACACATTTTTCTTCTTTTTTGTGGTTTCATATTGAATGTTATTTGCTAAATCCACATGACTCTTGGTGATGATGAAGGTTGCCTTCTGATAAACAGCTTGTAGCTTCTGAGTGAAATCAGACTCAGGTTCTGGGCAATCCTATGTCTGGGTAATTATAAAGCTGATGAAATATTGGTAGCAGGGTCCTGCCTTTTTATGTTGCTCCAGCCTTGCAACATAGTCCATATTTCAGCGAAGCCAAACACTTGACACGACTAATTGGAAGTCCGTTGTCTGTTCTTACTTTTAATCCCTTAGAGAACAGAGAACTTTCAGCTGCAATGTTATTCATCCTTTTTATCTTGTTGCATTCTCAACAGTTTTGTAAAGGTAAGTCACCATCACTCCTGTTTTATATATAAATAACAGCTGAAGGGAATGACTTTGTCCGAAGCCACACAGACAGACACAGGGCATCCCTGTCTTTGTCCAGCTGTCCACACGCTGAACCGTTCTGGATCTCATCTGCACCGATTTATCTGCCTGAGATGCCTGCAATAACTTCATGTTTGTGATAATCTTATGGTTGACCAGAGACCTCATTTCATGCTAACATGCCCTGTGGAACGCCCTCCCACCAGATGTAAAAAACAACTACAGTGGTACTTCAGGTTACATACGCTTCAGGTTACATATGCTTCAGGTTACAGGCTCTGATAACCCAGAAATAGTACCTCGGGTTAAGAACTTTGCTTCAGGATGAGAACAGAAATCGTGCTCCGGCGGCGCAGCGGCAGCGGGAGGCCCCATTAGCTAAAGTGGTGCTTCAGGTTAAGAACAGTTTCAGGTTAAGAACGGACCTCCAGAACGAGTTAAGTACTTAACCCAAGGTACCACTGTACCAGACTTTTAGAAGACATCTGAAGGCAGCCCTGTTTGGGGAAGCTTTTAATATTTAATAGGTTATTGTATTTTAGTCTTCTGTTGGAAGCTGCTCAGAGTGGCTGGGGAAACCCAGTCAGATGGGCGGGGTATAAATAATAAATTATTATAATATTATTATTATAACACAGTTAAATACTAAGAACACTTCTGTATACTAGCCATGCATTCGGACTTGTACCTGCATCAATGGCACCGCAATATCAGATCAGTTCTTTATTAGGTCCATTTTCAATCTGTATTCTCCCCTCCCGCATCCCCACGACCTTCCCTACAATTGGGAGCAGTCACAAGATCAGAAACACTAAATCCAAAACACCTCTACAAACAATTTGGGGATCAGACTGTCAAATCTAGTTCGATTTGGTTCAAACAAGTTTAAAACCCATTCCCTCTTCCCAAGCAACTGTAGGATTTAGTTCTGTATGGAAAGAATAGTTTTCTAACAGAGTTATCAGCACATCACCAAACCATTCACATAATATTTGGGATGTAAAACCAGTCTAAACTGTAGAGCAGATACTTCTATATTCTTCTGAAACACGAGCCCCTTATTTGTTACCCACTTTCTCACTGAGGTTATTTTTTGCTTCTGTTTCCCTGTGTTTGGTTCAGCTGAAATTTGCAGATTGACTGCATCTCCATCAAGCGTTCCTCTATGTTCATATATTTGTTTTAGCCTTTAATAAACCAACACTGCACAGCTTTTTCAGCTGTCTGCCCTCATTACACACTATAGCTGCCTTTCTATATGGGTGATTTCCTGATAATTGAGCATATTTCCTTTATCTGTATCAAGTGTTTTTGCTTCTAATGAGTTATAAATAAAACTACTTTGAATGACTCTGCTTGCGATAGGATATTTATGATCAACATGTTGTGTCTCTCTTACGTTTTACTTGTTTTGATTTCATTTTTTTATTATTATTATTATTTATCAATTCGTATATCACATGCCCAAATGCCTTCCAAGTGGTTTACACGTATAAAATCAATACATGCACAACGGTAAATCCATCGGAGCATAAAGAAATCCTTAATTAAATGCACCAGATTTGCAGACGTTGCGGGCTAATGCGTGGTGGTCACTTTCCAACAAAAGTGCTGCCTTCATGTCTGAGAATGAAGACTTGAGTGTTTGTACACAAACATGTAATGTAAAGCAGCTCTCTTTATTAGGTTTTGTTCCAAGGTGCTGGGATTATTATTATTCAAAAAACAACATCCTGGAAACCAAATTTCCTTTAAAAAATTCCTGTGGCCGTAACTTCTTGGTAGAGTTCACCGTGTTCTCATTTTTCTCAACTTTGATCATCGTAATAGGGAAAATGTGTGCGCCTTTGTGTGAATGTGAACACATTCTGCTTTTCACCTCTTAGCGACTTACATTCTCCGGAATCTGGTCTCCCCTCTTGCTGCATTCTGAAGTTTATGGCTATGTTTTAGTGTGACTTAAAAACAAAAAACAAAAACAAAGATCATGGCCACTGGTCCCATCACCTCCTGGCAAATAGAAGGGGAAGAAATGGAGGCAGTGAGAGATTTTACTTTCTTGGGCTCCAGGATCACTGCAGATGGTGACAGAAGTCATGAAATCAAAAGACGCCTGCTTCTCTGGAGAAAAGCAATGACAAACCTAGACAGCATCTTAAAAAGCAGAGACATCACCTTGCCAACAAAGGTCTGTATAGTTAAAGCCATGGTTTTCCCAGTAGTGATGTATGGAAGTGAGAGCTGGACCATAAAGAAGGCTGATCGCTGAAGAATTGATGCTTTTGAATTATGGTGTTGGAGGAGACTCTTGAGAGTCCCATGGACTGCAAGAAGATCAAACCAATCCATTCTGAAGGAAATCAGCCCTGAGTGCTCACTGGAAGGACAGGTCCTGAAGCTGAGGCTCCAATACTTTGGCCACCTCATGAGAAGAGAAGACTCCCTGGAAAAGACCCTGATGTTGGGAAAGATGGAGGGCACAAGGAGAAGGGAATGCAGAATGTGGGTGCCACACCTTGGCGGGTGGGTGTGTTCCGCCTGAGGTGGCCCCTTGATCCAGCATCATGGGCCGACCCGCTCTGTTTAAGGGCTAAGCCACAGAGGCTGAGGGAAGCCGTGCCTGGCTTGGAAGCTAATGACAAAATGAAATATTTGGTCCGCTGCTCTTTGGGAGCATGCTTGGCCATCATAAGAGGAAACTGACTCATGTCAATTGGCTTAAAATGGCTGCCGATATCAATCTGTCCCCAGGCACAATCAGAAACTAGACCTTTTGGGGGTGAGGTCAGCTTGGTTTCTATTAGCGCACGCAGCAAAATGTCTTCCAATTTGTACTCCTCCCACCAGTCCACCCAAGATAAAAGGGGAAGAACCTGAAGAAGAAATTAGGGTAAAAGTTGAAGACTTTAATTTTTAAGAAAAGGAGCTAAATAATTGATGCAGCCCTGGTGCCAAAGGTAATTTCAGCTGTGCTCTCTCTCTCTCTCTCTCTCTCTTTCCCCCTCTCATACAAAGACATTTAGCATTGATTGAGATCAAAGTATTAAAAACCCCTGCTGTTGAACTGAAAGGCAAAACTTTCAGCTGCCTTTCTCCGCTCTAATAATATCATCTTTATGTAGTTAATAAACTGCACACTTCAGTCAAACTATATCATTACAGAAGACTTAGGGAGCTAATAATTTAAAAGCAAAGAAGGTGCCTCTGTTCTCTGCTTTGAACTAAACAACATTCTGTTGAATGAGGGGGACATCAAAGCTCAGTCACTATGGCCAGTGTGGATGGAGCAGAGGGTCTCGCAGAGTGTGTACTTCAGTCATCTGAGGTAAAAAATGGGGGGGGGGGCAGGTTGAGATTAAAGATACTGGCTTATCAAGCCACGGGCAAAACCAGGTGTTTCCTTTTTCTGCTGCGCAAGCATCAGGTGGTTTGCTTATCAATGAGTTTGCTTGTTAAATGGATGTATATGACTTAGGCTGGGCCTGCTGCTCTCAGCTCCAGCCAGCTTTAATATGATCATTTTGTCCCATTCAGCCCTTCCAAAAAAAAAGAGAGTATGTTGACAAAAATAGCAGTTACACAGCAGGGGACAGGAAAGGATGGAGGACACTGAACGTTGAGAACTATTTGCCCTTTTCTGAAGATGTCACAGAATTATAGAATTGGAAGGGACCCCAAAGGCCATTTAGTTCAGCACCCTGCAATGCAGGAATCTCACCATGACAGGTGGCCACCCAACTTCTCCTTAAAAATCTCCAAGGGAAGAGAGTCCACAGCCTCCCGGGGGAGACTGTGCCACTGTCAAACAGCTCTTGCTTTCAAGACGTTTTTTGTATGTTTAGTCAGAATCTCATTTTTTTCTATCTTGAATCTCCCTTTCTTGAGGCCTGTCATGTCAAACCTGGTCAGTCATTCAAGGTTTGAGTGGACTGCTGCAATATGCTCTCTGTGAGGCTGCCCTTGAAGACTGCCCAGACATTTCAAATGGTCCACAATATGGCAGCTACAAAGTTGCCTGAAGCTAATAGGATGGGCCATGTGAGGGCAGCCTGGGACTTCCAGTTTGTTTCCAGGTTGAATTCAAAGTGCAAAGTTTGATGGTTAAAGCCTTAAATGGCCTAGGAAGAGGTCCTCTCAAGAGTCATCTCCTCCCATACAAATCTCCTCAGGGATCCCTCCACTGATGGGAACTTTCAATTTCTCACACCCAGAATATGGAATGATCATTCTACAGAGGTGGCTTCCACATTGCTGGCTTTTAAATGGAAACTGCTGTATCCTTAGTCCGGACATTTGCCCATCTAGCCTGGAATGGTCTACTCCGGCAGTGGCTCTCTTTCTCCAGTCTTTTCCAGCCCTGTGAACTGAAATTCTTCCAACTGGAGTTGTCAGGGATTGAAACTGAAATCTTTTGCCTACAGAGCAGGTGCTCTACTGCTGAGCTCCAAGACCTTCCTTTGCACATGAAAAGCTAGCCATGTGAATTAACACAGCTGTGGGTGGATCATTTCCAAGCCAACCTTCAGATATGCCTCTGGCTTGGAGACATCCCACATTGATTCACATGGCTAGCTGTTCACATACATGAGAATAGCTGGGCATCGACCATGCATCTGCCATCACTTACAAAGCTGGCCTCATCCACTCGCAGGCTCTTTTCTAGCTCTTCAGTTTCAGGCCAGGCTTGTGCAATGCACCTGATCCAGCAACTATAATAACATTGGAAAGGAAGCAGTATGTGGTAGAGACAAGAACGGGGAAGTCGTGGTTGTCTGAGGCATCCTGACAAAGTATTTATAGACATGGAATTAGGGCCTCCAGCCTTTCAGCTGGTCCCTGTTAGTTGTGCCTTTAAGCGCCTCTTGATCTTCAGCAATTAGCATAAGGATAACATTTTAATTCCGTCTTATGAAGAGCTTCATCTTCTAATTCCTGCAGAACAAGCTCCTGTTAAAGGCCTAGATGCAGAGGCTGCTTGAAGAGCTGGCAACCTGACACATACAGCTCCCCCATCAAATCCTGGAGTGTCCACTAGGGGGCAGGTGGTGATATGACCTACAACAGGGGTCAGCAAACTTTTCCAACAGGGGGCCGGACCGCTGTCCCTCAGACCTTGTGGACTATATTTTTTGGGGAGGCAGAATGAACGAATTCCTATGCCCCATAAATAACCCAGAGATGCATTTTAAATAAAAGGACACATTCTACTCATGTAAAAACACACTGATTCCCTGATCATCCATGGGTTGGATTGAGAAGGCGATCGGCCCCCAGGCCTTAGTTTGCCTACCCCATGACCTACAACTATTTTGGGGGTAATTGTGAATTGTCTCTTAGGTTTGATAAAGGCCCCAGGTCCCCAGGATCACTATAACTGTAGCACAGACACCTTCCCTCCTCCTCTTTCATTTGCACCACAAGCTCTCACTGCTCCTCTGGGGTTCTGATCGCGTTGCCCATCAAATAAAGTGATTTTTTTTAAAAAAGTGAAAAATAATGGCTTATTTCAAAGCAACAATCCCACTGCCAAATGGCACCTTCTCAAGGACCATTTAAATTTACACATCTTTTCAGATGCTTTATTATCACGAGAGGCTGAATAGATTTGGATCCAATGCTCCTGATTCCCCCAGCATCACACACACACACACACACAGAGAGAGAGAGAGAGAGAGAGAGAGAGAGAGAGAGAGAGAGAGTCTTCTCCTTGATTTCTGCATGAGGAAGTTGAGGTGTAATGAAACAGAGCTGATGAGCAATTTCTTGGGTATTATTGTTTACTGATTCCTGAAAATACAGTACTTGGTGAAATCTATTAAGAAATCTAATAAGAAACAGGGGTGCTGAAGGAGAAGAGTTTCCTTTGCTAGAAATGGAGCATTTCTTGCATGGGGTGTGTGTATGGATATATTTTGCTGTGTGACCTTCTCTTCTGAAATGTGTTTGGGGTGATGAGAGAGAGAGAGTGTGTGTTTTGCACATTACACTGAAGTGAGGAGAGAAGAAGCAGGAGTCACTGGTGCGCCCTCTTTTCTCACGTCCAGTGTCATCCATAATTACCGTATGTATCACATTTATATCCCAACTTCCAAGGAGCTCAAGGAAGCATACATGGCTCCCTTCCTCCCCATTCCATCCTCATAACAACCCTGCAAAGTAGGTTAGGCTGAGAGAATGTGACTGCCCCAAGGTCACCCAGTGAGCTTCACACTGGCTCTGTATGAAGTAGTTAAGCACCTGAGTAGACATGGTCAACTAAAAAGTAAGGTAGAAAGGTGGGGGGGGGATCACCCCAGAATTGGCCCTACTAAACATCTTTCAAGACAATAATGCCCATTTACACCACAAAGAACTCATAACCCACCTACTTTCAGCAGCCAGAAACATAATAACCAGACACTGGAGAGACCTGTCAGGAGTAAGCATGGACGAATGGTACCAAATAGTATGGGAAACAGCCTTACTAGAGAAATTAACCAATAAACTGAAACTTTACAGAAGCTGTCCCGGTTTCTGATTTCATCCTGGAATGTCCCACTTTCCTTAGGAGGTCCCTATTTTCATCCAAGAAATGTTGGAGGCTATGGAATAGGACGTCCCTATTTTCATCGGAGCAGAGACATCACCTTGCCAACAAAGGTCCATAAGTGAAAGCTATGGTTTTCCCAGTAGTGGTGTATGGAAGTGAGAGCTGGACCATAAAGAAGGCTGAAGAATTGATGCTTTTGAATTATGGTGCTGGAGGAGACTCTTGAGAATCCCATGGACTGCAAGAAGATCAAACCGATCCATTCTGAAGGAAATCAGGCCTGAGTGCTCACTGGAAGGACAGATCCTGAAGCTGAGGCTCCAATACTTTGGCCACCTCGTGAGAAGAGAAGACTCCCTGGAAAAGACTCTGATGTTGGGAAAGATGGAGGGCACAAGGAGAAGGGGACGACAGAGGATGAGATGGTTGGACAGTGTTCTCGAAGCTACCAGCATGAGTTTGACCAAGCTGGGGGAGGCAGTAGAAGACAGGAGTGCCTGGCATGCTCTGGTCCATGGGGTCACGAAGAGTCGGACACGACTAAACGACTAAACAACAACATTTTCATCGGAGAATTGTGGAAGCTTTGGATATCAGTAGACCACAACTCCCATCACCCTTGACTATTTGCCATTCTGGCTAGGAGTGATGGGGAGTGGGAGTCCAGTAACACATCTGGAGGGCCGCAGGTTCCTCATTTCTGCACTGCAGGCATAACCTTAGACCTGACCATGAGGGTGCTGTAGAGGTTGCTCATGTGAAAGTTACTGGGGTGGTGGGACAAAACACCAAGAACAGTGAACAAAATTAGCAAATAGAAACGTTCAAGGGGTGTGCATATGAATGATAATTTAGGTCCACTTTTCCTGAAACATTCTAGGACATCCATGGGAGAATGATTAGCCAGAGTGGGCTACCCCCATCACTTTTCTATAGCATGACTCCAGAGGAAGGATACAACCAGCAGTGGTGTAGCGTGGGTTGTCAGCACCCGGGGCAAGGCAAGTAATTTGCGCCCCCTAACCCATGGATTTGCGCCCCCTAACCCGTGGATTTGCGCCCCCTAACCCTAACCCCCAGATGTTGCGCCCGGTGCGGCCGGCCCCCCCCTGCACCCCCCACGCTACGCCACTGACAACCAGGGTTGTTGTTGTTTCCCACCCCCCAGCTCCGGAACACAGTTCTGGCACCTCTCAGGTGGGTGCCATTGCATTATAAGAGAACAAGGGTTCATGGTGAATTCCGGCACCTGTTTTCTAGAAAAATAACACTGGGTACAATGGCAGCTCTCCAGTTGACTTCAGAAACGTGGGTGGGAGTTGTTACATCAGAACTGGATTTCCCTGTCGCACTGCATGTGAGGAAGCGATAGTGTGTGTCTGTACCTGAAATTGTGCGCTGCACAGGCTTCCTTTCCCCAGTGGACTGAGAAGAATGAGCAGGCCCCAGTGGAACTAATCAAGAAGTTTCAATGACTGAGGAGATCAAATGCAGCAAATCTCCTCCTTCTTCTGGCTGCATTTAGTTTTCTAACCCATTCCCTGGCTTCTTCACTCCCCACCACCGCCCGCAAAAAAGGGAAGCATTCTGGCCTGCTCCTCAGCATCTGATATTACAATATTCCAGCGCTTTCCTCTGAGCCATTTTCTAGTGTTCAAGTTAAAAAGAAAATGTTTTATTTGAGGCCAAATTCTGTCTCCTCCTCCTTTTATATTTTCCTTTTCTCTCTCCTCCCTCCCACCATCTCCTGCTCACCACACACACACACACGCGCGCACACACACACACACACACACACACACAGTCTGGAAGGAAAACAAAGCGATTCAAATCAGGACCTAAGGAACTCTGTGTATATTTTCCGCTGGGACTTCATCCCCTACTGGGTTGGGGTTGAGCTGATTGAAGTGAAATGAAATGTAATCCCCTCATCATTTGCCATCATGCCATTTCTATGGAAGAAGTAGAAGAAGAAAAAGCCTGCATCTGAATTTCAAACGCACTGCAGAGTTATTCAGGCAGGGGAAATTATTTGGTAAGCTTTGGTAGAGGGGGATAAATAACTGGCGGAGGACCAAGAGGGTTTTCAAGGATTTGTCGCCATGCTAAAAATGCAAGGCGTATTGTGATTCCTTTACTCTTTGTGTGGCTTGACAAGCGCCCACCATAATACGTGCTGGGCTCCGATCTGTATTACTTGGGATGTCTAGGTAGAGAAGGAAGAGAGGAGAGGGAATGTGTGGTGCAATGGCCAAAGTGTTGAGTCTGGGAACAGGAAACGTGCAACTCAGTCCTAAGCATGCTTATCCAGACTCCTGCAAACATTCTCTTGGACCCCACCCCCACCCCCCGCCATGGCACTCTGTGGGGCTTATTTCCAAATCGGTGTATAGGATTAGGTCAGTAGATTTGGTTCTCACATTTACTGGTGCAGTGGAGTTGTTGCATACCCTCCAATATTTCTCCAATGAAAATAGGGATGTCCTATTCCATATTATTATTACTTTTATTATTATTACCCTGCCCATCTGACTGGGTTGCCCAGCCACTCTGAGGCAGGTTCCAACATATATAAAAACATAATAAAACATTAAATATTTTTTTAAAAAATCTTCCCTATATAGGGATGGCTTTGTTGGGATACTGCCAGGGAGATAAAGTCCATCATGGCCCCAAGCCGTCTGCCGGACGATCCATCGATCTCCCGTAGGCAGGCAGTATCAGCAATTAGCGACATGAGTCTCTAGAAAATATCTTGCCATTCTAGAGCTCATGTACACTCTATCAGCAGATAATGCACAGCCAAAAGTTGCACTCAGGAGAGCATTATTTACAAGTTTTATTCAGAGTTGATCAGAACAAAGAAAGACATGACTGCCTGCGTCAGTGTCTCCAGCACAGAGAGAGAAACGAAAGCAAAGACACAACAGAAACATCCTGTGAAAACAGGAAATACGCAGGCTGTGACACAAACATCCTGCTCCCTTTTAAGGTGGAACGGAAATATCCTAACAGGCTTCAGATGTCTTCTAAAGGTTGTATAGTTACTTATCTCCGGGGGTTGTGAGTCGTATAACTCCATACCCTCCAACACTTCTCTGATGAAAATAGGGACACCCTAAGGAAAAGCGGGACATTCTGGGATCAGATCAGAAACTGGGATGGCGTCTGTAAATCCGGGGCTGTCCCCCCAAAATAGGGACACTTGGAGGGCCTGTTGTTTCTTTTCAGTGTTTCAATCTCTGGTTACATTTGAGGTGCCACAAGAAAGCTGCTGTAGGCTGCGCCATTACAGTGGTACCTTGGTTCTCAAACTTAGTCCGTTCCAGAAGTCCGTTCCAAAACCAAAGCGTTCCAAAACCAAGGGGCGATCTGCCCAGGGGGGATTTTGTCACACACACACACCCTGGATGACACCCAGGGCAGACCGCCCCACCACACCCCCCTTCCAACACCCCTGTGTCCAGGGTTGTAGGCGGTGATTACCTAGGAGTCAAGCTGCTATTGTGGCTTGCCACTGCTGCCTGTTTCTTCTGTATGGGTTAGCTTCAAATGTAAACATTTGCCTCAGTATTTACACTGGCATTATAGTCCCGTGGTACTGGCATAACAGGTTTCTGGTAACAGCGAGAAGTGAATTCCGCCAATGACCATAGATGTGGCATGCGACAGCAGCATTTGTTGCTTGCAGGAGGAGAAAACTGTTGAGTTGAGGCACTCTCTGAAAGCCCCATCTGATCTGCAGGCCAATTGGATTATTTGGACTTAAGTCACATCAGCCCCATTTGAATTAATGAGACCTTCACATCAATTAACCTGGAGAATTTGAGACTTAAGCCAGTTTAATGAGATTTGCATTCATAAGGTTACAAAATCGGGAGTTGGGGAATTCAGAATGGGCAGCTTGACCTTAAGGTATCATTAAAATGGCAGCTGCTGCAATACAGTGGTACCTCAGGTTAAGTACTTAATTCGTTCTGGAGGTCCGTACTTAACCTGAAACTGTTCTTAACCTAAAGCACCACTTTAGCTAATGGGGCCTCCTGCTGCCGCCGCGCTGCCGGAGCACGAGTTCTGTTCTCATCCTGAAGCAAAGTTCTTAACCCGAGGTAATATTTCTGGGTTAGCGGAGTCTGTAACCTGAAGCGTATGTAACCTGAGGTACCACTGTACTGTTTTGTACTGGAGAGAGAGAGAGAGAGAGAGAGAGAGAGAGAGAGAGAGAAACATGGTACAGCCTTCCTGGGACTATACCACATTAGAATGCAAGTGCGGCATTGAACCCATAAAATAAGCTGAAAATTGGTTTTGCAGGGCCTGCAGCCTCAGCTTTCAGCTGAGACAGGTGTTTACCTGCCCCACCCCTGACATATGACATCACATACGACATCAAGTGGGGGGCAGGTGGGCATAGCTTGGCCAAAATGGCTTCATGGGCCAAATGGGGAGGTCCTGTGGGCCTGATCAGAGGAATCGTGGTTAAACTATTACAGGACTAAACATTTGCTATTTACCTTTGGGGTTTCATGAAGTTACACTGTATTTGCTGTTTTAAATTAATTGTTTCTCCCCACCCTAAGCAATTGAAATAGGTTGAACTACACCAGCCATCCCAACTAGCACAGCCGGGGCTGATGGGAGTTGTAGTCCAAAATGTCTCGAGGGTCCCAGGGAGGTTGGGGTATATCGGGGAGCAAAAATGTAGATCTTATCTGGCAAGCTCAGACTCGAAGCCGGGAAGCTCTAGATTCACGCCCTAGATCAGGGGTCTGCAACCTTTAAGACAAAAAGAGCCACTTGGACCCGTTTCCGAAAGAAAAAAAACCTGGGAGCCGCAAAACTCGTCATTATAAACATAACTTTTTTGTCACTTTTTAAAATTATTTCTTTGTTTGACCCCTCAGAATTACTCCTCCTCATAGAAATGAACATTAAATTAACAAGTTGCCTTTTGTGTGTGTGTGTGTGTGTGTGTGTGTGTGTTCTTCACTCCCCTTCAAAACAGTGACCAGCGTACATGCCCCCTTTCAATGCAGTGACCAGCGTACATGCCCCTTACAATGTAGCGGGTGGGAGGGCGCACGGCCCCCATGTGATGTCACAGCCAGTACAGCGCCCGCCACAGTGGGGAGTGTCGGGGCGCACAATGCTCCCCTCGCTAGTATCCGCCCCGGAGCCGCAGCAAGGGTGTAAAAGAGCCACATGCGGCTCCAGAGCCGCGGGTTGCAGACCCCTGCCCTAGATCCTGGAATATTCTTTCTAGCTTGCTAGCAAAATAGCAAGCTCTCCTTTCCCACCACCTGTGGGTTAAAAGTACTAACAGTAATAGGAAGATCTACCACTCTGGGGCAATTTAGAACCGCTCCCGCGGAAAGCATCATAAACAACCCATGCAAGCAAACCGAGGGGCTCTCTCGGGAAGAGAGAGAGAGGGAACTTTGATCCGTTGCAGGTGGTAACTTTTCCTCTGCTCAAAGAGGAGTGGCCCTGCCGGAGAGCTCTCTTGTAATTGCAATACTTTTGGAAAAGCAGAGTGTGGTGCAGCCCCAAGGCTTTAGCTTGCACCTGGGTGCCAAGGCGATACAAAGTGAGCAGGCAGGGTTGTAATTTAACACACACAGCCGGGGGAGCATCAGCTGGCTTGGGAGCGAGGGAAGGGTCTTTTTCATCTTCTGTCAAGTCCCTTTGGCTCAACTGAGCATTTCCAAAACTTCCTGGCATGGCTGGAAAGCGGCTTTGCAAAGCTGGCTTGAAAACCTTTCCAGGTGGGCATGATGGCCCGTGCCATATCTAGACATGTGTGGCAGAGGTGTATAGCTGCGAAGCAAGCAGGGCAAAAGCGAGGGTGGGGTGGCGGTGGAGAGAATCGCAGGGCATTCGGATGGCTGGTGAGAGAGAAAGGGGGAAATAATGGAAGAGGCTTGAGAGAATCTGAGTGGTAGACTCAACCGATGGGGATGGTAAATGGATCTGAAACACCCCCACCTCCCTAGCAAGAAGGAATAAATGTGAGGAAAGGGATGAGGTGAGGTTTCCCCAAAAAAACAAGACAACCAGCGCTGCATATTTCAGTGTTTAATCAGAAGAATGAATAGGCCCAATTGAAGAGTTTGGGTTTTATATCCCGCTTTATCACTACCCGAAGGAGTCTCAAAGCGGCTAACATTCTCCTTTCCCTTCCTCCCCCACAACAAACACTCTGTGAGGTGAGTGAGGCTGAGAGACTTCAAAGAAGTGTGACTAGCCCAAGGTCACCCAGCAGCTGCATGTGGAGGAGCGGGGACGCGAACCTGGTTCACCAGATTGCAAGTCTACCGCTCTAAACCACTACACCACACTGGACAAAGGGTTCCATTCTTTAAATTTATGTTTCATCATCAGCAAGCTTGCATGTTATAACCATGCAATCTAATATGAACAATGCTCATATGAGGTGATGGCTTTTATTACCCATTTTATTTGTTTACTGGTTGTTTGTATTTATTTTTAAGGGTCCTGCAAGGGAAGGGGAGTTGGGAGAGATTGCCTATGATGAAAGAAGGTGGGGAATCTGCAGGCAGGGTGGGCAGTTGTGGAGAAACAGCTATCCCTAGAGGACACCATTCATCCACATATATGAGGCTGTACCTCTAAAGTACACTCAAAGCACATTTCCCGTCCCCAAAGCATTCTGGGCACTGTAGTTTGTTAAGAGCTCTTGGGAACTGAAACTCTGTGAGGGGGAAACTACTGTGCCCAGAATGCTTTGAGTGGGAAAATGTGCTTTGAAGGTACAGTGTGTACACAGTCTGTGTTATCCAAGCTCAGACTGGTTGTGCCTCATAAACACATAGCTTATCTAGAGCCCTTGTTGCCCTGTAGTGTGTGTGTGTGTGTGTGTGTGTGTGTGTGTATGTCTGTGTTCTAATTATCATAAACATTCCTGGAATCAATCCATTTTGATGAGGGGCAGCCTAGAAATATTTAAATCAATAAATATACTGTGGCCAGGAATGAATAGATATTGATAAAACAGTTGCCCTAGCAACAACCGGAAGACCAAGGAGCTGGTATAATATCTCTTTGTGTGTCTAGTAATCGCCACAGAAATAGAGTCGGGTTTTGGCCACCTCACTTTGAAAGGCACATGAGGTGGCTACAGTGGGGGAAGTGAGTTGAATCATAACCCGTGAAAATTGAAATGACATCCAAAACAGAACACTTCAAGAACTAGTGTACTAATATTAATAATGAGGAAGTATGGAGTGCTTTGCTTACTGGGACACCAAGAGCCATTTGCAGCTTTTCGTACCTGTCCCCTGAATGAAAGTAAAGCTAGTATCTGTTCCTTATCCTTTGAGGACAGAACTACACATCTCAACAAACCATAATGCAAATGGGGAAGTGGCACATTCATAAAAATTGGTGGATGGGAGGGAGGGGTGCCTAGTTCTTCTCACGGTTATCAATCCTGTCCTTCAGATGCCCCATTGCCAGAGATCGCCCCTCCCACCAGCCAGGCTTACTTGGACAAGCCCCCCCCCCCCAGCTTTCACATGAAAATTATGAAGCAATCATAGCATCGAAAACCTCGTATTTGGTTATGCGCCTGAGGCCTGAACACTATTTCAGCAAATCCGTGATCTGTGCTTATAAGCTTCTGCATAAGAGACCACTTGACACAGGTGGAATTTGACTTTTACATGAGGGATGAAGATATGTATCAGATCTTGCAAATGGGATTTGCAAAGCTGACTTGCAAGAAGGAACGTTCTTGACTTCTGAGTGTCAACGTGTGTGTGTGTGTGTGTGTGTGTGAGAGAGAGAGAGAGAGAGAGAGAGAGAGAGGGGACATCTCATTTCCTTTCCCTAGTTTGAGTGCCACCCCTCTTATGGCATCCTAACGGCTTGATTCTAAAGAAAAGCCTCATAGTCTTTGGCAAGAAAACCACCCTTTTAGACCAGCATTTAATGATGTGAATGGATTTCATAGATTTCTGTTCTCCTTTCATACATGCGCACACACACTCTGGGTTTTGCAGAGCGCAAAACTGCTAAAGTCAGATCACGGATGTTTAAGAGGCGTTCTGAAACCGGTCTGCTTTGCAAACAGTCACTCTCTCCCTCCCCTCCCTTCTCTCGGCATTATCAACAAGGAGGTCATAAATCACTGGCTGTGCGAGAGGTGAAAAGACCACCGTCATGTAACTCAAACAGGCTCAAAGTAAAAAGAGTCCCTTCAGTGTGAGGGTGGTCTATGAAGTTAGGAGGCACCTGCTAGCAGATCCCGGGGACACTAGCATCTGTGTAAACTTGCCCCCTCCCTACGACCGCAACCCTTATAAAGGTGTTGAATGAATGGGTCTCATGAAAAAGGCTCTGTCTGAAACAGCCCCCAAAGCTTTCTAATATACTTCAGCAAAACAGAGGCTGTGTTGTTCTGGGACGGATTATTAGAGACCACAGGGAAACCTATTAATTATAGTTACAAACTGATCTGTTTGTTGACTGTTGGATTGAGTTCCACGATGCGCATATTACAAAGTAAGATATAAGGTGTCTCAGACATCTTCCTCCACCTCCAGCCCTCACCTCCATCTACCCAGCTTTCCAGATTAAGGGATTTTGGATGCCTGTAGATTTCTGTCACTGAAAATCAACTGCACTGCTAAAATGCGTCCTTGTTGTGTAATTTACTAATGGGTTGGGAATAGCATCCTATAAATACTTGCTGTCAGAAGCACCAGCATTGGGCTAGTTCAAGACCGGTTGCATCTCATGACGGGCAACGTGATCAAGACTTTTTGCAGATCCTGTGCCCAATTCTTGCACATATCTGTCTCAAACTCATTTTGTCAGCAAATTGTGAAATTGCACTTCTGAATTTTGTGGCCCCTGATAAAGAATCCGAGGAGGGTGGGTTCGGACTGCTTCTTTTGGGAGTGACCCTTCAGTACTTTCTTTGATACCTTCTTTGCCATAAGATGTGGCCCTACCAGTTGATGTGGCCATACCGCATTATCCTGGGCTCAGGCTCAAGAGACCAGTCTCCAACAGCACCTTCTTCTTCCTGACCTCACAGAAGTCAGTACCGGTAGTTACAATCGCTGCAAACACAACAAGGTGGGCCAACAACTGAGTAGGCCTTCCCAGCTTATACCATGCTTCAGGTGGGAGCTGTCCTTAGTCCTGACTTCCTGGCTCTCTGCTTAATAGACTTGACCTACCTTGACCTGCTGTTGCCTGACTTGACTCTGCCTGGTTTGGCTTATCCCCTATGAGCCTTAAGCCCCAGCAGAGAGGGATACGACTGTTGTATTCACTTGGGCCCTGTAACCCATTTTTGTACTCAAACTCCACTTTCAATATTAGGAGTGAGACTGCAGCCACAGACCTGCCCTCAGCTTGGGGGTGGTTGTCAGCCCCATCGTCTCACATCTGTGTACTGGGCATCTTCGCCACTGGAATTTTCATTATGAGACTATTTTTAATAATAGATAGCACACTCCCAAGATAGTTTTCCAGGCTTCTTCAGTGGTCTGATCTCAAAATCTTGATATGTACATTGATAGTCAATCTTATAGAGAATACTCTTTCTTCCTAAGCAAATCAGTCTCTTACGCTTAAAGCCAAGAAAGGGTATTGCTACTTTCAAGCCCCAGTAAAAGAGCCCCATCGGGGGCGAACAGCGGCCTCTTGATTACTTGGACTGCCAGGGCAAAACAGGTGCAAAACGCTGGCACCCTGTCATCTACAACCTCATTAACATCTATCTACAACTCCACTAGCATCTCTAGGTATCGTGAATAACACCGAACTTACCTTTTGTTGGTATCTTCATGAACTTACCTAAAAAACTGAGTTAAGCAGTTGAAAAATCTATTGAAACCAGACATTATAAGTTCATCTTAGGTTGGGTAGTTCGCAAGCCTCTGTGGCTTTGTTTAATGTTTTGTATTTTTCTCAGAAGGTTGATAAAGAATGTATAATTTATTATTCTGTGTATATTAAACGTCAGCGTGTTGCATGGATGAATCCAACAGCAGAGCCATCCTGTCCTGGAAAACTCTTTGCACCTCCTAAAATCTGAAATTGCTGACATGCTTCCTGTTACCCTGTATTGGTGGGGTGTGGATACGGTGTAAAAAAAAATCAGCTCTGCACAAAAATCACATTCACAGAAAACAGGGAAGCTGTCGAGAGGAGGGCTTGAGTTGGTTTCTGGTCCCTAGAGAATCTGAGGACAGGCTATCGCTCCTTTGCATCCTTTACCACGCCTTTTGAGTATACGATGTCTTTTCTCTGGAATGTGGGGCAGGGGACTGAATACCTTAAAAACCTGAAACAATTTGCAGTGGATTCTGGGGGCAGCTCCTTTCAAAGTCATTAGTTAAGAGCACTCGCGATGACAACAGGCAGCTGCTTTGGAGATTTCCCTTCATAATTAGTTAATAACCTCCATGTGCTTTTCCTATCTAATTAAGCTGCTGTGAGAGCTTCCACTTTGTCAGGACTGCTAAAGAATTATGGACATGAAGGGTCCTTTAGGCTTCTCCTCTCTCAATCTCTCTGTCTCTCCAATGATGCCTTTGAAAAAGAAGCAGTTTGCTGGATTTAAAGTTTGCCACTCCTCGCGGACTGTGACTTGAGCTACAAAGAACCACGTACTATTGCGACCAGAAGGTTGAGGCCCCTGAGGTAAATCTTCCTGCCTTCTCAAGGACTGCTGCCTAACCCCCAGGCCTGGCAAGTCACCAGCCAAGAAGGAAAAATACGTAAAGAAAGTGGTGTCTCTAGAAACAGAGCTTGGTCTTCCAGAAAGTGGAAGATGGGAGTGATCTCCCATTTCCCTACCATATCAGCCACCACACGTTCCTCCAAGACTACTTTCTCAGTGCTATCTTCTCATGCTACCCACATTTTAAGATCCTCTTTGACAGCCTGCTATAGGTGCCCCTACCAAATAAGGTCAGGAACCTCCATGGAAAGGGTGTTTCCCTTTTTATGGAACAGTCTTTCTAGGAAGGTTTGCCTGGTGTCAGTTCTGTGGTCTCTCTGACACCAGGTAAAGATCTTTCTGTTCCCCAGGCCTTTTAAATAACCATGCAATCTGGACCTGAACTTGCAAAATAGGTTGTGTCTCGAGACCCCAAGACCCACCCCCAAAATAAATACACACGGACACTTATATTAGTTTAAGTTTTTGGGCAACATTTTTGGCCACAACTTTATTGAAATACAATCATGTGAGCGGTATTGGCTTAGGCATTGACTCCCCACTATAGCTGGCTCCACCTCTCAAGGTGATCGTCAAATGGGGTAAACCAAATGAGGGAGCAAGGTCAATGAGGACCAACCTAAGCTCACCCCGGGGTTCCTATGGTCCTGGCATGGCCCTAGCCCAGGGGTCTGCAACCTTTAAGACAAAAAGAGCCACTTGGACCCGTTTCCGAAGAAGAAAAAAACTGGGAGCCACAAAACTCGTCATTATAAAAATAACTATTTTGTCACTTTTTTATTATTTCTTTGTTTGACCCCTCAGAATTACTCCTCCTCATAGAAATAAACGTTAAATTAACAAGTTACCTTTTTGTGTGTGTGTGTTCTTCACTCCCCTTCAAAACAGTGACCAGCGTACATGCCCCCTTTCAATGCAGTGACCAGCGTACATGCCCCTTACAGTGTAGCGGGCGGGCGGGAAGGTGACGTCGGGACAATGCGTGACTAATGCACACACCGCCCCATGTGACGTCACAGCCAGTACAGTGCCCGCCACAGTGGGGAGTGTCGGGGCGCACAATGCGCCTCCTCCTCTCGCTAGTATCCACCCCAGAGCCGCGGCAAAGGTGTAAAAGAGCCACATGCGGCTCCGGAGCCGCGGGTTGCAGGCCCCTGCCCTAGCCCCTCAAGCGGACCTTGGACGAGATCCAGGACCCCCAGATTCCTTTAACGGAATACCCAGTTCCTGAAGGGGCAGGTGATGGCCGCACCTCCCCTCCCCACAATCTAACTGAGCCAAAGCCTAACTGCCACCTTACAAGTTGTGACGATTTGCTAAGGGGTAAGTGAAAACCAAATGGCTAAAGCCAATCTGCCAAATGGAAAAATTCCTACCCAGCCCCTGTTCCAAAACAGGCGACCCAAACCAAAGCAAGGCCAAGCAACTCTACCTAAATTAGGGAGGGTGGGCGGGTGTTCAACAGTGCGAAGCAAGTGCCCCTCCTTGCATCACACTGCCATTTTTAAAGCATCTGGAATCACGCCACCCACTGGCTATTGGCTAAAATCGCCTGGTGTGATCCCAGGGGAATGGCCAGGACTTCTTGCTCCTCCTCCCCCCATTTTAACCCTATCAGGTGAGCTCTTGGGTCCTGCGCGCAACCAGGACCCTCTGTTATGAGGATCCCATTTATGTAAAAATTATGCATTGTGTGAATTTACTCCATTTGTATACATGCTGCGGAATTTGGTTTGCACAGGCTTTTGTGCAGAATTTGGATTGCCTGCGCGCAGAATTTTAATTTTTCTTCCTGAAAAGTACCCACAGCCAGGATGATATGCCTATTAGATTTCCCCACTTCCCGCCCACTGACTTCATTTTAAAACTTATGTATCTTTCTCCTGCGAGATTTAATGCATGTCAAACGTATATGAGATATATGTGTCTGGATATATTTTCCTCAGCCCTATAAAAAGCACTGATTGGATTTAAATATGAATAGCACTGTAACTTTCACAGGTTAAGCCTTTGGTTAAAAGTCCAGGATGTTAAAAGCTATATGGCTGTTTTAAAAAATGTCTTTCATTATAAATACATCCAGATATTTCTGCTGCAGTTTTACGAGACGGTGTTGAAAGCTTTTGTGATATAATGATCTCACGTTGATCGTACATGTGACATTGTTCCCTTTCTCGGTTTCCTCAGCCTAATGCCAAAATAAATTCGGGGATGGCTGTGCTCCTTTACACGTTTGCACAAAAGTAATCCCACCGGAGCTCTGTAGGGCTTCCTTCTGAATAAGCAGATACTGGGTTGGGTTCTGCTGCAATCACAAGAATACAGTGGTACCTCGGGTTACAGACGCTTCAGGTTACAGATGCTTCAGGTTACAGACCCTGCTAACCCAGAAATAGTACCTTGGGTTAAGAACTTTACCTCAGAATGAGAACAGAAATCGCATGGCGGCGGCACGGTGGCAGCAGGAGCTGGAGGCCCCATTAGCTAAAGTGGTACCTCAGGTTAAGAACAGTTTCAGGTTAAGAACAGACCTCCAGAACGAGTTAACTTCTTAACCAGAGGTACCACTATACAAGAGACCAAAGGCCCAACAACCCCTGTTTTCTGTTTCCAACAATAGCTAACTACTGTTGGATGCCCACAAATAAGAAATAAGGGGAATGGCCTTCCTTCTGCAGTTTGTCCTCATTGCTTGTATTCAGAGGTATACTTCTTCTGTACATAGATGTTCTGTCAAGGCTATCAAAAAAGCTGCTTACAAACCATGAATTTATCTAATTCTGTGGGGTTTTTTAAAATTCACCTACAACTGTGGTCACTGCCATATCTTCCAGAACGATTCTTCTTATTTCTGCATTTTCCTAAATGGGGATACTTTTGCTTTAGTTACAAAAGTGGTTGATTCATTCAGTTAGGTTCCTGGTCTCTGAGAGACTGATATTGTATTTGGATTGTTTGATAGTGTTTGTTTGTTTGTTTGCTCTTTTTACTATATACGGGCAGATCTACACTATGGACTCAGCTACATTAGTAAAAAAAAACAAAACAGCTTTTAAAAATTATACCAGATGGCGCTGCAGAGTTCAGTCTTTCTGCAATGTGATTTCTCATTACAGTGGTACCTCGGGTTACATACGTTTCAGGTTACATACTGTCAGGGTTACTTCCAGATCCTAGCTCACAGAGGATCACGCTAGCCAGCGATCGTTAAATAAAAGTCTTTATTGAGTTACATTCTCCATTCTCGAGCTGCTGCGTGCAACCCTACGTCTTATGCTTAGATCGGCGAAGCTCCGTCTGAGTCTCCGCCCCTTGCGCACCAACTTAATATCCTAGCCCTGCTCCACCTTTTCCGCCTGACAGTTCTCCTCTGGGTCCCTCTGCCCCCCTGGGTCTCTTCCTTCCGGGATTCTTCTGACGCTGACCCCCCTGACTCTCCTGTCTCCTTGCGCCGGGCTTTAGGACCTGGCTCCCTTTCCGGGCTGCCTACTGCGCCACCTTCCTGTGCATTTGAACTTGGCGCGCGCGCCCAACCTTCCACTTTCCGTCTAACCGTCACTTCGCTCCCCGATGAAGGTGTGGCAACTCCTGACTCGTGCCCTCCCTCCTGTTGCGAGCTGCCAGCGCTTGCTCCCTGGCGCTCTTCCTCTTTCCTACTCTCTGGCGGTGACGTTGGTCCCGATCTCCAACTGCTCCCCTCTGAGTCCCCTCTGGCTCCTTCTTCCTGGGGTGTCCCCCTAGTCTCCCCCCTTGCCCTGGCCACTGGTGCTCCTTTTTGTGAATCTTCTGATTCACTGGAAAGACTCGGAGATCTCGGGTCGTCGTCATCACTCATCCTTTCTTCTGCCTCCTCCCCCTCACTCTCTGTTTCCTCCCTTGCCCTCGCCTCTGCTCCTGAACCCCTGACACATACGCTTCAGGTTACAGACTCCGCTAACCCAGAAATATTACCTCAGGTTAAGAACTTTGCTTCAGGATGAGAACAGAAATCGTGCTCCGGCAGCACAGCAGCAGCAGGAGGCTGCTGTGGTGCTTCAGGTTAAGAACAGTTTCAGGTTAAGAACGGACCTCCAGAACAAATTAAGTACTTAACCCGAGGTACCACTGTATGAGGTTTACAACATGTTTTCCTGAAACGTGTTTTTTTTATGTGTCTAGATCCAGCCCATACATTTAAAGTACATTCAGAGCACATGACTCCCTCCCCACAAAGAATCCCAGGGAATGTAGTTTCCTCCCTCACAGAACTGCAATTCCCAGCACCCTTTAAAAAAGCTACAGTTCCCAGGATCCTTTGGGGTATGTCATACGCTTTAAATGTATGGTGTGGATCTGCCTTCTGTCAAGTAGGGTAGCCAGTTGGAAGGGTCCAAGAAAGCTTTTATGAGATGGGTAGTTCTGTATTGTACTTGCATATTAAGGCTCCAGGTTGAAAGGTACATCTAGTTGGTGTGAACAGCTGCCAAAGAAGATAGTTGTGCAGAAGGTTTCCCCCCTCTGACAGGCACCATTTCTCTTCTACATTACATTGGGCAAAGCATAGGAGTTCACAGAGGCTCCAGGATGAGACTCTGAGAGGGCAAGGACAACTTCTCATCTCTCTGATCAGTTCGAAAACTGCAACTAATCCAGAATTCAGCAGCTAGACTGGTGACTGGGAGCAGGGAAACAGGAAGAGGGCCTTCTCAGCAGTGGCACCTACCCATCAGATGTCAAGGATATGAATCACAATATAACCTTTTGAAGACATCTGAAGGCAGCCCTATATAGGGAAGCCTTTTACTGTGTGATGTTTTATTATGTTTTTATATATGTTGGAAGCCATCCAGAGTGGCTGGGGAAACCCAGTCAGATGGGCAGGGTGTATATAATAATAATAATAATAATAATAATAATAATAATAATAATAATAATTTATTTATACCCCGTCCATCTGGCTGGGCCTCCCCAGCCACTCCAGGCGGCTTCCAAAAGAATATTAAAATACTATAATACATCAAACATTAAAAGCTTCCCGAAACGGGGCTGCCTTCAGGTGTCTTCTAAAAGCCTGGTAGTTGTTGTTCTCTTTGACATCTGGTGGGAGGGTGTTCCACAGGGAAGGCGCCACTACCGAGAAGGCCCTCTGCCTGGTTCCCTGTAACTTGGCTTCTCGCAGTGAGGGAACCGCCAGAAGGCCCTCGGTGCTGGACCACAGTGTCCGGGTAGAACGATGGGGGTGGAGACGCTCCTTCAGATATACTGGACCGAGGCCGTTTAGGGCTTTAAAGGTCAGCACCAACACTTTGAATTGTGCTCGGAAACGTACTGGGAGCCAATGTAGGTCTCTCAGGACTGGTGTTATGTGGTCTCGGCAGCCGCTCCCAGTCACCAGTCTAGCTGCCGCGTTCTGGATTAGTTCTAGTTTCCGGGTCACCTTCAAAGGTAGCCCCACGTAGAGCGCATTGCAGTATTCCAAGCGGGAGATAACCAGAGCATGCACCACTCTGGCGAGGCAGTCCGCAGGCAGATAGGGTCTCAGCCGCGCATATATATATATATATATATGCTTTCGTAGATTAAAACCTGCATATATATATATATATGGTAATAATTACCTTTAAACAGTTTCTTTCCTGGAGGAGAAGGGACTCTAGACATGACACAACCACACCTCTTCTAGTGATAGATACATGGAGCGCTGTCTGTGGTGGTTAGAAAGCATTCTGCACATGCTCAGAGGTGCTGACTGTAGTATGACTCCTGGCTCTTCCCTGATTAAGCCCCCTGCATGCCTAGAGAAGGGCAGACACAAATGAAAATGGGTTGATGTACAATAACATAAATGGGAAGGAAAATGAAAGGGAAATAAAAATGCCTGTTTGCTACCAAGAGCTGGCCACTTGAGATGAAGTTTGCCTACATTGCTTTGTGTTCTGTCTCACTGTCGCATACTCATGAGTAGCCGCTATTCCTCCTGAGACATAAAAGGTAAAGGGAACCCCTGACCATTAGGTCCAGTCGTGGCCGACTCTGGGGTTGCGGTGCTCATCTCGCTTTACTGGCCGAGGGAGCCAGCGTACAGCTTCTGGGTCATGTGGCCAGCATGACTAAGCCACTTCTGGAGAACCAGAGCAGTGCACGGAAACACTGTTTACCTTCCCACCGGAGCAGTACCTATTTATCTACTTGCACTTTGATGTGCTTTCGAACTGCTAGGTTGGCAGGAGTAGGGACCGAGCAACAGGAGCTCACCCTGTCGCAGGGATTCGAACCGCCAGCCTTCTGATCGGCAAGTCCTAGGCTCTGTGGTTTAACCCACAGTGCCACCCGCGTCCTCCTGAGACATATGTAGTACTTAATCAGACCTCATAGAAAGCCTGCCTGAGGACTCCTAAAGAATCCATACCATCTTAAGTCCCCAGAGAACTTTCCCTGCCTTCCTTTTTGGATTGCCTCAGCAAAACAAACCTCCATTTTGAATTCTTTGCCCCTTTCCTTGACACTAAGGCAAACTTTTTGTCTTTCCCTGCTTCTCATCCTAGCTTTCCTTTTAGCTGGCTTATTGTGGATGGGGAAGCGGGAGAGTGCAAGAATTTCGTCCTGGGCCTTCTAAACAACGTTCTCTGGGGAGACGCAGATGGCGACAAAGAAGTAGAGCCAAGATATAGGAGCTCTCCCTTGGAAACGCAGTGGGAATAGCCTTCCCCCTCCCCTCCCCTCTCTCCTTCTAACCCCTCAACGCTTCCCTCTTCTGCAGCCCTATGATAAATCTATAATACCAACTTTAAGAGAAAGCTGTAAATAATAGAGACAATATCCTATGGCAGTGTTTCCCAACCTTTTTTGGGCAAAGGCACACTTGTTTCATGAAAAAAATCTCGAGGCACACCACCATTACAGCCCCGTGACGTCAGCGCGCAGCGTCACGCCGGAAAGGACATGAATTGCTAGCAAATTACATAATCACCTCCTTGAGGGCTGGCTCATCTTCTCCGAAGGCAGAACCCCATTAATTAACAGCACAGACTCACACCATAGCCAAGACGAGGGGGGGAAACCACAGTCATGCACATGTGGGGGCTAAATGAGGACGAAGACCGGGCAGAGAGCAGGGTTCAAATCACCCCACCTGGCCAGGACAACCCCTGGGTGCTCCCTTGGGCCACTCGCCTGACCCACCTCACAGGGCTGTTGTTGCGAGGATAACACGGGGAGAACCACGCGCGCCCCCGGGAGCTCCTTGGAGGAGAAAGCGGGCGATGAATGAGAGGCGACCAGGTTTTGCAGGTGAGGCCCCCGCCAGCCTCCGCTTCCAACACCCGGCGCAACGACGCCGAAGTTTCCCCCCGGGCTCGGCTCGGGGAGCAGCGCTGCTCCCCCCCGGCTCCCCTTCGCCCTCCCGGCTCTATCTGCCGCCCACTGGGGACCCCCCTCACCTGCCAAGTCCGGAGCGCCGGTGGAAGTTGCATGCATGCATGCAGGGCGCCGCGTTGCCATTGCATTGCACTGCACTCCATGCAACGCCTGCACGCATGCATTGCCTTGCATGCCCGCCAAGGGGTCTCCCCGCGGTCCGATGCGTCCCCTCCGGCGCGGATGCAGCATTGCAAAAACAACCCCCCCGACGCAGCCCTACCTGGGGGGCAGCCTCCGCCGCTCCGCCTCCGCGGGGATCCCCGGGCTCCATCCTGCCGCCCGATCTCCGCGGGGGCGCAGGCAGGCTGCGCGGGGTCTGCGCGGAAGAGCCCCTGCCTGCCTGGCCGCCGCTGCACTCATTCCATGGCCGGGAGAAGAGCGCTTCAAACAAAACGCCCGGCCCGCCAGGCCACGCTGGGAAACGTAGTTTGTGCACCCCGCGCGGGCGCGGAGCCCAAGGGCGAGGGGACTACGGATCCCGGCAGCCCCCGCGCCGGGGACAGAGGGGGAGAGGCCGGGTGCAGGGATGGAGGGACGGGTGGGCGAGCGAGTAAGTGAGTGGCAGCCGCCAAGCCTTGGCCGAGAGCCAGGAAGGGCCTCCCCGGAGGAGGAGGAGGGAGGCGCAGAGCGGGAGGGAGGGAGGGAACCCCAGGGATCATCTAGTGACAGCGCCCCAATCGAAAATTTGACTTTAAAAAAAAAACTTTCAATTTTTTTAATTTTTCCCGCGGCACACCAGGCAACATCTCGCGGCACACTAGTGTGCCGCGGAACAGTGGTTGGGAAACACTGTCCTATGGGATAATTTTGTAAGGGGTAACAGAGGTAGAATTACTTGATGACATTAGAAATGAAGGCAGCTCTTAACTCATTGGAGAACAGCAGAGCAATGGGCTGAATGAGACGTGCATAAATTGTCGGAGCATAAGACATTGCTACCCTCAGGAGGTTGACTAGCTCTTTCTTTTCTTTTCTTTCTTTTTTTAATGACTGCACTTCTTGAAGACATAAATACTCAGCCAGTCCTTTCTCTCTCTTTCTTTTTTAGGCTGACTTGGAGCCTTCTGGAGTTGAGCATCCCTCCTTTGATGTGTAAATAATGAGTGACTGCTGATGATCAAAGAGCATTAGCTTGATAGACACGATTCAGATCCTCCTTATTTGATATCCATATAGGACGACTGCAGCCCCGTTGCAGCAAGCTAGATCATTTAGGCGAGGCGGCATGAATCGGACCTTGGCACCCAAAGGGATGAAACACTTTCTTGGTTAGAGGGCTGGGCCTTGGGCTTTTAACTGGGGCAACCATGCTCCTCCACTGCCTGAAAGTAGCTTCCAGTGTCAGATGGGTTCGAGTTGTGATTTCTTCAGCTGCGTTGTGTGCAGGTTTTGCAAGGTGTTTCAGCCAGGAGACAGTGCCACCTATACTTTTAAATGGCAGGGAGGAAAGATGCAAACCTTGGTGTCTCCTGCTACACACCCTGCCAACCACTAGATATTGTAAAGATGGGTTTTGATGAAGCAGTGGAATGAGATACAATTTGGAGAACTCAGCAGCTAAAAACTCTACAACACATTCTTTTTAGATTCAGCTTCACAGGGACATTTTTATATTTTGGCCTTTTTAATGTTTTATTTTGGTTGCAAAGTGAGCCTAGTTTTGCACAGGTTACGAGTCCATTTCATATATGTTGTTATATATTATAGGTAAAGGTACCCCTGACCGTTAGGTCCAGTCGTGGACGACTCTGGGGTTCTGGTGCTCATCTTGCTTTATTGGCCGAGGGAGACGGCGTACAGCTTCCGGCTCATGTGGCCAGCATGACTAAGCTGCTTCTGGTGAACCAGAGCAGTGCACGGAAATGCCGTTTACCTTCCTGCCAGAGCAGTACCTTTTTATCTACTTGCACTTGACATGCTTTCAAACTGCTAGGTGGGCAGGAGCAGGGACCGAGCAATGGGAGTTCACCCCGTCAAGGGGATTCGAACTGCCGACCTTCTGATCGGCAAGCCCTAGGCTCTGTGGTTTAGACCATAGCGCCACCCGTGTCTCTGTGTTATATATTACTGCTGTGCTATTTCGTACCATTGTTTTGGCCAATTGCATTGAGGTTGGGTCCTAGCTCCCACCCAAGAACGACAGGCACACTTTCTTTATGTCAGAAGCCAACCTTTATACTGGCAGTTCAAATTCGGCAGCAGGAGAAGAGCAGAAATTAGCCCAGGTGCCCCCGGGTGCCAGCAGTGAGGCCAGGATCAAACCAACTCAAGAGAGAAGCTTCAGTTCCCTAAAGGCAGTTCTGGGGCAAGGCCAGGGAGTCAGGATTCCAAGACTAGGAGCTGTCATCTGGGAATGCACATGAGCCTGAAATTATTCCAACCATCAGCCCTGCCTACCCACCACGCTTTTAAACAGAGGTGGGGAGAGTCCAGCTATGTACTTGCAAGAACTCTTGAGGCACTGTTGTTGCCTTGGAGACAAGGTCAGACTTTTCTTCTCCCCTGACAATTCAGACTGTGTTCCGGAGCTCCCTCCCTCCCTCCCCTGGCATTAGGTGTCCTGTTGCCCCCCATCTCCTTTAATTGCTGTAAGAACATAGGAAGAACCATGTCAGATCGGACCAAAGGCTCAACTCATCTAGCCTCCTGTTTTCCACAGTGGCGAACCGGATCCTGAACCTGAGTTGCGGTTGTTCATGCAAAAATGAGAGCGACGCCATTTCTGTCTGTCTGCTTGGCCTGTCATGTGACCTGGCCTCTTGGGGGCCATCAATGGGCAGTCCGCCAGTATGAGGCAGAAATAAAGACCAGCAGGGATTCACACTCTGGCTTTGTCACACTTGATTTCATCCTTTCCTTTTATTCTCCTTTCCATAGTCCTCCTGATAGCACCATGTCTTGCTTTCAGATGGTTAGCCTGAGAATAGGGACTGTGTCATTTCTGAGGGATGGATTCATTCAGGCTGTTGCACTAGCAGAAACCTGAAGTGTAGGTGAGTTCCCACGAGGCAAGACACAGTGATAACAGCAAGAACCTTTATTGAACTAACAGAACTAGACAACAGGAGCAAAGCAACTGCTTATATACATTTCTGAAGGCTTGGGCCACTCCCACTGCCAACGTGATTGGCTGTCTAAACTTCCAAGCTGCGAATCATGACTCAGAGTTTAAGGGCCAATGGCAGAAGCCCAAATCCTGAAATGTTCTGTGATTGGATATCATGTATTGAATCAGAACACAGGGACTCAGAATCCTTAGTCCAGACTCAAGCTCAGGCAAATGCAGACCACTGAATACATAACAAAGCCCATCTGCAGTTAGTATCTGGACAACAAACTAAGCAGGCCTTCCCTCCTATGGTGAGATGTATTTCTATTTAAGTCAGAACATTGGTATATCTAAATATTCAGATGCACATTTTATACAAAGCTGTGTCTTCATTCATGCTCCCATGGATGTCCTATTCAACAACAACAACAACAACAACAACAACAACAACAACAACAATACTATGCCCATCAACTGTGTTACCCCAGCCACTCTGGGCAGCTTCCAACATATCTAAAACATAATAAAACATTAAACATTAAAAAACTTTCCTATACAGGATTGCCTTCAGATGTCTTCTAAAGGTTGTATAGCTACTTATCTCCTTGGCTCAGGGGGATTGTATAATGCCATACCCTCTGATATTTCTCTGATTAAAATAGGGACACCCTACCATACCCTCCAACATTTTTCCGATGAATATAGAGAACATTTCTCCTAAGGAAAAGCGGGACATTCCAGGATCAAATCAGAAAGCGGGACGGCTTATGTAAATCTGGGACTCTCCCTGGAAAATAGGGACACTTGGATGACCTGTCTCTGTGATGTTGTGTAGGGGTGGCCACCTTACATGAGGCTCCCTGTACAGGTTTACCGATGCCCATCCATCGGACCTGACCAGGTAACCTGTTACTTTTCTTTGAAGTGGCAGAAGCTCTTTGAAACCTGCAACCGAGCAGGCCTTCTATGCTCGGCTGTCCTAGTGAAACCAACAAGGCCTCCTTTTAAAGCTAGGCGCAGAATTGCAACCTAAGTGCTCTTGAACTATTTCTCTCGCCACCATCTAGCACTCAGGATGAACAGAGTGCAATGCAAAAACTCACCTTTGTGCGTGAAAGCGTGTGTGTTAGCTGCACAGAATCATTAAATCACAATAAAAGAAATCTTTGGAAATCTCCCCGGGGCGACAGTAATTGACCCAGGAATTTTCCAGTACAAGGCCCGCATATTTTTTTTCATATTTTTTTTTATATTGTAATAACCATGCAGAGATGTAGACACGTATCTCCATTGGGGGATACACCCCCATTGTTCTTCTCAGCCCCGATGCTTTGCCTTCACCCTTTGAGCTTTTCAGAGGATTCAGATTATTTGGTTTCTTTGAAGAACAAAGGTCTAAAGGGGGAGGGGGCATATTTTTTTTTTCTTAAGACGACTGGCTATTTTGATCTACTAGGTATGCTCACAGTATGATGGAACAAACATCAGCAATCATTAAGGAAAAAGCAGAGGAGGAAACATAATCAAAAGGAGAAGTGCAGAAGCTTTTGCTTTGTCTAGTCATAGGACCTGGGGGTCTGATGCTAAGGCGTCACTTCCAGCTGTGGCACTGGATATATCTTTCGCCATGTTGGAGGTACCCTCTTCCTTCCCTGCGCTACTCCACTCCACTCTGCCATTACCTTCTCTGTCCTAAAACAGGGCAAATGACCCTTGTGATTTTAGGACACTGCTGGCACTGTGGTCTAAACCACAGAGCCTAGGGCTTGCCGATAGGAAGGTCGGCGGTTTGAATCCCCGCGACAGGGTGAGCTCCCGTTGTTCGGTCCCAGCTCCTGCCCACCTAGCAGTTTGAAAGCACTTCAAAGTGCAAGTAGATAAATAGGTACCACTCTGGCGGGAAGGTAAATGGCGTTTCTGTGCGCTGCTCTGGTTCACCAGAAGCGGCTTAGTCATGCTGGCCACATGATCCAGAAGCTGTCTGTGGACAAACGCCAGCTCCCTCGGCCTATAGAGCAAGATAAGCGCCGCAACCCCAGAGTCTTCCACGACTGGACCTAATGGTCAGGGGTACCTTAACCTTTACCTTTAGGGCTCAATATAATTTGGAAGGTGCCTGGCCGGAGTCTATGTTCTGGCTAAGTCGTGATGCATGTGGCTGGAACAGCAGGTGTGTGCCAGGGACAGAGACAGCATGACGAAGACGGAGGCCTTACACTTTCCTTGCACGCAGGATTGGTGGTGGGGAGCAGTCAACACACGAATTTTCCTGCAACAAATACAAGAAAGAGTTCAGTGGCACCTCAAGGACAACTGATCTGAAGGCATCCATTGTTGACAGCTTGATGAGCAGGCCTGGGTCTGGCCAGTGTGCCTGGATGGGAGACTGTGTAGGAACTTCAGGCACACTGCCTTAAAACCTATGGCAGGCAGGAGGTTGGGTGCAAGGTAAAGGTAAAGATAAAGGTACCCCTGACTATTAGGTCCAGTTGTGGCTGACTCTGGGGTTGCGGTGCTCATCTCGCTTTATTGGCCGAGGGAGCCGACGTACAGGCTCCGGGTCATGTGGCCAGCATGACTAACCCACTTCTGGCGAACCAGAGCAGTGCACAGAAATGCCGTTTACCTTCCCGCCTATCTACTTGCACTTTGATGTGTTTTCGAACTGCTAGGTTGGCAGGAGCAGGGACCGAGCAACGGGAGCTCACCCTGTTGCGGGGATTTGAACCGCCGACCTTCTGATCGGCAAGTCCTAGGCTCTGTGGTTTAACCCACAGCGCCACCCACGTCCCTTGGGTGCAACGTACCAAAGGCATGAAGTTACAACACAATATTGTATTGTGCAGGGGGTTAGTGTCCAGTTCATCAGAGACATGAAATGTTGCAAGTGCATTAAAAAAAATTAAAAATACAGACCCTGCAAGTGTCCCTATTTTCCAGGGACAGTCCCGGATTTAAAGAAACAATTCTGGTTTTTTATTTGATCCCAGAATGTACCGTTTTACCTTAGGACGTCCCTATCTTCATCGGAGAAATGTTGGTGGGTATGAAAATCTGCACCTGTCAACTTAGCACAAAAAGAACTCTGGAAGAGACCTTACAAGAACCATCGTTGAATTACACACAACCTAAGATATGCAACTGCAATCAGGGCACCTCCAAGTGGAAAAGCAGCCATGTTCAAACTCTGCTAAATGAAGACAACTGATTTTTTTTTCTTTCTTTAAACCATCAGTGCCATTTCTTTGAGAGGAAAAAGGTTCCCTGTGTAAAACCTCCATGAATGAACAATGCACAAGCAACATTAAGCAGCACTGCTTAAAGAAAAAGGCTAATAATCTTTGTTGAAACAGGACCTGGGCACCTGCAAATTCCACCTCCTCCTTCCCAACCTCAGCTTAATTCCGTTAGATTAACTCTGTAAGTAACACTTTACTTTAACTCTGGAAAATCAGTTCCTTTAGCAGAGAACTCCTAACCTTTCGGCTGCTTCTTCAAATGAAAGACTTGTGTTTTCAGAAGTGTGCTTCATTTCCATAAACCTGCCCGATGTTCAGGTCCAGTTAGTGGGCATACTGCATACATTTTTTAAAAAGTGATTATTTAATCCTGAAATTGTGTATGTGAGAGAGGGAGGGAGGTGGAATCTACACATATATAAAAAATGTTCTGAAAATGCTTTTTAAAAAAAGCGTTTCTAAAAGTACATTCCGGGTCATGCTGGCCACATGACCCGGAAGCTGTACGCCGGCTCCCTTGGCCAATAAAGTGAGATGAGGCTCCAATACTTTGGCCACCTCATGAGAAGAGAAGACTCCCTGGAAAAGACCCTGATGTTGGGAAAGATTGAGGGCACAAGAAGAAGGGGACGACAGAGGACGAGATGGTTCGACAGTGTTCTCGAAGCTACAAACATGAGTCTGACCAAACTGCGGGAGGCAGTGGAAGACAGGAGTGCCTGGCGTGCTCTGGTCCATGGGGTCACGAAGAGTCGGACACGACTAAATGACTAAACAAAAGTACATTGAAGTTTCCATTAGGCTCACCATCGCCATCTAATGTCATGTTGTATATTACACTTGAAACACACTTAAAACGTCTTATTTGCAGCTGTATAGCTGAGTCCAGGACACGTGTGGCGCTGTGGGTTAAACTCAGAAAAACTGTCTGCAGAAGCGGACAAACGCCGGCTCCCTCGGCCAGTAAAGCGAGATGAGCGCTGCAATCCCAGAGTCGGTCAGGACTGGACCTAACGGTCAGGGTTCCCTTTACCTTTACCTAGCTGAGGAGAGAGAGAGGGGGGGGGGAGGGAGAGCTATGTGCAGGCATGTGCATGTCCATGTTGCAGCAGCCAGTGTCGGTGGCCGCTTCTCTTCCTCCTATCCGCAACCAGCGAGGAACCCTTCTTTTCCATGGGGAGGGGCTCAGACTCGGCTCCATGTCCAAGCCCCACTCCGTGGGAAAGGGTGCTTTGCTGGCTGGCTGCAGAGGGCGGAGCTGAACTGCTTCTCGGATGCAGCACCGCTGCTGCCTGCCAGCTTTTTTCATTGACTTTGTGGGTACCTGACCCCCACAATTATATTACTGTGGGTGCCCAAGCACCCATGGCCCCCTGGAGTTGGCTATTTTGCTGTTGGGCACCACTGCCTGAGGTGCATGGAGTGCCTTTTGAGTGGTGGCCCCTCAAAAAATTGCTACCACCTCCATTCTTTCAGATGTCTCTGAACCACATGGGCCTTTGCAATATGACTTTTCTCTTTTTAGCCAATTTGTTGTCATTTGCAACAGTGTTTTCATGGATGTTCCCCCCCCCCCATCCCTCATAGGTTGTAGGTGGCCTTGATATAGGTTTTTGAAAGCGTGGGTTGTAAATGCGTAAATGAACAAACAAACGATCGCACTTGCTCCTATAAGATGTGGTGCTGGCTGCCAATCCGAGTGGCTCAAAATGTTGGTTAGATAAATGCATGGAGGGTATGGCTGCTAGTTGTGGTGGAAGTGTGTTCCTGATGTGTTGCCTCTGACTTCCAGTTGCTGGGAATCACGGGCTTGCCGATTGGAAGTTCGGCAGTTCGAATCCCCGCAACAGGGTGTACTCCCGTTGCTCTGTCCCTGCTCCTGCCAACCTAGCAGTTTGAAAGCACACCAGTGCAAGTAGATAAATAGGTACCACTGTGGCGGGAAGGTAAATGGCATTTCCATGTGCTCTGGTTTCCGTCACAGTGTCCCGTTGCACCAGTCATGCTGGCCACATGAACCTGAAAACTGTGGACAAACGCCGGCTCCCTTGGCCTGAAGTGAGATGAGCACCACACACCATAGTCGCCTTTGATTGCATTTAACCATCCAGGAGTCCTTTACCTGTACCTTACCTGCTTACAGGATTCCCATAAGCATCTGCTTGATCAGTGTGAGAACAGGATGCTGGATCAGGTCGATCTTTGGCCTGATCCATCCGGGCTCCTTCAATGTTCTTTGCGGGTTGGGATCCTGGCAATCTCGCAGCATCGTCAGCTGCTAGCAGCAGCCAGCAACCACACAGATATCAAGTAGCATGTATTGTCAGAATAGCAAAATAAGCATGTATTTGTTCCAGGAGTCTTTTAAAACCATAGCACATGAAAGTACGCTGTGCAAATGAGAGGGGAAAAAGGCTTCATGCATCCAATATCAAGGGAAACAGCAACACACAACGGAAGGACAACCATTTCTGATTAACTAGCCCACGGTGCCTCAGACTGCACATCAGGCAGGTTTTTTTTACCTTCGGAATTTGCATCACAATAAAAAGCTCAATCTTTTATTTATTTAAGTTCAAAAAAATCACTTTTGCATCTGAGCTTCATATGTGCAGGAAATGTGCTTTGATCATCTTAATACAGAAGCCACACATTTACAATAGATACTGTGTTTACTTCCCGTACTTATTTTTTGTTCTTTGAAAAGATTAGAGCCAAAGAAAGGAATAAAGTTATCATGACCTCGTTACAATTTGCAGGGTGGAACAGAAACTGTCAGCAGGGCCTGTGCTGCTGAGTCTGAGTAATAGCATGGCAAAAACGAAGAGATGATAGCAAGCACAAGCCAAGAGGGCCACGAACATATGCCGCAGTGAACAGGTATTGATACATGTCACAACTAACATGCAACAGGAAACTTCTGCCACCCCTAATATTAAGCTTCCTTTTTCTGCAGGTTTGAAAGCAGACACTTTATCATGTCGACGCTAGATGGCTCTATTTCACACCCTCATAGTGAATGTTGGTTATGCTTGTAACCCTTCAACAGGAACACCAAGTATTTATGATGGGGATGGAATAAATCTGGGAGGGGGGAAAAACAGCCAAGTCTTTCCACTCCGATTTGCTTGGCAAATTGCAAACTTATATTTTCTAAGTCAAATATTTTGCCCACCTCCCTATTCATCGATGCAGATGATTTCAGTGAGTTTAAGAGACGCCATCTACCCTGTTTACATATCCTCCAAGATTTCTCCCATGAAAATAGGGACATCCTGTTGTTGTTGTTGTTGTTGTTGTTGCTGCTGCTGCTGCTGTTGTTGTTGTTGTTGTTGTTGTTGTTGTTGTTGTTGTTGTATTATACCCATTCCAGCCACTTTGGGTGGCTTCCAACATATATAAAGACATAATAAAACATCAAACTTTTTTTAAAAAAAACCTTAGGCCTGCCTTCACATGTCTTCTAAAGGTTGTATAGTTACTTATCTGCTTGACTCGGGGGTCACATAACTCCATACCCTCCAACATTTCTCTGATTAAAATAGGGACATCCTAAGGAAAAGCGGGACATTCCAGGATCAAATCAGAAACTGGGATGGTTTCTGTAAATCTGGGACTATCCTTGGAAAATAGAGATACCTGGAGGGTCTGCTGATGTGGAATTTTAAGTACTGTTACTGGCTGCTTGATTGGACTTGATTTTAATTGTCTTTGCGTATGATTGTATTGCATTTTATGATACAACTGTCCCTGCCTTGAAATGCCTGCATACCAGGCAGAATATGAATATCTAACACACACACACACACACACACACACACACACACACACACACACACACACACTTTTAATTGTGGTTATGGGCTTGCAACCCAGCCCAAATCCCATAGAAGGCCAAGTCTCCCCTTCTCTACCTCCACTCTATGCAGTGGTACCTCGGGTTACATATGCTTCAGGTTACAGACGCTTCAGGTTACAGACTCCGCTAACCCAGAAATAGTACCTCGGGTTAAGAACTTTGCTTCAGGATGAGAACAGAAATTGTGCCCCGGCAGTGTGGCAGCAGCGGGAGGCCCCATTAGCTAAAGTGGTGCGTCAGGTTAAGAACAATTTCAGGTTAAGAACGGACCTCTGGAACGAATTAAGTACTTAACCCGAGGTACCACTGTACTAGCAGGGCCGTCTTTAGCATATGCGCCACCGGGGTGCAAAGATCCGCCCAGCCCCCTCAAATTTAGTTTAGCCCCAAAATTAACTTGTGTCAGACACCATGCTTATGCCTTAGGTCATGGGGCAGAGGAGTTTGCCAAAGCGGAAAAAACCAATTTTTTTGCCATGCCGGTGAGCAGAAGTAACCCGAAGCCCGCCAGCCCCGAAGCCCGCTTCGTCTCGGGGTCCAGGAAGGGCAGCTAGCCACACGCATTTCTCCTTCCCCAGCGTGGCTCTCTGTCGGCGCTCAAGCTGGCTTGTCGGAGCGCAGTGTCGAGGGAGCGAGCGAAGCGGGGTCCTGGGCCAGGAGGGGGGTGTCCACCTGAGGAGCTTCTCACCTTCGCGTGTCTGGGCACCCTGGAGCACTGCCTGGAGCAGGAGCAGGATGAGGAGAAGGGCGCCCCATGGAGGCTGCCCGCGGCAAGTCTTTGGTACATGAGCGCACAAAGATTGAAAGTCCTTTAGTGAAACAGTAGGTATCTGTTTTGGTAATACCTAGGTATAGATGTCTTTTGTTTTTCTAGCTTGATCAAAATTATTTATGATTTCATTTTTAAAAAATGTTTTTTATTACTAATTTCAACATAACATTTTATCCAAAAAAAGTATCATCCTTGAATCCTCCCCTTATTTCCCCCCTCCCCAAAAACAACCCAACCCACCCTCCCCTCCTCCCCAGACTTCCCTCAGCTCATCTCTCTGGTTTATCAACATATGTTATTTGCTGCATGTTACAAAACTGTACAGATACTTATCTTATCGATCTAAATGTTATCAATATAAAGTTTGCAAATGTTTATTCAAAACCTGCCAAGGAGTCCAGTTCATTTTGTTGCTTCTTTAAGTACTTTGTAAAGGGTTCCAATTCATATTTAAAATCACAGTTATCCTTGTCACGTAGTTTGTGTGTCAATTTTGCCAATTCTGCGTAGACCATCAATTTCTCTTGCCATAGTTCTTTAGTCAGGATTTCCTCATTCTTCCATCCTTGTTCCATCTTGCCGAAAATTATTTATTACAGTGGTACCTCGGGTTACATATGCTTCAGATTACATAAGCTTCAGGTTACACACCCCACTAAGCCAGAAATAGTGCTTCAGGTTAAGAACTTTGCTTCAGGATAAGAACAGAAATCGGGCCCTGATGGTGCGGCGGCAGCAGGAGGCCCCATTAGCTAAAGTGGTGCTTCAGGTTAAGAACAGTTTCAGGTTAAGTACGGACTTCCAGAACGAATTAAGTACTTAACCCAAGGTACCACTGTATTTCATAACAGGTAGATAGTTAAGAGCATAGGCGGCTTCAGCAGCAGGCGCCTGGCGCCCCCCAGAATTCGGCGCCTGGGTGCCCCGCACCCCTTGCACCCCTGGGGAAAGACGGCCCTGTATACTAGGTTGAGGTTGACAAGAAATGCAGGTGTCACTCTGTAACCATTACATGGCGTAGCAAAAGTGATGGGTTGCCACTGAGCAGCGGTGAAGTGGGTGGGGCAGTTTTGTGTGAAGAGGCAGAAGGGGCAGATGGTGCTGGGAGGCAAATCCTGGACCTGAAAGTGCTTCGCAATCCTGCCCTCCTACAACTCCTTCATTTCATATCAACCTCTGGTTGCATCATTTATGCGTACAGTCACAACCCACAATCGTAACAGCCAGGCCATGCCTTGTTAGATCTCATGACCACACACACATGCCTTTATGCTAAGTCAGAACTAGGACTGAACAAATCTGCCCCGTACCCTCTAAATTTTCTCTAATGAAAATAGGACCATCCCAACATTTCTCCGATGGAAATAGGGATGCCCTGGTTTCTCGGTTTCTCAGTTTTCCCCCAGTCTGAAGTTCAGCTCATAACATTTTCACATCTGTTTGCTTTTAAAAAAAAAAGTCCTCATGAAAATTTGTCAGTATTTTACTCCACATTTCTACCAATGTATAAATATTTTGCCTATTTATGAAAGCATTTCCCTCTAATATAATCCATCTTGGTCTGTTGTTTTCACAGATAGGCATTTTTATGCCCACTTTTCCATAGTACACACATTCTTGCACACATGCTTTGACTGGAGGCATGCACTGCAAAATTTGGAGAAGTGAACATTTTGAAGGATGGTTGGCGCTCGTGTATGGTTTCCATGAAAATGCAATAACTGAATTTCTACCCTCTCCTTACTCGAGACCTTTGTTTATCTACCCAAATACTAATGACTCTTATGGAGAGTGGCTCTTAGGATCTCAGTTTTTCCCTCGCCTCGTGACTTGAGATTCTTTGAACTGGAGATGGCAGAGTCCACATTTGGACTCTGAGATCTTATGCATACAAACCTTGTGGTCTTCCACAGGAAGTTGCATCCATGTTGCCTTACCTATAATACTAGAGAGGTGATGCTACAACCATTAGATCCACCAGCAGTCAGCCAAACAAAATGTAGCATCTCCGCTACTGAAATACATTGGTACCTCGGGTTAAGTACTTAATTTGTTCCAGAGGTCCATTCTTAACCTGAACCTGTTCTTAACCTGAAGCACCACTTTAGCTAATGGGACCTCCTGTTGCCGCCACGCCGCTGGAGCACAATTTCTGTTCTCATCCTGAAGCAAAGTTCTTAACCTGAAGCACTATTTCTGGGTTAGCGGAGTCTGTAACCTGAAGCGTATGTAACCTGAAGTGTATGTAACCTGAGGTACCACTGTATTAGCAAATTTTGAAGAACCAGGAGACTTTTGACAGGTTGTGCCGAAGGGATAAAGACAATTTGTCAAAAGACTTGACCAGCTTTCTTCTTCTTCTTCTTCTTCTTCTTCTTCTTCTTCTTCTTCTTCTTCTTCTTCTTCTTCTCCTCCTCCTCCTCCTCCTCCTCCTCATCCTCCTCCTTCTCCTTCTCCTCCTCTTCCTCCTCCTCCTCCTCTTCTTCTTCTCATTATAAGATCTGTGCACATCATTTTCGGTCCAGCTGACTCATATGTCAAACGATTTCCTGTGAAGCTGTTTTGCTTTGGAGTCTCCAGGACCTTTCGAAGGCAGGCAGAGATACAAAGCCAGTCCTTTGAAACAAAAATCACTATTCAGGCCATCTCGAACAAACGCGGCTTTCTTCCAAAGTAATCCAGTGTAAAGGAAAGTGTTTGGTTTCCTTTCTAGAGCAGCTGCAGAGAAACGGACCTAAGATGTCTTGTGTCTGTTTAGCCATCCCCAACTCTTGGAAGGGATGAAGCAGCTCCAGCTTACAGGTGTGAATTCTGGGCTTGCTCTTAACAAGACAAGCAATTTTCATGCACTTAAGAGAGGCTTATAAAAATGGCCTGTCTACTTAACTAGGAAAAGTCTTCCCCTTTCTCACCATATGTGTTCAAATAAAATTGTTTTGTGTTCTTCCTCACAGCCGCAGACCTTCAGCTGCCCTTCTCCCTTTTCCTATTAATCTCCGATTGGGAACTAGAAAGTGAATATTTCTTTTAAGGATCATCCTTCCAAAACATAATTATTATCGTTGTCATGAAGGAATTTATATAATGGGGGTGCATTTGCTTTGGAGAAATCCCAGATCCAGAGCCAAAGTGCCCATTTCAGTGAGATTTGGACCTCGTTCAGAACGAACATGTCTTGCACTGACAGAACGCTCAAAATTGTGTGACATTGAATTCCTTCTCCTGGTTCTTTACATCTCCTGGGGAAAATATACCAGCAGACCCTCCAAGTGTCCCTATTTTCCAGGGACTGTCCCAGATTTACAGAAGCTGTCCTGGTGTCTGATTTGATCCTGGAATGTCCCACTTTTCCTTAGCACATTCCTATTTTCATTGGAGAAATGTTGGAGGGTATGCGACCCCAAAGCCAAGGAGATAAGTAACTATACAACCTTTAAAAGACACCTGAAGGCAGCTCTTGATATGGAAGTAGGTTTTAAAAAATGTTTAGTGTTTTATTATGTTTTTATATATGCTGGAAGCTGTCCAGAATGGCTGTGGCAACCCAGTCAGATGGGTAGGGTATAAATAATAAAATGGTGATGATGACGATGATGGAATAGGACATCTCTGTTTTAATTGGAGAAATGTTGGCGAGTAAAAAGGCAAAGGTAAAGGACCCCTGGATGGTTAAGTCCATTCAAAGGTGACTATGGGGTGCAGCGCTCATCTTGCTTTCAGGCCGAGGGAGCCGGCATTTGTCCGTAGACAGCTTTTCGGGTCATGTGACCAGCATGGCTAAACCGCTTCTGGCACAACGGGACACTGTGACAGAAGCCAAAGCACACGGAAACGCCATTTGCGTTCCCGCTGCAGCGGTACCTATTTATCTACTTGCACTGGTGTGCTTTCGAACTGTTAGGTTGGCAGGAGCTGGGACAGAGCAACGGGAGTTCACCCCGTTGCGGGGATTCAAACCGCCAACCTTCTGATCGGCGAGCCCAAGAGGCTCAGTGGTTTAGACCACAGCACCATCTGTTGGAGGGTATGTACCAGTCACATGCTATGGATAGGCAGTTCTGCCACTGTACCCAAGCACATGTACATGTTGTTGTTGGCATCTGCCTGTCTCAGGAGAGCATGGAGGAGTGCGCCTTTGGGGGTGGAGTCAAACTGTTGGAAGGTTGCAGTGTCTGCTGTGGCTTTAGACCAATACGGGAGAGACATGTTTTTTGCAACTGGGGCAGATGAAGGTGTCCGGTTGTGTGGCTGCAGATGTATCTATATATCTATATGTGACCTTTTTTTTAAGTGTCAGCTGGCAATAAGTCACATGGAACATTCATACTTACCTTGCAGAGGTTTTTTTCCCTTGACTAATAATAATAATAATAATAATAATAATAATAATAATAATAATAATAATAAATATAATAATAATAATAATAATAATAATAATAATAATAATAATAATTTATTATTTATACCCTGCCCATCTGGCTGGGTTTCCCCAGCCACTCTGGGCGGCTTCCAACAGAACACTAAAATACAATAACCTATTAAACATTAAAAGCTTCCCTAAACAGGGGCTGCTTTCAGATGTCTTCTAAAAGTTTGGTAGTTATTTTTCTCTCTGACATCTGGTGGGAGGGCGTTCCACAGGGTGGGTGCCACTACTGAGAAGGCCCTCTGCCTGGTTCCCTGTAACTTGGCTTCTCGTAGCGAGGGAACCGCCAGAAGGCCCTCGGCGCTGGACCTCAGTGTCTGGGCAGAACGATGGAGGTGGAGATGCTCCTTCATAAGTCTTTATCGCTTTTTCTCTAATGAGTAATGTTGATGCAACTTTTAATTACATTTCCCCACTGCATGGCTTTCATGTATAGGTTTGCACTTAAAGGGGAACATTCAAAATCTAGAGGAATCAGATTCTTCCTGCGTTGTAAACGCAGTATCAATGCATCGAGTAAGATAAAGACTGTTCTCCAAAGAAGTTGTTGGCTACATAAACAGAAAAAGGATTAGCTGAAGGACAAGGCAACACACCCATTTAACAGCTGAGGAAGCAAGGCTCAGGGAGATTAAGTGACTCAATCAAGGTCACATACAAAGTCTGTAATGGAGACAGGAATTGCATTCAGATCTTCTGAGTTGCAGTCCATTTGCTTTGAAGAGTGCAGCCAGTTTCCTTAGACTGAAGATTAGCCTGGAGCCGAGAGAGTGTGCCACAATTCTATCAGGGTGGAAGAAAGGATTTTATGAGGATACTGTCTCGCAAGCTTCTAGGAAAAGAGACACAGAGTCCCGTTTACGCAATCTCTCCTTGATCAGTTTCATAGATCGTGTATGCTAAAAAGCTGCAGGCTGTCTGGCCAAACCAGGATAGACACCAATTTCTCCGAAGTCAAGTGCATAAGAGGACTTCAAAGCAAAGTCGGGAGTTGAGTTTTGCTTCCAGCAACATCCAATTCGTGTCGGCGAGGTTTGTTTTAGCTGCTGGCCTTTGTCTTACACAGATGTCCTCACCACTAATCTTTATAGAAATCCGTGAGGGAGTTCTGGATTGCGACTTCAGGTGATCTTTCCACCACATCAAAACACAGGATGTTCTGAGGAGGGGCAAACACTGATAGTCAAAAGCTCCTTCAGCAAATTGGTGCTTGCTAATTCAGATGAACAGATGCACATTTGGAAATAAGTTTAAATAGAAATGGATCAGGTGACCTGGTTGCCTGATTTATTTATAAAATAAATAACTTTATGACCACTGCTCCATAGCAGTTGTTGTTATACAATTCCATTCACCATATAGATGGGTTTATAAAGCATTTCTGTATCCTTCTGCTGTACTGAAGAAGAATTCCACAAAACAGTGGGTATCCGGAATCACTGTTCACTACGTCTGTTTGCGGACCACTTCGGCAGCGTTGGACGTCATAAAACAAAGCTTTACGGCTTGTTGTCACCAGATAAGAATCTTACCCATTGCTTCTTTTAGAGACTTGCATAGTCTAAAAAGACTTTCAGAGACTTATAAGACTTACATTTATTTGGTTCTATGTTTCAAGAGAATCCATCAAGAGTGCATGTTTTGTGACTTTCAGAGATTTATAAGATTTCTTTTTATTTGGTTTTGCAGAAAGTGCCTATTTCATATATTTTATACTGTTCAATGTTCTGTATAGAGTATATAAAGAGCTTATATTGACATCACATTGTTGTACTTGGTCATCGTGTTGCCTTGGGTATTACTGATAACACTGGGCAACAATTTTTTACTTTTTGAATGTTGTCTAGATTTCTACAACTGATTTAGGGTATTTTTGCACTGCTGAATCAGGAAATGGCATCCGTTTCTCTCCATCAGGTCAGGTTTTTGTGCTATGTTGATTTGAAAAAAATCAGATCTTGTGACAAAATCAATTACATTTTTGTGGCATTATCAGCTGATTTTTGTCAGCACATATCATCCTAAATATGTTTTTAAGAGGAAAAAAATGTTTTTCCAACAACATATATTGATTACCTGATAGAAACATCGATTACTGTAAACTGAATGGTGGGTATTGATAAAGGTAAGTATACGTAAATTGCATGTTGCTTCACAATTTTTCAAACTTCAGGGCTTGAACTTCCGTTTCTTGGTACTCCTGGAATGCTCAGCGGCAGGGAGGTCTCTCTTCAGAGTCCAACAGTAGTCAGCCATCATGACTGCGTCCGAGCGACCCTGATACCTGGTCTCCAGGAATCTCTCCCCCTGCTCGTCACTCATTGAGCCCAGGTTCTCAGGAAACCGGTCCAGATGTGAAATAGGTAGTGCATCTTGACACTCATGTTGCAGCCCAGGTTTCTGAAAGCAGTCAGCATGTTGTTGACAAGTTCTACGTAGTTTCTGGCCTTATTGTTGCCAAGAAAGTTCTTCACTACCAGAACAAATGCCTTCCACGCTTCCAGTTCCACTTCGTTCATTGAGTTTCCGAACTCTGGATCCCTGATGAGCTGATGGATCTGAGGACCGTCAAAGATGCCAGCTTTCAACTTCTCCATGGTCAATCCTGGAAAAGCCTGGCACAAGTAAGTGAAGCAGTCACCATCCTTGTCCAGAGCCTTGGTGAACTGCTTGATTAAGCCGAGCTTGATGTGCAGCGGTGGGAAGAGTATTCTGTCTCTGTCCACCAGAGGGTCGTTGATGACGTTCCTTTCTTTGCAAGGCACCAGTTCCTTCCGCACAGGCCAGTCCTTCTTTGTGTAATGCTGAGCACGGTCCCTACTTTCCCACATGCACAGAAAACATGGGTACTTGGTGAAGCCAGACTGTTGTCCCAACAGAAAGTTCACCATCTTCAGGTCAACATCATAACCAATTTTCTCCAGCACATACCTCACCCCTTCATAGGTCTCCTTCAGTGTACTCGAGTGAGCCAGGGGTTTTGATCCCCCAACTTTATGCTTTGCCGCACCAATTTATGGAAGATTTAGAGGTTTTATGACTTCAAACTGATCCCTTTTCGACATAATCACCCAGAACTATCGAACCTGAATACTTCTTGTCATTAAAATAATCATTTCCAATCAAAACAATTATTCAACATGGCTTTTACCCCCACCAACTTCTTCTAAAATGCTCCACACAAGCGTATATGTGAACAAAAATGTAAAAAAACGACATGTGGCCATAACTAAAAAACTTGACCTGATTGAGCAAAACCAATGTGATTTTTGGATTCAGCGCATCAGATTCGTCCTAAATCAGCTGAAAAAAACGCAGACAACAAATTTGTTGTTGGCCAGTGTAAATGTTTGCAACACAGGGGTTTAATTGTTTGGTTACTTATTTATAAAATGGACTGGGACACCTTCAAACAGAGAACTGTACCCTGAAAAGTAGGACCCGTGGTCAACCCTACAACCACCAACCACTCAGTTTTTGGGTGACATCCTAAGGAAAAGCAGGACATTCTGGGATAAGATCAGAAACCAGGATGGCCTCTGTAAATCTGGAAGGATCTGCCAGCTACACTTCTCTTTTTAAAAATTCAGCCCTGCCTCCACTTCTCTTAAATCATCTGAAAGCCTGGTCCATCGCTGAGAAACCTCTTTGAAAATGCAGAAGTGGGATTCCTCAAACAATAAAGAGGTGTGTACACACACACACACACACACACACACTCCCACCGTAAATTTAGTCCTCAGTGTCATTCTTTTAAACAATGGGTCCTGCTGGTAACATTCTGAGTTATTAGCCAATGGCTGATTGAATTTGGTTCCTTATCGCCACATCCCTCAGCAGTGAAACAACAGTAGCAGAAGGCATTTTATGGCTTCTCCTATATTTAGTACCTTTCAAGTGAAGATATTGTGGGGCTGTATATTATTTTGTGGGCTTGAGTTAACGATTTGCACCATATATTATTTGCAAGTGCACCTTCGCTTTGGGGAAAGCTCCGCGACGTTTGGTTTTATGCTGTCTGCCTCGGCTGTAATTAGAAAATGGTGTGCTTCTTGCACGACCTCCCCCATTAAAAACATATTTCGAACCAGACAATACTGTGTAATTCTCTCTGGGAGCCGCTAAAAAGAGAGAGAAGATTTTTCAAGGCATTGTCATTCAACTCTTCTCACTGTTCTCAGTGCCCAGTCACTTGGGTGGTCCTTTCCCACTTGCCCCCCACATCAATATACTCACTGGGTTTCTTGTTTTTAAGAGAAAAATGTGTAAGCGACTGCAGCAGAAAAGCTGGAAAATAATTAGATCGAAAGTACCATTGCAGTTTTGTACTCAGCAGCCCTGGGTTATTCCATTCCAGAGTTTCCCAAACTTGGGTCTCCTGCTGTTTTTGGACTACAACTCCCATCATCCCTAGCTAGCAGGAGCAGAAGTCAGGGAAGATGGGAATTGTAGTCCAAAAACAGTGGGAGACCCAAGTTTGGGAAACCCTGCATTAGGCAATGAAAAAGGAGCTATCATCTTAGCAAAAGAAAAGTTCTGCTTGGTTTCTCTCTCTCTCTCTCTCTCTCTCTCTGTGTGTGTGTGTGTGTGTCTAATAGCTGTTGCTTGAATGATATGCCTGGGTCACAAATTGGGGGTGAAATAATTGATTTGATTCTGAGCTGTGCTAAAGGGGGAGTTTGTGAATCTATTGTTGGGACAGTGACATATTGGGGCATCACCATGTTTGCCATGGTCATGAGATTCGGAGCACACCTCTAATAGTTTGGAAACATTTCTATAATTGAAACCAACCTAACATTAATTTGTCCACCGATAAACCTTTTAAGTTTAAACCATTTGTTGGTGGAAACTTAGGTGCCACCCCTTATGCACATATCACCTGTGAGCAAGGCCTTTAGAACCCAGCAGCACTTATTGCGAAGTAAACTTGCATGGGACTGGGCTGAAAATGTAAAGTGTGACTAACATATTAAGTTAATTTATGTCAGATGTGTTCATTTTGGTTCCACATTTGCTTTCCCCAACAAATCTGCTAGCTAATGAATATTACGGGCAAGAATATTTGCTTAAGCAGTTGTTGTTTTTTAAAAAATGATCCTGGAAAAGAGCTGTAAAAAGACACTTTCTGGCTTTGGAATACTGATACTAGAAATTTGATTCTAAGGCTTGCATTCATCCAGTCGAGAAGGCTGTATCAAGTGGCCTTTGTGTCCAATCACGTCTAACCAAAAATGCTTTGAATTTCCGCATTTGCAGTGAACTTCACAAGCAACATGTCCTTAGCAATAAAGCAATCCCTAGGCAGTTCTTGGAAGCAGGTCAGAACATGAAAGTCTAAAAAGTGTTCCAAAGTATTAGATGGATGTGTCAGTGTGCTGCATATACACGTATCTGTGCCTCAGGATCTTTAAGTGTCAAAGGAGAGAACACACAAATGTAAATACCTAAACCTGGCACAACCTAGCCGCAGAATTGCCACTTAAAGGGAACTGGCTTGGCTATGGAATGTTAAATGGAACGCCAAGGGATCTGTTTTGGGTCTCTGTAAACAGATGTTTCCTTCCTATATGAAGGCACCTTGCAGGGAATTACTGGCTAGTCTGAAGGTGCTGCAGTCCCACCTGCTGAACGCAGAGGAAATGTTCAGGAAAAATAGAAGGGAGCTTTTCTTTAATTAGAACATGAAAACACAACATATCACTTTTCCTCCTAGTTGGGGGGAGAGATTTCCCTTAAGCAAAATAGTGTTTAGGGGTTTTTTTTACTAAAAAAAACCACACAATCAAATTCATTTTTAAATGGCTTCCCTTAGTTTAATACTGGGAGGAGGGGAAAGTACATACAGTGGTACCTCGGGTTAAGTACTTAATTCGTTCTGGAGGTCCGTACTTAACCTGAAACTGTTCTTAACCTGAACACTTTAGCTAATGGGGCCTCCTGCTGCCGCCGCACCGTCAGGGCCCGATTTCTGTTCTCATCCTGAAGCAAAGTTCTTAACCTGAAGCACTATTTCTGGGTTAGTGGAGTCTGGAACCTGAAGTGTATGTAACCTGAAGTGTATGTAACCCGAGGTACCACTGTATAGGGAAAGCGGTTTGTGTGGTGTGCATTTTTTGTGTAACGTTTGCTTCTTAGAATGCTGAAAATTCAAACAAAATGGCTGGTTTCTGGAGATGTTGGGAACTGGAGTCCAACAACAGCTGTATGGCAACCTTTTACCAAACATATCTCTATAGGAAACAGATGAAATTATGTGCCTTATTGCTAGAATCTTTCCATATCGTCCCGTCTAGGAAAATACCCACTTACTTTCCATTTTATTTTGCCTGTCAAATTGTTTTTCACGGTGTTTGTGTGTGTTAAGTTTTCAGTGATCGGTACAGTTTGCATCTGCCTTTGATTTTACCCGAAGGGAAACCCAGATGTTGAAGAGCCAAAAAATGCAGACTTAAGTATTAATAAAAGACGTGGCTGGGTGGTTTGCCTTCGTCTTCAGAATCTCAGAACGTGTCTGTTATGTACTGAAGTTCTCACCCTGGGCCAGCAGGGGGATACGGTAGATAGTTATGCAAATGAAGGATCGAAAAGTGACGTTCAGTGATTGGATAGTTTTGTATGCAAATGAAGGATCGAAAAGTGATGTTCAGTGATTGGATAGTTTTAGAACATTGCAACAGTTACAATTGTTCTGTAGCTCTATATAAGCAGGCTGACTGAGCTCCTCAGCTTAGTTCTGTTCCAGCTTACAAAATAAAGAGCTGCTTTGGAGAAATTGCGGTGTCGTCAACCCACAACTTAACAGTGTCTGTGTGTCTGTGATGAGAATCGTTAAGTTTGAGTTCTTCACATGCAAGTGGAGAAACAAGTTAAAAAACAAAAAGAGAGCAAACAAAAAAGCACTCCCCAACAAAAATCATTGTAGTCTGAGTCTGCTCTACATCTCTTTGCTGTATTTTTGAAAGCTTGATTTGGTCCATTACTTCCGAAAGGCCATTTCTTGTGTATTGCTCTTGCTGCCAGTATCATACAAGGAGGTATTGCATGCTCTACTCCAGGCATAGGCAAACTCGGCCCTCCAGATGTTTTGGGACTACAACTCCCATCATCCCTAGATAACAGTACCAGTGGTATGGGATGATGGGAGTTGTAGTCCCAAAACATCTGGAGGGCCGAGTTAGCCTATGCCTGCTCTACTCATTCAACTATTAGCCAATGTAATTCATATTGGTCAAGCATCAGTAGCAAACTGTTGATTGACCAGGCAATATTTAGAGAAAGGCCATAGTTTAGTGGTAGAGTGTCGGCTTTGCCTGCAGAAGGTGTGGTTCCACATTCAAATCCTGGCACCTCCAGGTAGGTCTGTGGAAGACGATCTGAAAGCCTGGAGTTGGCTCAGTGGTCTTACTCAGGGTTCGGCAACTTCCTATGTTCATAATCCAGGACCACATCTGAAGGGCTAGCCATAAGTTGTATAGGAGGCATGGCTGATGGTAATGGGTGGCCACCTGGTGAGTGTGTGGAGCTGAGGGTCCATGATGTCATGAGTGCCCACAATGCCCTGAGACTACCCCCCCTTCTTTTCATACATCCTTTGCCTCAGGAAAGTGAGGTTTCTCCCCTCAGGATGTGTTCAGTGTTCTCATAACAGCAAGAATGTTGTTCTGACTATTAGAAGTATTAGAATGCATTTTGAGAATCAAAGTAACCTGATATTGATATATATATATATATGGGTACGCTGGGAGCACACCATTGGCTTTGCCTTCTTGTTGGGTCAAACCATGCTGCTGGAATGCTGCTGATGTCCAGAGACAATCTTCGTATCCCTAGTAGACAGTCTTTATCTGAGCTTGATGATAAATTCCTCCCGGCTGGTATTTTTTCTATCTTTCTGTAAGCAAATTCACTTTGGAGTTCAGAGAGAAAACAAATCCTAATAACACCTTTTCTGGGATACTGATAAAAGCTAGTGTATAGTTTGAGGAGAAAGGAACAAGGAGGCTTTGTTTTTCTCACTTGTGTATAGCATGGAGAAATTCAACCAAACATACAGAGGAAGAACTTCCTCAGTACTAGACAGCACATGTGACCTCAGTGAAGTCCCTACCACTCTGCTTGGTTGCTAAGCAACACCTCCACTCATCACAGTCTGGCCTGGTTCACTTTAACACTAACATAATTAACTCTTAAATTACAAACTGAATGAACCCTGCTGTGGCGCTTCCAACACTTAGCCTTGGACACTGTGAACATGTTATCCTCTCACATTGTTTGCAACATCTACCTGGCACGAGACACTTAGGGGACTTAGAAATCTGCCTTAAAGAGGACCAGACGTTTCTCCATCTAGCTCATTTTTCCCTAGCTCTCCATGACTTCAGAGGTCGTTCCTGTCACCTGCTATCTGATGCTTTTAGCTAAAGATGGTAAGGATTTAACCTGGGGGTTACTGCATGCAAACTACTCCTGAGCTGTGGTCCCGTTCCTGTAGGCTTGCCCTCACATTTTTATACTGCCTTCTTTTAGGCCAGGTCTAGAGGGTGGTCCTTGGAGAAGCGAGGCCAGAAGCCTAGGAGCTGTCACGTAGGGGGGGGAAATCTGATCACCATGTCTGACATAAACCTGGTACCGCAAATGACATGTCCATGGGGAAGTCCTCATGTCATTGCTTTAAAAAGTGCCCAAGGCCAGAAATGTCCCCCAATGGATCCTTTTAATACTCATCCAATTATTAGCTTCTGATAGCTATCAGGCACAATTTCTCTCTCCAGCCATATCATTGGCCATTGGTGGTCATTATCTTTGCATCTGGGCTGATGGAAGTTGCAGCCAAACAGGTATTTGGTAAGTCACAGGTTTTTCATACCTGTGCAGAAGATTACTATTATACGACAGGGCAAAAATGATGAAAGTGCTTTGGATGGGCAGAGGATTGTATTCTCTTCATTCTCTCCTAAACTGAATTTATATATTTCAGTTGAATCCCCTTTTAACTTTCCCTTCTCTAAACCAAATGGCCCTATTTCTTAAGCTTTTAATTGAATAAAAGAGTGGTGATGTTTACCACTGTCCCTCCACTTTTTGTTGTTGTTGTTGTTGTTGTTGTTTTTGCTGTGCACTCCTGTGAGCAGCCCAAGGAAATTGTATTTGAACGTTGGGTATAAATAACCATGATCCTAATCATAACCACAATAATAACGCAAGCAAATCTATGCAAAAAGAGCCTTCTGGCTTAATTTGTGTTTTTTTTATGGTTAGGTTTTTTTTTTAGGGAAACTTTTGTGAAAAGTAGGTGGTTTGAAATTGATCAAAACCAGCTTGGAGCTCAGAAGAGCCTCAGAAGCGGTTCCCCATGTGGCATGAAGGTCTCCTCTTGGATGAAACGAGTTCAAAGCTCACAGGTGCACTGGAGCCATTTCCTAGGGGCCAAGGTCCCTTCAGCCTCCCCCAAAAAATATTTGAGGGGGCTGCCTCCCATTGATGTGCATTGGTGTGTGTGCGTCTGCACGCACGCCACATCCTGCGATCAATGAGGTGGGGCAGGGCTTACCTGGCACCCCTAATATTTTATTCAAGTTGGCACCCCTGCACAGGCGTGAAGTGGCCCTTTGGACCATATCTTGTGTGGAACAGATCACGAGAAGCCATTAAAAATTATTATTTTGAAGATCACTGCAGAATGTCCCAGATTCTATCTCCAGGTGAAGCTGAGGAAGATGTGAAACCCTGGAGAGCTGCTGCCTCAGTAAAAGGCAACTTCCTATGTTCCTTATGGTACATACTCTGTCTCCTTGCTAATGTATATAATCACTTCCATGGGATACAACTGATGCTCTGTGTAATTATAAAAATGAGTAGAAACAAATGTGGCCAGTATCCACAATACTGAAAAGGGTGGAAGAATGCTGAAAACAAAGAAGGGAAAATGTGTGTGTAGACAAATCTGGGGACAACACAACACACACACACACACACACACATGCTCAAGAGAAAAATAACAGCATTGCAAGTGTTTTCAAACTACACAACGTAACTTTTGCTGTGGGAAAAGGGGGCAGAAAAGAAGCAGCATGAGTGATCTGGTTCCATCTTTTGCAAGTCAATAGCAACAACAAAAAAGGTCACCGTTTCTAACTGCGTGGTCTGCTTTTCAGAAACTTTCTTCCGTGGGAAAAAATGTATCAATGACTAGGGGTGACTCAGTCCTCTCACCACAACGAGCCTGTACTTAAGCGTGATTATAGAAAGCTGTGCTGCAAAGGAAATACCCCGTCGTTTAAGGCCCAATGGTGGGGACGTCCTTTCTCCCTCAGCCTGATGTCATGGTGGTTTCTGCGGCAGAGGATATTTTCAACCGAGGCCAAGCCAATCAGGCTCTGCTTGGAAGTATTTTTCCCATGCATGTGATTGGTTGTTACTCTAGAACTGGTGGTGGGTAATGGCGACAGGGACGAGGGGTGGGGTTAGGAGCCGCAGAAATGATTGCCCGCTGCATGGTTTTAGTAAGCTCTCAACAGTGGGCAGATCCCTGATGCGCTCATTAAGAACCCATTCTAATTTCTAATGACCCATTTGTAACACATCAAGGACAGATCACAGTCTAATGGAGAGGTGGGGAACTTTTCTTTTCCCGGCTTCAGGTCCGCATCCCCTTCTTTGAAGGGCCACATGGCAGTAGGAGGTGGGGCCAGAGGCAAAGTTGGCAGAGCAATGGGTGCAAATTTTACTTTTGTTCAACAGGCTAGGACTCAGCTACATTAATAAAAAGCATTTTAAATGCGTTATTACACTGTGACACCAAATGGCGCTGTAGAGTTCTGTCTTTCGGCAACGTGAAATTCCCCATTATAGGGTTTATAATGTGTTTTCCTGAAACACCTTTGTGATGTGTCTAGATCAGCCTTTCTTAACCTGTGGGTCTCCAGATGTTGTTGAACTACAACTCCCATCACCCCTAGCTAGCAAGGCCAGAGCTCAGGGGTGATGGGAGTTGTAGTCCAACAACATCTGGGGACCCACAAGTTGAGAACCGCTGGTCTAGATCCAGCCCTAGTTTCTACAACACACACACACACATACACACACCCAACAAACCCCTGATTGGAGGTTGATCCAGTCTAAATCAAACCCAATTATGAAAAATCATAGCATTCTCATCAATCGCACACCTTGGATGAGTAATTATCATTACATCTTTATCACAAAAACTACTACTCCTAACAGCTTATCTACTAATAACCACCTACATATTCCTAACTCTTATCATCTCCACAGCAAAAAACACTAAAGATTAGGAGTAATGTGGACAACCTCTCCAACACTTACCACTACCGCTATAATTATAATATCACTGGGGGCTTCCCCCACCCCCACTAACAGGCTTCATACCAAAATGATTAATCCTAGAAGAATTAACAGTCAACCACCTCACCCCACTAGCAACTATACTCGCCCTAACCTCTCTACTCAGCTTAATATTTTATATACACCTAACATACATTATAACGTTAAGTATCTTCCCTAACACAACCAACAGCACAATAAAATGACGATTTAAACCAGCTAAACCAACCAACCCAACCGCAACAATCATAGTTACACCTCTCCTCATCCCTCTCACACCATTAATTTATACCTAGAAACTTGGGTTACGTTCAAACCAGAGGCCTTCAAAGCCCCAAACAGAGGCCTAAACCCCTAGCTTCTGATAAGACCTATTCTAATATACATCTTCTGAATGCAACGCAAACACTTTAATTAAGCTAAGGACTATCTAGGTGCTCAGGCCTCGATCCTGCGAAAATTTTAGTTAACATCTAAAAACCCAACCCAGTGAGTTTCCATCCACCCCTTCCCCCATTAGAAAAAAAAATGGAGGAAGCGCCAGAACCTTTATAGTACTTCTCCAAATTGCCATTTTGGTGGGTAAACACCACAAAGCTTCCTCCTATTCAGATAGAAGAGGGAATCAAACCCCCACGTGGGGGTCTACAGCCCCCCGCCTGACCATTCAACCATCCTACCTGTGTCCTTAATTCGTTGACTATTTTCAACTAACCATAAAGATATTGGCACCCTATATCTCCTATTTGGTGCCTGGGCTGGTATAGTTGGCACAGTCCTTAGCCTTCTAATTTGAACATAATTAAATCAGTTAAGGCACACTTCTTGGGGATGACCAGGTGTACAATCTTTCCGAGCACAATTCAAAATGTTGGTGCTGACCTTTAAAGCCCTAAATAGCCTCGGTCCTGTATACCTGAAGGAGCGTCTCCTCCCCCAACGTTCAGCCCGGACACTGAGGTCCAGCTCCAAGGGCCTTCTGGCGGTTCCCTTCCTGCGAAAAGTGAGGTTACAGGGAACCAGCAAGAGGGCCTTCTTGGTAGTGGCACCCTCCCTGTGGAACGCCCTCCCATCAGATGTCAAAGGAATAAGCAGCTATCTGACGTTTAGAAGACATCTGAAGGCAGCCCTGTTTAGGGAAGTTTTTAATGACTGATGTTTTAATGTATTTTTAATCTTTTGTTGGAAGCTGCCCAGAATGGCTGGGGAAACCAAGCCAGATGGGCAGGGTATAAATAATAAATTATGATGATGATGATGATGATGATGATGATTACAACAGCTCATGCCTTTGTTATAATCTTTTCTTAGTTATACCTGTTATAATTGGCGGATTCAGAAACTGATTGGTCCCTTTGATAATTGGTGCTTCTGATATAGCATTTCCACAAATAAATAACATGATGTTTGACTACTCCCTCCCCTCCCCCCCTTACTCCTACTTCTCCTCAGGTATTGAAGCCGGCGCCGGCACTGGCTGAACCATATACCCCCCCCCATTAGCTGGCTAGTTCTGATTTGATCCCAGAATATACCACATTTCCTTAAGACGTCCCTATTTTCATCGGAGAAATGTTGGAGGGCATGGAGTTATGCAACCCCCTGAGCCAAGTAGATACTATTACTCTTCTTCTTCTTCTTCTTCTTCTTCTTATTATTATTATTATTATTATTATTATTATTATTACAGTGGTACCTTGGCTTTCGAACAGAATGTGTTCCAGGCACTGGTGGAGGAAGGTGGGTGTGGTGGGTGTGGGCCGCCCCGGGTGTCATCCCTGAGGGGGGTGACATCGCCACCCCACTCCTTGGGATGCTTGCCCCACCCCTGCAGGAAGCTAGCCTCGCCCCCGGGTGCACAGCAGCCGGAGCAGCTAGCTCCACCTCTGGTTCCAGGAGTCCATTCAACTCCCGGAACAGTTCAAAAACCAAAGCACAGCTTCTGATGGGTTGCAGGAACACTCGTTCTCAAAAACCAGAACACTCACTTCCAGGATTCTATTGTTCAGGAGCCGATTTGTTCGGGAGCCAAGGTGTTCAGCTTCCAAGGTACACGTTACATATGCTTCATGTTGCATACACTTCAGGCTACAGACTCCGCTAACCCAGAAATAGTACCTCGGGTTAAGACCTTTGCTTCAGGATGAGAACAGAAATTGTGCTCCAGCAGCGCAGCGGCAGCGGGAGGCCCCATTAGCTAAAGTGGTGCTTCAGGTTAAGAACAGTTTCAGGTTAAGAACGGACCTCCGGAACGAATTAAATTCTTAACCAGAGTTGCCACTGTACTTCTTCTTCTCAAGCAATCAGCAATAAATTATCTCCAGACACTGTTGCAGAGTTAGGTCTGTATAGGGCCTGCAAAAGAGTGTCTTCTCCTCCTTCATCCGGCATTTGGAAGTTTGCCGTGGCTTGTAATTAGCACATCACATATGGAGACAAATGGTGTGTGTGTATATACACACACATATATATCTGAAAGGTTTCACAGTAGATTTCAGTAATACATATCACAACACGAGCACACAAACCCATATTTCCTGCCACTGATTTTTTTTTTGAATGAACCACTAACAGCTCAACTTAATTTGTTTCTTTGTAGAAGAAGATCTTTGAACCTCCTGTGTGTGTGATGCCTTCTGCAGATTAGGACTGTTGTGTGCCTGCTTTGGGGGAATTTGTTCCATCTCCCTGCCACCCTCTTCCCTCCCTCCACTGATAAGACATCTGTAAACACTCTCTGAAACTCTTAACAGAGCCTCCTCTGTATGTTGCTTTGAAGGAGATCTGCATGAAGACCTCTGTACCAATTGGAAAATATCTTGCAAACTGATAAAGAAGTGAAGATACAGCCCAGCATCCACTGTGTAATAAGGATTAGGAAACCCAAGGATGTTTGCTAGGCTTGGAGATTGACTTGAAATAGATGGGAGTCTGGGATTCAATCAGAACTAATCTGATTCCTTCTGATGGCGGAATCGGCCTGCACCCTCCCCAAACACATATCCATAATAAATATTCAGCCCTTCAAATCAAAATTGAGTAGTTTAATTTTAACAGCAGTTTGGAGTATTTAAACTACCCTCTCTTCATTAAGACATCAGATGGCTTAGTGGAAACATCTGCCGGCATAATGTAACTAGAGGATCAATGATGGAATTCTCTGAGATATGTTGGGTGGGGTGGCCCAAATTTGAATTTTGGCTAGGAATACTACCCCCAAATTCCTATTAGCATTTCCAAAGGACCTCAGATATCTATAGGTGCCCCTGTGTAGGTGATTAGTCGATTCAACAAAACCCCAAAGGCTCTGATTTGATTTGACTGATGATAAAATGGACCATATTATCCATTGTAGCTAATTGTATTCAGGGATATCAAGCATACTTTAACTAATGGGGGAGAAAAAGAGTGAGCCTGGTCAAAGCTTATTTGAAGAAATGGCATGTTTTAAAAGCTGACATGACTTAAAACAGAATCATATAAGTTCCTTGCTAAACCACTTTCAGGATATATTAGGTATAACAATAGTTTTCTACATGAAAATGTCTTTGAAAAAATCTCCAAAGAAAAGTATTTTAAAAGAAAAGATTTTTTTTTTTTGGTGCGCATTAAATTGGATGTGAATTTGACAGATTTCAAAGACTGTCAAAATAACGAATTTACATCATAAATGTGCAGGCTTCCTTTTTAAAGGCTCTTCAACAACTCAGGAAGGCATTTAATGGTGAGCGAGTTCAAAGTGTCACGGACTCCCACTGGTATAAAAAGAAGGCAATACCTACGATAGTGTCTCTGTTTCAGATAATGTATCTGTCTCCTTTTCAAGTTAATAAACTGCACTCCTGTCAAATTGCAGATAAATGAAAGCGACCAAGACATTGTTTTCCCCACATATTGCTAAGAAAGATATCTCCCAATATTTCTGAACTACCAGTATGCTAAAGAGAACTTAAAATGAATCTACCCTGCAGTTATTTTACAGCATCAAAGACAATGAAATTTCCACAGAGGCACTTTCTGAAGTTTTAAAAGCTTTATTTCTGATAGCTGCTCATTAAGAAGCTTCCAAGGCTTTTTTTATTGTTTCAAAGGCAGTCATCTAAATTTTTAATCATTCAACAGTGCTATATGGTCACGATGTTACATTCTCTATCTTGCGCAGGGAGGTTTTTTTGGGGGGGGGGGGCGTTATTTAGTCTTTTCAAAAACCTACATGCTAATGTCAACATAATGTTCCTCCTGGATAATAGCTAAGCACAGAGCTTTGGCTTAAAAAAAAAAGATGATTAAAAAAGGCTGCTGTTTTTGAGCAAAGGGTCAAAATGTCCACATGTATTAGAAAATTAATAAAATTAATACTTAGGCCATGATCCTTCCTTGTGCAAGGTAGTAGTGCCTGCATGTGGCGAGACTTGTGGTTCCATCTAGCGCAATGCTGTAAACACAATCTGTCAGCAGCCCTTTGGGGGCTCAGACAGGAGTTTATTCTTTCCTCCCCCTCCTCTCCTCTGGGGGCAGCACACAAACAGGTTCATGCACAAGCAGGGAAGGGGTGGTGTCCCTGTGCCTCCCGCACCCTCCCCACTCCACACAGAGGTGCACACCATGCTTTTAGAGCACATTCGAAGCACACATGCGCCACAAATAATTCTGGTCGCTGTAGTTTGTTAAGCGTTGCTAGGACTTGCAGCTCAGGGAGGGTGAACTGCGGCGGCCCAGAATTCTTTGAGGGAAAGAATGCACCTTGAATGGGCTTTAAAGGTATACAGTGCTACCTCAGGTTAAGTACTTAATTCATTCTGGAGGTTTGTTCTTAACCTGAAAATGTTATTTTAAGATCTCCCTAGAGGAGAGGAGGGGGAGGAAAGAAGTCTCCGCTGTCCCGGGAAGGCAGGCGGGGGGGAGCAAAGACTTTTGCTCCCCGCCGGCCTTCAGAAAAGGTCCAGGACCTCTTCTGAAGGCCGGCGGTGGGCGAAAGTCTTTGCTCCCGACCACCAGCATTTTAAAAGAGGTCCCCGGAGATTTCCCTATGGGCTTTCTTCTTGCGAAGCAAGCCCATAGGGAAATTCGTCTTGCGGAACGACTCAAAAACGGAAATGTTATGTACTGAGTTGAATAGGATCCAAACTGAAGCAGCCTGATTGGTCCTAGAACAATAGGATCCAAATTGCAGCAGTCTGATTAGTCCTAGAACAATAGGATTCAGAATGCAGCAGTCTGATTGGTCCTAGAACAATGCAGCAGTGTGATTGGTTGGCAGGAACCACCCAATCCTGCTCCAGATAGAAGTGAATCCACAACCTGATTGGCTTACAGTAGAATTCCGGAATTAGCCAATCATGTGCAGCCCATTGTGTAAATAATGTATATAAAGCAGATACTGTGAGGGGACATTCATTCATTCCTCCTCACCACTATGAGCTGAATAAAGAGCATGAAATCACTTTGCGACTCTGAGTATATTTCAGGAAAACTCTTTCGTCCTGCGAGTTTTTCGTTTTGCGAGGCGTTCATCTTGCGAGGCACCACTGTACTGTGTTTGCAGGCTTTTGGTGCCTTCTGTCAGGTTAGATAATTTGTACGCCTAGCCCAGACTTGTCTAATGTTCCAGGGTCTAAGGCAGAGGATGTGCTTGTCACCTGCTGCTCTCGGATACTTCTGACTAGAAATGCAAAGCAAGGGCTCTTGAACTGAGCTAGGGAACCCAATCCCCACCCCCCACCCCCAAAACAGGAGTGGTGGGAAGAGAGACGAGAAGCATGCACAAACTGCCCATTCCATTGGGCACTGGTTCTGCGCACATGCAATGTTGTGGCGACCGTGGATCGAGAAACAAGGCTCTGCTAAGCCCTGTTGTGATCCCTTTACGCAAAAGTACAGCATTTTGGAGCAAGGAAGGACCGTGACTTCAGCAGATATGAAACATCTTTCTTAAGTACCCAGAGCATATTGCATACATTAACTCTCTATTCTGTATAGAAGTTTAAGGAATATTTGAAAAACCTTTGGTAGGCAAACTAAGGCCCGGGGGCCGGATCAGGCCCAATCGCCTTCTGAATCTGGCCCGTGGACAATCAGCATGTTTTTACATGAGTAGAATGCACCCTTTTATTTAAAATGCATCTCTGGGTTATTTGCGGGGCAAAGGAATTCATTCATTTCCCCCCCAAAAAAAAATATAGTCCAGCCCCCCCACAAGGTCTGAGGGACAGTGAACCGGCCCTCTGCTGAAAAAGTTTGCTGACCCCTGGCCTAAACAAACCACTCACTATCTGTAATCAATAAAGTTGTGGCCAAAATTATGCCAATAACCTAAAATTAAATTCCGTGTCATGTGCGTAGTTATTTTTTTGGGTAGCTCCTGGGGGCCTTCACACACAAGGAGGGCTGTGCTAGAAGGAAGGGAGCTGCGGACGGCCTTACATGCTGTACCCAGAGCCAGGCTACATGGGAAGCAGCATAACTGTCGTGGTGGAATTACAGATGGTTTGGCTTTGCTTCTGCCCTCTTTCCCACACAGTGATGTCTCTTTGAAGGACAGGCCGGGTTTTCTTCTCAGCCACAATGACTGTTGATTCTCACATTCATGCAACAAGGGGTGGGGTGGGGGTAGGAGGAATTGTGCTACAAACCTGCATCAAATTTCCTCCTCCAGAAACCACAAACCACCTCCTCATCTCTTCGGGGACTATTTTCCATTCTTGGGAACATAATACAGTGTGTGATTGAGGCCTCCTGTCCTAGGCTGAGCATCATTCCTCTTCCACAGGCGTGAAAGCATGGGCACGGTAGTGTTCAATGCAATCCGGTTCAGATAAGGATTAGGGGAAGAGAAGCTCAGAAGACTTGCTATTGGCTGGAAAGAGGATGTTGACCCGGATAGGTCAGTGGGCTGATCCAATGAAATGAAGCTCCTGGGTTTTTTGGGTGGGGAGGGGAATCAAAGCTAGTAGAACCTGAATTTAATACGAGTGAAACTTTCCACATGTCAAGTCTCTCATGCCAGTTATGATTAGAGATGAACTGAAGGTAATCACCTCCCCCCCCAACATCAAAAACATCTCCTGTTTGGAGGCAGTACCCTAGTACTTTATGTGAGGATGTTTACTTATTCATTTACTGAACTTAACAATTGCTCTTGTCTTCTGTGAGCCAAATCTCTTCTGTGGCTTTGTGATATTATTCTGTCCATTGTGTGAGATCCCTGATTGGTTGGGACCACACATGGAATAATCCAGGATGCAGCAACAATGGAAAAATGTATTTCGCTCCAGCATTGCCATTCACTGTTGAGTCGCTAGAGCTAAAATTAATGAGACCATCATCAGGTGCACAATGAGAGCATGTGGAAGAACTTGCAAAACATTAAAGCATTGTGTCTTAGCATTGTTATTATGCATGACTTACATAGCATATTTGGCCATATATTTATATGACAGTTTACCTCTGCCTTTCTTGCATTCAAAAACAGATATTTATTTTTACAGATGGAGATCTGAGGTAGGGTCTTATACATGTTTTTTAGGGAGTTCAGAGCTGAACAGGAACCAAAAAGCATACCTTCATAGATAGAGCAGAGCGAAGCCAGAACCTGCCCCAGGTATAACCCAGATGTGCTTGTGCATACAAAAGCCAATCTTCCCTTCAATATTTCCCTCCAAAGTGAGCATCTGTACTCAAGTTTAGGATTTCATTTTGTGCCGTATACAAAGAACTGGTTTTTAAAATAAAACAAAAACAAGCGCACGTACACGCCCACAGAGAATTGATTTAAAACAACAACACACCAGACCCAAACCTCACACACGTTATTTATTTCATTAATTCCCACTTGCTCTGTGCATCTCCCTCCGCGGTTCTTCCTCCCGCCTCCCTTTGTAAATGGTGTTTTTGTCAATCGATATGACTGATGGGAGAGGAAGAGAAAGCGGTGCAGAGCAATTTGTCCGACTTCAGATGGCCTGAAAGACAAACCGTTTCAAAGGCAGGTTGACTATCATTTAATAAGGAGCCAAGAGGGTGTTGCATGTAACACACGGTCCCTAGACTGGCCGTTATCCTCAGAGGCAGACGGGATCAACTTGACAGGGAAGCAAGAGGCGGAGGGAGGGGGGGGGAATCCTGCTGGTTGCAATTAACAAGAGATATCATAGAAATGAAAAAGAAGGGTAGTTCAGGGGGGGGGGGAGGTGTGGCTGTGTGCCTCTGCTAGTGCCAAGCCTTGGAAGAAGGATTAGTTACCAACCGTTTCTACCAGGAAAAAAATGAGAGCTTTCTGGAGATTGTTGCTTACAAGTGTCAAGGCAAGGTGTGGCAGTGAAGGACTTGGTTTGTGTCCGTACACACACCACATCAGCCTGTGTGTGTGTATGTTCTGAGACAGGGCTTAGCTTCTTTGTAAAATCCAGTTTGCATTCTTTGGCTCCTAAGGGATGCGGGTGGCACTGTGGGTTAAACCACAGAGCCTAGGACTTGCCGATCAGAAAGTTGGTGGTTCAAATCCCCGCGAGGGGGTGAGCTCCCGTTGCTCGGTCCATGCTCCTGCCAACCTAGAAGTTTGAAAGCACGTAAAAATGCAAGTAGATAAATAGGTACCACTCCGGCGGGAAGGTAAACGGCGTTTCCGTGTGCTGCTCTGGTTCGCCAGAAGCGGCTTAGTCATGCTGGCCACATGACCCGGAAGCTGTACGCCGGCTCCCTCGGCCAATAAAGCGAGATGAGCGCCGCAATCCCAGAGTCGGCCTTGACTGGACCTAATGGTCAGGGGTCCCTTTACCTTTACCTTTATTCTTTGGCTCCTAGCAGTGTGAGCTCACTAGATGCTCCGAGTTGTGAATTGTCTGTGATTTGGGTCCCCCATTTCCTTCTCCCAACCAGAGGAAAGCTCATGGAGGTGTGAACACATGTGACACAGAATCCCCTACCAATTGTCAGAGTCCTTGTTGGCCAACCATGATGTTTGCTCATCACATCTGAGTTGGCCGCATAGTGGGGCATGGGACCCAAGACTTTCTAGATGCAAAGCAGATGTTCTACCTAAGAAGAGACCTGCTGGATCAGGCCCCCTCCAATGTATGGTTACCAGATTCCCCCCCCACAGTGAATCTGGGGACACTTTTCAACTTCAATGGATTTTGTATGGGGACTGATTTGTAAATCCGGGGACTGTCCCCGGGAAACGGGGACATCTGATAACCTTACTCCAATGCAGCAAAATGTTGAAGTTGAATTTATTTAACAACACCATATATTTGTGTCTATGTGTGTGTAACTCAACAATTTTCCAACAAAGAAATGTCACCAACAGCTTTGATAACGTGCTTTCATTGCTTAGATCTACCACCTCCCCGTTTAAAAAAACAACCACACGTTCTTCATCTCAGCCATTCTTTCCATTTCTGCCTATATGAATCAGTTCTCTATTGCACGGAACTCCTGCTGGGATTAATTTCACTGCATTTTATTTCATATGGAGAGTGCAAGGTGAAAGGCACCGAGAGCTCATTTCTTTGTGCTGGTTTGTGCGGGGTCAGGAGAAAGTTACTAGGCTGGATGAAAGTCAGGGCGACTTTCACAGGACTTGCGGTCCACTCTGTCCGAAAGGCTGAGCGTGGGAAGGAAGTATGGATTGTGAAAGGCTGTGTTTGTCTATATGCTGTGTTTGTGTGTAGGAGCGGGGTGGGTGAGTGGGACGTTGCTTTAGTTCGCATCTAGAGATGAAATCGCCCAATATGCACTTCTCTGAATTTTGTAGTTTTCAGGCCAAGTTTTTTTTTATTTTAAAGGCATAAGCACCTGTAAAGTGTGCATATCAGTGCATATATTAGTAGAATACTTTTTTTCTGGGGGGACACATATCCCTAAACATTTTGTGAATCTAAGTTTGGCCTTATTGAGGGGCAGTATTTCAATATGTGTATGACAGGGTCTCTCTCTCTCTCTCTCTCTCTCTCTCTCTCTCTCTCTCTCTCTCTCTCCCCATAAGAAACCTTTTTTAAAAAAAATATTGATATAATTTCAATTATAAAGAAATAAATCTGGAAATTTTGGTATGGTAAGGTGTTAAGAATTCCCTGCTACATGTCCTTTTCTCACTTCACATTCAACCTTATATTGTGCAGGACATTTGTTGTTGTTGTTTATATGTATTTCTAAACCACTTAATCTTTAAATATTTCCAATGTCAATAGAACAATTAGAGTCTTGAGAGGAGGAAAGACTAAGAAAGTCCAGAAATAATTATCCTGAAAGTTATTCACAAATAAGGGAACCGCTATAAGCAGATGGAAACACTAGCAGGATTGCAATAACACTTGTAATGTAGCAAATACTATGGACAAAAAGTAGAGACATAAAATATGGATTATGAAATAATATGCAGTTGAAAAGGATGACAATAGGACCCATGGAGGAGAAGGTGGGCAGTCCAGAGATTCGGTGAAATCTCTAATTATGGATACGTATTTTGTATTGTACTGTTATAATTCTATATTTGTAAAACCAAATAAAAATTATTTCAGAAATAATTACTACTACTGCAGAAATAATTAATGCAGATAAACCCTTAATATCACAGTGTAAGGGTCTGCTCTAAATCATATGACTGTAGAGTTCTTTCTTTTCTTTTCTAGCCTTTACTGGCATATAAGTGAAAACAGTTTAATCATAAAAAACCATGCAAAGTCACCCAAATACATTGATAATCCAAACACATACAATAGATAACCACCACTGAATAAATCAGGTAACTGTAGATTTAGCTTCAAAGATCTCGGCTAAGTATCCCGAAACAATCTTGGTAGTTTCGGGAGTATCATCCCCCGACAAATATTGGATTACAGACTCTTACAAACTCTATGAGTTGGAAGGGACCCTGAGAGTCACCTAGTCCAGTCCTCCATTGTAATGGTTCTAGGGGTTGCTTGTGTGTAAATCAACGCCACCCTTGGCTGGTTGCCTGAATGAACCCTTTCTGTCTGGACAGCCACGCGCCCGTGACTGTCTCAATCGCTGGCAGAATCCGTTAGTGGCTGTTTCTTGAACTTCTTCCAGCAAAGAAGCTCTTTGACGCTTAGTCTCCGCCTAGCCTCCGTGTGCGGAAGCCTTCTGCGCAGGGAGGGTGTGGGCATTGGAGGACCCGTGCTCTCCCCACTGGTTCCCGGCGAGGAGTCATGGAGCCACCTCGCTGATTCCCCCATCTGCCCCCCTTCTCCACAGGTGTTACGCTGATTTCCTTCCCCAGAAGATGTGCTGCTTCTCTCCCTCCCGGGACATTCTCCGGAATCCCTCTGGAGCCCTCCCTCTCCCTCTGGCTCCGATGGCAGTTCCCTGACATCCATGAATTTATCTAATCCTTTTTAAAAAACTTTTTTTTAATAAAAATAAAAGCTGCCCAAGTTGTTGGCCATCACAACATACAGTGGTACCTTGGTTCTCAAGCGCCTTGGTACTCAAACAACCTGGAACCCAAACACTGCAAACCCGGAAGTAAGTGTTCCGGTTTGTGAACTTTCTTTGGAAGCCAAACGTGCTCTGTTTTGAGTGTTACGCTTCCAATTTGAGTGCCACACTTCCGTTTTGAGTGTTACGCTGAGGTCTGTCTGTTTTTGCTATTTATTTTGCGGCTCTTTTTTTGGTTGTTTTTGTGACTGTGTGGAACCCAGTTCAGCTACTGATTGATTGATTGATTGATTTTGTGTGTGATGGCAGTACATTGTTTATTGCTTTCATTTTATGGATCAGTGGTCTTGTTAGATAGTAAAATTCATGTTAAGTTTCTGTTTTAGGGGTTGTTTTTAAAAGTCTGGAACGGATTAATCCATTTTGCATTACTTTCTATGGGAAAGCGCATCTTGGTTTTTGGAACGGACTTCCGGAACAGATTAAGTTTGAGAACCAAGGCACCACTGTAGTTTGAAAGTGAATTCCTACCACTACTCCTGAACAACAACCTTTTGCCGAATGAAAAGGAGCTCCAGGTTGCTGACACTTAAATCCAAGTGAACAAAGAATGGTTAAAAGTTCCTACCCATAGCGGCAAGAGTCTTGATAGCACAAGGATGGAAGAATGAGGAAACCCCGACAAAAGAACAGTGGCAAGAGAAATTGATGAACTATGCAGAAATGGCTAAATTGACATACAAATTGAGAGATAAAGACAACTGTGACTTTAAAGAAGAATGAGAACTTTTCACATATTACTTAAAAAGGCAACGAAACGAATTGGACTCCTTGGCGGGTTTTGAATATACACAAATCTTTGATTGTTAATGTAGTAGATAGATAATATAAGGATTTATACAATTTTACAGTATGCAGAGAATAATATGAGTTAAGAAATCAGAGAGAGGAGCTGAGGGAAGTCTGGGGGGGGAGGGAGGGTTTGATGGGGAGGTGGGGGGAAATGGGGGTGGGATGATGAATATGAGATGTTTTGATGTTTTGTTATGTTGAAGTGGTTAATATTTTTTTTCCAAAAAGTTCCTACACATAGATTAAAAAACAACAGCAACAACTACAAACGAATAGCTAAAGAGAAAATCCTTCTTTGGTATGACATGGCAATTTCTAAGACATTAGCAATTTAGGAATTGGATAGATAGCTTGAAGCTCCCTATAAAATCACGACAGCTAGCAATATCTAGCAACTTATTTGTGATCCTCCTCCTCATTGCGCCAGGGTATTTCCCCTCCCCCCAGTGTTTTACGATGCACAGTGCCAAAATGACTCTCCCTTTCTCCAGAAACAAACTTTGCGTTTCTTAATAATCACAAAATTCTCCGGGGGGTGCGGGTGGGTGGGTGGAGGAATCAAGTTGTTTCCTTCTTTCATCATGTCCCTAAAAACCACGAAGCCTGGCTTCAAAAAGGAGGAGGCTTCAAAGTGTCGAAAGCGACAGTGTGCACACTCTAGTCCAGCCAAGCAGCCAGCCAGCCCCTCTCAAGTTTCTGTTTGTGGCACTCTGATCATTGCAGAGCTGCGGCACCAATTTCCTCCTCTTTCCCCTGAACCGATGCCATCACTCAGTAGACTTGGAGAAAGGTCACAGAATCGGCTGCTTGAGCGGGATCCTTTCCAGGACTGCTGGTCCTCATTTTTGAAGTGAGCAGTCGGGAGGAAGCAAAGAAGAAGACGAAGAAGAAGAAGCTGTCACTGCAACACAACAAGAACTTTTGAAACGTCTGTGAGGATGGGAGGACTCAGCACAACAGCAAAACTCTCGAGTTTTGCTCTTCGCTTCTCACTTTGAGGCATGATCCTGATTTCCCTAGATGTGCTTGAGACAGGAGATAAATGGATGCCATTGGCACCTGTGTTATATACAGTGGTACCTCGGGTTACAGACGCTTCAGGTTACAGACTCCACTATCCCAGAAGTAGTACCTCAGGTTAAGAACTTTGCTTCAGGATGAGAACAGAAATCACGCGGCGGCAGTGGGAGGCCGCATTAGCTAAAGTGGTACCTCAGGTGAAGAACAGTTTCAGGTTAAAAACGGACCTCCAGAACGAATTACGTAAGTTCTTAACCCGAGGTACCACTGTACTGTTCCTCCATTTTCTTTATGAAATGTAGGTATCTAAAACATTTAATACAGTGGTTTCCCCCTGCTATTCCTCCAAGGAATTCAGGGCATCCTGTATTTTATTTTCACAAGAGCTCTGTAGGATAAGGCAGGGTAATTAATATAAGTTTAACAGAGGGCAGTCCAACAACCTCTGGAATACACCTGGTTTGGTCAGTCTTTAAGATGTTATAAAATACAACCACCCCTTGGAAAGGTTGGGACTGAGCCAAACTGAAGAGGTAGAGGCTGTGAATATTTTAATGCACCTTGAAAAGGGGACCTGTTTATGTTTTTTTTATTTTGGTGGGGAGGGAGGTGCGCCAGTGGCGTAGCGTGGGGGTGCAGGGGGGGCCGGCCGCACTGGGCGCAATATCTGGGGGGGCGCTCGCACTCGCAGCTCTCTGCCCCCTGCTAAAATCCACGGGTTAGGGGGCGCAAATTACTTGCCTTGCCCTGGGTGCTGACAACCCACGCTACACCACTGAGGTGTGCTCTTAAGGACGTGAAAGCAAAAGGGGAAGGGAATGTGCCCCTGTTGCCTTGGCCCGTTAAAGTTCCAAAGCAGCAGCAGCAGATCAGAGGAAAGATATCTTCAAACAGATGTGGAAAACTGCATGAGAGAGGGGGGGAACCCACCAGTTGTGTGACTGGCTGGAGATGAAGTAACATGTGGAGAAATGTTCAGCATCTCATCTGCAGCCTTCTGCAGCCAGACCATCAGCCCAAAGAGAAAATCACCCTTGGGTCCTCAACTGTATGGCTTATGCCTATAGGTCTTTTAACTACAAAGATGGACAGTGGAATGTCCGGGTGCCATGGCTATAATGGGTGGAAGCATTCCCTGCACGGAACATTTTTATCTATCTATCCATCCCCCAGTCTAATCATCATCGCCGCCACCACCATCAAATCTCCACAGTGGGAGGGCAATATGGCTCTGTCAGGCTTTGGAGGATCAGATCCCTCCCCCAGTGGCAGTAAATAAGCAGATCAAATGAAAGGAGCATTCTTACCAGTTAGTTTCTTTAACAATCACAGCGAGAGACAAAGGAATGCATATCTCTCTAGAAATGGCATTGCTCCCACTAAAGGTTCATCCCCTCCGTCCCCATTAATCTACATCACTCCTGCATTGGGAAATCTGAGCTTGCTCTCTGTTCTATCACTCTCAAAGCCTGTCTAGTCTTAGGCGAAGGGGGGTCAGGAATGCTGTCCAAGGACATTGCATCTGCCAGCTCTCTCTCTCTCTCTCTCTCTCTCTCTCTCTCTCTCTCTCCCTCCCTCCCTCCCTCCCTCCCTCCCTCTCTCCTGGTGTTTCCTCTTCTAGCTGTTCTTCACCCAGTATTTCCCAGCTTCCCCCCTCTGGACTATGCCCTTCTGCAAACCACTGTTCTAAATCAATACTGTCCTCCTGCACTTGGAAAGGTTCAAGAGAAGGGGGGGTGCGGCTCCCACCATTCCTCCTCAGTCCAGCCCCTGACAGCCTCCGAATGGGGAGAGTGCTGTTGTATGTAGGTCCTGTTTGGTCACTGTGCGAACAGGGTGAAGGACCCAGGGTGAAGGGTGATCTACCAGGATATCTCTTATGTTCTTATACCTAATGATCCATATCCTTTGTTGTTTGTTGTTGTTGTTTAGTCATTTAGTCGTGTCTGACTCTTCGTGACCCCATGGACCAGAGCACACCAGGCACTCCTGTCTTCCACTGCCTCCTGCAGTTTGGCCAAACTCATGTTCGCAGCTTCGAGAACACTGTCCAACCATCTCGTCCTCTGTTGTCCCCTTCTCCTTGTGCCCTCAATTTTTCCCAGCACCAGTGTCTTTTCCAGGGAGTCTTCTCTTCTCATGAGGTGGCCAAAGTATTGGAGCCTCAACTTCAGGATCTGTCCTTCGAGTGAGCACTCAGGGCTGATTTCCTTCAGAATGGATCGGTTTGATCTTCTTGCAGTCCATGGGACTCTCAAGAGTCTCCTCCAGCACCATAATTCAAAAGCATCAATTCTTCGGCGATCAGCCTTCTTTATGGTCCAGCTCTCACGTCCATACATCACTACTGGGAAAACCATAGCTTTAACTATACGAGCCTTTGTTGGCAAGGTTATGTCTCTGCTTTTTAAGATGCTGTCTAGGTTTGTCATTGCTTTTCTCCCAAGAAGCAGGCGTCTTTTAATTTCATGATTGCTGTCACCATCTGCAGTGATCATGGAGCCCAAGAAAGTAAAATCTCTCCCTCCCTTCATTTCTTCCCCTTCTATTTGCCAGCAGGTGATGGGACCAGTGGCCATGATCCTTAATGGTGACTAAATCATAGTAAATAGTAAGTTATATAGTAAGTTATATACGCACGAGGTGAGCCCACTCTAGGGGTTGAGGTGTCTTCTGCCCCCTCAATATTTGTTTCAAGGGGGTCCTGCCACCCCCCAAAAAAAAATATTGAGGGGGCCTGGCCTGCATGCTCCATCAATGCTGGGTGGAACATTTTGTTTACTGGATTATATGCTCTAATCCTGTGGTTTATTTAGGGTGGATCTAGACACACCAAAAAAAGCATTTTGGGAAAACACATTGCCAACTTCATAGAGGGAAATCACATTGGCCAAAGACGGGACTCCACTGCGCCATCTGGTGTCACAGTATTATAACACACGTAAAGCACTTTTTCTTTACTAATGTTGCCGAGTCCATATTCCTACAGACCTTTGCTCATGCAACAGGGACTCACCTTCCATCCCTCGTCTTTGCAGACCCCAATGCTCCCTCCAGATCTGATCCAGAGGGTCCCCCCAGCCCTCCAGCAGAGATTTTTTGAGAGAGTGTGGGGAGCTTTGAGGTGGGTGGTGGGAGGAACATCCCGTTGCACCAGTGGAAGCCCAATCTGCTTACACACAGAGAGCACTGGCTATCACCCATGGACAAGGGGGAATAGCTATTCTCTTCAGTTTTTCCACCATTGTACATTGCAAAATCGGATAATCCTGTTGCCCTGATTAAACTGATTGGTTCAGCTGAATGTTTGCAGTTCCCTGTGTAACTCGGAGGCCACATTGGCGGGTATGTCAAGCCATGCTGGCATTGCCATTGGTAACCTGGAGGGGAAAGCACAGCAGACAGTATTCCAGAAGACAGAACTGGGCTATCCTGTCCCGAAGGACACCCTTGCATTCTGTTGCAAGCCCAGAAACAACCTGTTGGAAAATGAAGTATTTGCAAGAAATCAACACTGGATCCTTCAGAAGACAACGCAGTAGGTGCACCAATTAGAAGCGACACAGAGATGTCTGTTGTTCTTGAGTTCATTGTGACAGACAGACAGACAACCACAGGGGTCGTAAAATAATGGCTCCTTTTATCATATGATTGGCAGCAGAGGGATGAAAAAAAGATAACATATTTTATTTATTTACAGTATCGTTTCATATCTATAAAGAAATGTGAGCAAAGGAGGATCAATTTGAAATACGTAAATTGCTAGAAGTTCTTCCTTGTGAGTTTTTCCTATGCCCATCTACCCTCCTCCCCCAAATTAACAGGTTCTCTACACTCTTTTGTGATCCACCTGCCCTTCTAGAGGCCTGTTCCTAGTCTTCATTCTTCCCTTAATTTCTGGACTGATAAACTTAGGCATTAGTGACTTTATTCATGGCTTCGGACCCATTTGTAACTGTGGAGAAAAAAAATGTAAGTGCATACTGGAAGCATAGATTTGGTTTGCTGGTACAAATGCCATGTGTCGGATCTGGTATTAAGTTAGGGATTGCCAACCTCTTTGGAAGTTTTGAAAAAGGGCTATGGGTGCCAGTCACAAAATGGCTGCCACCTGGACCTGGCAAAAAACAAAATGGCTGCTGTTGTGGCATGGTATAACACAAGATGGCGGCCACATCTTAAAAATCAGTAAAGGGTACATTGTTAGAAGGATCTAGAGTGGCTCAATGATCCTCCATGTTTCCTCGAAAACCTTCTACTGGTGGTGTTTTGACAGAAAAAGAAGCAGCACCTTCAAATACAGGTGCCAAATGTGAGAGGAGGGTGACAGACCAATAAAAATGGCTGCAGAGGCCAGGCCATGGGCTGCTCCCCTGTACTATGATATGCTTGCTATTTCTTTGTCAGTTTTCTAAGGAGTATATGCCAGGTGGATGCTATTGACTTTTCCCAAACAGATTGCTTGTCTAGCAAGTACTGTCCACTGTTAGTTGTGGCAGAATCAATTCTGGGTAAAAGTTTTCCTCCTCCCCTCAGTTGTGTGTGTGTGGTGGGGATATATTGTTTTCAGGACCCCATTCCCCTCAAGCACATGGTTGGCACAGTCAGAACGGCTAGGTGCACAGGTTGCAAAGTGTGGGCAGCCTATGCTGTGTATATTTTGCATTTTGATCATGACCATTAAAGAAAATTCAGAGAGAGCAGAAGACCCTCTGGAGAGTCTCGACAAAACAAAGCACACAATGCCTAACTGTTATTGGAAAAGCTAAAATGTAGAGATGCCCCATGAAGAAGCAAAAGAGCTGATCAATGACCATGCTAAATGCATTTTGCGTAACAGTTAGAAGAAGTCTATTCTGTTTCATTTTGATCCCTACCTGCCCCCCACCCCCCATATTTTGAAGATGAAAATAAACAAAGCCACTGAGGGTCTCCTTTGCACATGAAAATTTGACATTGCAGTTGTGGTTTTTAAAGAATAGCCTTTACCAAACAGCAAATATCAAAACGCCATTAAGTATTGATAAAGAAAGTTTACAAAATTAAGGGAAGGGAAAAGTGGCTGGAAGTCTTCTAAAGTCTTCACATTTTTATGCTGCTGTTCCTAGGAATGTGGTTTTTTAAACAACAACAACTTATCATCCTGAGTGAAATACTCTAGAAGGCATATTTGAATGTTCATGGAGTGAATCTATGTGAACTAGCTAAAGGGAATTCTCTTTAGAACATGATAAGAATTCTGCTGGATCAGACCAGAGGCTTATCGAGGGCAGCATTTTGTTCCTGCAGTGTCCAACCAGATGCCCATGGAGGCATGAGGACGATAGCACTCTTCCCCCCATGTTTCTCCAATAGCCTTCTTCACCATGGATTTCTTTAATCCCTCTGGGAAGCCATCTAAGCTAGCAAGCATAATGGCATTTTATGGTAACAAATCCCATAGTTTAACTATGTGAAGAAGTCTGTCTGACTGTTCCAACATTCAGTTTCGTCAGATGGGTTCTAGTAGTATGTTTTTAAACACTTCTATCACGCACCTCTTTATTCACCTTCTCTCTAAACTGAGTCACTCCAGTCTTGTTATCATTTTATTTGCTTTTGGGGGGCATATTTTCATCTTTTTTTGTGTTGCAACCAGTAATCAAAGTGCAGTTGCATCTTGAATCATTGGAAAGAAAATATGCCCTCTGGCCACACACTCCATTGTCACATCTCTCCTGTTTTGGCACATCTAACATTATTTATAAAAAATTTTTATATAAATAACCAGGATTAGATGCTGGTTAAACCACTGTTTCTTGGTTCAGCTGTGTTTTAACAAACCCCGGTGTTCTTTATGGCATGAGAGAGAAGGAAGGGAAGAAGGGAGTATATATGGGCCCAACATTCATTCTTGGTCTAATAAACCACAATTTATTAGACTGACAATGCAATCCTGTACATACTAATTCAAAAGTAAGTCCCACTGAGTGCAGTAGAACTTATTTCCAGACATGTGTGCACAGGATTGCAGCCCAAGATTATTACATTTGAACAAGACCTATAAGGGAGAGAGAACGCAAATGTATGTATAGGAAATGATGACGTTTTCATCCCCAATAAAGTTTTTGATTTGAGTTTCTACTGAAAGGAGGCTGCATTTTAATGTTGTATTTTAATATTGTTTTTTAAGTTGTAGTTCAATCAATTGTTTTTATATCTGGTGTTAGCCGCCCTGAGCCCGGTCTTGGCTGGGGAGGGCGGGGAATAAATAATTTTTATTGTTGTTGTTGTTGCTATCATCATCATAATCATATCTGGATTGCATACATGGGAAGTATGTATAAACTGTCCACTTCATTATCCACTGGAGATGGGAAACAGATCCTGCAACCTCAAAGTTCCTTCTGATTGTGAGTGTGGCATCAGCTAAATGATGAATGAGAGGAAATAGGCATTTAGATTTCATAATAATAATAATAATAATAATAATAATAATAATTTATTATTTATATCCTGCCCATCTGCCTGGGTTTCCAACAAAATAGTAAAATACAATGGTCTGTTAAACATTAAAAGCTTCCCTAAATAGGGTTGCCTTCAGATGTCTTCTAAAAGTCTGGTAGTTGTTTTTCTCTTTGACATCTGATGGGAGGGCGTTCCACAGGGCGGGTGCCACTACTGAGAAGACCCTCTGCCTGGTTCCCTGTAACTTGGCTTCTTGCAGCAAGGGAACCTGCAAGATACAATATGCCTCTACATTCCCTTAATGTGCTGGATGTTACACATCTTTCTAGAGGTGTTGGAGGTAGGGAAGACCTACCTAGTGAGTCAGAAGGAGGGATCTTCTCCACTGTGCGTAGAGGAACGGAAAGTGGGCAATACCTAAATCAGGTGGGCATTAAAATATCTTCCACAAACAATTGCACGGTCTATCTGGATGTACATTCCTCTAACATGGAGAAGGCCTTCAATAGCAGGGGCAGGATGGAGGCAGGCGGAGCAAGAAAAGAACTTGGTATTTCAGACCCAAAGCCTGAGCTCAGCCAGTAGGTTGGGGGCAATGCCAACGGCAAGGAAGGTGGCTCTGTAGTGGGGCATATGCATTGCATGCAGAATGACTCAGTTTCAATCCCTAGGGCTGGGAGAGAACCCTGCCTGAAACCCTGCAGAAGGCGCTGCCACTCAGTGTAGACCAGGGTTTCCCAAACTTGGGTGGCTTGTGGTTTTCGGACTACAACTCCCATCATCCATAGCTAGCAGGACCAGTGGTCAGGGATGATGGGAACTGCAGTCTGAAAACAGCTGGAGGCTCAAGTTTGGGAAACCCTGGTGTAGACAATCGGTAGCTAGATGGTCCTCAGGGCTGCCTCAGTATCGGCCAGTGTCCAATGTTCCGACAACGGAAATAGCAGCTTATAAGCAGAGCAGAGCCAAATCTGGATTTGGGGAGCAGAACGATTCATCTGATGGCCCATTGGCCTGATCCAGCAGGCTCTACTTATCTTCATACCCCAATACTGGCTGAACAATAGTTTCACTGGTCAGCCAGTAAAACATCAGTTGGTTGGAAGACGTCTCTCCCCAGAATTTGTATAATAATCTTTTTTTCCCCTCCCCCAAATGACTCTTCTCTCTGCTCGTCACTACTGTAACTTATGTGACTGGCAATTTGTTTCTTTTTAAGAAGAATTAATTGGGGAGGAGGGAGTTTGCATAAATAAAGAATCTCTTCCTTTAATGCGGATGCTTCTGCCGGCAAAATGTGGCACGTGTAAGTGGGGAGGAATTGTTGCATGTCATCCTCCACTTGGAAATCGGCTCCTGAAATCCTGTCTCTTTGCTCGCTGCAGTCGATGGAGCAGTGGGGAACCAGCTCTCCACATTTTGTTAGGGAGTAATTACATTATTCATATTTTATTTATCCCCTCAAAAGAAACAAGTAATTATTATTACACAATCTGTACCCTCCCCTCCAAAAAAAATTACTGCTTTGGAAAAAATTATCAATTATAATCTAGAAGATTGTCCCCCAAGTAAGACTTCAAATGCGTCTCATTACAGATTTTGTTTTGTTTTGTTTTGTTTAAGGAAGTGTGGTGGAAAAAAACAAAGAACTGCTGTGCCGTTGTCTTTTACTTCTCTTTAATGTCGGGTTCAGAAGTAATGATGGTGAGAACAATCAGCCTTCAAGTCTCTGTTTTCCTGTGTTTACTCATTAAACATGAGAACCAGGTGCTCTCATGGGGAGAAAAGCTCATTGTAACATTGGCTTTAGATATCAAAAAAGCCTTTCACCTTTCACTAACAAGCATAACTTCACAGGCAAGGGGGCTGAGATAAATAAAGGAATAAATAAAGGAAGGGGGCCTGCTTTAAAATGAAATGGCGGGGCCCGATCCTGTAAACAAATACTTCTGGCGTGGGGGCAGATGACTCCCCTTCTCTTGGAGAGGAATCTGACGGAACACAACAAAGCTTTGCTTCACGCAAAGGCTATGCAGATGGAGGTGCTTTGCCATATTTTGGTCTCTTGCACATGTTACCGGAGTAGCCTCAACCTTAAATCAAATGCTGCCTATAAAAACAATGATAGACCCAGTTCCAGAATATAATTTTGTGACAGGAACATGTGGCATACCAATGTCTCTTAACTCTTCACCCTTCCTTCAACCTGACCTCACCACCACCACTCTTGCCTTTGGGATCCTTGTCCTTTATCTCCCCTATTTCCTGGCCCCTCTTCCAGGCCCTCAGCCTCCTGTTATGTGAGATTTTGATCCCAGCCAAGGAGACAATTTTCGCTTCCCTCGCAGAAGTTGGATTGCAGACCTTTTTACTTCCAGGAGCAGCTGAACTTTCTCTCCCAATCAGGGGCTTTATCACCATGAACAATATTTTAGACTGTATAATAAAATAATTTAAATAAATAAGAGAGAGAGAGAAAGAAAGAAAGAAAGAAAGAAAGAAAGAAAGAAAGAAAGAAAGAAAGAAAGAAAGAAAGAAAGAAATCCGAGTCCCCTGACCTAGGCTTCTTCTCTTTTGTCTTCCTTTCAGGAAAGGGAAGGTGAGAAAGGGTGAAGAGAGAGAGAAGAGTAGAAAGTCTCCCAGTTGATTTATCTCCTGAGGTGATGGTCTCTTCAAGAACTAGAGGCAGCACTGGTGACCAGGGTTGGCCTGGAAACAACAACAACAACAACAACAACAACAACAACAACAACAACTTATTATTTATACCGTGCCCATCCGACTGGGTTTCCCCAGCCACTCTGGGTGGCTTCCAACAAAATATTTAAAAAACAATAAAACATCAAACATTAAAAACTTCCCTAAACAGGGCTGCCTTCAGATGTCTTCTAAAAGTCAGATAGCTGTTTATTTCCTTGACATCTGATGGGAGGGTGTTCCACAGGGCAGGCACCACTACCGAGAAGGATCCTCTGCCTGGTTCCCTGTAACTTTGCTTCTCACGGTGAGGGAACCACCAGAAGGCCCTCGGAGCTGGACTGCAGGGTCCGGGCTGAATGGTGAGGGTGGAGACGCTCCTTCAGGTATACTGGGCTGAGGCCATTTAGGGCTTTAAAGGTCAACACCAACACTTAGAAGAGTGCTCAGTTGGGTCCCACTGACAAGGGGGGCAGTTGAGCCCCTTGCCCAAGGGCTCTGAAGATCCTAGAGCGGACACTGACTTAGTGGTAGCACCTCATTGAGCTCCCCATCTTGTATATCTGTTCTCTTCTTTTTGGTTTTTATTTCTTCTGATGCCATCCCATAGAATTGTGGAGTTTGAAGGGACCGCCTTGCCCAACCCCCTGCAAGGCAGGAATCTTTTGCCCATGCCACCCACGACCACACTGTCCCTAAGCTCCCTTCTTAGAACTCGTCCCCTTTGCGTTTTCTTTCTCCAGAACCAAAACAAAACCTTGTAATGGGAGCTTATATTGTGTGTGGAGGGGGATCAATAGGAATATGGCTGGCATGTTTTGTGTGGTTCGTTTGTTATGCTTTCTGGAGACTTCCCTCTTTTCTTCTGGTTTTTATGGCTGACCTTGTTCCTGTTGTTAGTACAGAGGGGTGGTGTGTTTTTGTGTGCTTCCCCCCTCCTCCCTTTTCCTCATCCAGTGTGGCACTTCTGTAATGTTTTTGTTCTTTGTTCTAGTTCATTCTCCCTTTGAGGTTCCCTCTGATGTTGAGTCAGCGGCATGTTTTTGATACATTCTTCCCTGGCATGTGCATCCTCACTCCAGGTATCAAAAACCCAGAGCAGCAGTTATTTGGAGGGACACTTGTTCGGAGCGACAATGCCTGCCTCGTCCTAATGCCGTCCGCCGCAATGGCCACCTGAGTCAACAAATGACCGGTGTTTGAACAAAGGAACAACAGACCTGCACTTTCTCTCAGGCTTTGCGTTTTCACTTTGACTGTGGAGCACGCACACACACACACACACACACACACACACACACACACACACACAGGACTCCTGTGCTGTGGGGCTTTGAGGAGCAGGTGCGTGACCAGGAGGCAGCTGAAAAGGCATGATGACTTGTGTCGTATGGATAATACCTAGCAGCCAGGCCTCCAACAAAAGGGCAGCTTGTTTTGCCATTGTCTTTTAAGGTCAGGGTCATAAGAAGAGCTCTGCCACATCAGACCAATGGTCGCTCCAGTCCTGTTTCCCACAGTGGCCAACCAGGTGTCTCCAAGAATCACACAAAGGGATGCCTTTTCCCACTGCATCTCCTGGTGTAAACTGTAGTATTTCAGTTCAGTCCTTGTTTCACGTACAGTGGTACCTCGGGTTACATACACTTCAGGTTACATACGCTTCAGGTTACAGACTCCACTAACCCAGAAATAGTACCTCGGGTTAAGAACTTTGCTTCAGGATGAGAACAGAAATCATGCAGCGGCAGCGCAGCGGCAGCAGGAGGCCCCCATTAGCTAAAGTGGTGCTTCAGGTTAAGAACAGTTTCAGGTTAAGAACAGACCTCCAGAACGAATTAAATACTTAACCCAAGGTACCACTGTATAGGCATACCTCGGATCTCAAACGCCTTGGCTCCCGAACAAATCGGCTCCCGATCGATTGAAACCTGGAAGTGAGTGTTCCGGTTTTCAAACGATTTTCAGAAGCCGAATATCGGGCACAGCTTCTGCAGCTTCCAATAATCAGAAGCCACATCTTGGTTTTTGAATGTTTCCGGGAGTCAAACGGACTCCTGAAACGCATTCTGTTTGAGAACCAAAGTACGACTGTATGTTTCAGTACACAGAGGCTTTAGAGACCAGGCCCTGAGGCAGCAACGTGAGGTTTCTAATGGTCTCCTTCTCGTGTATAATAGGATGTCCCTATTTTCTTTGGAGAAATGTTGTTGGAGGGTATGTAATGTTTGCTTAGGTGTGTAAAAAATAAAGTATTCCAGTTACCATCCTTTGTGCCAATCCTACATCTTACAGTGTGCTTTCTTGGAAGCTATTTTTCATGAGTTTGACTAATCCTTTTTTTAAAAAAGCCATCTGAGGCTGCCCTCCTCTGTACGCTTACTTGGAAGCAAGGCACATAGAACACAGTGGGATTTCCTTCTGAATAAATATGCGAAATATTGTACTGTAAGCCAGTGGCCTTTGTCCCATCTTGTGGTACCAACTTCACTAAGGCGGCAAACCTATGTGCACCCACCTGAGAGTAAGTCCCATTGAACTTTTATTCAAAACGATTTCTGAAAAGCTTGATTTTTTTTAAACCTCTAAACAGTATACAAAAAACAACACCAAGACAATAAAACCACACACACAAATGAAAGTAAAATAACATTATAAAAACAGATGGAAAGAGGAACAGATAAAAAGAGGAATTCAGAAACAATGGTGTGATCTTATGGGGCAGGGAAAATCTGGGCAGAAAGTTATGTCTTCACAAGACATCGGAAGCAACTAAAATAGACAATGCTTCAAATAAGACAGAGGGAAGGGCTTTCCACAGTGCAGGGGCAATGGTAGAAAATGCCCATTTTGGAGACACCACACTTTAGGTTGCTGTGCCATGGGTAGAACTTCCACTGATGAAATAAGGGATCTTATGATGACCATGGGGCTGTCCTAAGATGTCACCAGCCCAATGCATGTAGCAGGCCAGACTCTGGACCTTGTTTTCTCAACTGGGCAGGGAGAGGGTGATCTGAAAGTGGGGGATATTGACACCAGTCCCATGTCATGGTCAGATCATTTCCTGTTGAGATCTAGATTTTCAGGACCCTTTCCCCTCTGCAGAGGAGGGGGAACCTATTGGGATGGTGCACTCTTGGAGGCTGATGGACCCAATAGGTTTCCAGGTGGCTCTGGGGGATTTTCCGGCTGATAGGCTCATCCTGTACATCACCCTAAAGTACCTCACAAAGTCGATGACAGCAGCATCTCACACCGAATGTAGCTGATCTGTAGAAAGGACTCAATGAGCTTAGAATGGAGAAGTTGTATGTACCCTTGTTGTCTATGAAAATCCTTCAATTAAAAGAATTAAAAGAAAAACACCCAGGAACACAAGGTCCAACATGAGGTGGAAAGAAGGAACACTATTGCTGAGCCTACTCTAAATTTTAGTGGCCCTCCAAAATTTTACTGTCCTCAGGGAGGAGCTATGACCTAGGCAGGAACAGGGCACAGTATAACACCATTTCAGAATGTAAGCCCTGCCTATTTGAACACACAATTCAGAACACCTCCACGAACACAGAAAAAGTCACTCAAGAGAAGGCTAACCTGGAACATTTCTCCTCCCCGTGAAATCTATTCCTGGACTTTAACCTTAGTTTTGGCGAGAGCCTTCAGTCCTGCATTGCATTTTGTGGTCTGAACCATACGGGCTTTTCTCCAGAATGTGTAAATTAACTCATAGAGGCCGATGTGCATTAAGTATGCAAAACTCAGAAGCCTGTTTACATGATTAAGATAGCTTTTCATCTCACATAATCACACACATACACACCCCATACCCTCTTGGGGGAAATTTAAACCAACTGTAGTGTTGCTCATTCCTGAACTTTTTCTTTTGGACTTTCAAGTGATGCACTTAAGTTTGAACTGTGAACTATGCAAGAACCTTCCAAATCCTTAGCGCTTGGTCCAAGTCCATTGCCAGTCATTCAATAATGCAATAATTATACCCTGTTCAGGGTATAATTAAAACTCAGCCTATTAAGATAAATATCCAGGGTTAAGACCTGGATAGCTCCTATATACACCTGCCTGGATATCAGGAGCGGCTGGGAACATCACCTTAATAGAGCTGTACCTGCCAGGTGTACATTATGAGGCCGCTCACAATATTCACAGACCTGACACCCTAACAATGGAGTGCCCACCCCTTACAGATCTGGCTGGTGCCGATGGCTTTTTGGCACCATATCTAATCACCCAGGCTTCAGGCTAATGGCAATTTGGGTAGGGGTGATGGACCTATGTCCACAGATGTGCTGATCTGGTTCATGCCGTATCAGAGTTGAGTTTTTAAGTAATACTGGTTGTCTTATTGAGCTGGTGCTGTTAATTTTAACTTGCTCTGGGATTTGTTTTTTAAACGACGAGCAAGCTATTAATGTTTCTAATTAAAAATGAAGCAAAAACATCATGGCAAAACCCAATATATTTTACAGTGATAAAATACTATAACGCTCAATTCAAAAACGACTAAAACAGGATCTTCCCCTAAGAAATGCATACTGAGAGATTAGATTGGAAAATTTTCAGACAGGATTGATGGGAGTCAAAAATTTGAATAAGATGTAAAAGTATGTTTAATTACTGTTGAAAACGATATGTTTTAAAAAAAAACAAGTAAAAAAAATTATATTAAAACAGGATCTTCCCCTCTCCTCTTTAAAAATTTACTGTATTTTTCACTCTATAAGACGCACGTTTCCCCTCCTAAAAAGTAAGGGGAAATGTGTGTGCACAGCAATCCCTCTTGCTGTTCTGGCTTCGGGGATAGCCACACAAAGCCTCTTCAACAACATTTGATTCAGAATATTTTTTTCTTGTTTTCCTCCTCTAAAAACTAAGTGCGTCTTATGGTCGGGTGCATCTTATAGAGCGAAAAATACGGTAATCCAATGCTTCAGCAACAGAACAGACCCTACACTATTGGTCCGCCACTATCTGGCATTTTAAAATCCTCTTTAATAGTTCCAAATCAGGAGAGGGGAGCCCTATTCCAGCCTGAGGGCCACATTCCCTTTCAGACAATCTTGCAGGGGCCGCATTGCATGGCGTGTTTGGCATGTGGTGTGTTTGGAGCAATGAGTGCAAATTTTACCTTCATACAGGAGGCTAGTTTCTACTCGGACTCGCACACTAGCCTCCACCCAGACAAGCAAGAGGCATTGTGGGAGTACAGGGACACATTCCAGCCAATCACAAACACCCCAAAGGGTGGAAAGTAGGGCTGGTGAGGGGTGTGGCCCAAGGAGAAGGGGTGTGCTGAGCAGGGGCTGCATAGAGAGGACTGAAGGGTCTCAGCTGGCTGAGGTTCCCTCCTCCAGTTGTAAATCATGCTGGCAGCCCATCGTATGGAATCCACCCATTTGTTTTTAACAGGCAAAAATGCAACTAGAAAACTAGCTAGAGCAAATATGATCCTATAATAGGTCTGTTTTGTCAGCAAAAAGACCGATATATCTTTGCCTTCCCGATTCCTTTTGTTCCTCCAAAACAAACCAGTCCATTACAGATTTGTCTATACCTGTAACTACCCTGTAATGCTACATGTTCCCAAGGTTTCTGCTGTGGATTGTCCACATAGACACCGCAGTCCTTTCAGTGCATCCCGTGAGGAATTGTCCTTGAAGTCACAGAAGGTCCAGGAAGCACAGCAGAACTCACCTATCTTGAGTGGTACATTCAACCACAGAATAGTTATTCCCAGACTCTGCCAGGTGGGTGAAAGCAATTTTGTGATTTGTTTGCCCGTGTCAAAAAGGAGCACATCAGGGATGGAATGAGATTAGTTTTCATAGAAAGCTGCCTCTCATCTCTTGACTGGTGTGGCAATAGCTCTCCAAGGTCTCAGGCACAGATTCCCTCCTAGTCCTGATCCCTGAGAGTTTGCAAAAGCCAGAAACCGAACAAGGAACGAGCTGTACTCCTGAGCCCTCCTTCTGACTGGTATCCTAGATTTCTTTGATCAGGGAAGACTTTTGCCAGCTCGGCTTTGCAGTTCTCCTCACTTCAAGCTGAAGAGGCAGAGGAAGCCATATGATGCTTCTTGAAAGCATAGACCAGCCGCTGGTGCGTTTTACCACCATGCCACGCAGCTAATGCACGTTTGAAGTGGAGAAAAAGAAAGCAAGGACGCTGATTCACTTCTCATCTACAATGCCCTAATGATGTGTCACCACCACCACCTAAAGCAGCTCAAAAGCCTGGTGTGTGTTGCAGGGGGAAGGGAATACCTAATATTATCCCACTAATAACAAGAGCTGTTTATTACTTCATTTGAAAAATGCAGACTCCTTGCTGGAAGCATTCTCACTTGCTGCAGCATGCCATGGCTTGATGGAGCAAACATACCATTTGAAACACGCTTGACCTCGGTTCATCCTTAACACGCCTATCTAAATTGCTGGTGGCATAACTCTGTTAATTGAACATATGCACCACTTGCGGCATGGGACTTCGGCAAGGAACACGTTGCCTTGTTGTTGCTTTGAGCGCAGGTTGGCACAACCAGATACCTTGCAAAGAGCGAATCCACCCAGTCCTCTCCCTTCTTCTCTTCCCACCCCCCACGCCATACTTTTGAAAGGCAATGCAAAATAGGAGGTTTGGCCCCACTCTGGTGAGAATCTTCAAAGCGGGACTCCCCCCTCTGTGATCTGAAGGATTTTCAAGAAGGAATCCCCTCCAGCACTAGCAACTCTCAGAAGGGATGCCAGCACCCTGTAGAACAAAAGCTTTGAAGATGGGGCCTCCCCATTGATAGAAGTCTTTGCAGAAGCTCCATCCCTACCTTCCCTGTTGGAAAGTCTTTCAAGTGCCAGGAAGTTAGAGGCTTTCAAAGGCTTCAGTCACAAAAAGGACAGGAGGACGGCCCTTTGTTTGGATCTCAGGTTGAAGGTCAGTTATAAGGTCTGCTGAAAGCGCCAGCTGCACAAAGGCAGAAAATATACCAGCCTTTTGTCAATCAAACTCACAGGGGTCTTGCTTCTGCAAAATCTTCAGCAGAAAATGTGATCATCTGCCCTGCCTTTGTGCTGCTCTTATATTCATTTTGCAATATGGGGAATCTTTGGCACTCCAGATTCTATTGGACTCCATTGGCCATCAGACCTAGCAAGCTCGATCAATGGTCTGAGATTATGGGACTTGCAGTATGGAAACATCAGCGTGGGGGCACTTGTTCCCCATCCCTGATCCAAAGAAAGAGTCCTATTCCTCTCTTAGCATCTCCTTCTGTTCCAGAAGTTCAATTAACTCTAGATTGCCAGGTGCTACCTCCTACAGCAAAGAACCTAATTCTGTTCCTTTTCAAGGGGGGACCACTTTGTAAACTATGTTGGGTGAAATTAATAGATAAGTGTAAATAGTAAGTGGCTGAAAACTGGGGGCATTGTTTATTACTGTGCAAATTACACTTAGAACAGGGCTGACCAACATTTAGCCTTTCAGATGTCGCTGCACCACAATTGCCATTGTCCCTGACTTTTGACCACACGGCTGGAATTGATGGGAGTTGGAGTTCAACATCAGGAGGGCAACAGGTAAACCATCCTTGTCCTAGAAGAACTATGTAGGTTGTCTTCTGTGGACCTTCCACAATGAAAAGTGCATGGCAGGGGAGTAATTATTGTACACCCCAAGATCTTAGTTAGGGTAATCAGGGGTCAGCAAACTTTTTCAGCATGGGGCCAGACCACTGTCCCTCAGACCTTGTAAGGGGCCAGACTATATTTTGGAAAAAAATAATGAACGAATTCCTATGCCTCACAAATAACCCAGAGATGCATTTTAAATAAAAGGACACATTCTACTCCTGTAAAAACACGCTGATTCTCGGACCATCCACGGGCCAGGTTTAGAAGGCGATTGGGCCGGATCCGGCCCCAGGCCTTAGTTTGCATACCCATGGGGTAAATGATCACATCAGAATTATTATAATCAGAATTAGGAATTATTGCCTGGTGTGGAATTTAACTAGGGAAAAAGGTGTTGATGTTTGCCTTCATATATCTTAGTCTTAACCTTCCTTTCTAGACTTGGTGCTGCCTCAGTATAGCTGTGTGCTTCTGCCACTGGGCTCCATTGAAAACAGCTTCTCCATGTAAACCAGGAAGTGACTTCTCCAAATGATGGAACAATTCTTCTTTTATCTCTGTGGCTGCAATCTCCTGGGTGATGCAAATGCCCTTAGTAAGTTGGATGCACATGCATACTCTGTCTGTTTCCCTCCCGTGGCCCTGGGCACTAGCAATGCATGGTACGCCACTGCCTCAACCACACATTGCTTGCAAGAAAAACGTCTCAGATTGACTGTTATTGACCTGCATAAAAGACTGTAATTTGAAAATAGAGACACTGAATGTACTCTTGTTACTTATAGAAAATCTCTATCTATCTATCATCTATCTATCTAACACTTAGGGGGAGGTCTTTTCAGAGGGGAAAGCTGGAGTGGGGGAGTGGGCCAACAGTCACTTACCAATAGCCATTTCTCCACTTCAGACTCCTCCACTGCCATTCTGCCTCTTTGGTGTGGCCCACACGAACATGTCCATGGCTCACACTACAACTCCCATCATCCCTAGCTAGCAGGAGCAGAGGTCAGGGATGATGGGAATTGTAGTTTGAAAACAGTGGGAGACCCAAGTTTGGGAAACCCTGCATTAGGCAATGAAAAAGGAGCTATCATCATAGCAAAAGAAAAGTTCTGCTTGGTTTTTCTCTCTCTGTCTAATAGCTGTTGCTTGAATGATATGCCTGGGTCACAAATTGGGGGTGAAATAACTGATTTGATTCTGAGCTGTGCTAAAGGGGGAGTTTGTGAAACTATTGTTGGGACAGTGATACTTCTCTGTCGACATGGGAACAAATTAAAACCTGTTTGATTGCTTTGCAGGGATGCTGGTGGTGCTGTGGTCTAAACCACTGAGCCTTGGGCTTGCCAATCAAAAGGTTGGTGGTTCGAATCCCCGCAACGGGGTGAGCTCCTGTTGCTCGGTCCCTGCTCCTGCCAACCTAGCAGTTCGAAAGCATGTCAAAGTGCAAATAGATAAATAGGTACCAGTCCAGCGGGAAGGTAAATGGCGTTTCTGTGTGTTGCTCTGGTGTCAGTGTTCCGTTTAGCTAGAAGTGGCTTAGTCATGACCCAGAAAAACTGTCTGTGGACAAACACCAGCTCCTTCAGCCTGAAGAGCGAGATGAGCACCACAACCCCAGAGTCGTTCACGACTGGACTTAACTGTCAGGGGTCCTTTACCTTTTGATTGCCTGGCATTTCTGCTGTAGGCTGCTGTACCTCATATTCCTATTATGCTGGTGACAAGGAGGACAAACTGTTGGGTGTATGTGTGTGTGTGCGAGAGAGAGAGAGGGTGTGTGTGTGTGGAGTACTGAACAGAGCAGCTCTAAGTCGGGGATTATTTTACCGCTTCACTAAAAACACCTAAGAATTGGCCTCTGGGGTTATTGGATCCAGAGCCTCTGCACACAGAAATATTTTTTCAATCAAAGTGTTTGGTTTCTCTTGGCTTTGAGAGGCAACCTGCTTTTAGCAATGGTGCCCAATTTGGACGGCAGTGATGCCATTCTGCAGGGCTCCCACCTTCACAATAGAAACAGTGTAAGAAGCCAAAAGCCCCAGCAGCGCCTGGCTTTGCAACAAGGATTCTGGTGCAAAGATTCATGCTTGTTTGTTTAATCCACCTCCGTTTAATTTTTTTTTAAAGAAACATGAATAGAGCTGTGGCTATCTGCATATTTTTCAATATATTTCCTTGCCATCCCACCCCCACCCCCCTCACCGAGAAGGCATTTCATGTTTCCTTTCTCTGCATCTGTTTTTATAAAAGCAGGCACAGAGTGTGTTTTGGATAGTGTCTGGGAGGAGAATGAAAAGTAAATTCTCGATTGTTTTTGAGCCAGTTTCCTCTCTCCACCACCACCCCCTTCCACACACCCTTCTCTCTGACTTTGCTCTTTGCAGACACATCAACGGTTTCCCTCAAGTGCTTATTATTAGCATGACAAGTCTTGTTGCCTTTGCTCTTTAATCCTTGTTGGCAAAACACATAAAACTTCCAGTTCTGTATCTGGATGGGGCACGGATTCTGCTTGTGGCTCTGTCAGCACATGATAACGTGAAGCAAGCACCAGGAGTTAATTGCATCTTCCAAGTTGCAGAGCCGCCATTTCATCAGTATTTCTCCCTCTGCAGCCACTGGGGGCCTGGGAGGTGGGGGACAAGTGAGATACGATCTGGTGGTTTTATCACCTTCTTCTTCTTCCTCCTCCTCCTCATCCTCTTCTTCTTCTTCTTCTTCTTCTTCTTCTTCTTCTTCTTCTTCTTCTTCTTCAGAATAACAACAAATGCAGACCCTCCAAGTTTCCCTATTTTCCAGTGACAGTCCTGGATTTACAGAAGCCGTCCCAGTTTCTGATTTGATCCTGGAACACCCCGCTTCCCCTTAGGATGTCCCTATTTTCACCAGAGAAATGTTGGAGGGTATGGAGTTATGCCATGCTTTTTTTCTAAAAAAAGAGGGGGTACTCTCATTTTCCTACTCATATTGAAATACTGCCCCTCAGTGAGGCCAATCTTATATTCACAAAATGTTTAGGGTTCTGTGTACCCCCAGAAAAAAGCACTGGAGTTATGTGACCCCAGAGCCAAGGCGTAACTATACAAGCTTTATAAGACATCTGAAGGCAGCCCTATATCAGGAAGTTTTTTTAATGTGTGATGTTTAATTATGTTTTTATAAACATTGGAGTCTGCCTAGAGTGGCTGAGACACCCCAGTCAGATGGGCGGGGTATAAATAATAAAATTATTATTATTATTATTATTATTATGGAGTAGGTAAAGGTAAAGGGACCCCTGACCATTAGGTCCAGTCGCGGATGACTCTGGGGTTGCGGCGCTCATTTCCCTTTATTGGCTGAGGGAGCTGGCATACAGCTTCCGGGTCATGTGGCCAGCATGACTAAGCCGCTTCTGGCGAACCAGAGCAGCGCACGGAAACGCCGTTTACCTTCCCGCCGGAGTGGTACCTATTTATCTATTTGCACTTCGTGTTTTCGAACTGCTAGATTGGCAGGAGCTGGGACCGAGCAATGGGAGCTCACCCTGTTGCGGGGATTCGAATCGGCAAGCCCTAGGCTCTGTGGTTTAACCCACAGCGCCACCCACATCCCTTGTGGAATAGGATGTCCCTATTTTCATTGGAGAAATGTTGGAGGGTATGTAAAGGATCTGTGGGGTTGCCTTTCAAGGCTGCTTTGGGGTGGGGTGGGCATGTGCCCTACTTTATAGGGGACATTTCTCCAAATGCGCTGTGCGCTTTTGCGCACAGTCCTCTAGTTGAAGGGCTGTCCAAATTTGCTTCTGCCTTTGATCCATCTTGGCCCATGTCCCCAGTTACAGGAGGCAGTCTAGGGCAGACCAGGACCTCTGCCATTGGCCAGGGAACCAAGAACCAATGGGGTGCTGCTTTCCTTGCCTCCCAGGAAGAGCACTGTGGCAAGGAGGAGAGAGAACTATCCCCATCCATCCAACCTAAGTGAAGCGACTTCTGAGAACTTGCTTTTCCCTACCCTACTAGAAGGAACACTTAGAATGACTTTGTTGGTGCCTGTTTGCTTCCTCTCCTTCCCTTCTCAACTCCCTTTCCTTTTACATCATGTCTTTTAACATTGAGGGCAGCGTGTCTTCTTATGATTGAACACTGAAAGCCTCTCTGGGGGTCTTTTTAGGCTGAAGAATGAGGTGAAAAATTCATCGTGTAAATAAACAAACTAGTGGCTCCAGAAACGTATTTGATAAGCAAGAGGAAGCAAAGGGAAAACAGGTGAAGGAAGAACAAGCTTTGTTGCATTGTGTTCCTACCAGCTTGCATATATGAGATAAAGCAGTTGCTTGTTTGGGGAGCTGCAGTGACAACAGTACCAGCCATGTTGCTGCATGGAGGAAGCCTAAATGACACACACACACACACACACACACACACACACACACACACACACACCTCTGCTTGCTGGGGCCAACACTATAAGAAAGTCAATCTGCACCAACCCCAATACCAGTTCCTGCTTTGAAATGTCTTCCCACTATGGTGTTGCCTGAAGCAGTTTGCTTCATCCTGTTTCATGTCATAGCTGGACAGTCCAGAATTCCAGTTGCAATCATTCACTTGCACCATTTATGCTGTTCTACCAGTTGCAGTCAAAGGGGAATGAGATTTTTTTGTTTAGAGGGGAGGCATTGTTCTACAGTGGTACCTCGGGTTAAGTACTTAATTCGTTCCGGAGGTCCATACTTAATCTGAAACTGTTCTTAACCTGAAGCACCACTTTAGCTAATGGGGCCTCCCACTGCTGAGGCGCCGCCGGAGCACGATTTCTGTTCTCATCCTGAAGCAAAATTCTTAACCTGAAGCACTATTTCTGGGTTAGCAGAGTCTGTAACCTGAAGCGTATGTAACCTGAAGCATATGTAACCCGAGGTACCACTGTACTTTACTCCTTGTAGCAGCACTTCTTACCCTAAGTAAGGGCCTTTGGTGTCACTCGCTGAACCTCATCCGTGAAAAGCCCTCAGAGGCTTGTCTGAAGCCAACTTTTTGAGTGGCTGGTTTCTTTTGACTATGCAACATACGCAAAAATAAGCACACAACATTTCCATGACATTTCAATGACAGTACAATTTGCAGACGGATCAGGTTTGACACTTGCAGATTCTCACTGGTATCACATTCTCCCCATCGTTTCCACAAGTCTTTCCGAAAGGAGTGCTAATGGCCTTAAGACATCAACTAGATTGTAAGAATGGGTACAAGAACCCCACAAAGTTCCCCCATCGGCCTGCTATGAGGGCTCAATCTCTTCAGTAGCAGAATTATTCATTTCACAGTGACCCAATCTTATATGGAGAAGTGAGATTCTGTTTCTCAGTCTTGGCCACTCCCAACCTGACCACAAATGGCAGAAGATGGACAGCCTCCTTATATAGTGGTTTTCGAACGTAATCCATTCCGGAAGACTGCTCGACTTCCAAAATGTTCAAATACCGAGGCTCATTCAATTGTCGGCAAATTCAATTGAAAAAAATTAAAAACACACAGCGGAAGCTGTTTGAGTTCGGACGCGCGTTTGAAAATGGAAGCATTTACTTCTGGGTTTTCGGCGTTCGAGTTCCGAAACATTTGTCAATGGAGACGTTCAAGAACGAAGGTTCCACTGTATGTGTACATTTCTTGATATAACAAGCAGTGCTAACACTACCTCAGGGAGGAAAATAGTGTTAGCGATGGCCAAATTTGCTTCATGGATTTCCGATGCAAAGCTTTGAACCCTGGGGCAGCCTCACCACATGTGAAACAGTGTCCCCACCATTCCACAGCTTCTCCAACAGCAAAGTCTTTATCCTGTGTTGTCTCAGGGGTTTATAATGCCACATTTATGTTGTCATTATGATCGAAATTAAAATGTTGTGGCATTGTGTTACAGAAAATATGTATACAAATACATATAAAGAGAATAAGTGGACATAAGAAGGAAATAATGTAAAAAGTATACAAAACAGAAAAGATAACAGGCATGCATGAATGGAATGAGGTCCTCTTGTGCAATGGGACTTTCCTCCCCTCCCCTCATGCAGGGGGGGGGACAGGAGAGAGGTCTTGTTGCACAAGCGCACCTCTCTCCATACACTTAGCGCCATGTTGAGTTCCACCCACTGTCTTTTACTACCTACTTGAAACATGGATTGATCCAGGGGGTGCTGAGTGAGGAACGTGGCAGCCATTGAGAGACTTCACAATGGGACTGTTCTTCGTCTCCCTCAGCGTCAACTCATATTAATTTTACCAGGTAACCATTATGTTAAAAAATGATTGTGGAAGTCAATCCATATGCATGTTTTCACAGAAAGACAACTGTCTGTGATGCCATGTTTGAAGTAAAACTCCGCGTTCTACTTTTATTATTCTACTGCCAGAAATGATACCCGGTGTAAGAAGGCAAGAACTTTGTCCTGGAACTAGGTCGGCCACTCCTAGTTCCTAATTGGACAAAGCTAAAAGTATTAACAGTAAGAAAGGAAAATGAATCTGGACAAAAAGCAGATCATTTGCTCGTAAGAGATTGTCTCAGAACTAATATGCACCTCTAATGAGAAACATCACCACATTCTCAGTTGTCTACACCTGATGATCCCACGTCGGAGTGAGCTCCCATTGCTCTGTCCCAGCTTCTGCCAACCTAGCAGTTCCAAAGCACACCAGTGCCAGTAGATAAATAGGTACCGCTGTGTAAGGAAGGTAAACAGTGTTTCCATGCGCTCTGGTTTCTGTCACGATGTTCCGTTGCGCCAGTAGCAGTTTAGTCATGCTGGCCACATGACCCAGAAAGCTGTCTGTGGACAAACGCCGGTTCTCTTGGCCTGAAAGCGAGATGAGTGCCACAATCCCATAATCACCTTTGATTGAACTTAATCATCCAGGGGTCCTTTACCTTTTACCTTTATCTCCAAGATGTGCATTTAGCATGTTACAGTGGTACCTCGGGTTAAGAACTTAATTCGTTCTGGAAGTCTGTTCTTAACCTGAAGCACCACTTTAGCTAATGGGGACTCCTGCTGCCGCTGCATGATTTCTGTTCTCATCCTGAAGCAAAGTTCTTAACCCGAGGTAATATTTCTGGGTTAGCGGAGTCTGTAACCTGAAACGTATGTAACCTGAAGCGTATGTAATCTGAGGTACCACTGTATTTCATATTATCCACTGAAGAGAAGAGCCTTTTCAGGATTTTGGTGCCCTCTCAAAAATTATTTCACCTACAATGTCAACATCTTAAAAGCTACAACTTCCCAAATAGACATGAGAAATTCTGCTACATCGGACTAGTGTGGACTTCCCAATGGCCATGTCAATCTTGGTTTCCATTCTGAAGGTATTTAAATTTCATCCTCTCTGCATTAGTCGCCTTACGTCTCGAACAGCTTCACAAGGGCAAGATGGCCACAATCAGTGGCTTGAGTCTTGGGGCCTAAGCACCTTTGAAGGTGGCCTCTAAAGTCTTTGGAGACTTGCAGAGCAATGTGGTAGAACCAAGGCATGTTTGCACTGCCGGAGGATCCCTGTCTCCCCAAAGATGATGTGATCTCATTTGTTAAAGAACTTCTGATCCAAGACCAACCATTGTTTGGTGTCTCAGGCTGGCAGCATGGAAGGTCCCACACACACTTAAAGGACACACATTCTTCTCCACCGCTGGTCCTGTATTGTTTGATTTCAGTGCTTTGTTAAAGGGGTGTTCCTTTGTCACAGGCCCAGTGCCACACCATGAATATTCAAATTAACAGGTACAGGGGACCAGATGCCTGGTCTGGTGTAGATCACCAATCTTCTCTTGACTTTGATGGTTTTAGCAAAGGCTAATTCCAGCAGAGGAGGCAGAGATAGCTAATCAGCAAAGGGAACTTTTTTTTAAAAAAATATCCCATTGAATACATTTTTTGCTTTAAATATACAGTCCTGGAAGGAACATGATCAAGCTATCACATGCATGTGCGTGCACACACACTCACAAATGAAACAACTGACCATTATAAAAGAGCAAGCTTTTAAAATGCTGCATTTTAGCTGAAAAGGTCTTTGTGTGGGTTTTAAAGAACGTTAAATTAGATGTACATTTAACAGTGTAGAGCACTCAGTCCAGTAGATCTCCCCTGCAATCTCCTCTGAAGTAAAAAAATAAATAAAATCACAAAGGATTGTGATGTTTCTTCTTACAGACTTTCTCTCTCAGAAAAGACTGAACTTTTTTTTTTTTAAGAGCTACATCCTGGTGAAATATCCTCCGTTCTTTTCTCTCTCTTTTTTTCTTGCTGAAGCTGCAGATGTACATTATGCTAGTGTGGAAAAAAAAATAGCTAATTAAACTGCATAGGCTCTGCAGGAGGCAGAGAAGGCCTGCAGTGCGCAGGGAATGATTGATTTGGACTGTCACACAGCTCTGCTGGGTGTCATAACTTAGTGACAAATAAAGGATTAGAGTGTCCCAGAGTAGCGCTCTCCCTTTTATTGTTCACCAGACATCAAAGCACAAAAGCATATTAGCATTTTTAATAAGTAGTTAGGTCAGTCTGTGGCTTACAGTTTGGAATTACTTTATGGAAAGCAAAAGAAGAAGGAGAAGAAAGAAAGGAAGAAGAAGAAAAAAACACTAACCCAAACTTCTTGGTAGATTAAAATACAGAATGCCCACAAGGCAGGAATGATCCTTCCATTGCTTTCGATTTAGATTGTATTATTTGTCTAAAGCATGCAGGGAGGAAACATTTCTTAGCGTATTGTCTACCAGGGCTAGATCTGTAGCTGTTAAAAATAGAGACAATTGCACACACCAAAAAGAGAGGAGGGAGGGAGGTAAAGTTGAAAGTAGGATCATCAAAGGAGCAATAAGCAACAAAGTGGTTTGTGTGGAATGTTGCACGTTGATTGTTCATGCAGAGTGGATTGTCGTCCCCCCAATACAATTAGTGCATTCTGGACATTTTGAAAAAGACAAAAAAAAAAAAAAAACAGCTTATCTCCAATAAACATATATCCCTAAAAAAATTAAACTGTTGGCTTTTTTTTTTTTTTTTAAGAAAGTGGAAAAACATCGGTGGTGATGGGGGAATAGAATGTGTTTACCTAAAAGTAAACAGAAACAGGCTATGGAAATGGGAACTACGATGGAATAATGAAGTTCGCTTCCTTATCAGCAATAGTATTAGCTCACCAGAACTGTTAACATTTCTCTTTGAAGTGGGCACAGTCCTTCCCCGCCCCACTCCCCTTCTTCTTCTTCTTCTTCATTTTTTTTGATCGTGCTGCTCTGTAATGACAGAACCGGAGGAAATGACAGGATTGCAACTTCATTTGCATATCAGATGTCAAATCTATATTGCTCTTTTGAAGCTGGCAGATCTATATGCATTCATATGCAGGAATGCCACTGTACAGGCATTGCTGAGAGTGTTAAGGCTCATCTGCCTGCACAACACATCTAGCAGCAGCAATGCTCTAGTTAAGAACAGAATTAGGACTTTAATTCCAATATACAGGTGATTACAGTTCCTGACCCAATTGCTAAAAAGGGATTGCCTCCCTCCCGGCTCTTTCTTTTTGCTATGAGCACGTTTTCTAATAATTCATACTATGTTTTACTGACCAATCTATTGACAAACCTTTCTGACCTGAACCTGATCTTAAAAAGTCAGCGAGACGAGGCGTCCTTTACGGTAAAACCCATGCAATCTGATTTCTTTAGGAGGAGCTTCCAAGAGTATTCTGCACCTTGGTGACTGGCAGTCTGATCCTGGCTCTGCTTTCTTATAAGTTAATGGGTTGAGGGTTATAGCCTTGGGCTGCGCTCTCTTAACTGGGCTTGAGAAAAGGCCCTGCGACACATCGGAATGGCAGCCTGGGCAGGATTAGCAAGCCTGAACAATCAGATTTGTTGAATTCAAGTTAATCCGCAATCCTGACATCTGTGGGACCCCTTTCCCATGACCCAGATCAACCACATTTTTTCCTCGAGGTGACTGCAAAGTCACGGCGCAATAGGCAAGTGGTTGTTTGAATCAACTGGTTATTTGTTTTCAGTTGCCTTTTTTTCCTATTTAAAAGAAGTAGACGTGGTATCATATAACCAAGTCACCCTTTGAAGAACACTGCCAAATCTTTTCATGCGCTACCTGTGACTAATAAGACCAAAGTCTGGGAATTGCTGCAATACAGCATGGCAACTTCAGATCGTATTACCTCTTTTAGAATTTTTTTGTTCACCCTTTCATTGCAAGATACAAATAGGCAGATTCCCAACATAAAAAGTGGCAGTTAGGTATCATCTTGACAGGCACTAAACAGTGATTAAACAGCAAAAGAAAAACCAACATGAACATGCATACGTATATATATCTACATGCATTTTCATTTATTGGTTCATTCAGGTGAATGAACCAATAAATGCAAATGAGAATACAAGTGGCCCTCAACTTATGAAGGGGTTGCCGTATTTTTCAGTGTATAAGACACCCCCATGTATAAGATGGCCTCTATTTTGGGGGACTCAAATTTAAGAAAATGGGGGGAGATGGCACAGAGTTGTTGAGCTTTCTGGGGGAAGGATTGCCCCTATCGACTGTCCCCTCACCGGCAGAAGCTGCCAATCACCCGCCCAATTGCCACAGTGTCAGCCAATCAACACCAGCCCTTGACGCAGCAACCAATAACACACCCAATAGCCACTGACAGCAGTGGCAGCAACCAATCAAACGTCCTCCCTATGCATTATCCACGTAGAAGACAACCCCCACTTTTTAGCATAATTTTAAAAGAAAAAAAACCCTAGTCTTATACACAGAAAAGTACGGTATGTTTCGGGGACAGCACATATAGCCAAAATTGTGTATTGCCAAAACATGTAGGGTGCAATGGCATGTGGAATTGCCTTTCCCAGATGCCCACCTGCTTTCCTTTAAAAAAAATAAATCCAAGCATGTAAAGCTAAATGCACACAAGTTAAATATGGGCAGGTCATGTAGTTTACTGTGACATGAATAAGAGTAGCATCTGCCCAGGCATACATGTTCCCCTATCCTCTTGTCTCCTCTGGTGTGGAGGATTTCAAAAGCGTTCCCTTCCACTTCTTATTTGTTCTTTTGTCCGAACCTTGCAAGATGCATTTTAACCGTGGCTTGTTTGAAACAAGCCAGTTTCAAGCCATAGTTTACAAAGTCGGATTGTTTCAAAGCACTGTAGTTAAGATGAACCACAGTTTAGGGTTAAGACGGAACACCAAACTGTGGTTAACTAAGATTGGAAGCAGGGATTTCAAGTTTCTTCATTGCGGCTGTGCTAGAAGAGTGGGGAGACTGCATAAACCGGGGTTAAGTGGGGAGATGCTTGTTCCCATAATAGTGAAACATGTTTATTTGGCCCATCTGAATGCAGCCTTTTAGAGTCACTTCCCACATTGCATTACTTGTCACAAATGGAAATGCATTCACGGCAATACAGTGGTACCTCGGGTTAAGTACATAACTCATTCCGGAGGTCTGTTCTTAACCTGAAACTGTTCTTAACCTGAAGCACCACTTTAGCTAATGGGGCCTCCTGCTGCCGCCACGCCACCGGAGCATGATTTCTGTTCTCATCCTGAAGCAAAGTTCTTAACCTGAAGCACTATTTCTGGGTTAGCAGAGTCTGTAACCTGAAGCGTATGTAACCTGAAGCGTATGTAACGCGAGGTACCACTGTAGAGGTAATAATGGAGAGGTCATCTCTACCAGAGTCAAGGCAACATTTCTGAGTTAGAGACAAAACTGTCTCCTTAGCCGCTGCACAGTGATTTCAGAAACCTCAAGAGTTGATAGTCATCGACTATCGTAGCAGTGCCCAGATTCCTAGACACTCTCCCCAGTCAAAACTGTTTCCCATATGGGCTTGTTTGTTTCGGTGTGAGGTGGGGTAGGGTGGGAGCAAGGCTGGGACAATGGAAGAAAAACTCTGCCCAGTTTATGAACTCTGCGTGCACTTCGCTTAATGGGAGAATTTGCAAACTGTTCCCTCTGAAAAGCAGTGTGCTTGAGCTGACATTGTTTGACATGAATATTCTGTTTGTGGTGATCAACGCATAATAATGGCTCATTCATCATTTGAAACAACACTCAGTGAATCACAAGCGTGCATGTGGGAATACGACTGCAGCAAAGGAGGCTTTCCAGCTGCTGCAAAGATTCTGCTGGGGTTGCAGTCCCTATCTCTTCAAGGTTCTTTTTGTCATGTACATACAGATTCCCAGAACATAACCCAGACAATGCTTGCATTTCCTTCTACTGGTTCAGGAATAAGAAATCAATGCCAACAAACATCCCTGATGAACTCATGGTAATGCGACACAAATGTCCTATTTATCCTATTAAAACACACACCCACCACAAAATCTGAAAAGGTAAAGGTAAAGGACTCCTGACAGTTAAGTCCAGTCACAGACGACTCTGGGGTTGCGGCGCTCATCTCGCTTTACAGGCTGAGGGAGCCGGCATTTGTCTGCTTCCGTAGACAGTTTTTCCGGGTCATGTGGTCAGCATGACTAAGCTGCTTCTGGCGAAACCAGAGCAGCGCACGGAAATGCCATTTGTTGGAAGCCGCCCAGAGTGGCTGGGGAAACCCAGCCAGATGGGCAGGGTATGTATGTATGTATGTATGTATAAATAAATAAATAAAGTATTATTATTATTATCATTATTATTATTATACCCTTGCTGAAAACCTCATCAAGTTATTTGATCTGAACTGAACAGCTTGCAAAGGATCCGCAAGTCAGTTCTTTGGTTTGCAATATAGCAGGTTGATTTCAATGATGATGATGATTGTCACACATTTCAAACCTCATAGCCTTCCTTTGCACGTATTTCTTTTTGTGCCCCCACCCCCCAAGAAACCCTTCTCTATCTTTTTGGAATGTTGGCATTCATTCATGAATAGTCAGTTTAGATTTTTCTGAATTCTTTTTGTGCCATTTGGCTTTCTCTTCCGGCGCACGATGTACAGTGGCTTACAATAATGAATATGAGGGCTCCTGTGCATTTGGAAATAATAGCTCCAATCTTTTCCCCTAGACAGAGTCACTTCCCATTGTACAACTAACATTCCACGTGTGGGATCCATGAAAGCAGCTTTCTCTTCTCTTTAAACGATTTTACGTCATGAAGTCCCCCCACATTCATACTCCTTCCAGTTGATACATTTATACACTATTCATGAAATATGCCTTTATCCACATACGCACTCAAAAGGGCCTTTCAAATAATAATGATATAGCGGCTTGGTGATCATCTGTGAGATGACTTCAGCTATTAAACTGGTTTGGGGCCAAAAACTAGGGTTTGTTCTGCTCAAGAGGTGCTGCTGCCTCTGGGCACAAGAGATTCTCCCCTCATACTCCAAAAAGAAACTATTTAGCCTTTGAATTAACCCACAACCAGGCAGCAGGAAGGATTGTGTGCTATGGCACTTTTCTTAAAAGACATCTTCTCCTTCAAGAAACCACTTTGCCTTCTCTTATCCAGGAAGGCAGGGTGTGGCAGGACATGTACAAAAGCACGAGAATACAAGGGGCTGTTCTGACTCCCCTCACCAATCCCTCTGCCATAACCCCCTGGAGAGGGCACTCAGGAGCAACTGTTGTTGACGGTCCACCACATCTCAACCTCCCTTTAAGCATTGGTGGGGAATTTGCAGCCTAAGCATCCCATTCCTTTCTGGACTGCAATCTCCTTCATTACTTTGGAGCTGTTTAAAAAGGACAAGACTAGTGCCAACACAAATATAGCAGTCCACCCCAATCAGATGGAATCCCTCTTTTCCAGGGACAGTCCCGGATTTACAGAAGCTGTCCCGGTTTCTGATTTGATCCTGGAATGTCTCGCTTTTCCTTAGGACATCCCTATTTTCATCAGAGAAATGTTGGAGGGAATGGAGTTATTCAACCCCCAAGCCATCTGAAGGCAGTCCCACATAGGGAAGTTTTTAATGTACAGTGGTACCTCAGGTTAAGTACTTAATTCGTTCTGGAAGTCTGTTCTTAACCTGAAACTGTTCTTAACCTGAAGCACCACTTTAGCTAATGGGGCCTCCAGCTGCTGCCGCGCTGCCGGAGCACGATTTCTGTTCTCATCCTGAAGCAAAGTTCTAAACCCAAGGTACTATTTCTGGGTTAGCGGAGTCTGTAACCTGAAGCGTCTGCAACCTGAAGCATCTGTAACCCTAGGTACCACTGTATAATGTGTTGTGTTATCATTATAGATTTAAAAACTTCCCTGTGCGGGAATGTATATACATGTCTGGGGCAACCCAATCAGACGGGTGGGTTATTTTGCTCATCAACCTCCCTGCTATTCCCCCATTAACCCCTAGAGCTTCCCCTTTCCAACCCTTGCTACTAACTAAGCTTGCTTTCTCATTTCTGAATCCACTTCTCTCTCCATTTGTGCAGCCCTGCTTTGCCCACTGTCTGACCTGTCACTGGTAAGGACTTAAAGCAGCCACTTGGAGCAACCGTTGTGGTCTTTGTTGAAGTAACATGTGCTCTGATTGGCTGTGTGGTTCTGAGGGAGTTTTTCCTCTGTGTGTTTGGTTGAATGTCTTCCTGCTATGTACGAGGTTTCACGCTTGCTGTTACGCAAAAGAGGTACCTTCTTCACCCACCACGCACGGCTGAACAGTGGTGTTCAGCCTTGGCTCCCCAACCCAGCCACAGTGAATCCTATAAGCACACACCTACTTTCGGGGGGCATTCCACCTGCTTCGTACATCACACATAAAGTGTGAAAAAAGGAAGCGTGAGTCATGTGCTTCTTTGTTCCCTCTGTGGAATGTCTAAAGACACCCTGATATTTCCTGCACAGCACAGCAGCACCGCACAAAGAAAGATATAAATCAGGTCTGACTGCTAGGAGATGCCCAAGAGTGTCCTGACCTCCCACAATAACAATATGAAAAGATACACATTAAAATAGTCTTCCGTGAGATCACAGCGACTTCTGAAATTCCTTTCGCCCTTCTTCCCTTTTCCTTCCCCGACCGCCCCCACCTCCCTTTTTCTCATCTCTCTTTGGTTGCTTGGCCCATATGTTGCTAATTTTCTGTCTTTTCAAAGTGCTCTGTTTCATTTAAACTCCAAATACATTCTATTCATCACTAGTGAATACTAGGGGAGGCTGGGGGGGGGGAGGAGAGAGAAAAGCTATCACAAAGGTCAGCGTTCCCCTTAATATATAAAATAAATGAGCAAAGCGCTATGTTTCTTTTTCTTTAGCTTATTACTTTTTCTTAATCCACTTTTTAGCTCTACTGTGTGAGATCACAGGAGGGACTTAAGCAATCATGCCTAGAAAAGGCTTCTTATGTATTCCGGGGGAAGAAAGAGAGGAGAAAAGTTCCTCAAAACTGCATGCCTTTGTAGTTAGTGCTGCTAGGCAGGACTTCGGCAAAGCTAATTACTGGTCAGCAAGCTGGTGCTTCACAGAAGAAGTGGCAGAAGCAGTTTTGCCTGCTGCCTTCCCTGCCTCCATGCCTTTAAAGCTGGAGTCCTAGGACAGGCCTCGTTGGGTGTAAACCTCATTGAATTCAATGGGACTCAGGTCCAAGGCACTCTACATTGGATCAGGCCACATAGATTCTCCTCAGAAATTATGGACAGGACAGGACAGTGGTACCCCGGTTGCCAAACGTAATCTGTTCCGGAAGACCGTTTTACTTCCGAAACATTCGACAACCGAGGGGCAAAGGGCGGTCTCCAAAGTCAATGGAGAAAATTGAAAAACACACGACGGAAGCCGTTTGACTTCTGAGGTACGTTCAAAAACGGAAGCAATTACTTCTGGGTTTTCGGCATTCAGAAACCAAAACGTTCCGCTTCCATGACGCTTGAAAACCTAGGTACCACTGTAATAAAAAGGAGGAACAAAGAAAGTAGACCAACCAAGATTTAAGCTAACATAGCACTTATGGTTAAGGATGTGGACATGCTCAGAGGGATCTTGAGATGGAGGATGGAATCCAGGAGGCATCCCAAAGAGGAAATGTTGTAGTGATGAGTGACTTCAATTACCCTCACATAGGCCTCATCTTCACTATACCATATGCCTCAACTGCCTCAATTAAATTGGGAGATCCTGTTTTTGGGCTCTGTGCTCTAGTGCGGATCATGTGACCTGCACAGGAGTGCAGCAAGGAAGACACGCATCCTCGGCCTCAGCATGTTGGAGGGTATGCTATACATGCAAAGTAGTACCATATCACCTCAAACGGTCATGGCTTCCCCCAAAAAATTCTGGGAACTCAAGTGCTGAGAGTTGTTAGGAGATCCCTATTTCCCTCAGAGAGTTACAATGTCCAGTGTTTCCTGAAAAGAGGGATTGGTTGTTAAAACACTCTGGGAATTGGAACAATGGTCTGATTCACAATAAGACAGCTTTCTTTATTCCTGTGTTCTAGAACAGTGATTCTTAAACTCCCGACTCCCCATGAAAATTGCAGATGGACTTGGCGATACCATTGAATGATTTATTTATTTATTTGGCCTTTTGTAGCAACTGTAATGCATTGTACTAAATCAAAGCCTCCAACCTTTCTCTGATGAAAATAGGGACATCCTATAACAACAACAACAACAACAACAACAACTTCTTTTATTATTTATACCCTGCCCATCTGACTGGGTTGCCCCAGTCACTCTGGGCGGCTTCCAACATATATAAAAACATAATGAAACATTAAACATGAAAACATTAAATATTAAGAAACTTCCCTATACAGGGCTGCCTTCAGATGTCTTCTAAAGGTTCAGAGTTACTCATCTCCTTGGCTCAGGGGTCACACAACTCCATATCCTTCAACATTTCTCTGATGAAAACAGGGATGTTCTGAGGAAAAGCGGGACATTCCGGGATCAAATCAGAAAATGGGATGGCTTCTGTAAATCTGGGACTGTCCCTGGAAAATAGGGACACTTGGAGGGTCTGCTAGATGCTGTATGATTTTTAAATGTGTTCCACAGAACTCATACAATAAATAAAATATAAGTAATAAAAGAAACAATGAAAACACAATGTGAGATCAATATGATTATTTAATGTTTACATTCCGCAGACCATTCAGTGAAGCTCCTGGACCACAATTTTGGAGTCCCTGTTCTATGAAGCAGAGAGTAGGCCTGTTTTCCCCTTGGAGTTCCATCAAGGATCAACCTGTGCTTTTTAACTTATTCAGAAATGATCTACAGTTAGCGGTGAGCAGTGAGGTAGCCAAGCCTGTTGGTGATACCCAATTGTTCAGGCCAGTTAGAGCATAAAGGGATTGCAAAGAGCTCCGAAAGGATCCCTCCATACTGGGTGAATGGGCAGTGAAAAGGCAAACGTAATTCTACGTAAGCAAGTGCAAAGTAATGTGAGTTGGGGGTGGAGGGGGAGAAGAAAGTTTAAATTTCACAAACACAGTCAAAGGTTCTGAACCGGTGGAGAATGACCAGGAACCAGATCTCAGGATTATAGTGGTTACCTTGATGAAGATGTTGGAAGGCAAATTACTTCACTCATGTGACACATATACTTCCTTCTGAATCCAATACTGATTTTGTCTCATTCTTTACTCCCATTCAATCATTCAAGTAACTCAGAACACACACATAATTAATTCTCTTTCTGTTTTAATCAAAGATTGTTTTTTTTAAAAAAAAATCCTTACAGAAATTCATATTTAAAACACTATTTAATCAAAAAGTGCAAAACATTATTAGTAGTATCCTTCAATTTATGTCCCACTCTCCCTCCCAAAGGGACCCAGGGTGACAAATGTTTTTAAGATTTTTTTTTAAAAAAAACAACCCTGTATATACCAAATGGGTATTTTTAATGAGAACTGTATTGCAAAATATGCAGATCTGAGTTCTGAACATCCAGCATTCTCATTCAATAAAATGAATCATAGCACAATACTTCAAACAATTAATACAGCTATATGTTTTAAAACACACACACAGCCTATTAACTGCAACAAATTCATTGGTTTAATTTCAGCTGGTGTCCATCAAGCATTTCCAGTTTTCCCCAAAGGCATCAGTGAAAGGGTCTTTAAACAGTCCTGGTTTTCCCAGTAGTGATGTATGGAAGTGAGAGCTGGACCATATAGAAGGTTGATCACAAAAGAATTGATGCTTTTGAATTATGGTGCTGGAGGAGACTCTTGAGAGTCCCATGGACTGCAAGAAGATAAAACGCATCCATTCTTAAGGAAATTAGCCCTGAGTGCTCACTGGAAGGACAGATCGTGAAGCTGAGGCTCCAGTACTTTGGCCACCTCATGAGAAGAGAAGACTCCCTGGAAAAGACCCTGATGTTGGGAAAGATTGAGGGCACAAGAAGAAGGGGACGACAGAGGACGAGATGGTTCGACAGTGTTCTCGAAGCTACAAACATGAGTCTGACCAAACTGCGGGAGGCAGTGGAAGACAGGAGTGCCTGGCGTGCTCTGGTCCATGGGGTCACGAAGAGTCGTACACGAATAAACGACTAAACAACAACAACAAAAACCCATCAGTGAAGGTGCTCTATGCATTTCCAAGGGTCTGTCCTGATCTAACAAATGTGCATTTGAAATCTTGTTGCTTTAATAATAATAGATATTATTATGATTATTATTATTTTTTAAAAGTACATGCTGTGTGGCTTCCTCTTTGCAATGCAGAGCTGCCCGCCACTCCTCTCATATATCAGAGGTTATGACACAGCCAAATCTGAATAGCACTACCTCTTGATAACAACCACCGGGGGGGGGGGAGTCTTATGGCACCTTAGAGACTAAACAGATTTATTATAAGTTTTGTTGACTCAAACCCACTTCAGCTGCATGAAGACTTAGCTGGCAGGTATAAAATGGAGAAAATGGTAAGGTGAGAGCTGAATGGCAATGAGATGCAACAATGGCAGTCCGTGTTATTTGGAGCTTAAATGTGTGTAAAAATAGACACAGCGCCTTTTGCAAAAAGCAGACTGGTGATTCAGCACTGCTGAGATTACTGCAGTAGCACTTTAATGCATGCAGTGGGATTTTTCTTTTTTAAAACCCTTTGTCCCTCTGGAAATTTCTAGATTGTGTAGAGACGAGATGGGCCAGTGACATGCAACAGATTAAGTACACAGGGCTGTGTGTGTCTGCAATACCTCCTTGAACACCAAATGCTCTGGAGCAGGGGTAGGCAACCTAAGGCCAATGGGCTGGATGTGGCCCAATCGCTTTCTCATACCGGCCCACGATCTGTCCGGGAATCACCGTGTTTTTACATGAGTAGAATGTGTGCTTTTATTTAAAATGCTTCTCTGGGTTATTTGTGGGGCCTGCCTGGTGTTTTTACATGAGTAGAATGTGTGCTTTTATTTAAAATGCATCTCTGGGTTATTTGTGGGGCATAGGAATTTGTTCACCCCCCCCGAAAAAAATATAGCCTAGTCCATCACATGGTCTGAGGGACGGTGGACCGGCCCACAGCTGGAAAAGGTTGCTGACCCCTGCTCTGGAAGAATAGGACTTCAACCAGTGGCTTCAAGTTACAAGAAATAAGATTCCAACTAAATATCTGGAAGAACAGAGAGAGCTGTTCGATGGTGGAATGGTCTCCCTTGGGAGGTTGTGAACTCTCCTTCTTTGGAGGTTTTCAAGCAGAGGCTGGATGGCCATCTGTCATGGATGCTTTAGCAAAGAGTTGGATTGGATAACCCTTAGGGTCCCTTCCAACTCTACAATTCTATCATGTGTGGCTGCTTGAATGGGTGATGATGATGATGATGATGATAATTTATTATTATTATTATTTATTTATTTATTTATTTATTTGTCCCCCGCCCATCTGGCTGAGTTTCCCCAGCCACTCTGGGCAGCTTCCAACAAAGATTAAAAATACATTAAAATGTCACACATTAAAAACTTCCCTGAACAGGGCTGCCTTCAGATGTCTTCTAAACGTCATGTAGTTGTTTATCTATTTGACATCTGGTGGGAGGGTGTTCCACAGGGCGGGTGCCACTACCAAGAAGGCCCTCTGCCTGGTTCCCTGTAGCTTTGCTTCTCACAGTGAGGGAACCGCCAGAAGGCCCTTGGCGCTGATGTGCTAGCAGGCCAGGCATTTCGGTATCAGGTCAGGTGCATGGCCAGCAGGCGTGGTGGCCTTGCTTCCTTCTCCATGTTTTTGGTGTCCATGTGGAAAGGAACCTTCCGCACAGGGCTGGAGTGCCCATACCCTCCAACATCTCTCCAATGAAAATAGGGACGTCCTAAGGAAAAGAGACTCGGGTGGCACTGTGGGTTAAACCACAGAGGCTAGGCCTTGCAGATCAGAAGGTCAGCGGTTTGAATCCCCACAATGGGGTGAGCTCCTGTTGCTCGGTCCCTGCTCCTGCCAACCTAGCAGTTTGAAAGCATGTCAAAGTGCAAGTAGATAAATAGGTACCACTCCAGCGGGAAGGTAAACAGCGTTTCCATGCACTGCTCTGGTTTGCCAGAAGCAGCTTAGTCATGCTGGCCATATGACCCAGAAGCTGTATACCGGCTTCCTCGGCCAATAAAGCGAGATGAGCGCCGCAGCCCCAGAGTCGGTCACGACTGGACCTAATGGTCAGGGGTCCCTTTACCTTTACCTTTTAAGGAAAAGAGGGACATTCCAGGGTCAAACCAGAAACCAGGACGGCTTCTGTAAATCCGGGACTATCTCTGGAAAATAGGGACACTTGAAGGGTCTGGATTGTCCTGCCTGAATGCAGGAGATCCTTGTATTGTCATTGCTAATGCCCATCTTGATGATGCAGCCTTGCTGCACGATCCGACATACCTCTGTTCAGTAGTGCTGGTACAGCCTCTTATGAGGCCAAGGCCTTGACTACTGCTTCATCGCCGGAACTCTGTATTTAAATCTGCCAGAAGTAAATTAGCTTAATCTTCTGCTTTATCATTCCACTGCTGACCGGAGCATCTTTTATGAGGGTGACTGCAGTCACCTTAGACCAGAGAAACAAAAGCACTTTTTACAAAGTGCATACCTTCAAAGGCTAGCTGCCTCTTATCTTCTGCTGCTTTCTATATATGCGCAATTAATTTAACACCCAGCTGGCAGTAAAATTAGGTGCTTCCTGAGCATTATGCTTTTTAAATTGCTTTTTTAATGCTAGCCGGCATATCGGAGTTGTCCTGCTGAGGATGGGTCTAATATCCTCTCCCAAATTCAGCTGTGCTCACCACAGCCTGCGTGAAGGAGAACAAAGTCCCTGTTGTAAACGTTAACGTTATATCCATAATTCCAACAGGCTCTCTGGAATCCTTATAAATCTTCCACATCCCGAGGAGGTTTTAAGATCCTCAGCTCTCAGATTCATTAAGCTGTGCATTCTATTACTGTAATAAGAATACTGTGAACTCCTAATAGGCAATCTTTGAGTGACCGCTTCATCCCATCCGCAACTGCAAATGTTAAACCTGGTGTGTTTTTTAAAAATCATTTGGCAACTTTAGATATCTGGCAACTTAATACAGTCATTTTGAAGTTTTTACAATGGAAGTAGTTTAAAAAAGAAAAGAACAGTACAGCATCTTCCAGGAAACCAGCTACATTAACTTCCTCTCTTTCCGATCCCATCTCGATTTCCTGAAAATTTCACGTATAGTTAAGTACCTGCAGCGGACAAGCAAAACGGAGCATTTCCCCTGACTTAGCAGAAATCAGTATTTCTTCTGAGAAATGTACTGGAGAAATGATGTGGTGCAATACATGCCTACTCAAAAGTAAGCCTTGTGGAGTCCAATGGGACTTAAATCACAGGTATGTGTGTACAGGATTATAGTCTGAACCAAATATCCAAGCCATTTTGGACACTTCAAGCATTTATTTTTTTTATCACGAAAATATAAAGATAAGAAAGCAAAGAGCATTTTTTTTTAAGGGTTTAATATTCTATTCGGTGTAAAAGACCCAAGGAGTAAGCTTCTTTTCATAGGAAAAAAAACCCTTACACATCTTCTCAAAAGCAAGTCCTACAGGGTTCATTGGAACTTACTCCAATGTAAGTGTGCTTACCCATTTACCTGGAAGTACGTCCCACTGAACTCAATGAGAGTTCTGAGCAGACATTCATAGGATTGTTGAAGGTGACTCAGAAACTATAACCAATCCAGAATGCGGCAGCTAGACTGGAGACTGGGAGTGGCCGCTGAGACCATATAACACTGGTCCTAAAGGATCTTCACTGGCTCCCAGTACGTTTCCAAGCACATTTCAAAATGTTGATGCTGACCTTTAAAGTCCTAAAGGACCTCAGCCTGGTACACCTGAAGGAGCATCTCCACCCCCATTGTTCAGCCCGGACACTGAGGTCCTCCTCTGAGAGCCTTCTGGCGGTTCCCTCACTGCGAGGAATGAAGTTACAGGGAACCAGGCAGAGGGCCTTCTCGGTAGTGGCACCATCCCTTCAGATGGCAAGGAAATACACAACTATCTGACTTTTAGAAGACATCGGAAGGCAGCCCTGTTTAGGGAAGTTTTTAAGGATTGATGTTTTTATTATGTTTTTAGATATGTTGTAAGCTGCCCAGAGTGGCTGGGGAAACCCAGGCAGATGGGCGAGGTATAAATAAAAAAATTATTATTGTTGTTGCTCTGAGTTGTTGATAAAAAGCCACAAAGGCAGGGCACATTCAGGTGTGTGCTCCCAAGAGGCAGCCTAAAAAAGCTTACAGCAAGTCTTAAAGGGTAAAGGGAACCCCTGACCATTAGGTCCAGTCGTGGCCGACTCTGGGGTTGCGGCGCTCATCTCGCTTTATTGGCTGAGGGAGTAGGCGTACAACTTCCAGGTCATGTGGCCAGCATGACAAAGCCACTTCTGGCGAACCAGAGCAGCGCACGGAAATGCCGTTTACCTTCCCGCCAGAGCGGTACCTATTTATCTACTTGCACTTTGACATGCTTTCAAACTGCTAGGTTAGCAGGAGTCTTACTTGTTTATTTAATACTTGCTGTGTGCTCTTACTATGTTAAAAGTGGGAGAGGTGGAGAAGGAACATAGGGAAGAAGATGCTCCCACAGCAATCCAGAACCCAGCTCACTAAAGGCTTTAAAAACATAAGAACTAGCACCTTGAATTGGGCCCACTTCTTCATTAGAAGTCGCTACAGTTGGCAGCCTAGCGAAGCTTCTCACTACTCCACTTCAAAAACTTCACTCTATTATAGCGAAGAACAACCACGCATCTTTTGGCACACATTTTCTGTTTCCGAAACTTACTTTTCTGCTTTTAACCCCCCCCCAAAAAAACCCATTTAACTCAACTGGTATTATCCTTAAAAGTAAGAGAACTGAAACCAATTATAGGTGTCAAAATAAATAAGGAGATAGTAAGCCGTCAGAGGTTTTCTTAAGCTACATGAAAGTACAGCCCCCAACAAAAACCAACCTATGTCTGATTTCTTTCCATGCATCCATGGCTATTGAGTCTCTGTGATTCTCTTGTTTGAGATTTAGCTACAACATGCATTTGTTCGGAGGAGATATGTGAGGGCTCCTTGGTGTTCAGGTTCATTTAGAGATGTACATTTTGTATTTCCTTGCTCTGTTTCTGACTACATGCATAAAACAGAATTGTAAATGTTTAGCAGAATCAAAGCTATTCTTAGATGCCTACAGTTCCACTAAGTTAGTTTTCTCTAATTTGTGCAATGAAAGGGGTGGGGGAGAGGAAATAGGATATTGGCTTTGGGTTGAATTCAGACTAAGCTAGTTCTACTTTAGTCCCTGTGAAATCAAAGTTAGTTAGGATGACGACTGAAGCCCCATTGCTTTCAATGAGGACTGCGCTCAAGTTAGTCTGAATCCAATCCTTGAGTCAACTATTTTTTTCTCAGAGTTAGACCCACTGAAATCAAGATAACAACTGTAAGTAAAACTTAGCTGAATAGTGCCTGTTCTTTTTTTTTCTTTCGTCTTTATATAGGGCTCCTACATCCTTGCAATGCTGTATCCATTGAAATTTGGGGATTGGCCCAAGGATTTAAAAGGAAGCTTTTAAAAGTACAGTGGTACCTTGGTTGTCACACTTAATCCATTCCAGGAGTCTGTTTGACTCCCAGAACGGTTCAAAAACCAAGGCACAGCTTCTGATTGGTTGCAGGAGCTTCTTGCACCCAATCAGAAGCCGTGTAAACCGTGTCGAACATTTGGCTTCCAAAAAACGTTCGTAAACCGGAACACTCACTTCCTGGTTTACGGCATTCGGGAGCCAATTTGTTTGGGAGCCAAGCCATTCAGGAACCAAGGTATATAGGAGATATACATATTCACCATGATAGCTCAATTGGTTAGAGCATGGTGCTGATAATGTCAAGGTTGCAAGTTCGAGTCCCGTAAAGAACAGCTGCATATTCCTGAATTGTAAGAGTTGGATTACAACATGATCCTCAGGGTCCCTTCCAACTCTACAATTCTATGGTTCTATGATTTCCAGAGAACAGTTTGTTAGGAGATTGTTTAAGCAGGAGTACCTGTTTGTGTGAAGCACGATTCACTACGAATGCCTTCATGACATAATCTGTGCACCAAATCCATATGAGGAGTTCACACAAAGAGGCATTCTTGGTGGTGACCTCGTTGTTTTGGAACTTCTCCCCGGCAAATAAGCCTTCCCATTTGAACTGGATTCTATTTGGGATTAAGCATATATAAATTTGATTTATGGAGCAGCGATCCATGCAGCAGTTTTCAAATGCAAAGGCTTTCCAGCAACTCGAGAGATCCATCCGTTTCAGATGCCTGGGATTGTAGCAGGGAGCTTCTCCGTGTAAGACAAGCACTTTGGCAATGCGCTACAACTCCTTTATCATGTACCTAGCCACAATTAAACCTGTGTTCCATGAAAGGAAGACAAATCCTCTGCTATGACAGGTAGCTGCCAAATAAGCCGAACTTAACCGGCTGCTTCTATAATGAAGCAATTTAGACTTTGTAAGGTTTTGTGTGCTTTTTTCTGAGCCTGACACTTTGCATCGCAGCTCAGGTGCCTTTCAGACTACCTAACGCTAGGTAACACGGACTCATCAGTCACAGAATCATAGAGTCGGAAGGGTCCCTGAGGAGCATCTAGTCAACCCCCTGCCAATGCAGGAATAGGCAGCTGTCCTTTCCCTTACGAGGTTCAAACCTGCAACCTTGGCACTATCAGCACCATGCTCTAGCCAACTGAGCTATCCAGCTGATGTCGAAGTAGTGGAGAAACAAGCTTGGCATCCCAATCAGGTTAGATGAAGTCATCACCTTCGTTTTCACAACTCAAAAATTGATTGGCACGGGATGCGATGGGATTTTGTGCAAGGGTGTCTAGTAGCTGAAATCCAATCGATTGCAGTATGAACTAATCAAACTGTGCCCAATGCCTGATGAGCTCTCGCAGCCTGATGCATATGTCCCAGTTTCTCTGTAGCGGCCATATATCTGAGCTGTGGGAGAAACTACTTTGCTGTCCTTAGATATGGAGACGGGGAGCTTCTGAAAGCTATTGTGCTAGCCAGATTTGAGCTGCCTGCAGCCTAGCCGCCTAAGCCTAGCCAAGGGGCGTGTTTCATGCACATCTTGGGGCAGTTAGTGGAATTTGGTACGGAGCTTTTCCTTCACAGGTCACCTTTAGAGGAATGCTTTGCACATATGAACTATCTCAAGCTCACCAAGCAGCTTATTAGTTTCAGGCCGTGGCCCCCATACTCTTATGCTCTTGATAACTTTATTAAACGCAGCCCTGCTTATTCATCTAACTGAGCGGCCTTTTAACTATTTGTCGATAGTTTGAAGTAGCCATCCTTGGGCAGTGATGGCTTCCAGATCTCACCAAGACGAGCACATATGTTTGAAATGCCTGCTCTCCTTCTCCATTTCGCCATAAAGTAGCCAATTTAATTTTGCACAATACCGTTTGATAACAAACATGTGTGTATGTGTCTTCTGCATTTAGACACTTCAGAGAAGACCCTGCTTGGTCAGTGTGGGAGATAATTTCACAAGGAAAAATGGAACCAGATGTCCCTCCTTTCATTCTCCCTTCTCAATCCAGCTAATTCCCAGTGTCAATCACACTGTAGAGACATGCCACAATTGTCAGGCGAGGCCTCCCGCTGTATCTCTCTGCAAGTTGCTACACTGGACATGCCCCCGTCCGGTCTTTTCCCGCATTCCCAATTTTAATTCAGAAGAACAACAGCGCCTTGCTTATCAGAAGTCTAGCGAAACAGCGAGTTGGGTCATGTGGAACTTAAAGAGATCTGACGCTGCAGCTGACTAAACATTGATTCAAATAATGCTCCAAGAAGATACAGTACCATTTCATTTACCGAGATTGCTCAGTGGAGATCTAAGCTCCGTAAAAGATAATTGGAGATTTAGCTAAAGTGGAACATAGGAAACTGCCTTACAATGAGTCAGGCCATTGGTCCTTCAAGCTCGGAACTGTTGACACTGATTGGCAATGGTTCTCCAGGATTTCAGACATAGGCCTCTCCCAGTCCTACCTGGAGATGCCAGGGATTAACTTGGGACCTTCCAAATGAAAAGCAGATGTTCAACCGCTAAGTTTCAGTACTTCCCCTTCTTGTTACGCGGCATAACACTGATGTGAAGATACAACAGGAACCAAAAGGGCATTGGAACAGATAGGAGTTTTGTAACCCTTTGCAAAATGATATTTGTATGTATTTCTGTATGTTAAATTGTAAAATGTAGATGTATGGCTGGGCAACAGTTGTCCAAACCATGGTGAGATAGAGGACCAGGTGACAGACTGGTTATGTTACCATCAGCTGAATGCATTATTTTCGTTAGACACACACACACACACACACACACACACACACACACGGATTTGCAGAACAAAACTCACAGTTTGAAAGGGAGTTACTAGGCTCCAGGGTTTCAACATTATCTAAAGTATATAACCTACTACTGGAGTGGGATACAAAGGACAAAATGGTGAAATCTTCAATGATAAGTTGGGCCAGAGACGTAGGACACAATATTGACTTTGCATTATGGGAACAATTGTGGAAAGCAAATCTAAGGTTTACGGCATGCTACACCCTAAGGGACACGAGTGGTGCTGTGGGTTAAACCACAGAGCCTAGGACTTGCTGATCAGAAGGTTGGCGGTTCGAATCCCCGTGACGGGGTGAGCTCCCGTTGCTCGGTCCCTGCTTCTGCCAACCTAGCAGTTCGAAAGCACGCCAGTGCAAGTAGGTAAATAGGTATTGCTCTGGCAGGAAGGTAAACGGTGTTTCCGTGCGCTGCTCTGGTTTGCCAGAAGCGGCTTAGTCATGCTGGCCACATGACCCGGAAGCTGTATATTGGCTCCCTTGGCCAATAAAGTGAGATGAGCGCCGCAACCCCAGAGTCGGTCACGACTGGACCTAATGGTCAGGGGTCCCTTTACCTTTACACACTAAGGGAAAGCTTCATGAAGATGTACAGGTGGTATTTAATGCCAAACAGACTCGCAAAAATATCAAAATCAATAACGGGCAGCTGCTGGAAATGTAAGGTAGTAGAGGGAACATTCTACCATGTGTGGTGGTTGTGCAGTTTAATTAAAAATTATTGGGAAATGATCCATAATGAACTTTTTAAAATGTTCAAAAAAAATCCTTTTCTAAAAACCCAGAAGCATTTTTGTTGGGGTTAATAACAAAAGTTACTAAAAAAGAGAGAGGGAGAGAGAATTTTGTGTTTGTATGCGACAAGTGCCTTACATGTGTTATTAGCATAAAAATGGAAAACAGGTAAGGTACTAACAAAAGAAGAATGGCATACTAAATTGTTAGAATATGCGGAGGACTGGGTATTTTTTATTGAGTATATGAAAAAGTATTATAAGCAGAGAATCAACCTAACAGGTAATATTCTCAGCAGGATAAGCAATAACTAAAGGTAAAATGAGGAATTGTGATAGACTAGCTGAACCAAGAAAGTGGAGGTGAAAGGAACCATGGAAGGAGAGGAAGGGAAGTTGGTCAAGGAATATTTTCTGATTTTCTGGAGTTTTTTGTTGTTGTTATTTCTAAATTTCTATCTTTTATTATTGCAGAGGTTCTTTTTTATATTATTTATGTTTATATTATGCTTGTATTGAAATGTATCAGAAATGCAAATTATTACAGTCATACCTCATATTACGTTTGCTTCATGTTATGTTCTTTCAGGTTACATCCTGCGGTGACCCGGAAGTACCGGAAAGGGTTACTTCCAGGTTTCGCCGCTCGCGCATGCTCAGAAGTGCAAAATGACGTCACGCGCATGCGCAGAAGCTGCGAATCGCAACCCGCGCGTGTGTAGACGCACCGCTGCAGGTTGCACTCTTTTCATGTTGCGAACGGGGCACCGGAATGGATCCCATTCGCAACCAGAGGTACCACTGTATTATTATTATTTTTAAAAAGGTTTTCAAAACCACTGATGGTACTATGACAAAGCTGACTCATACCCTCCAAGTGTCCCGATTTTCCAGGGACAGTCCTGGAATTACAAAAGCCACCCGGGCTTCTGATTTGATCCCGGAATGTCCCTGTTTTCTCTGCCGGTGCTTCTGCTGCCAAGCTCAGGGAGGAGGATGAGCAGGGGGGAGGATGAGCTTGCTCTGAGAGGTGGCAGCAGCTGCCGCTGCAAAAGAGCATCCCATAACCTCCCCATGGCTGCTGGTGCTTGCCTCCTCCCCTGGACAGCCCAGAGCAACTGCTGGAGTGCGGCCGAGGAGGAGGAGAAGCTGCTGCTGGTCAGGAAGAAAGGGGAAGTTGAATGGAGCACAAGGAGTCTCGATTTTTTAAAATTATGCATTGCAAATCCCTGTCTAATCTTGCCCCTTTCTAGAACGAAAGAAGAGTGGCAGATGAAGATGATGGACTTTGCAGAACTGGCGAAGCTGACAGGAAAAATCTGAAACCAGCACAAACAACAAAAACATCCCATAATAAAAGAGCAGAATCGTATTTATTAGGAATTTTGATTGGAGACATCCCGAATGACAAAATTAACATTTTCTTGTACGCGACAACAGCAGCAAGAATGTTAATAGCCAACAGTTGGAAAGGAAATTACGTTCCAACCAAAGAAGAATGGTTGAATAAATTATGTGAATACTTGGAATTAGCCAAGTTGACTGATTTGATAAGACAAAAACCAAAAAAATATAATCCAGAAACAATGGAAATGTTAAATGATTATTTATGTAGACAAAGTTTAAATGTAAGGTGTTCATTGCGTTTCGAATAGATTTATGAAAGATTTAGAAAACTTATTGATTAGAATATTTGTATGGGGAAAATGGGACGCGGGTGGCGCTGTGGGCTAAAGCCTCAACGCCTAGGGCTTGCCGATCGAAAGGTCGGCGGTTCGAATCCCCGCGGCGGGGTGCGCTCCCGCTGTTCGGTCCCAGCGCCTGCCCACCTAGCAGTTCGAAAGCACCCCCGGGTGCAAGTAGATAAATAGGTACCGCTTACCAGCGGGAAGGTAAACGGCGTTCCGTGTGCGGCTCTGGCTCGCCAGAGCAGCGATGTCACGCTGGCCACGTGACCCGGAAGTGTCCCCGGACAGCGCTGGCCCCCGGCCAATAAATGTGAGATGGGCGCACAAACCCCACAGTCTGTCAAGACTGGCCCGTTCGGGCAGGGGTACCTTTACCTTTACCTTTATGGGGAAAATACGGAATAACAGATTGTATGGGGAAAATACAGAATAACAGATGTATGAGATTGTATGGGGAAAATACAGAATAACAGATACAATCTTGCTTAAAATGTATATAGGAAGTGTAGTGTAAGCGAAGAAAGTCAATCAATGAAATTTTATTATTGAGATATTTGTAGGATAAATTTGGAAGAAATTCTTCCAACTTTTCTTTTTCTTCTTCTCTTTATTTTTTCTTGTCTTTTTTCTTTTCTCTTTTATATATATATGTGTGCTTATCTGAAATATATATGTATGTATGTATGTATTTGCAATATTTTGCTTATATTTTGTAATAATTACGTTAAATAAATTAATAAAATTAATAAAATTTTAAAAATAAATAAATAGAAGTACCAGTGAAAGAAGAGTGGCAGATGAAGACGATGGACTTTGCAGAACTGGCGAAGCTGACAGGAAAAATCTGAAACCAGCACAAACAAGTATTCCGAAAAGACTGGAGTGAATTCATACGATATCTGAAAGATCATTGTAAGCAATTAACATCACCAGCAGGGTTTTGCTTGAAGACTTGTAATGAGGAATTTTCTACCTTTCTATATTTATTTAAATCTTTGAGATACTCTGCAGTGAGTGCAACTAGAATTGGGAAATGTATATATTGCAAGGATATAAAGGTTAATTCTGACAGGCCACGAGGCGGGAGGGAAGGAAACTGACAGGCTCTAATAGCCATGGGCAGTATAGTGGATAAAGATGATGTGAATGTATAATATTAAATGGAATAATAAATAAATAAATAATCTTTCCCCTTTCAAAAATTTATGTATTTCTGTGTGTGCTTTTTGCTTTTTGTAAACCTACCAAAGAATAAAATGAAATAAAGTTGGGGTTGAAGGGTTTTCTCACGATGGAGGAAGGGCATGTTTGCTGTGTCCCATTGGTGGTTGTCCTTCTTCTGACAGAAAATGCTCTGCAGGGAGAGGAGACCCCAAAAAATAGTGAGTTGAAGAGGGTCAGTAGTGGGGGAGTGAGAAATGTCCATATTTTCACCTGAGGAATGTTGGTATGCTATCCTTGCCTGGTCAATTTTTTTCTGTCTTACTAGTTAAAGAGGTATTGCAGGTTGCCCAAGGACCATGATGAGAACAGGGTGAGGGGAAGTGACCCCCACATTCTTCTCACAGGCAACAATAGCTCTGTGCAAACACCTTTCCGTTTCTGGAAAACTGTACCTAGTCTAACAATAAAAGGATTCAGGAAGATCGTGTGTAAGTCAAATTTCTTGGATGTTTAGATTCTGTGCTTCGTTTCAGCCTCTACAGCCTTGCCAGAATACACACATTCTGATTTATAACATGGCAGACTATAAGTAGGGATGAACGTCACATTTGGATGGATCTTGTACCAAAACCTTAGACTTGGAGGATGCCTGAGCCAAACCAGGATCTCTCCAAATCAAAGCAAGCACCTCCAAACATTTTCAGGTGTTTCGGACATTTAAAAATACAGTGCAGAGAGTAAGAGTCTGAAAACTGAGAAATTTTACCCTGAGCTGGCCATATAAGGAAAATGCCAGGATGGGGAGAGGGAGGGAGGTATTTGTGATTGGCAGGTCTGGCTTCAAATAAGAGGGAGTGATTTTACCAGAGGTCTCCAATGCCAGTGCTTTGGAGAGAGGACATTGAAGTAAGGTATCGCCTTGTTCTTGTCTGTCCTGGCCTCTTTGCTAATTCTGCTTCATGGTGCTTGCTTGGAAAATGCTGGACATTCGAGTCCTGTGATATATGCCCACACATCCACTTTGTCAAATCCATTTTGCACTTCATTTCTGCGATTTTAATGCCAATTGAGCTGAACAGAAGCCTGAAGCTGTTATTTCATAATTCCCTCACCCTTGCAGCTATCCTTCTAAAATTTCTGGGATAGTTTCCTAAGGGCACCTCTATAGAGTATGCTCCCCACCCCTACCCCCCATAATAAAATCATTGCCCACAAAACCACAGGGAGGGAAGCGAATCCCATTTGGTCTCCTTCCATAATCAACTTTAAAGGCACTACTTGAGCACAAAAATGCCCTGGAACCATTTGCCTATAATATAGTAGATTTCTTACCTAAGGGTAGTGTATGCTATTTTCATACAAATTGCCCATAAATCAATAGAGATTAAATGTATCTTTTTTATAATAATAAAAAACACCCCAAAACTGTAATAGAAAACCACTGTCCTTCTGACTTTGCAGAATGTATCCCCTCAGTAGGGGCTACCATGAAAATTACATCCCACTCTATCAAAAACTTTAAAAAGGTTATAGATGGGTCTTTGGACAGGTTTTGAAATGTGCTCAGTAAAAAACCCTTGGATCTATTTGTCTTTGACAGTAGAACAATCTCCCTTGGGTAGTTCCAAGGGTGGAACGGGTGATATGGAGGTATACTGTGTGTATGACATCTGTATGGTTGTTGCAGGTACACTGATGACTGCAACACCGATCATGAATTGGGGGAGGATGTTAGAATTCCTTCTCCGTGATTGCAGTCATGGGATTGTTGTCTATCACATGACGGTATATGTTTTGACTCCACAGAGTAGGAAGTGATGGAGACAGGATGTTTGTGTTACTGTGTTCTGTGAAGTGGGACTATTGTCCTTTCTCTTTGCTGTCTGATTCTAGAGAGAGAGGGAGCCATGTTGCAGTGCTCCGTGTGTGTTTATATGTAAATAAAGTAGATTAGCCAAAATGCTGAGTTGCTGAGGTCTGTTCCGCAAGTTGCGAAGACTCTGTGGATCCCTAAGTGTGCCGGTGTTGGTTGGCATCGGTCGCTGTGATGTTCGGCCTGAATAAAACTTATGAAGCTCCCAAACGATTAACCAGGAGGGAGGGAACATGCCAGTCGGGCATGTGTCTCTACCAGGGTCCTACTCGAGTGTAGGCTGAACTCCTGCCAGTGGACTCTCCTTCCTTGGAGGTTTCTCAGCAGAGGTTGGGTGGCCATCTGTCATGGATGCTTTAGCTGAGATTCCTGCATTGCAGGGGGCTGGACTAGATGGCCTTCGGGTCCCTTCCAACTCTGAGATTCTATGATAGGCATTATCCATGCAGGTGGGACTATGACTGCAATTCTTTTGAGAGCGGGGTAGAATCATGGCCGTTTTTCGATTTCCCCATAATGGTGAATGAGGGAGGTATTTTTATGAATCAGAATTTCCCTCTAATGCTTTGATACAAGGGGTGGGGAGCAATTGCAAGGGAGAGTCGATGGACAGGAGGGACCTTTCTATTTCATACCAATTCTCCTTTAAAGGAGCGTCTCCACCCCCATTGTTCTGCCCGGATGCTGAGGTCCAGCGCCAAGGGCCTTCTGGCGGTTCCCTCACTGCGAGAAGCTAGGCTACAGGGAACCAGGCAGAGGGCCTTCTCGGTAGTGGCAAACGCCTTGTGGAACGCCCTCCCATCAGATGTCAAAGAGATAAACAACTACCTGACATTTAGAAGGCATCTGAAGGCTTGTTCAGGGAAGTTTTTAATGTGTGACATTTTAATGTATTTTTAATCTTTGTTGGAAGCCACCCAAACTGGCTAGGGAAACACAGCCAGATGGGCGGGGTACAAATATTATTATTATTATTATTATTATTATTATTATTATTATTATTATTGCAAACGTCCAGCCCAACTGGTCTCCAAACTTTGTATCCTGATGGACGGAAAAGAATCTCAGGGATGCGTTTGATGATGAGAATCCGCAGCTGCAGAAGAGACTAAATTAGTGATGTGCCAAAAATGTACTCTGTTCACACATTTAGCCACCGCCAGGAGGAGGAAGCGGTGAGCGTGCTTGTGTGCACTAATATTTAGTTTCATTTAGAAAAAGCAGGGCAAACTTCTACCGTGCAAATTCCTCTACACTGTGAAGTGAGTTCCCAGGACTATTTTAGTACATTGAGATTCTTAGTGGCCTTTTTGTCCTGGTCAAAAAATGGCATTTTGCTAGTTAGCCAGAACAAATAAGTCAGGTGTGTGAACCAACCTTCCCTTTAGGTATCAAAGTGCAGGTTTAAAAGCGTTGATGAACAAATCTCAGTAAGGGGGAAACCCAACAACACAAGTCATTCCAAGGCTGTTAGCTGGGTGAGTCAATCATACAGTGCAAGGATTCCCAGCCTTTTTGGAATGGAGGGCACATGTTGACTTTGGAGAGAGTTCTGGGAATGCCAGTCGCAAATGGCTGCCATGGAGGGGCGTGACATAACACAAAATAGCTGCAAAGGGCAGCGTAGTAACACAAAATTAAGGAGACAACCATCCCCGACAACCTGATGTTTACCATGGGAAGTCAGCTATGTATGCTGGTTATGATTATGGAGATCGCACACACAGAGAGATGCCGTTGCTATCTAGTAACAACAGGGAACATTCCTCAGTAGCAGAAAAATGTATGCGGTGGCCACACCACTCTTAAAAATTGCTTAGAAGGTTCCTGCATATTTTGCCCCATAACCTTCTTTCTAGAAGGGCAAGAGAGTTATTTAAGTGTATACGTAAATTTCCAAGCACAATTCAAAGTGTTGGCGCTGACCTTTAAAGCCCTAAACGGCCTCGGTCCAGTATATCTGAAGGAGCATCTCCACCCCCATCATTCTACCCAGACACTGAGGTCCAGCACCGAGGGCCTTCTGGCAGTTCCCTCACTGCGAGAAGCCAAGTTACAGGGAACCAGGCAGAGGGCCTTCTCGGTAGTGGCGCCCTCCCTGTGGAACGCCCTCACACCAGATGTCAAAGACAACAACTACCAGACTTTTAGAAGACATCTGAAGGCAGCCCTGTTTAGGGGAGCTTTTAATGTTTGATGTATCACAGTATTTTAATATTTTTTTTGGAAGCCGCCCAGATTATTATTATTATTATTATTATTATTATTATTATTATTATTATACACACACTTAGGATTGGGGGGCACCTTCATGGGTACCAGATTGGTGACCCTTAAGACCATGTCCTGCTATTCTATGCTAGTCATTTCAACGATCCAAATAATTAGTTAACTCATCATAAAGAGGCATGTGTCTTAGTGCCTTTGGCTTACTACAGAAGCAAAACTTACAGACCCTCCAAGTGTCCCTATTTTCCAGGGATATCCTTGATTTGGAGAAGCCGTCCCAGTTTCTGTTTTGATCCTGGAATGTCCCACTTTTCCTTAGGATGTCCCTATTTTCATCAGAGAAATGTTGGAGGGTAGGGTCTGAAGGCAATCCTGTATAGGGAAGTGTTTTTTAATTTTTAAAATGTTTTTATATGAAATATACTCAGAGTCGCAAAGTGATTTCATGCTCTTTATTCAGCTCTAGGAGGAAGGTGAAACGGGAGGCGTACGCTTCCCAGTCTCCAGATGCTGGGTTGAATGGTGAGAAGCTGCTGTTGGCTGCCATTCTGAGTTCCTTGTGTCCCGGAACTGAAGCCTGGATACACGGTGCGAGGCAGCGGTGCGGCAGGTGGCGGTGCTGCGGTGCTGTGTGTGGCAGTCAGCTCAGCGGGATCCCACCTTCATCGCCAGTGAAATATACTCAGAGTCGCAAAGTGATTTCATGCTCAGCTCATAGTGGTGAGGAGGAATGAATGAATGTCCCCTCACAGTATCTGCTTTATATACATTATTTACACAATGGGCTGCACATGATTGGCTAATTCTGGAATTCTACTGTAAGCCAATCAGGTTGTGGATTCACTTCTATCTGGAGCAGGATTGGGTGGTCCCTGCCAACCAATCATACTGCTGCATTGTTCTAGGACCAATCAGACTGCTGCATTCTGAATCCTATTGTTCTAGGACTAATCAGACTGCTGCAATTTGGATCCTATTGTTCTAGGACCAATCAGACTGCTTCAGTTTGGATCCTATTCAACTCAGTACATAACACCATATATGTTGGAAGCTTCCCAGAGAGGCTGGGGCAACCCAGCAAGATATGTGGGGTGTAACTAGTAAAATCATCATTACGGAATGGGACGCCCCATTTTCATTGGAGAAATGTTGGAGGCTGCCATATTTTCGGGATTTCAAAGGCAGAATTGACGTCTGGTGGGAATTTCAAGACGTCGAGTCAATCGGAGAATTGTGTCTTCTTGGGTTGTTTTTTTTTTTTGTAAACAAAAAAGCTCAGTAACTGTGGTGGTTGTTTTTTTTTTTTAAAAAAAGAAGCTCTTCAAAGCTCAACAATTTTGGGGTCTTCCTAAGAAATGCTCAACAACTTTCAGGGTGCCCTAGTTTTTACTTTTTGAAACATGGCAACCTTAATTCGCTTCCCCTGCTAGACCTTGCTGGTTTGTAATGGAGGCTGTCTCTTAGGGCAAATGGTGCATTTTCCATCAACCTTAGTCTGTCGTCAGCTAACCTCCACCTTTGTTTCTGTGCTGCCTGGGCAGATCTCAGCAGAAGGGAGGATAAGGGCCAAAACTAGAATCAGTTGGCTATGACTATCACTGGCTCTGGCTCCACCTACTGTGGGGCTTTCTACCTACCAGCCAGTCCTGTCTAGAGAAGGTGCTGAGAATGCGGTGAAGTCAACTGACTCCACTTATTGTAAAAGAGGAAATGTCCTGCCTTACAGCTTCCAACCGTACGTGGCCTTGGTTCATGGAAGGGTTCTGGTGTGGCTTTATTTACACATCTGGGGCATGTTTTTCAGTCTCTTCTTTCCATTTAAATATCCCTCAAGGCAGTTTGCAGTGCAAATAAAAAAAAAATTAAAAATCACACAAAAGGTACATCTGCACTGCTTTCTCTTCGCACCCGCAGATCTGGACCATCAAAGTCTGTTATCTGGGTTGTGCGTCTATTGACATCTGGCAAATCTGTTTCCAGCTGTTGAGCATCATTCCACACCTGATGGGTAATGGTATATAAAACTTTCTCAGTGACTGAGCAATTTGGGGGTATTTCAGCAGGTTGATTGCTTTGAATTTGAAAAAAGTGGCAGAGGGAGCTTGTTTGGAGAGTGGAAAAGATCCCTGAAGGGGAAACAAACCACTCGGCTTTCAGGATGAAACATGCATGCTATTTGGAGCAGAATATGCCCTTATGAAGTAGGGCTTGTGTGTACATCGCTGCTCAGTCGGTTTTAATGAATTGTGATTCAGCAGAAATCCTTACCTATGCGAGCGAGCTGATCTGATGAGGCATGCCTGTCGCAGTGAACATAATACAAGAGGTAACAAACAGAAAAGAATGGGAAAAGCTTCCTAAAGCCACTGGCAAGGATCTCTGTACAGATCCTTTTTCCTGGAGGGCGTACACACATTCTTTCCCTTAGATAATCACTCTTTCTTTTAGACTAATCCAAAATGGCTTCTTTCCATAAGATTTGCCCTACAGCTAACATAGCAGATGTCCATGCTGAAATTCCGACTTTGACGTTCTTACCAACTCTCTCCCGCCTACTGGTACTGTTGTTGGCTTAAAACTGTTTTTTAGAAGGTCTCTGTAATCATTTGTCATGCTGATGAATGCTCCTGAGGTAATTACGAGTTTGGTAAGCGAGTGGTATTTGAAAAATAAGGGAAGATACCAGTCCAGGGACCAAGCATTGTTTTTCAAGCCATGAAAACGTGGACCTCCTGTCATGCACTTCTTCTTTTTATTTAGTATTTCATCCACACCTCATCTTTTCCCCATGAAACTCAAGGTGTTGTACATTTTTCTCCCCGCTCCCCTTTTTATGCCCCTGTGAGGTAAAACCGGACTGGCCCATACTCACCCTTCATGGGAGTTTCATGGGCTGAAGAGGGTGCCAGCCAGATGGGTGGGGTATAAATAATAAAATTATTTACAATTATCATGATGTTCTGAACTGTCACGTAATCTTCACCTCAAGAGTGGTATAGAAAAATTATTATTATTATTATAATAATCCAAGTAAACAGGACTGTTTAGGTCATAGAACATACTTGGGACTGATTCGGATGGTCTACCCCCACCACTTAATGGATCCAAGTGGTTTCCAGAGAGTGGTAGGGGATGCTTTATCCCATGCTGATGGCCTTTCAGCTGATTCCCTGGTGGCCCGCTGGAATGTGGAGTTAACCAGGGCTATTGAGTGTTTGGAGCCTGGACAGCCCGTGATTTTCCACGGATCTGAGGGCAATGAAACAATCGCTGAGATGGCTAGAGTGCCGGTGGCGGATAACTCATTCTGAATCTGACTGGACACGGGTTAGAGCTCAAAGTCGAGCCTACCAAGTGGCAACAGTGACGGCGAAGACCTTGTTCACCGCCTCTATTGCATCTGCGGAAAACAGCAGCAGGAGACTCTTTTAGGTGGTTCACAATTTAGCAGAAACATCTGCTCCATTGGGGCCCAGTACAGGCCACATGACCTCCTGCAATGATTTTGCCAAGTTTTTTGCAGATAAAGTCGCTCAGATTCGGGAAGAGGTAGACTTCACCATGGGAGCAGGGCCGGGGCAGGAGAGTGCTAGAGTCCTGTCTAGTCAAGTTGCGTGGGATCAATTCCAATCTGTTACCTCCGAGGATGTGGACAGGCTGCTTGGATGAGTGAAACCAACCACCTGTCTTCTTGATGCTTGCCTTTCTCCCGGTACGTTTCCGAGCACAATTCAAAGTGTTGGTGCTGACCTTTAAAGCCCTAAACAGCCTTGGTCCAGTATATCTGAAGGAGCGTCTCCACCCCCATCGTTCTATCCGGACACTGAGGTCCAGCGCCGAGGGCCTTCTGGTGGTTCCCTCACTGCAAGAAGCCAAGTTACAAGGAACCAGGCAGAGGGCCTTCTCGGTAGTGGCACCCGCCCTTTGGAACGCCCTCCCACCAGATGCCAAAGAGAACAACAACTACCAGACTTTTAGAAGACATCTGAAGACAACCCTGTTTAGGGAAGCTTTTAATGTTTGGTGGATTACTGTATTTTAATATTTTGTTGGAAGCCATCCAGGGTGTCTGGGGTATAAATAATAATAATAATAATAATAATAATAATAATAATAATAATAATATATTATTATTATTATTATTATTATTATTATTATTATTATTATTAAAATACAGGAAAAGGGTGTTTAGTTTCCCCCTTTCATGATGAAAGTCGCTGCTATTTGATCCCTTCAGAACCAGCCCCCCCCATGCTAGGTATACGAGCATTGAGCTCTTTGTTAAAAAACATACTCTTAAACGCTAATGTCCAGAAGATGACATTTATCACCATATTTCAAAACAGAGTAGCTAATTCAGGATTTCTTCTTTTCTTTGGTCAATCCTACTCCTCACCAAGCTGCAGCTGGTTTCTTGCACAGACTTGATTCGCATATCTTGCTTACAGAGGAGATGAGTTCTTGCAACGGTCTGGGCTTCCATTTAGCAGGTCAGGGTTTGCAAAGCGATGTTAATTAGTTTGCAGAGAAGGTGAGTTGGATTAAAAAGGGCAGGATGTCAGAGCAGTGCAACTGGTGGGCTTATTTTCATGGCATATTCTTAGCGGCAAAGAAATAGAACTTGCTACGTTAATTGATTCCAGTGGTGCCACCTTATTGGCAGTAAGTACGATTTGCCAAACGCCTCTTCTTCTGAGCAAGCTCTGCGGATGTGAATGGGGCTGTGTGGGAGCAACTCCTGGTGGGCGGATCTTACATGAATGGTCAAAGGCCTTGCTGAGAATATAAACTGATTGTGCAATATGACTTCACTGCAGTTTATCCTCATTAAGCAACAGACCCCATCACAATGAACAGATGGAGCATTCCGGCACAATTTCAACCTGGTAAAGCCAAGGCAAAAATGGGTCCTTCCGCCACTCTTCATTACTAACACAGCAGAAACTTAATATATTATAATCACTGAAATTAGTGGGAACATTAAATGATCTGGTAAAGCGCTCTCTCTCTCTCTCTCTCTCTCTCTCTCTCTCTCTCGGTATATGTATGTTTTTAAAATTGTTCTGTGAGAGTCACAGATGCATACACACACTTTTGAGGCATGGGGGAGGAATCTCCGAAGTATTAAATCCTCATTAATATAAGCTCAATGCATTTATGGTGTCAAAAATATGTTTTATAAAAGCCAAAAGCAGAGTTGCACAAGTTGCCTCATTATCAATAATCTAGCAGGGCTCCTTTTATGTGTCATTTCTTTACACAATATACTATCATTTATGACTTTTAGCAAATACATCATGGCAAAGGATTACTCTCATCAGAGACAGTCTTTGAAAAGGATATGCTAATTTCTAGAGAGCAAGAAAACATCAAAACAGTGCCAGCAAATAGCCAAGGGACTTTCATGTCTTAATATCCCTCAGAAGTGCTTTATCTCCTAGTGCAACGTGTATCATAGTATAAACAGGAAATGAAACAGCCAAGGCATCAAAGAAGCACCAGTGCATGGCTGTAATTTTAGATCAGGTTTAATAAAGGTTATCTGCAGCAGGCTAATCAAACAAAAGGGTGTATGTTTTAAAGCACCATTTGATAATTTCCATTTAAGGCCCCCTCGATCAAAGAGATCCTAACAATGTCTCGGTGACTCCAGATAGATCCCTTCCCCTCACTTTTCAAAGTAGCTTGGTTTATTGGTTGTAAAAATTGTTTTGATGTTCTAATGGTTATTGGGGGCTGGGGGAAATGGATGAGAGGCGAGGAATGGCTTGGGCCTCATCTGCGCCTTAATTGGAAAAGCAACTAGCGTGGGACTGAAAGGGAATCAGCAGATGTAGCAGAGCGGGCAGGAGCTCCTCAGCCACCTGGGCTGCTTTGCTGGACGGGACAAAATGGATGCCAGTGGCTTTCATCACATCTTCCCATCAGCAAATCTCCTGAGACCCAGCAGTCATAGGGTCCAGGCTTAGTTTATCTTTCCAGGGAAAAGAAACGTAAAGATTGGCGTTGCACTCAAATGTTACTAGCAGACCTTCCAAGTGTCCGTATTTTCCAGGGACAGTCCCAGATTTGCAGAAGCCATCCCGGTTTCTGATTTGATCCCTGAATGTCCCACTTTCCCTTAGGATATCCCTATTTTCATTGGAGAAATGTTGGAGGATATGGAGTTATGCAACCCAAGGAGATAAGTAATTATGCAACCTTAAAAAGACATGATACGATACAATACAATAATCTTTACTGTCATTGTCCCATAAAGGTAAAGGTAAAGGTAAAGGGACCCCTGACCATTAGGTCCAGTCGTGACCGACTGGGGTTGCGGCGCTCATCTCGCTCTATGGGCCGAGGGAGCCGGCGTTTGTCCACAGACAGCTTCTGGGTCATGTGGCCAGCATGACTAAGCCGCTTCTGGCGAACCAGAGCAGCGCACGGAAACGCCGTTTACCTTCCCGCCAGAGCGGTTCCTATTTATTTACTTGCACTTTGATGTGCTTTCGAACTGCTAGGTTGGCAGGAGCTGGGACTGAGCAACAGGAGCTCACCCCGTCACAGGGATTTGAACCGCCGACCTACTGATCGGCAAGTCCTAGGCTCTGTGGTTGAACCCACAGCGCCACCACAGAACAACAAAATTGAATAAATCCCTAAAATTATGATCCCCACAATAAAATACAATATACTCCCATAGAGACTACCTTACACTGTGTTTAAAACCAAAATCGTATTTGAATAGAAACTGTTTCTCAGGCGGCTAGTCCTAGTCTTTATAACCCTGTACCTTCTTCCAGCAGGAGAAGCTAAAAGAGATCATTTCTGGGGTACGCACTGTCCTGCACTATCTCTGCCGCTTTCTTATGGCACCTGGAAGCATCTGAAGGCAACCTTGTATAGGGAAGGTTTTTTCCCAATGTTTAATGTTTTATTATTTTTTTATATATAGGTTGGAAGCTGCCCAGAGTGGCTGGGGCAACCCAGTCAGATGGGTGGGGTATAATAATAATAATAATAATAATAATAATAATAATAATAATAATAGACTAGGACGTCCCTATTTTCATTGGAGAAATGTTGGAGGGTATGCCATTGTGGTTGGTAAGCTGGAGGCACAGGAAGTGAGAATTAAAAGGACATCCCTAAGTAGTTGTTAACATCTGTGTTGGGGCAGGGGGTGGGGTAGGGTGGGGGGTGGCCAAGGAGATGAAACTGCATATGCTTATGACTCCAAGGAGCTGGAGCTTCTTTCAAAGTGCATTGAAGTCAATGAAAGGAATATCCTTGACTTCAAGGGACTTCAGATCAATCTCTTGTTTCTCCTGTCAGTGTATACTCATGTAGATCTGGAGCAATGTACATTGCAATCACTAACACAATGGCAGGGGTGTTGTAACACTGTCATCGGAAACACGGAAAACAGGGATTTGCCTCACTATGTACTGCAGAAAGAGAGAGAGAGAGAAGCAAGAATCTGTTGACAAGGCAAAGCCTCCTTCTTAGATCAATTTATTACACAAGAGTAGGGATGAACAAGTCTGTCAATTTTGGTTTCTCTCTCAATTTCTCATTTTCCCAGTCTTAAGTTCACTTCTCTACATTTCTGCATCGCAGAAAGCATTGCAGGTTTGTAAGATTTTCCCCGCTAAGTCCTTTTCAAGATTCATTTGCATTTTAGCATGCATTCCTCCTAATATGCACATTCTTATATGCAGTTTTGCCCAGTACAGACATTTTTGCAAGCTATTTGCCTCAATACAATGCATTTTATATACAGTGGTACCTCGGGTTACATATGCTTCAGGTTACATACGCTTCAGGTTACAGACTCCGCTAACCCAGAAATAGTACTTCGGGTTAAGAACTTTGCTTCAGGATAAGAACAGAAATCGTGCTCTGGTGGTGCGGCAGCAGCAGGAGGCCCCATTAGCTAAAGTGGTGCTTCAGGTTAAGAACAGTTTCAGGTTAAGAACGGACCTCTAGAACGAATTACCGGTAAGTACTTGTACCCTTTTTTTGTTGGAGAACTTTGTAACAAGATCTGCAGAAGTGTGAATTTTTGGAGGATAGCTGTTTTTCAGTTTGTGCATTGTTTCTGGAAGCCCATGAATTGAATGGGCTTGCATTAAAATGAGAACCAAATCAAATTTCCCCCACATTCCTATCAAGAGTTTCACTGCTTGGCTCCAGTGATCTGTGTCCAAGAATGACCATCTACGCTGTCAGAACTCCCTTTTTAGGTACTGGAAAAGAAAGCTGGAAAGCTGTGAAGAGAAAATCAGAAGTGGGTACAAAGAACCATATACACCACCTGAGCTCTTTGGGGGAAAGTGAGGATAGAAATGCAATAACTTATAGGGCTATTCCCTGTTATTCTACAGTCCGCATATCCATATGCAAGTAAAAAATGTGTTGTTGAATATAGGCCCCACAGGGAAAGGGTTTGTAGCATCTATGGACAAAACCTTAGTTGATATTATGTTTGGAGATTTGACCAGTTTGGAATCTATATGGGAGATGGGCCTGGAGGAGAGTATTGATGGAGAAAAATGAGAGGAGGTATGTAAAGTGTTTCCTTTTAAGAAACCCTACCAGGAGTTACCAGGGATAGAACGAGGAACCTTTTGGATTGAAAACATTTGAGAATCAGCAGATTTCTGACTGGCATGTGTGTGTGTGTGTGTGTGTGTGTGTGTGTGTGTGTGTGTTTCTTCCAGGATAAAATGCCTATTTATTTTAATTTTTACCTATATACCTGCTTAGATGTTTTGGGCTCACGTACATGAAAAAGAATGAGGAAAGCTATTATTATCTTCCCTGACTCCCACACAAGTAGCTTTGTGAAACTATTCGTATCTCCTTCTCTTACTTCTTCTAAAAAATTCTGCATTGTCTTTCTGTTGTTTCTCCATGTATTATCCATAGTCAAAGACTGCTGATTAGAGTCTCAGAACTGCTGAAACACCACCAAGGAGTCATGCCTGTTGCAGCTTTCACTTCTGACAACTGCTACAGTCACCTGTGGCTAAAGATGATCTCCCAGTTGACTCTTTGTCCCATCTTCCTAGCAAGGAGAGAGCCGCTACTGGTCACTCACTATCCAAGTACCAAAACACTTGCACTTAACTATCTAGTGTTGTGCCCTCCAGATGTTGGTCAACTCCCATCATCCCTGACCGTTGACCATACCCATTGTCGCATAATTGATGGCCATATAATTGGCTACCCCTGAACTAAGGAGAAAGAAAGACTCTCTGACTCAGCCTCCATCTCTCAGCACATGCTACTTTTTGGTATCTTCCTCTTTCCATGAAAGTACACAATACACACTCTACAAAATGATGAAATGTACATATTGTGTATACTTAAGCAGTGTATACCAAGGCCTGTAAATAAGCATGTATCCACTTTCATGGGAGATTATGGTTGCAGTCACTTGAAAGACCTGGAGTAACCTTATGTATCTTGAGATGCCATTTACAATAGGTAAACGGGCTCTGCAGCGTTAGAAAGGCAAAAGAAGAATGGAGGTTCTGTTGGTCTTCTCTGAAACCATCATGGAAAAATGCTGCTCTAAAAAGAATATGTTAATATGCATAGATTAAAGGTGTAAAGTGGATGTGTGAATATAAATATATGGTTAGCAGGTATAGATTAAGTATGTAAGTATGTAAAGGTGAAAATAAAATCAGAAATGGTTGTAGGAGATGAAGATGAAGATTTTTAGAAATGCAATGAAATAATTAAGTTAAAAATTAAGGAAGTCGAGCCATGGTGGAGGGGGGCCATGGGGGTGTCTTGTTTTAGTTTGTATATGTAGCATATGTGTCTCTGTGTGTATTTGTGGTATCTGTATGTCTTTGTTCATGTATTCCTCCCCCCTCAATAAAACAAACAAACAAAACAAAATGATGAAATTGACATAAATGCTTCCTTGAATTTCCTGGGCACACATGCAGGACTATCTGTTTATACTTTCTGTTAAGGAATATGGGGCTAAAAACCAATATATTTTCATAAATGTTGATACACAAACTTCTAACCACTTCATTCCAGGAATGAAGGCTTCCTAAAGCAGGGGTCAGCAACTTTTTTCCGCTGTGGGCTGGTCCACCATCCCTCAGACCATGTGGCGGGCCGGACTATCTTTTTTTGGTGGGGGGAATGAACGAATTCCTATGCCCCACAAATAACCCAGAGGTGCATTTTAAATAAAAGCACACATTCTACTCATGTAAAAACACGCTGATTCCCAGGCCGTCCGCGGGCCGGATTGAGAAGGCAATTGGGCCGGATCCGGCCCCCAGGCCTTAGGTTGCCTACCCCTGTCCTAAAGGAACACCACCAGTCACAATAAACTGAATCAGAGCACACACTCTGCCCAAACAAATCAAAAGGCAAGTTTTGCAGGAGTAAAATTAGGATAACTTCTCAGCAGTTCATGATCATGAGCTTACAGAGATATCCCTGCACTCTGCAATTTGGGGGGGAAAGAAAAAGGAGAAAACGCCACCCATACCTTCCACCTAGCAAAGGTTGGAAATCAAATCCATGCACATGGCTGAGCCAAATAGCGCTCCTAAGTCCTAAATTATCCAAGGCAGCTTCCATAATCTTTATGAAGGGAAATATTAAGTCTTCAAAGAAAGAAGGAATTTAAACAATCTCTGGTTCAAAGAAAATTGCCACATGCCGACAAACATTAAGAATGATAATATTTTCCTAAAACCCCTTTAAATCATTATGCAGCTTCTCTGCATTTCCTTTCCCATTGCCTCTCATTGAACACACACCCAGTAGGTGGAGGGGGCAGCAAGGCAACGGCAAATGGGGCGGGGGGAATTAAAACTGCTCTATTTTTCTCAGCACTTTTAGAGAGTGCATATGTCGACCCCATTTCCCAATGTACACTTCCCCCCATCTGAGTGCTATTCAGTCGTTAGTAATTACCCTAGAATCTGAAGAGAAAAGCAAGAAATCGCCTTTCTGATCAAGTATAGAGGGAGCAACTTGACCCTTCTGCAGGCACCACCTCTTGGCGCCATCCTAACCTGTACCAACTCATGTACACAAGTATATGTGCCCATACACAGGGACGGAGGAAGGGGGTGAGGTGGCGGCAGTTCGCCCCGGGCATCACCACTGAGGGGGGTGACAAAATGCTGGGCGGCACTCACTGCGGGGCCTGCAGCACACCCAAGCCTTGTGTCTCCTGGGAGTGACGTGGTGGCTTGGGCGCCCGCAGACTCTGGGCTGCCCCAAACAGTCCGCCCACCGTTTGTAGGGCAGCTGAGTGGGAGGAGGCAGGCAGACTCCTCGGAGGCCCCGCCCCACAGGCAGTTGGCCCCGCCCTCATGGGCAGCTGGCCCTGCCCCCAGGGGTAGTTGGCCCCGCCCCTGCCCCTGCCCCAAGGGCCCGATTGGCTTGCTCTGCCGCTGCCCATACAGGCTATGTGGATGTGACCCACACCCTCCAAGTTTCCTGATTTTCAAGGAGGCAGTCTTGGAATTACGAAAGCCACCCCAGCTTCTGATTTGATCCCGGAATGTCCCTATTTCCCTCACCAGTGCTGCCGCCCCTAAGCTCAGGGAGGAGGATGAGGCAGCGCTTGTCTCGAGCAATGGTGGTGGTGGCTGTGACGAAGCATCCTGTTGCCTCTCCAAGGCTGCTTCTGATGGCCTTCTCCCTTGGGCACCTCATACAGTGTTACCTCGGGTTACAGATGCTTCAGGTTACAGACGCTTCAAGTTACAGACTCTGCTAACCCAGAAATAGTACCTCAGGTTAGGAACTTTACCTCAGGATGAGAACAGAAATCGTGCAGCAGTGGGAGGCCCCATTAGCTAAAGTGGTGCTTCAGGTTAAGAACAGTTTCAGGTTAAGAACGGACCTCCAGAAGGAATTAAGTTCTTAACCCGAGGTACCACTGTATTGGCTTCTGGAGAGCAAGTGAGGAGGAAGAGGAGGAGGAGAGGCTGCAGCCATTGAGGCCCAGCTCCATGGAACTTTTCCTCCATGAATTTGTTTTATCCTTTCTTATGGTCATTCAGCTAGGTGGCCATCATTATATCTTGTGGTAGCTTAACAATGTGCTATATGTGAAGAAGTCCTTAGGCCTTTTTTTTTTAATCCCCCACAGTTCCTCTTCATAGGATGACCCTAGGCTTTAGTATTGACAAAGGGAGAAGAACCTCTTTCGATCCAATTTCTCTCCAGCATGCATAAATTTCTAGGGCTGCTGGACATAGCCAGAATACGGCAGTCGGAAATCGCTGAAATGTCTGGGGAAATCCAGATGTATATGGCAACCTATGTCAGAAGTCTAGATTTGGATGAATTTCCTTTAAAACCGATCAAAAACTTCATTGTTATTTTTTTGAGATTAAACAAACAAAAAAACCAGCTAAAAAAAACCAACTTTGCCAAAAGAAACTCAACAACTTTTGTGTCCAGATTTTCGCTTTTTGAAATATGGCAACCCAGATTTATACCCTTCTATCATGTCCCCCCCAAACACTATAATGTTTACTTAAAGTGGGTGTAAACATTATGTTTCCCAACTTAATCATGTTACTTTCCCTATTCTGCACCATTTCTAAATCTACAATATCATTTTTTGGATGAATAAAACTTAAAGCCATATGGGCCATCACAATAATAATATTATTTTGGGGGGTGGGGGTGACTAGAACTATGCATAGTATTCCAAGAAGATTAAGCAAAAACCAACATTAGAGGTTGCAGGCCACTGATTGGGGTATTCCCTTGTCCATCTCTGCAGAGCTTGCCAATGGGAACTGGAAAGGCCTTCTGCCCTAACTTCCTAGATGTTGCCAGCGAATGTGCTCAGGCAAAATGGAGGCTTAGAATCAAGCTGATTGTGAGAGGACAGAAAATGGAGGCACTCTGATGCTAGGTGGAAACTCAGATTGGGAACTATATTATATCACCCTTAGTTGAGGCGAGGTATGCCCCATACCGACGCCGGTGGCGCTGTGGGTTAAAGCCTCAGCGCCTAGGGCTTGCCGATCGAAAGGTCGGCAGTTCGAATCCCCGCGGCGGGGTGCGCTCCCGTCGTTCGGTCCCAGCGCCTGCCAACCTAGCAGTTCGAAAGCACCTCCGGGTGCAAGTAGATAAATAGGTACCGCTTACCAGCGGGAAGGTAAACGGCGTTCCGTGTGCTGCGCTGGCTCGCCAGATGCAGCTTGTCACGCTGGCCACGTGACCCGGAAGTGTCTTCGGACAGCGCTGGCCCCCGGCCAATAGATGTGAGATGGGCGCACAAACCCCAGAGTCTGTCAAGACTGGCCCGCTCGGGCAGGGGTACCTTTACCTTTACCTTTATGCCCCATACCCAGTGCTTTTTTTTCTTAAAAAAAAAGTGTTTAGGGGTATTCTCATTTTCCTACTCATATTGAAAGACTACCCCTCAGTGAGGCCAAACTTAGATTCACAAAATGTTTAGGGGTATGTGTACCCCTGGTTTCCCCCCCAGAAAAAAAGCACTCTCATTCTCTGTTTGCACACCAAATAGCACCCAAAGTTCCTGGGCTACTAACACACCCCTCTCAAACGCAGGGATTCTAGCTGGTAATTGCTTCAAGGCAGTGCATAGCAATGGTCCTGTTTGTGGACATTTGACAGGATTACACCTAAAGCCTGATTACACCTTCTCTTCAAGCTTTTCTACCATGCTGTAGCTTCTGTTTGACAAAGGGGTTGAAGCAGACCATTTGCTTCCAAACGGATGATATCTCCTTCACAATATCTCCTTCAGATTTTAGCACGTCCTATAACGATGCGCTGGTCAGGGAGAAGAAAGAGGAGTCCCCCATCCTTTCAAAATGCTTTTGCCCTTTTGAATTTGGCTGGCGACATCCTCTCCTCTCTTTTTTGCTGGGTAGGCAAGAGCTACACGCTGAAAGGCATACAGTTATAAAACCACGGCAGCATTTCGCTGTATGCCGGTCAGGCATGATCCTGCTAAAAGAAGCTTCCCAATCTATCGGAGGGAATTCTCCCAGCCACAGCTGCAGACGCTTTCAAAGACAGAAAGCCCAGCTCCAGCCGTCCATCTGCACCCAATTTCGCAGTCCGAAAAAGGGGGCTCAGCTACCTTAGTGAGAGAATATACGACATTAAAGTGATGAAGAACAGAAGTGGTTCAGCAAAGATCAAAAAACTTACGTCGCTCTACCCTGACCCTTTTAAACATGGAGCATATTAAAGCAACCACATCAAAACAATGCAGAGATGATTAAGTTCAAGGTTAATGACAGAACAGTTTCGTTCTGAACTTTGTCCTTTTATTTATTTTTGTTTGTTTAAGGGGCAGCAGGAATTTATGGAAGAAAAAGACAAACACCTGCCCTTAATAAACACAGGCATTATACACTCGGGCAAGACTCTTGCCTCCCTGACACCCCACCCTCAAACCCGGGCCCACCACAAGTTGTGGGTTGATATCATGGCTATCTTAAAATAACATTAATTTGCTGGTCATGGCAACAGGGACGAGGACAAGAACTGGGAGATTGCTCTCACAGGGAAACAGAGGTGCAGTGCGGCTGTTCCAGAGCTTATTTTGTGATGTGTATTGACTAAACAGCAGCCGATATGATGATAGAGCGGGTGAGCATAAACAATCTCTGGGGGTGAGGAAACCTTAACTTCCTGCCACCTTCATATGCTGACCCCTTTCAGGTATTCATAGGACTGTGGAAGAGGCACAGGAGCCCATGGATCAGCTCTAACTTTGCTCACCCCACCCCCACTGTCCCATAATGCCCTGCTTTTTCCAGGCACAGGTTTGCACTTAAAAGCTCTGTGTCCGAGTATGTGTAAGGTTTTTTTGCCCCAGAACTATCTCCACAAAAACCCACTCATTAGTGTTCAATCAGAGCAAATGTCAATTGGGGTGCACTACCCTTAAATAAAAGGTTCGCAGGTGGCTCTGTGGGTTAAACCACAGAGTCTAGGACTTGCTGATCTGAAGGTCTGCGGTTTGAATCCCCGTGACGGGGTGAGGTCCCGTTGCTCAGTCCCTGCTCCTGCCAACCTAGCATTTCGAAAGCACGTCAAAGTGCAAGTAAATAAATAGGTGCCGCTCCGGTGGGAAGGTAAACAGCATTGCTGTGCACTGCTCTGGTTCGCCAGAAGCAGCTTAGTCATGCTGGCCACAAGACCCGGAAGCTGTATGCCAGCTCCCTCGGCCAATAAAGCGAGATGAGCGCCGCAACCCCAGAGTTGGCCACGACTGGACCTAATGGTCAGGGGTCCCTTTAACCCTTTACCCTTAAATAAAGCCAGGGCTTTTGTTTTCAGCCAGAACTCACCGGAAGTCCACTCTGGCACCTCTCAGATGGGCACCATTGCCATTGTTCATGGTACATTCTGGCACCTATTTTTCTGGGAAAATAGTACTGAATAAAGCTGTTCCTGTTTGAGTTTATCTGAAGAGTCTGCTTCTGAGACCCCTTCATGGATCACTGCCTTGCCGTGGCGAAGGGGCTTGAATAACTCAGAGAAGCTATGAGCTATGCCGTGCAGGGCCACCCAAGATGGACAGGTCAGACAGGAGAGTTTTGATGGACAGGAGAGTTTTGACTAAACGTGATCCACCTGGAGCAGGAACCGGCAAGCAACTCCAGTATCCCTGCCAAGAAGACTGCATGGACAAAGACAACAGGCATATAAAAGTTATGACGCTGGAAGATGAGCCCCTCAGGTCGGAAGGCGTCCAACATGCTACTGAGGAAGAGCGGAGGACAAGTACAAGTAGATTCAGAGCTGATGAAGCGGCTGGGCCAAAGCCGAAAGGACGCTCAGTTGTGGATATGCCTGGAAGCGAAAGGAAAGTCCAATGCTGTAAAGAAAAATATTGCATAGGAACCTGGAATGTAAGAACCATGAACCTGGGTAAGTTGGATGTGGTCAAAAATGAGATGGCAAGAATAAATATTGACATCCTGGGCATCAGTGAACTAAAATGGATGGGAATGGGCAAATTCAGTTCAGATGTCCATCACATCTACTACTGTGGGCAAGAATCCCGTAAAAGAAATGGAGTGGCCCTCATAGTCAACAAAAGAGTGGCAAAAGCTGTACTGGGATGCAATCTCAAAAATGATAGAATGATCTCGATACGAATCCAAGGCAGACCTTTTAACATCACAGTAATCCAAGTTTATGCACCAACCACTGGTGCTGAAGAAACTGAAATTGACCAATTCTATGAAGACTTACAACACCTTATAGAAATGACACCAAAGAAGGATGTTCTTCTCATTATAGGGAATTGGAATGCTAAAGTAGGGAGTCAAGAGATAAAAGGAACAACTGGCAAGTTTGGCCTTGGAGTTCAAAATGAAGCAGGGCAAAGGCTAATAGAGTTCTGCCAAGAGAACAAGCTGGTCATCACAAACACTCTTTTCCAACAACACAAGAGACGACTCTACACATGGACATCATCAGATGGGCAGCATCGAAATCAAATTGATTATATTCTCTGCAACCAAAGATGGAGAAGCTCTATACAGTCAGCAAAAACAAGAACTGGAGCTGACTGTGGCTCAGATCATCAGCTTCTTATAGCAAAATTCAAGCTTAAACTGAAGAAAGTAGGAAAAACCACTGGACCGGTAAGATACAATCTAAGTCAAATCCCTTATGAATACACAGTGGAAGTGAGGAACAGGTTTAAGGATTTAGATTTGGTGGACAGAGTGCCTGAAGAACTATGGATGGAGGCTCGTAACATTATACAGGAGGCAGCAACTAAAACCATCCCAATGAAAAGGAAATGCAAGAAAGCAAAGTGGTTGTCCAACGAGGCCTTACAAATAGCGGGGGAGAGAAGGCAAGCAAAATGCGAGGGAGATAGTGAAAGATACAGGAAATTGAATGCAGATTTCCAAAAAATAGCGAGGAGAGACAAGAAGGCCTTCTTAAATGAGCAATGCAAAGAAATAGAGGAAAACAATAGAATGGGAAAAACCAGAGGTCTGTTCAAGAAAATTGGAGATATGAAAGGAACATTTCGTACAAAGATTTCCATAATAAAAGACAAAAGTGGAAAGGACCTAACAGAAGCAGAAGACATCAAGAAAAGGTGGCAAGAATACACAGAGGAACTATACCAGAAAGAAATGGATGTCTCATATACCCCAGGTAGTGTGGTTGCTGACCCTGAGCCAGACATCCTGGAGAGTGAAGTCAAATGGGCCTTAGAAAGCATTGCTAATAACAAGACCAGTGGAAGTGATGATATTCCAGCTGAACTATTTAAAATTTTAAAAGATGATGCTGTTAAGGTGCTACACTCAATATGCCAGCAAATTTGGAAAACTCAGCAGTGGACAGAGGATTGGAGAAGATCAGTCTACATCCCAATCCCAAAGAAGGGCAGTGCCAAAGAATGTTCCAACTACCGCACAATTGCACTCATTTCACACCCTAGCAAGGTTATGCTTAAAATTCTACAAGGAAGACTCAAGCAGTATGTGGACCGAGAACTCCCAGAAGTGCAAGCTGGATTTAGAAGAGGCAGAGGAACCAGAGACCAAATTGCAAACATGTGCTAGATTATGGAGAAAGCTAGAGAGTTCCAGAAAGACATCTACTTCTGCTTCATTGACTATGCAAAAGCCTTTGACTGTGTCGACCTCAGCAAACTATGGCAAGTTCTTAAAGAAATGGGAGTGCCTGATCACCTCATCTGTCTCCTGAGAAATCTCTATGTGGGACAAAAAGCTACAGTGAGAACTGGATATGGAACAACTGATTGGTTCCAAATTGGGAAAGGAGTACGGCAAGGCTGTATATTGTTCCCCTGCTTATTTAACTTATATGCAGAATTCATCATGCGAAAGGCTGGGCTGGATGATTCCCAAGACGGAATTAAGATCGCCGGAAGAAACATCAACAACCTCAGATATGCAGATGACACAACCTTGATGGCAGAAAGTGAGGAGGAATTAAAGAACCTTTTAATAAGGGTGAAAGAGGAGAGTGCAAAATATGGTCTGAAGCTGAACATCAAAAAAACGAAGATCGTGGCCACTGGTCCCATCCTGTATACCTGAAGGAGCGTCTCCACCCCCATCGTTCAGCCCGGACACTGAGATCCAGCGCCGAGGGCCTTCTGGCGGTTCCCTCATTGCGAGAAGTGAGGCTACAGGGAACCAGACAGAGGGCCTTCTCGGTAGTGGCGCCCACCCTGTGGAACGCCCTCCCATCAGATGTCAAAGAGATAAATAATTACCTGACATTCAGAAGACATCTTAAGGGAAGTTTTTAATATGTAACGCTGTACTGTTTTTAACACTGATTGGGAGCCGCCCAGAGTGGCTGGGGAAACTCAGCCAGATGGGCGGGGTATAAATAATAAATTATTACTATATATTATTATCACCTCCTGGCAAATAGAAGGGGAAGTAATGGAGGCAGTGAGAGATTTTACTTTCTTGGGCTCTATGATCACTGCAGATGGTGCCAGCAGTCACGAAATTAAAAGACGCCTGCTCCTTGAGAGAAAGGCGATGGCAAACCTAGACAGCATCTTAAAAAGCAGAGACATCACCTTACCAACAAAGGTCCGCATAGTTAAAGCCATGGTTTTCCCAGTAGTGATGTATGGAAGTGAGAGCTGGACCATAAAGAAAGCTGATCGCCGAAGAATTGATGCTTTTGAATTATGGTGCTGGAGGAGACTCTTGAGAGTCCCATGGACTGCAAGAAGATCAAACCTCTCCATTCTGAAGGAAATCAGGCCTGAGCGCTCACTGGAAGGACAGATCGTGAAGCTGAGGCTCCAGTACTTTGGCCACCTCATGAGAAGAGAAGACTCCCTGGAAAAGACCCTGATGTTGGGAAAGATGGAGGGCACAAGGAGACGGGGACGACAGAGGACGAGCATGAGTTTGACCAAACTGCGGGAGGCAGTGGAAGACAGGAGTGCCTGGCGTGCTCTGGTCCATGGGGTCACAAAGAGTCGGACACGACTAAACGACTAAACAACAACTGCTACTGAGCAGTACCCAGAATGGCCATGCTGCCTGAGAAGAAGAAGAAGAAGAAGAAGAAGAAGAAGAAGAAGAAGAAGAAGAAGAAGAAGAAGAAGAAGAAGAAGAAGTAGTGAGGGCGATCTGGCTGCGACATCTGTCACCCCATTGATCGCCACGGTTGATTCGGCTGATGTGGCTGGCTAGGCAAGTGTCCCCTTCCTCCTTTACTGCTACATGTGCGTCCCTCCCGAAGCTGCACACTCGGTGGAAGAGGACAACCATCCCAGATAGAAGGAGTGTACTGTTCTTCGGTCAAGGGTATACGATAGGTGCGCTCCCCTGCTAGAACCTACAAACAAGCTCAAGGTCCATTTGTAGGAGAACGTAGGGTAGTCAAGCTTCCAAGACTCCAGACACATCCAAGAAAGGCGCTACTTGTGGCAGTTTGCCATTCTTTTTAATTATTATTATTTTATTTATTCATTCATTCATTCATACATACATACATACATACATACATACCCCACCAATCTGGCCGGGTTTCCCCAGCCACTCTGGGCGGCTCCCAAAAGAATATTAAAAACATGATAAAATATAAAACATTAAAAACTCCCCTAAACAGGGTTGCCTTCAGATGTCTTCTAAAGGTCAAGACAGTTGTTTATTTCCTTGCAATCTGAAGGGAGGGCGCCGCTACCGAGAAGCCCCTCTGCCTGGTTCCCTGTAACCTCACTTCTCACAGTGAGGGAACTGCCAGAAGGCCCTCGGCGCTGGACTTCAGTTTCTGGGCTGAATGGTGGGGGAGGAGACGCTCCTTCAGGTATACTGGGCTGAGGCCATTTAGGGCTTTAAAGGTCAGCACCAAGGCTGGTGAAAACTGATGTGATTTGTACCCCTTTACAGTGGTGCCCCGCAAGACAAATGCCTCGCAAGACGGAAAACCCGCTAGACGAAAGGGTTTTCCGTTTTTGAGCTGCTTCGCAAGACGATTTTCCCTATGGGCTTGCTTTGCAAGACGAAAACGTCTTGCAAGTGTTCCGATTTTTTTTTTGCTCCCCCCCTTTTTCTAAGCCGCTAATCCACTAATAGCCTTTTAGCCGCTAATCCGCTAAGCCTTTAATAGCCGCTAAGCCTTTAATAGCCGCTAAACCGCTAATAGTGCTAATCTGCTAAGCCGCTAATAGGGTTGCTTCGCAAGACGAAAAAACCGCTAGACGAAGAGACTCGCGGAACGGATTAATTTTGTCTTGCGAGGCACCACTGTACATCATTCAGAAGATGTACACAGATCATATTCTCCCGGATATTTCCGTAATGATTTCCTTAACTTTGAAATGGCTAAACTGAGATTCAGGCCAATGGAAAGCTAAATCCACAGACAGGAAACCCATAATCTAATATCAACCAATGCTGAGACTTGGATATAGTAACCGAAGAACAGGATTCAGGCTGCCGCTGCAAAGTTTCTAATCGCCTCCCACCCGCTGATAAAAACCATCGTCTAGAAGACTGTCATTTCTGACTGTGATAGGCATTTGTGGAATTCCACACTGAAGATTCCTCTGTACTAAAAGCAGCGTAAGCACTGAACATCCAAGCTGCTTTCATCCTGCATTTCTCACCAGAATAGAGCTGAGCTTAGTGAAGTTTTGGCCGGCAAATATAGCACTCATTATCAGCTGTAACGCTGCTGTACGTTCTGTGTAAAGGGAAAAAGGTTTTCTCAGAATAATGGCATGTACTTATGTTTTGCAACAATCAGTTCCCAGATACAAAAGCCTATTGGGAGGAAGATTTCTGGGATGTCTTGGACACCTGCCTAGAGGCAAAAGTCACGGAGCGGCAACTGAAAACGTTGAAGCAATTGTTGACATTCTCAATTGAGATTGCGCAATGGATAATGAACTTCGTGCCTGTGCATGAATGAGGAGTTCTGGAAGGTGCAGGCTAATGTACAATGAAGGATAAGTACAACTCAAACCAATAGGTACAAAAGACATTTTAGTGAGCTGCATCAAGCTGAATTCCAGTGATGATTCAAGCAGAAAAGTTGTTCTTAGGGCAAACAGAAAAACATTGTTCGAATTCTGTTTTCTATTCATGAAGGAAGCTACCACTTCCAAGAAAACCATCTACAGTGGCAGCTGACCCAGGTTAGCAAGACAACAACTACAGTGGTACCTCGGGTTAAGTACTTAATTCGTTCCAGAGGTCCATTCTTAACCTGAAGCTGTACTTAACCTGAAGCACCACTTTAGCTAATGGGGCCTCCTGCTGCTGCCGCGCTGCCGGAGCACGATGTCTGTTCTCATCCTTGAAGCAAAGTTCTTAACCTGAAGCACTATTTCTGGGTTAGCGGAGTCTGTAACCTGAAGCGTATGTAACCTGAAGCGTATGTAACCTGAGGTATCACTGTAAGTACAGTGAGAACTGTGTTCCATATGGACACAGCCATTTGGACACATACCCATTGTAACCACCATATGCCAAATATTCTCAAGCCACCTATCAAACTATACATGGCTGGCATATATCTGTCTTGAGAGACAGTGGAGTGTGTCTCCAGGGGTGAAGTCAAACTGCTGCGTTAGCAACACCAAAGGGACCTCTCTTGGGGCACAAGCCCAGGCAGTGTGTATTGAGGTCCTGAGCTGCCCAGACGTCAAGACCCCCATCTCGGCTTTGCTAATGAGGCCCAAAGGAAAGCAGAGCAATACGTTTAGCACCAGCTTGACTGCAGGAGTTGCCAGAAGGAGGCATACAAGGTACCATCCAACTGTCTTAGGGACTCCACTCTGGGTCCACTCCTCAGCCTTTTCTTCTCCTGAAGATATCCTGCAAGACAGCCCAATCTTCCCCTTACCTCCAGTTACATCATGTGCAGAAAGCTGCCTTCTTGACCGTTGGACCCACTAATTGGTCTCAACCGCCCAATCCACAGTAGCCTCTTTTCGTCTTATGTATTGAAGTTCTCACCCTGGCCACCAGGGGTATTGTGTACAGTGCTACCTTTGGTTCATAGCTGTCAACCTTCCCTTTTTTTGCGGGAAATTCCCTTATTTCAGTGCCGTTTCCCACTGCTTCCTGCTGCTATCCCAGACTGTTAGATATCCCGTAGACCGTCTCCGGGACAGGTGAGGCTGCTGATCCTTTATTTTCAAATCTGAAAGTTGACAGTTATGCTGATGATCCCTTATTTTCAAGGCTGAAACTGTTCTTAACCTGAAGCACCACTTTAGCTAATGGGGCCTCCCGCTGCCGCCGCCGCATGATTTCTGTTCTTATCCTGAAGCAAAGTTCTTAACCCGAGGTACTGTTTCTGGGTTAGCAGAGTCTGTAACCTGAAGCGTATGTAACCTGAAGCGTATGTAACCCGAGGTACCACTGTATATAGTTTACACTCAGGTCCACATAAGTTAATTTAGGCGGGAAACCCTGGGGTGTTGTTGTTACAATGTTGACAGCCGGCTGCCTATAAAAGCAGGCCGGCTGAGCTGTTTGCAGTTCAGTTCAGTTCCAGCTTACTATAAAGAACCACTTGGAGAAATCTCTGTGTCGACTGCTATGTCCACCCACAACTTACTATTTCACATGCAGGGGAAGTCCCTAACACACCAAGGGCTTGAGACCTATCAGCTCCCCGTCACCTGGTTTAGCTGGCCAGTCGAAGCCATTGCTGGGGTGTGGCTGCTATCATATGCTAACATAGGAGCCACGGGTGAGAGCTGAGTACAGGGTAGGGATCAAAGATGGACAAACTACCCCAGAAGGAGCACAATGCACACACACACCCAGCAGAGGTACTGATGCAGGCTAATAAACTGTTCTTTTTGTTAAGAGCGGTGCAGTGGATGGGGGGGGGCATAGCTGGGCATCCCAGTTTATTTTTAAAGCTAGACACTCAAGAATCCCTTGTTCACCCAACGGCACTCAATTCTTGCCCCCAAAGCATGCCTTGACTTGTTCTTGGTTGCCATTTTGGCCTTTGTGAATTGCTGAAGAAAGAAATTCAGCCATTGGGCTGAATTCAACACCTGCACTTACAGAAGCCAGCGCAACTGGTCCCGCTAGTGCAATGCAGCCCACCCCCCACTTCCTTCGCCTGTGTCCTCTCCCGATTCCCTATTTAGGGGGGCTGCCAGGAGAACCCCCAGAGCAGTATGCAGCAGGGAGGAGAGGAGCGATTGTTCCATCGGGCAAGCAGAAAGGATTGCACTGATGGAATGTTCATAACAGCACCACATTAAATTCCCCCTGAGAACGGTTCTTTACCTGCTCTCACGATTCAGACTTGGCAGTGTGTAGAGGTCACAGCCAAGGTGCTACTCTCAGATATGCCACAAAGGAGGCGACAAAGAAAGCGGGAGGTGGAAAGTTGCTGGTTTTGCAAAGCCACAAAAGGGGATTTATTTTTTGAGCATTTGCCAAATAGTTTTGGAGTCATTTCATTTTATTTATGACAATTTACGAATTGCTGCTTCCCGTAAACTATCTCAGAGCAACTTCACAGTGAAAACATCAACAATGAAGAACAATCCTCTATAGAAGAACAATTCCATATATACAGGCAATTGAAAACAATTTCATATATTCAAACAATTACAAATCCAATATAGATGCAGATCAGGATAAAGATAAAGAACTTGCTGAGATAATAAGAGAAAGTTTTCAGGGTGAACTTTATAGATCATTACATACTGATTATAGCAAGGCTTTTATATGCTTGAGCTTAGAATAATACCTGTAAAACAAATAAACTTGATATAATTAGGAAAATATGGGAGCAGTTAAACCTGATGAACAACTATGTTAAATAATAGAAAAACTATCAAAAGGAACTAGATAAATGGAGTTTATGTAAAGAGAAAATTAGGAATATCTATCAGAGTGGATTATTTACTGCACAGAACAAGCTATGTTTTAGAAATTTTAATATAGTAGAGTTCTGTAAGTATGAGTAACAATAACTTTCTAATTTAATAGTTTCATATACATTTGTTTTTCTAACAAAATAGTACTGTAAGGCTGTCTCATTTTATTTTCATATTTTTTTACAACAAAGTAAATTTAAAAAATATAAATGGTAGGAGGCAATGTTAAAATACTGTTGATTAGATCAGGCCTGGAACACTGTAGGAAACTAGTTCATACAATGGAATAGTACTGATGTAAAAATTTCCCCAGCATCTGACCTGTATCAGGAAGCTTCATTCTGGAAGGGCAGCCCCACGTAGAATGCATTGTGATAGGCAAGTCTCAGTATGGCAGTGACTGGATAGCTGGATTCGTGAATTACCCAAGGTGTTGGGGGGCAGTCCTAACCTACACTGTGGGGGTGTCATAAGGATAAATACAGTGGCTTGAGTCAGCAGCAGAGCAAGCCGACCGGGTGCCTGGGGTGGCACGCATGCCCTGCGCCCAGGGGTGGGGCCAGCCGCCTGCGGGGCAGGGCCAGTGTGGCGTTTGCCCGTTTCTTTGAAAATGTCTATACAGGGGGAGAGAAAGAGTTAATAGGTAGACCAATGGAAAAGCCAGAGGCGGAGCCTACCTGTTTATAAAATGGCGAAAATGGCCACAACTTTATTGATTACAGGAAATGAAGGGTATTGGCTTTAGGCATTGGCCCCTAACCGACTATCCGGTCTGACCGGGAAGGGTTAAACACCAACAGGAGGAGCCACCCGAGATGCATATCCCTAGGTGCTCCCCGAGGGGTTACCGCTCGGGGGGGCGCTTTAGGCCCTAGCCTCCGTAGGTTTCGGACGAGGCGACGCCCCCTGGAGTCCTTTAACAAACTACCCTCCAAGCATTGGGGAGGTGATGGCGAACCTCCCCCCCCCCGACCTCATTTGCATAACAATACCCCGGGCAATGCCTAACCGCCAAAACCGAAGAGTTGTGACGTTTTGCTACGAGGTAGGCGAAAAAACCAAGTGGCTTCAAAATTCAGCCAATTAGCCAAATGGAAAAACTCCAACCAGGCCCCTTGCGGCGACCAGCCAAAGCCCATAGCAAAGTCCGAATGCATACCTAAAGGGTGGGTGGGAGGGAAACCGCGGCTGCTGCAAAAGGAGGAAAGGGGCGAGCCCGGGGCTGCCCTGACCTTATGTGCCCTCAGATAGCCCCACCCCCCGCGGCAGCCCATTGGCTGGTGCTGCCGGATCTGCATATTGATAAGGTCCCTGAGTCCTCGCGGGGCTGGCGCCAGCCCCGCGAGAGTGTGGATGGGGGCGTGCGCCTGCAACCCCCCCCTCCGTAGTTCGGGAGTGGCTTTATAAAAGGGCTTAGCTCGAGGTTTGGGTTGGTTGGTTGGTTGGTTGGTTGGGAAAGACGGCTGGCAGACAGTTGGAATTAGAGAGACAGTTAGTGCCGTTAGTTCTTGTGTGAGGGGAGGTAGAAGAGTTAGAGACAGGATAAAAATAAGACTAAGAAGGTCAAGAGTAACACCGTTTTGAATGCAGTTAAAGTTTATTTGTGTCTGCAATAAACTACACTCTCCTTTGTTAACTTAAGAACCTGACTGAGATTAAGTGATTTACCAGATGGGACCTGGTTGGTGTCAGCGGATTAGTCAATAGTCCATGAGACGAGTGGGGGCTCTGTACAAACGCTGGATTTGTGAATTACCCAAGGTGTTGGGGGGGAGTCCTAACCTACACTGTGGGGGTGTCATAAGGATAAAAAAACAGTGGCCTGAGCCAGCAGCAGAGCAAGCTGATTGGGTGCCTGGGGCGGCGCACATGCCCTGCGCCCAGGGGTGGGGTGAGCTGGGGCAGGATGCTCTGTGGGGCCTCCGAGGAGTCTGCCTGCCTCCTCTCACTCAGCTGCCCTACATCTGAGGGGGAGGCAGTGGGTGGACAGTTTGGGGCAGCGCGGAGCCTGTGGGCACCAAAGCTGCTGCGTCACTCCCAGGAGAGATGCATGGCTCGGGCACGCTGCAGGCCCCACGGTGAGTGCTGCCCGCCATTTTGCCACCCCCTTCAGTGGTGACACCCGAGGGAGCCTGCCCCCACCGCACCCCCCTTCTTCCACCCCTGGCCTGAGCTCATTGGGAGGAAGTAAAGGTAAAGGGACCCCTGACCATTAGGTCCAGTCGTGGCCGACTCTGGGTTTGCGGCACTCATCTCGCTTTATTGGCCGAGGGAGCCGGCGTACAGCTTCCGGGTCATGTGGCCAGCATGACTAAGCCGCTTCTGGCAAACCAGAGCAGCACACGGAAACGCTGTTTACCTTCCCGCTGGAGCAGTACCTATTTATCTACTTGCACTTTGACGTGCTTTCGAACTGCTAGGTTGGCAGGAGCAGGGACCGAGCAATGGGAGCTCACCCCGTCGTGGGGATTCGAACCACCGACCTTCTGATCAGCAAGCCCTAGGCTCTGTGGTTTTACCCACAGCGCCACCCACGTCCCATTGGGAGGAAGAACGGAGTACAAATGTAACAGCTAAATGGAAGCACCTCATAGATGAAAGCCTAAATGAGTCAAGGACTAGTGTGACTACACTTCCTGTAAATCTCAGGGCCTTAATTATCTCAGTCTCGTATCTGAATTCAGTTTCAATTATCTTGGAGACAAGTCTGCAGTTCTGGCATCTGAACAGAAGCAGGTCTTCAACATACAGATGATGACACGTCACCTAATATTTTTGCACCCACTGGCCTCCTGTTGAGCAAGAGCTGGGTTATGATGGAACTCTGTGGAACCCCACAGGGAAATTCCTAAGAAAATCTCAGCAATCATAATCGGTGCTCTCTGGTGGCCTCTTTTTTGGCCAAGATCAAAGTGAATTTCTGTTGTATAGTACTATAAACACCTTTCCGGTTCTTTCACCATGGCAACAGCACCTCGTGTACAATAGGAAGGGAGCAGCCTTTGACACACTTGCCTAGCGTGATGGTGTAATTGAAAGCAGGTAACAAGCAGTAGCTGTTTGCTGAACTTGGAACTTGGAAAATAAATAAATCTCCCAGAAATTATTAGTTCTCAGGGCTCTACTCACATGATGCGTTTTCAGAAAAACATTGTTCGAATTCTGTTTTCTATTCATGAAGGAAGCTACCACTTCCAAGAAAACCATCTACAGTGGCAGCTGACCCAGGTTAGCAAGACAACAACTACAGTGGTACCTCGGGTTAAGTACTTAATTCGTTCCGGAGGTCCGTTCTTAACCTGAAGCTGTACTTAACCTGAAGCACCACTTTAGCTAGTGGGGCACGATTTCTGTTCTCATCCTGAAGCAAAGTTCTTAACCCGAGGTACTATTTCTGGGTTAGCGGAGTCCGTAACCTGAAGCATATGTAACCTGAAGCGTATGTAACCCGAGGTACCACTGTAGATCAATTCCCACTCCAGCACCTATCCAGCCTTCATGATTTGCATGGTGAGGTCCTATCATCATGCTTGCATAGTCCAGGACAGAACTGTGTGAGGTTATCCCTCACATCTAATTTAAAAGGGACGCATTTCTCCAGAAACAAATGACACTTCCATAGCAATTGAGTACCAGTTTTGTATTTGTACAATTGCGCAAAAACACATCCAAAACCTTGTTCTTTATTTTTTCTTAATTAAGTGGCAGTGGCGGGGGAATGTAAAGTCAGGGCAGATGACTGTTATAGGAGCCTGATTTTAGCAAAAATAAACATCTAATGCAATAGCAGAAAAGGGAAATAGGGCAATGTAATGTGTGTGCTATCGCATTAGAGACACATTGGGCAAAATCAATCATGACCCATAACTACTTGCACCAATTATGAGATTTCTCTTAGCCTCAATACAGTCATGCCCAAACACACAGTTGTTATTTTTTTAAAAATGATGGGTTCTGATCTACAGCAAGGTCATGTTCCAAGCAACATTAACACTTAGGGGGAAAATCCAATAAATGAAAAGGACAAGATCATAGAGGAGAATGATAGAGAAAGAGTTGAATCCACACAAAGAAGTAGAAAAAGGAGAAAGAAGATGCATGTGTTGTTGTTGTTGTTGTTGTTGTTGTTGTTGTTGTTGTTGTTATTAAATACCCCACCCATCTGGCTGAGTTTCCCCAGCCACTCTGGGTGGCTCCCAACAAAATATTTAAAATACAATAAAACATCAAACATTAAAAGCTTCCCTAAAAAGGGCTGCCTTCAGCTAGTTGTTTATTTCCTTGACATCTGATGGGAGGGCGTTCCACAGGGCAGGCGCCACTACCGAGAAGGCCCTCTGCCTGGTTTCCCTGTAACTTCGCTTCTCGCAGTGAGGAAACCACCAGATGGCCCTCGGAGCTGGACCTCAGTGGGATGGCATGATGCACGTTGAGGTTAAAAGCGAGTACCAGAATGGAACAGCATGAAAACTAATGCCCCTAGATCAGTGATGGGAAACTGTTATTGAACCTCAACTCACATCACCCCCAGCCAGCATGGTTGATGGTTGGGGTGAGGGGTGTTGTAACCCAAACCACACCTGGAGGACCACATAGCTTCCCTATCCTGGTCCTCAACATTGTTTGAATATTATAAGGTGATAATGAGACTATGTTGCAATAGTCTTACTTGTCTATTAGAAATGACAGTGGTGCATGGAGGGGGGGTCAATCCCACATAGATGAAGTAGATTGCCAACAAAATCGGGGGCGGGGGGTTAAGAAATCTTGACAGACCGCCGGCAACATTGTCTTGGGGCAGGGGGCAAGCACCACATCTTTTTGTTGGCATGCAGAGGGTCACAAGGCCAGCTGGCTAGCCCCAGCTGGGTCGTCTCCTTCCAGCCATCCCGCTGCGAAGACCCATCGGCCTCTGCTCTGATGTACATCAGCAACCCGGGCTTCAAAGCCAGGACACACTATTTCAGCAGAGCGAACTGCGCACACAGAATAGGCGTGAGGCTTGTGGAAGCATACTACAACTACGGATTTATTAATCATAAATCAGGGCAAAGAAACATGTCGTCTCTCTCTTTGTCTTTTCAGAGAGGCAGAGAGAAGCAAAAGCTATACGCACAACAGAAGTTCCCAACAAGCTGTGCTGGTATGTAAACAGACATGTGACACGCAACAGTTCCATGTCTGCTCCTTAAGGTGGAATGGAAATTCTCAACACTTTTGTGCTAGACCCCAGATCTCTTCCCTATTCCCCTCCCTTTATATATTTATTTCTTTTCTTTCACTCTGCTTACAGGGCTTGTGGTTCTGCTGCAAAGCTCAGCTCCATTGTGACCGTGACCACCCACTATCTCATTTTGCATCTATAAATATAAAGTCACTTATGCAAATCTCATGCAAATTTGTCCCACAAGCCCATGCCCTCCATTATCTTTTAAGTGCCTAGCAAGTGACGCCCCCCTGCAGGCCAGCCACAGGTAATGCAACACCACCTCTGAAAACTAAAGGAATCCAAAGATGGTCAGAAGAACGAAAGAGACGTTCTGGTGTTTTGAGGGATGGGGAGTGCGTTCAAAATTAAAGCAAATAACACCAGAGGTTAGTGCCTAATATTTAGTAGAACAGACGATAAAGAAACAGAGGGGGGGGGAATGAAACCTGTTTGCCCCCCCACACCCGTTCTCTCTGGTTGTGTGTACATACACACTTTATTTCCTCACTTTTACTGTGGAGCAACGCTACAGGCTAAGATGACACAGAGGGAGCATTTCAGAGTAGTTAGCAATATCTGAAGCCTGGCAGGAATGCCAGACTGTAATTCTATCATCCAGAAAAATAAAGTAGACTGTCCTTTGGCTCCACTGCCTTTTCTCGCCAAAGATGAAGGAGGGAAGTTTAATCATCCCATCTCCATCGTGATTCCTGTAGGTCACACACCGAGACAAAGTCAGACGCTATAGCATGTAACAACCTTATCTCTTCCGCAATAAAAGAGCAAAGCACAGGCAGTTCTGTGTTTGTGTGCGTGTGTAATGCCATTTTGGAGGGCGGGGGGAAACAACTCACCAGCGAAGTGTGGTATTCTCCACACAGCAGCATTGGTAAACAGGATGCAATCAGATAAAGAAATTACAGTAAAAAATATTGCCTCATCTCCAAAGCTCAGAAATGCCTCCCCCTTTTGCTCCCTCTCTCTTTCTCTTTTAATCTTTGAGAAAGATAATGAAAGAGGAAGCTTGAAACCACATTTCCATTGATGTTCGAATACACAACTGCTGGATTTAAGAACTGGAGAAGATCAAAGAGAATGGTTTTCATCCCGATAAAATTATACCAGTTCTAGTACAGGGTGACGGGCTCATTTATGAACTCTGTGAGGCAAATAGTGTTCCCCCCCTCCCCCGGCACCTTCCCCACACCCACCCAACTGTCTCACTTTCCTTTTGCTGAAAATTGGGGGGTGGGGTGGGAGGAGGCAGGGGAAAATGCCTGGAATTCCAAAGGATTAATGAGGATTTCTAAAAGTGTTATAATAAATAAGTAGTAATAGCATGTCGCAGGACACTCATCCTGCAGAAGTGTAGGCCAACTAAGTTTTTACTCAGAGTAGACACATTGCAGTTATTGTGCATAATTGGGTTCCTCCTCCCCAAGAAAACGAGCATAAAATTACACTGCTAGTTATGGCTCCTTTAAATAATAATTAGTAACCTGGGGCATGATCTGAAGGCTCACGGTGTAGCATCCTTGATAGCTCCTCTCCCTGTTGACCTGACTCTGATTTGAGAACTCTTGAGGAAGCCTTCCTTGCCAAAGGCTCGCCCCAGTAGCACCTCACTTCCCCTAGGAGCATTCAGCGTTATGACACCAGCTGATGACCTGCCTTTTCTGTCGGGCTTTTTCTGTCATCCCAGTTTCTGATCTGATCCCAGAACATCCCACTTTTCCTTAGGACATCCCTATTTTCATTGGAGAAATGTTGGAGGATATGGAATTCTGTCACCCGCAAGTCAAGGACATCTGAAGGTGACCCTGTATAAAGACGGTTTTTAATGTTGTTGTTGTTATTATTATTATTATTATTATTATTATTATTATTATTATTATTATTATTATTTGAAAGCTGCTCAGAGTGGCTGGGGCAACCCAGTCCGATGGGTGGGGTATAAATAATAAAATTCTTATTCTTATTCTTATTCTTATTGATATTGGTGGATATGCGATGTTGCAGGGAACAATTGATGTCCCATACTTTCCAGTGCATTTCCTCCTCACTTTCCCTATCTAAAAAAATTTCTGGTTTTAAGGGGAGGTGGGTTCGTTCTGCAAGCTCACCAAATCGACTCCAGTTGCGCAACCTGTCTTTGCTGGTATGCAATTGGATCCCTGTGATGCGGATAATTTGCATGCCACGCCTTTATATATTGAAGCGCCCTAGTATTTAACCAGAATGTCACCCTGCTTTAACTTTCCTCTAGCAGGAGCCTAGTCACACCTAATGAAGTAGAAGCAATAAAGTACCACAACTATGATGGGGGTGCCATTTTCAGTGGTTGTCATCGTACTATGGACAAAAGGAACGTAGCAAAGCTGGGTGTAAGACTTTTACTTTGATCACACAGTAAGAAGAGAGAAGAAGCCTAATTACATCCATTCCGGAATGTCAGTTTTTATGTCTTTTTATTATTGGGTTGAGGCAGAGCTGTGTGAAAACAGCATGTACAATCTTTTTAATATATATAAACAGAACCTTCTGGTGGTTATTAGAGGCGTACTTTCTTCGTACTCCTTCGCGGTGTTCCAGAGTGGAGAAGAAATGATTTATCTAATACTAACATCACGCCATGTTCCTCCAGCCACATTCTGCCTTACAACTCTCTTGATTTGTTGTTAGAACTTTAAACAGAATTCCCCCCTCCCCTTGCAGCTTCACTTATGCCAAGTGGAATATGCCTCAAAGGGCACGGGATTGGTTGAGCTACTAACCCAAATTATTTTACTTAGAGTTTCCTTTCTTGGCAAAATGCCCTGTATGGTGTCATCTAGACTTGACTGTGCATTAGGAACAATGTTATCCTGGTCTTACAAACTGCACTGCCTCTGGGTCAATTGCACCAGTTTAAAAGAATGAGTTAGATGATAAAGAAGGTTGATCACTGAAGAATTGATGCTTTTGAATTATGGTGCTGGAGGAGACTCTTGAGAGTCCCGTGGACTGCAAGAAGATCAAACCTCTGCATTCTGAAGGAAATCAGCCCTGAGTGCTCACTGGAAGGACAGATCGTGAAGCTGAGGCTCCAGTACTTTGGCCACCTCATGAGAAGAGAAGACTCCCTGGAAAAGACCCTGATGTTGGGAAAGATGGAGGGCACAAGGAGAAGGGGATGACAAAGGACGAGATGGTTGGACAGTGTTCTCGAAGCTACCCACATGACCAAACTGCAGGAGGCAGTGGAAGACAGGAGTGCCTGGTGTGCTCTGGTCCATGGGGTCACGAAGAGTCGGACACGACTAAATGACTAAACAACAAAAAGAATGATGATCAAAGTCACTTGGCAATACACTTACCCATTGAATGCAGATGCCATTATTATTAATCAGTAGCAGGGATGCTATGGACAAATCATCTGAGGGTTTGTTATAGGAATGGGTGGAAACTGGCTACAGATGTGTTCCTGTGCCCAGAACAGTTTGTCATGGAATAGACAAGATGGGTGGCAAACCTAGACTTGATCTTAGGTGGAGCCCAGGACATGGTGCGATATGTAAGTATTGTTAAACCAAATCGAGAGCAGTAACCATAGTGCTATTGAATTAAATATCCATGTAAATGACCAGTTTCCAAGAAAATCCAGCATGGTCACATTTCACTTCAGAAGAGGAAGTTTCTCCCCCCCCCCCCAACAAAAAAAAATGGATTGGTAAGAAGGAAGTTGAAAGGCACGCCCAAGAGAGGCTGATTACTCCAAAATGCTTGAGATTTGTTTAAAAACATCATCTTGGAAGCTCAACAGATCAGAAAAGATACTACCAGGCCATTGCGATTAATCAGCAGAGTCAAGGAAGCTATTACTGGCAAGAAGGCTTCCTTTAAAAAATAAGTCTTGACCAAATGAGGAAGACAAAAAGGAACACAAACTTTGTAAAAGAAATGCAAGCAGACAGCAAGGAACACTAAAAATAATATTGGGGTGGCTTGGGGACCTCGACACACAACCAGAAGTGTTCGTAACCAGAGGTACCACTGTAGTCCTAACAAGACACCCCAGTGTGCATCTGAGGGCAACATGTAAGAACCCAAATATTCCTCTGGTCACACCATCAAGATAAAAGGGCATTTGAAAATATCCGTGACATACTACCCAAGGGCTCATGGTCCCTTTGTTCCAAGCACAGGTGGTAAAATAGGGCTTCTTTCTTCTCTCTCCGCTGCCCTTCCCCTGCTAATTGTGGGTGCTTTCAGACAGTGGTATTTCTCCTGGAACAAAGCCCGCCCAACCGAAGACTTCAGAAAGAAGTTTCCTTGGGAGCAAGGAAGAAGAAAAATGTGCTGCTTTATTGTCAACTGTGCTGCTAGCTGTGTCTGGGGGCACTTCCCTAAGATCTCGAGTCTTCATTAGGGTTTGCTGCCTTGAGAAAAAGAGCAAGAACTAGGCTTCATCTTACAATGATTAATGGAGCTCTAGGAGACAGTCATACTTGGCTCTGAAGGATTCATTACCCACAACGGAAGGAACATCAAAGTGACATTCCTGAGACAGGCTTGAGAGTCTCCACACACACACACACAAAAAAAAAAACCTTGCACATTTTTAGAGTTAGCCTTTCCTGGTCCAAGAACTTCAGAAGGACTAGCTGCCCTAGAAGGAGAACGAGAGCAGGTAAAATGTATATATTACAAAGCACAGGGTTCTGTGTTTCATTTTTCCTCTGTCCTTTTGTCTGATGAGGATCAGGGTTCTGGATTAGTAGTGGGGGAAGGATGGTTGATCCTGTAATATTATTGGGGCTGGCAGTTGGCAGAGGCAACTCAATGTGCACTGAGCATGTGCAGAATGTGGCTGACTGTCGTGGACAAAACTGGAAGGAGGAATACTAGGGATTATTCTGGCTGGTTTAAAAGGAATCCCGAAGAGGATTTGCAAGTCCAAATTGCATATACAGTGGTACCTCGGTTTAAGTACTTAATTCATTCCAGAGGTCTGTTCTTAACCTGAAACTGTTCTTAACCTGAACCACCACATTAGCTAATGGGGCCTCCTGCTGCCACCATGCCGCCAGAGCACGATTTCTGTTCTTATCCTGAAGCAAAGTTCTTAACCTGAACCACTATTTCTGGGTTAGCGAAGTGTGTAACCTGAAGCGTATGTAACCCGAGGTACCACTGTATAAACAGCAAGAGAGTCAGAGCACTTATATAAGGGTGCAGAGGGGGAAAGTAACTTTCCCATAGGTAGGCAATGTTCAGAAATCCACTGTTCTATTCAGCTACTGACTTGCTGGCTTAAGCCCCCTAGTCCTAAACATGCAATTACACTTATGGAGCAGTTTAAGCTTCTAATGTGAAAGCGAGTGTGTTATGGCCCACTTAAATTTAACTTTATAGAATATTTATTGATGACTTCCAAAAATATGGCATGGAAGAAGGTAGATGATTTATATACCATTTCATAAATACTGTTAAAATAATTTGTGATCATCTGTAGCATTTAATAACCAGCAAAGTGTAAGCAACCATTCTCGTTGAGATACAGAAATTAATAAGCTTCATACATCAATGTGTGGTTCATTAACACACCTCTTTATGATAGCTTTTCAGATGAAATGAGACTGAAAGAGAATTTCCAAAGCATTCAACCCACAAAGTATGCTTTGCTGTGAGAAGAAGCAACAACTAATGCAATTCAGTGTTTGTCACGAAGCATTGTTTTAGCTTCCCACACACTCGCTCCTTATTAATCATGTTTCAGAACATTGATTTGAGAGGAATCGAACAAGCCCATCTGCTCCACACCCGCCCTGCGCTTCAGCGTGGTTTCCAAGCAGACTCCACTGAAATGAATGAGAATAGAAGGATGTGGTAGACTGAACTCCAGCAGTTTCCTATTTTGATGGAAAGGAGTAGTTTCTTTGGAATCTTGAGGCAAAAATGGTGTAAGCTATGGGTTGCATCCAATGTAGTCGCTCATTCCCTCAGAGCTAGGATTCATGCTTGTGCAAAAAGCCTTTCTCCCTTCTCCTCCCCTTGCACTCCTCCCTCAAATCTGTTCTCTCTCTGACCTCCCAGAGCAGATTTTGGGAGGGCTTGGGGCACACTCAGGGGGAGGACAGAGGAGTTGTCCCATTGCACAAGTGTAAGCATTAGATAGATACCTCCCTATATCTAGGTAAAGGACCCCTGGACGGTTAAGTCAAAAGCGACTATGGGGTGTGGCGCTCATCTCCGCTTTCAGGCCGCTTTCTTGGTCATGTGGCCAGCATGACTAAACCGATTCTGGCACAATGGGACACCGTGACGAGTGCCAGAGTGCACGGAAACACCATTTAACTCCCCGCTGCAGCAGTACCTATTTATCTACTGGCACTGGTGTGCTTTTGAACTGCTAGGCTGGCAGAAGCTGGGACAGAGCAACAGGAGCTCACCCCGTTGCATGGATTTGAACCACCGACCTTTCAACCAGCAAGCCCAAGAGTCTCTGTGGTTTAGACCACAGCACCACCCGTGTCCTCCCTGTATCTAGGCTTTGGTATTCATTGGTATGCGCTGACCACAAGCACAGTGCTCAGTGATTGCTATCAGCATTCCCTCAGCCAGGAAGTGGATAGGAGCTCAAATAAGCCCAGAGAAGTGATGCCAGTTCCTTCTTCAAGTTCCCAAGTGATCAGCAGTAAGGCCCAGCTCAGAGCACTGTAGAAGCTGTGTCACCATGGCTGAACCTGACATTTTGGTAATGTTTGAATTGGAGGATCACATGAGTGGGGCTAATGCAAGATGTCATTCTCCCTGGGGGCAAGTAACCTTGATGTGGAAAGGAGCCAGATTATCCATCTCTCCTACACAGTTATTCCGTGCAGATGTTACTGAAGCACCATGAAACTGGGCCATGAAGAAGCCACTCTGAAAGGGTTGGGTCTTGTATCTGGGACTGGGAACTTGTGGTCCCTCCATAAGTTGTAGGACATCAACTCCACCAGCTCTGGCCATCCTAGCCAAGGGTGATGGGAGTCATCATCCAACAACATCTGAAGGACCGCAGATTCCCCAGCTATGCCTTAGACAAAAGTTGGACTATGGGGAATGGGGTGCAGGAAGGATGGCACGTTGCAAGACCAAGATGGAGAAAGTTGTAAAAATGTCAGGTTGCCCTGATTCTAATAGGATATAAATATTGAACAAGCTATAAAAACAAAGACATGCAGCAGATAAGAAGCATTGGGCAATACTTGTTTAAAGAACAGTTTTATTAAATCACGGCGAGTCATGCAAGCAGCACATTCCTCAAGAGCAGAAAAGGGAAACTGATGGCTCTACAGGCTGGATCTGACGCACAAAGTTATTTGATCTGGTATTGCCCTACCATGTATTTTAATCAAGGGGTGTTAAAAAATGATTGTCCATAGTCTCACTCATAAGAAAGGGGGAGAAAGGGCTTCAAAACTTGTCTGTGGGAGAGGGAGTTTCCCACATTTTAAAGTTATACAGTGGTACCTCGGTTTAAGAACTTAATTCATTCTGGAGGTCCATTCTTAACCTGAAACTGTTCTTAACCTGAAGCACCACTTTAGCTAATGAGGCCTCTCGCTGCTGCTGCAACGCCGGAGCACAATTTCTGTTCTCATCCTGAAGCAAAGTTCTTAACCCGAGGTACTCTTTCTAGGTTAGCAGAGTCTGTAACCTGAAGCGTCTGTAACCTGAAGCATCTGTAACCCGAGGTACCACTGTATTACCTTTAGGTATGGCTGACTTTACTGAAGACAATAACCAAGTCTCCAAACTGCATTGCAAAACACGCCTCTCGCATCCAGGCCCATCATCTGGAGAATAGGGAATACAGAAAGTCAGTTATCTTTTCTCTCCATTAGAATACTTAAAGTAGAAATAATCAGAATATTTGAAATTGAAATGCTCACAGAGGTCACTTGGATGATGTTGTGGTGCATTCTAGCAACTCAACTGGTGACGAGACTGAGTGATAGGCATGCCTTCCACAAACTAACCAATCGCATCACAGGTAGCTCAGTTCTGGAACAGGACAGGTGTGTGTTCTGCCTCCCCCCCCCCCAATAAATCCTGGCTATGTCCATGGGCTTCTGCATAAAAACCAATTCTCTACCACTAAGCTATGGCCTCTCCCAATGTTTCGGATTCCCTCTTAAAACGAAAACAATACGACACTTTTCAGAACAGCAACAAGACAATGAGAAAGTAGAATATTGTTGTCTGGTAGGTAGAGGTGCTACATACATAAACATTGCTCCAGCCAAACATGTTGCATCCATTGCCACGAATTCAACAGTAATGTACACTCTCTGGGCTGGATTCAACTAAATTGTTGTGCTAGCTTTCTTTCCTCTCCACATGCTCCCCAAAATTGGCTTGGGGGTTGGCTTCAGGAGAACCCCCAGAACAGGGCAGGAGAGGATCTCATTCTGTCTAGTACAGTGATACCTCAGGTTAAGAACTTAATTTGTTCTGGAGGCCCATTCTTTTATTTTTTATTTTTTAAAAAAGATTTTTATTGATACAGCAAGAAAAAAGAGAAAAACACAAATACCAAATTACACACAGGAATAACCATAGACACATAATTTTCTTAGCAAACAATAAAACATATATTGGTCTTAACACTAAAGACCCAACCTCCTGTCTATTCCATATTTCAATTTCATATTACTTATTGCCAATACACACTTTTATCATAATTAAACTTTTTCTTAATATATCTAATTTCTTATACCCACCTTGCAACTATTACTGAAGTTCCTCAAATGCTGCAACAGAATTTAAACTACTATATTTATTTTTCAGATATTCTTTGAAAACCTCCCATTTTGAAACAAATTCCTGTTTTGATTTATCCTTTATTTTTTCTGACAGACAATCTAATTCGGCATATTTTGTCAGCTTTTGGATCCAATCTTGTATAGAGGGGATTTCATTACTCTTCCATTTTGCCGTGATCAGAACTCTTGCTGCCGCCGTCGCATATAAAAAGATACCCTTCCTCTTTTGCGGAAAATCCAAATCTGTTATTCCCAGGAGGTAGGTTGGAGGCCCATTCTTAACCTGAAACTGTTCTTAACCTGAAGCACCACTTTAGCTAATGGGGCCTCCCGCTGCCGCTGCACCACCAGAGCCCAATTTCTGTTCTCATCCTGAAGCAAAGTTCTTAACCTGAGGTACTATTTCTGGGTTAGCGGAGTCTGTAACCTGAAGTGTCTGTAACCCGAGGTACCACTGTATGTAGAAATGCTTCCACTAAAAGTGTGACACTGTATTATTCTCGCTGTGCCTTCTACCCAGTAAACTAAGAGTACCAATACTTTAAACTGCTTTTAATACTGTAAGGGCAAACTAGTTTTGACACTAAACACATACTTAGGGGGATTATATATATATATATATATATATATATATATATATATATATATGCTTTCGTAGATTTTCACGGGTACAGGAATGCAGGTTTTGGTGTCTTCGGGTGTCTTCCCGTGTAAGAGTGCCCAGACACCCCGACTCTTACACGGGAAGACACCCGAAGACACCAAAACCTATATATATATATATATATATATATATATATATATATATATATATATATATATATATAGAGCATGTGTATGCTGATTTTCATTGGTACTGTGCAGAGGGGAAGATTAACCCCTTCTTCTCCTGCTGAGGTGCCAACAGCCCCTCTCTGCTGCTATTAACCCTGGGGTGGGAATTTCCCCTTGGTGCCAGTAAGGCCATTTTCTTCTAGGATAGCTGAAGTATTTGTGTGGGGTGTGATTTCATTGGGCCCACAGTCAAACCTCCATGTGGCACAGTCCTGATGGAAGCTGGGGCAGGCAGGGTGAGGGGGGACATACCTGTTATTATTTTTAGCTTTCCAAAAAACAACAACTGATAAGCTTCTGAACAGCACATTCAGCTTCATGTTAAGTTAGAAACATCCCTTAGAAGGTAGAAACATCCCTTAGAAAGGATGTTTTACATCATTTGCAAGCTGGGCAGCACAACTGATTATTAAGGTGTCATGTCCTTCTCAGGAGGTATGTCATGGTCATTTCATTTTATTCGATGGAAGAAGCAGGGTGGCTGAAAAGAACAGGGGACCAATAGTGGAGAGGAAATGAAAATCTGCTGCAAGACAAAAACCACGGTGCCTCCATCTCTCGCCCCCATTCCATGCCTGACCACCTCTATATCAAACACATTCCAGCCATGCTTGTTTGATGCTACGAAGGAGGCCAGCTTAATAATTAATTGCAGGAAGGCTTTGCAGAGATTAACCACTGGGACGCTTGAAGTACAATAGGGGCTCCAAAAGCAGTGTAACGTCTTAATGCCTTCTGCTCATGCCTTCATAGAAGCCATCTCCAAAATGCATTAAACAGCGTCATGCCCTCCAAAAGACATTACAGCCCTTCCTATTGACTTGCGGTCTTCTCCAAGGTCAGTTGCTGCCGTCTTCATAGGATCACCTAGATAAGTTTCAATGAGGCAGTGAACATAAATGCATTCATAAACCACGTGTGAAATTCTTTAGGGAAAGTTCCACGTAAATTCTTGGTAATTTACATGGCACTTTTCCGAAGCACTTCATGTGTGATTTATGTATGCATTTGTATTAGCTGCTTCATTAAAAGTTATCTAGGTGACACACAGATTAAAAAACAATACACACGGGGCATTTTTTCCCTCTCCTCTCTCCACACCATCCCCAAATCTGCTCTGAAAGTTTTGGGGGAACCCCCAGAACAGATTTAGGGCTCCGCTGTGCAAAGAAATATCCTTACATTGATGTACAGTATAGATCATGTTGCTTAAAACCTACTGGAATAGCAAAATCTTAGACAACCCAACATAAGAACAAGGCAAACATAAGAATAACCCAACACAAGAACAGGCAAATCATTTCACACAGAGAAAGAGCTAAACACTGCCACAAGACTGAAAAGCAAAACCACTCAGCCACTGTCATCCTCCCCACATCCCTGGAGGTCAGTATCATGATTCAGCTATTGCAGATTGGGAGGTGGGTTATGGGTTTTAGTTTGCTTAAAATCACACAGTAAGTTAATGGCTGAAGCAAAAGTTGAATCACAGACTTTGAGCCCACAATGCATGCTCTTCTCTACCAATCTGCCACACACACACACACACACACACACACACACACACCTGAAATGCTCAAGTGCATGGAAGTAGGAGAATGAGTCATTTTCTCAAGTTTTTGGCAGAGGAGACCTCTTGGTTGAGGAGGTTGTCTTTACCGTTGAGCCTGACAGACAGTGACAATTGTCCCCAACAAAAATAATTACACTAGCTGATTAACAAGGTAGTGTTGGTGGTAACACAAAAAAAACCTGGCACTGTTATGCAAATCTAGTGTGTCTAGCGTGATAAAAACAAACAAACAAACATAATCTCAATTTCGGACACAATTTAATTGTCTGGTAGATTGTAATTCAACAGTTTTAACACTGGCATTTCCAGTAGGTTTCATCACTTAAATCTTACCCTCCAATAGCTTTACAGCTGGTTCGAGCAAAAGGTAGGAAGACTTATAGGCAGGTGCTAATGTGGTTGAGCTCCACACCGTACTTAACCCCAGTCTTCCCTCATCATTACAAATGCCACTGGAATCCAGGATTGCGAGGCTTCCAGAGGTGGGTTTAGAGGTCTGAATGGATGTTTGTGGAGGCCTGCCCAGGCCTACCTAGAGGCTTCTACCTCAAAAAGTCACCAGGAACAGCTGTATGTGGGTACCTCAGTAGGCTGGTAACCATAGGCCCAGGAGCAGCATCTGGAGCCTTGAAACAACCCTGCACCTATGGGATTGGATCTTCTCAACCACCTCTCTACCATTTGGATTACTCCAAGGAAGGCAATCTATAGCCTGCTACAGAAGTTCAGGTGCTTTGACGGGCACAATGATAAAACCTTCAGCATACACCAGGTCCCATTCCAACTTGAAAATTAACTTGGACTCTGATTTTCCGAAAGTCTGCTTGGTTTTGGGGAACATCAACACAGTACTGTCACATTCATTCTCAGGCTGAGCATTTGGGGGTCTGCTCATTGTCAATTCACAATGATGCAGAATTTTGTTTACATGTCTCCTAAACTTTGGTGCTTACAAGATGGCAACTCTAACCATAACTAGTGTTTGTATCCCAGAGATTCTGGTTTCTTCCTCTGAGGTTTCCTTTTCTTGTGCTCCGCTAAGTGAGCCACCCACCATCTTGGCTCTTCCTCTGGCACAGTCAGTGCCGGATTTACATATAAGCTAAACAAGCTATAGCTTAGGGCCCCGATCTCTTGGGGCCCCCAAAAAAAATTTAAAGGGGAAAAAGCTGGATGTACATTTCCAAAATACAAGATAAAAAACAAATAAAACCTACATACAGCAACAGTGTTTTGTGTTGTGTAGGCTCCTATGATGTAAGCAATGGGCCCCGCCTGCTAGCCTGCTCCCTAAAATATCACATATAACGGGCCCCTTTACCTTCAGTAGCTTAGGGCCTCATCAAACCTAAATCCGGCCCTGGGCATTACAGATGAGCCCCTTGGCTCAGATTCCTGGTCAAACAGCTCCAAATAAGGTGGAGTCGAGGTAGAAAGCAAGAGGGATGATTAGGTCAACCATTAAAAAGGGCCATTTGCTGTTGTGAAGTGGCATGCCGTTTGGTTCTCCCAAAAAGAGAACGAGAGAGAGAGAGAGAGAGAGAGAGAGAGAGAGAGAGCACTGTTGCACAAAAAGAAAATAACAGATCTGGGATGGGAGTCCAAAGCCAGGGAAGCCTCAGAACGAAAAGAGGAAATAAAGTTTCAGAAAAGCTACACATTGAAGCAATTTTGAGAAAGGCATTTAGAAGCAAAAACTCAACAGTTTGCTTAAAATCAAAATCTGATGTTGTGTTGGGGGGGGAGGGGGAGAGTTTCAGCTTTAAACCCTGCCTTTTCAAGTGAGGGTCAGCGCTAGATTTAAGGAGGGCCAGAAGCTTTTGAAAGTCAAACTTCAGACCCCCAAAGGGGGGGAAACAGCATGAATTAGGACTAGAACAGTAGGCAGCGAGATGAGTTGGGGCATGAGCGCTACAAGCGAAACTATGTCAGCTCTGTGTCGATTAAAATAGTTTCTGGGAACTCCTTGGCCTTACTTAGAAAGTGGGTTTTGTTTCAGTAAAATCCCAAATTGCTCCAAAATGAAGGCTGGGAGTTCTACCAATCTGGTATCAAGTTGCAAGCAAGTTACTATCATGCATGTGCAAAAAAACATCCCTTTCATCTTCTGGGAAGCAAAAGAAGCAAGGCACTATAACATCAGACAGCATTAAGCAGAGTGAACGCTGCCAAAGTAAATATGCCAATATTTATCTATATACAAACACAATAGACAACTCCCCCCTCCCAAAGACAGAAAATTAGTTGTTTGTCTTTCTCTCTACATTTCCCCCCGCTGATCTTCCCAGTCTCTTCAAATATCACAAAAAGCACAGAGAAGAGAAATGTCATCTGTCTCCCAAACGACTATGGTTGATAGATATAAATGGCAGTCGGCTTGTGGGGAAAGGGACTGGTCTTCACTTGTAACTCCTAGGGCAAGCTGGCTTTACTCACATAAATTTTGTAGTCAGTATGAGGACAAGTCCAACTACAGAACATTATGCCTGAGCGCCAAACTAAATCATGGCAGTAGTTATTTCCTTAACAACATATACTCCACCAGCGCATGACGTGGAAGTAAAACCCATTGAATCCAATAAGTAGCATGTTGACTTAGCTTGAGTAAGGAAATTCACTTTGGCTGGTGCTACAAACAGGGTGGTGGCACATGATTCCGTTTTCATGCATACACTCCACAGATCTAGCATTTTCACTGCAACATGTGAAGTGGGTATATGCCTCAAATTTGCCATGTGGACAAGTTTCAAGAGCCCTAGGCCAGTTGCAGTGTACAGTGGTACCTCGGGTTACAGACGCTTCAGGTTACAGACGCTTCAGGTTACAGACTCTGCTAACGCAGAAATAGTACCTCGGGTTAAGAACGTTACCTCAGGATGAGAACAGAAATCGTGCACCAGCGGTGCAGCGGCAACAGGAGGCCCCATTAGCTAAAGTGGCACCTCAGGTTAAGAACAGTTTCAGGTTAAGAACGGACCTCCAGAACGAATTAAGTTCTTAACCCGAGGTACCACTGTACATAGCTGCATGGGGCTTGGATCTAGAGTTCACATAGGCAGAAATCCATTCAGGGGAGCACTTTGGTCTTTGAAATTTCAGCGGTGCCCTGTGAGAGGCCAAAATTCGGCACCCCCACCTCTCATGCCTCCCGTTCTCCTACGTCATAGTTGAGACGCCCTGTGGCATCTCCTACGCTTGGTGCCCAGAGAGGAGAAACTGGTCACACTGCCCTAAATCTGCCTCTGATCCGCTGCCAGGGCATTCCTTCAGGAGTGTGGGGGGAGCCATTCTTTGCCAGTTCCTCCTTCCCACTGCAGCCCCTGAAAAGCTGCTCTGGAGGGTTTGGTGCAGCATAGGTGGCAATGTGAGTGGCTGCAGGGGGGAGAAGGGATCGGCAAAAATGATTGCCCCCTCGCTTTCTATCAGAGTCCAGCCCAATCATAACTCTGTCTCTGGGAAGAGTTTCATAAAAAGAAGAGTAGGATTTGCAGAGAGCACCATCCCTTAACAGCAGTGCCGGATTTACGTATAAGCTAAACAAGCTATAGCTTAGGGCCCCACTCTCTTGGGGGGCCCCCAAAAAAATTAAAGAAAAAGAACCTGGATGTACATCTACAAAATATGATAAAAAGCAAATAAAATAAAACCTACCTACAGCAACAGTGTTCTGTGTTGTGTAGGCTCCTATGATGTGAGTAATGGGTGATGCCTGCTAGCCTGCTCCCTAAAATATCACTGGTTTGCTCATTTCTATATATAGGTGTGCCTACATTCTGCATGGACTGGTTATTTTGTTATGTGAAAATGGCTTTAGATACTTATTAGGTCCATAAATTAAAAAGTAAAGGACCCCTGACAGTTAAGTCCAGTTGCGGACGACTTTGGGGTTGCGGCGCTCATCTCGCTTTGCTGACCGACGGAGCCGACGTTTGTCTGCAGACAGTTTTTCTGAGTCATGTGGCCAGCATGACTAAGCCACTTCTGGTGAAACCAGAGCAGCGCACGGAAACGGCGTTTACCTTCCCGCCGGAGCGGTACCTATCTATCTACTTGCACTTTGACGTGCTTTCAAACTGCTAGGTTGGCAGGAGCAGGGACCGAGCAATGGGAGTTCGCCCTGTCGTGGGGATTCGAACCGCCAACCTTTTGATCAGCAAGCCCTAGGCTCAGCGGTTTAGACCACAGCACCACCCGCGTCCCATAGGTCCATAAATTACCATACATCATATATTCAACACCAAAAAAAAGCAACAATTTGTTGTTGACAAAGGACAGCTGGACATATAAAGGGCCCCGTTACCTTCAGTAGCTTAGGGCCTCATCAAACCTAAATCCGGGCCTGCTTAAGAGCCTGGTGTCACAGCTAAGCCATCTAACTTACACACTGACTAGCCTCCTGCACCATAGCTGAAGCCCTTTCTCAACCCCAGACTCACCTTCTTCATCCCTGATCCCCCACGAGGCTGCACTGAACTTAGCGAGACGTCCAGAGCCAGTAGCTGAGTGCACACCACGAGGCAGACTGAGGGCTTCACTATAGGGGTCTTTTAGGGTGGAATGAGTAGTCAGACAACGACTGGATGTGCACCAGAGACTATTACAGTGGTACCTTGGGTTACATACACTTCAGGTTACATACGCTTCAGGTTACAGACTCTGCTAACCCAGAAATATTACCTCGGGTTAAGAACTTTGCTTCAGGATGAGAACAGAAATCGTGCTCCGGCGGCACAGCAGCAGCAGGAGACCCCATTAGCTAAAGTGGTGCTTCAGCTTAAGAACAGATTCAGGTTAAGAACAGACCTCTGGAACGAATTAAGTACTTAACCCGAGGTACCACTGTACTGAGATTGTGTCTAGGACAGTGTTTGCTAGGAAAACCCTGGGATATCTGCTATCCCCCTCTCTTGTGCCCCTGGTTTAGACACAAAATCTAGGGTTTGCCATGGGAAAATTGTGGCACTGCAGGATAATGGTTTCCCTGCAGTGCCCTCTATGATTTCTGGAGAAATATTATGAGGAAACTCATTTCCTTCCAGCCACTTGATATAGCAAGCTGATGCAACCACCTATATGCAAATCTGCTCACCGGCGGACATGTCATTTTGCCATTTCAAGCAGCAAGCTGTAGCATAGCTGCCATCAAGTAAATTTACCCACAAGTAAGGATACCTGCTTATCACCTGGCAAGCAGCATGACTACTTATGATTCTCCCCCACCCCAAGATTTATGGCTCCTCCTCCACTCCTTGCACATCAACGTGGAAAACATACGAAGAGAAGGACAAGAAGAAATGAAGAACAAAACAAACGGTAACATTCAAAGCAAACCCAAGTGTCACAAGCAACACAAACCGAACAAAGGGAACGTAGGGCGTATTTTTACAAAAACGTTTGTGCCAACAGCCAATGAATCCCCACTGAACAAATCTACTGAACCCAAAGTTATAATCAGTTTCTGTTATTCGTTTCAAACCACAATGACTTTCAATTACAAAGAATACCCCTCAGTTGAAATCCATGTACAAGCAACAGCAGATAATCAGGGTTTGGCCGCAGATAATCTACATTCTATAGAGACTGTGTTTTATAGGTATTGTTCTGAAACGCTTCATCTCCTTGGTTTAATTTTTTTTTAAAGAGTGGAAGGCAGTAATTGAAACATGTGCTGATTTAACATACCTTAGATCAGAGCTGAAGAACTGAAGGTGGGCTTCCCCCCCCCCCCCCGCTGCAGAAATTATTTGGCCTTGAACCATACAGACCTTGCTAGCTATTCTGCAATTGAAAAGATTCTTTTGTCAGTACTTTTTAAAATAATTACTATAAAGCACTTCAAGTAGAATTCTGATTGTCGTCTATTCCTGATTTCATGCTTTCACCATGTTTTTGTTCAAGGATGAATCTTTTATGAAATGTCTGTTTTAGGTTACGCCCTCACGAACCTTATTATTTTGCCAAAAGATGGGCGGGGGAGAGAGAGAAACCCATTGCGGGCAGAAAGTTATTCTTTAAGCTTTCTCATTAGTCCAACTAAATTCATCAGAGTAGCAGAGCTATTCACGGAAAAATAGGTGTCAATTTTCATTATAACTCCAAGACTATCAATAGATCGAGTTTCAATGCACGTGATCTTCTGCTAGAAGTATCTGTAATATATAGGAGGGGGGAAATCCAAGAAAGTAAGCCCTTGTTGACTTGTATGACTTTTGTTCACAGCTGTTTGTGTCCAATAGGATTCACTGTGCTGTAGATGGACTGGAAACAAAGCCATTTGTTTGCGTACATCAGGGGTAACAAACATGGAAGCTCACCAGATGTTTCTGGACTACAACTCCCATCATCCTTGACCAATGGCCATGCTGGTTGAGGCTAATGGGAGTAGGAGTCTAATAACATCAGGACGGCCACAGGTTCCCATTGCCGGAATAAACCCCAGGGAAGCACCTGGGCAGTCAACATCTCGGGTGCATGCTCTAGTGGCATAACATTGAACTAAGGAAGCTTGATTGTAATTTTCTTTCAAGATCAAATCAATATTATTTTGATCCATTGTTTCCCCTAAAAGACATGGGCTCATAGGCCAGTGCCTACTCTGCCTATTTGGTAATCTGGCACTGGAGGGTCCCCAGCTAAGGTTTCATTGAGAACTTTCTGTATTTAATTCAGTTATATACCACTTAATTTCCGGCATTTCTAAGGGCTCATCCACAGCTGGTGACTGGGAGTGGCTGTCGAGACCATATAAAACAATTCAAAGTGTTGATGCTGACCTTTAAAGCCCTAAACAGCCTCGGCCCAGTATACCTGAAGGAGCATCTCCACCTCCATCGTTCTGCCCGGACACTAAGGTTCATCTCCGAGGGCCTTCTGGTGGCTCCCTCACTGTGAGAAGCGAAGTTACAGGGAACCCAGCAGAGGGCCTTCTCGGTAGTGGCGCCCACCCTGTGGAACACCCTCCCATCAGATGTCAAAGAAATAAACAACTGCCTGACTTTTAAAAGACATCTGAAGGCAGGGAAGTTTTTAACATTTGATGTTTTATCATGTTTTTAATATTCTATTTGGATCCACCCAGAGTGGCTGGAGAAACCCAGCCAGATGGGCAGGGTATAAATTTATTATTATTATTATTATTATTATTATTATTATTATTATTATTATTATTCCTTCCCAACGAAAACCCACTCTTTACCTCTAAATCAGAACAAATAGTTATCCATGGAAAACCCAAATTGCCATTCACTCCGATTGAGCAAAGTCAACTCACACACCAGCATATTTTAATCTACTGAAACAAAACAGTGTTGACTATGTATGGTGATTTACCTTCTCATATTTTGTTCAAGAAAACAAAACCTTCAATCCTACATTCTTCATAAAACTGAAAATTCCTGAGAACTATCTCCCCAAAAAGTGTAAGATGGGTCAAGGATTTTTAAAGAGTTTTTAACAGCCTGGTTCCATGCTCTGCTGGGCAGAGTGATGAATGCCCATGACAGGACTATTAGAAAACAGTTCACTCCCTTTTTCAAAGGCATTCATAGATTTCAGAGGGAAGACAGAAGGCTAATGCCGGGCCAGCCCAAGACATTTTGGTGTTGAGATGGAAAATCCAAGTAGGAGCATCCCATATACAGTGGTACCTCGGGTTAAGAACTTAATTCGGTCCGGAGGTCCGTTCTTAACCTGAAACTGTTCTTAACCTGAAGCACCACTTTAGCTAATGGGGCCTCCTGCTGCCGCCATGCCGCCAGAGCCCGATTTCTGTTCTCATCCTGAAGCAAAGTTCTTAACCTGAGGCACTATTTCTGGGTTAGCGGAGTCTGTAACCTGAAGTGTATGTAACCTGAAGCGTATGTAACCCGAGGTACCACTGTACTCTAATGATATACCCTCCAATATTTCTTCGGTGAAAACAGGAACATCCTATTCTATCATCATCATCATCATCATAATTTTATACCCCCCCCCCCATCTGACTGGGTTGCCCCAACTACTGTTTCCAACATATATAAAATCATCATAAAACATTAAACATTAAAAAACAAAACTTCCCTATACATGGCTGACTTCAGATGTCTTCTGAAGGTTGTATAGTTATTTATCTCCTTGGCATGAGGGTTGCATAACTCCATACCCTCCAGCATTTCTCCAAAGAAAATAGGGACGTCCTAAGGAAAAGCGGGACATTCCAGGATCAAAAGAGAAATTGGGGTGGCTTTTGTAAATCCGGGACTGTCCTGGATAATAGGGACACTTGGAGGGTCTGTAATTAACACAGTGCACCTAAAAGTTCTCCTAGGAATGGGACTTTCAAAAAAGCAGCTTGCACAACTCCCATTTGCTTCAATAGTGTTGTATAAGATTACCTTTCTAGTAGCCTCTGCCCCCTGCGTCAGAACTGGTCTTTCTGCAGAAGCAGCTTACTAAACGTGGTGTTTCTAATGCTATCTTCCCAGCATGTGGGAGTTTCTATGCTATCTTCCCAGCATGTGGGCTGCTGTTTGGGAGTTTGGGAGTGTGTGGTTTGGGAGCTGCACTGTCAGGGGAAAAACAATGCTGTTCAAAGTTGTAAAGACTGTGGAGAGAATAACTGGGTGCACTCTTCCCACCTTGGATCATATCTATGCTTCCAGGTGCCATAAGAAAGCTGCAGAGATAACGCAGGATAGTGCGCGCCGCAGAAATGATCTCTTTCAGCTTCTGCCATCTGGAAGAAGGTACAGAGTTATAAAGACTAGGACTAGCCGCCTGAAAAACAGTTTATTCCCAAATGCGATTTTGGTTTTAAATGCAGTGTAAGGAGTATATTGTATTTAAAAATGGGGTCTCAGAGTTTTTAGGGGGCTAACCAGGTTGGGATAGCTGGGATAGCAGGCTTGTTGGGTTTTGAATGTTTTAGGTAGATTTTTCAATTTCGTTGTTCTGTATGGGACAATGACAATAAAGATTATTGAATCGTATCGTATTGTTAATTACCAGGAGGGGGAAAGGGATAGGCAAAGTGGTAGAAGGTCAGCACAGTGTAAACTAATACAAATGCAAACCTCCAACGTCTCGAGTCCCCAAATTGGGATGCACATTTACCTGTCCATGCTCCCATGTGAGTCACGTGACTTGTGGGGAGGCATGTTCGCATGGCACCCCAAAATGTGTGTTTTGGGTTGCCACGCGAAAAGCGCTTCTCAGCGTGAAATGGCGCGGGATCGTGGCACCCAAAATGGCTGCCAAGCTCTCCTCCCAATAAGTAACAATAACCCACCTGCTGGGTAGCTGGTGCAGCAGCCCCGCCTCATCCAGCAAGCTACTTCTACCTCCCTGTATCCCAAACCCATCACCTCAGGTGGCCAAAGTACCCTTGCCTTGGTGAGGTAAAGTTGCCTTCAGGCCCTAACAAGATGGCTCCCGTTTGCTAGACAAAAACTGGGCACATGCCCAGGCCTTCTCTTCGTGTCTTAATATTGCAAGGGCCCCTCACATATGTGGAGGATTCACATCGACCAGATGGGGGAAGGGGAAACTTTTATGAAAAGAAGGGAAAAAATCAGCATCTGCCTGGCTTCCTAAGGTCATTTCAGAATCTGTTTGATCTCACCATGGTATTTATTATCACTGGCTATTTGTTAAGGGTTTGTGGTGTCCTCACGGAGAGGCAAAGGAGCTTAAAAGGCAGCCAAGCTTCCTTGAAGAAAGCCTTGGAGGGGATGGGGAGGGGATGGAGCAGAGGCCGTTGTGAAGGCAACCTCCATTGACAGCCATTTACCCAGAGTCATAAACCTGGAGAGTTTTAGGCCACATCAAACAGTGCGTCAGAAGGTAATCCACTTGCAGAGGTGTGGCCAGCAAACTCTTGATTCTTGTCAGTCCTAAGTCACATTCACACCATATATCAAAAGCACTATGGCATATTTCAGCACTCATGGCTACCCCCAAAGAATTCTGGCAGGTGTAGTTTGTTAAAGCTGGTGAGAATGGTTAGGAGAACCCCTATCCTCACAGATCTACAGTTTCCAGAATTCCTTGAGTGGAAAGATTGACTAAGAATTCCCCATCCCTACTCTAGAGGTGCCTTTCTTATGAGATTTGCAAGGTTGCTGCTTACACATGCATGTTTCTGACCCGCTGACTGTGACATCAAGTGATACGCATGTGTGAATGCCAAATATCAGTTAGCAGAAGTTTCGTATCATCTGAGGCCAACTCACACACACAGAGGGGCCGATTTGCGCTCAAAATTGAGGGGCCCTGTTGCGTGTGGCATGTATGTGACATCATGCACATGTTGCAACAGCTATTGGGGGGCCCCAAACACACTTTGGCCCCATAGAGTTGACTTTCCTGTACACACAATGCTTTTCAGTTAAGGCAGCTTACATATTTAGCTGAGGAACGACCCAAGTATTGATTAACCTTCTTGCCAGAGGTTTGTGAAGTAGTCCTGAGCTTGAGTAGGAACTATTCAGAGAGAGACTTTCAAGAGTGTCAATGAGGAATTGCTTCCTGTGTTTGTTGCAGAATATTGAGGAGGTAAACCTCCATAATGAAAAATGCTACTGAAATGTTCTACATCTACCTAATAACCTACCGTACATTTGTAGGAATTAGCTCATGTAATGTGCTTTTCCCAATGCATTTTCGTATCTATTTAAATTTTTCGTTTCCTGTCCTCTGCAGTATGAGCAAGGACTTGTGAGAGCTTCACAACTGGAGAGGGCCAGACCCGACAGGGTGATAAATAATCATAAACATTGTTTGAAGTTTTGGAATTTATCTGAAGTCAAGGCGCACATGGCTAAAATAATTCATTCAAAACAAATAAAAAATACCAAGGCAGGGGGGGAAAGTAGCAGATGGGAAGAAGAGCATGGTTTTAAGAAGTTTCAAAATAGTAAGCTAGCTCCTCGTTTTGTTTCTGTGTCCCCATCATTTTGAGGCGAGCAATTTTTTGAAGAAATGCAGTAGCCTCTGAATGGTTTTTGCTGAAACGTTTTGTTGTTGGGTGGTGGTAGTAGATGCAGGAGGGCACCATGAGGAGAATAAGAAGGACTGGTGACTAACCACGGCAAATGACTTGAACAAACCACTATGGCCCAGCGCAGACACCGTGATATTGGCAGTTGGGGGAGCCATATGATATCTCCTCACACTTCCTCTCGCACATCCAGCTTTGGTGTTGATATCATGGCTTGTTTAAACCACAATTTTCTGGTTTCATATCCTGGTTAGTAAGCATGGATTAAATGACAGACAAACTATGCTATTGGTTTCAGAGGCAGAGAGGACGGGGCAATGAGGGAGCAGGCCTCATTTTTGAGTCAATAAAGGTAAACGTAAAGGGATCCCTGACCATTAGGTCCAGTTGTGGCCAACTCTGGGGTTGCGGCACTCATCTCGCTTTGTTGGCCAAAGGACCCGGCGTACAGCTTCCAGGTCATGTGGCCAGTATGACTAAGACGCTTCTGGTGAACCAGAGCAGCGCACGGAAACGCGGTTTACCTTCCCGCCGGAGCGGTACCTCTTTATCTACTTGCACTTTGACGTGCTTTCGAACTGCTAGGTTGGCAGGAGCTGGGACCGAGCAACAGGAGCTCACCCCGTCGTGGGGATTCGAACCGCCAACCTTCTGATCGGCAAGCCCTAGGCTCTGTGGTTTAACCCACAGAGCCACTTGCATCCCTTTTTTGAGTCAATAAACTATGGTTTATCAGTCCATCAGCATTATGACCAAACTGTCCCTAAATACTCAGCAGGCTATGAAAAACTCTGCTTCGTAAAATGCCTGAGAACCATTTTTAGACGATCCCTTAGCATACTAATTAATAAAAAGTGTCAGATCTGACTTTTCTCATGTTTATGCCAATATAAAGTCAGATTCGGTTGGAATTTTTCACTTTTCCTCCAGAATAGCACTCTTGTCACCTTTATTATTAGAGTTTTTAATGTGAAACTTGGCTGGGAACCCAACCCTCTCATTAAAAAGAGGAAAAGGAAAAGAAAGAGAACTGCACAGGCACCACGGCATATTTTGCATTCTCTCCCCCCCCCACCCCATTCTTTTTAATATGCTGCACATTTTTAATGCGAATACTGGTTATTATTAATATTCCATTCGGTACTGTGGAAACATAAAGCAATTGCAGATTGGTGCTTGATAGCTTTACAGCAGCACCTCACATTTGATTCCTCAGAGGTGAGGCTGCAGTTGCGGAAGGGGAAAGAAGAACAGTAGCCCAGCGGCAGAGCCAGGTGCCGGATTCGAATTCCATCATCTCCAGGAAGGGATAGGGAAGACTCTATTCCAGCGTGAAACCCTGGAAAATCACTGCCATTGCAGATAATTCGAAGCCAGGTGGGCCAATGGTCTGATTCCGTAGAAGGCAGATTAACACATTCCCTTTTTCAAAATGAACAATTGTGACTAGATGTGTCACAAATTTTAGTTCAAAAAATACAGGCAACCCCCCTGGGGGGGTATATTTTCGCATATTTTCTGTTGATTTTTCAGGTGTTTATCCTGGCTGTCAAATAACCCCTCAAGGTGGTTCACAACAGATTGTTAGACTATAGTGCGTGTTTTTTAAAAAAATAAAAATAAAAATTCATTTATTAAACTTATTTGTCACTTTTTTCTTTTTCAGAATGTTACTCCAAGCATCTTACAAAAATAAATAATGTGTGCGTTAAAACAAAGGAACAAAAAGAAACTCCCCCAAAATAAAACTTGAATGCAAACATACTATTTGAAAAAGTACATTTTCTGCTGAAAGGAAAAGAAGCGTTGAGTCCTTTTTATTAAAAGGAAGGTAAGAGGCGTGGCAGCAAGGCAGGAGTAGCCTAAACACTTTCCCAACTCCCTCCCTCTGTGTGATGCATGCAAAATTGCAGAATGGAACGAGTAAGTGTAGCAGTTCAAAGCAGTTTTTTTAATTGATGCTGATCCAGGAATCCCTTACTCATTAGCACAAGTGAAATTAATGTGCCTGCTAGCATGAGTAAGCCCTACCCGTATTAGCCAAAGGTTGCAAGATCAAGCCCCAGGGCCGCTAAATGACTAGGGTTAATCAAAACAAGTAGGTTTGTTTTAATTAAGTTTGCAAGGATCCAGCCTTACTGCCACAACGTTGCCTATTTTCCGGGTACCGAAATAGCAGGACAGTGTCAACAGACTGGATATGATTCAGGGAATGGAAATAAAAACGATGAAAGGTATGGGCTGATTTATGAGGAAAGATTAAAAAGAAAAAGAGCGACGTGTATTTAGTTTGGCTAAGTGACATATGATGGTGGATATGAACCGAATGTGGAATCCAAAGGGTGTAAACTCCAAAGGAGAGGAATTATACACCGTGGTTCAAAGAGGATGAAAGAAACAGGAACATGACGAAACGACAAAGGACTTTTGTGACTAGTACATAAGCAGGCCAAAAATAAAGAAGGTGGGAAAAGAAGGCGGATGTTTGCTTCCATTCGTGTGTAGAAAACACACAACGCAGAGCACCTCACAAAAATGTTACAAACAAGGCAAAGAAGGGCAGGCTTTGGGGGCTGCAATGAAAAGAAATAAATAAAAATAGGTTTTGAAGTTTTGTATCAAGCGATTAAACAGATCACAGGAAACGGGGGTGGGAGGAAGAGTCGTTGACATATACAAATAATCTCTCTGCAAAAAAGGAAAATAGGCTTGGAGAAGAAAAAACTGCTGAGCATGAAAGAAAGTTTGTTAGCAGGGCTGCAGCGAAAGAAGAAGAAGAAGAGTTTGGATTTGATATCCCGCCTTTCACTCCCCTTCAGGAGTCTCAAAGCGGCTAACATTCTCCTTTCCCTTCCTCCCCCACAACAAACACTCTGTGAGGTGAGTGGGGCTGAGAGACTTCAAAGAAGTGTGACTGGCCCAAGGTCACCCAGCAGCTGCATGTGGAGGAGCGGGGAAGCAAACCCGGTTCACCAGATTACAAGACTACCGCTCTTAACCACTACACCACACTGGCTCTTGAAAGTGGTTTAGTACGTACAGGCACACCTGTAGGACCCTGATTCCTCAGTGCCTTCATCCCTCATGGTCCTTTCCAACTCTTCGATTCTATGATCTAAAGGAAGGGCCATCACTCAAGTGGTAGAGGACCGGCTTTGATGCAGAAGACCCCGGGTTCAATGTCTGCCATCTCCAGGCAGGTCTCTTAACATCCTGAAACCCTGGAAGTCTGCTGCCTGTCCGTGTAGGCAGTACAGAGCTGGATCAGCCCGTAGTCTGGCTCAGTATAAGGCAGCTTCCTATGTCCCTATGCTTAGCGATGGTGAGCCTAGTTAAGCAGGAGTCAAAATGCCACTGAGAGCAGGTTGTTTTCCTCTCTGTTCCTTGAAGAGTCATTAGAAAGAAATGTTTCGTCCGCCACATTTCTGAAAGGAAGGGAATATTAATAAGAGAATAATGCTACAATATGAGGCACTCTACTTTCACAAAACAAGAACCATATGTTGATTTATCATGAGAAGTATGTAAATACAAAGTCTGCGCTGATATAGAGCACATGTTGTTAGTCATGAAGCAACTATTTAAAATTCCACAGCTAGATCATTAATTTCACAGGATCCTTTATAGAAGACAACAGAGGGTGAATAATAAGTATGGCATTGGAAAGAGAAAGAAATAGCGTTTTTGGCGCGTTTTTATGGGCAGTCCTTTCTAACCCGGCCTTTGAGTCAGCCTGACTTTGCCTTTGCACCAATTAAAGGACAGATCCTATTGCTTTGAAGTCAGGAAGTTGCCCCAAAATCTCCTCCCTGCAGCTAAAGAATCCTGTACCTTGGAGCAAGTCCCTTTGACGTCACCGGCTGTTTTTCAGTTAAACAAAAACGGTGCAACTTTCAGGAAAGAGAAATACACGGCCACATATGCTGTGTAGTTTGGCCTTCGCTTGTAGGCCATTTTGCACGAGTCCGGGTCAGTAATTTAAATAGATGTTGATGCGGCAAATTACGAATAGATGGAAATCTCACAGAACGTAGTTGGGGTAGGTTTGGCACAGGAAGTCTATATAACTTTCTTCAGGCAGTTACTCAAATTCACAAAGTTTCAAGGGTGTAGAGGGGCCAGGTAGGCGCACAAACCCTACTGCCACCCTCTCTGGACCTGCTTCTTACTCTCAGATATTGAGCCTGAAGTTCTGAAGATGGCTTCTAGACTTGTTCAACTGAGGTTGTTGTTGCTGTTTAGTCATTTAGTCGTGTCCGACTCTTCGTGACCCCATGGACCAGAGCACACCAGGCACTCCTGTCTTCCACTGCCTCCTGCAGTTTGGTCAAACTCATGCTGGTAGCTTCAGGAACACTGTCCAACCATCTCATCCTCTGTCATCCCCTTCTCCTTGTGCCCTCCATCTTTCCCAACATCAGGGTCTTTTCCAGGGAGTCTTCTCTTCTCATGAGGTGGCCAAAATACTGGAGCCTCAGCTTCATGATCTGTCCTTCCAGTGAGCACTCAGGGCTGATTTCCTTCAGAATGGATAGGTTCTTGCAGTCCATGGGACTCTCAAGAGTCTCCTCCAGCACCATAATTCAAAAGCATCAATTCTTTGGCAATCAGCCTTCTTCATGGTCCAGCTCTCAACTGAGGACTCTATCCCAATTCCTGATCACATGATGGCTTCTAAGTGCGTTCAGTTGAATGCACACGGAAGCCCCCATCAGTCCCCAACATGTGAAGGCCTGAGATGTGCCAGCATGCCTACGGAATGTGGGGGGGGGGGGAGCTTTCCTCAGTCGCTTCATCCAATGCTAGTTCCGTTTCTGAAATGGAAGAGAGAAGAGAACAGTAGTCCAGAAATGAGGATGGGTGCAAGCAACTCCCTCAGTAGCAAGAGATGCTACTCTTTTTACTGGCCCTGCTCCTCTGTCTTGAACAGTAGCCAGGCACAGAGACATAAAGTAAGCGAGGTGACTTCCAGCCATATTTTAGATGTGTGCCAGGAATCTTAGTTGAATGCCAAATGGCTGATTTTGTATGGAGCATGACAGACAAGGCGCCTAGAAATTAGTAAACTGCTCTCGGAGATTACTATAGCAGAGCATGGTATAAATCCTAAGGAACAAGTAACAATACCCTCGCCAACTGATGTGGAAATGTGCAGAACTTGATTTAAGATTGAAAGAATAAGAAAAACAGAAATTGATAGATAAGCACAACCCACAGCTTGCATTGTTCTGGCCCCTATGATTTTTTTCCATTTTGTATGGCTGCTATTTTTAGAATATTCCGCTTTGAAGAGCACAGTATATAGTTGTGGGAAGAGAGACATTGGTTGAGTTTTCAGATTAGGAGAGGGGCTAATGGCCACAGTGATATGTCTAAAAACAGTTCCTATAGGGTCTCCTGCAGCACCAACTCCAGCTATGGTAACCAGATCTTGCCACATAACAACAACAACAACAACAACACCCCGCCCATTTGGTGGGAATCCGACTTGTCAAACAACCACCCTTGCATGGGAGATTTCCAAATGAACATACACACACATTTGTACAAAAATGTTCAGCATTCATGCAAATGTACTATATCACTTTGTATTCAACCTATGCCATTCAACCACTACTTACATTTTCCTAAGTCTGCTTCATTAATACTAATGACGGAAATTTTTGTTTCTTCAGGAATTTACAACTTGTAGTGGGGACTCCACATCGCAGTTGCTGCACTCCAACCTAGATGCATTACCTAGCTTTGCCTTAGCAGTACAACCCATATCTACAAAGGGAAACTATTCAAACAGTTAATACAACCAGAGGTCCCAAACCACGTAACTTTGCCTCAGTTGGAGATATGGGCTCCCCCCAAATCGTAACCTGAATTAGACATTATTGACACAATAAATGAGGGTTGGGGAGGGTCCTGAGCAGTGTTTCTATGCCACTGTGCACAGCCATACGAGAAGATGGAGGACAGTGGCTGACCCAGGCAGCAGATGCTGGAAGATGAGGAAGAGGTGGCAAGGAGTTGAAGAGAGTTACATGTACCACACAGCCCACCCTGTGGCCCTTAAGTTGCCCTGATGACCTTGGGTGATGAGAACAGGGTCCCGTTGCCCTGTGTGGAAGGAAGATTCAGTGATCAGCCTGGGTAGCTTGGAACTGTTGTCGAGGAGGGGACCATATTGTCCTCCTCCTCCTCCTCAGGCAGCCACATATATCAGACGGGCCTTGACTTTACCCCTTCCTAGAGTTCCCCTCTCATATCCTTCTGCCCTTACTGCTGATTCCAGGGTACCCCCTTCTCGCTTGCCCTTGCTAATGCCAGATATATATATTTTTTGAGTTCTCAATTTGCAAGGAGATGCAAATTCATGGAATACATGCAGAAGGCCTTCTTGGCAGTGGCGCCCACCCTGTGGAAAACCCTCCCATCAGATGTCAAGGAAATAAACAACTATCTGACTTTTAGAAGACATCTGAAGGAAACCCTGTATCGAAAATAATTTAACGTTCATTTTTAATGTGCTGTAAGCCGCCCAGAGCGGCTGCGGAAACCCAGGCAGATGGGCGGGTATAAATAATAAAATTTATTGCTATTGTTATTTATTTGTGTGTGTGTGTGTGTGTGTGTGTGTGTGTGTGTGTGTCCCCTTTTCTGTATTAGGCACAAGATTCCTCATCATTGATCAGGTCTGGTTTAGCATATTCCTTGGCAAAATGGGGGAAAGTGACATTCAAACCATCCTGGATTTGTTTCTACCGAGTTGTCTGACAAATGCTAACATTTTCATGCACTGAGCATGCTCAGATTCCTAGTAGAATTTGCAAAATCCAGGTGTATGCGCCCAAATCGTGCATGCACACACACACACACACACACACACACACACACACGGCAGACAGTCTGCTGAAGATGTCGCCAACAAGGTCATTCTGTCCTCTAGGCTCATCAAGCAGAGCGTATTCAGAATTTTAAACAGAGTATCTCCTCACAAGGGATAGGCTCTTTCCACAGTAACGATCAACAAAAAGCAGAAAGCCTAAACTTTAATAACTCTGAATGGGAAGCAACTCAAATCACATCCAGAACAGGGAAGGGGAGGAGGGAATCTCCGAGTCTATTAAAACATCATTTTCTCCTCTTGATTGATATTTAAAGGGATCAGAAGCAAGAATTCAAGGCAGCATCTAGAATCAGCCAGCCTGCTTGCTTAATATTTTAGAGCACCTGTGTTTCTCATCAAATGTGCGACCAAAAAGGACTGGTTAAAGGGGCTTTGATCTGACTTTAAATACCTCCAAACATCAGTAGCTGGAGGCATTTTAATCTGATTTTACTGGAGCTGGGCTGGCGTTAAGAGAAACAGAATGTAAAATTAAGTTCACATTTTCCCATCAATCCTTGAAGTTTCTAATGCACCCCTGACCCCAAAGGTAGGGGTGGCAAAGAGGGATCTCCTCAGGTGGTTCACACATGGGTGACAGTGAGAATACAGCATCTTGGGAACACACAGCTGTCCACTGGCTTATTGGGTGCAGTAAGAGCTTTTTAAAGTTAATGTGCACATGCTGTCTTTCATGTTGTATCCCACCCCCTTGCGCTTAATTGCTTTATAAAGCAATTACCCAGAAAATTAGCCTTTCAAATATATACTAGCAATTCTTTCGGTAATGGGATTCGAAAACACCAGAATGTTCACACATGCAATACCACTGATACCAGATGTACTGGTTTCGTCTAGTAAAAATTGTGAGTATTCCTTGATTCTGAGATGGGCAAACTGTAGCAAGGTTTTTGAAATCCGTATGTCTCGAGAGACAATGGAGTGTGCCTCCAGGGGTGAAGTCAGACTTGCTTATTAGCAGCACCAAAGTGAGCTCCCCAGGTCACTAGGGCTGGCTTTCAACATTGCGATATGTCACCAGCTAAACATCGCGATATACAGATATATCACGATGTCTGAAATAAGGATGGAACTATGTAGAGACATTGGCTGTTTCCCCCACATTGTGATTTTTGCATAGCACATTCTCTCTCTCTCTCTCTCTCTCTCTCTCTCTCTCTCTCACACACACACACACACACACACACACACACACACACACACACACCATGATTGCCAGGTCAAAAATTATGAAACAGATATCATGATATGGATTCTGCATATGGTATACATGATTATCGTCTCACAAAGCAACTACGGTACTCTACTCCGAACTTAAAAATGGTAAGTGTAATGCCGGTAGTCAACAAAAGAGATTCATAGACTCTCTCAAGGCAAATCTATATTTTAAAAATGCAGTATAAATACTGACAACTGGGAAACACTGGCCTGTGAGCGCTCCAATTGGAGAACAGCCTTTACCCAAGGCTTCATGGGCTTTGAAGATGCTCAGACTCAGGACGAAAGGGAGAAACGTGCTAAGAGGAAGGCACGCTTGGCAAACCTGCACCGTGATCAACTCCCGCCCGCAAACCTAGGTCCCCACTGTGGAAGGACGTGTGGATCCAGAATTGGCCTCCACAGTCACTTATGGACTCACTGTTAAAACCTTGTTTATTGAAGACAATCTTACTCGGCTATGACTGATCACCAAAGAAGAAGAAGAAGACAACTCTCTGGGAGAAGGGAAGTTATGCTGGGGGAAGCAAGGAGTTCCCTTGGGCGTCTTGCAAAAGCGGGTACAAAAAATTAGATGAATAAGGTGAGGAGGGGGAAAAGTTGCCAAACACGGCTGAAGAGTCTTCTTTTTAAAGCCTCAGATTTGTCAAAGGAAGGAGGGGATATCCAGTGCTGCCAGTGGGATTTTCATTTTCCTACACTGAATGGTGTGTGCAAAAAAATGTATGTGAGGTTCCTAAGTGCCCCGTTGGGAAGTGGGTCCCAAACCTGAATGGGCGGTGATACATTTGATGTAGGGTTGGGACTGGGGAGTCTCCATTGCTTGGGGGCTCGAGCAGACAACCTGGTCTTCCAATGGCATTTCCAGGCAACTCTGATCTCACCCTTGCCCCACCCCAACCCTGTCAGTGTTGCTGGTGCCAGGAGGGCAGCTCTGCCCCACCATAATAATAAAAATAATAATAAATTTTATTTATACCCCGCCCCCCTCCCCAGCCAAGACCGGGCTCAGGGCGGCTAACAACCAATCATAAAAACAAGTTGATTAAAATACAATTTAAATAACAAGATTAAAATACAACACTAAAACATTAGGATGCAGCCTCTTCACAGGAGCAGAAAGGAAAAAAGAAGAGGGGGAGGGAATCAAACTGATTCTAAGCCAAAGGCCATGTGAGTTGCCAATCTCATGGTTGCACAGGGTGGGTCATTCCATTGGGACTGGGTAGAAAGGAATGCATTGAAATGCTCCAGAGGTCCCATGCCTGCTGGAAGTAAGGACGACACCTTTTGCCCATGCCAACGAGAGGAAATCTCGTGCACGCTTGCAACTGATTTGTGACCTCTCTTGCACCAGCTCACCTTCTTGGACCAAATGGGGACATTAAGAGTCAGGGTTCTCAAAATAACAGGGGCTTGGTGGGGGAGATGTGCTCTCTTGGCAACATGCAAAGAAAGCTAGCTCATGTGCAGCCATTGAGCCATCTTCAGCATGAGATCTTGAAGAGGATTGCAGAGATTTTTTATGCTGATTTTTTTTAAAAAAATGGGGAAAGTTTCCAGGGACAGTCCTGGTTTTACAGAAGCCATCCCAGTTTCTGATTTGATCCCGGAATGTCCCGCTTTTCCTTAGGACGGAGAAATGTTGGAGGGTATGGACTTACCCAACCCCCAAGCCATCCGAAGGCAGCCCTGTATAGGGAAGTTTTTAACATGTTTAATGTTTCAGGTTGTATTATGTTTTTAGATATGTTGGAAGCAACCCAGATGGGTGGGGTATAAATAGTAAAATCACTACTACAGTGGTACCTCAGGTTAAGTACTTAATTCGTTCCGGAGGTCTGTTCTTAGCTTGAAACTGTTCTTAACCTGAAGCACCACTTTAGCTAATGGGGCCTCCTGCTGCTGCCGCACCGCCAGAGCACGATTTCTGTTCTCATCCTGAAACGAAGTTCTTAACCTGAGGTAATATTTCTGGGTTAGTGGAGTCTGTAACCTGAAGCGTATGTAACCTGAGGTACCACTGTACTACTGAAAACTGTATAGGACATTCCTATTTTCCTCAGATAACTGTTGGAGGGTACAAAAGTGTCTCATCTCTGTTTCACATCCTAAAAAAAAAGTTTTACCCTGCCTTTCCTTTGGATTCCCTCTGCTTTTGAACATGATAAAAAGAGACGAGAAAAAGATAAAGTCCATAGATAGGAATCAATCAAGTCTGGAAATGTTGCAGCAGAGGAAGGCCTTCGCTTTTCTCTTGTCTTTCAGAATCCTGTGAAAGGCAAGGAAACTGTTTTTAATATACAAGAGTTCAAACAGTGAAGCTCCGTAGCCAACAGTCACGCCATAAACTCTAAACTTTACATGGAAACTCTCTGATCTCTTTGAACTCTCCACCCCCCACCCCACTCCATTTGGCAGAGAATTCCAGTGTTTAGGCTTTTTTTTGTGGGGAGATTTTCAAGCAGGATCATAAGGAGGGTTTAATATATTTTTAAAACACTCTCCTGCCTTCAAAAACCACTAATGCCCACTCAGAAACATCAAGGCGTTACTTTGAAGTGCCTTCTGGCTATAACCCTCTTACACTCTTTGCTTGCTAGGTAATCAAATAATTTAATGTAGACCTGGTAGTATAATATTGGACAGTTGTGAGGGTATTTTTATAATTAATTAATTAATTAATTGACAAAAAAAGAGTCATTCATTGCAAATCTGCAAAGCAATCGCTGTCCCTAAAAAATAGATGACAAGTCGCTTTTGCTTCCTTTTGGGAATCTGTCACACGCAGCGAAAGTCTCTCTGTCGTTCCTCGCTTGCTCCCGGCAAATGCCTGTCTCCTGATATATTAACACCCAGGTAGTAAACAAAGCTTTGTTCACCCCACCCCACCCCACCCCACTACACAGGGTTGGCCCAAGACATTTCGTTCACTGAGGCAAGTCAAGATGGGTATCCACTCCTCCAGGGGTCAGCAAACTTTTTCAGCAGGGGGCCGGTCCACTGTCCCTCAGACCTTGCAGGGGACCAGACCACGGTATATTTTTTGGGGGGGAGGATGAACGAATTCCTATGCCCCACAGAGATGCATTTTAAATAAAAGCACACATTCTAAAGGTAAAGGTAAAGGGACCCCTGACCATTAGCTCCAGTCGTGACCGACTCTGGGGTTGCAGCGCTCATCTCGCTTTATTGGCCAAGGAAGCCAGCGTACAGCTTCCAGGTCATGTGGCCAACATGACTAAGCCGCTTCTGGCGAAACCAGAGCAGCGCACGGAAATTCCATTTACCTTCCTGCCTGAGCGGTACCTATTTATCTACTTGCACTTTGACATGCTTTTGAACTGCTAGGTTGGCAGGAGCAGGGACTGAGCAACGGGAGCTCACCCCATCACGGGGATTCCCAGACCATCCGCAGGCCAGATTTAGAAGGCGATTGGGCCAAATCTGGCCCCCAGGCCTTAGTTTGCCTACACATGCACTCCTCTTCTATGTACAAAAGCTGACCAGACTGACAACAGAAGCCACGTCCACCCTGTAGAACTGAAGCACAACTGTTTATTGTGGTTTTCTATCAAAGAATCCTGGGAGCCATTGTTTGTTAAGGGTGGTAAGGGCTGTTAAGGTGTCCCCCTATTCCACACACCCCGCCACAAAAGAGCTGAAATTCCCAGAGTGGTTTAATAGCCAATCCTTCTTTCCAAGGAAATGTAGGAATGGTAGCTCTGTGTGGGGAATAGGGGCCTCCTAACAAACTCTCGGCACTCTTAACAAACTACAGTTCCCAGCATTCTTCTGGGGGAAACCATGAGTATTAAAGTGGCTTGTTGTTGTTGTTTAGTCATTTAGTCGTGTCCGACTCTTCGTGACCCCATGGACCATAGCACACCAGGCATTCCTGTCTTCCACTGCCTCCCACAGTTTGGTCAAACTAATGTTGGTAGCTTCGAGAACACTGTCCAACCATCTCGTCCTCTGTCGTCCCCTTCTCCTTGCGCCCTCCATCTTTCCCAACATCAGGGTCTTTTCCAGGGAGTCTTCTCTTCTCATGAGGTGGCCAAAGTATTGGAGCCTCAGCTTCACGATCTGTCCTTCCAGTGAGCACTCAGGGCTGATTTCCTTCAGAATGCAGAGGTTTGATCTTCTTGCAGTCCAATTAAAGTGGCTTAGAGTTCTTCAAATGTACAATGCAGACGTGTGGCCTTAGCGTGCTATGCAGGCATTGGAATTACATTTTGGTGCCATGGAAACACTGTCCTGCCACACACACAACATTTAAGAAATGGGAGTCATGAGCCCCCAAGATGTGTGGAATATAACTCACCAGAGCCTCATAGCAACTTAAAAACTAAGGGTGTCTCCAGTCAGTACTTTGCAGGAGGGATTCAAGCACGTGCCAGTTAAAATGGATTAAAGGGCTCTATCACCCTACTGCAACATATTCACTTTTTTATATAAAAAAAGAATTATCTGTTTGCTGTTTAGAATGTGGTCAGGAAACGCACTGATAATTGCAGGATGGACAAATTAGAATGGATGCTGAATTAAGAACTGGATATAATCTAATTTCCTCATCAACTTGGTGCAAACAAATAATCATGAATGCTCAATGAAGAAGTCATCTGCAGGGGCCCCAAGCCTTCAATCCTAACCTCCTCTTACCTGGGCATAAGTCCCTTTCCATTCACCACGACTTACTTCAGCATAGACATGTTTAGGATTGTACTGTTACAGATTTGCTGTGGCATAAGCTCTTGTGCAGCGGAGTCCACTTTTGTCAGGTGCATACAGCGGGCTCTCTGATCCACAAAAGCTTGTGCCACAATGAATCTGCTGGCTTCAAGGTGTTACAAAGCTCTCTGATGTCTTTGCTCCCAAAGACTAAGATGACTACCCCTTCTGGAATTTGTCTCATAAATCACCTGCCCGCCATCTGTATAGGAATGGTTCCCTATGTACGTTACTCTCCACGGACTAAGCGGGCAAACCAACAAACCCACAAATATTCTCCACAGGTAAAGATGGCCCTGATGTTGCCAGGAGAGTAATGAACGTGACCCATGGTTAAGCCTGCAAAGTGTCTGCTGGTGCGATTTGAAGGAACACAAGTGTAGAAGTACGAAACGAAAGTGTTCCAACCAGGGCCGGATTTGGGGTTGATGAGGCCCAAAGCTACTGAAGGTAATGGGGCCCTTTATATGTCCATCTGTCCTTTGTCAACAACAAATTGCTGCTGTTTCTTGTGTTGAATATATGCTATATGGTAATTTATGGACCTAATAGGTATCTAAAGCCATTTGCACATAACAAAATATGTATATTATCAAAGTAATTGAGATAGAAATGAGCAAACCAGTGATATTTTAGGGAGCAGGCTAGCAGGCGGGGCCCATTACTTACATCACAGAAGCCTACAAAACACAAAACACTGTTGCTGTATGTAGGTTTTATTTTATTTGCTTTTTATCATATTTTGTAGATGTACATCCAGGTTCTTTTTCTTTAATTTTTTGGGGGGCCTAAGCTATAGCTTGTTTACCTTATACACAAATCTGGCACTGGTTCTGACTGCAAATGCGATGGCTGCTGTACCAGCTGCCTGTGCATTGTGAACAAATGTGCGTCTCAAAGAGTGAGCTGTAGAATTCAGAAGCATCCGAGGCTCCTGCAGAGCCCAAGACAAATGTAGGAAGCTAGAAATCCCAAAGGGTCTTTCTCTCTGTCTCTCTTTGTGTGTGTGTGTCAAATTTTATCAACTCAAAGCACTGAACTACACAATGCAAAAGTTAACGGTACGTGCTGCCTATAAATATATACAGAGGATAAAGAGAAAAAGAGGGTTGTCTGAGGAGGTCAGTGGAAATTATTCCAAACTATTAAGGCCAAGGAAAACCGATGTTTCAAGGAAGGATTTCACCCTGGAACATTTTTGTGGATCCCATAGAGCAGCTCCTCCAAGTGTCCGTATTTTCCAGGGACAGTCCCGGATTTACAGAAGCCGCCCCGGTTTCTGATTCAATCCCAGAATGTCCCTCTTTTCCTTAGGATGTCCCTATTTTCATCAGAGAAATGTTGGAGGGTATGGAACCCCCAAGCCAAGGAGATAAGTAACTATACAACCTTTAGAAGACATCCGAAGGCAGCTCTGTATAGGAAAGCTTTTTTTAAATGTTTAATGTTTTCTTATGTTTTTATATACAGTGGTACTTCGGGTTACATATGCTTCAGGTTATATACGCTTCAGGTTACAGACTCTGCTAACCCAGAAATAGTACCTCAGGTTAAGAACTTTACCTCAGGATGAGAACAGAAATCGTGCTCCAGTGGCACAGCAGCAGCAGGAGGCCCCATTAGCTAAAGTGGTGCTTCAGGTTAAGAACAGTTTCAGGTTAAGAACGGACCTCCGGAACAAATTAAGTACTTAACCCGAGATACCACTGTATGTTGGAAACTGCTCAGAGTAGCTGGGGCAACCCAGTCAGATGGGTGCAGTATAAATAATAAAATTGTTGTTGTTGTTGAATAGGACGTCCCTATTTTCATCAGAGAAATGTTGGAGGGTATGAGTCAAATAGGTATTCTAGGCTGGGCTTCATATGGAGGCAAAAAGCAACCGTTCAAACCATTCAGCTTGAAATGAAAGCAAGACTACATATGCTCCCCAGCTAATTAAATTAAAGTTTGCTATAAATTGGTTGAAATCCAAAAGCCACAGCAGGGCAACACCTTTATTAGGACCAGCCAAAATGTTACAGCGTTAGTTAGTCCTATTAAAAGTATGACTGCACTGTGGCTTTTGGGTTTTTTCCAGCAGATCAAGACGACGACCTGCTATTTTTGGTAACATTTACCCTTCAAAGTGCATTGGTATTCCTGCTATCCCAACTCGGGAAAGAAACATTTGCAGCACAACTCTACACATGTCTGCTCAAAATTAAGTCTCATTAAGATAAATAGGTATTACTCCCAAGGTGGTGGGGAGGCTATATGATTGCAGCCCAACAGCTAACCCCTCATCAACACCACTGGGAATTGGGGTTGGAGGAGGCACTGGAGATTTCCCTCTGCCACAGTCTGCCAGGTTCTGTCACCATGGGGCTGCCTAAGACAGTGTTTCCCAACCACTGTTCCGCGGCACACTAGTGTGCCGCGAGATGTTGCCTTGTGTGCCGCGGGAAAAATTTAAAAAATCGAAAGATTTTTATTTTTAAAGTCAAATTTTCGATTGGGGCGTCGTCACTAGATGACCCCTGGGGTTCCCTCCCTCCCTCCCGCTCTGCGCCTCCCTCCTCCTCCTCCTCCGGGGAGGCCCTTCCTGGCTCTCGGCCAAGGCTTGGCAGCTGCCACTCACTCGCTCGCCCACCCGTCCCTCCATCCCTGCACCCGGCCTCTCCCCCTCCGCCCCCGGCGCGGGGGCTGCCGGGATCCATAGTCCTCTCGCCCTTGGGCTCCGCGCCCACGCGGGGTGCGCAAACTACGTTTCCCAGCGTGGCCTGGCGGGTCAGGCGTTTTGTTTGAAGCGCTCTTCTCCCGGCCATGGAATGAGCGCAGCGGCAGCGGCCGGGCGGGCAGGGGCTCTTCCGCGCAGACCCCGCGCAGCCTGCCTGCGCCCCCGCGGAGATCGGGCGGCAGGATGGAGCCTGGGGATCCCCGCGGAGGCGGAGCGGCGGAGGCGGAGGCTGCCCCCCAGGTAGGGCTGCGTCGGGGGGGTTTATTTTTGCAATGCTGCATCCGCGCCGGAGGGGACGCATCGGACCGCGGGGAGACCCCTTGGCGGGCGTGCAAGGCAATGCTTGCGTGCAGGCATTGCATGGAGTGCAGTGCAATGCAATGGCAACGCGGCGCCCTGCATGCATGCATGCAACTTCCACCGGCGCTCCGGACTTGGCAGGTGAGGGGGGTCCCCAGTGGGCGGCAGAGAGAGCCGGGAGGGCGAAGGGGAGCCGGGGGGGAGCAGCGCTGCTCCCCGAGCCGAGCCCGGGGGGAAAACTTTGGCATCGTTGCGCCGGGTGTTGGAAGCGGAGGCTGGCGGGGGCCCCTCACCTGCAACACCTGGTCGCCTCTCGGACTTCCGGGGTTGACGCGATCTGGGAATGGCGGATTCCCTCCGAGCTCCGGAGGGAATCGGCTCAGCAGGGGACGGGTCTTTGCCGTGCCGGCGACACGGGGACCCTTAAAACCGCAGGCGCGGAATGCCTGCGGACTGAAGACTCGGCGGGTGCCTTAAGTGCCCCCCCTGATTCGCGAAGAGCCTTTTTAAAGGCTGCGGAGGGGATACGGGGGGTGGCGCGGCACTGAGAGTCCATCGCTACCTCTGCTGAGCGAAGCCGCGAGCCATGACCGGAGAGCGCTGACTTCCTTCCTTGAAATTCGGCTGAAAAAACAACCCGTGAGTAATTTGGACTTGGCTTTTAAGAAATGTATCCACTGAATTTGAGACGATCGGGGGATGTGCTAAAAGGAAGTCCGCACCCCCTACCTTGCAGACGATCTAGAGCAACGAAAAAAGAACTAAGCTGGAGTGCCTACCCTGTAAAGGGTGAGTTCTAAAAAAGACAGTAACTTCCAAGATTTGGAAACTTTGAGCAGGAGAGAGGAGTGTTGGATGTTTTATGTTCTGCTGTAAACAACCCCCCTCCCGGGCCCGGGAGCGTCCTGCTTTGGAGCTGGTTTAAGAAGTGCAGAGTTTGACAGCTGTCAAAGCTGTCAAACGGACTGTTAATAGTGGAAAATTGTTACCTAAGTTACCTCTGGATTAAAAAGAGTTACAATTGATCTAAAATTGTTGGAAATAAAGAAACAATAACAAGACAGAGGACTGTTGGGGAAAAGAATACTAAGTAACCAGATTCCCTCTAGAGGGAATTCTGTGGAATTACAATGGCTGTGGATGGAAAGATACTGGGAGAAATCGAAAGGATGTTTTATTTGGTTGGAATCTTACAAGAGCAGACTACGGCTATGAGTGAACAATTGATGACCTTGACTTCTGAAACAAGTAGTCCTGCTGAATTTAAAGAGGACCTCAATGAGAAAGAATCCACAGCTGAACCAGAAATGATAATAAAAGCAGAGGAGAAGACAAAACAAGAAAAAGAAGAAGTGATGTGGGAAAATATTGAGCAGAAGCTGACGCCTGTGGAATACAAACAAGGAGACTATTGGAGTAAATCTACTATAAATCCACGAAAGATGCAGAAGACGAAAGTGGAGGCCCTGGGAGTTTATGAAATTAAGGAATTTAAAATAAAGAAATATAATTGGGGCCTCCACATAGACTCTGACTTTGATTACCTTCAAGATTCATGCCTTGTGGAAACTCTTCAGCAGCTGTTTGCAAATATGGGAAGAGACTTTGGACTGATGGTGAAAGAACTCTTTCGAGATGTGACGACTGGCATAAAGGGTTACCAACAAGACCGGCGGAGAGGGACTGAAAGAGACTGGAGGGCCTCGGACGTGAGGAACCCGGGCTAAGAACTGTTATTTTGGACATGCTTTGGGAAGGGACGCAAACCGGGGATGGGAGGGAGGGAAAAATTAAGTTCTAACAACACTCATGATTATGGGATTTGGTTAAAAAGATCATTATTCAAGACAAAATGGGAAATCGTTGGAAGGGAATTGAGGTCCAACTTAGAAAAAATTAATTTTGTTTGTTTTTATAAAAGGACTAATATTAGGACAGGGAAATGCCAATTTGCTGACATAAATTTGGAAATGGGGATGCAAGGGAGGGGGTAGGGGGAAGTCAATGACCAGGGTTAGGAAATAATATTTTCGGGAAAGTATATATGTTTGTTGTTGTTTTCTTTTATTTTTTTTTTCTTTCTTTGTTTATGTGTTTATTTGTTTCTTGTGTTTTTGTTTTTGTCTATATAAAATGTGAAAACCCAATAAAAATTTTATAAAAAAAAAAAAAAAACACCTGGTCGCCTCTCATATATTTCGTGCATTGCATTCATCGCCAGCTTTCTCCTCCAAGGAGCTCCCGGGGGCACGCGTGGTTCTCCCCGTGTTATCCTCGCAACAACAGCCCTGCGAGGTGGGTCAGGCGAGTGGCCCAAGGGAGCACCCAGGGATTGTCCTGGCCAGGTGGGGTGATTTGAACCCTGCTCTCTGCCCGGTCTTCGTCCTCATTTAGCCCCCACATGTGCATGACTGTGCATGACTGAGGTTTTCCCCCCTCGTCTTGGCTATGGTGTGAGTCTGTGCTGTTAATTAATGGGGTTCTGCCTTCGGAGAAGATGAGCCAGCCCTCAAGGAGGTGATTATGTAATTTGCTAGCAATTCATGTCCCTCCCGGCGTGACGCTGCACGCTGACGTCACGGGGCTGTAATGGTGGTGTGCCTCGAGATTTTTTTCATGAAACAAGTGTGCCTTTGCCCAAAAAAGGTTGGGAAACACTGGCCTAAGAGGGCAAGATCTGAGAGTCTGTATACAGTTCTGTACCTGGGGACACGGGTGGCGCTGTGGGTTAAACCACAGAACCTAGGACTTGCCAATCAGAAGGTTCGAATTCCCGCAACGGGGTGAGCTCCCATTGCTTGGTCCCTGCTCCTGCCAACCCAGCAGTTTGAAAGCACGTCAAAGTGCAAGTAGATAAATAGGTACCACTCCAGCAGGAAGGTAAACGGCGTTTCCGTGCGCTGCTGTGGTTTGCCAGAAGCGGCTTAGTCATGCTGGCCACATGACCCGGAAGCTGTACGCCGGCTCCCTCGGCCAATGAAGTGAGATGAGCGTCGCAACCCCAGAGTCAGCCACGACTGGACCTAATGGTCAGGGCTCCCTTTACCTTTACTTGGATTATGCTTGTACTTTTCCATTCAGCCCCAGATACCCTGTGACAAAGTACCCTGGAGAGCAGCTCTTCTGTTCCTCTGGGAAACCACTCCTTTCAGGAAGCAGGCCCTTTAAAGGTTCATTCTCTGAGAACCTCAGGTCACATTGGCCAGAGTTGCCATATGTCCTCTTTTCCCAGGACACATCCTCTTTTTCATGGTTAGAGTCATCATAGTGATCCAAAAGTAGAAGTCGGTAAATGTGTCCTCTTTTTCCCCTCTCTCTTCAAAATATGGCAACCCTACAAAGCATTCTTATACCACTTTAACTGACATGGCTTCCCCCTGTTTTCTGTGTCTCTTTGCTGCTTTCTGTTCTCTTGAGGGAACGAAAGGGGAGGAGGCCTCCAAGACATACAGAACGCCATTCATTGTTCAGTACATTTCAAATATTAAAAGCCCTTCCTCTGATTCAGTGCTTAAGAAGACAAAGCAAAGCGATCCTCCACACCTTGGCACGTTTCTCAGGAAATGTGAGACTACCTGAACATGCTGACACTTTTCCATACCCACATTGTGGTCAATACAAAACGAAATGAAATGCTTAAGGCGTTCATTATTTATGTGCCGCCCATCTGGCTGGCTTACCCCAGCCACTGTGGGCGGCTTCCAACAGATTTAAACACAATAGGACAACATTAAAAACTTTCCTAGCCACAGCTGCCTTCAGGGGTCTTATAATAGTCAGATAGTTGTTTATTTCATTGACATCTGAAGGGAGGGCGCCACTACCGAGAAGACCCTCTGCCTGGTCCCCTGTAACTTGGCTTCTCGCAGTGAGGGAACCGCCAGATGGTCCTCGGAGCTGGATATCAGTGTCTGGGCTGAATGATGGGGGTGGAGACGCTCCTTTAAAAAGTATAAACTAATTTTAAAACTTATTTTCTTTAAGTGATCTATGTTTGCCAGTAGCAAGATGTTCCACACATATTTAAATGGGTGAATATGACAGACACAAAATTTTGTGGGTCATTCTTCTGGCGTGGCGGGGTCTGTACTCAAGAAACAAACTGCAACAAGACAGAAGCTTGGTTTTTAAAAAGAAAATCTGTGCACACATTCTATGAATGGTCTCTTATTAAAAGTGCTGGGGTTCGGGAATTCAGCCAGTATTTGTCAATATGAAGACTGATGAAATCGGTTGACTTCTAGACAAAGTTTCATTTGGTATGTCTTCTTTCTTTCCGGGTGCTTTAATATCTTTGCTGTCATATTTTCTCACTGATATCAGCAAGTGTGAGAGTCAGAACTTGTTTTGAGTGTTTGTTTAATGAAAGCTCAAGTTCTCCGTGTTCTAACAGTGCTTGAAAGAACAGCTCAAAATTGCTCCAGGAGCCACTTTCAGGAACCCCTGCATCATTCTGGTCAGGTCAATCTGCATCAGAGTGCAGGATCAGAGCGCAGGATCAGGACCGGCACTTCTGAAATAGTCAAGGTGGTGCCATTCTTTGAAAGCGACATATTAAGGTGGTATTTAATGATCACCACATCCGACTTACAATCAAAACAGGAGAGTTTTTCCACTTCTCATTCATTTTTAAAGGACTATTCAAACACCCTTTTATCTCCACTAAACAGCCTGCCATGTATTTGAAGACATTTTATTTTTTGTTTCTACAGACATCCAGGGGGGCAAAAAGAGAGAAAAGAAGAAGAAAAGAAGAAGAAGAAAAGAGAGAGGCAAGTATTTCAGAATAGTGATATATGAAGATGCAAAGGCTTATATGGCAAGCGAAGGACTTCAAACTGACTCAGACACATTCATCTTCCCAAGAAGAACTAGACTCAGTGTGATTCATTTTAATAGCAGAAGAAGAAGAAATAATACTACCGTGCAGTCTAAGTTCCTAACCTTTGATGGTAGAATAGGGGGGGGGGAATAACTTTCTTCCCCCATGTTGCTGAAGTCTGCCTACCCATCTGTTATGTCCAGCTCATCAATTAAGGTGAACCCACGAACTTGAGGTGTTTAATAAAGACAGCAATCCATTTAAATGTGGGGAACCACCTGCAGCTTTATTTTAACTGAGAATTCAGTTCTTAGCCCTGTGTACTCAGTGTGAAGTTTTTCTCATGTTAGGAATGAAGTCTCCTCTCACAGGCAAAATAATTCCAGATGCACTGTTACTACCTGGGCAAGAGCAGAACAGGGAGAGGACGGAGGAAGGACTAGATGCCATTTCTGGATGACACAAAGGAAAGAAAGCCCAAGTTTTTAACAAGGGGTGTACAAAGGGCACTGCAATGGATGGCAAGTCACAGATAAGAGAGGTCTTAGGTGTCAGGTAGCAAGAAGATGGGCACTATGGTGGAGCAGAGGTTTTCACCAGGTATAAATCATCATCTGAAGAGATGTGACTGGTCACAAAATTGAATTCCTGAATCATAAGATGAGAAGGATGCAGAAACTGAATAAGAGGTGTGTGTGTGTGTGTGTTTCAATATCCAAGTCTTTTTACAGAATGCAGAAACAGTGGCTGGGAGCATTTGGAAACCTATACAGTGGTACCTCAGGTTACATAAGCTTCAGGTTACAGACTCTGCTAACCCAGAAATAGTACCTCAGGTTAAGAACTTTGCTTCAGGATGAGAACAGAAATCGTGCTCCAGCGGTGCGGCAGCAGCAGGAGGCCCCATTAGCTATAGTGGTGCTTCAGGTTAAGAACAGATTCAGGTTAAGAACAGACCTCCGGAATGAATTAAGTACTTAAGCCGAAGTACCACTGTATTTAGAGCTCAAATATGCTACTGGGACAAGCCCTATTGAACGGGAATATGATATAGATACTCTCGAGATCAGGGTTTCCCAAACTTGGGTCTCCAGCTGTTTTTGGACTACAACTCCCGCCATCCCTAGCTATCAGGATCAGTGGTCAAGGACGATGGGAATTGTAGTCCAAAAGCTGCTGAAGACCCAAGTTTGGGGGAAAACCGCCTAGGTCCATGTCTGGAAGTAAACAAAAACCCTCTACAGTAAGAGGTTCTCTGGATTTTACCATTGCTGCACATTGTGACAACGTCAGAAGCTCCTCTTGACTTCAGAAGTCACTCTCTTCAGTGGGGACTGTAAGGTAAGTGTTGTTTAGCTTCTTACTGAAGTAGGACACCAGGGCTATATACCTTTTTGACAAGGCCACCTTTGTGTTAATGAGCATTAATGGGGCTGAGTGACTCAAGAGAGCCACCATTTTTCTCCCAGCACTGCCTCAAACCTTGCCCTGAAGACCTCTTATATGATGTGATACACGTTGATTTAATCTATGCCTAGGGTCTAGTTATTTCTGCTTTGACGGTTATCCACACGGACTTTTCAAGGCTTAATGTGCTGTGACTCAAGTCTGCCAAAAACGACATGTTTCGTCCTAGTCCCTCTGCTTTTAGATACATAGGAGGTGATTGTAGATACATACGTTAGCTACTACCAGTAAGATAATATCAAAACATTTAAACTGAGAGGAAATAGAACCCTGCATATGCTCAAAGACACTCTCTTCTTTGCCTGAAGGCAAAATGAGCCATGTTTTCCTGGCATCCAGGGTCTCAAGGCTAAATTAAGGTTCATTGCAAAACCACTTGAGATTTCAACTTTCATTACTTCAACTTTTCAAACTTAGAATGTTTTAAACTTCCAAAATTGCCTGGATTCCTGTGGTTTGAGATTCAGTGATCTTAGGACAGCTGTCTAAAGATGATAACTTACTTAAGATTTCTTCACTCCCAGTTAATTAACCCACCACTCAATTCAACCCCTTGCATTTTCCTTTTAGACTCCCTTCCCACGCAACAAAGTTCTTAAAATGAAACTCCTAGGAATGTATTTCTTTGTATTCAGGATGGTTTGGATGGTTAAAACTTGCTCTAATAAGCAAAAAAAATAAAGACCCTTAGATTAAAAACCAGAACAAAAAAAGGGGGAAAGATTATATTAATTTGAAAAATATAAAAATTTTAATAAAGGCTACATCTCTTAATTACAATAATTATTGTACCAAGTAATTTTTTTTCTTTAAATGAAACTCTTTATAATGCATAATTTACAGTATAAGTAGAACAAATGTCATGGCAAAAGTCATAAAGTACAAGGACTTGTAGTAAAAAGGCATAAAATATATTATACATAAACCCCTTTACACAAAGAAGGGAAGAGTTTGGACCCTGAACACAGGGCGTAACATGGCATATTAACACCATGTAGGCACAGGTACTGTACTGATTGAAGTGTTTTTCTTAAAAACACACACTAGAGATAGTGTATTAATAGCGTTTTCGCATCACATTCTTTTCTACACTATATACAGACGTATTATACAAAAGAAATGTAACGTTGGCATACAATGCACCAATTAAAAACAAAACACAATAGAAATAAAATGTGTTTTCGGGGTGGGCAGGTGGCCCTTTTTTAAAAAAAAATTTTTTGCCACAATACACACAATCCAATTAGAGGATGTATTTGATAGTTTGAACAACGACACACCCAAAGCGAGAGACTCTGTTGCCCTTATATAGCTCAGTGGAATCTTTTATTATGGGGAGCCGTAATTTCATCATCTAGAAAGTTGGAAGCAAGCTATGCAGGATTGAACAGGGCACTAGCTTCCATTTGCTATAATGGAATGGGATGGGGCACCATACATTTTGACGGTTTGGCCTATTAAATACAGTTTACCATACAGAAAAGTACCACTACCGAAAATGTGACTACATTTCTTCAAATAAATAAATAAAAAAGCATCACTGATTTCGTTGAAAAACATTCTATTCAGGGTTTCCCAAACTTAGGCCTCCAGCTGTTTTTGGAATACAACTCCCATCATCCCTAGCAGGAGCTGTGGTCAGGGATGATGGGAACTGTAGTCCAAAAACAGCTGGAGACCAAAGTTGTGTGTGTGATCTGGCTAAACTGGTGTTTATGTGAACTGGATGGTTTCATGTACCGCTTTTCATAAAACTGGACTATATGAACCATTTGGGTCTGCATGAACTTCATAATCCTGCACTTGGGGACTTGCTATAGGATGCTTTGCTGAAGACACTGGAAGCAATGCAATGCATTGCATACTGCAATGCTACAAAAATACAGACAACTGTATATTCTTACCACAGAAACTGACTGATAAGACCCATATATTATTACCCCCTGTAGCTGTTATATTTATCCCATGAGAACACTGCTAGGTCTGGTGCAGAGCCAACATTCTCAATCTGCCCATGGTTAGGGGGATCAGGAACACCTATGGGCCTGTGTATTCATTCATCGTCCTCTCCTGCAGTGAATTTTCCCCAAGCTCACCAAGGTGCAGCATTCCTTTGGACCATCATTAATGGTAGCCATGGTGAGCTTCAAACCAAACTTCACAACCATGATTGGAAGCAGGCTTGAGCAAACTCTTCTAAACATAATCACAGCTAGCATTACCATCAGGGCAGATATAACCCTGCACTGTGGTTACGTGGGGGGCGCTGTGGTCTAAACCACTGAGCCTCTTGGGCTTGCCAATCGGAAGGTTGGCGGTTCAAATCCCCACGATGGGGTGAGCTCCTGTTGCTTTGTCCCTGCTTCTGCCAACCTAGAAGTTCGAAAGCATACCAGCGCAAGTAGATAAATAGGTACCACAGTGGCGGGAAGGTAAATGGTGTTTCTGTGCGCTCTGGCTTCCGTCAGTGTTTTGCTGCACCAGAAGCGGTTTAGTCATGCTGGCCACATGACTCGGAAAGCTGTCTGCAGATGAGCGCCACACCCCATAGTTGTCTTCGACTGAACTTCACCATTGAGGGGTCCTTTACCTTTTACCTTTGCTGTGGTTATACTCAAAAGAGGAGGGAAAGGGAGGCAGGGGAAAGGGAGCAGGACGAAGAATGTAACAGTCTATGGGGTGATCCTGATCTCCTAACCACTGATAGGCCACCAAGTATTATACATCTGAACCAGGCCTAGCAAACAGAGCAGCATTGATTCAAAATCTACCAATTTTTAGAAGAGCAAATGTGTACAACAATATTCCCTCTTCCTCCCCTTTTCCTCCAAGAAAAAAACAGCTGGAGGAATAATGCTGGACATAACATGATTCCAGCTTGTTTTCTAAGGTGGCAGAAAAAAATTCACTTTACTTTTCTTCGTAATAAAAGACAAAATTCTAATGATTTAGATAGTGGAAACAAAGTAAATAATAAAATATAAAACCACCCCTTTTTTCCATATCACATCTTCTCTTCTCTCCATTGTTTAAAGCAGCATGTCCATAAACTGGACTTAAGGGAAAAAACCAGACTGTTCAATAAATATCAATAAGGATTACTGTAAGGTAAGCTATACACAGTTTCTCTTAGTCCATAAGGTTTGGGATCCCCAGGAAGCCATATATTATATATGGAAGTCTTTCAAAACATGGTCTGCATCTTCAAAAACCCAGAGTGGTCATGTTTTCAATAAATAGTTCGGGGTTGTTAACATCCTTGCACCCAGCTCAACAGACACCTTTTTAAAAAAATAATAATGTAAGGCTGATTTGGCGAAGTCTTCATAGTCTTCTTAGTTTGTCTGTGTTGCTTTTTCTTCATTGGTTCCAACCTTCCTTCAAAAGCTTTGTTTGGTGGTTTTGTCCAAAAGCCAGTGTCTTTTAGCTTATTGTCTCCTTAAAACACACTCACACAGACAATGCCAGCCAGTCAATCTATCAGTCAATCCTCTCCACTTTCCCAAGGACTCTTCCTTCGTACATTGGCAGAACAGTGTCGTCGTCCCAGATTTCTTCGAAAACTGCACCGCAGTCAAACTCTTTGCTTGCCTTCTTGAAGTAATACCTGGAATCAATAAGATGCAAAATAAATGAAGAGCATTTTGGAATTGCTGTTTTTGAAAGTGTCTGTAGCAAGCACCCACCCAACATTCTATATCCAGAATGTCATAAGAGCCCAAGACCCCTTGCCCAAACACCAAAATCTTATGTTTTCATGGATAGCTATGGCAGAATTGAGACAAAGAACACCAAACATAACATTAGAAGACCCAATGGCCCATCTAAGTCCAGGATCCTGTTCTCACAGCGGCCAACAAGCTTCCTGTAGGAAGCTCACAAGCAGATTGAAAGCAACCTGCTGGATCAAACCAAAGATGAAGTTCAGCAGCCATAATCTGCTGCCTTCCAATTGCTTCCAGCATCGTCTTGCAAGGTAGGAGATCAACAGAACACCCAACTAGACCGAGCAACTAATATTCAACAGCACAGTGCCTCTGAATTTGGCTACCACCATTGATCAACCCTGCACTCTGTGAATTCCACCCCTTCCAAGCCCCTTTTATAAAGGCATCTAAGGCAAGTGGCCATTAGCTCATCTTGTGATCAAATTGTGATCCAGTTGCCACAGGCTGGCATTACCTGGCTCCTTCTTTGACATAGTACATCAATATGATCCTCAACGCACTCTTCCCCAAAAGCCTTGCTACATCTTATAACTAAGGTTAGTTATCCATATGATTCACCCTAAAGGCACACATTATGGTTACAAAAGAGATGCTACTGAAAAACAGCCTAGGCATGGCAAGTGAACCTTGCCCTGGTTGTCAACATAAGGACACATGGATTTCCATCATCACCATGTGAAACTCCATAGTCCCATTTTGTGCTGCTGTCTGTTGTTGAAGTGGTGCATGTCTCGAAATGTGGTGGCAGAGACCCACATGGCAAGTTATGTTACATCTAAGGGAGAAGGATTTTGACAGGCCCCATTGGTATGCAGAATTGGCTTAGCTTGCAGAATGTAACTTTTATCTATGGTTTGGGGGCAGGAAATGGGAGCTTGTGACCCTCCAGATATTGTTGGAGTACAACTGCCATAATCTCTGACTATTGGCTGGAGCTGATGGGAACTGGAGTCTAGTTGCCTGCCTCTGGTTTAGGGACAGAAGGGGCCACAGAGAGAGAGAGAGAGAGGGAGAGAGAGAGGGAGAGGAAGAGGGAGAGGGAGAGGGAGAGGGAGAGAGTTCAGACTGGACCTCAGCATTGTAATTGAGCCCGAGCTGTTTTGAGAGAGCTGTGCTGACAGAGAAATTATTGCAACTCAGAATTCTGCCTTATATTCCTGTCATAAGATATACAAATGCTGGACCAGAAGGAGTTTGTGTCTTCACAGAAGCTGCTGAGACTATTTCAAGCAGAGTTATCCACTGGCTAGGTTTTAAACCTCCACGCTTTTCAAAAAACCCTGTAATTCTCTGTGTCAAAGTTTTGCAATAGACCACTTTAAAATGACACTGCATTATCAGCACCCTTGCTATATTGGTATTGGTATTATTATTATTATTATTATTATTATTATTATTAATTATTTCAGCAAACCCTCACAGAACGTATTATTTAGTTGTATACCTTTGCTTTTAAAAGTTTTATTTATCTGTGGGTAAGAAACAGGCTTTGGGATTTCTGCTGTGTTTTATTGTGTTAATTTTGTTATGTACAGTAAACCCGCAAACTTAGGTGCATTTCACTTGTGTGCATTCAGCTTTACGCACTTGGCCGAAATGTTAAAAAAATTAAAAGGGGGGTAGAAAGGAGGCGGGTGTTCCATACAGGAAAAAAGGCTTTGGAAATCCCACCTGCCATTGTACCCTAGGACGTGGGTGGCGCTGTGGGTTAAACCACAGAGCTTAGGACTTGCCGATCAGAAGGTCGGTGGTTTGAGTCCCCGCGACGGGGTGAGCTCTCGTTGCTCTGTCCCTGCTCCTGCCAACCTAGCAGTTCGAAAGCACATCAAAGTGTGAGTAGATAAATAGGTACCGCTCCGGCGAGAAGGTAAACGGCGTTTCCGTGCACTGCTCTGGTGTGCCAGAAGCGGCTTAGTCATGCTGACCACATGACCCAGAAGCTGTACGCCGGCTCCCTCAGCCAATAAAGCGAGATGAGCGCCACAACCCCAGAGTCGGCCACGACTGGACCTAATGGTCAGGGGTCCCTTTGCCTTTACCTTAATTATGGCTTTAGGTGTGATCCCCAGAACGTAACCCTCTTGTAAGTCGTGGGCACAACTTGTGCATAATGTGATTAAGTGCTCTATAAATCTTTGTGTGCAAACAGATGGGAAAGAAGAGTCAGTGAACTGAAGCCCTGAAATGGGAGGTAAATCTGCTTTACTGGAACTTGGAAGCGCAAGTTCAATTCTGACCACAACAAGGTGATTGCAGCACCATGGTTCTCAAATATCAGGAAATGTCTGGCTTACCCCCTCAGTTTATATCAGGGGTAGGCAACCTAAGTCCCGTGGGCCAGATGCAGCCCAATCACCTTCTTAATCCGGCCCGCAAACGGTCCGGGAATCAGTGTGTTTTTACATGAGTAGAATGTGTGCTTTTATTTAAAATGCATCTCTGGGTTATTTGTGGGGCATAGGAATTCGTTCATATTTCCCTCCCAAAATATAGTCTGAGGGACGGTGGACCGGCCCATGGCTGAAAAAGGTTGCTGACCCCCTGGGTTTATATCAACGCCCACGATATGGTCTTTTATCATTTGTGAGACCAGCACCACTGACTTTGCTCAACTGCATATATTTTGACAAAGCAGTCTCCATGAGAACAGGCCCTACAGCAGTTCACTGCCCCCCCCCCCAAAGCAAGCTAAGCTTCCACAGCTCAAAGATCTACACGATTTAGACTGGGCATATCACACTCTGGACATATAAATGCAACTTAAGAGGAAAGCTCTTGAAAAAACAAAAGAAGGGCAAAAAGGCAAATTGAATATACCATTTAATAATTTTTTTGAAAGAGGAGGCACCTTTGGGACAGTTATTTAAACCACTTACAGATATTGGCAGCAGGATTGCAAAGTTTCTCCCTGGCCAAGCATCTGATTTAAGGAAATAAAAATCCCAAACAAAACCCACTATTTCCGATTTAGCCATATGACTAAACCTTATAGAGCGCCGCACCTACAATTTTGAGACTTCTACTAAAGTGGATTTTGAAGAAGAGAGAAAAGTTACACATTGTAAAACCGGGAATATTTCATTTGAGGCCTGTTGTTGTTTTTTTCCTTTTTCTTTTTTAGTAAAAGCTCCAAACTGCTGACACATTCCAAAGAAGAACATCCAAAAACAGAGCAACACTTTAAAAAAAGGACAGAGATTGCTACATCTCTGCTTCGATATTTCCGAGTGGCCCCCTGCGTAATGAGCAATCTTGGCTTAGATGGCAATATTTGACACAGAAAGGTCAAGCAGGAGCGTCCCGCTTTCCCTTTCTTCAGGCTTGGGATCGTTAGATCACGAAGCCAGTGCTCATGCAGACAAAAAAAATAAAAAAATAGCGCCCCTTCCCCTCTTGTGTCAAACAGTAAGGACCCCTCTATTATCCTGAATTAGACCGTTCAGCTTCTTGATTAAAGGTTCCTTTTATCCCCCCTTCCAGCATTCTTCCTTCTCAGGCTGCTTAATTGCATATGCACAAAATGAAGGCCTTCCATTCAGAGGGTTAGCATTTAGGGAGCCTGCTTGTCTACTACCACACACACACACACACACACACACACACACACACTCCTTGCACCCAGGCTGATCTCTCGCCCTCTTCCAAGAAGCTCTCTTTTGCCATGCAGTCACAGGCAAGGAAATATTCTTATCCAATCAGCCTTAAGGGGAAAACACCAACAAGCACCCCCCAAGTTTTAAAGTAACTAAGTATATTCAAAGGAAAGGCAGCTTAGTCACATTTTTTACCATTTTTTTAAAGTATCCCCTCAACTTTGAATTCCCTCTTATAAAGCAACTTTCTTTGGCTAGGGATCTACTCGAGCACCCGTTTTTGCTTTGATATTTAAGACCTCTGAACATACCAACAAGAGACTGGTTTATCTGACAGGAGGTTTTATTTATCTGACTTTGATTAGGGAGATAACAAGATGGGTCTCTTAATCAAGTTAGAAAAGGAAAACTGTTCAGTCATCGGACTTTTTTGTCACTTTCAGATGAACCCATGGATGTAACAAAATCCATTTACTTCAGAAGAGCCCAAAATTCTCCCACCGACCAGCCTTCCTTTTGCTGATCCAAAACCAAAATACAATGAAACTTCCTTCTAGAATCCCTCAAGCTAGCAGGCCAGAGAGGAAAAATGAGGGGAGGGGGGACTTTGAATGAGGCACAAAAGGACTTTCACTCCGTTTTATCTCCTCCTTTCCAAGAGGATAAACAGCTGTAGCAATAACTTCCCCCTTGATCTTAAAACTCTGGCAGCGTTGACAAAATTCTTTGTTTGAACGCCACATTTTTATTTTCTTGAAAGAAAGGAAAAAAAGGAGGGGGGAAAGCTCCACACGCTGACCTTTTCCAAAACTACAACCTTATTTCTCACAGAGAAGTGCAAAAGGGGGGGAGAGGGGTTTGGTGAGGGAGAATGCAAACTAATATCTCCCCCACACACACACAACCTCTTAAAACACATCAGGAGGTCCTTATTTGCTTGTGGAGGGGGGGGACTCTCTCCATTGAAACACTTTTTGAAAAAATGTGGCAAGGTTTGCTTTCTTTCTCTCCCCCTCTTCTGCTGCATCTCTCTCCCCCCCCCCCCGCTTTTTCTACATCTGGCACCCATACAGTCTACAAGGCTTGGAGTTACTGCTCTTTTTCTGAACTACTGCCATGTTACCCAACACTATGCAGAGTGAATGAGAGAGAGAGAGAGAGGAGAGAGAGAGAGACTGTGTGTTTGTTGAGTGTAAGGGCATGCTTCTGATTGTGTGTGTGTGTGTGTGTGTGTGTGTGTGTGTTGGGAGAGAGAGAGAGAAACTCCACAACTATTAAATCGCCTCCTAATATTTCCCCTAAAAACAAATCAACAAAGGCACATACCCACCCCTGAGTTCACACCGCCCCAGCTGAAGAGTACCCCAGCAGAAACCCGAGGTACCTACGTTGTTGCAGACTGACTCGTTCAATAAAGAATTTTGAGTGTCAACCATTTATGCATGCCTTTGTGTGTTAAAAATGAAAGGCACAGGCTTCAAAGACATGCTTATTAAGTGTGCCTTGGAACAAAATCAATGCCAGATGTGACCAGAGCAACCAAGCCAATCCTTCCCCTCAGCAATGCCTGCCACTCTGGGCAGTATATATGGCCCTGTTCCTTGAAGGTCACCTGCAGCTTCGCTCTTCGTCCCCCTCTTCTCCCCCCAACCCACCCACCCCCAAATAATAATAATCAAAGCTTGGATCAAAATGATTCCCTGAGGGAGCAACACATTCAGATAATTAGTTTCACCTTGGGTCTGTACAAGATTCCCCCCCCCAAAATACATATACATGTCATCCATCTATCTATCTATCTATCTATCTATCTATCTATCTATCTATCTCCCCACTGGTCTTTGGCCTCAGCTCCTTTTGTACACATTGCGTACAAAAGTCAAAGAAATAATAACCCCAAAGTTATCTGTCACTTTAAAATGCTCTAACCAGTTACAGCGCGATCCTATAGCAGGGGTCGGCAACCTAAGGCCCATGGGCCACAAGTGGTCCACAGGGGTCGTTTAACCAGCCCCTGAGCCACCCGCTCAGTGAGCTCCCCCGCGCTGCGCTAAACCGGCACAGTGTGGCGTGGGAAATCACGCCTGTGCAGATGCAGAAAATCATATCTGCGCAGACACAGACTCCGGAAATCGCAGACGCGCGCACGTGATCCAGCCCGCGAAGGGATCTCCACTGGAGTCAACCGGCCCAGGTAAACCTTGCTGACCCCTGTCCTATAGGAATGGTAACAACCTCAGCTAAGCATCATCAGTTTCATTCTAGAAGTTCTTCAGAGGTTATCAGAATGATCCGGTCCTGATTTTCCCATCACTGACTTCCATAACATACACAGTAGGCAAATTCAAGGCTCCTGGCTTTGTGTCTACTCAGTGGCGTAGCGTGGGTTCTCGGCACCCGGGGCAAGGCAAGTAATTTGCGCCCCCTAACCCGGGGCAAGGCAAGTAATTTGCGCCCCCTAACCCATGGATTTTAGCACTCGAGTCTCTTCCGCCCCCCCAGATGTTGCGCCAGGTGCAGCAGGCCCCCCTGCACCCCCCCACGCTACGCCACTGCTCCCACCACAAGTCTTCAGGACAGCCATCCGAAGGCTGGCGCGGGGAGAAGGTCTCTCCGCCCCACCGCCAGGCTTCGGAGGAGGTCCGAGGACAGTGGGGTTCCTGCTTCCTCGAGGAGGGCCGGCCAAACACGCCCCCCAAAATGTTGCGCCCGGTGCGGCCGGCACCCCTGGCACCCCCCACGCTACGCCACTGTGTCTACTTAAGAGATCTAAAAAATTCTGGAAATTCTGAAGTCATTGGAGGAGGGAGGGTTTTTTCAGGAAAGAAGGGAAATCTGGGGGGGAATGGGGGGAAGGAACTACTTTGCATATCAAAAGTCACTTTGTAACTTTATGCATTATGTATATCGGTCTACCATATAATTATTGTATGTGGTCTATTAAAAGTTACAGTTCATACAGACAATAATTAACAATTGAATTTATTAAGGTGTTTTGGGGCTGTCGTCCCCCAGCAGCGTGAATTGAACGGCAACGAAATTTTGTCACTCTCTACTTCCTCCCGCTTCCAGTCCTTTTGAGGCCTGTTAAAGAGGACAGAGGCAGATGTATTCCAACTACTCCAGCAAGAGGAAGGCCATAATCAGAAGAGGCATCAGAACCTTCATCCTTCTCTTGTGACAATGGCAGTGCCTTCCAAGAGGCAGAGGTGCATCTTCCTCTTGTATGTGAGAGTTGCACTCGCAGTTGACAGATGAGGACTTAATACAGGAATTGTAATGATGGGATACTGCACATAGTCTTACATAAAGGTTTTCCTGTTGCACACTTTTAGAAATAATTTGGGAGGGGGAGTAAATAGATGAACACCTTGTCTTAAACATTTTGTTTGTCATTGTAAAAGAAAGTGTTTCATGATGCCCATTTTTTTAAAAAAAAATTAATTGAAGGAAAATGAGGAAAAACACAGGGGGTTTTTTTAAATAGAATTTTTCATTCCCCGCCCCTGGGACTTTCGCAAATCCACTATATGTTTTCAGACCCATGTCTCCACTCCATTCATGGCAGTGTATGCCACAGAGACATGGTGTGCAAACAGAAACCTAGGTTTCCCTTAGAGTGTGGTCCTGAATTTTTTTGTGCTTGGGATGGGATGGGGAGCGGATTTGAACAGTGTTAGAAACTGGGATAGAAAAGCTAGTAGCCAAATGGCTTCTAGGACCTGAGTTGTGGGTGCCAAAACAGAATGTCTAGTTGCCCCAGGGGGTCGGCAACATTTTTTTTATCATTTTGATAAGCATGCACTAATATGCAATTCACATAAGTGACACATTGTTAATATCACCTTTTTAGCATAAATTATTAATACATGTTTTAATTTTGTGTTTACAAGAAAAAATATTGGTACCGTACTTCGGTTTTCAAAACACTCTACAGTGGTACCTTGGGTTACATACACTTCAGGTTGCACATGCTTCAGGTTACAGACTCCGCTAACCCAGAAATAGTACCTCGGGTTAAGAACTTTGCTTCCGGATGAGAACAGAAATCATGCTCCGGCAGCACAGCAGCAGCAGGAGGCCCCATTAGCTAAAGTGGTGCTTCAGGTTAAGAACAGTTTCAGGTTAAGAACGGACCTCCGGAGTGAATTAAGTACTTAACCCGAGGTACTGCTGTACTCTTTATTGTTAAACTCCTTAACATATTGTCTATCCTTAACATATACTCTGAGGCTTCAAAGCACATACATTTCAGTAATCCTTGAGTGTCAGCCAGGCGTGAAATATGGCACTTAAGACTTTTTGAGGTGCTTGCAAATGGAGATCCTTTAGGCACAAAATGCGCCCGGCGCCCTGCTAATTTCAAACCCTGGATTTGGAGGGGAGGGGGAAGCCCCGTTGTGCTAGCAGGAGCCCCTGAGCCAGCATCCACTAACACACCAGATTAGTTTAATCTGGGCCTACAAGAGATGCAGGCCCTACTACGCTTTCCTCTATGTTCATCATGAAAACATATTAAGGCAATTTACAAAAAGCCTACACTCAGATTGGTGGTGCGGAGCATAGATCCATTCCGTAAAACTGGCATCAGCGGACTGGACATCACAGTGAAAAAAGGGCCTATGTTCATTGAGTTCTACAATCCAGTTTACATGAGAGCTCTGCTTGATCAGCTGAATGTACCATCTAGGCCGAGGGTAAGGTAAAGGTAAAGAGACCCCTGACCATTAGGTCCAGCAACTCTGGGGTTGCGGGGCTCATCTCGCTTTATTGGCCGAGGGAGCTGGCATACAGCTTCCGGGTCATGTGGGCAGCATGACTAAGCCGCTTCTGGCGAATCAGAGCAGTGCACGGAAACACCGTTTACCTTCCCGCCAGAGCAGTACCTATTTATCTACTTGCACTTCGACGTGCTTTCAAACTGCTAGGTTGGCAGGAGCAGGGACTGAGCAACGGGAACTCACCCAGTCACAGGGATTCGAACCGCCAACCTTCTGATTGGAAGTCCTAGGCTCTGTCGTTTAACCCACAGCGCCACCCGCTTCCCATAGGCCAGGGGTAGTCAGCCTTTTTATACCTACTGCTCACTAATGCATCTTTCTTGATGGTAAAATTTCCTTACCGCCCACCAGTGCTCGATGGAAGGAGGATTCAGTTTGTGCCATAGAACGGCCCCTACCGCCAACCTAGAATCCTGAAAAGCCCACTAGTGGGCGGGAGGGACCAGGTTGACAACCCCTGATCTAGGCCATCATTCTGCTCTCATGGTAGCCAACCAGATGCCTGTAGGAAGCCCACAAGCAGGGCCTGAGTGAAGCAGCATTCTCCCCACCTGTGATTCCCAATGCTACCAGGAACCCAAAATGCACAATAGCTTCTCCTTGGTGTGTTCAGCCACCACTTCACAGAATTGTAGAGTTGGATAGAATCCTCAGGATCATCTGGTACTAATCCCCTGCCAATGCAGGAATATGCAGCTGTCCTTTACGGGGACCAAACCTGCAACCTTGGCATTATCAGCACCACGCTCAAACCAACTGAGCTATGCATGCACTTGCACAACAGCTGTCCATACAGGGAAATCTGTCATTTTCAGGCTGAGGAACCAAGGAAGAAAAGCACTGGCAGCTCAAACCACATGGATACTGCCTGCCACATGCTGCTTGCTCCTTGGAGAGTTTTAGTTCGCATTCCCATCAGCAAACACACCACTTTGGTAGCATATGTGCTGCCCCGTAGGGATGGACTTTATATGCTGTAATTTCACACGTTTATATTCTGCTTTCCATCTGGTATGGGCACCAGATTCAAAGCGATTCAGAGTGATTTTAAAAAAAACCAAAAACAACCCAGAGTGATAACCAACAAATGGCTATAGAAGCCAGATATAAAAAACATCAGAGTAAAGCTACAATGTGCTAAAAACCTGGAGGAATCAAAAGAAAAAAGCAGGGCAAAAGGATAAAGACAGAGTTGGTTGCCAGGCAAGCCTCCCTAGAGCGTGCATTCCTCAGGTAGTAACAGCAAAAGGCCCTATCCTGGATTGCTTCCTGCCTCTCCTCTGATGGCAGATGGACAGCTTCCAATGAGGACCTTAATACATAGGCAGGACATGTCTTCATAACACAGAAAACACATCAAGGCTGGGGTGGCTCTGCAAATGCTGCTGGATTGCACCCCTATCACCCCTGACCATTGGGCATGCTGGCTGGGGCTGATGGTTGGTGGTGGTCCAACAATGTCTGGAGCAGAACAAGGTCCCCTACCCCTGCTTTAAAGAAGTAAGTTTTCCAAAGGAAGCAATGGCATGTTGTGAGCTTTTGGCAAAAACTCAAGTGCACCAGGGCAACTGTGAGTGGAGAAGACACAGAGGATCAGGAGGTTAAGAGTAACAAAGGGTAGGGAGGAAAACAATAGCTATGGGGGTAATTATATGGTCCTGCGGTAGAATGAATCCACAGCTTCCAGTGTGGGTTTTGAGCCCCTCCACTGATGCTCATACATTTCCCGCTGTCACAGTCCCGCCAGCTACAGACATTCACACGTTGGCTAATGTGAGAATTGGGTATAATGTGAGGAGTGGCTAAGGGACATTTGGCAACACAAATTCCAAATGCACATAGAATCATACAATAGAACTGTAGAGCTGGAAGGGATCCTAAGGGTCATCTAGTCCAATCCCTTGCAATGCAGGAATCTCAACTTAAGGCGTATCTCAATAAAGGCACATTCACACATTGGGTATTTACACAGGATGTGCCAACAGAGGAAATGTCAACTGCATGTCCGGTTGATCCTATGTACTGTCCAGGAGATGGATATGTCCCTTATGATCTGAAATCTTTACTCAATACTACAATATTGATTTTGTAGCATCTAGTTTGCAGTACCTTCTGTGAAACCTACACCTCTCCTCACACAGTTTGTGCTTCAGCAAATAGTGTACCAAGTACAATAAATCAAAGTGGCTTATTTCTTTTCACAAATTAGGGTTTATCATTTGAGTCTGTTTCCATGGGCAAGCAGGACTTTGATTTAAGGCTTAGTTGCTTACATAGCCTTGTGCAAAACAAACCCCAGAATCAACTAACCAAAGGAAGAACACACTTCAGACGCTATCACCTCCCTTGCAAATAGAGGCACATAGCTGTGATCTCGTAGGAAGCACTTACATGCACAATAAACATTACTACCCCTCAGCAGCTGATTACTCTGAAGCTGATTATTTACATTTTGCAAACTGCAAAGAGGGAATAATTATCTACAGAGCAATCGATTGCAGGGAAATCAAATTACTTGTTAGAAACAAAACCAGAAGCACTTCTAAGGCAGCAGCAATAGCCAGGGAATGAACTCAGAATGAATGAATACCTATTACGCAAGACTGTGGCTCATCCGCTTGTGAAAGGAAACTGTGCTAGCAACATCGTTATATAGTCTATCCACCCGGTGAGGCCTAGTCTGGTTGCTGGAGCAACCAATCCACCTCTTAACTACTATTGGTTTGGTGGGTAAATACAAAGAGGACAGCAGAAACTCAGACTAGTGAGCAAAGTTGCAGCCAACCATCAAAAGCCTTTCCTTGTGGGAGGATGCTTAGAAATATCTCTTTGGTTATTTTGGCACACGGTCTCTGCAAACACAAGGGAAGAAGAAGAAGAAGAAAGAAACCACAAATATGCTTACCTATAATTTCCCTTCTTGCTCAGCTGCTCTTTAAAGTGCCCAAGTGTCAGGCTCTGGGCCTTTAACATCCTCCTATAGGGAATTTCCTCTCCACAGAAAAAATAAGTGACAACCAACTCACTAGGCTGGGAAGAGTGAGCAACAGGGAGTTTCTTTGGTTCTTTGTGACTGAAACATAAAAGAAGGGAGGAAAGAAATAGACATTATTTAGAAAGCATTTATGCCATAGTCAGAGAGCAGAACTTCATGAGAAGCATATATAGTCAGCTAACCACCTATAGCAGCTGGATAGCAAAATAAATGCCTAAGCTTGATATCTGTTAGTACACCAAACTCTGAAAGTCTCCATGTCTGATAAACATTACCAGTGGATGGTTAGAGGAATGGGGTTTGCATTTAAACACAGAGAATTAAAGCCAAGGGGCAAGACCAGCAAACTTTGTGGAGTTTTGAACCCGGAAATGCACACACTTAATTGCCAACCTGAAACCCATGTAAAAATCTCAAACTAGCCACTGAACATATTTTGTGGCCTAAAGATTTACAGTTGGGGTTGTAGAACCTGTGGCCAATAGTGGATGGCAGCGTGGGGGGCGGGCACTCGCCTAACCTGCTGCTGCCCATGTAGCCGTTGCATACAGGGGTGGAGAGGGAGCAAGGCAGAAGTGAGGCTGGTGCAGTGCAAACGCACCAGTGGAACTAACCTGCTGCTCACACCAGTGCTTTTGCGCCTTGCCAACCTCCCCCTCTCTGTTCCAATATGCAGCAACAACTGAGGAAACCAGAGGTCAGGTGAGTACCATTGCCCCACCCCACCTTCTGATATTGTCTGTCATCCTCCATACGCCGATACCCATCTGCTCCAGCCATCATGGCCAATGGGCAGGGGTGGTGAGAAATGTGGTCCAGAAATATCCGGAGGCCCACAGGTGTCTCATCCCTGCTTTATAGGCTCAAGTCAATTTGGTCCACAGGGCAACACGATGTCAGTCTCACTCCCACCTCTAATTTGTTGTTAATGTGTTGTATGAGCTTGGCCAAGTCAAGTCATTCCTTTATCAACCTAAAAGCAACAACAACCCTACTGTCTATTTCCAAACACCAATGGAATAGGCCAAATGGGGGAAGTTGAGCGCTGGAGGTTTAGCCCTCCCCATGTATGCAATGGTTCACTTCAACTACATGGATGGAGTCTGGCTGAGGTGCTTTCTAGCCACTTCTCAGCCAGGTTCACTTTGCCACAGACAACTAGAGTGTTTGTTCCTTTGGGGAGCTTAGCTGAATTACTGAACTCTCAGGACTGTGTAAGACTTCTTAGGAACTAAACTGTATACAGGTGAATTCTGAGAAAAGATAGCCCTTGAGGAAACTTTCCACTATGGTTCCCAGCACTCTGTAACCTTCTCAGAAGGAGCTGTTGTTGTTGTTACTACTTAAATTTGGCAGTTGTTTTATCATGCCCAAGGCAACTCAGAGCAATTTACAACCAAACATGCAGGCAATGAACCCCACATAGATACGTTAGAACCAAAAGAAAAGAGAAATACATTAAAAACATCTTGCCCACTTCTAAAAGGCCACTGATGGTTAAAGACCAAAGGCCTGGCTGCAGAGGAAATTTTTTTGCCTTGCACCTAAAGATATGCAATGGTGCCCTCTGGACCTCTTAGGAAGGGCGCACAACAAGAAGGGTCCAGGATTATGAGCGCAGGATCTGGGCCAAATCATATGGGGAAAGGTGGTCATTTAGGTATTGTGGATGAAGAATTAAAGTCAGTCAGAACCAGCTAAGAAACTGCAGAGTTATTCTTCATGGATTGCTGAATGTCTTAATATAAATTGATGGAGAACATTTTCTGAAACTAGTTGCCTGTAAAGCTTCTGTATTTTTCTATGCTGAATTTCTGGACTTTCTTTCAGCAGTGGTTAGATTTTTAAGCCTTCATCTATGTGTTTTGAACTGCATTTTACCAATTTGTTGCATTTCATCACTGATCTTGTTTTTAATGCAACAGACTAACATGGTTATCCCTCTGGAAATCAACTAACTTGATTTCCAAGCCTCTACAACCATGTGGAATACAATCTTGTCTACACACACACACACACACACACACACACACAAGCCTTTTTGGTGGTGGCTCCACATCTGTGGAATGACCTCCCAACTTTATATTGTTTTAGACAGCAGATAAGAACTCACTCTTTCTGTCAAGCTTTTAGAGGTGGAATGGTTAAGCCATTTTTATGATGCTGTCAATTAAGTTATACACGGGCATTTTTAAAATCTTTTTGCTTATTATTTTTTATATTTTGTAAGTTGCCCTGTGACTTGTGTGTGTGTGAGAGAGAAGGATGGTATAGCAATCCCTTACTAAATAAATAAAATAAATCCAAAGCTTCAGATGAGCAGAGGTTTCCAATTCACTTCCGTGTCAAGACAAACACCATACTTTCTTCTACACTGATGTGAATTAGAAAGCTGCTCATTATGTGTACCAACACATGCATATTAAAAACTGCTGTGTCCAGGTAAGAGATCTGCCTGTTGCACCAGATTCCGTGGTGCAGTTACAGTCAAGCAGATTTTTGGAGCCATGATGTTGTGGAGCCAATGGCAAGAGCAGCAGATAGCTAAGCTCTCCTCACACCTTGGGACTCCCAAGGAAGAGCAACCCTCTTAGGGAATAACAAACAACTCAGTTACTCAGCAGAATAGCAACGGCGCTTTGAATGCCATGCAGGCAACTTCTGAGGCAACATTGACTTGGCATGTCAAAAGGTCACAAAGTGTTACTCCACAGTAATTTACTCTTCCTAATTTGTTCCAAGTCTTTGTAGAGTGGCTTCAGGAAGAGAAAAAAAGCTACTCGCACAGACAGCTGGTGGACTTAAGGTCAACCAATTAAAAATGAAAGGCTACAGTCAGGTGGCTTAGCCTGGACTTCAAACATTGCTCATTGCATAAGATGAAGAGCGTAAGAAAGAAAACTTTAATTATTTAGACTGTAGCAGATTTCTTGTTAAAAAGAACTATCCTGTAATTAGACTAATCCAATCTTTGTCCACTTTACAGGAATGCAAGCTTTTTTAAAAAATAAAAAAATCAGAAGACAAGATTTGAAAAAAATGTTTTGTTCTGTTTTCACCCCCATCAAAAGAGGAAAGACCAGGCTTTAGCTGCCACGGAAAGATTACATTTTTAAAGCACCACCCCACTGATAAAACACAAGTTTTGAAAGGTAATGAATGATATCCAAAGCTAGATGTTGCATATGGCAACACTCACTCTTCTGCCGCTACGCTTGCATTGCAGAAAGGACTGTTTCCTCCTGGTACAGAAGTCAAGTGGTTGCGATCCCTGGGCTGACTCGAAGCCGAACATCTAAAGGTTGGAAAGCAGGGAGGGGGAGCAGAGAAAGGGAAGAATGATTAAGGATGTCAAAATCCCACCAGTATATCTAATATCCAGGGCAGACAGTTAAAACTATGCCTGAGTTTTCCAGTGAAAGACAGCAAGGCTCTTTGGCCAAGTAACCGGATTCACTTCCACAAGACGTTTAAGAAAAACAAACAAGGGCAGAGTTCAATATTCTAATTGTTTATGATAAGAACGGGAGATTATAATTTCTAAGGCAATGATCCGTTTGATGGCTGGGCCTTGTCTGGTTTTGCACCACCAGACCTTCACATCACCTGCGGTGCCATAAGCTTCCACTAGGATGAAGACAGCCAAACTAAAATGGCATTAACTTGCAAGGGGATTTACAAATCAAGCTATTGTTGTTGTTTTTTTACAGCTGTTAAGAAGTTTTGTTTCTTCTCCATCTTAAAAAGGGTTGCATGAAGCTCAAACTGGACTGGAAAGAGCCTTCCTAATGACAAAAACGTTAAGGTCAGGGAGGGGGCAAAGAGGTGGCCGCTCTGCTTCAGCCCCAAGTCACCCCTCCAAGAGGACTAAATGAACCACATGAATTAGCATCACATCCTTCCCATCTTTCATTCTCAGGACTGACCACCAGACACGAGCCTGCAAGACCATAGCCTGATTTGCTTTATTTTCTTGCCACAAGCCATCAGCTAGCTGATAAGGATGTGAAAGCATTCAACTTTTGAAGATAATGTTCACACATTCAAGACCTTTTGCACCTATGTTGCAGTAAGCGCGGTAAAGAGGCACCCCAGCACCCAACCTGTAGGAAGGTTACCGTTGTTTCTGTGGCTTGGACACTTCCGCTAGCCTGCGGCAAGCTTCCTCCAGCTGGGCCAGAGTGTTAGGCGGCGTCAGCGGGGGCATGGCGGGATCCTGGACGAAAGGGTGGGCGGGCTGTGCGCCACGCGGGTGGCTGCTGCTCCCCCAGAGGTGGTGACGGGCCGGGCGCTCGCCAGGCATGCCTCTGGTGGACTCCGAATTGTAGGCCTTCTTTGTGCTTTGTGTGCTGCAGAGAAAAAGACAGGGGAGAGGGAAGGAACAAGGTTATAAAAGCTGGAAAATATGAGTTTAATAGCAGCTTCTGTTCTGTGCACTCACTCTCCCAAAAAAAGAAAGAAAGAAAAGAAAAAGTCTGTCATAACATGAAAAGGGGCTCTTGCCAAAAACATGACATTTTTGTGGTTTTTCTGGTTCCGCAGAACAGCTTTCATATTAAACCGGAGGAGCAAAAGAGCTCCATTTGTTTTTAGTGATTGTAAAAATAGACAGCTGTGTAATAGATAAATATTTACCGGGAGCAAGAGTGTTGCAGACAGCTTATATTTACCTATGGGGTTTGTGCTTAGATTGTCTTTCACTCTCCAGCATCCACTGCCAGACATTCTGAGAGCGGTCCGCCTCCCCTCCAGGTAGCTGGATTCCTGGTGGTATGGAGAGCCCTCCTCCTTCCCCGCCTGGCAGAATGATGCCATCTGGTAGCTTACAGTTCCTTTTGGGTAGTGTCCCGGTTCGGCTGAGGCTTCAGTGAGAGAGAAAAGAGAAGAGCACTTAAGATTGCTGCTTGTTTGCCGTTCTGCTAGCTTATGCCAGAAACACGCAGCACCCAGCTCTCCTCCTCTCCCCCGTAATCCCCAGCTCTTTGCGATTTCATAAACTACCAACAGCTACCCATTGTTTACAGAGCACGGCGTGAGTCACAGCACTATAGCCAAGTTTTTGACACCTGCCCTTCCCCATGCTCAACCACCAGAGGAAACTTACCCAAACGGCTCTAGCTGAGCCATAGGGAGGTCCACCCCCTTGGAGTGCCCCTTGCACTTGGAGTAGCAATAATAGTCACTGCCCCCGGCGGCACATAAACACTGGACTCGCTGGGCAGCTTCCGCTTCTATCTGCTCTTTCGTCTTGGGAATGGTGTGGTGGTGGATGTAGTGGTGGTGAACGTGGTTGGTGGTCTGCTTCGTGATAAATCCTTTGCCGATGAGGGCGCAGGCTGTGGGGATCGAGGCTGTGCCCGGCGCAAGGAGCAACTTGCCCCCGGGGAGGCGGTCCGGAGAGCGTGCGCGAGGGCTGTGCCGGCCCATGCCAGGCGACTGGCACCCCGGGGTCTTCAGCACTCGGGAGAGGTGGTCGTCTAGGATTGCCTGAGGGTCGTCCTCGTAGCTGCCGGAGGGCAAGAGGGCAAGGGGGTGCTGCGGGTGCTGACTGGCCCCAACCTCTCGGCCAGGCTGTGCGCCCACAGGTGCGTCAGATCCCTCCTTCTCTTCATCCTTCAAGGGCAAAACACAAAGAGCAATCAATCAATCAATCAATCCATCCATCCATCCATCCATCCATCCATCCATCCATCCATCCATCTGCAGAGCTGAACAAGGGCGGTTGAGAAACTGCTCCAGACATTATGCAGTTCTGCATTAACAACCTGAAGAGGAGATAACAGACCTACAAGGGGGGGGAGCGGTCAGGTCTGTTATTGTCTTTTAAATACCAAGAGGCACAGAGTGAAAACGGGAAGAGGGAATCATTCGCATTTTCGGGTTTTAAAGACAGGAGAATCGACAGCTTGCCCCTAAGTAGGAACGAAGAAGCCCTGTGGTCTTGCCATCTCTTAACATCCCGCTTCGAACCCCCGCCTCTGCTACCCCCTCCTTCCTTCCCTCCCTCCCTCCTCCTAGCCAAGGGAGGCTGCCGCCCAGCAGGCGTCCGCCCCTGAACGGGTTAATCCACCTACCTCTGTGATTTGCTGCAGCCTCTCTTCCAAGCAGTCCATGGTCTCTTGCTCCCGCTTGAGCTTCTCCAGCCGAGAGATGAGCTCGGCTGCGAAGGTGGCCGGTTCCACGGGGGTCATTTCCTTAGGAAGGCGGTGGGTTCGCTATACAGAGCGGGGACAAAAACAGCGAGCCATGTTTAGCAGGCGGCTTCAGCAGCTCAGCCCATGCGGCATTCCTGGCCCCGTTCAGCTGGTTGCGTCTCCATGTTTGGATGAAAAGGAGTCCGCAACCAGGCATGGTCTGCTCTGGATTTTTATGAGCCGTTGCCGCGGCCTCATGGAGTGACATTCTCCCCAATAGCGCTTGCCTTCGGCAGGAGCAGTTGGTCGCACTCCGAGGAACCCTGCTTGTTCTCTCTGTAGTACAACCAGCCCATCAGTAACTACTCTGAAGTAGAAAATCTTCAAAGACTGTTGTCAAACATCAAATGAAAAACTCCGAGGTGGGAGGGAGAGACTTTAACTCAAGGAATAAAAGTGGAGTATAAACAGAAAGGAGTTGGAAATTAAAAAAAAATATAATAAGATGTTTGGGGGGTGGAAAGGGAAGGGAACTGAGGGGGGGGGGAGAGAAAAAGAGAAGTCAAACGGTTGCAGATCAGAGAAGTGCTGGTAATTTATTTCCTGGCTACACACTGGGCACCTTTGAGGTAGTGTTGTCTCAACAGTGTCCTAGATCTCCCTCTCTCTCTCTTTTTCTCTCTCACTCCCCCCCTCTCCCTGCCCTCCATCTCTTTGTACAGAAAATGAAGGAAGCTGCTGCAGGCAAGCAGTGCTACACTGCTGAGCGTGCCTGCCTCAAGCAGATCTATCAAGGGAAAAGGGAACATCTCCAAATCAAGTGTAGAATATAAAAAAGCAGGCGAGAGAATCTCTGCCAAAAGAAGCTAGGAAAGACCCCCACCCACCCACAATCGCTGTTCTCATCTCCCCACAAGTACTCCCCCTCCATTTCTTTTTGCCTTTACCCTTAAATTCTGCAGGCACACACACACACAAACACACATTTTATTTTATTTTTATTTTTTAAAGCAGAAAGCCGAACTGCCAGCTCTTTCACATACTACCCATGAGATGAGGTGGGGCCTCTCTCTCTCTCTCTCTCTCCTGCAACCACTTAGCTTCAGAAATGATGTGAGGGTAGAAAAAGGCCACTCTGCTGGAAATTGTCACTCTTACACAAGCTGGCTCTATTCAGTTCCCTGATCAAAGCACTGCCTTACAGAGAAAGTCGATTTGCACGCCCCAGGACAAAATAATCTAATTTACAAGCGGAGGCTATAGAACTTTCTTTATGGAAGGGATAGGGAAATATAATAAATAAATAAAGAGAGAGCGCACACAAAAACAAAACATCTCTGTACACCTCAAATTATCAGTCTACCTACCTATCTATCTACTAATGTTTTCTCTACTACATAAGGAGAGGGATTTGGTTACACAAATCATGAGACAAGATAGGTTAGCACTTGTCTGGGTAAACAGTTTTGCAGAGAAATGCCTCGCTAGAAGAATCACACCAGCATCTCCCTCAAACCTTCTGTACTTTAAAGGAGAGGGCAAGCCAACCTTCCCAAATATATAGAACCAGATTAGCTGCTTTCCTTGAAAACCAAGAGGCAGGAAAAACACTGGTTTTTTTATTTATTTTTAATTTTGGAAAGCGCATATTTGGTACAAATATCCTCTTTCCTTTGCAGAGGCTGGGATGTCTATTTCCTGCCAAGAAGTTGTAAGTGGTGGTAGAAATCCTGGCTCTGCTCAAACAAATAGCAGAACTCCCAGTGACTTCAATGAACACAGGATTTCTCCTGGTGTGTTTCTCTCTCTTTGACGTCCTGGAGCAGACCAGAAAATGGAAAGCATGATCCTTTTTTTTAGAAAAAAAGAAAGAAAGGGGGGAGCAGCTGTGGAAGTTAGGGGAGAGATTTAAGAAGGATCTCCCCCCCCCCCATTTCCCTCCTAGCCATCCATTCATGTGGCTTAAAATGGGTAGGAGGGCGGACACTTCATATCAGTTCTTCAGAGCTAATCAACGTGGTGCAAACATACCAGAAGGCAAGTCCATATTAATTGTCCTCAAAAAAGAGGCAGTGACTGGGAGGAGGAAGAGGAATTCATCTTTCCAATGGTGGCTGGGCACATGGAGCCCAGTGTGAAAAGAGAACACAGTGGGGAGGGGGGAAGTATGTCAAATGGAAAAGGAGTCATACAGGAAAATAGAAACAAGAAAGGACATACAGAGAAGTCTTGCAGGATCATTATCAAACGTCCGTCAAGTCTGGCATCCAATTTCCAATGGGGTAAAAGATATGTGACAACATAAGAAGACTGCAAAAGCAGGACCTGAGTGGAAGACCACCATCCTCACTTGGGATTCAGAGGCCTACTGTTTGGCAGGTGCTTCTATAACAGTGGTACTTCGGACACTATGGGACTTCAGCTCCCATCATTTCTGCCTGGATTTAGGGTGGTCGTCCCCCCCGGCCAGGATCATTATCACCATGATCCTATACTTATAGGGGTACCTACTCAATACTTGTGAAAATAAGGAATATTTAGGAGGGGCGCCCAATCTTGTCCTCTCTCAGCAGTGAAATCACCTTGCCAACAAAGGTCCGTATAGTTAAAGCTATGGTTTCCCCAGTAGTGATGTATGGAAGTGAGAGCTGGACCATAAAGAAGGCTGATCGCCAAAGAATTGATGCTTTTGAATTATGGTGCTGGAGGAGACTCTTGAGAGTCCCATGGGCTGCAAGAAGATCGAACCTATTCATTCTTAAGGAAATCAGCCCTGAATGCTCACTGGAAGGACAGATCCTGAAGCTGAGGCTCCAACACTTTGGCCACCTCATGAGAAGAGAAGACTCCCTGGAAAAGACCCTGATGTTGGGAAAGATGGAGGGCACAAGGAGAAGGGGACGACAGAGGACGAGATGGTTGGACAGTGTTCTCGAAGCTACCAGCATGAGTTTGACCAAACTGCGAGAGGCAGTGGAAGACAGGAGTGCCTGGCGTGCTCTGGTCCATGGGGTCATGAAGAGTTGGACACGACTAAACGACTAAACAACAACAGGGTGTCTTATTACCAAAGTCCACCCCTGGCCACAGGCTTACCCATACCTAGTCTAGAAGCTCACAGGGCAGAGTAGGAAGGAAATAGCCAGGTAACCTTTTGGCCTGCCCACTGCCCTTAGCATATGGTACTCAGAGTGCCATGGATACGGGTTTTTCGTAGCCAGCAAAAAGGAAATATTGAGGGAGAAGAGGCAGGTGGAAAACCTTCAGGTTTAAACCTAGAAAGAATTTCTCATGCACCAGGAATGAAACTCTGGAAGTACATTTTTAGGAAGTCTAAACATGTGGGATAGCTGCTGGTGTAAGGCACCTGGTATCTTGTTTAGCTATACAAGGAAGGAAGGAAGGGATGCTTGGATCAGTAAGTATCAGATAGTTGGGTGATAAGAAAAGCTGTTGGCCTGAAACCCTGGAGAGCTGCTGCCAATCAGAGTAGACAAAACTAGGCTGGATGGACAAACAGGGCCGTTTCCTATGTCCCCCTATGCTGGTTGGAAGAAGCGTGAAACTCCATTGCTACTGCCTCCAGTGAAGATGAGTCCAGTTGCCCCAAGTAAGCACCATTCATAGGATGTGGGCAGTGAGCCTGCTCTGCCATTTCTAGGAAACCCAAACCCCTGTGTTGCAAAATGTGACAATCTACAAAAATGCAAATGCAAGTCGCTGGCTAATAACTGTTTGTAAATATATAATCGGCATGATGTCATTCAAAATATATAAATACAGTGGTGCCCCGCAAGACGAATGCCTCACAAGACGAAAAACTCGCTAGACAAAAGTGTTCTCCGTTTTTGCGTTGCTTCGCTAGACGAATTTCCCTATGGGCTTGCTTCACAAGACGAAAACGTCTTGCGCTTTTTTTTAAAAGCCGCTTGAAGAGGCGCAGTTGTGATGGACCGTGCTTCGCAAGACGAAAAACATCGCAAGACAAAAAGACTCGTGGAACGAATTCTTTTCGTCTTGCGAGGCACCACTGTAAGCCACTTCAAAACTATCTATCTATCTATCTATCTATCTATCTATCTATCTATCTAATACAACACATCTCGCAAAATATACAAGTAAGTGCAAGTTGTTATATGTATCAGAGTCAAACAAAGATTCAAACAACCAATGAATAGCGAGGAACGCCAAACCGTCTCTCAAAGGAAGATGTCTCACAAAAGTCTGGAAAGGACAGTGCATCCAGAATAGTTCAGCTGTTTCGGAATAAAGTCTTTATCAGCGAATAATTATCAATGAAATATACATACTAGTGAAGATCATACTAGTGGGTCAGTGCTCACTGGATAATGTAGCTGCTGATGAAGTGATCTTTGTTTGACTCTGATACATATAACAAGTTGCAGTTACTTGTATATTTTGTGAGATGTGTTGTAATATATATATATATATATATATATATATATATATATATATATATATATACACACACATACATACACACACACACACACACACACAGAGAGAGAGAGAGAGAGAGAGAGAGAGAGAGAGAGAGAGAGAGAGTGTTCTGAAGTGGCTTATTCATATATTTTGAATGACATCATGCCGATTATATATTTACTAACCGTTATTAGCCAGCGTGTTGCGTTTGCATTTTGGTAGACTGCCATTTCTAGGGGCTTCTCTCTTCCCAGTTTGGCTTAGCACACTTTTAGGGCAAGTAAGTCTTGATGGGTTCTCTCTATCGCCTGAACAAACTTAAGTACTTACTGGAAAGTGAGGTAGAGAAACTTGACCGTTGGCCTTGACGCTCCGATGTATTTCCCGCTGGAGTTGCTTTTTGCTCCCGAGTCTGTATGGAGGGATCCCATCACTAGAAGTAAAGGGATACAAATTGTTATTTTTCAAACAAGGTACTCAGCTAAGATGCAATGAAAGAAACATGGAAGCATCTCCCGCTGCCCAACAACAACAAAAAGGGTACTCAAACTCCAGCCCTGAAGCAGGACCTCCTTCATTCATTTAAGAAAAGAGAATTTGACGGCCCTACTTCAGAGATTCTTGTAGGTGGTTGTAGAACAGAGAGGCAGGTTGATGGGCTGAGTATTTGACCAATCTGCTGTCTTTTGCCCACAGTCCTACACAAACTTGTAACTGGGCCTTTAAATAACTAGTCATGTGTTGTAGTCAAAAGGGTTTCTTCCTCTTCCACAGTCAAACTTCGCTGGAAAATATTTATTCTTTTATTTACTTTAAGAGTTTATATATACTGCTCATCAACTGAATAATATTTGAGTGGTTCATAGAATATTATGTTTTTATATATGTTGGAAGTCACCTAACAACAACAACAACAACAATTCTTTTATTCTGCCTTTCCTCTTGAAGGACCCTAGACTGTCTAACAACACATCGTACAGATAAAATCAGAATGGTGGCATGATATTTCTTCATTCCAGTACAAACAGATACATATTAAAACATTAGAAACCACGGACAAATTACATCCTCCATAACCAGCAATGTATATTATTCTGATCTTAGAATTAGTAGCCAGCAAATGCCAGAATAAACAGGAAGGTCTGCATCAAAAGTTCATCACGGTTGGCATCTACCTCATTTTAGAGAAAAGGAAGCTCCTTAAACCAAGTGCCAACACAGAAAAGGCCCTCCGTTGGGTTGTCGCACCCTGTGCCTCAACTAGCAGTAGCTCCACCAGAAAAGCCTCCTCTAATGATCTTAGCAAATGAGCAGGTCTATACAAAAAGCAAGTGTTTCTTCAGAAATCCAGGCCCCAAGTTGCATAGAGCTCATGCCTAAAGAAATCTCTATGTGCAAAAACAAAAACAACCCTCCAGGGCAAAATGACAAGATGTTCTACTTCCTAATTTCTGCAATCTGGTTACTACGCCTCCCCCTCTTCATAATTTCTTTACTGAGTTTGCTCGTTTCGGTATCTGTATATGCATGTAAATTAGGATACAAATAGGAATAAAAAGGCATATTGCAAACTGGAATATGGTTTTGCCTGCCAGCATACCACAGCTAACTTGTACATACGGCACACTAAAAACAGGAAAAACAGCTGCTGTTCGGCAGAGTGGTATGGCTTTTGTCCCTACTCCTTTTGTAATATGGAAAGCAGGAATTGTGGAAATTTCCAGTGGTGGGATCTGTAAGTCCCAATGTGGGCTGAACCTGTGAATGTGAACAGCCTGTGCCCCCCCCCTCTGTGTTTGTGTGCGTACGTGTAATTTAGGATGAAAACATGCAACATTTCGGAGCAGTAGGGCCACTCTGTAAGTTCCTCACTGCATTGAGCCTGAATGAATGTTTCTGCTCCAGGATCAATTGGTTTGGTGTAGTTCTGCAGATCTGAATCACAAGCTGGCTATGCCTGGTCTGACTGGCTGGCTCTTCATGAAGACTGCAACATGCCACTTGGCACACTCAATGAGAGATAGATGACTAAGCCAGCATTCTCTTCCTAGACAGGCCCACCTGGCACTTCAGTTGCAAAGCTAGGCTTGCTCCATGTCTGAGGGACATCCTTGGAAGCTCTCTTTTCACCCACTGCATGCCTTCACTGTGACCTTCATGGCTCTAGCCCAGGAATGGGAAACCAGTGGCCTTCCAGATGTTGTTAGACTTCAACTCCCATCAGCTCCAGACAGCTGGCCAATAGTCAGGGATGATGGGAGGGGGACTCCTTCAAGATCATCTAGAGAGCCACTGGTCTCCCCATCTTTGCTCTGTCATTTAAGAAGGAAAGCCTGTATAATATACAGGTGTCTTTAAACACCTGTGTACGCATCTAGGAACCCTGATCAATCAGGGAACCCAGACATACACACACAAGTTTTTAAAATGTGTGCATATTAGCCAAATTTTGTGTTTCCTGCTGTGATGGGGATATCACCTGCTTTTGTTCACCAGGGAACTGTTAGCCTAAATCCAAAGGATGAGCCACAGCTGCCTTTCTCTATAATCTTTATTGTAGAGCCTATTGTTCCAAAAGTCCTTGGACTACATACTACATGAGTGTTAGTATAAATGAGAGCTGCCATACGTAAATTAGGGCTGCCATCCAGAATGCCATTTAGGTGAAATTTTTTGAAAATTGGTTAAAATGACTGGGAAAATGCATATGGAAACTGTTGAGATACTTAATCACAGGGTCGTGGGTTTGAGCCCCACATTGGGCAAAAGATTCCTCCGTTGCAGAGGGTTGGACTAGATGACCCTCATAGTTCCTTCCAACTCTGTAATTCTATGATTCTATGAATAGTATATCCTGCTGAACACAATTACACTTCAAGCAAAAAAACAGTGCACTGGTTGTCAGCCCAATTTTTGTTGTTGTTGGACTTGAGCTCCCATCAGTTCTCACCTAGCAAGGTCAACATCTAAGGATGATAGGACTCGTAGCCTAGGATCATCTAGAGGGCCTTAGGTTCTCCATTCCCCAGCAAAGCTTTCCATGCATGTCCAGTCACATTTCAATGCACTTTCCATGTGCACTAGGCTGGGCCATTCATATATTGACAACTGCACACAAACAATGGATGTCCTGGACACCTGAACCACAAAATGGCCCAACGCATGCCATAGCTGCAGAAAACACAACCAGGGATACATGGACAAGGGCTTTCTAGATGGCATACATATTACACAGATCAGGCCTAATATTTGTGAATATTAGTTTTGTCTGACAAGGAGAAGGAACATGCAGACTTGCTGTGAAGGCATCCTTTATTTACTACAGAGCTTCAGATAAAAGCATTTGCCAGAATCTGCACCAGCCCTGCAGAACAACACCAGCTCCAAACAAACAGGATGCTCAGTTTCCCAAACATTTAACAGCCCAGTCCATTGTGGGGAATCAATAAATAAATATTTCTAGACAGGGATGTGATCCACCTCTCCAAATTTTACTGTAGATAGTAATAACTGATCAGTCACTAGGGGTTTCTTCTAGATAGCTTTATCTAGGCTGACTAGACCAAAGCAATTTGTTTCTTCTACTCAGCCTTAACAGTCATCAATGGACAATTTCAAATTTGCATTCATTTAAATAATTCTGGCACCCCTGCTCCCCGGAAAAGGCAACAACCTTTTCACGTACACAAAGCATTTGCTCCCAACAGATGTGTAAATATGAATGGCTCTGTGGACGAATACTGGACGCTGTACCAAACAGCTATAAAGCAAATACATGCTGGGTTGTATGAAAGCTGCACAGTCCATCCAAATCAGCAATTGTGGGTTTGCTGGGTGAAAGGAAAAAACCAACCCCCAAGTCATTGCTCATTCGCCGACTTCCACATGGGCATGAGGTTTGTTCACCAAATTATTGTGGGCTGTGGAGCTTTTAAATGTGGCATTTCATTCGGAACTCTCAAAATTCTTTCTGAAGATTCACATCTGGTGAAAATAGTTTCATTGGGAGAGTGGACGTCCGTTCCTTTTGGCCTCCCCAAAAGCAAAAAGGGGGAAAAAACTGAATAAAGTAATTCCATGGGGCTACTTCTTGAGCGACTGGAATCTTCAGCTGGTGTGGAATGAAACAACCTGCTTCCTGACTGGGTGGGTAGGTGCTCATGGAACATTACAATTCCAACATTTGCATTGGCTACATGTTGTTTTCTGGAAGCAATTTAAGTGTCAGCTTTAATCTATAGAGGCCAGAATTCTTGAAGAGTCCAAAAGAGGCTGCTTCCACACATAAGAAGTTCCAACTACAGTCTTACACGACTGCCAGAAAGCACCCCCTTAGCAGTGTCATCTGGACAGCAAAGGTGTGGAGACTTGCCATGGCCAGCGGCTAAACATCTTTCTAAAGCATTATGCATTGTTTGCGTTCAATCTTGGCTGGTGTTCCCTGTGGTCAGTGCAGCATTTTTAACATTTGTGCAATTTCATCTGCCTCCACCTCCACCTTTGTGCTAACCATAGTTGGGAGCTTCCAAATGGAAGACAGGCAAACCACAGTTTACAGTTACTTGTCTGCTTCCCCACTTGCTCAGCCCTCGGCTTTGTCACTCCCATTTCCACGCAGTAGAAGCCTCTTGAGCGGCACAACAGTGCCCAAATCTGCAGTTTGCCAAACAAGCTGTAGCCTTAGGCAGCGGACACAATTGTGGTTTTCAAGTCCGCTTCAAATCATGGTTTGACATCCTGGATTTGAGACAGCACTTTGACATCCATAGTTTGACACAGCACTTTGACAACAGGCAATGGCATCATTTTGAAATTCCTCCACAGCTTTCTCCACTGATGTTGATGAAGCTGTAGAGCAAGTGGTGGGAAGTCTCCACCCCAATTAGGCCCTGCAAGGCCATTTCCCCCAAACCATGAGCAACAAGCCCCACACCAGACACCATATCAGGTATGGACACAGCAACCAAGAGGGGCTAGCAAACACCAGGATTTGGCTGTGCTGCAGAAGTCCTGGTAGAGAAATCGCTTTGAGGTGCCCCAAGGGGAGTGATTCAAACATGAAACAAGTAACTAAATAGCCATAATAGGGAATGCAGGAAATGAACCAACCCCTGCCGAAAGCAGGGCTCGAGGTCACTGATCAGCACGGACTTGGGTCAACCTGGATCTTCCTTTGCAGCATACCTTGATCTCAAGCCATGTTGCAAAGGATAAATGGGTTACCTGGAATCATGGTGACATCAAGTGATGGGTAGGTGGGCAACCCTGCCCACTGTGGGTGGGGAAATCCAGAATCTGGCCCCTCACTTGGAGGTGGTTATCCAGGCTGTAGGACAACCTTCCCCAACCTTACATCCCCTGACACTGCTACAACACAGCCTCTGTGATCCCCAGGCAGCATGGCCAAAGGTCAAGGACGATGAGGGTTGTAGTTCAACAGTATCTATGGGCACATGGTTAGGAAAGATTGCTGTAGAGGAACACTCTCATTCAGGTTTCAAGAGCTGAGGTGTATGCTTCTAAGCAAGGCTGGTGAGAAAAATGTGCATTGTAAGATGGTGTGTTCCTATTCTGATTCTCTAGCAGTGATGCGTGGGTTTGTGAAAAAGCCAGCCTCTTCACTTTATCTGACCCTGAAACGTGTGGCTTATGTCTGCTACTAGAGTAGGTACAGGCTCCCTTCTTTGCTAATGCTGAACTTTGGTGTGGTTTGCTTAGATTCTAAGCCAGAGGCAGTCAACATGGCATCCTTCAGATGTTGTTGGATCACAGCTCCCATCATCTCTGGCCTTTGGCCACGGTAGCTGAGGCTGCTGGGAGTTGTAATCCAACACCCTCTGGAGGACCCCATACTGATTACTCCTGCTCCAAGTCTTAGAGTCAAACAGAGTTTGACCTTTGGATCCTTTGTAGGACTGCAATGGGAGGAAGCCCCAGTGAACTCCATAGAGCTTACTTCTGAGCAGACAAGTAAAAGATCACACTCTTAGGATTTTTCTCATCAACTTGGACTGGAATTACTTGGCATACAGCAAAAATGCATATGCAACATTTGGACAGACAAAACAGCATGTCGCAAAAACAATTCGCATGGCTTGCTCAAGTAAGAGACAGCTGCACCATCAACCAGGAGGAAGTTTGTTCTCCCTTCCCAGTTTGCTACATTTGTTCTTTAGGTTCTGCCAAGAAAGCTGCTGGACAACCAAGAAAGAAACATCGCGCAAACACCTCTTATGTCTTCACTTAAGCTCCAGTGGATGCAGAAATGAAATGCCAGCCATAAATCTAAGACAGGCTAGGATCCCGTTCCAAGTATCCCAAGGGGGAGGAGATGCAAAGTTTACCTCTTTGAAGGCTAAAGCATCCTAGCAGTTTTTGGACACTATGAGCGTTTCTGCATCCAGGGAGAGAGGACAGCATAGAACTGACAAGTGTATTGAATGTGGCAACTCCATCAAGGCAGAGGCAGGTGGGGAGGCTGTTTTACCAAATGCATGCTGTTTAGATGCGATTGCATACCCCCGAATCTTCAGTCAAGAATGACCCATGCTCCATATCAACGGATTCACACAGAGGCAGATCTCTTTGCCAGAAAGAACTTGCTGTCTAAAGGAGCAAGAGGTGATGAACCTGTGGCCCGTTGAGATGCTGTTGGACTCCCATCTCCCAACAGCCCCCAGCCAACATGGCCAGTGACTGGGGATGATGGGAGTTGCAGGCCAGCAACATCTGGCGGCCCCCGCAGGTTCCTCACTCCTGCACTACAACCTGACAGAGGAATAGTGGACAAGGGATGAATGAAAGCCACTTGTAGGGCTAGGACTGGGTAGTCCTAGCAGTGTGGCAGCACAAGCAAAGTCAAATATTGAGCAGTGAAAAGGGATCCATAGAAAATCATGTGGCTTGCCTGTATGAGGTCCCGTGTTTAGTCCTTCGCAACTCCATTTAGATGATCTCAGGCAGCAGCTCTGAAGCCATGAAGAGCTGCTGCCAGTCTGGGCTTCACTCTGTATAAAGCAGGCTCCCATCATCCCTAGGTAACAGGACCAGTGGTCAGGGATGATGGGAGTTGTAGTCCCAAAACATCTGGAGGACCGCGTTTGCCTGTGCCTGGTATAAAGCATCATATGTCCAGTTGTTACTGAATGCTACCTGGTGGTGTGGAATGGTGCGCCAGGGGGAACATGGAAACGTAATGCTTTCCCTTTCACTAACTGCCTTTTTTTCCTATGCAATGCTTTATTAAATAGATTCTGAGGATAGAAACACCAAAAGCTTGACATGCCATAGTTGGGCATTTTCTTACTTGGCTTTGTCTCATTTAGGGAGCATCTTCCTTGCGATAAGGAAAAGTCCTCTAAATGGAAACTTACCAATACACATTCACTACGAGTCCACCATGATGCACAGCGGCAGTCTAAGTGTCCATGTGACACTCCTCTCCCATTCATTGAGGCCTCCCCGATTAGCCCGAATGTTTTGAGTGCTCCCTAACGCCACAATTTGGGTAAATGAGGGTGTCCTCTTAATTGGCTCACTCAAACAAGCAGCTATCTTGGTTGCGGGGGATGAGGGGTGGGAGATGTTAATTACAATTAAATAGAAAGGGCTGGTGAATCTCATTTTAAAAAGAAGGGTGGCGTTACTGAACAGCCCTGGGAAACAGAACTGAGAATCGTAACGAGGGCTTGAAACAAGCTTACTAAACTACGGTCCTTGGGTATTTAAAATAAAAGGGCATTGAAGGAAAGTAAGAATCCATAATGCATTAAATACAGACAAGATGGGCAGCTGGTGCTTGAATTTCAAGTCCAACAAGGGTAGCCAAGAAGATCAAGTGAGGTTACAAGGGAGAGAATTCTTGACTTTTATTTTTGGCTCAAGCCCTATTTCAGCCAAAGGTTCACAGGGTGGGCTTAGCCAAGTTCCTGCCTGCCTGTCTCTCTGCCATCTAAAAAAAATGAGAACAATGGCGGCTGCACCTCATAAGGTAGCTGCAAGATCACAGAAAGAGTGAATGTGCAAAGCATTTTTACAAGCTGAGTCAGAATGGCACAGAAGTGTTGGACCTGAATGAGCGAGGTCCTGCCCAGCCATGAAGCTCATCTGGGTAAGTCTCAATTTATCAGGATAAAATATATTGTAGGAGTTGGTGTGAGGCTAAAAGAGCATCACCTCATAGATACCATGCTAGTTCCTTAGAAGAGTAGCGGAACCCAGAGCTGATACAGAAAGAACATATCTAAGGGCTGTTGCCAACCAAGTAGACCCATTGAAATTAGAGTAGACTCATTGAAATTAGCAAACCTAAGCTAGTTATGTTTGTTAATTTCAGTGAGCCTGCTCAGAGTAGGACCAACATCGGGCACAACTCTAAGCCAACAACAAAAACCAAAGGTCACTGACTGAATGCATCTCAACAAAACTGAAAACATTTTAAAGGGTTTTAGGATAAAATGCTATCCAAAACCGGTGCACAATTAATACTGCCTTAAAAGAAAGACGGGGGAAAAGATACAACTTCTGATGTCCATGTTAATCCAACCCCCCTCCCTTCTCCAGAAGCACAATATTTGTGCTAGATTTCCTGGTGTGCATGTGTTTTAAATCCAACTCTGGGCTGAAGAACAGCATAGTTTTAGGCACTGAATAGCACAGTTTAATTATAAACATTTTAGCTAACCAGTCTGGTACTAAGCCAATCTGTTTCTGGGGAAACACTAGTTTTGAAGTCTTCTTTCCAGTCAGCTGCCATTTAAGCTGAGCCAATTATCTTAGCCTTTTGACTTAGATGTGCCTGACCTAACCTGAATGTAGTTTCACTGCTTCTTTTGAAATATCAGACTCTGTGCGCATATGCATTCACTCCCATCTTCATTTGGCAATGGCTCTGAAACGGAGCCTCTGATCTTGCCAACATCAAAAGCCTGGTTTGTAAGATAAGGTAATATTTGAAGTTTGCTCAGCAGTATTCCCCTGTGTCCAAAGTAAATCCATAAATAAGATATAACCAAATAATAAAAAGTCCCCCTTTCGTCTCTCCCTCCCTCCCTCACCCCTTCCCTCCAATCAAGAAATGGAAATGTGATTTTGCCTGGGTGCTTTGTGGCTAACACCAAAAAGGGGCAGATTAAACAAAAACGCAACATTGATCCTTTGGGTTAAATGTAAGTTCAGGAAAAGGGGGGGAGGAAGGGATTGTGTGCATTTTCTTTGCTGGGAATGCCACCTGGGGGCCGCCATGAAAACAAGAGACCAGATCATACCGGCTTTTCAGATGTCTGTGGGTTCTGTTGTCTGATTTGCACCCCACCAAAGCCATTGCACACACGCAAAGTAGGGTGGTGCATTGCTGCACAAATTTGTTGGCACGGAAGCTACAGGAAAAGTGTGACGGAGCCATGGCCCTGCATCATCAAAGGTGGCAAATGAACCACAACAGCAGCTGATTTCACTTTTCTCCCAACATCGCTCCCCTCAAAAAGCAAAAAGAAAAGAAAAGAAGGCGGCTTGAGCGGGAACACACCGCCCTCCCCGCTTTCCTCCCTTTTGCTCAAGTTTCTCTTTCATACACCCATGGCAGGGAAGGAAATTCAAACACAAAAACAACTTGGCACACGTGCTAGTGTTACCGCAGCTTGCAACAGCTGTTGAAGCCTATCAGCGTGCTCTGCTTCTAGGAGTTTACAACAGTGAGACACCACAGAGCTGGAAAAAGTGTGTGTCCCACTTTCCTCCTCTCTCTCTCTCTCTCTCTCACACACACACACACACACACACACACACACTCCTTGTTTGGAGACAGCACCACAGGAAATTCAAACCTTTCCAAAGGCTTCAAGAGGGTTGGGAAGGGGGAGTTTGGGATCAGTTTTCAGCAGGAACTGGTTAAATGCCTTGAGTTTTTGCAGGTTGCTCTCTAAAGCCATATAACCATTCTGGGCCCTATTGAAATCCAGGTTGCCTCCCCGCCCCCCCCCCTCCGGCCTCAACACCACCACCATCTCCGCAACACCCCCACTCCCCATATCTTGAAGCTCCCAGCAGTTTAATCAGGCAAGCTTCCCTTGCTCCTCACAGCCTGTACTGGCTATTGTTATGGCAGGAAAAAACAGCCAGGCTCCTTTCATGCCCGGCTTTATGGGGAGCTCCTATTCACTTGTTCAAGTAAATTTCAAAGCAGCCTGCTACCCTCTTATCCCCTCTAAGCTCCCCTAGACTAACAATAGGCTGAAAGCGATTCAGTTAAGCCTTTCATCCAGCATGCACTTTATTTCTCACTCAGTGCTCTCATCTATAGAAGGCCCCACAATTGGCATTGCTGTGAAGAGAGGGTATAATCCTAGCCCTGCTCGTCCCAAGTGACCCAACACTGGTCCAGAAATGACTAACCCAGTGAATGCTCTGTTGACACACCGAGCACATATACAAACTGCAGCCCAGCTGGCAAAGAGAAATAAAATAGTGATGCAGCTTTTTAAGAAAATGTTGTTCAACGAGAAAGCGGGGTAAGGCAGGAATAGGTTTCTTCTTCTTCTTCCATAAAATCATTTTTTTAAAAGGTACTGCACACATACTAGAAGGAGGGTGGATAACCAAGTCTGCACTATTTTATATCTAGGGATTTTTTTTATTTCAAAAAGTGCATATTCTTCCCCTGCCACCAAAAGGATTACAAGGAATTGAGAAGCGTTTCCTTCCACCTTCAAGGTTTCCAAACCACCCATGGGTACACTAACAGTACAATCCTGTTACTCCCAAGTTAAGTCCTACTGTTTTGGGTTGGAATTGCTTCCAGATATGTGAATGCATGGGAAGCAGAACTAAGCATTTCAAGTTAAGACCTTGGGAATTGTGTGTGTGTTTGTGTGCATATGTGCATCAACGCTAAGTTAAAACCAGGCTACTTTGCACTCCCCAACCTGCCTCCAAAAAGTGTTCCTTCCCCTGGAAATAAAGAATATGCTCCCCTATCCTCACAGCACTTTGGGATATTTAGCAATGAAGTCCAATCTCTCTACCCAGCAGCAGGAAGAGGAATGCAACATGAAATGGAGGTGGGAGAGAGAAACCATTGACAATGTACGTCGCTGCCCTTGTACATAGTTGTATGGCTAAAGCAGATTACAACAGAAAACTTCTTCCCATTTCCTTCTCTGTAGAAGACCACAAATTTTACAGCACAGATCGTTCCTCCCATCCTTCTCCCAGAGACTAAAGAATAATTGTCATCACATTCCAAACAGCCTCCACCCTCTTATAGAAGGAAAGTCAGCCAGGTTCAGCCCAAGAAGGCTGTTGACTCTTTGGGTCAATAGAGCATCGCTCCTAAGTTCAGCAGCTAACCTCAGAAAGCACCGCCTAGAGGAAGCAATTCCTTTTTTTACGACTGTTAATTAGATAATAAGAGTACACCTTAAAAAAAGAAGGGCTGGGGCAAAATTGTGGATATGGGGACGATTATGGATACATCCCATGGGTAAGAGGCTGGATTTCTAGTCCTACTGGGAGAACAAGGTTGTTCACCTGAGAGTTGGGTGAGAATACCTGCAAAGTGACGGAAATGAAAGAGTCATTTGCTACCATTGCGTCAAAGGCATACACACTTTGCTCAAACCATACTCCTAGTTTATGGCAATATGGTGGGTAAAGAGTCCATCAGAAATATAACTGGGTAGCAGAATTTTAAACAGAAAATTAAAGCAGAGATCATGGTCAGGTAGGATTCTTTTAAGAACCAACAGTTTTTCAAAAAATTCAACCAAGGGAAATACTTACACGCTACTGTCCGTCATAGACATGGAGTCATCAGTCAGAGCATCACTAGATATTTCGCTATCATTTGCACTTGTGGCAGGAGCAAAGACATAGCCAGAGTTCACATGGTAAGGGTTAACAGGATCATTCCTCTTAAATGACCTAGAGACAAGCAAAAAGTGAAAGCTCAGTTACTCTTCCATGGACTCAGGAAATACGCACATAAAAAAGCCAAAGAGTAATGAGCTAAGTTATATATGTGCACACAAGACTAACTAAATGACTAATATTCAATTTCAATGGACCGCTTATAAATAAGAAGTGTTTAGGATCACGGCCTTCATTTTCCACCCACCACAAACAGCTGGCTAACCAGCATGTGATCTGCCAGAAGTATCTGTAATATATAGGAGAAATAAACCCATGCTACTAAATCCTTGTTTACCTGTGTAGGTCTGTGTTCACAGCATACCCATTTGTGTCTAATAGCTTTCATTGTGCTGTAGATGGAATGGAAGCAAAGCAAGTTGTTTGTGTACATTGGGGTGGCAAACATGGCAACTCTCCAGATGTTGATGGACCACAACTCCCACCATCCATGACCATTGGCCATGCTGGCTGGGGCTGACGGGAGTTGAAGAACAGCAACTTTTGGGAGCCAAAGGTTCCCCATTCATGATCTACAAAGTCACTGAGTATTTTAAAGCCATCAGCTGTCACACAGTTTTAAAATGGTGGATTCATGCAATCCCTTGTTATGGCACCACACAAAAAAGTATCATGTTTTCTCCTGTTGTTCCACCAAAGAGAAGAGGCAGCATACATCCTCCATCACTATTTTATCCTCACAACAACCTTATGAAGCAAGTTAGACCAGGCTTCCTCAGCCCTCCAGATGTTTTTGGCTACAACTCCCATGATCCCTAGCTAGCAGGACCAGTGGTCAGGGATGATGGGAATTGTAGTCTCAGAACATCTGGAGGGCCGAGGTTGAGGAAGCCTGGGTTAGACTGAGGGATCACAGAACTGTTGAGTTTGAAGGGATGCTGAAGATCATCTGGTCCAACAAAGGAATATGCAGCTGTTCTATATGGGGATCAAACCTGCAATCTTGGCGTTTTCAGCACCATGGTCTAACCTCACAACAACTCCACAAGGAAGGATAGACTGAGGGATAGAGGCCAGTCCTAGGTCACAGAGTGAGCTTCATTCTTGAGTGGGGACTTAGACCCAAACCTCCTTGCTTTTAGTCCAATACACCACACTAGTATTAGCTTTTTCTGCCATCATCCTCTGGCAAGACTCACAAGGAAGGCAATATTGTGAACAGATCCAGCTTGTCTTGGACACTCCCACATAACAAACTGAGGTTCAGAAACAACTACCAAGGTCTCCATGTGGTAGAGAGAAAACTGCCCTGCCACAACACTCTAGCCATCAACACATTTGCAGTTTTCACAATCCTACACGTGCCTATCAAAAAGTAAGTGCTTAAGAAAAAGGTGGTAAATATTATTAAGTGCCTGCAATATTTTCAGGTCATTTTCAGCTCTGGATTCAAAAGGTCCCCAAGCATGTCAAATTAACAAATATAACTTCTACAGATGGTCTTATCTCAAAATGGTTCGACTGACATCTTATTTCAGAGGATGCTGCAAAAGAAAGTGTGGCCCTATATACAGAGAGCACTGCATTGGTAAAGCGATAATAAGGGGATAACAAGTGAAGAGCAATCTTTTCCGATCCAAATCACAGAGGGGAGTAAATTTCAGTTTTGTATCCCCACCAAGTTGGTCCAATAAAAGGGGTCATTATGTAGGACCAACAAGGTAGCAACATACTGAACAATTTATGGGGCAGCCTTTGCCAACCTGGTACCTTCCAGATGTTTTGGACTACAACTCCCATCAGCCATCACAACCATGGTGCCTGAGGAAGAAAGGAGCAAGGAGTCCCAAACATCTGGAGGGCATCAGTTTGGCAAAGGGAGACCAATAGGGATGGACACCTGTGTTTTATATGCTGCACCCTAATCACCATGGACTATTAAAGACTAAATTGGGGATTGACAAAACATTTACAGGATTGCGATCACTGCTCTCAGCCAAACGTTTTAAGAAGGCCTTGTTTATATTGACAGCACCACCTTTAAGCACACAGAATCCAAACGCCTGGAATCCAGACTAAGTTTGCCAGATGTTCCTCATTTCAAGCCATCACCCCTTACTCCAGATGCCTGCTCTACAGAACATTAAAAAGGGACACCCCTTATTCGACCACTTCCATAACATTCCACAGAAGAGACATCACAGAGGCAGACCACATCCCTCATTCTGAAGAAATTCAGCTTGGCAACTCCGATCCACTCAGGCTCCCATGGCCTGCTGTTTGTTCAATTCTAAGACAGTCACTTGCTTAAAATTGGAGTCACTTGTGAGCAACTTGGGAGGCGCAGGGTGGAGGGAGGGAGGGAGGGAGGGAAGGGAAGTCTTTCTTGAAGGCCTAAACATAAAAGAGAGAAACTTTTGGGGCTTTTTTTTAAAAAAAAAAACCCCACCAAGCCACTTGCAATGAGATCGGAGGAGGCATCAGGCCTGAGTTAAGTGAGCAGCCTGGTAGTCTTAATGAAAAGCAGCACTTCCCCTAGTAGTAGTATTCTGGTCCCTTTGTTTCCATTTGCCCCCGTTACCCACTTTCGACCTCTTCACTAGTAGTCTTCACTCAGTTCTCTCACAAACAAGTCCTCCCACCCTCCCCTTAACTCCCCTCCTGCTGTGTTGCATTCCTCCATTTCACTGGCAAGGGGAAAACATGAGCCCTTGCGAAGGCTTAAGCAAAGAAAGGGGCTTGGGAAGGGGAGAGAGAGATGGAGGGAGAGACAGACAGACAGCCCTCTTCAAGTTATGACGGCAAACAGCATGACTGAAGTTCTAGGCCTCCACATCTCAAGCTGACCTTTGCAGGAGGCCTCGCTGCAAAAGACTCAGGTATTTAAGCGCAGCTGGGAACACATTCTTTCCCAAAGCACACAAAGATATTTCAGTGGGAAGATCAAGACATTCAAAAGATGAAGGAAGGGAGCGGGGAAGAGAAAAGAAAAGAAAGAAAGAATGGGAGATAACCAAAGAGTGACAGAAGACGGTAGGGGGAAAAAATCAGATCCTTCAGATCTTCAAGACAGATCAACCCCACATGTTTCCAGTTGAAAGTTACTCTGCAAAGGGGGGGGGGGGGAGAAAGCAAGGGGAAGCAGGATCCAAATGTTGTACCTTTAGAAAACAAAAACTTATCTATGTTTGTAAAGTTCCCGTGACATTCTTAAGGCAGCTATTGGGGTTTTTTTTTTGGTCTTTCAAGGAAGTGGGGTGGGAGAGGGGGAAGGATAAAGGCTTTACTTTTTATTACTGTCCTTGAAACAGCTTCGTGTCCTACTCTAACAAAACGCAGGCCCATTAGGGCTTATTGTTGTAAGGTATCTGGTTGCAAGATGCTCGCCATCTGTACAGAACCAAGCCTGCTCCTTAAGTGGATCCTACAGACCTTCCTTTTAAAGTGCATGTCATGCTGCTACGTCCTTAATCGTGCCGCCCGTTAGTTTATGTTTACATGTCATCCCTATGGGAAGGTTAAGGGGAAGCTCTTCCATACTGTAAGGCAGCCACAAGAGAGAGAGAGAGAGAGAGAGAGAGAGAGAGAGAATCTCCAATATCTTTTCGGAAGAGCTCAACTTCCCAAACTATGCCGAACTTTTGGAAAAGTCCTGCTCCAAAGTTCAACGGATCTATAAATCACCTTAAACTAGTCAGCAGAAACTCAAAGCACAAGAAATTACCAAGACATTTAGCTAGCAAAATGCCATTCCCCCACTCCTCAGAACTTATACAATCATATCATTAAACAATAAATTTCTTTTTATTTAAAAAAAAAATCATAGTTTGCCCAGTTAAAACAGATCTGTACAGAAAATCCCCACATACATTAAGTAAACCAATTAGGGATGTTTTCATAGCCACTTTTTTTAAAAAAGAAAGATCTTGACCACACTACAAACTTAATTGTAGCCAGATGCTATCAAGCTGCCTTAAAGGAGTTTTAATTCCTGTGTGAAGCAGAGTCTCCGGTGTAAATTTCTACATGGACTCTCTTTTTCTCTCTCTCTCAAAAAAAGTGCCTCCACAGGACACAATACTGACAAATGTTTTCCACAATCATGTAGCAGTTCCCCTTCAGCTTCAAGGAGAATGTCTCAAGTTTCTCAAACTACCACTTATACTGATAAAAATGGTACTTGTTTGTCACGCCCTGTGCTGTGTTGGGGAGCAGGCCTGTGTCATAGACAAAGCACACAGAACTTATCTTTCCAGGTGTCTTGTGGGTAGCCCTGCAAGAAAACCCCCCAAAAACCCAACAACACCCTGAACAGCACAACTGTTTTCTCCTCTGTGATTAGCCTCTAGCCTTATAAGTAGCCTCAGATCTTGGTTTTTCAACCAGAGTAATGGAAAGTCTATACAGGGAGCCTTGTAAATTAGGAAACTAAGCTTTGCTGCACTGCAGTTGGCATTCCACAGGTGTTCAGGTATATGAAGAAAGCTCTGGATTGCTCTCACTGCTGTTGAGAAAACATCGTGTGAATCTGCAGCCACACTGTCTGGCAAATGGTTTTTGGTCAGAAACATTGTGTTTATAATTTTCAGGGGAAGCAAATATGTAGCTTTCATCACACTACTTTGCCAAAAAAACAACAACAAAACAAAAACCCGATTGCTTGGTGTGTGCAAGCACACACACATGTACACATTTGTCTTTCTCCCCTCCTGGCTTAATTTTATTATGATAACTGAAGCCATCTCGGTTCCAACACCTTCCCCCACAAATAAGTGCCAATCTGCAAAAGTGGGCCATCTGCTAGCTATAGCCCCATGTGGTGGGAAGGCGAGCTTCACTAACTTTACAAGAGAAAACTTAACAGCAGAGAGGCTACCTTATTGGCTGCTATGATATATGAGTGTGCCGTAAGAGGGCAGTTTTGTGCACATTAACTTTTGTGTGATACATTCAGAATCCAATGTAAACAAAACTTTTTTTTCAATTTCACTTTTGTTGCACTGAACTGCCGAAAGTGGAAGAGCATCAAGATCCTCATTCCAAGGAAGCAATTAATACACAAAGCAGCCCTGAGAAAGAGGGGAAGAAACCTAAAGCAAGTCCGAAGTGTTTATTTTGACTTGGGGAAATCCCAAATTCATAAAAATACCTTATAACACATACAGCATGAGGATGTGATTGGGGTAAAGAAAATGTGTTCGCCAAACCTAACCTAGGAGCAGAAAACAGCCAGGGGAGGGAGACAAATAGGCTTCACACTCCTCATTAAAGCTTACATGCTAAAACAACCTCCAATTAATTTTTTTTAAAAAAAGTTTGGTTACCTACAGGTCCGGAAAGATGAAGACACATTGCAGACACCAGCCAAGGGGAAAGGGGATTCACCTGTCAACTGCTAGCAGACTAGGCAAATAACAGCAACTCATCCACAAGCTGAGAAAACTACTGGACTTTAATATCTTTGAGACAGGAGGAGAAGCAATGTCTGGTGACCACTGGCTTGGGGGAAAAGGCTTCTCAGCTAGTTCCCTTTGGTAACAACAATGAGATTTTAGTCCAGAAATTGCTAAGAGCAGCACCTCTAACTGGCAAAGGACTTGGCAGCCTTTACTGAGACCATGCCTACCCTACCCTATGGGATATTATTCCCATTTCATAGCTGAGGAACTGAGTCTGAGACCTACCGACTTGCCAAAGACCACCCAAAGTGTCCATGGCAGGCAGCAGTGGAACTGGAACCCGGGTTCAAGCCCAAGCTCTCAGTTCAGTTACATACAAGAATCCAGTCAAGGAGACACCAAAAAAAGGAGAAGCAACTTCTTGCCTTTTTGGAGAACAGCGCAGCACAAAGTACATATCTGCTTAAAAGGAAGGTTCTCAGCATAAAATCATAGAATTGTAGAGTTGGAAGGGACCCTAAGGATCCTCTAGTCCAACCCCCTACAATGCAGTTGCCCCATACAGGGATCGAATTTGCAACCTTGGCATTATCAGCACCATGCTTCAACCAGCTGAGCTATTCAGCTCCATCAATATATGCCTAATCAAAAGCATGCATGAATTGGGTGGGCTGAAGGTTCAAATGAAGTTTCCTCACCTGAACAGAAAGTTACCTGCTTGGTGTTTTTCAGAGTGGCACTGACATTAATAGCTCCATGCCTTCTGCCACCTCAGTGTCAACAGAGTTTAGACATGCCAATGCCTTCTACAATGTCATCTCAACTTGGGGAGAGTGTTAGGTGTGTGCAGGGGGGGTGTACACACACACAACCCCCCCCACCACCACATATACACATGCATACACACATATAAACACTGTTTGATCTGGGCAACAGCAAATATGGTTGTCAGGCTCATGCAACTGGTACAGTTCAGAGGTTGTGAAAGAAAATTGGCTTGCTAGGGCTTCAAACTTGAAAACTTGCCTTTACCACAGAAATATACTGGGGCAAACAGAGGCTTGAGCAAGCATATACCTCCACAGAGATTAAAACAAATGGGTAACACACACTGATGCCATTTGTACAGCCAAGAACTAGAAGAAGCCCCTCGCCTATCGGGAGCCCCCGCAGATTTGCCCTGGTGTGAGTGAAAGCCAAATTAGAACCAGCTGCCTTTCCAACCCTATCGCTGGAAAAGACCATAAACACTGCTGCAAGCTAGAAACACAACAGATGCAATTCAAGAACCCTCCTCTTAGAGGCAGGCCATAGTTGAAACAAGCTGAAAACAGAAGAGATGCCTGAAGCTCTTTGATGTCCCATGAATCACAGAAACACTCACAAAAATTCCTGTAAACCAGATGTCAAATACTTACCAGACTGAGAAAGAAACTCCCAAAGCAAGAGAGAGAATACACAGAACAGAGGGGAGAGGGAGAGAGCAGGTCCTTCTGCTCTATAGATCCTTGTTCAACCAATTCCCATTTATGAAGGGGAAAGGGAGGGGAGATAGAGAATAAGGTGTCAGAAGATTATACCACTCTGTCACGATTAAGAGAGAGAAAGTATACGCTAGTGTTGCCATTTTGTGAGAAACTGGTCTTGCCCACTTTCATCAGCCTATGCCACCAAAGAAGGGTCTCACATCACTCTCCTGGGGTACTGAATTGGGAATAGGACCACCTTTTAATGCAGCTTGAATTCCATTAACTAGGAAGGGCTGTCAGTCAATTGTAGAGTGCATGCTAAAAGGCCTAGGTTCATCTCCAGGTCAGGCTAGGAAAAGTTCCTGGCTGAAACTCTGAAGAGCCACTGTCAGTCACTTTAGACAGTTCTGAGCTTGAGAAACCAAAGGTCCAACTCAGTTCCCATATACCTGGAGCACACACCTCTTTTACTCAACGGTTGGAATTCTGCCCCTAACACTAATGTCCCATACCTGAAGCCATCTCATTGGCCAAACAGATTTCCTTTGGCTTAAAGACATGATAGCAAGCCACACAAGGTATTCTCCAAGAATACATGTGTTTCAGGTCTCCTTGTAAGTTACAAAGTTCAGTCACACGGGCTGCCGCAGTAATAATATGGATTTTCTCGTTCCATCATCACATAATTGCTTCCCATTTTCTATATGTAATCCACATATTTCGACACTAGCTGGGGATGAAGCTGGCAAACTAGTATTTCATTACTCATTCACATGCCTAGATGGTGCTCTTCCCAGCTCCTCTTAATGTGGTTTAAAGTGGTAACAATTAACGCATGTCTCAAAGAACAAGAGTCGCTTTGAAGTTCTTTTTTGATGTCTAAGAGAGCTTTAGGAACTGGTGGGTCTTAAGAACCACAATGTACTGCTTTCTTTATTATGGAGAAAGACAGCCCTCCCCACCAAGCCCGAAATAAATGCCAAGTTGTTAAGGTTCATTAAAAAAAAAAGGATCTTTGCCAAAATCTACTCCAAAGGACAAGCATGTACACATATACCCACTTTGTAAGATTTCTTTAAAGGAGCAACAGACTCTCAAAAAGTCATTCAAAGCAAGTTATCTTACCTGAACCCATTCTCCACAGTTTCTGTAGCTCGGACACTTGCTGTAGCCCTCAATGCCTTACTGGATAGCCCTAGCACGGATGGCAAAAGTTTGTTCTTAAAGTCTGCACAGCTCCATTCCTCTTCTTCATTCAAGGTAGGGAGATAGCCACAGTCCACTTTTAAGCTCCCCAGTCCATTGCTGTTAATGTAAGCAGGATTTTCTCCCCCACTCCTTACATATTCGAGGTATATATCAGAGGTTAAAAACATCTGGTAAGCATTTTCCTCCATCACTGTCTGAATCTCAGTCTGTGCCTGATCAAACATTATAGAATCGATCTGCTGCTTCTTGATATTATCCCTTATGTAGGTCTTAGTGGCAGGCTTGAGCTGCTTGGAGACAATGCTGTTGTTCTCAATGTACCGTTTGTATATAGCTTTGGCTACCCGTAAAGTTTTGGTATCCTTAAGGTCCATCTGCCTGAAGCCATTGCAGGCAAACCAGAAGTCCAAAGTATCCACACATTTTTCTCTTTCCAGGAAGGTCCGGAAGAGATAGGCACCATCTTGATCCCCCAGTAAGGAATGCAAGGATTTGGTCCATCGTGCTAGAGGAGAGTCTGGGAATGCGCTGCCTTCTGGCTCCCCAAGGCCATCTTCATTTCTCCTTGGCGTGGAAGAAACTGACATAGCCTTGAAGCTTTGGTTTTTCATGGCAAACAAAGTGGCAGCCAGGTGGCATGGTGTCTCTCCTTCTTCCCCTGGTACAGGGGGGCGTGGGGCATCTTCTCTGAAGCTGCTGCTGGGGTCTGGGAGGTGAGTCAGCAATGCTGCGCTGCTCATGGTTCCAGGAGTCCCTTCTGGCAGGACTTTTTCTTTTTAAGTTCCTCAGTAATCTGTCTGTGTGTTGTCTCTCTCCCTCTCTCTTTTCTTCCTCAAGTCAGCAGGGGATTCTTCAGAGTCTTCTCTCTTGAAGGGAAAAAAAGGAAAAGAGGGGGGGAAGTATTGATCTAATCAAAACCAGATCCACCCAACATCAAAGACAAAAAGTAAACAGGCTTTTCAACTCTTCACATTAAAATAAAGAGGCAACCGCAGCTATCTGCAGTGCTAATCAAAAGTATCAGATACGCTTTTCAAAGAGGAAGATTGAACTCTGGGCACACTTTTAACTTTGGTGTGGAGGGAGCAAAAGGAGTGGGGGCGGAGGCAAAAACAAAAATGAAGTCTTAATTATTGCATTGCCTATAAAATCAAAACATGCAAAAGAAAAGAAACCCCCCTGTGAACCTTTCCCTCCTACTAATGATAACATCTGAGAAGTCCCAGGAACAATACTGGATCCCTTGTGTTGTTAAACCTATTTTGTGTGCAAGCACACACACACACACACACATCCTTCAAAATTTTGCCTCCCTCTCTTTCTTCAGTAGATAACTCAAAGCAAAGAACAAAACGTGCTTTCCTCAGCATCTGGTTTCCATTTCTCTGCCCCCCCTCCTCCAAAACCCTTCAACTCCTTAAACATTTAGATTATGATCACCAGAAACCCTTCTAAGCACAATGCTGGATGCTCCTCTGAAAAAAACAAATGGCATATTGAGAAAGTGTTTAAAAGAAAATGGGGGGGAGACAATCTTGACCACAGTAGTGTTTTAGTTTAAAAACTAGGTCTGTCTGACTCATTTCTGATCAGTTGCCTACAGCCTTCAAAGGCATCTCATGGACTTGCTTAAGTTATACCATTCACATGTTAAAGACATCCACATGTTTAAAAACTTCCAACCACTTGGAAGCAAAGGATTCCAATTCTCCCTCCTCCCCACCACCCCCCACCTCCCTTGCTCTGGTTGTCATGCACTTTTTCTTCTCAAACTTAGCCAGTTTCCACCATTAAAGATGGATTAATAAGATCTTGAGAAGTTTTGTGGCTTCTTCCAAACATCCTTCCTTAGTTCACCCGGGAGAAAATGGGTTTGCAAAGACTTCTACCAGTTTCTTTAAACACACACACAAACAAAACCAACCAACATCCAATTTTTAAAAGTTGGTCTATGAAGTTATGTGAAGAGTTCAGAACTACTCATAAGATGACATTTCTCCACACCACCACCTCACGACAGGAGTGGAGATTTTAAACGCCTTTTTGCCTTTAAAACAAACAAATGCAAACTACTGCCAAGAAAGTATTTCCCCCCTCTCTCCTGTAATGTACCTGAACGCGTGCAGAAATTCCAAGCCCGGCTGTTATATTCTCCAGGTCCCCCCATCAAAGAGAGTGAGCGAGTAAGAGGGCGACTGGTGGGGGGGGAGGATTTAAAAGAAGACATTGTAGTCCACCGAGCTGCTAAAATGCAACCCTTAAGAGGGGGTTAAAAATAAAAGAGGGGGTGGTAAGTAACCCTCCAGAAATGGCGACTGACTGGAGGGGGGGTAAAAGGCCGAGAGATCTCAGGAACCGAGAAGAGGAATTGGGAGGGTGAAGGTGGGGAGAGCGGGGGGGGGGAGAGAAAGCCACAGAGAAGTCTTAAGCCAGTTGCTTTCTCCGAGCCCTGTGCAACAACTGACCCCTAAGTAAGCCTGCAGCGCCTCTTTGGAGTTCGCAGGGGGTGCCGAGAGAAGTGGGAGGGGTGTAAAGGAAGAGGGGGGGAGAGGGAGAAGAGGCAGGGAGTCCTCGCATCCTCGCTGCATCCCTGCCTCCCCGGCACATAAAGAAATGCACATCCTTGATCTCGACCTCCCTTCCCAATCGGAAAAGTCCAAATCTGAAAATGGACCCTTCTTCCCCCCACACCCACGCACACACCTTACCGGGATATCTGCAATTGGGGTGCGTTGGTTGGAGGTGGGGGGGGCTTGTCCTGTGCAAGACCCCACTCCTTCCCCAGATCTCTCCCGTCTCTCGAACACACACAAACGCAACATACACACACACACCTCTGCTGTTTATTATTGTTCGCGTACAAAACCCTCGCCTATCGCCTCAACCGAGCCCTGCCTGCTCATAACTAACGCATAAATAGCTTTCCTTAACAACTTCAAAGCTCAAGCCAAGAGGACATCAAAGCGATCGGGAGAAAGCGGGCGCGCGGGGGGGGGGGGGATAGAGAAACAGGCAAGCAGGCAGCTGGGGAATCGCGTACATTCTTGTGCAACTTACCATTGATCCAGTAGTTTTTAGTGGGTCCTTTTCCCCTTCTCTCTTCTCCTTTTCTTTTCCCGCCCCCTCCGTAAACGGGCGCTCGGTACTTCCTTTAAAAAAAACCCACCTCCTTTAGCCTCCCCCCCCCTTCTCCTCTCTCTCTCTCCCTTTACAGAATGGAGAAAAGTAATCCGCAGCGTTGCGCCGATTCCCCCTATATTTTCATCACCCGCCTCCTCTCATGCTTCATAATAGCATCTGAGAGTTTAAAAGGGGGGGAGCGGAGGGGGGGGGGAGAGAGAGAGCAGGACATTGCACGCGAAACGTATCAGCGGAGAGAGGGAGAGAGGAGTTTCAGCATGATCCTCTCCCTTCCTTCACGCCCCGCTTCTTCTTTAAGCCGAAAGGAAAAGGGAGAGGGGGAAAAAATAAATATATATATATATCAAAAGACCTGATCCCTCCCCCACTTCTCCTGACCCCCCACCCGCCCCCCTTCTTTCAACTCAGGTCCTGTTTCAAGCAGTCATTCCATGCACCAAATGTCCTCCGGGCTATTCCAACAAACACTGAGCTGTGGGTTTAACTGTGCACATCAAAGTGAACAACCGAGAGAACGGTCCTGTAAGGGAGATAAGCGTCCTTTTTTCCGGCAACACCTTCCGCCTTAAAATAAAATAAAATATATGTGTCTGCCTCTCTCTCTTTCTCTCTCTCTCTCTCTCTCTCTCTCTCTCTCTCTCTCTCTGTGTGTGTGTGTGTGTGTGTGTGTGAGAGAGAGAGAGAGAGAGAGAGAGTGTGCATCTCTAAAGGTATACAGTTCTTACTATCGCAAGATCAACCGGCATTACGTACTGGCATTGCTCGGCAGCTACAGGGACTAATTATTCCCCCACACTTTGGATGGTTTTTCTTTCTTTCTTTTTTATTTTACTCCGAAGCGCTTAGATTATTATTATTATTATTGCTTCTTGAGTTGCTACCAAGTTGCCAGGACCTTATCAAAGGGAAACAATCTCTAGCCAACTCCCCCAGGCTTTGGAACGTCAGAAGTAAGTGATCCTGCCGCCCCAATCGTATTATCCCTGCAATTCTCTCAGTGCTGCAGGAACCTTAAAGGGACAGGCAACATTCCCTCCTCCCGGTTCTGCCAGCTACACTCCCTTGCCTTTAACCCGTTCGTTACTCAATCAACTTAGCCCTTTCTTTGCAAACTATCCTTCCCCCCCACACACACACCTCCAACATACCGCCCCTCCTTCACCCCATGAGATAAATATCAATTACTGTTTGAACTCTCTTCCTTTTATTTTCCCATACAATGCAGAGCAACTGCTGTATTGCTCTTTTGGAGAGGTGGCGGGCGGTGCGGGGGGGGGGGGGAGAGGAGGGAGGATGGAATGATCAACTTTAGTAGTGCAAGACCGTGATATCATTTTGCGGTAGAGTCCCCCCCCCCACTCCCGCGCTCCCCCCACTGCCTTTTCTTCTTCTTTAAAGTTTCATGTTAGAAGAAAATTGGCCTTTTCCTTTTCCTTTCTTTTTATTCTGCATCTTAACTAAACAATATCTGATTGTAATATAACTGGCACACCAACAAAACTCTGTTCCCCCACCCCCCATATGTTAAATATTAAACAGACACGGAATGCTTTAGAAAAGACTTTAGACAAAAGGTTCTAATTAGAGATTGGATCTGGCGTGCAGGTTTCGGGCCAATCCATCTCCCTTCCCCCACTACACTCAGTCCCCTTATGAAGTCTGGGTCTGTTGTCTTTTAGAGCTTTTTCGTTTTTTAAAAAATTTTATTTTACGGGCAGCCTCAGAACACGGAAATCCAAAACCTCTGAACTTTATGGAAGTTCCAGTGCCATAATGCATCTGAACTCAGCGGTTCCAGTCTGTTTTTCCTCTTCGTTTAATTTACTCCTTTATGCGCGCGCAGGGGTGCGGACAGGCGCGCGGGCACACACGCACACACACACATACCGTATACACACACTTTTCTTGTCTTCATCTATTCTACGTGCTTATTTTTAAGGGATTTAATTTTTTAATTACATTTACAAAACAAGCAAGACTAATACGCATGAATAAAACTTGGCCACCGGGGTATTCTCTTCCCACCCCCCTCAATAGTAGAAAGATGGTCTTTAATCACATTACTATAATTAGTTTTTATCATACAGCCCAAAGACCCAGCCCATTGTGCTAGGAACTGTACAAAAACACAGGGAACCACAGGACCTTTTTCTCTCTCTAAGGGAAGGTACTATAAAGAATGTTGGTGACTTGCAGCCTGATCCTCAGTCCCACAACAGCCTAATGGAATTACTCCCAAGTAAATGTGCCTGGATTATTGCCACAGGGCAATAAAATGAAAACTATGCACACATTTTTTGGAAGGAAGTCCAGCTGGATGAAGTGGGCCTTTTGTGCATCTTTGCTAATTACTTAGGATAATTCTCATCAAATGCAAGGTACAGTGCTACCCCGGGTTAAGAACGTAATTCATTCCGGAGGTCCGTTCTTAAGCTGAAACTGTTCTTAACCTGAAGCACCACTTTAGCTAATGGGGCCTCCTGCTGCCGCCACGCCACCAGAGCACAATTTCTGTTCTCATCCTGAAGCAAAGTTCTTAACCCGAGGTACTATTTCTGGGTTAGCGGAGTCTGTAACCTGAAGCGTCTGTAACCTGAAGCGTCTGTAACCAGAGGTACACATCCACATCATACATTTAAATGCACGTGGTTTCTCCCAGGGAATCCTGGAAGCTTTGGTTTGTAAAGGGTGCTGTAGGTCTGTGAGGGAGTAGACTCCCGGGATTCTTTGTGGGAAGCCATGAGCCTTGAATGTACAATGTGAATGTGTCTCATGGCTCTTTGAACATGGAGCACTGATTCACCTTTCTGTTTCATTGCCACTACAGTGGTACCTCAGGTTACATACGCTTCAGGTTACAGACTTCGCTAACCCAGAAATAGTACCTCGGGTTAAGAACTTTGCTTCAGGATGAGAACAGAAATTGTGCAGTGGCAGCAGGAGGCCCCATTAGCTAAAGTGGTGCTTCAGGTTAAGAACAGTTTCAGGTTAAGAACAGACCTACGGAACGAATTAAGTTCTTAACCCAAGGTACCACTGTATATGGGCATCAACCTCATTCTGTGAGATTTACAGGTGTGGCCTATGCTAGCAGCTTACAGGGCAAGAGGAAACCCAGAAACATTACCCAAGCATCATGGCTGGTTCCATCCCTTGGATCACCATTGGCTGGGCAGGGAAGGCAAGGCAGGATGCCTAGGAACAGTATTAAGCAGGCTATTCCCCTGTTGTTGGAGGATGTTTGGCCATTGTCTTGGAAGCTCTTCAAGGACATATATATGTGGGTTTTTTGAGCATGCTTGTGAAATGTGTCACTAGATCTAAACAACAACCACCACCCTGTGTCCCAACTATTTACTCAGAGGAAAATGTGCACAAGATCTGTGAATGCATACCCTCCAACATTTCTCCGATGAAAATAGGGAAGTCAATAATAATAATAATAATAATAATAATAATAATAATGGAACAATAATTTTATTATTTATACCCCTCCCATCTGACTGGGGATGCAGTTCCAAAGCACAATCCTAGTATCCAGGCTTTACATGTCCCAAATACATTCATATAAATGAGCTTATGTGTGTCTAAGTGACCTAAATGGCCATAGTTTTACTAAGACCAAAGGCATCCCTTAAGAGTAGCGCTCTTACAGGCTAATGCAAGAACAACAACTCCATCAACGCATCACATGGCTCTGCGTCAGATTCGGTTACCTTTTTTTGTGAATGCAATTTATGTTAAGTCCCTTAGAAATACACAACGAACGTGTGCAGCCTATAATTAGCCCTCCAGACCAACTTTTATAATTACAAACATTAATTTATTTTGCTATTGGACGCATTTCATGCAGCAACCCGCCACACAAGCAGCAATCATGTAGAATGGCTCAACCAGGCCACTGTCGCAGCTCCTGGCCAGATACAAACACTGACTGGCCAGTAAAGACAAGCGAAGAACGTTTTGGAATGCTAAAAATATAGGGGCAAGAGATTTATTCTGGAATACTTTTAAAAAAAATCCTATTTCCTTACTATGCATTAACTTGGGCCAATGGTGAAAACTTGAATAAAATATTGGGGGGACCCAGGTAAGCCCCACCCTGCATAATCGATCACATGATTCGGCATGCACACACCATTTGAAGGGCAAAGCCCATCAACGGGGGGGGGGGCGGAGGGCAGGCCCTCAAATACTTTATCGGGGGGGGGGCAAAATGTACCTCACCCCTAGAAGTTGGCTTGGGCCAAATCCTGACTAAGGTTTAAATAAAATTCAAAGAATTTAACCAACTTGACGTTGATTTCCATCATATACATTGGTACCTCAGGTTAAGTACTTAATTCATTCTGGAGGTCCGTTCTTAACCTGAAACTGTTCTTAACCTGAAGCATCACTTTAGCTAATGGGGCCTCCTGCTGCTGCCGCGCTGCCGGAGCAAGATTTCTGTTCTCATCCTGAAGCAAAGTTCTTAACCTGAAGCACTATTTCTGGGTTAGTGGAGTCTGTAGCCTGAAGCGTATGTAACCTGAAGCGCATGTAACCCGAGGTACCACTGTACACCAAAATGGTAAAATAGATTTACACATGTCGGGGCTGGGAGTGGGGCATCTGACGGCTGGCGACAATGTCAGAGGTGTCTGCGATACCTGGCGCCTAGAACTGGGTGCCTTTGGAGTAAATGACAGCGATGGGGAAGGTGTCTTGACATTCCCAGACGAAGACTCGCAGATAGGAGAAAAGCTGTTCTCTCAGCCTCGGATATTTTGCCAGATTGAAAGATCTGGAGGCAAGGGAAAGGAGACTTCTGTTTACACATCGCCCCGTTCCCAGTCTGATTCGATTGTGGGAAGACTCGCATCCAGGTACACGCATGCCTAGAGCACTGCAGCCATACTCCACCCCTTCGCCTGCCGCGGAAGGAAAGGTGCCGCGCGCTGCCTCCCAAACTGCAGCTTGCGTGCCAATCACAAGCACCTCCCGCCGCCCCATCGAGGGAGCCACAGATCACCGCGTTTGGCAACTCGGCCGCTCTCTCGCACCCCAAGCCGCGCCGATGGGTGTCGCCCAGGCACCTCCCATTAGCCCTTCAGCTAGCTCTTACTCCCCAGCCGGGATCCTCTGATTGGACAGTCAGGTGGCGGGGAGGCGGAGGCGGACGCACATGCTTACGATTGATACATTAGCAGAGCGCGCGGAGAAGGTGCCGCCCCGCGCTCTCCCTTTATTAATGAATGCTCCGCTCCGCTCTCGGGTGGGCGGGCACATCGGCCATTGTCACAGAGGATGGGCGGGGCTTGAGCGGGTTTGATACTATAGCTTCGACGGGACCCCCGCCTTCGCTTAGGCGAGCTTCAAAAACGCAGGAGGCGCCACGAGGCTCTCTGCAGAGCGAGGGGGATGGGGGCGCATCCCTTTGAAAATGAAGAATCTCGAAGCGGAAACGAACCAAGTTTTGCTGGCTTAGCAGCGCTTGCGTGCAAAACTTGCCCCGATGCGGAGCCACACCACATTTCCACTTAAAAACAGCCGCATAGGATAACGCGCATGTATTATCGAGGGTCATTTTTAAAAGCTCTTTCAAAGTACAAAGTAAAGTATTACTTGGATGCTTTATCGTGAAGGGTGCATGAGCACACTTCGTAGGCAACATTTTTCCAGTTCCTTAAAGGTAAAGGGACCCCTGACCATTAGGTCCAGTCGTGGCTGACTCTGGGGTTGCGGCGCTCATCTGGCTTTATTGGCCGAGGGAGTCGGCGTACAGCTTCCGGGTCATGTGGCCAGCATGACTATGCTGCTTCTGGCGAACCAGAGCAGCACACAGCAGTGGCGTAGCGTGGGGGGTGCAGGGGGGGGCCCGGCCGCACCGGGCACAACATCTGGGGGTTTGGGTTAGGGGGTGCAAATCCACAGGTTAGGGGGCGCAAATCCATGGGTTAGGGGGCGCAAATTACTTGCCTTGCCCCGGGTGCTGACAACCCACACTACGCCACTGGCACACAGAAACACTGTTTACCTTCCCGCCAGAGCAGTACCTATTTATCTACTTGCACTTTGACATGCTTTCGAACTGCTAGGTTGGCAGGAGCTGGGACCGAGCAACGGGAGCTCACCCCATCGCAGGGATTCGAACCGCCGACCTTCTGATCGGTAAGCCCTAGGCTCAGTGGTTTAACCCACAGTGCCACCCGCGTCCAGTTCCTTACATATGTTCAAGTGAATGGATTGACAAAGGGGGAGACAGGAGTGCAACCGACTATTCATTTGCATGTGAGCAAAGTTCGCCGGCTGCACGGAGGGTTGGCTTGGCTGCCTCCATAGGAGCATGACACTTAGTTGTGATCCGCCACAAGGGTCGGGGTGGGGTAGCCAACATGGTGCCCTCCAGATGTTTTGGACTGCAACCTCTGTCAGCTCCAGCCAGCTGGGCCAATGGCCAAGGGTGATGGGAGTCTGCATCATATAAAAAGCACAATTGGAAATTGTCTACCCTGATCTAATGCTGAATGGTTGGAGACTTGAGGCAGACAAAAGGAAGTACTCTGTCCTCACAGTCAGATGTGCTGACCTTTAGTCAAAATGTTGGTGTTGACCTTTAAACCCCTAAATGGCTTTGGCACTCTATACCTGAAGGAGCGTCTCCACCCTCATCGTTCAGCCTGGACATTGAGATCCATTTCCAAGGGCCTTCTGGCAGTTCCCTGACTGCGAGAAGTGAAGTTATGGGGAACCAGCAAGAGGGCTTTCTTGGCAGTGGTGCCCTTTCTGTGGAAGGCCCTCTCATCAGATGTCAAGGAGATAAAGAACTACACAACTTTTAGAAGTCATCTGAAGGCAGCCCTATATCGGGAAGTTTTTAATGTTTTGTTATGTTTTTATATGTATTGGAAGCTTCCCTGAGTGGCTGGGGCAACCCAGACAGATGGGTGGGGTATACATATTATCATTATCATCATCACTACTACTACTACTACTACTACTACTACTACTACTGTGGTACCTCGGGTTACATACACTTCAGGTTACAGACGCAGCTAACCCAGAAATAGTACCTTGGGTTAAGAACTTTGCTTCAGGATGAGAACAGAAATCGTGCAGCAGCGGCAGCAGGAGGCCCCATTAGCTAAAGTGGTGCTTCAGGTTAAGAACAGTTTCAGGTTAAGAACGGACGTCCGGAACGAATTAAGTTCTTAATCCTAAATACCACTGTACTTGCTAGTGTGCTGAACTGGTGTTCAGTTTTTCAATAACATCAGTTGGGCTTGGTAGCATGTTTTTATTGTAACCCGTGCTGGGATTTCTTTGTTAACCTCTGGAGAATCACGATCCACAGGACTCATGTCACTTCAGCACTGCATAGTCTACACAGGTTTTCTGATTTAAAGGTTCCACTTTGGATTTCTATAATCCTAAACAGGCCACGCACAAGGATCAGCCTGGATAGCTCAGTTGGTTAGAGTGTGGTGCTGAGAATGCCAAGGTTGCAGGTTTGATACCTGTAAGGGATAGTTGCATTGCAGGGGGTTGGACTAGACTAGAGGATCCTCAGGGTCTCTTCCAACTCTATGATTCTATGATCTATGAACCACATTTCTTCCTCTGCATGACTGCAATTGTTAAGGCCGACTGAAGGTACCACAGTTATGGCATTATTCATGCATGCAAACCATGTGACAAGAGCATTCGCAGAGGCCTGCTTGGTGGCTGCTCCACAACTGGACCTCCCTCCCTGCAGAAGTCCTGCAAGACACAAAAGCACTCCAAGGGAAGCCTCACACATCTTTCCAAGTAAGTTTCCTCCTCATTTGCCAGTGTGGTGTAGACTGTGTAAACACAAAGCCTTTGAAATGCACAGGGGTCATTTTTCCCTCCGCAGGGCGCTTTTTGTACTATAGTAGATCCCTTGTGGTCTGTGGGAGAGTTTAACAGTGAGGATGACTGCTATGGTTGGAGATGAAACAAAACAAAGGATTCAGCTGAAAAGGGTAAACACAACAGGGGTATCCCAGATGCTTTATAGAGACCATTTCGTGATGCTGTCTCTGCGTAACCTCTTCCCGTCTTTGCCAGTTTGGAGCAACATCTTCTCACCAACAAAACCATACAATAATTTGTAACGCTTGGGGCATGTGCACTGCTAAAAGCTAGGCTGATGGACTAGATAAGGAAATGCAGGAACAAGTAGCCCTTTCATGCTTTCCTTCATGCTTGAAAGTCAAGAGTTTCCTAAATTTCATCATCTCTGTAATTACACATAGATGCCCTTCTTGTTAGGCCTAGAGGGAAGCTGATAGACACACATAGCTTGTACAAGCAGCAGGGAAGTTGGATATCTTTGAATTTCCATCCGATTCTCCAGTCTGCCAATGGAAATGAATTCCCAAATTGAGCAGATGGCAAAATTAACAATTCATATTTTGCCTCTTTGCCTGTCACCTATTCATTAAGGCAGCGAAAGTGATACAAGGCAGCAACTTAAAACCTAAAACTGACCCAAATAACCTCGCCCCACTCTCCCAATGATACACCCTTCAGTTTACTGTTGCCGTTACACACGACGTACACACGTCTTATGTGTGAGTTTCTGCTTATCATCAAAAAGCAATAGTTTGGGGGGCGCTTACTGTCCAAAAAGCAACTGAAAATAAAGCAGAATCAAAGAAGGATATGATTCCAAAATGTCTTCTTCAGAAGCCAATGCAGAAAAAAATATGCAAGAAACTTTTGGGTGAAGTCAGACATATAAAAAGAGAGTGCACAGCATGTTCCTCCACGGTGGGATAAGACCGGTTTCCTTCCCAGTTTGCTACTGACGTGACTGATAAGCATATCAGTGAATTAACACACTGATTTTACAGCCTCTGCCCACCACCCTCGTAACTTTTTAAAAAATTAAAATTAAACATGGCTGGATGAATGCTCTATCTTCTCTTTCATTTCCATAGAAATTAGAGAAGAAACTATTTTTATAATGCAGATTTGCACTGGGGATTGTGGGGTGTTTCCGATGATATGATAGGAATCATAGAAATGTAGAGTTGGAAGGGATCATAGAAGAGTTGGATAGTAATCATAGAAATGTAGAGTTGGAAGGGACCACGAGGGTCATCTGGTCCAACCCCCTTGCAATGCAGATGAATCTTTTGCCCAACATGGGGCTCAAGTCCACATCCCTGAGATTAAGAGTTTCATGTTGTACTGGCTACATAGGAAGCTGCTTTCTACTGAGACAAAACTATTGGTGCATTCAGCTTAGTATTGTAAACCAGTCATGTCCAAAGTCCGTTTTGGGGGTCTAATCCGGCTCGTTGGTCGGTTTAATCCGGCCCCGGTGGCAGTTTATTTCCTGGGGTAAAATCCTAAAAAAAAAAAAAAAACCTCAACAACTTCAATCATAAAAAAAGGTCAACAACTTTGGTTGGCCCTTCGGTTGGCCCCCATGGCCCTTCACTTCATCAAATCTGGCCCTCTTTGAAAAAAGCTTGGACACCACTGAATGTAAACACTGGCTGGCAGTGCCTCTCCAGGATTTGAGACAGGGATCTACCCTAACCCTAATTGCTGCTGCCTGAGTGCTGGAAGAAAGACTTCCTCCATGATGCGAGGCCTATTTTCACCTGGCCTAGGGGCAGGGCCCAGACTCACCCTGAACAGCTAAAAAAGGCTCCTGGGAGGCCAGAGGGACATTGCTGGAATAACTCTTAGTTTGCGCCAACCAGCTAAAATGTTTTTAAAATGTTTTAAATGGCACTAATTTAGTTCTTCTGTCTTGTTTTTTGTCAGGTTGGTGTTGGTTAACTGTTTAGTTGGAGCTGGTGGTTATTTTAATTTGGGCATAACTGTAAACTGTTTGTTGTTGTTATCAATTTCTATTGATTTATTGGTTTGTTTGTTGCTTGTATAGGATATTTTGTTTTTTAATGTTTCATGTTTTGTTGTGTCTTTATATATACATATGTTGTAAGCCACCAAGGGCGGTAAGGGAAACCCAGCTAGATGGGTGAGATATAAATTAAAGTGAAATAAATAAATAAAATTAATAATAACTGGAGATGCCATGGATTGAACCCAGGGATCTTCTGTATGCAAAGAGGATACTTCCAGAGTGACCCCATTGCTCTAAAACACTATACAGTGGTACCTCTACTTACATTCACCTCCGGTTACGAATCCTTCGGGATACATACGCGGCAAACCCGGAAGTATTTTTCCGGGTTTCGTTGTGCGCGCATGCACAAAAAGACTCTACCACACCGTGCACATGTGCAGAAGCTGTCTACTGCTTCTACGCATGCACAGAAGTGCTCTACCGCGCTGCGCACATGCGCAGAAGCGGTCCCTCCCGTTGTGGAAACCTCAGGATCCGACCAGAGGTCTGGAATGGATCCTGTCTGCAACTGGAGGTACCACTGCATCTGCTTTCACCCTTTAAAGTTCAAGTGAGCTTATGCTCAGAGCTACAGTGGAAGTCAAGGGAGAATCCCTTTAAAATGTCCCAAGCATATCAAGACACTGCTGTACAGCTCCTTTTCATTTCAATGGACTTTGCAGGTGACATTCTCTCAAGATCGCACCTGTTTATGAGAGAGGTTCATAAGGGAGGGAGTGGGGGACACACACACAGAGCCATTTAGCACAGCCCTGATCTGGTGAATTGCAGAAGTATCGCCTGGGGAATCCCCCATTTGGCTTGCAAAGGAGCCATCAGCAAGTCAGTAGCGCAGCTAGTTTAAAAGAACATCTTATCATCTTTACCCTGGATAAATGCATGACATCCCTGAAGCACCACAAAGGTGCTGCAACCTCTTTACCGCAAAGTGAATGTGATGCTGAAAAATACCTGCCAGAAGTATAAATTGCAGTGGCTCTGAGAGAAGTCAAGATTTCACCCAGAATTGAAAACCTGCTATTCAGGCACAGCAACTGACACCATATACGCTGTCACACGCAATGCAAGTTGTAGCGTTCTCACCAGTGGTCACGTTGATAACAAGATCAAAGGCTTGCAACTACTTCAGCTGAAGTGATGGAACAGGTTTGATCAAAATGAAAGGAAAGCCCTGTATATAGAACACCATGAGAGGCTTGGAGCCCACATGTGAGTTAATACCTTTGAAGTTATTCTTGTTTTAATTGTAAATTGCTTCATAGGTGCATTAAACTCCTCTCAGTAGTGTTCATATGTATATGTGGATTTTATAATAAGTCAGAAAGTACGTGACAAGCCACAAAGTGAAATTAATTACAGCTCCCGGATGAGTCAATATGGCACTTTTATCAGATCAAGGAAGTGGAGGACAGAGGAAAGTAAACCTTAATAGTACAGGTATGATCTTCAGTTACCACCCTTCTATCTCTCCAGTAGATGACAAATGCTCCCTTCCATTGCTTTAGACCAGTGTTTCCCAACCTTTTTTGGGCAAAGGCACACTTGTTTCATGAAAAAAATCTCGAGGCACACCACCATTACAGCCCCGTGACGTCAGCATGCAGCGTCACGCCGGGAGGGACATGAATTGCTAGCAAATTACATAATCACCTCCTTGAGGGCTGGCTCATCTTCTCCGAAGGCAGAACCCCATTAATTAACAGCACAGACTCACACCATAGCCAAGACGAGGGGGGGAAACCTCAGTCATGCACAGTCATGCACATGTGGGGGTTAAATGAGGACGAAGACCGGGCAGAGAGCAGGGTTCAAATCACCCCACCTGGCCAGGACAATCCCTGGGTGCTCCCTTGGGCCACTCGCCTGACCCACCTCGCAGGGCTGTTGTTGCGAGGATAACACGGGGAGAACCACGCGCACCCCTGGGAGCTCCTTGGAGGAGAAAGCGGGCGATGAATGCAATGCACGAAATATATGAGAGGCGACCAGGTTTTGCAGGTGAGGGGCCCCCGCCAGCCTCCGCTTCCAACACCCGGCACAACGACGCCGAAGTTTCCCCCCGGGCTCGGCTCGGGGAGCAGCGCTGCTCCCCCCCGGCTCCCCTTCGCCCTCCCGGCTCTCTCTGCCGCCCACTGGGGACCCCCCTCACCTGCCAAGTCCGGAGTGCCGGTGGAAGTTGCAGGCATGCATGCAGGGCACCACGTTGCCATTGCATTGCACTGCACTCCATGCAACGCCTGCACGCATGCATTGCCTTGCACACCCGCCAAGGGGTCTCCCCGCGGTCCGATGTGTCCCCTCCGGCGCGGATGCAGCATTGCAAAAATAAAAAAAACCCTGACGCAGCGCTACCTGGGGGGCAGACTCCGCCTCCGCCGCTCCGCCTCCGCGGGGATCCCCAGGCTCCATCCTGCCACCCAATCTCCGCGGGGGCGCAGGCAGGCTGCGCGGGGTCTGCGTGGAAGAGCCCCTGCCCGCCCGGCCGCCGCCGCCGCGCTCATTCCATGTCCGGGAGAAGAGCGCTTCAAACAAAACGCCCGGCCCGCCCGGCCACGCTGGGAAACGTAGTTTGCGTACCCCGCGCGGGTGCAGAGCCCAAGGGTGAGAGGACTAAGGATCCCGGCAGCCCCCGCGCCGGGGACGGAGGGGGAGAGGCCGGGTGCAGGGATGGAGGGACGGGTGGGCGAGCGAGTGAGTGAGTGGCAGCCGCCAAGCCTTGGCCGAGAGCCAGGAAGGGCCTCCCCGGAGGAGGAGGAGGAGGGAGGCGCAGAGAGGGAGGGAGGGAGGGAGGGAACCCCAGGGGTCATCTAGTGACGGCGCCCCAATCGAAAATTTGACTTTTTTTTAAAAAAAAATCTTTCGAATTTTTTAATTTTTCCCGCGGCACACCAGGCAACATCTCGCGGCACACTAGTGTGCCGCGGAACAGTGGTTGGGAAACACTGCTTTAGACTACACATATGCACTCAGTAAGAGCTCTTATACCTCTAGCCGGAATGACTTGTTGATGACTGTTTTTTTGAATAATTAAATAGGCTTATATTTGAGATATTAGGTTTGCCAATTTTTCATTGGTCTCTGCTCCTGTACCTTTAACGGTAGCTTGAGCCACTCATAGTAGCAGTTGGTAATGCTTATTCCAGGGGTGGGGAACTATTTGGCCCACAAGGCTATATCCTGCAAACCACGCCCACCTGCCAATCAGCTGGTGTCAATTGTGACATGGGCTGGTTTGTGTCAATTCTGCCTGGGCTGCAGGTGCCTATTCCCAGCAGTGAGCCTTATTCTCCATGTTCTGAAAAATATCAGTGGCTGGTTTCCTCAAGGTACGCTGCTGTTAAAGACACATGAACAGGCTAGGATCGTTTTTTCTGGTCACTTCACAATCGTTAATAGATATGCCTACCGAAAGGACACCATCCTATACTTCGTAAAGTGGGGGGTGGAGACAGTGAAGGGGGAAATTTGACCCCCCCCACTGTGTTTATCATGTTGCTATACTTATGAGGAATGAAAAAGTTACCCAGAAGAAATATCCTTGAGATATAGTGTGTGGCTTGACTTAGCCTAACCAGCCTAACTCCAACCCTTAAAACAGCTCAACAACTTCAACCCTAAAAAAAGGTTAACAACTTCAATCCAATGTCAAGGTCAACAACTTTGGTTGGCCCTTTGGTCGGCCCCCACAGCCCTTCACTTCATCAAATCCGACCCTCTTTGAAAAAAGTTTGGACACCACTGCCCCTAACCCTTTACTTCTGGAAAAGGTCTCACTAAATTCAATTCAACTCCCAAGTATAAGACTGCAATCCCATTTCACACACATTGATCCACTTCCTGCACTAACATCTCAAATAGCACTGCATGTTTGCATTCTCCTCTGAGCAGAATGTGCCCAAGGGCACATTCACAAACAGACTCTGCGCATCTCTCCACCCCCAACCTCTTGATTGACATACACATGGCTAGGAACTCATCTGGATGGTCTTAAGGAAATACAGTGGTACCTCGGGTTACATACGCTTTAGGTTACAGACTCCGCTAACCCAGAAACAGTGCTTCAGGTTAAGAACTTTGCTTCAGGATGAGAACAGAAATCTTGCTCCGGCAGCGCGGCGGCAGCAGGAGGCCCCATTAACTAAAGTGGTGCTTCAGGTTAAGAACAGTTTCAGGTTAAGAATGGACCTCCGGAACAAATTAAGTACTTAACCCGAGGTACCACTGTACTCTGATCCACTTAAGAGTCACAAAAATACTGCATCAGGCCAAGCAGTTGCAGTAGCCTGTTTGCCACAGCCAGTGCACAGCCAGCTCAGCTACAGGGGGGGGGGGGAGTGTGTTGAAGCCAGGAGTGAAGATGTAGATGGGGCTGGAAGAAGGAAGCTGGAAAGGAGAGGGACTGGCCAGCAGGAGATTCCTTCCTCTTTCCTGCCTGGGCCAGGCATGTAGATCAGTAGCACAAGGGAGCTGCAGCTCTGACAGCAGGGGTGAGATAAGCAGGGAGGAGAGAATTTCCTGTGCAGGGAACTTCTTTTCCTTCCCAGTCTTCTCCTTACAGCCACCCACTTTGCTCTCAGCTTCGTTTCTTTCCCATATGTAGGTTTTGCATTTCCTTCCTTTGTACATGGAGGAGAAATATGGGCCGTTCCTGCCATTTTTTAATACAGTCAATATTTTTAAAAACAAAAGGGGGAGAGGAGATTTCATGCTACACAATGGCCCATGCTTACATTCCACAGTATTTTAATTGTGATTTAAATGCCTGTCGTTTTACTTGCTCACACACCTTTTAAGTACCCCTGGGTTTGAGCTGATTTTCATCAGGGAAGTCATCAGACAAGATGGCACAATTTAATTTCCATGCGAGCATGCAAGCACTGCCTTTGCTATGCCAACACCAAGACAACTGCATGCATTTGTCCTAAAGTTCCCCATTATGGAGAAGATAAGTCTTGCATTATAGCAATGGGTAACTGGAGCAGCCTTGTAAAGGTGATACAGAGTTGATTGCATATCCTTCCTGCCATTTTTCTGATCAAAATTACATATGCACACCAACCAAGCTGTTTTCTCACCTTTGCAGGTGGAAAAGGTACCGTGTGTGTGTGTGTGTGTGTGTGTGTGTGTGTGTGTGAGAGAGAGAGAGAGAGAGAGAGAGAGAGAGGTTTTTTGTTTAGAGGACACACAGCAGGAAAGGAAGATGTAATGCAGAGCCATCTCTTGCTGTTCTCCTGTTGCCATTGGCAGCAGTTTAGGCTAGTTTAGCCTCTAGGCTCCCAAGCAAAAAGCTATGAACAAAACCTTTGAGAGAGCCAGCAGCAGGTAATAGAAAACTTTCTTCTAGCTGACCAGTTCTCCTCTTCCTGCCCTAAGCTCACTAATAGAGGGCACCACCAAACCCAGCAGTGTGTGTGTGTGTGTGTGAGTGTGTGTGTGAATATCACAAGACAGCCAAAGAAGACCGGTTGCAGAGTGAAAAACACTGTCTTGTTGATTTTGTTCCCCCGCCCCCCTAGTCATTCCAGATTTGGAGCACTCAAAGATCTTCAAGCACAGTACCATCCAGGTGAAAGAAGGCTAGGGGACCACCCTACAATGTGAGATATCTGGGAGGAAAAGAAGGAGAACTCATTTGTAGCATAGAAGTTGAGGGGCCCCAAAGTAAGTTGAGAGATTTGCAGGCAGGTGGGGGAAAGACAGAAAGAAACAGAGTTTTGGTATAAAGACTGGGAGGGAGATATGATGGCTCTGCAGTTTGTATGAATGGGACACTCTTGAAAGGTGTAGAAAATGCAGGGGCCAGAGCAAGGATGCCCTGAGTATTCTGTATCTCTCACAGACAATACAATGAAGATGCTGGTTCAAATCAATTTTAGTGTCGTGAAGAATCCTAGGTCTCTGTGTGTGTGTTTTTTGTGGGCATACTCTGACACTTCTCTTAAGAATTACTGACCGCTGCTCCCTCACCAAACTATTATTACCAGGGGGGACTGCCAAAGCCATCACTATTAAGTCCCTGATCGCAGAAAGTATCTGTGTTCCCGAACTCACTCTCTCTGTGTGTGTGTGTGTGTGTGTGTGTGTGAGAGAGAGAGAGAGAGAAGGTTAGACTAAACACTGAGAGCCAGGGTAGCATAGTAGCTAAGAAATTATTATTATTATGATGATTATTTGCATTAATTAGTCACTTTCTTCTCAAGAAGTGACCCAAAGTGACTTACAAAACAATATCAGCAAAGCAGGAAGTTTCACCTCAGTTATGAACTCACAAGATGGCAATCCTCCATTCTCTTAGCTTCACCCCTCCATCTGCAAAATGTGGATCATAATACAGATCAAAGTCACTGTAAGGTTATTCAAAGTTATTGTGAGAGTTATTAAAATATTCTCCATGTCTTTTTGACTGAACCATCCCCCCCAAAAAGAAAAAGGTATTCATAAGTTCACAAACTGCCAAGAAAGTTTTTAAAAACTGAGTTTCATATCTGCCTGCATTTAATAAAACACAATTTTAATGATATTATTCATACGCAGACACCCACTTATAACAAGGGGAGTGAGAAGAAGAAAAAGGATTGTGAAACAGACTTCAGTGAGAGAAGAAAGCACACAATTTTACTGGATTTGAAGCCAGCCTTGTCAGCCAACACACTTTTGTTACTGGGGATGAACTCGATAAGAGATACATTTTCTCTTCCTTTTATCCTCTCAAATGTCTACACACACACACACACACACACACACACACACACACCAGTCTTTTTCACCTTGATATTTTGTTCAGCACATTCTCGCTATCGGGACACTCTTTTTCTTGGCCAGTTTTCCTTTAAGATGACATTAAAAGGGCCCTGCACCTGCACCAAATGTTTCATATCAGTTGATAAAGGACATGAAAATGATTTCTATCTATTAACTTTTCTCAACTGCTTTTCTTCACCAAGATGGAATATGGATTGGAGAGCGGCGGAGCAGGTGGTGGATTCCTAAACTGTGGAATAAGGCACAACTAACAACCACGAAAAGCACTGATGTAGCAAATGGAATACTGTACTCTAAACCGCTTCATACAACAGCTCCATAAATAACTACTAGCCATGACGGCTGAATGCTACCCCCCAAGGTTGGAGGTAGCATGCCTGTGAGTACTCGTTGCCTGGATACAACAGCAGGAGATGTCTGTTGCCCTCCTGACCTGCTTGTGGGCTTCCCGCAGGAATCTGGCTAGCCGCTGTGGGAATCAGGATGCTACACTAGCTGGGCTCTTCTTCCTACAGTGAGTATTATTGAAGATGGGGCACAGAGAATGGAGAAAGGCTTGCGCCTCAATCCACGTCGTCATTCTAGGGAGCCCATAGCAGAGGTGTCGTTCAACCTTGGATCTTTGTGATGGGGGCAGCTCAGTTTCTTAACCTAGTGCCAGAATGAGAAGTCACAACATCATCCACTTCACCTGCATGGCTTGTGAATATAGTTATTTCATGGCATCATGGTCCTGATCACACATAAGTAGCAATCTTACAGAAGATGTAGCTATGAGCTGTGGAGCCTCACAAGCGACTCAACAACTTTGGGTGATCTTTTCGAGTTTAAAAAAATAGGGGTCGTCTTATACATGGGGGGGGGCAGTTTTATACACTGAAAAATGGGGTAAATATCTGGTTGCCTGTGACAAGCAAAAATTTCTAGGTAACTTATACAGCTCAACTGTTTGGTACACATGTTCAACTAATAGTAGTAGTAGTAGTAGTAGTAGTAATAATTTATTACTTACACCCCGCCTATCTGGCTGGACCTCCCCAGCCACTCTGGGTGGTATTCCAACAGGATAACACAATAAACACAATACAACATGTGAGCAAGTGTGCAGCTCAGCTATTTGCCCACACAGGTACACAAATTCTTCACTTGTTGAATGTAATGTGTGAACAACTCACACTGTTATCCGGTTCAAAATTTCAAAGACAGTTTACAAAAAGGGAAAAAGAAAGACAAGGCTAAAAAACAATTGCAACAGGAACCAAAATAACCAGGGATCAAAGGTGCAAAATAAAAATAAAAAGGTATTCAGCTGGCCCCTAAAATACATTTTCTCCTAGGAGAAGGTGTTATAGCTGAAAATGCCCTTCCCCTTGTAGAAGGCTATCGAACGCTACCAATGGCTACCAGCCATGACAGCTATGCTCTGCCTCAACAGTAATAATGCTTCTGAAGGCCAGTTGATGGGAACCGCAGGACGAGAAAGTGTTATTGGTTCTTGGGTTCTGATTGTGGGTTTCCATCCCACATGCATCTGGTTGGTCATTATGAGAACAGAGACTAGATGGGCAATTGGCCTGATCCAGGAAGCTCTTCTCATGTTCTTATCCAGCCATCTAACTTCAGGTGGTGGAAGCACCTGGAAGTGGGTTGGGTGGGGTGGCAGGTTGATGTGGGGGAAGATGTCACCTCGGGTATCCCTGTCCCAAGCCATGTAACAAATTACTAACTTTCCTAATTATTGAGCTACTATATTTATTGAGCTGATAACATTTTTGTGAACCTATTTGCAAGGTAGTTCCAGCATCGTAACACCCACCAGTTTCCATCCCATTCCACTTTTGGGTTTAGTATCTCTCCATGCAATCATCAAGAGGAGGAGGAAGTTGTAGCAGATGAATGCTCAAGAGCAAATCTGCCTAAAAGAAGATGGAAACGGGACTGGGAGGCAAAAACCTGCAGGTCAAGGGTGCTAAGGAAGCCATAGAAACTAGAATATGCATTTCCCAGCATGTCTAAGGAAAGTGTTCTGGGTATGAGGAACATGTTTTTTTGGAAAAGTCTGTCAGCCTGAGGGTTGCATGAATGTGGCCTGTTTTGCTATTATATATTTTCATTGCTGCCATTATTATTATTATTATTATTATTATTATTATTATTATTATTATTTGTGGGAGTGTGTATGTCTGTGTGACAGAGAGAGAGAGAGAGAGAGAAATGGGCAGAATGAAATATCTGATGTATTACCAGGGCTGAGTTGGTGCAATTTGATGCTGCAGAATTGCAAATCCCTTTTGTTTTTGCTGTCTGGCTTCCATAGCTTTATAAAAAAAATATGTTGCTTAAATCCTGGACTAAGAACGAAGTGATCTAACTGGGGGTGGCGACAGAGAGGGAAAGGAAATCCAAATGTTTTCAGTTTAACTATCAAGCATAGTTTCCAGCTAGTGTGCTCAGAACTTGAAATTAAACAAATGAAATAAACATGTTTCAGGTTTTGTTGTTGTTGTTGGTTTCTTCTCTCTCTCTCTCTCTCTTTCTTTCTTTCTCTCTCTCTCTCACTCTTTCTTTAATGCGGGCAATGATGTGATTAACAGGAATGGAGCTTTGTGCGATTTAACCCTTTGCATTCTGAAATGATTGTTCCATGTAAAAACAACAATAACAACAACAACCATGCACACATAACACATAAGAGGTGCCTAATATGGAAGACAAAAATAGCATTGCTCCTGCATTTTCATGAACTAGGTGCATCATCAATTCAGCTGTGTATTACTGACCATGGGTGCTTCCAGTCTGTCACTATTTTCAAGTTGGCTTCAGATCTCACCCTGGTAAATTCAGGTTGCACAGTTAAAACTGATTTGGGCTTTCCTGGGCTGCAAATTCACTCATCTCCAAAACTGCGCTTTTTTGTGGTAAGAAAAGTAATGGGGAAATGCAGCGTAAAGTGTGGGATTACACTAGCTTTGAGGCAATGTCATCTACCCTTCCCACAAACAAGTCAGAATGAATGCTTCATAAATGGCCAATGTTGTCCAATCTCGCTGCAAACAAATTCAGGATGAGCGCTCAGGAAACAGTTTGTCTAAAAGCTCCCTATGATAGTTAAAGGCTGTTGCCTTAGTTTTGTTTGGAAGCTTAAAGAATGGTTTGGCACCATGTCTACAACTGCCTCTGTGTGTGTTTGTGTGTGTGTGTGTGTGTGTGTGTGTGTTTCATGGTCTTCTATCCAGCATCCTTAAATTTACATCAAAGCCCTTAAAGTAGAGGTGTCCAATACTACCCTAAAAAGAATCCTGTTATTATGAGAAGGGGGTGGGGGGAAGCAGAGCATTTTATAACATTATCTGCTTCTGGTAAACTGATTTGAGGTTTCCCACAATCAAGCATTACATAAATTCTACAAAATAAATAAAGCAAACACAGACTTGGAAGTCCCCATTTCCCTCTTGACTATTACTGGTTTGAGTTAACTGGCTATGACAATAATACTAATACTTGTTGTTGTTTAGTCATTTAGTTGTGTCCGACTCTTTGTGACCCCATGGACCAGAGCACGCCAGGCACCCCTGTCCTCTACCGCCTCTCACAGCTTGGTCAAACTCATGCTAGTAGCTTCGAGAACACCGTCCAACCATCTCGTCCTCTGTTGTCCCCTTCTCCTTGTGCCCTCCATCTTTCCCAACATCAGGGTCTTTTCCAGGGAGTCTTCTCTTCTCATGAGGTGGCCAAAGTATTGGAGCTACTACTACTACTAATAATAATTTATTATTGATACCCCGCTCATCTGGCTGGGTTTCCCCAGGCGGCTCCCAACAGAATATTAAAAACACAATAAAAGATCAAACATTAAAAACTTCCCTAAACAGGACTGCTTTCAGATGTCTTCTAAAAGTCAGTTGTTTATTTCCTTGACATCTGATAGGAGGGTTTTCCACAGGGCGGTTGCCATTACCGAGAAGGCTCTCTGCCTGGTTCCCTGCAACCTCAGTTCTTGCAGTGAGGGAACCGCCAGAAGGCCCTCGGAGCTGGACCTCAGTGTCCGGGCTGAACGATGGGGGTGGAGACGCTCTTTCAGAATAAATAACAACAACAGCTAAAGAATCTTCACTCTCTTTAACATTCTCAATTTTAAGAATCTAAGGATAAAAATATATTTGAGGATATTTAACTAAGATAATTATTATTACCTTTTTCCTTGTTAGTGGACACAAAATGCATAATGTCTGGATGGAGAGGTGTGTTTGATTTTTCTACCCCAACCATTCCAACTGTACTGAACAGTACTTTCACAGGGAATGGCTTATCAAAATCCAGTTAATATAGCCATCCTTTTAAACCCATAGTTAATAAATCGATCCCTACATCAATCAGGTATTCCAGCTTTCAGCCTTTATGTTTGGATGAACGTAATTCCACTTGTTCAGATGGAACAATTTAATTTGAAGTATTGGTTCCTAACCCCCCCCCCCCCACGCTTGGATCGAAAATATCTGCAAGATGCCGTATATGAGATTATACAATTCAATACAAAACTATGGTGGTGTGAGAACTGTGGTTCACTTCACTCTGGTTCTTGTTCTTTTACAGCTGCTGCCACTGCTGGTGTATTTAGAGGGCTGGAGTGAATCCAGAGGAAACAGCTCCAGTTCAGGAGATGTGATGCCAGGCAGCACTGGAGTGTAGGGCTCAAAGGTGTAGTTGTCAGAGACAAACAATATCAGGAGGGCCACAGGTTCCCCATTCCTCACTTAAGAGGATCATGGGGCTGGGCATAGGCAAAGGACCCCTGGACTGTTAAGTCCACTCAAACAACTATGGGGTGCAGGGCTCATCTTGCTTTTCAGGCCAAGGGAGCCGGTATTTGTCCGCAGACAACTTTCTGGGTCATGTGGCCAGCATGACTAAACCGCTTCTGGGAGCAACGGGACACTGTGACAAGTGCCAGAGCACATGGAAACGCTGTTTACCTTCCCGCCACAGCAGTACCTATTTATCTACCAGTACTCACACTAGTATGCTTTTGAACTGCTAGGTTGGCAGGGGCTGGGACAGAGCAACAGGAGCTCATCCCATTGCGCGGATTTGAACTGCCACCCTTCTGATCGGCAAGCCCGAAAATGGTTTAGACCATAGCGCCACTTGCTCCCCTCTGGGTATAACCTCTGCCTGAGATACTCTTCCAGTTGGAATCCTGTGCTAGACAGGCCAGCAGCTTAATTTCATTATGAGGCAGCTTCAAATTATGTATGCATGTGTGTGTGTACCTATAGTTCCAAAAAACAGATATGCATATAGATCCTCTGCTGTTGAGAATATCCCCATTTGAGTGGCAAAATCCTCTATTGTTATCCAAATGTCATGTTAGGTCTCTCGCACAGGTCCCGTAGAAATAACAGTTATATTTATAGACTGGAACTGGAATCAGTCCTATGAAAACTAACTTAGGAATGAGTGAGATTTGCTCCTGAATAAACCTATATAGCTGAAGAGAGACAGAGAAGAGGTGTGCAAGAGCAAAGCAAGAGTTGCATGCATTGCTCCACCCAGTTTTGTCATAGCCCCGCTCACCATCACCACAGGGCCCTGGGAAGGATGTCCAAAAAGTTGTGTGTGTGTGTGTGGGAGTGGAATCTGCCTGCAAAAGTTACATTGGCTGAACTGAATGCATCCTGATTTCTGAGCTTGCACCGAAAGCAGCATTTGTATCAGAAACTCTCTTCATTTTGCCATTTTGCCACGTCAATTTCCTGCATTTCCCAAGATCAGAAATATGTATATTGCAGCATAAATCTTCCACAGCACAAGGCAGACACAAAGTTGCACAGGCGTGTGGGTGTGTGTGTGTGTGTGTGTGTGTGTGTGTGTGTGTATTCCCAAATATTTATTTTTTGAATAACCTATTCTTCAGTCTGTAACAATACTGTGTTCTTTATAGCCTGGAATGTGCCTGTGGTCTGTTGGACTCTCATGTCATCTGCATGCATGGGTAATGAAAAGACAATGGGACATTATAAATCTGCGGAATTTGTGCTAATGTCTTTAGCCATGTCTGGAGTAATAAGCAATTACGTTCACATTTTGGGTGTGCTTTTAATGAGCCTATTGTCAGCTATACAAAAGGGCTGGTTGGCTGTGAGATGACCTCAACTTGCAGGCTGGGGTTTGAACCAAATGTAACTATTTTTTTCTTTTTAGACGTCTTCAGTACCTGTGACCGAAGAAGGTGGTTTTATTTTGGGGTGGGCAGTATGTGTTCATTATGTTGCACTGCTATTTCAAAACTGTCTTTCTATGTACCATGGATCCAGGTGTAGCTACTTGCTATGCCGTTTCCTGCCTGCCCCTCTCCCGGAGCCCCCATTTTTCACACAAAAGCGTTTGAATGAGAAAACCATATAATGTCACAGTCAGCCCATCTAATTTCTACAATAGCAGTGGTATGCGCAGCGGTGACATGAGAATGGGACCTTTGGTCTCCTCCACTGTAGGACACCAACACTTCTCTCATGACATATGCAGGAGAAAGCTTTCATGCAGGATTAAGACAATAGAGTATTCTTTTTTCCTCCACTATTCAAGGGAGTTGCGTGCCTAGCTCTCATTAATATTACTGGAACTTGCCTGGTAAAGCCAGAGGACACACGCATAAACACATTAGTAATACACCCTTTTGAATCTCATTTTTCCCAGCTTTGTATAGCCTCAAACACTCAATTACTCTCATCCACCCATTGTTGTTGCTATTGTTATTCAGATTCTGATTGGACAGACCCTGTTACTTTCTGCAAGTAACAAACAAGCCACATGCTTGAGCGTGGATTTTTTTTATGTCCTCCTCAGGGATGGGAGGTGGGTTTTGTGGGTTGGGGCTCTCTCCCTATTGTGAATAAGAGTGCTCAGCCTTAGCCCATGGTGCAAAATGCCACAAAACTAGCAGAAAACGACTGGTTTGGAGTCAATTGGACAAGTTTGGATTTTTGGCATTAACTTATGACCCCAATTTGTTTTACTCAGTTTGGGGTGGTGGTGGCACAAAATGTGGCGTTTGCAGCACAAAATTATCACAAAACTTTGGCATCAGTTTTTTTTTGGGGGGGGGGGAGATCCTGAATTTCGGCATCACAGGTTAATGAACCTCCTGTGGACCTTGGATTCAGTCAAAAAGATGTGAGACTGCAGAGTCCCTTATTCATGAGAAATTAGCCACTGATTCATAAACATAAGAGAGACCACTTTGAATATTATTCAGAGTGTATTTGAGTAGCTCACCCACCTTCTTCCCATGCAGTTCCAGGACAGATGTGAAAGAAGAGATGTGCATTTTCCCCGAGTAGGGATAGTGCATGTATCCATCTCACAGGGGTAAATGCACACTGAGACCCTACAAACATGACCTGGGAGTAAAGGAACGGAAAACCTTCGTTTCCTTTCTGGCCTCTTCTTGGAAAATGTCTGTAATAATACTCAAAGAGCAGCTGAGAGGCAGTGTGCCCACACAACCCTCCCTTCCAGGCACAAACGGATTGTGGACCTGCTTTCCCTTTAAGAGTTGTACGGAAGGAGTTTGGACCAGCGCAGCTTGTCATGCAAAGGTGAAAAGGGCTTCGCCTATTGAAATCCGTCCTTTGTTCTATGTTACCTTCTTCCGAGCCCAGTTAAAGGTACTTCAAATTTGGTAGGCCAGTGTGCAGCCCCTCCAAGTGTCCCTATTTTCCAGGGACAGCCCCAAATTTACAGAAGCCATCCCGGTTTCTGATTTAATCCCAGAATGTCCTGCTTTTCCTTGGGATGTCCCTATTTTCATCAGAGAAATGTTGGAGGATATAGAATTATGTGACCCCTGAGCCAAGGTGATAAGGAACTACACAACCTTCACAAGACATCTGAAAGCAGCCCTGTAAAAGGGAAGTTTTTAAAATGCTTAATGTTTTAATATGTTATATATACAATTGTTGTTGTTGTTGTATCTGACATCCTAGTTTTCATCGGAGAAATGTTGGAGGGTATGAAGGGTGTGTGTGTGTGTTTGAATAGGCCTCATCATGGGTCATTCATACCAGTCTTAGCTCTAAACAGGGATGGGGGACCTGTCATCCACCAAATTTTGTTACATTCCAATATCCCTCAGCTATGGGCATAGCCAAGATTATGGGGAGGGGTAGGACTTTTGAGGGGGGGGGCAGAACTGAGCTATCTGTGACTCGATTGGTCCATTAAGTTAAGTATTTTAATTTATTTACAGTGGTACCTCGGGTTAAGTACTTAATTCGTTCCAGAGGTCCGTTCTTAACCTGAAACTGTTCTTAACCTGAGGTACCACTTTAGCTAATGGGGCCTCCTGCTGCTGCTGCTGCGCTGCCGGAGCACGATTTCTGTTCTCATCCTGAAGCAAAGTTCTTAACCTGAGGTACTATTTCTGGGTTAGCGGAGTCTGAAACCTGAAGCATATGTAACCTGAAGTGTATGTAACCCGAGGTACCACTGTAGTTGATATAGGGAGGTCAGCTGCCCTCAGCTCCTGCCAGCAAGGCCAATGGTCAAGCATGATGGGAGTTGTAGTGTAACAATATCTGGGCATTCCCCTTTCCTGCGCTTTAAAAGGCAGGCAGCCAGAGGACTTTCAAAAAGCATCTCAGTAGCCAGCCAGGTTTGTGCAGCAAAAAGGGACGCTTAAGGTGTCAAGAGTCCCAAGACAGATTTGTAAAGGTTAGAACCAGCACCATCGTTTGGGCCTAGAAATGGAAACCAGTGCAGCACAAAAATAATAACAACAGCTCTTAACATTAACATATTCCCTTCTTTTCTTTTCTTTTTTGGTTTGCCTGTGCCTAGGGAATACATTGATCCACAGTTTCTTGAAATTTCCCTGCATTTGCTGAACGGGGGAAAAGTTGAAACAAAAGTGCCAGCATAAATTATTAAATCTCCCCTTTGAAATAGTTATCGAGGGAGGTTCTTCGGGAAAGAAACATGCAAGTGAGGAGCAAAAATATTTTGGTACGTAATAATAAAGGCAAGATGGATGCCAGGCGCTCGGGGAAAGAATCCAGAAGTGGGGAAATTGAACCGAGACCGCTCTTATCCTTGGGTTCCCACCAACTCTGATAACTGTTTGCTCAGGACTGCACAACCTGTAACCCACTAAATGAAACACAGCCCATTAGTTATGTAGTGTGACTTCTCAGGTACTTGGCATCTCCAACCCTTCTGCTTTTGGAATCCAAGGTAGCTAAATAAATCCAGAAGGCTTGTTCTGACAGTACGAACTGTTTGGCTGCTGTTTGACAGTTGAACAGCCTGCCATGGGAGGTTGTAGCCTTTCCTTCCTTGGAGGTTTTTAAGCAGACATTGGATGGACATCTGTCATAGATGCCTTGGTTGAGATTCCTAAATTGCAAGGGGTTTGGACTAAATGACCCGCAGAATCCCTTCCAACTCTACAATTCTATGGTTCTTTCTATTCTCTTTTTAAGATTTGACACTCCTTTATTACGTAAACGGGAACCATCGTTTTCAAGACAACCTGGCAAATCTGGAACTAGACTGGGCAGTCAGACAACCCTGATTTCCTTTACTTGGGGGCTCTGTGATTCGAACTCCTGTGCAAGCACACTCATTCTACAAGCCCATTTTACAGTTTTGCTTCCCACCATTCACTTTCCATCTGTTGTTATAACAGTTCCCTCTGTTTTAGACGCATTACAAAATGAAATAAAAAATATTTACCATTTTTTAAAAAATGTAAAGAAAAAATTGCGAAGTTAGAAGGGAACAATTTTATATGATTTTTGCATGGTGTAACCATTGAGAGTTTCTCTATTATTTCTCACTTAGATTTATATCCCACCTTCATCACTTTTTTGATTGGAGTGTGGGTTTACAACAATTTCAAAAGCTGTAGCAATGATTGAAACAATCTGCAAAAAAACACACACACCCAAACCAACATAAAGCAGCTGCCAATAACAACGAGCAAAGCTAATATCACAAAACGAGGACGCAAATATACATGGCCAATGAGTGGCGTTTTGTTTTGGCTGGCATTGGCTGATGTCTTGAGTCAAGCCTGTGCAACTTGGGTCTCACCAAACCCATTCCAACTGCTATGTGTATGTCTGGCAGGGCTCACTGTGGTTTCATAAACCTCATGACTCAAAAGTGTTGCCTGAACAGAGGATGGTGGGACAGTAGTCATGCCTCCATTGCTCATACATCTGCTAACCTTGCTCAGTTGGTGGCTGCAAATTTGACGGCAGAGTGAAAGGAGGTTTGCACACATACAGATATGTGTGTTTCACGCTATTTCTGAATGCATGTTTGCTGGGAGGACATGGAGAATAGGCATAGAAGATTGGGCAGAGATGGTTTTTTTCTTTCTTTCCGGGGGGGGGGGGGTGTCACCTGAAAAAGGCTTTAGACATAAAAACCTCAGGATATCTTAATGCAGCCACATATGTGGGTCAATTCCTGTGTGTTTTAAGGGTTCCACCTGCAGTCAGGTTATGGGAGAGAAGGCACTTTGCTTCTGGAACATTTCCCCCTGGCACCTAGGCTCATGTTTTTTAGTTCCTTAAGGCTTTAGGCAGATGATTTGTTCAAAGTTTTCGAACAGGCTTCAAAACATCTTATATCACCCCCTTTAAAAAAAACACAGAAATTTGTATTGTTTGCAGCACTGACCTGTCATGCTTTAATTAGTTATTGCAAAGTCCCTCAGAATTTTAAATTGAAGGACCATATAGACATGTATTAAACTTGATAAATAAAATAAAACTCTGCCCAAGCAGGGTTTTGTTTTTAACCTCTTCTGGTCAGAGTTGCCACTTTCCCTTCTAAGGCTCTTCTGAGTTTAACAGCTGCACCACAGGCAGAAATATAGCAGTGCTGGGAGGAAGTGGCCAGAAATCTATACAAATGACAAGAAAGAAAGAAAAAACCTCTTTTGGGATTATTTTAGGATACAGGTTGTGGACTTGGATTTGATATCTATCTATCTATCTATCTCCATCCTGGTGTCGGGTTCCCCATTTAAGAGTGTTACCTTCTCCAGCTTTGAAGTTTGTAATGACTCTGAGAGCAAGCATCAAGAAGCCAAGGAGCTGCTACAAATGTTAATAAAATTAAAGCCATCTGAAAGTAGGGATTCACATGTGCCTTTGAAAAGCTGGTCTGTGATCAGTTATTACCCTCAATTACCTTGTTGTCCACTCTTTTTAGCTCGGGGGTTAAACTCTTAACACTTCCCTTTGAAGTGGTTATCCTTTTATCTATGACCGGACTGAGGAATTTAAAGGCAATAATCAATGTGAGCTTCATAAGAATAGGAGAGCCAAGGCAACACGAAAATAGGTGTAAATGTGCCTTTAGCCACACTGGCTGAGCTTCTTTTGGAGCTGGGGGTGAGGGGAAGAAGGGAAGAAGTGGGTGCATTGTTCTGGGCAGATATGATCTCTTTAAAAATGGGGGGGGGGGTTGCGCACTGGAGAAAGCACTCAGCACTAAAAACTAAACCAGAGGGGTGATAATTTGGGGGAGGACCAGCAAAGAGGAGAGTCCTTCATCAAAGGTGGGGGGGGGGATTAAGTAATGAAGCACAAAGATACAATTAAAGCATTGGCTTAATCAGGGCTTTGATGTCAGACATGGTCCATAACACAGTTAAAAAAAAAAAAAAGGCGAGTGGAAAGCAAGATGGATTCTCCGCTTGCACTGAGCAAAAAAAAAGGGGGGCAGCTCAGCAACAAACCCCAGTCCTTTCAGCTCTACTGGGAGGCAGATGGCTTTGCAACAGAAAGGTAGGCTTAAAGCACGAGCTGTGCTGGCAACCTTGGTAAAAGGTAAAGGGACCCCTGACCGTTAGGTCCAGTTGTGGCCGACTCTGGGGTTGCGACGCTCATCTCGCTTTACTGGCCGAGGGAGCCGGCATACAGCTTCCGGGTCATGTGGCCAGCATGACTAAGCCGCTTCTGGCGAACCAGAGCAGCGCACGGAAACACCGTTTACCTTCCCGCCGGAGCGGTACCTATTTATCTACTTGCACTTTGACGTGCTTTTGAACTGCCAGGTTGGCAGGAGCAGGGACCAAGCAATGGGAGCTCACCCTGTTGTGGGGATTCGAACCGCTGACCTTCTGATCAGCAAGTCCTAGGCTCTGTGGTTTAACGCACAGCGTCACCCACGTCCCTTAGGGCAACCTTGGTGCTTTTGCACTAATTCAGATGTCTTAGGGTGGCCCTGCTCAATCTCTGTGAGCACAGGAGCCAACTCCTAGGAGCCAACGTCCCTTCACACCCTCAATAAAATATTTGAGCCCCCCCCCCAAAGTTCAGGGGCATTCCCATTCAAATTGTGTGTGGCATCATGTGATCAATTATGTGGGGCGGAGCTTACCTGCCCCCCTCGCAATATTTTATTCAAGTTGGCACCCCTGGTTGTGAGGATAAAGGGGAGGGGAGATTCAGAGGGAACTGTGTACGTACACTGCTCTGAACAACCTGGAGAAGGGGCAGAACAAGGGCAGCAACATGCAATAAGCAATATATTGTTTAAAAAAGTCAGTAGCACAGCACGGAATTTCCATTTCATCCATAGGCAAGATCTGAAAGGGTGAGAAACCCACTCACCACATAGACTTCTTGACAGCGTTTTCCATGGTGGAAGCTTCTAATCGCAATGAACAAGTAATCTTGAGCATGCAAACATGATGTTGGAATGAGCAACCTATTCCTGAGATTGAGATGACTTAGGAAAAATGGCTGTAGTTCCCTTCTCATACAGCCACACGGTCCAATACAGCCCCTGGGGTGTACCTTTTAAAAAGCCTTGCACTGAAGATCCTCGAAGCAGCAAAGGGCCAGTTCTGACAGCACAGATGACTCGGCTCAGCTGTATCCATCCCTGGCAGCACAAAAATAAAGAGGCGCCCATTAATTTACCTTCCTCAGTTCTGTGTTGAACAAAACACCTGGCATGCCACTCCTAGCCCTGCAGGAAGTAAAGCGAGAGAGGTTGTTTTGCCTTCCTTGCTATGGCCGGATTCAACAGAACAAAGTGAAAGTCTTTTCTTTCTTTCTTTGGTGATCACTGGTAGCCAAGTAAGATTGTCTTCCACGAACACGGTCTTAAAAGTGAGTCCATAAGTGACTGTGGAGGCCAATTCTGGATCCACACGTCCTTCCACAGTGGGGACATACCTGTTCCTAGTGCTCTCCTTCTTAAATATATATATATATATATATATATATATATATATATATATATATATATATATATTACACCTGCTCTATAATAAACAGTTTCCTTGAGCAGGAGGAAACTAGAGAGCCTCCAAGTGTCCCTATTTTCCTGGGACAGCCCCAGATTTACAGAAATCCCAGGATGTCCCACTTTTCCTTAGGACGTCCCTATTTTCATTGGAGAAGTATTGGAGGGTATGGAGTTATGTGACCCCCGAGCCAAAGAGATAAATAACTCTACAACCTTTAGAAGACATCTTAAGGCAGCCCTGTACTGGGAAGTTTTTAATGTTTGATGTCATATTACCTTTTTATATATTTTGGAAACCACCCAGAGTGGCCTTGGCAACCCAGTCAGATGGGTCAGATACAAATCATCATCATCATCATCATCATCCATTGTTTTTTTTTAAATTATTATTATTATTATTATAAAATAGGACTTCCCTATTTTAATTGGAGAAATATTGGAGGGTATGTAACTAAGTCACATGGCTGGAAGAAGACATAGGTTCTGTGCTGAGGCCTGTTTTTAGTAACAGCTCGTTCTTATTATTTCAATTAATAAATTGTTTACTTATCAACAACCTGGCCTCAAATACAATTTTTCCAACCTGAAGCTTCCTGGGCTTTATGCTATGGTGTACCACACACAAAACCATTTTTTCACCAATGCTTTTTAAAAAAATCCATATGAAATGAAGCCAATGGGAATGATTGTTATACATTTTGGGGCGGGATGCTATCAGAATGCTGATGACACCGAGTTCTCCTCCTCTATTTCATCTGAATCAGGGAAGGATGTGCAAGACCTGGAACCGGTGCCTGGATGTAAGTGTTGGGCTGGACAGGGACCAATAAACTGCCCTCTGAATCGCAACAAGATAAAGGTGCTGTGGGAGGCGAGCGGAACTGTGAGACAGGCAGTTCTGGATGGAGTCTCTCTCTCTCTCTCTCTCACACACACACACACACACCGCCCTCTGAGGGAGCAAGTTTGCCGTCTGGGGTGGATCCATCTCTAACACTAGAGGCTCCTGTGGTCTTGGAAGCTGGGAACTCTTCCTATAAACTTTTGAAAGAATTAGGATCACTTAGGTGCTGCACATTGGGAACCTCAAAATCAGTGCAACGTGGAGCTTCCCTTACACAGCAGCCCAGTTGCCAGTGGGGGCTTCCCACCAACAGCATAAAAAACTTCTGCTGAAAGAACTGCACTGGCTGCTTATATGGTCCAAATTCACAGTCTTACTATCAGTATATTAAAGCCTTGAGAACAGTTGACATGAAGGACCATCTTGCCCCATATCTACCTGTCCAATTTTTATGTACAGCCAGAGGGGCTGTATTAAGGATGCTACCTGGCACCTGCCTTGCTTCTACAAAGCATTTTGTGCTCTTGCACCTGGACTGTGGCAATCTTTGCCTATTATTATTAAGCAACCACCATCCATGCTTTGCTTTGGTGGCCTGCTTCATAATGCTCCTGTTTGCACAAGTCTTTTCTGGTGTATCGCTCAGCCATCGGTAACTGCGTTATCACTGTCCAGATGTTGACTAGGTGTTTCTATGCCGCTTCGTGGATGTGTTCGCTGCCTGGATACTTTGTTTATTGTCCAGCAGTAAGCCAATAAATAAATAAAATAAAATGGAGCATTAAACCACCCCTGAATGTGTTTTGCTTTTTGCTTTCCCAAGGACTACAGAGACAGGGTTGTCTAGAATTTCTCCCTGCTATTCTTGTTTTTGCCTCGAGAGGAGTTTGTTTTGTCTTTAAGCCTCTGGGGGAGTGGGGAGCATTCAAAAATGCTGTTGCCCTGCTTGCGGTCTGAAGTGTTCCAGGAGCCCAGTCTTTTGACTCTTTCTGCTGTGTGCGGAGAGCTGCCCCCCTGTGCTTGCTTATCAGAAAACGGCATGTCTGCAATGGATTTTTAGGAGGTCACCGTGTCCCCTTCCTTAGCCCGTGGTAGGATTTTCTATGTATCTGCCCGGTACAAAGTGACCTGCATAATCCAGAGCAAAAGAACAAACAGAAATATTTTTATTTTTTTAAAAAAACGCACCATGGCCAGATATCTGCACAGCCTGAAAGGAATCCTTTCATGGGACTGTCTTTTAGGAATATTTGCTTAAATCAGGATGTAGGAAAGAGAATATAGCAGGATGAGCAATGATGCCAGCAAAATCCCTGGGTCTGTAAGGTGATAAATTGCTGGGAGTGGCGAGTGCTGCCTGGGTGGGGTGGTTTCAAACTGTCTTGAAACTCTCACTCTGGATTTCCTGCATCAAGCAAGGGCTGAACTGGGAGGTCCACAAGACCCTCTTCCAGGTCTAGGATTCTATAAATAGGAATGTTATCACTATGCTCAATGAAGTAGGTAGAGGGAGAGCATTTTTTAATTTCTCATTTCGTAAAAATTTTTTTTATTTGGTTTAAGGCTCCTTGCTTCAGCCAGGTTTGTACTGCGGTACTTCAGGTTACATACGCTTTAGGTTACAAACTCCGCTAACCCAGAAATAGTGCTTCAGGTTAAGAACTTTGCTTCAGGATGAGAACAGAAATTGTGCTCCGGCGGCACGGCAGCAGGAGGGCCCATTAGCTAAAGTGGTGCTTCAGGTTAAGAACAGTTTCAGGTTAAGTACGGACCTCCGGAACGAATTAAGTACTTAACCCGAGGTACCACTGTAATCTGAAGGTAGTATCTGTTTTGGTCAGAACGTTCATTTGCATTACAAATGCCTCTGTTTCTTTATCTTTCACAGCAACAACAATCAGACATTTGGACATTAACATAAGTGGCCTTGAGGGTTGCTCACAAATGGAAGTGCTCTAATGTGTTAATGATCAATTGCAAGGTCAGCATGATAAAGCACTAGGAGTAATCTGTTCTGAGTTTAGTAGCCTATGCAAACAAAATCAACCCCCATGTCTTCCAGGCTACCCATCACTATATCCACGCACAAACCACATCACATGTCATGTCCTAGGAGAATTCACTATAAAGCAAGATTATTTGCTATACAGGAAATTAATCAAAGGGCATGCCTACATAGGAATGTCTTGAGGTCCTAGTGTATACTTGGGAGGAAAGCCTGGGAGGTTGTGGGTTTTCCCTGTATAAGATGCTCTGCCTTCCTATGATCCCATTAGCTCAGAAGAGGATCATAAGGCTTGTAGCAATATGATGAGTGGATTGAGTACACCCAATAGGATGGGCAGGGGAAGGCAGGAAAATCTCTGTGCACACATTCCCTTGCCGTAAACATGGCCCTACATTTCTGAAGAGCCAAATGCAGAAACAAAATGCTCAATACCCAGGAAGCTTCTAAACTGTGTTTTCCACAAGCATTTCCAACCTAGATGTGAAGACGTTTGTGGGTTTTGCTTGTTTGAGTTTCACTGACAGGAACCGCTGCATTCAGCAGTAAGTAGCAGTCGCAGGCCGCCTCTCACCAGGTAACAGCCAATATATCCTGTTCATGTGCTCATGCATGTGTGCAGACATACACCCCCCAATCCCTCCTTTCAGCCCCTGCTCTCACTTTTGATTCTCCGTTATTCTCTTTGTCTTGGTGGGACAACATCTGGTGTGTCCTCCCCTTCTCTACCCGGACAATATTTCCAACCACAGGAGCAAAACTTCCCATGTCACAAAGCTGCCATAGTACAGTGGTGCATCGCAAGACGAAAATAATCCGTTCCGCGAGTCTCTTCGTCTAGCGGTTGCGAAGCAACCCTATTAGCGGATTAGCGCTATTAGCGGATTAGCGGCTATTAAAGGCTTAGCGGCTTAGCGGCTAAAAGGCTATTAGCGGCTTAGAAAAAGGGGGGGAGCAAAAAAAATCGCAAGACTCGCAAGATGTTTTTGTCTTGCGAAGCAAGCCCATAGGGAAATTCGTCTTGCGAAGCGCATCGAAAAACGGAAAACCCTTTTGTCTAGCGGGTTTTTCGTCTTGCGAGGCATTCGTCTTGCGGGGCACCACTGTATTAGCAATCCTCTTTTCCCCAGGAAGTTGAGCCTTATGAGATCAGCTGCAAAACTTTGATCTCTCTCTCTCTCACACACACATTTTCAGGGGTGAATTTCACTTACAACTCCCCCCCCCTCACTTGCCTACCCCGTGAACAAACACAGCATTCAGCTTCCCAACCATTATTCTAACACCTTCCTTTCTTTAAAAGGGGTTTCTATCTCAAGGTCTAGCCCTCTAGCAGCTGAATATTGCTCAAGATTATGAGTGACTTTGAGGAGATTACCTGGCATGTCCCAAGGCAAACAAAGCGGCAGAATCTCTGTTGGTCCTTTACTGGAAGAACCTGGGGGATAAAAAAAAAAACTATTTGAGGGCTGAGGCCTCCCAAACAACCCAGTTTCCTAATTCTACTTCCCTTCCTCGTCTTTCAACATGGTGCACGGCTAGCACTTCCCTGAAGGTCAGCGCCAAATTGCTCCCATTTCAAAAGGCAGTGGCTGGCTGAGAGGAGGACAGCTGCTGGGAATTACAGGTAAATGGAGATGAATGTGTTTTCTCTGAGGCAAGGTTTTCCCCAGCGGCCTACTCTCATCCGGCCTCAGCAGCGGTCCCTCATGGCGCACCTTTTCCGGGTGAGGCCTTGACATTTCCCCTCCCCTGTTCTTTTTTTTGTATTTAAAAGAAAGTGCCAAGAGAGTGAGTGAGGAAAAATATCCTACGTTAGGCTTATAACACAGGGGCGAGGAACCTCAGGCCCGGGGGCCAAATGGGCTCTCAAAACCCCTCTACTTGGCCCTCAAAATTCTCCTCACAACACACCCCTCTCCCCCAGGCCACCATTTCACAACAGGGCCCTTTTTGGCACCTGAGGAGGACCCCAAAATGGCACCCCCCTCCTCACCAAAGAAGAAGGGGCGAGGGAAGGTCTATATCAGTAACAAGATGGAAAAGAAGGATTAACATTCGGGATCTTCTCCCCGGTGAATCCTGCCGCCTGAGGCGGTTGCCTCAGCTTGCCTCTTGGTTGAGCTGGCCCTGTCAGGACACTCCAGGAGAAGCAAATGCCCACATTTTTCCAGGAGGAGATGCTACCCTGACATCCACTGCTGTCCTTCAAGAGACTCTGAGAACCGTCATTCCCAATAGGGGCATTTTTCATTTTAAAGAGGGAATTGAGAAAGTCAGAGAGGTGGGCCCATTTGGGCTGCTCCAAGCTGCAAGGGCGAAAGAGGCGTCATTTATCTATAGACAGTCCTGGATAATGACAGTGCCCTTTCGTAGGCCTTGGGGTGGCAGGCCGGTACAGTGGTACCTCGGTTTACATCATATGCTTCAGGTTATAGACTCCACTAACCCAGAAATAGTGCTTCAGGTTAAGAACTTTCCTTCAGGATGAGAACAGAAAACGTGCTTTGGTGGCGCAGTGGCAGCGGGAGGCCCCATTAGCTAAAGTGGTGCTTCAGGTTAAGAACAGTTTCAGGTTAAGAATGGACCTCCAGAACGAATTACCGTATTTTTCGCTCTATAACACGCACCCGACCATAACACGCACGTAGTTTTTAGAGGAGGAAAATCTGTAGGCATGCCATCTGTAGGCATTCCCTCCATAACACGCACAGACATTTCCCCTTACTTTTTAGGAGGAAAAAAGTGAGTGTTATGGTGCAAAAAATACGGTAAGTACTTAACCTGAGGTACCACTGTACTTGCTTACAGACTGTTCCTCCGACCTAAATCAGCAGCAAGAGGCACAGACACAAATCAAGAGGCCAGATTTGTCCCCATATCCAACCAGTAGCAACACTACTGCAGAACCTAGCAATGCCAGACATACCGTCACAGTTAATTCACTACTCGTCTTCCAAAGTGCTGTGTGTCATCGGCTGCCAGCATTTTACACATGGCAAGCAGATCAATCGATGCAAGATGAATAAATCGGCACAAATCTGATATCAACTATGGCAAAGTCCAGAAACTTATTTCAGGCTACCAGAACGCTCTGCAACTGACCTTGGGTTGCACTTCTTTCAAACAAAGGGACATCAAAGAGAAACTCCATTGTGAAACCCTGAATTGCAATTTATTAGGCAATTCGGTTCTGTTATCTGTTGCTTGAATCGAGATGAGCTGATTTTCATCATACTAAATGCGTCGATTACCAATGTTTGCTGTGAATCCTTAAGTTGCTGGCCTCTTGCCCAATTAGTCTGAACAGATGTGGTTGCATCTTGGGCTGGATGTACAATGAATTTTGTGGTGTGTTCCGGGTAGAAGTTGTAGGGCGTTTGCAGTTTTCACCAGTGCTGCCTTGTTAATTGGTCACATAATTGTCTCTCTAATTGTCACTGCCTATCCTTTTTTGCATTTTATTCCCCCTGGTGTCCCTCCCTTACATACATACCTAACTCATTGGCATCTGATGAAGCGAACTGTGATCCATGTAAACTGATGTCATAAGAAATTTGTTAGTTTTTAAGGTGGCACAAGACTCTTAGTTCTGGGAGGGATTCCAGCATCACACAATCATCACAGCATGTAGCATTTTTTCCTTAGTTTTTAACCTTTATCAGACAGGCATAGCCAAACTTGGCCTTCCAGTTGTTTTGAGACTACAATTCCCATCATTCCTGACCACTGGTCCTGTTAGCTAGGGATGATGGGAGTTGTAGTCCCAAAACAGCTGGAGGGTCAAGTTTGGCCATCCTTGGAAGCAACGTTTTGTATTTTATCAGTTCCCCTAAAACTGATGGATACAATCCAGTGCCGGATTTACGTATAAGCTAAACAAGCTATAGTTTAGGGCTCCACTCTCTTGGGGGCCCCAAAAAAATTAAAGGAAAGAAAACCTGGATGTGCATTTCCAAAATATAAGATAAAATAAAGTAAAACCTACATACAGCAACAGTGGTTTGTGTTGTGTTGTGTAGGCTCCTACGATGTAAGTAATGGGCTAGCCTGCTCCCTAAAATATCACTGGCATATATTCAATACAAAAAACAGCAACAATTTGTTGTTGACAAAGGACAGCTGGATATATAAAGGGCCCCATTACCTTCAGTAGCTTAGGGCCTCATCAAACCTAAATCCGGCCCTGATACAATCTAAAAAAAAGTTAGCTGCAGATGAAGCCTAAACTGGATGTGACTTTCCCTTGCTCTAATGTGGTTCTGTTTTTTACTTCATGTGCAATTTTTAGAGATAGCTTTTAAAAAAAACTATGCAAGTCAATTAAGTACTTGATTTAGCTGAGAGGAGATGGGGGGGCAATTTAAATAAGACTGCAATGCTAATAGTGGACTGCATTGCATGGATATTGTAAGTGACTCAGCACAGCCCTCCTGCTTGCAGTAGGGTATATTACAGTGAACCGCACTGCAGGGATGTTGTATCCTGCTGCCTCAGTTCAACTTGCAGTGTGGGGATAGAAGCAATGGATAACACCCTCTGTATTTCTGCCTAACATCCAACCTGAAACAGAGTCCTAATACCTCTGAACAGCACAGAAATCACATAAAGCCTTGCCTACACTGTAGGGCTATAGTAGATCTTGCTGTACTTGGGGATAATTCACTTTGGAATTCCATTGGCAGGGTTGTTTTGTAATAACCATACTAAATAAGAACTTAGAAGAGCAGGAACTCTCTGTTGGGGTTTGTGTGTGGATGCACTGGCGTCCTAGCCCAGCAATATTAAGGCCCCCCTCCCCCGATTTCTATGGGCAGTTATTGACATCTTTTCCTGGGGATATTTAAAAACAGCTTCTTAGTGTGAACTAGGAAGCGCCCTATCCTGACAATGAGAGGGATCTGTCTACCCCATTTATATTTATATTGCTTCTCATTTTCTAGACACTCCGTTCCATCTCCTCCACCCCAGTTTTTAACCTCCCTCTCCAACAGTCAAGTTGGCATTAACGGACACTGAGCATGCTTAGCCATCATGGGGACATTTTCGGGTCCTTCCTCCTCTAATTCTCCTTTACTTCTGCAAACTACTCCAGGTTTGTCAAGACCTCCTTCCTTGTGGGTGGGCATTGCTGATTTGGCTCTGTTAACTGTGAGCCCTCATCCCTGAAGATTAGAAATAGTGTGTGAGATGGTGTCAACTGATGTTTCACTAGACTTCTCCATTACTTCGAATCGCCCGTCTCCCCGTTTTCGTGGAAGCCTTGTGGACGCGGAAAGTCTGAACCGTTTAATGCTGGAAAGTGAATGGAATGTCTTTGTCTGGAAAGAAGGGGGGAGGATTAGGACCCACACACCCCAATCCCAGGGTGTTGTCGATCCTCAAAGGTCTACCTTCCACCACCTCAGGTCTTCCTCGAGGGAAGAGATTCTCCATGTTATGTGTCTTTGCACATGTAAAGGTGGTTTAGGATCACAGCCCTCAGCGAAGCACAGGTTGCGAGGGGGCTGTAACGAATAGGTACCTTGTTATCTGAAACTGAAAATGTACTCTGGAGAGAGGAGAAGAGAATAATAATAATAATAATAATAATAATAATAATAGAAGAGGTGTCAGAATGCAGAGATGGCTGGCAGGGTAAGGTGGAGGAGAGGGATCATAGAATTGCAGAACTATGTTGATAAAACTTGTTAGTGAGGGACAATTGGATTAGTGGTGGGATTCTGGCTATGAAGCCCTTTGGGTAGTGGGAAAGGAGTGTGTATGCGTGTGTGCGTGCGAACAATAATCTTGTTCTCCCCCCCCCACTTCATGGTCAAAAGAAGGCCCCATAGCCAAAACATCAGCCCTTCTAATCTTTTCTTTTCTCTACACCCCCCCACCCCACCCGCAACATGTGCTTTATTAACCCCCTTTTCTCATTTAACTGCTTTGAATAGCTCAGTGGGTAGCATCCTTCTTAGAAAGTGAAGACTGGGCACGCTGGTGGGGGTGGGGGCGGTGGGGGGGGGGAGAGAGAGAGCTTCCTTGGAGATGAGATGTCAGAAGAGAAATGCAGACAAACCCCCAGCCCCGGCCTAGAGAAAGAAAAGCCCCCTCTGTAATCCTGTCTGCAGTGTCCTCATGACCACAGGCTCCAAGGTAGCCAGGAATTCCAGGTCCCCATTTTGAGGGAAGACAAATGGTGAGATTTGGAAGAACCGGGTCACTGGGGCAGCTCCTTCTAAGCTCTGCAGGCATGGAAGGGATATTTTCTCTTTTTTAAAAGTAATCTCTCTGCAGCGTTTTGCTAGTAAACTAAATTAGAGGGGAGGAATGAAAGGGCCCCTTGGATAGGATCCAGGCAGCGCAAAGAGGAGAGGGCTTGCATGTTTGAGGTCACACTTAAGCTTGGGCAAGTTTGTTTATTTATATTTAAATGTAATGGTTGCTTTGTGACCACAGGGGCTCTCAAAAAGGCTTACAATAATAATAATAATTTAAAAAGCAACAGTAGAAGTATCATGAAACTAATTCCTTAAAGGCAATGCACAATTGTGTAGAGTCCATGGGAAAACTGCCTTCTATATATCCGGTCCATCTAGTCCATTACTGTTGACTCTGATTGGCAGCAGCCCTCCAGGCTGAGGTCTTTCACATCATCTATATTTCCTCTTCAACCAGGCTTTGGGCTGATTAATATTCTACAGCCTTTTAAATTAAGGTTACCAGATGTCCCCGTTTCCCAGGGACAGTCCCCGGATTTACAAATCAGTCCCCATACAAAATCCATTGAAGTTGAAAAGTGTCCCTGGGTTCATTGAAAAAAATCTGGTAACCTTATTTTAAATGTGTCTGTGGGAAGGGGGGGAGTTGTAGTTTTGCAGTTTTGTTGTTGTTTTTGTCCTGTATTTTATTCTGTGAGCCGCCCTGATATCTTAGGATGAAGGGCAGTATTTACATCTAATGAACAAAATAAAAAATCTACTAGCTAATTTCTCCCAATAAGGAGAGTTGAGGAGCATTTTTACCACAGGCGATCCCAAAATGAGTGATAAATGGTTCATCTGCCCCCCCCATAAACATTTTAGTCCTGGCATGGCAGTTTTGTTCCAAACAGAAAATAAGTCTCTACAAAAATAAGGCTATAGATGGGGCTCTCCACATCTTTATTGCTCTTTCGTTTGACAACTGCACACACACACACACAGGTCTGGTTCCCACATCACATTCAGCAATCATTAATATAAACTATGGTTTAAGATAAACACACAGTGTGTGTGACTTCTCCCCTGCTCCTCACCATGGTCCGCTTAGTGTTACATCCAAATCCAGGTTCATGCTTTGTCCTCCCCCCCCCAAAAAAAAGCAGTAAGCCAAGAACAAACCCTGGCTGTGTGTTGCCTGGTGACCAACAAACCACAAGCTTGGGTTTGAGCACAATACTAAGCCAGATCATGGTTTGTTTTCAGGTGGTGGCGGCAGCAGCAGCAGCAGAGGAGGAGCTAAGTGCATGCTATTTCAGCTAGGAGGGGTTTAGTCATGCTGGCCACATAACCCGGGAAAGCTGTCTGTGGACAAACGCCGGCTCCCTCGTGGATGAGCACCACACCCCATAGTCAAATTTGACTGGACATAACCGTCCAGGGGTCCTTTACCCTTTTTTTACACATATTTTAGCAGCGTGCATGTTTAAGTTAAATCGTAGTATATTTTAACTATGTTTTAATACAATGTACAAAATGCCTTTGTTTATTCTACAGTTCCCCAATCTTCAATTCAGACTGGGCAAAAACCAGAACCACCTAAGACATACCGCTGGGGTGGAGAACCTCAGGCTTGGGGGCAGAATGTGGCCCTCAAGGCCTTTCCTTCTGGCTCTTGGGACTCTTCCCAAGCTACACACCCTCTCCCTAGGCCACACACCTCAACAGCTCTGCTTTGTACCCTCCTTAAGTATTTCCCCCCCTGGATGCAATGTGTCCTTGAACTTTGATGTTGCTTCCCATTTGCCTGATGTGTAGAAGTGTGTGTAGTGCGAGTGTGTGTAGAAAACTCGTCTTCTGTACAAAGGGAAAAGTCACATTTGCTGCTCCACCCAATTTTGCTCTAGGCCTCGCCCCCTACTGATTTGTGCCACCCCCCAGCAGGCTACCTAGATTCCACCTGCCTGATACATGTATGGCATGGTGCATGCCATTTTCTAGTTATTATTATAATCTTTACAACTACCCTGCTCCTTAAGGCAGCACTGTTGTCTCTTATATTGCAGGCGGTGTGTGTTTGTATGTGTAAAATAGGGTTGCCATACGTCTGGGAATTCCCAGACATGTCCTCTTTTGTGGGCCCTACATGCTCATCTAGGGGGAATTTTACATTTTAAAGCAAATGTCCTGGATTTTGTTTTTTTTTTATAAAAATGTGCATGGGTGGCTCTGGCATGGATGACCGGGGCTCTGGCATGGGCAGCTTGGGCTTGGCAGTGGAGAGGCTATCAGGTGATTGCCCTCGAAAAGCACAACCACTTTTTGTGTGTGGATTTTTACCTCTTGAAATATGGCAACCCTAAAACATGGCAGAGTATGGCTTGCTTAAGAGTTCATGGCAGAGGTTACCTGAGGCTCCCCGATTCATCGCTTACTCACTTAGCCACTATGCTGCACTAGCTGTTGCAATTTCACGCCCTCATCACCCGATTACTGAACACTTAGAATCATAGAATTGTAGAGTTGGAAGGGACCCCAAGGGTAATCGTAAATCCAACCCCCTGAAATGCAGGAATCTCAGCTAAAGCATCCCTGGCGGATGGCCACCCAACCTCTGTTTAAAAACCTCCAAGGAAGAAGTCCACCATCTCTTGTGGGAGACTGTTCCACTGTCGAGCAGCTCTTACGGCTCGACAGTAAGAGTCGAACACATCTTGCAAATGTGAACCAATTCTACGTTAAAGCACCAGCTGGAATGTGCTTCCCTGGATGGGTGTGTGTAGTGTTAGTGGAGGGGTAGTACCTCTGGTGGGGGACACCTTCTTAGGTACTTTGTCCACCTTTGGTCCCCACTGTACACAGCTCTAACCTGCTCCCTTCTGTGGATTGAGTAGACAAGATTCAATTGGGGCTTAAGTGGGCTGAAAGGTCAAGAAGGCGGTTTCTGCACATGCTGTAGTGAGGGGCAGATGGTGTTCATCAACCTGGGAAGGCAGCCCATCTAGGAAAACTCTGACCCTAAATCTCCGCTGGCTTGTGGGATATCTTCTGGAGAATAAAACCTTACAGAAATCCAGAGTGGAGTCCCTAGGCAGGTGGATGGTGCCTTGTATACCTCTTTCCAGCAACTCCTGCAGCCATGTTGGTGCCAAACATATTTTTCTGCTTTTCTTTGGACCGCGTCAGTGACGCCGAGAAGGACGGGGTGTGTGTGTCCTGTTGTCTGGGCAGCCCAGGACCTCCATATTCACTGCCCTGGTTTGTGCCCCAGAGCGCTCACTTTGGTGCTGCTAATGCAGCAGTTTGACCTTACCTCCAGAGGGACACCCCATTGTCTCTTGAGACAGATGGATGCCAACAACCCTGTGTGTTTGCATGTGTGTCTTAAAAAGCAGAGACATCATCTTGCCAACAAAGGTCTGTATAGTTAAAGCTATGGTTTTCCCAGTAGTGATGTATGGAAGTGTGAGCTGGACCATAAAGAAGGCTGATCGCCGAAGAATTGATGCTTTTGAATTATGGTGCTGGAGGAGACTCTTGAGAGTCCCATGGACTGCAAGAAGATCAAATCTATCAATTCTTAAGGAAATCAGCCCTGAGTGCTCACTGGAAGGACAGATCCTGAAGCTGAGGCTCCAATACTTGGGCCACCTCATGAGAAGAGAAGACTCCCTGGAAAAGACCCTGATGTTGGGAAAGATTGAGGGCACAAGGAGAAGGGGACGACAGAGGACGAGCATGAGTTTGAACAAACTGCAGGAGGCAGTGAAAGACAGGAGTGCTTGGCGTGCTCTGGTCCATGGGGTCACAAAGAGTCGAACACGACTAAACATCAACAACAGAAATACAGTGGTGCCCCGCAAGACGAATGCCTCACAAGACGAAAAACCCGCTAGACGAAAGGGTTTTCCGTTTTTCGATGCGCTTCGCAAGACAAATTTCCCTGTGGGCTTGCTTCGCAAGACGAAAACGTCTTGCGATTTTTTTGGCTCCCCCCCTTTTTCTAAGCTGCTAAGCCTTTAATAGCCGCTAAACCGCTAATAGCGCTAATCCGCTAATAGGGTTGCTTCGCAAGACGAAAAAACCGCTAGACGAAGAGACTCGCGGAACGGATTATTTTCGTCTTGCGAGGCATCACTGTAGCTGTGTGTAGAAATAGCATTCATGGCTATTCATCCAGTTTTGCTTCTTGCCCTACCTTCCACTGGCGTGTGACCCGTGGAGGAATGCAACTGTTGGGTGGGAAAAGGTTCCCCACCCCTGTCGCAAATAAAGGGGGAGAGCTATCTATTGTGGAAGAGCAGAAACTGCGGCAAACAAAACTGCGAGCTCCTTGGCCGCTGCAGCCAATCCACAGCACCAGATCGCCACAGCTGACTTCAAGGCAGTCAACCTGGTCTTTGGCGTATTGTGCCTGCCAGTGATTTATAGATTGTGCCGCTTGAAAGCAACAGCATGCACAGCCTCTCCATCATTCCAAGCTACCTCACGACATTGTAAACAACTGTTTCAGCAGCATTTCTACTCATTTCCCTAAAAGCTTCTACAGAGGGCCTTTGCCAGGCATCGTGTGGAGTAAACTCAATTAATTAGTTCATCCTAGGTCTGGGGTTTCAGCCAGAGAAGCAAGTAGTACGAGACCACACAGAATCCCCTCCTAGGAATAAAATCAATTTCCTTTATACATTTTTTTTTAAAAAAATGATTAAAATTCTGTCTGCTTTAATTCACCAGGATGATTCAATTGTCTCTGCCATGTAGCTCTAATGGGAGTTTTAGCAAATGATAACAAATAAATGACCAGCCGAAGCACAATTCCTGGAGAAGCAACATTTCTGGAATTGCTCCTCCTTCGACGATCATGAGGGAAAACATGGAGAAATTCCGTGGCATGGGAAACATGGTAGGCGAGAATGAAAAGAGGACTGGACACATAGCTGTTGAATTCAGCCACTTTGCCCATTCTGGGAGAAGAGGACCCGTCCCCGGTGCCATTTGTGTGAGGAGGTTTCTATTGCAAATGAGCAGGAGCCATTGGCAAGGGCCCGTTTAATTTGATCGCAGTTCATGGCAGACCGAGAACAAAGGAAGCGACCGAGGCAATAATTGCCTCCTGGTGGGGAGCTGGAGAGTTTAAACTTGGTTGGCACTTGGACTTCGAATCAGACCACTCTTCCATTGGCCCTGCCAGGCCCACAATAGGCCAGGTAACAAAGATTGTGGGGGTGGGAAGCAGGGGCATGCTTTCAAAGTCACACACAGCATGTTAGCACAGCCTGGGCGAATTGGAGGTGACTCTCGCATGGAGGAAATGTCTGCAGGGGTCTAGGGAGGGAAGTCTACTCTTTATCACATTTGAAGTACAGCACAAGAGTTTTTCACCACAACCCAATAGGGCAGGGGCTGCTTGGTCCATGACCTTTGGGTAATCTAAACCCTTGCCCAGCTTCTCATGAATGACGTCACACATTTTCTCCTACATAGAGATGATCGGCATATAGGAATAATGTTTACCTGTATTTTTATTTCATTCCTCTTCCTATGTTTTTAGCTGTTCTTATTTTATCTGTAAGCTGCCTTGAGTCCCTCTCAGGGAAAAGGGCTGGGGTAAATTATTATTATTATTATTATTATTATTATTATTATTATTATTATTATTAGCAGCAGCAGCATTCATACGAAGCAGCACTAAAGAAAGGCATAGAGCATGAAGAGGGGCTGCAAGGGAAATTTATTCTATTTTAATAAAAGTGATTTTGTAAAATATCATTTTTATAAACTAAAATTAACGGCCAAATTCATGGCAGTTATCCCAGTGAGGAATTCAGCGTAGGGCTATGGCAATAGTTCCATCAGCAAAAGTCTTTCAGATGCACCCCTCCCCCTGCGTGCTGTTCTGGGGGTTGTTCTACCCCTTCCAACCCAACTTTGGGGGTCATAGGGGAGAAGGGAAAGCTCTGTTGTGCTAGCAAGCACCCTTGTGCAAACATCTGCTAGTGGGACTACCTAGTTGAATTCTGTCCTTTGTACTCAGTTATCAGAACACTGGAATACCCAATTGTACATTTACTTCTTAGTGAGCCATTGTGCAGACAACTGTCTGCATGCTTTTGATACCACCAGGAGTAGAGACTTACTTTTAAAAGGAAAGTGATAATTCGGAGGGTAATATTCCAGAGGGGACTAGACTGCTAGATTTCCCCCTCATGCTTACAACCTGGCCCTTGAGCAACAGGATGTATGAGTGAACTACCTCTTGGCGTTATGAGGTAAACTGACATACAGTGGTACCTCGGGTTACGTACTTAATTCGTTCCGGAGGTCCGTTCTTAACCTGAAACTGTTCTTAACATGAAGCACCACTTTAGCTAATGGGGCCTCCCACTGCCGCTGCAGCACAATTTCTGTTCTCATCCTGAAGCAAAGTTCTTAACCCGAGGTACTATTTCTGGGTTAGCGGAGTCTGTAACCTGAAGCGTCTGTAACCTGAAGTGTATGCAACCCAAGGTACCACTGTAATTGTGCAAAGTCCTTGGAGGAAGGAGTAGGATAGAACAAATATTTAAAATGTAAGAGGGATTATAAAATAAAAAAGCACTAAAAGAATCTGTAATTACCAAGAGGACCCTCTCAAGTTTGAATTCATGCGATTGAACTGAGGCAATACTGACCCTACCATGCTAATTTCCAGACTATAACTGTGGTTTACATGTGGTCTCCCCCAGCTGTATTGAGAGGTAATTTTATACAGTGGTGCCCCGCAAGACGAATGCCTCGCAAGACGGAAAACTCGCTAGACGAAAGAGTTTTCCGTTTTGGAGGTGCTTCGCAAAACGAATCTCCTATGGGCTTGCTTCGCAAGACGAAAATGTCTTGCGAGTTCCTGCGGTTCCCCCCCCTTTTTCTAAGCCGCTAAGACGCTTATCAGCTGATCCGATAAGCCACTAAAAGCCGCTAATAGCGCTATTCCGCTAATCCATCAATGGGCTTGCTTCGCAAGACAAAAAAACTGCTAGACGAAGAGAATCACAGAAATCATTCTTTTCGTCTTGCGAGGCACCACTGTACAGCTTCTAGCAGTGTAGTGAGCCATACATTCCCAAGTGACTGATTAGAAGTCAAGGGATTTGGGCTAGGTTCAAGGTTTCGGGGGGCCTTGGGTAAAAGATCACTGGTAGGTGTTCCTAACCAGCAATTTATCTTAGAATATCGATGTCTCTGCCATTTTCCCCAGGCTCAAGTTCATTTTTCTAAGAATTCTAACTGTGTGTGCGCCTACATTACATGACCCACCCCACACGTCCATAAACGTTTGGAGGGAGCAGGTTGTGACCACTGGCCATACCTCCTGCCAGGAATGGAAGGGAGGAAAGCACACACACACAAGCAACATTTTTATTGAACTCAGTGCGTTGCAAACTGATTTTCATCATCAGTGTCTCCCTCATATGCAAGTCCTATGCACACTGCCACCAAATGCACAACCAGCAGCTGTTACGGCTAGAGCATGCATTAGACCTATTTCCCCCACCTAAGTCGTGATTAAACAACAAGCAAAGTACAAACTCACACCGCACAATCCAGCAGCCCCAAAACAGAACAGCTCCAATCAAATCAGCCTCCAAAGGACTCCCGGATGAGGAGAGTCTTGTTCATTTCAGACAGAGTTCTGATGTCCATGGAGACTGTCATTCCAGAGACCAGGGGCACCTGCCATAAAAAGCCCTGCTTTTAGCTCCTATTGATTTCCAGGGTTGGCACAAAATATTTTGTAGCCTGAGGCAGGACGGCAATGAGTGCCCTGTCTTCCCAAGTCAAGTTGCATAGTCATTCTGGCTCTTGAGGCCGAAAATCCAACAAGCCCTTTGCCCGTTTCTTCCCTGGTGGTAAAAATATGACAGCAACAAATAACTCACCATTTGCTGCCCTTTTGTGACACCCAAAATTGGCTGCCTGCAGCAGACACCTCACACTGCCTAGTGCTAAGTGCTGGGTCCGGTGATCTCACCATAGTGAGCAGAGCCTGATTAGAGGATTTCAACCAGCATGGAGGTTCCTACAGTGGGAGGTGGTCTTGGAGGTAGGCTGGCCCCTCGCCTGGAGGGCTCCAAAAAAGTCCACCCCAGCACACCGACCTGGATCTGGATGCTAACAGAAAACCAGGTCAGGTGCTACAGACCTAGTTCGAGATGTTTTCAAGGAGTGGAGCCATCAAATCCAAAGTCTGATTACAAGAGACTCAGTTGGAAGGTTTGGTTTGATAGAGATGTTCATTTTCTCCTGTCCCCCCCCCTTTTTTTTACAGTGCAAGAGAATTATGGACAGCCTCTACATTCGAGTCACGTCCATATGAGGAACCGGACTGTCTCTATACCTGGCAGCAGCCGCCTTGAGCAGAGTTCAACCTCACTGGCATCTCCTGAGAACAGTGAAAAGGTACAATGGAGCATTGTGGTTTTGTCTTGCTCTCTTTGTGGATGTGTACATTGGATTCACAGGGGGCCTTCATTATTTATTTAATGTATTATATTAGACTTGCAGTATTTGAAATTTCACAAAAGCACACTAGAAAACTACCAGTTTCTATTTATTTAGTTGCTATTTGAGGTTTTAAAGATCTGTCTGAAAAGGTTAAAAAAATGAGAAAATGAAAGTGTAACCCACAGACCCATTGAAATTTGTTATTTAATTTGTAGTCCACCTCTCTGCCTTGAACTCTAATCAAGGTGTTGCACACAGAAAGCAAGCAACTAAACCTCCTCACTCCAAGAATTAAAATCCTCGTAGTGTTTGTGTGTACTGTTCTTATTTTGAGATGTAGGGTTGAAAGATGTTTCCGAAGCATCCCAGGCACAACCTGGAACAATTTTCCGTGGAGAACAAAGTGCAGAGCCAGCAGGTTCAAGAGAGGCAGGCAATTTGAGGCCCTGTTGAATTTGCTTTGAAGTCTTTGGAAGGTGCTATAACACCAAGAGCTATTATTATGTTAATGTACTGTGGGCCAGATTCTGCAGGCTGTTCCATAAACCATCATCCTCAGCATTCCATCCCGTTCCCTGAAGGTCATAACCCTGACACCTGGTTTATGACCCTTAGAACTGAAGACTCCTCTTCCCTGTACATATGCCTCACGATCAGAGGTAGGTCAGAGTCGGAAGGACAATTTGCAGCTTGAGTGTTTTGCAAGGATGTAAATTGCGTTATGAATCTCAGAAATGCAAATGGTGGAGTTTTCTCATTAGCTGCTGTGAGTGGGAAAAATGGAGATGGAGAATGTGTCGGTCATACAAACCTCAAAGGTTTATTTGTCCATGACGCTAATTCACTTCTGGGCTGTTTGCCTAATGCAGTCTTCTCTCACTCCCAGGGATAGCGTGAAGTATTTAAACTGCTGGAAATGACCAGAAAGGATTGGTGCAACCTATTGGTTACTCGTTCAATTAAAACATCTCAAAATGAAAGCTACTGAGAATGTGTTACGGTGACTAAACTAGATCTGAACTAGTAATTTTAATTTTACTTTGGAACGCTTATAAAGCAAAACAGCTAGCTACTAGTTTGGGTCTTTGAGGTCACAGCCCTTTGTTCTCTTAAGTCCGAAGGTGCATCGAGTTCCAGGTTATTTGATTACGTTGCATTTTGTACCCTTCTTTCCCCTTCCTATACCGGCTAACATCAATAAAAAGCAAAATAGCTAATCAACAACAAAATAATCCAAATAAAACAGGAAAAAAATCAAAGTGGCAGATAAAAAGATCAGTAAACAAACAACCAATTGGAAAAATCTTGCACAAGACAGGCTTGCCGGATGATCTCAAAGTTCAGACTGATTAATGTAGGGGGATTTTGCCCTTTGGATAACTTGGCCCCAAGCTGTTTGGGGCTTTAAAGGTAATAACCTCCCTCACCTTAAATTGCATAAGGAAATCAGCCTACAGCTAAGCAGTAGACATAACAAGGAAGCAACATGATCCTTAATGGCAACATAGCGCAACAACGGAAATTTCTGAATGGTCTTCAAGGGCAGCCTTGCAAAGAGAGCTTGACAGTAGTCCAGCAAGAGGCCTAGCGTGGTGTAATGGTTTACAGTGCTTCACAAGGACCTAACCTGAGCATAGGCCCTTGTAGCCACTGCGGCAACTTGAGCAAAGCTAAATCAAGGAATATCCCCCCCAATCTGATCTTTTGAGAGATTTCTTACTTAATGCGCAGTAGTCCAGTGAATTAAAGATGTTACATCTCTTATCACACCCACTCTTGTACTTAAGGTGCTGTTGTTAGATTGGACCCCAGATGATGGAATGGTTGTTTCTGTAACAAGGTAAACAATAATTTAATTTAGAATCCTGATCTATAATTCAGGTTTAGATCCTGGGTTCAGTTATGCAACCACCACGTACGGTACTAAGTTTAGTTCTGGGGGCAAACATAGATGATGGAAATGGAGGCTGGTCCATTAGGGCAAATGAGGGCTTTCCCTACTAAGCTGCCAGCTGTCCCTACCCCCAGCCTATTCCCTTAGTTACAAAGCAGTCTGGGTTGGAGGTTGATAGCTTCCTTCTCCTTTGTCTCAGTGTTGCCCTTGTAGCACTCAGCAGGGAGAGGATGGGGTGAAAAATAGAATTAGTTGGCTCTATGTATCACTGGCTCCGGCTCTATCTGCTGTTGGCCAACCTGGCTTCCACTATACCAATCATGAGTAGGAAACATGAGAAGCAACAATTTTAAGACGAAACAGACAAGATGTGAAAGTAATGCTCCATTTAAAAACAAACAAACAAACAAACAAACAAACAAACAAACTTGAAATGTATAGTAGTCCTGTTCTAAACTGAATCTGGACTGTTGTATCTGGCAGGTTTCTTTTGCACAGAGCTATCAAACCATACCTAGGAGAAGTATGGGACTGTTCTGTGGGTATTCTGCTTTCATGCACAACTTCTACACTCAGATTTCTTGATGCAAGAATGGTTGAAGATCTATGTGTTGCATCTAAGGCTGCGAGTGGAGAGTTTTACTTGTGCACCAAGACTTCCCCTTCCTCTCCTCTCCCGTGCCCTGAAAATCTTCTCCAAATGGTCCTCCAACCCTCTGGAGCAGGGTGCACTGGGGAGAAGAGGGGAAATGATATTGTGCAAGCAGAAGTCTGCTGTCTTGGAGCCGCAGAACAGCAGCATTTAATATAATCCTATAAGCTACGAACATGAGTTTGACCAAGCTGCGGGAGGCAGTGGAAGACAGGAGTGCCTGATGTGCTCTGGTCCATGGGGTCATGAAGAGTCGGACACGACTAAACAACAATATCAATATACACGACTAAACAACAATATCAATATCTGAATACCAGTAGCTGGGTACAGACATTTTAGATGGAAATTAGCCCTGAGTGCTCACTGGAAGGACAGATCCTGAAGCTGAGGCTCCAATACTTTGGCCACCTTATGAGAAGAGAAGACTCCCTAGAAAAGACCCTGATGTTGGGAAAGATGGAGGGCACAAGGAGAAGGGGACGACAGAGGACGAGATGGTTGGACAGTGTTCTCGAAGCTACCAGCATGAGTTTGACAAAACTGTGGGAGGCAGTGGAAGACAGGAGTGCCTGGCATGCTCTGGTCCATGGGTTCATGAAGAGTCGGACATGACTAAACAACTAAACAACAACAACAAAAATAGGTGTCTTCTGGTTTGAATTTAATCTTCTAGAATTGAAGAATGAGGTAGTAGACACGTTCCATTTGATTAGGGGCAGAGATGGAGCACCTACAGCCCTCCAGATGCTGCTGAACTCCAACTCCCATCAGCCCTAGCCATTGTGGCCAAATGTCAAGGATGATGGGAGCTGTAGTTCAGCAAATCTGGAGGGCTGCAGGTTCCTCACTCCTGGTTATGGTTTGAAAACTTTTCTCTGAGGAGTCTAGGAAGCTGTTGACAGCTTATCAGTGAGAAGACTACACAACAACGGCCTGTTCTTCACTTGAGGGTTTTGTGTTTTTTTACCCAAAGGGGATGTAGGATGTGGTGGAAGAGTGAATTCTCAGTGGTGATAGTGTCAAGCAGGCTTAGACAGCACTTTGTTAAGAAAGGTCCTTCTACTGAGGTTCTTTGGTCTTGTGAATCGTGCATTTAAACTTAAGGATTTTTACTTGATCGTCTTTATTCATTGTTTTAGAGCAGAGTTTTCCAACCTTCTCATGTTGGCGACACACTTTTTTTAGACATGCATCATTTCGCGACACAGTAATTCAATTTTACTAGCAAACCAGACATTAAACTAACCCCTTATAAGAGCATTTGTGCAACACATCTACACACTGTAGCTGACACACTAGCATGCCGCGATACACAATTTGGAAAGCTCTGTCCTTCAGGGTAGATTTCCTTCTCTTAAATTGTGTAACAGAGCCATATACAGTGATGGCTCTGTATAAATAACAGTTAATAATGTGATAATAAGTGGAAAGAGTGATGCTTCCTGAATATCCTGCTTGCGGCTTCCCACGTGCTGTGCATGGCAAGCACAGAACCCTGGACTAGATCGGCATTTTGGCCTGACCCAACCGGGCTCTTCTTATAGAAAGGCATTCTACTGTACATTTTAGAGCTACAGATTTATCACAGTCACAAACCAACTTAAGTTGAGATGCCCAGGGTAATTAATGTTAAGTTTTATGCATTACATCTCAACCACTAAGGAGCCTAGAGTTATTAGTTTGGAGAATGTCTTGCAGGAAAGATTTTAAGGGCAAATCAAAAGCCCCAAAAGGGCAACAGGAAAGAAGCTCTAGACTGCAATCCAAAACCCACTTACCTGATGGCTCCATTGACATACAATACACCACATTTCTGAGTAAATGTGTAATAGGATTGTACAGTAAGCCTGTTAACTTGGCACCTCCTATCCTTTGCCTCTATAGAAATGATTCATATTACCTTTGCTGGTATGTGGTGTTCCCCCCTAGGTGCCGGTAATCACCATAAAGTTGTTACAGTAAGTGCCACACTTTTTAACAACAACAACAAAAAGAGGTGCTGGTACTGTGTACCATTGAGTACCTCCTGAAAAAAGGCACTACTGGTATGCTTTCTCATAATGCAATATAATCAGAAACAGCTTCCCCTGGAGCAATTGTCCTGTGGCATCTCCAAGCCCCTTCCTAGCTGATGGGAAGTGATTGGGGGGAGGTGGCAAACAAAACCTGCAGAAGCCGCATTCCAGTTTCCCCAGCCACTCTGGGCGGTTCCCAACAGAATATTAAAAACACAATAAAACTTCAAACATTAAAAACTTCCCTGAACGTCAGATAGTTGCTTGAACTTCTGAAAGTCAGATAGTTGTTTGTTTCATTGACATCTGATGGGAGGGCATTCCACAGGGCGGGCGCCACTACCAAGAAGGCCCTCTGCCTGGTTCCCTGTAACCTCGCTTCCCGCAGGGAGGGAACCGCCAGAAGGCCTTCGGAGCTGGAACTCAGTGTCCGGGCTGAACAATGGGGGTGGAGATGCTCCTTCAGGTATACTGGGCCAAGGCCGCTTAGGACTTTAAAGGTCAGCACCAGCACTTTGAATTGTGCTCAGAAATGGACTGGGAGCCAATGTAGGAGTGCCAGTGCTACTTCCTAGTACCCTGTATTCAGAGTCTGAACTCTTTCAGAGAAAGGTGGTTTTTTTTTGGGGGGGGGTTCCCTCTTGATCTGCAATCTGCTGGAATGTGGATGTTAAATGCAGAGAAAGCTTTAGTAACGCAAGCAAGCATGTGTCTCCTGGAAAATGCAAGATAAGCTAATGGTGTCATTTATAGACAGAGGCATTACTTTTTTCACAGGTGTGGTATGGGGGGGATTACCGCCCTCCCCCCATGTTTCAGATGACAAAAATGTTCTTCTTGAGGTACACCTGTCCCTGAGCAGTGAGACAAGAAAATGAACCACAACAATGCTCTTAATATATACTGGTTTTTGGAATCTAAACTTAGATGTATCCAACACTTTGAATTTCATTGTCAAGCTTAGAATAGCCAATCCTTTGAACTTTTAAGGGGTACCACTGGCACCCCTGAAATCTCTTCTCACCCTCTATTAGTACTGGAATGGCCCACAAGTGCTTCCGAACTTCCTCCATCTGTGTTTGAACATCATGCCTGTCAATGTAATACTATTCAATCATGCAATTTCAGTTCCACTTTAGAAATTTGTGCCTACTGACTGGGCCAAGATAGCATATGAAAATGGTGATCTAGCTATTTCTAGGTGTGGTGGAAATGAACTGTGTTATTTCTAGATAGTGATGCTTTGTGTGTTGCATGCCGCGCCATCCCATTAATGATGCCAACCCTTCCCTTACCAAATCTTAAAGCACAATGGAAAGGAATCCCTCAGACACTTTTGATGCATCCTCAGAATGGTGGGAAACATTCTGAGCAAAGGCAGGCACTAGGGAAACATTCTGTGAGCCAAATGGGTAAGTAGGAAAATCGACACTTCGGGAGCTGTGATGTCACTTGTGGAGCCCTCTGGAATGGCCAAATGGTCTACAAAAGCATTCTAGTGCTTTAAAAATAATGTTATATGCATCAGTATCTTCCAAAGGTAGTAGGGCCATGACTGAATGAAAACAAAGTTTGTGTGTGGCTGCAAAAAAATGTATTATACTTCATCTTGAACAACTTTATCGGGAAAATACACCTTGCTTTGTTCAAAACCAGTCCAACAAAAGTTATACAGGCCAGTTCTATACTTGTCTAACTCAGGAGTTTTCTTAGTTACTTCCATGTATATATAGGACTACAGTCATAGAGATTCAGGTTTTAACTTTGCAGGAGTGCAAATCAAGTTCTCTAGTGAGCAAGGGCTCCTCATTCGCTTCTATACCAAAGGCAGCTTCATGTGAAAACGAGTCACATGAAAGCTTCACACATGACCTGCAGCTCTCACGAGAAGAGTGAATATTGGATCAGGACTAACATAGCTTGCATCTGGGAAAGCCAATATGGTGCCATTCAGATGCTGTGGGGACTAGAATTCCCACCAGCGCAAGTTGGTATGGCAAATGTTCAGGGATGATGGGAGTTAGAGCTTCACAACATATGAAGGGCACCATATTTGCTACCCCTGACTCAGGCTCATTTATTGGAAAAAAGGAGTAACATCTGCGATGCTTACAATTCTAAGAAGAAAATGTATGGTGCATTACTGTCTGCAAATTTCCACCTTAGTCCTACAAAGCTACTGCATTTCAGCGTAAAGTTACAATGATTTTCGTGTGTGTGTGTGTGTGTGTATGACTCCCCAAAATGAAGGAAAGGCGAATGGTTCCCCATTATATCCCAGCTTGTTATCAAAGTACCGTTTGAGATACTTTTAAGGAGTATGTCACCCTTGTGTGATAGCTCTGGAAAGACAATGGGTTGTACCTAATGTTAGCAATACTCAAGAGTAGACCCATTAAAATTAATGGGCATGACTATCTTAGTTCCATTAACTTTAACGGGCGGTAGTCAACTAAATCCTTGCACAAGAGGAACAACTTCTGCTTGCACGATGGGACTCCCCCTGCTTGCCCAAATATGATCCTGATGGTTGGGGAACAAATTCAGAGTACGCACAGGGAGAGGAGATTGGGGGAGAAGAGTCCCTTTGCACAAGCACAAATAGCTCTACTTCCACGACAATTTACTTAGTGCTATGCTGAGTTCAAGCAGGGCTTTTTCTCCAGCCGGAACTTGCTGGAACCTCTCAGGTGGGTTCTGGCACCTCTCCAATGCCATCCTAAGAGAATGAGGGAGGTGTTCATGGTGAGTTGTGGCACCTCTTTTTCTAGAAAAATAGCACCGAGTGCAACCCAGTGGGTCTGCTCTGAGTAAAATTTATTTGGATACAACCCATTCTGTTCTCTCTCTCAAGAGTGGAATGCAGTAATTATGACTATAACACAGTGGGGTGAATCTGAGTTGGGAAGATTTTGACCAGGATCCATATGTTAAGGTTAGAGTAAACGTTTCATTTAGTTTCCTTGTAAAGACCTATACATGGCCTGAATGTACAAGTGTTACAACGTGAACATTTTAAACCATCACTTTACCACTGAAAAGTAATGCAGATTGTAAAGAAAATGAGTTTCTCTCTCTCTCTCTCTCTCTCTCTCTCTCTCTCTCTCTCTCACACACACACACACACACACACTCTCAAATTAACCAATGGTTTGGCTTTTTCTGACTTTACATTTAAAAAGCCATACCCTTCTGCCGTATGTTTTTCAATTGCATCCTTTGGTTCATTTCACATACCCTCTAGCCCAGGAGTAACCCATAACCTTCAGGGCAGAGGAGCCCAAAGGGGTGCTGATTATGTTTGTATAGCCCATGGGAGCTTTGTAAACCACAATAACAAAAAAAAAAAAAGAAAAAAAAGAGGGGAAAAAACACAACACCCCCCCAAGCATCATAAAAGCCCAACTAATTTTAAGTGTGTGTGTTACGTTACCAAACTTAAACACAAAATGCAGTGCGGATGGGCTACGTTTATACAATGTTGCACAAAAAAGAAATGTAGGAAACCCTCGCTGTAACACTAATACGGGGGGGGGGGGCAGGGAGCACTAGCACAAAAGCCAAACTGTGTTTTTTCCTTTTTTTGGGTTACCAGACTTAGAACTGATCACGCAATTTCATTTCAGTAACTTACAATTTCTACTCTCTTTGTGCTGTAAAAGAGCCAACTTTCTTTAATGACAAGGCTTTAAGAGGAATGACTTTTCTGAACAAAAAAATATCAAAGCTGAGCAAAGATGAGGTTTTTTTTTAAAAAAAGGAAACTATGAATTAAAATGACCTTGTGTTCCGAAACTTTTTCACACATTGCTTGATGTTCTCAGTTCCTCTCCCCTGCCAGCGCCCCCACCCCAGAAACAGAGCTGGTGCCTTTGGCAAATGGAGACTTGAGAGGGCAGAGAAATCATAATCTCACTGCATTATCTATTGGAACTGCTTAGCACTGAGGGTGCCTGGTGTTTTTCAGCGTAACCTTTAGCAGTTATTAGAGCAATCACAAATATTTTCTTCCTATCGGAGTTGGAGTCCTCTCTGCTAGGAGCAAAGGCTGAGCACAGCATGAACCACTGAAGTTGTTTTTACAAGAGAGCTGAACAACTAACAAGAGCGCAACAGCTCTGCTGCAGGAGAAAATAAATAAATGAACCTACCATGTTACAATTAAAGCACCGTTATATCATGCACAGCCAAAAAAGGGGCAAGGGTATTATAACTAAGAAAACAAACATATGTGTTACTTGGGTAACAAAAAGAAAAGTGACTATCTGGGAAACAATACTTCACCTCAATAAAATACAGAAAGCCATCTATATTGATGAAATAGTTAGGACCATTACATTTTTAAGGAAAGAAAGAAAGAAAAGAAAAAACATTTTGTACAGAACTCAACCATCTATTTATATTGCATTTTAATGTGCCAACAGACTGTGTAGTGACCAGGGTATTCTGTATTGTGAATGAGTGATATGGAATGTATGTGTGTGCATATGTGTACGAGAGAGAAAGTAAGGAAGAAAAACGAGAGAGAGAGAGAGAGGGAGAGAGAGAGAGAGAGAGAGAGAGAGAGAGAGGTCTTAAGGAAATAGTCTTGTATTGGAAAATATCCATTAGCCTATCATCTGCTACTAACTGCCTGATAATAACCTGGAAGCAACCTGTGTTTTAAAAAGTCTTCATGCCTCAAGTTTATTCCTCTGTAGAGAGGGCAAGTCTGTAACATCCAGTTTCAGGGTCTCTACTGAATCCTTTTACCCCACCTGTGTCTGCCAGTGAGAGTTTTGCTATGCTTCACAAGCTCAATAGTCTCTGTATGCATGTGCTCCCAGGAAACCCCATGCCTCACCAAATCCCAGCACCCAAGTATTTTTTCCAAAGCTTTATGGCTTTGTTCAACTTACACAGTGAGGTGTCCACAGTAGCTCCTCTTTGTAGGGCCTAGACGTTTGCTCAGTCTGAGCAGAGTCAGTTTTATATTGCTCCATTACATTCCCAAGAAAGTCATGTCCCTGTTACTTGCTGCTACAAGTGCTGTTCTTTTTCAAATGCAAGCCTAGGCCCACACATTAGTAGGGGTCAGCCTCAATTCAAAGCTTTGAGCAATGCGATTATTTCCCCCAGAGCAGTCCCCTTATACAGGATAAGTGTGTGATGTCATCACAAAGTTGGTATCTGGTGATATCTGAATCAACGTACCCGTTGGGAATCTACTACTGGCTGAGTTAACTGAGAGAAGGCTTCATTCGATGCAGCAGATCTCATGACCTAGGTCAGGGTTTCCCAAACATGGGTCTCTAGCTGTTTCTGGACTACAACTCCCATCATCCCTGGCTAGCAAAACCAGTGGTCAGGGATAATGGGAATTGTAGTCCAACAACAGCTGGAGACCCTAGCTTGGGACAGATTGGCCCAGGCATCCCATGAACACTGGTGGTCATGAAATTGGGTGAATGACTATACTCTTCATAAAGTAAAGTGAATAATATATACCCTGAAAGCAGCAAAACAGCATACCAATCAGAAATAGTAGGCTTGAATCTCACCTTTGTCATGGTCTTAGATGGCCTTAGGCAAGCCACTCTCAGCCTCGGTTTCCCCACCCCAATCTGCATAATGGGGAATATTAATAGTGACTTACAGAGTCCCTGTGAAGCACTTTGAACCTTGGAAGTCCTATACAAAACTATTATTATTTCTAACCTATCATCTAATGTTTCAAAATAGTTCATTGTGCAACATTTTGGACTTAAGCACCACATTGCTCAAGTTGCAAGGTGCACAAGCATGTGGTATTTGCTTTGAGAGACATGAAACAAGGGCCCCAATCCTTGCCTAATCACTACTTCTGTATATTTCAAAGGGATAAATGGCAAATACATGTGTGTGCTCCTCTCAGTTGATGAAGCTTTTAATTATTATTATTAGTATCATTATTTCAAAAAAGAAAACAAGGGTGGCTTTTTACATAACGTTTTGTATAAAAAATTGTTACATACAGAAGAATTTAGCTTTGAAACCTTTTGGTTGAAAATGGCTTACTTTTCAGCAAATGCTGCCTATCCTTACTTGGAGGTTGGAACACACTCCAGGCATGTGCTTCCTTAAATACCACTACTAATAATAATATGCTGCCTAAAGCAGGGAGTGTCAATGTGGTCCCTCTAGATGTTGTTGGATTCTAACTCCCATTAGTCTTAGCCAACATAGCCAGTGACAGGGAAGATGACGTGGGCATGTTTTGCAGCCCAGCAAGGCAACAGATTGGCTACTCCTGATGTAGACAATTCATTGTAATTTCCCTATAAGTGTTTCATATTGCTAGCTTCGATTTCCTACCAAACCCACCAGGAAATCCACGCTAAATGTTAAAGGAACTGCTCAAATAACATTTACACCTGAATTGTAGGGAAATACTTTTCCAAGGCCTGTAAAACAGTGTAAAAGTTTCCTTGTCAAGAGTCTACAATACACTTACAGTGTTTTGCTATAGCAAATTATTTAGAAGTTATGCACTCCAGACTAAGAGAGATTCTTATTATCCCTAGTGAAAGCACTTATTGTTCAATCAATTAGCCAAGCTAAGGAACAGAAACAATTATATAGTTTTTCCATATAGCCACAAAAGTGTACTCTACTAAATACAAAATCTTACAAGAAGTTATCGATAAGAAACATTAAAGGAATCATTGCAGCTATTCTTGCAGCAAATGATATGTCACTGATAATGGAAATAATGTGGAAACAAAATCTACAAAAAAATACTTTAATATTACATAACATGTGAACATGAAAATAATGCCATATATGTTTTAACATATTTTGGACTCTATAATAATAATGATGATTCTAATAAGGACGTGATTTTTAGCATGTGTAAAAGTGAACAAACTGCAGCAGGAACCCAGTAACAAAAGCAAAATGAGCAAACAAAATTAAGTTTTTCAGTAAGTATATTGACATATATAGATATCCAATATATCAAAAACTTTAAAATTTGTAATATAATGATAAAATAATTCAAATAAGTGGTAACGTAAAATACTGTTATGAATGAAGGATGTGCTTTCAGAAACTTAATTACATTGTCTGATTTAACAAAACAACCACTGATCTCTCAGATTAGTTTCACAAGATCCAAATCTTCAAACCTGCTGAAAAGAAGTCCTCTGGAGAAACCAGTCAGCTCCAACAGTTACCTAAGAAATAAAATGTTCTCATCAGTCACAAATGTTCCCTTTACTACTGACAATGCTGAAAACACCAAACACTTTTCTACGCCCTGGAGTCAGAGCCCTGGAGTCAGAGCCCTCACTAAGAGGTGGTGCTTTGAAGGACTTCAATTTGTCAATTTGGAACATGGTCACCTGAGATACCTGCATGCCAAAAGGTAACAACTGGGATCTTAAAAAGCCATGTGCACAAAGGAGCATTTGAGGACCTTCTTCTCTATAGACCCTAATGCCCTGAAAAGCTGGTCCTGAGTGTTGGGAGACCAGCAGGACTGGCATTTAAGACAATGGACAGAATCTAATTTATCTAGTGCTGTCACTCCAACAGAAGCTATCCACTAAAGGAACAAGGAGCGAGGCAACTTTTGCCACTCCCCACCCCCTGCCCCGAAGTCTGTTTGGGGGACCAGGGGCACCAGTAAAACCACTTCTCTATTAGGGGATACTACTTGCTGGATCAAAATGTAGCCACTAACCAGATACAACCCATTGTAAAGAGATGCAATGCAGATAGAAGTGAAAGTGGGTTCAAGCCATTATAGGTGGCGATGCCTTAACCAAATGTTCCCAAACTTTTTTGGCCTATTGCCCACTTTTCAGGGGAGGGGAAATATATACTCAGCACCCCCTGGAAATCGACCTTCTTTAAATGAAGGGGCGGAGCTGGATTTGCAGCCTGTCTGCCATTGGTCAAATAGCCAGACAAGCTTCCTGGGCCTGGGACCACCAAAACCCAGAAAAACCTCTCGCCTCCAGCTGGATCCAGGGGTGGCGTTGTCGTCCCCCCGCAACAGAGCCCAACCTGGCAGTAAGCATCATTACACAACAGATGGAACATGTATGAACCATTTTTCAATTGTTTTCTCCTCCTCTCTTCTTTCTTTATGCTTCTACCGCCCCCTTATTTTTATTTAGCGCCCCCCAACTGCACACAGGGCATGGTATTGCCCACTTTGGGAAACACTGCTTTAGACAATGCTCTTGGGACCTCAACCAACTTGTACAATGAGAAATGCTTGCCGTACTTTCATCTTTGGTATGAATAGTCAGTCCTCTCAGACTTGCTATCTGCAATGCATCATCGCTGAGCCCCTTATTATTTCCTGTGCATGTGGGAACAGTCCTGCAGGTACAACATGCTGGATGGTGGATGGCGAGATATTTTTTTTGTTACCTAAGCTCATAAGACATGGATTCTCCACGCAGAATATATATTGTGTGCAGGCAAACTACTCCATTGAGTGATGTCCCCACCTCTACAGTGCTTTATAAAGTAACTTACATATTATTTCTTCCTTCGCTCTCTAATTCTGCTTTTCCAAAAGGCAAAGCAGTGGCCCAGCATTCAGGACTTCTGGGTCAAGTAGCCATAGCTTCAAATTAGTATGCAGGAACTGGGAAATATTTGTTTGTTTGTTTCATAAAATTTGTACACTGCTGGATTGTAAAAGAGCTCAAAGCGGTTTACCAAAAGATAAAACAAAAAAATCAAGAAAAATTACAGCTCTGCTTTAAAGCATACAAAAATAAAAATACTAAAACACATTAAAACTGCCTCAATTTCTTAGCATCTGGGTAAGGCTTGTCTAAACAGGAATGTTTTTAACAGGTGCCAAAATGGAAACAGTGTAGGCGACTGCTTGCTCTCAATGGTTATGAGGACCGGAACATGGCAGGATTTGAAGACATGAAGCTGGTTTCTGATCATGGCCTATTCTGGTTTTGGCAACCATAGTTACTCCGTTCGGACATACTGGGGGAAACTATGGCTAATTAACCGAGGAAGTCTTCAATCGTGGTACACAAAGAAGGGAGGTGGGAAGGGACAGAACAAGGACAAAATGTTCCAGCACAAGGCTCAAACTGAGCCAGGATCTCACACATAAGTTTAGCTCTCATTGTTGCTATCTGTTGAAATTAAACGAGGCCAAGGTCTATGGAGAAGCTTGTTGAGAAATCTGAGATATCCCTGCTTTCATGTTACAGTCTTACATCTTCCATACACACAGTTTCAATTAAAACCCTATTTGCATATCCTGCCCTGAAGAAATAAGGGGTGATCAGTGAGACTATCAGTGTGAAAACTTTCAGTGACATCACCTGGAAGGTCCCTTTCACTTAATCACCCATGTGAATCACCCTTCCCAAAGGTGCAGTTGCTGTTGCAACATCTGTGGCTATTTATTCACAATGGTGTGAATGTCTAAGTAAAGCTAAGTGGGTGAAGATCCGGTGCTTTGAAGATACAATCTGTAATATTACAAACTGCATCACCTTCGAAGGCGGTGGCGGTGGCGGTGGCGGCGGCACCTCCAACAGAACAGCAGCTGTGTGTTGAGCCACCATCTCACGATGAATGCCAAGGCGAGGCCCAGGCTTGCAAGGCACCTGCAAGTTCTCATCTTGCTCGAACGCTAAGCACGGGGGTTACGGGAGGGGCGTAGCTTCCCAAAGTCGTTTTGTTTACCGAACAGTAAGCTGCTTTCAAACTTGCCAAGGCGCCGGAGTCCTTCTCACTACACTTTGCAGCTCTGCAATGCCAGGTGTGAAGTGTTACAGCCTGAAGAGGAAGTATCGGCTTACCTCCTGGTACGGTATGTGCTCAGTTCCTCTTGCAGGATGGATGCTCTCTTCTGCAGAAAATTCACCTGGAAAACACAGCTGCCATGACAAAGGGGCTCCCAGCTGACAGAAGACCGACGAACAATGGTTGTGGTTTCCCAGAGGTGTCCATTCATTTACCTTCATTATTTAAATTCGGTTTATCTGCATTTATTATCTATTTGCTGGTGGCTACTGTGCATTGCGCTAGCAAGGGAGGCAGCCGGAATGCAATCCAGCAAATTACATGATCTGGAAACACCTTCCGTGACCCACATTCATACATATAGTCTAGAACTGCGCAACACCTTGAAAGAACATGTCCGTCGGGAGTGGTGTACTTTTAAAAACTTTGGCCTTAATAGATGCTCACAAGAACTCAGGGGTTTAGGAACTAAGCCTGGGTACAAGACTCCCATGAGCTGCCATTTCAGTGTTAACAATGACACATCGCAGACAATATTAAAATCCTTTGCTTTTGATTCTCCTTTTGGAAAAAGAAAGAAAAAGGATCAGACTGTCCTCACCAGAGAGGTAAAATCCTAAGCATACTATCACAGGGCACTGGTGCCATGCTAGGACAGGACACAAAGAATACACTGAAAGTCTCAGAAGGGAGGAGGAGAAGGAGGCCAACATATTTTAAACATAAGCAAAGCTTTGTTTGAGAAGTGAATGTTTCCTATTTGTTCATTGTTAAAGCCGCCTGGTTGGTACTTTTACCCAGCCAAGCCCTCTCATTCCTCTGGAACAATTAATAACCCTGACAGGTGCAAGGATTCCACTGCTCTTTCCGTCTGATGTTTTTGAAGCAGGAATTTCAGCAATTTCAAAGGAGAGGACACCTGTGCTTCAGAAGGGAGCCCTGCTTACTGAGCAGTCTGTAGCTGGCTACTGTATTTCACTGAGCAGGCAGCTGCCAGCTAGGCTTTTTCTGCATTAACACCCACTATTCGGAGTCTGGAGTGACTTTTGCTCCTTTGAAATGCTGTGTATACTCACAAAAGCCCTGCAGGTGGAAATCAGATTTCATTAAAAATGAAAAAGAAACCAAACAACTCCAAACTTCACTACAGGGGAAGCTGCAGATTTCTCCAGTTGTCACCTCTCCAATGTTTTGTACTGGCAAAATTATTACCGTATTTTTCGCACCATAGGGCGCACGCAGTTTTTAGGGGGGGGGGAAATCAAGAAAAAAAATCTCCCCCCCCCAGCCCCAAAGAGCAGCATACAGGCTGCGCACAACCTCACCCTGTCAGAGGGGTTGCGCGCCGCTATGCCACAAGCCAAGGCACCGAGCAGGATGGACCCCGCTCGCTGTTTTGGCTTCCCCTTTAGCCCCGTGCAGCCTCTCCTTGCCAGAGGGGTTGCACGCAGCTATGGAGCAAGCCAAGGCAGTGGGCAGGATGGATCCCGCTCGCTGTTTTGGCTTCCCCTTTAGCCCCGTGCAGCCTCCCCTTGCCGGAGGGGTTGCACGCAGCTATGGAAGAAGCCAAGGCAGGGGGCGGGATGGATCCCGCTCGCTGTTTTGGCTCCCCCTTTAGCCCCGTGCAACCTCTCCTTGCCGGGAGACGCTGTGCAGGGCTAAAGAATCCATAGCCCCGTGCAGGCTCTCCTTGCCGGAGGGGTTGCACACAGCTATGGAGCAAGCCAAAGCAGCGGGCGGGATGGATCCCGCTCACTGTTTTGGCTTCCCCTTTAGCCCTGTGCAGCTTCTCCTTGCCGGGAGACGCTGCGCAGGGCTTTCCTGGCTTTACTGGGTGGTGGTGGGATTCCCTCACCTCTCCCAAAAGCCCGCAGAAGCCACGCAACCCCTTTAAAGAGATTGCGGCTTCTCCTGGCTTTTCTGGGAGGTGGGGGGATTCCCTCACCTCTCGCAAAAGCCCACAGAAGCCACGCAATCCCTTTAAAGAGATCGCGGCTTCTCCTGGCTTTTCTGGGAGGTGGGGGGATTCCCTCACCTCTCGCAAAAGCCCGCAGAAGCCGTGCAACCCCTTGAAAGAGATAGCGGCTTCTCCTGGCTTTTCTGGGAGGTGGGAGAAGGGACTGATGCAGCCAGTCAGTCCCTTCTCACTCCTGTGGAAAAGCCCGCAAGAGCGCACGGAGCTTGTGTGTGGCCCTTGGGGGCTTTTCCTGCCTTCCCCCTGCATTCGCTCCATAGGACGCACACACATTTTCCCTTGCTTTTCAGGAGGGAAAAAGTGCGTCCTATGGTGCTGTCAGGGGTTCAGGAGCAGAGGCAAGGGCAAGGGAGGAAACAGAGAGCGAGGGGGAGGAGGCAGAAGAAAGGATGAGTGATGACGACGACCCGAGATCTCCGAGTCTTTCCAGTGAATCAGAAGATTCACAGAAAGGAGCACCAGTGGCCAGGGCAAGGGGGGAGCCTAGGGGGACACCCCAGGAGGAAAGGGCCAGAGGGGGCTCAGAGGGGAGCAGTTGGAAATCGGGACCAGCGTCACCAACAGAGAGCAGGGGAGAGGAAGGGCGTCAGGTATCAAGCGCTGGCAGCTCACAACAGGAGGGAGGGCACGAGTCAGGAGTGGCCACACCTCCATCGGGGAGCGAAGAAACGGTCAGACGGAAAGTAGAAGGTTGGGCGCGCGCGCCAAGTTCAAATGCACAGGAAGGTGGCGCAGTAAGCAGCCCGGAAAGGGAGCCAGGTCCTAAAGCCCGGCGCAAGGAGGCAGGAGGGTCCGGGGGGTCGGCGTCAGAAGAATCCAGGAAGGAAGAGACCCCGGGGGGCAGAGGGACCCAGAGAAGAACAGTCAGGCGGAAAAGGTGGAGTAAGGCTAGGATATTAAGTTGGTGTACAAGGGGCGGAGACTCAGACGGAGCTTCGCCGGTCTAACCCATAAGACGTAGAGTTGCACGCAGCAGCTGGAGAATGGGAACTGTAACTCAATAAAGACTTTTACAAAGTGATTGCTGGCTAGTGTGATCCTCTGTGAGCTAGGATCTGGAAGCAGCTCTGACAGGTGCGAAAAATACGGTAGATAAGCACACTTACCGTATTTTTCGCCCCATAAGACGCACTTTTTCCCCTCTAAAAATGAAGGGGAAATGTGCCTGCGTCTTATGGGGCGAAGGCAGGCTTTCGCTGAAGCCTGGAGAGCGAGGGGGGTCGGTGCGTACCGACCCCTCTCGCTCTCCAGGCTTCAGGAAGCTCTGCGCAACCCTCGGGAGACCGGCTCCGAGGGTTGTGCAGAGCTGCCTGCAATCCCGGGACCAGTGCAGCTCTGCGTGGCCACCGGGAGCCGGGGAAGAAGCTCCGCCCCGCTCCCGGTGGCCGCGCAGAGCTGCCTGCGGTCCTGGGACCAGCGCAGCTCTGCCCGGCCACCGGGAGCCGGGGGAGAAGCTCCGCCCCGCTCCCGGTGGCCCTGCAGAGCTGCCTGCGGTCCTGGGACCAGCGCAGCTCTGCCCGGCCACCGGGAGCCGGGGGAGAAGCTCCACCCCGCTCCCGGTGGCCCTGCAGAGCTGCCTGCGGTCCTGGGACCAGTGCAGCTCTGCGCCACCATCCCGAGCGGGGCGCTAAGTCCCGCCCCGCTCGGGATGGAGGCACAGAGCTGCCTGCCGTCGCGGGACTGCAGGCAGGTCTACGCCGCCATCCCGAGCGGGGCGCTAAGTCCCGCCCCGCTCGGGATGGAGGCACAGAGCTGCCTGCCGTCACGGGACTGCAGGCAGGTCTACGCCGCCATCCTGAGCGGGGCGCTAAGTCCCGCCCCGCTCGGGATGGAGGCACAGAGCTGCCTGCCGTCACGGGACTGCAGGCAGGTCTACGCCCCATCCCGAGCGGGGCGCTAAGTCCCGCCCCGCTCGGGATGGCGGCACAGAGCTGCCTGCCCTCCCGGGACTGGTGCACTTCTCCCCATCGCCAGCCCCACAAGCTCGGGGGACAGCGGGGAGGCAGAGCGTGCCTTCCCACTGTTCCCCGACCTGGTTCTTCCAGCCCCGCACCTGGGGGGGGGAATAAATTTTTTTTCTTTATTTCCCCCCCAAAAAACTAGGTGCGTCTTATGGGCCGGAGCGTCTTATGGGGAGCAAAATACGGTACTAACTTGAAATAGGTTTCCTAGTTAAATTCTTAACTCCTATATACCGTATTTTTTGCTCTATAAGACTCACTTTTCCCTCCTGAAAAGTAAGGGGAAATGTGTGTGCGTCTTATGGAGCGAATGCAGGCTGCGCAGCTATACCAGAAGCCAGAACAGCAAGGAGGGATCACTGCTTTCACTGCGCAGCGACCCCTCTTGCTGTTCTGGCTTCTGAGATTCAGAATATATTTTTCCCTCCTCCAAAAACTAGGTGCGTCTTTTGGTCTGGTGCATCTTATAGAGCAAAAAATATGATATATATGTCATTTTTTTGGGGTTACTATGTTGTGTTTGTGTGTGTATATATATATATATATATATGCTTTCGTAGATTTTCACGGGTACAGGAATGCAGGTTTTGGTGTCTTCGGGTGTCTTCCCGTGTAAGAGTCGGGGTGTCTTGCCCAGACACCCCGACTCTTACACGGGAAGACACCCGAAGACACCAAAACCGGCATATATATATATATATATATATATATATATATATATATATATATAGTAAACCACCATGTGATCCTCGGATGTAGGGAAGTATAGAAATTTATTAAGTTAAGTAAGTAAATATTTATTTATTTTGCAGTGAATTCCAATAGAATTTTGTTCCCACAAGCAAAGGCTTCTAAGAGTCTTCTGGAACCCTGGGGACCAAGGCTGCAATCCTAACTCCACTTCTAATACATGGTTAGAATTGTACTGAGACAAATTTATTACAGTGTAAGTTTCAATGGAATGTAGCCCAATAGCAGCTTATGCCATGATAAATTTGTTGGTCTTTAAGATGCCATATTTTTGCTACTAAGACATTCCCTCTAGAAATTATAAAACTCCTGTTATGATTGGCAAGTGGGGACACAGAACTTTTTGGTCACAGATATCCCATATAATGTTCCATTTTTATTTCTCTGATGTATTTATAAACAGAGGCTAAAAGCAAAATTAACAGCAAGTTTCTTTCTAATGGAGCTCCTCCTGTCTTCAAAGTTGGTGGTGTTTCATCCAATGTCTTATGTGCCATAAATTATAGTGAGAAAATAACTCATTTCAAACTAGTATTTTACCAAATAAATATGTGGAAAAATGATTTTTTAACATTTTTTAAATTAAAGGTTTCCTCTCCTCATTCAGTGGGAACTCATATAACAAATATCCATTTTAACCTTTTGATCGTCCCCTGAAAAGCTCTGGAATTAAAGGAATGTGAGAGCAGCAAAGTATTTCAAGTTTCTCCAAGTAGAGCGCAAATGGCTCCTAAAGGATTCTGCTCCAAAATGAATGAGTATATCATAGAATGCTTGTTGTACACACAGCAGTGGACTGAACAGTGCAGCCAAGCTGAACTGTATTCAGACACTCTGTGCCTCCTTATTCTACACCCTTCTTATTCTTCTGATCCCTACACCCTGCCTGCACTCACATACAACAACAACAACAACAACAACAACAACAACAACAACAACAACAATAAATTTATACCCTGTCCATCTGGCTGGGTTTCCCCAGCCACTCTGGGCAGCTCCCAACAGAATATTAAAACCACAATAAAGCATTGATCCTTAAAAACCTCCCTAAACAGGGCTGCCTTCAGATGTCTTCTAAAAGTCAGATAGTTGTTTATTTCCTTGACATCTGATGGGAGGGCATTCCACAGGGCGGGCACCACTACCGAGAAGGCCCTCTGCCTGGTTCCCTGTAACCTCACTTCTCGCAGTGAGGGAACCGCCAGAAGGCCCTGGGTGCTGGACCTCAGTGTCCGGGCTGAAAAATGGGGGTGGAGACGCTCCTATAGATACACAGAGGCAATCCCTGTCATGCCATGGTTGGAGTAGGGATGGCTACCCCATGGCCTTCAGATATTGTTGGATCTCAACTCCCATCAGCTCCACCTAGCATGACCAATGCTCAGGGATGATGGGAGTAGGGAGTCCAACAACAATATGGAGGGTTGCAGGTTCCCTGTCATTGGGTTAGAGCAAAGTTTCCCAAACTTGGGTCGCCAGCTGTTTTTTGGACGACAGTCCCCATCATCCCTGAACACTGGTCCTACTAGTTATGGAGTTGTAGTCCAACAACGGCTGGAAACTCAACTTTGAGAAACCCTGGGTTAGAGGGTCAGACCAGGGTTCAAATCCCCACTCAGCCATGAAGCTCACTGATTGATCTTGGGCCACTCGCAGTGTCTCAGTCTAACCTACTTCACAGAGTTGTTGTGAGGGTCAAACGGGGAGTAGGAGAGCATCACATTGCACCCTGAACTCCTCCTAGGAAAGGTGCAATATAAACATAGCAATAAATAGGTAAAATGAACCAGAGAGCACAAGTCCCATTTTTGTGTGTCAGTAATGTCTTACTGACGGACGCGGGTGGCGCTGTGGGTAAAAGCCTCAGCGCCTAGGGCTTGCCGATCGAAAGGTCGGCGGTTCGAATCCCCGCAGCGGGGTGCGCTCCCGCTGCTCGGTCCCAGCGCCTGCCAACCTAGCAGTTCGAAAGCACCCCCGGGTGCAAGTAGATAAATAGGGACCGCTTACCAGCGGGAAGGTAAACGGCGTTCCGTGTGCTGCGCTGGCTCGCCAGATGCAGCTTTGTCACGCTGGCCACGTGACCCGGAAGTGTCTTCGGACAGCGCTGGCCCCCGGCCTCTTGAGTGAGATGGGCGCACAAACCCCAGAGTCTGTCAAGACTGGCCCGTTCGGGCAGGGGTACCTTTACCTTTACCTTTACCTTTACTTTAATGTCTTACTGCAGAAGTTTGCCATTGTCTTCCTCAATTGGGTGCTCGTGGTGGAAAGCATACCAGCATTGTAAAAATTAACCTACCTGTTCAATTAATACACGATTAAGGAATAGTCACCATTCTCTATCTTTTAGGGAATTTTTAATGAACCCCCAAAGGGATAATTTGACTTCTTCCCATATGATTCTACTGCATATACAGCAGTAATGATTCAGCCACAGTATCAGCCATTCTGGGTGAAAAACAGTTTGGAAAATAAACCGAAACTAGGACTATGTACAACTGCTGGCCAAACTGGGATGCTGTGTGCCATTAAATATATTGACAATTCTTGGAACCGTCAAATGTCAGGATGTGCACAGTTCCAGTCTTACAATGAGAGGGACATTTCAGATTTTACCTGAGATTTTAGCGAAATAATTGTGTCTTCAAGTTCTTGTCTCACAGATGCTGGCATCAGACCTTTGAGTTTGGTTTCATATTCCTGCCGTATAGAAGTCATCTGAAACCAAAGATATGAGCATTTACATAGCTAATAGGAGGTCACACAGTTGGGAGCTGTCACAGCCTACTTTTCCCAGTCTGAACTCCACATTCATCAAATCTATATGCAGGGTGTATAGATATACAAGAAAACAATTGTGTTGTTTCCATTAAACTGAAGGATCCCTGAATACTCTCACATGACAAATCAAAGTTGTCTCCTTCTCTACTTTCAATTACTGTATTTTTCGCTCTATAAGATGCACCAGACCACAAGACGCACCTAGTTTTTGGAGGAGCAAAGCAAGAAAAAAAATATTCTGAATCTCAGAAGCCAGAACAGCAAGAGGGATCACTGCACAGTGAAAGCAGCAATCCCTCTTGCTGTTCTGGCTTCTGGGATAGCTGCGCAGCCTGCATTCGCTCCATAACACACACACACATTTCCCCTTACTTTTTAGGAGGGAAAAAGTGAGTCTTATAGAGCAAAATATACGGTAAGTGGTTATCTCAAGTTGTTTAGAACTGAAATGGTCAACTTCAACTTGTTTTCAGAGTCTTAAATAACGGCTGCAGAATCGTGTCAAAGATGCCAACATGAGCTTTTTACACATGTTGTGTCTCTCCCACCAAAAACTAAGACATAAAAACTGAATAAATTATTGCAGGTATAGTCTCCCAGAACCCATGTGCAGTCACTTCCTGCTCCTACTCACTCAGCACTGAATCTGTTCTTTTTTCAAGGCCTGGCCCACATGCTGTTTTTTCTTCCATCCTTCTCATAGCAAAGGTGGAGTGCATATTTTTTCTATTACAACGTATCCCCTTTTAAATATATAGAAAAGTTACAAGAACGGTTTTATTGTGTGTGTTGTCCCACCCCCCCTTTGCATCCTGGATATTTTGGGACTGCTTTCCAGTGCTATTAAGTATCCTTCAGTAGAGTAATAAAGCTAAATAAAGCTAAAATAGCAAATGACCTAATGATAGCCAACACAGTATTTTAAAGACATCTCCCTAGCAGGAAAAAAAATAAACCCTACAAGACACTCCTTGATGCTCCTTCAATTCCCAATCATAATAATATGGCAGCTGAGCAAAATAATAATAATAATTGTCCTACTGTCCCCACAATGCTTTTAAAGTATAAATGAATAAAAGCAAAAGCCCTCTCTTAAGGAAGGTTTCCCTTCCCTTTTAAAACATCAAATCGTTTTTAAAGATCGTATGAATAGAGGGTTCCTTCGGTGACCTCAAAACTTATGCTAAGATTCAATATTCCATGAGAATTCAAGCTAATTTGAGAAAACTTTTTGGGCATCTTGAAGAGTTTGTGGCGTCTTTCTCTACAGGTAAGAGTGAATAATGCCATGGAAATACAAAGCAATAGAAATATGACTCTTACTGGCATAACTGTTTTTGGGGAAAGCAACAGGGCTGCATCCTGCCTGTGAACGCTTCATCCTTTCGTGCCTACATGGTCATTCCCAGAGAAGAGAAAAAGAAAAGGTTTGGCTTGTAGACTATAATCCTCAGGCCTTACGTTTAGGATCTGACAGGAATGCTGGAAATCAGCTTTGCTGTAGTCAGTTCTTCATCAGTCTCAGATATTCAGAGCAAAACTTTGAAATAAAATGCATTCAAACCGACTACGGTCTGACAGAGTTGTTGCTTTTCAGAACAAAAGGAAGGCCTATGCACATCTCCCCCTTCCTCTTTGGACAAGTAAGGCTGATTAAGAGCATGCCATTCAAAGCTTGGCCCACAAGGGATGGATGAAATAAAGGTTCCTCACCCCTTTGATCTGGAAAAGGGGGCATTTCCTTTTCATGTGTAATAGAACCATAGAACTGCAGCATTGGAAGGGATCCTGAGCATCATCTAGTCCAACCCTTTGAAATGCAGAAATATGCAGCTGCCCCAAACAGGGATTGAACCTGCAACCTTGGCATTATTAGCACCAGGCTCTAACCAGCTGAGCTATCAAGGCTCTAAAGCAATGGAGGCAATCTAGCTATGCAAACTGCAATGCTCATTCCCATTTCACTGATTAGGAGAAGAGACTCCAGTAGGTTTAGGACACGTTATTATTTGAACGGGGGTTGGAATGGATAAAACTGACCAACTAAACGAAATATAGTTGAGTACCACTGCATTCTGAAGTCGAGTGCTAAAACATTTCACAAACTCAAATGGGGCAAATCATCTCATGTACTAATTAATCTGAACATTCTAACATGTAGCAGCATAAAAGTTTGTACCAAATTAGCATGTTGAATGTAGAAATAATTGTTTCTCAAACACAATAAATTATCTTGCGCAATAACTACTGGGGTGCCATTCCATTGTGTAAGGAAGGTGTTGAGATGTATAGCTCTGAGCATCCCTTTCACCAGCTGACACAATCACTCATAAAAGATACTGGCTTCCACAAGACTGACTGAAAACCAATAACATACATTAGCATATAAAGTATCACTGAGCTGAACTAAAGATGTATATTGAATTTTTGAAACAACATTGAATTACCTGACAAGCAGGACCAATAATCAAAATGTTGCTCTGTTTTTTTGTTTTTGTTTTAAATGCAGAGTTTGGGTTTATACAGTTTATACAGTGGTTCTTTTCGGCGTGTTCATGACAGGCTTTGAAATAGCCACATCATAATTGCCTTCCTTCCACCTCTGCTCATATTAAATAAATAGGATGACTTGAGTCACAGTACTCACTGAATGAGTTCAGTTGCAGCAGCTGCACAACTCTCTTGCCAGTGAGATGAAGAAACACTGAACACTGGATTGAACAGTAATTTGGCAGTTTACTTCAAAGAGAAAATGAAACTTTGGAAGTTGTGTTTAGCAGTTTGTTTGATGCAAAACAAACAGCTTTAAGCTGAAGCTTCTTTCTGCTTTTAGTTCCTTTCATTAAAAGTGAATGTATCCTATTCCTGAAGAACTAATATCAAATTTGTGAATACTTTCAGTAAACTCATTAACGGACTGTGGAGCTTACTTTTTACATTTAATTAGTTCTCAACAGCATGCCAGACACGGTCCAAAAGTGATGGGGTCCTTGCCTGGATGGCTGACACTGCATGTACTTAGACCCAAAGCAAACCTTCAAAAGAAATGTGTGGTAGGACTCTACCACTTTAAGTTGTATTGCACGGAATGGATTACCATGCAAGAAGCTTCCCACATGTAGGGCACTGGCTTATTGGAAAGATTCTAGTCTAATCTTCCCTCTAATGTATTGGCTTCTTTGTTGTTGGACAAGAGTCATATATGAAACTCTCTCTCAGCATTGTAAAGTGGTGCAATCTCCATGAGACTATTACGCTTGTCTTCTGAAGGCTTTTAACTGGCTCTAGATTGGTGAAGATGGCAGGAAAGATCAAAGAAGCCGACAAAGGGCAGTGGATGTGTACAACAGAAGAGAAGAAGAAGAGTTTGGATTTGATATCCCGCCTTTCACTCCCCTTCAGGAGTCTCAAAGCGGCTAACATTCTCCTTTCCCTTCCTCCCCCATAACAAACACTCTGTGAGGTGAGTGGGGCTGAGAGACTTCACAGAAGTGTGACTGGCCCAAGGTCACCCAGCAGCTGCATGTGGAGGAGCGGAGACATGAACCCGGTTTCCCAGATTACGTGACTACTGCTCTTAACCACTACACCACACTGGCTCTCAACAGAAAAATATTCCAGGTTTAAAGTGGGCTAAAATTGGTTTTAAAGTGACACTTGCTCATAAGCCTGCTCTAAGCAGGAAAACAAGAGGCCCAAAGCAGAAGACTTCTCTGGAGCACAAACCTCTATTGAACAAATCTTCTTCTTTTTAATAAATAAAATCCCTCAAAACAAACAGAAGAATCGCAAATTAGCAAAGATGTGCAAGAGTGACATTTGTGGACTGTGCCTTGGATGTGTAAAAGGAGATTAGAAGGGAGCTTGATACAAATTGTTGTTACAGCCTACAAACTCGCATGTTCTTACAACAGTGTTCATGTGTCATGATGCTTCATGCTAATAAGGTAAAGGTAAAGGGACCCCTGACCATTAGGTTCAGTTGTGGCCTACTCTGGGGTTGCAGCGCTCATCTGGCTTTATTGGCCGAGGGAGCCAGCATACAGCTTCCGGGTCATGTGGCCAGCATGACCAAGCCGCCTCTGGCGAACCAGAGCAGCGCACAGAAATGCCATTTACCTTCCTGCCGGAGTGGTACCTATTTATCTACTTGCACTTTGACGTGCTTTAGAACTGCTAGGTTGGCAGGAGGTATATCTTTAAGCTACAAACTTGTTACAGTTGCTGGAACGCTTTTGCCCTTTGGACTAAAAATCAACACGCTTAAGAACTTCAAGTAAACTTACTTGAAAACAAAACGAGTTATGATCTACATTTATCTGCAAAACCTATACAATTTATGTTTAATTGTCAAGGCTGTGACAGAAGTTAAGACCTACTTGAAGTACCAAAACATATTCAACCGAGAGGAAATCTTGCCAAACATTGTATGATGCAATAAAAAATATAAATGCAAAAGGGAATATGACACGCAGTTTCAATTAAAGCAATAATGAGAGATGTAAATCTTTTGAATGCATGTTAAACAAAAAGGATAGGCAGCGAAATCATAGCAGACAGGCTTCACGTGCAAAGAAGTAGGAGAAAGCCCCATGTGAAACAGATCTCCCCTTCCTTAGGCCAGTCTTCCCTTCAGATGTTTAGGGAGACAACTCCTATCCTCCCTGACCATGGACCAAACAAGCTGGGATGGATGGCAGCTGTAGTCCTAGGCACCTGGAGGCCACCAAGTTGAGGAAGGCTGCTTTAGGTTTGACCCAGGGGTTTTATTTATTTCTATTATGACTTCTATCAGAGGTCAATGTTCAGAGAACTGTGACTTGACTTATGTACATCCCTTTACTGCTAGAGCAACATTTTGTGATTAAAGCTGCACTCCTACGCCTGAGATGAAGCCACACTGAATATTTTGATAATATCTGAGTTAAACATGCATAGGATTTGGCTGCAATTTTAACAAGGTGAGGAGCTAGGTCTTGAGCCTACTGAGAACAACAATCTTTCTTCTTCTTCTTCCAAAAGTTACAATACAGCATTGTCTTCTGCCATAGTATCACAGAATGATCACCTCAATCCCACATCACGGCCATGTTGGCTCGCCAAATACCCTCAATAGTAACCCTATTTCTAACAGCTCAAAACACATCTTATACATTATCTAAATGATCCTTTGCCACAGCACCGTAAAATTAAGTCAATATCACCACCATTGTTCAATAGGGTGGCTCCAGATGATCAAAGCACTTCAAAAGTAAGAGAATGGCCAATCACCAGAATGGCCAACCATCAAGGATGGTGGAAACCATAGTCCAGCAATACCTGGAGGGCTTCAAGCTCCCCATGAGTGGCCCAAGGCCACCTAGTGAGTTCATCACATTGGTTAGGTTCTAACTGGGGATCTCCTCATCCATACCTTGGTCTCTGGAACCACACAGCTCACAGCTAGGAAGGTATACTTTTAATCATTATGCACAATTTGAACTTGATTGATTGACTGATTAGATCTGGATACCGCCCTTCATCCGAAGATCACAGGGCAGTTCACAACATATGGAACCATTTCATTTGACCTTGAATACAAGTCTCCTGTCTTGTCTTCTTGGACTTAGTCGTATCTTGAGACATATATGTTGGAGGAGTTCCTCAGTAATCAAGGGCAGACTCTGCATATGCTCAGAGGCACTCTCCTTTATCATTGCCTCACATGCCCTCAGCAGTACTTGTATGGTATTTGCATAAAACTTTGGCTGTGGGGGTGGCATTGCTCATGTTCTTATGTGATCCCATTTGTGTGGTAAAGAACTGTTCTAAATGTGTGATTTCCCACCCCGCCTTCCTGTGTGCATTTTAAAAACCGTGTGGTATTTGAGCTTTTTCAGAATAAATCATCCATTCACTCAGGGTGGGGCTTTGGGGGGTTTTTTTTGGATCTAATAAAACATTAAATAAAATGTGTTTGAGCTTAACATATGGTACACATTTTCTTGAGAAGAAACAAAACACCAGAGCAGCTCAGTGTTTTCATTTTCAGGCATTCAGAAAATAAGTGCTGTGTTTTATGAATCTGGAAATTTTGTGGATCTTATGGACTGAAAGGTATCACCTACCTAGGGAGGCTAAAGTAATAGCAAAACTCACATCTCTGTGCAAGAAGTCAAACAGTTGGTTATGTAACAGTGGGGTGGTGATGAAAGGCCCCAGGGAATATCAGCCAAAGATCTTAGTTTGGGTTAGGCTGCAACTTTCACAGTATCACATCGCTCTCCTGAAGGGGGAAAGATATGATTCCAGAAGTTACTACATTTCTAAAGTATTAACAAGTATTAATATTGGCACAAGTGGCTTCTCTGCTGCCTATTGAGTATCCAGCTCTTTTAAAAGTCTCAAAATTATTTTTTTAAAATTGTATTAGCTATATATAAAGGTATTGTATATGAAATAAAACTCAGTAAATATATAAAAGACACTGAATCCCGCCCCCATCCTTATCTAAGGGAAGGAGTACATATTCAAAATAATCAGGTAATGTAGTTTGTCTGGGACTGCACCACTTCATAATGCATGATATTTGAATGTTTCTCCATGACAGGGGGGAACCCAAACATAACACACACACACACACACACACACACACACACACACGACTCCCTGCCTATAGAAACTAGATTGCCCAGGATTAGAGCATAAACTTGGAGATTTTTTTATTCAGTCATGCAATTCCCCCACCTGCTTTCTGAAGGGGTATGACCCAAGGGCTGCACCATGTGATTTGTCTGAACATGTAGCCTGTCTCCAAGAAAACGTATTATTTTAGTGACTGCTGGTCTTTTCTTTCTAAAACCAGATCACCCACCTGGAAAATCCTCTGTTTGTAGTTAAGCACTTACAGTTTATATAATTCATAACTGCCAAAGAGAAGCAGCCAAGCAAACCTTAGGAAGCAATATGCTACATAACAGCAGCATTCTTGCGATTACGTGAGTTGGAGAGGAATAAAAGTCATCACTCAACACCATGGCATAGCTGTGGTCAGAAAACACTTGCTACTTGACTATTCTGCCAGTGTAAAGAATCCTTCATTGCCTCTGCAGGGATCTTACTGCCAATGAGCTCCTTCTCCTGAAAGAAAATATATTGGTGGCTGAAGGTCTTCTATCATGAGTTGACAGATGTGTTGCACAGTATGTTTCATCCCTCCTCAAGAAATGAAGGAGGGAGCCTCCATAATACCCTTGGAATACCCCCCCCCCAAACAATATGACCTAGGCAGCCAAAGAACAGTTGCAGAGTTTTACCATAAGAACCTAGGGTTCTACATTTGTTACTGGTGTTGAGTTGGGGATTGTGTTATTTCAGTTTTTCATATGGCCTCCCCCAAAAGGCTCAGATTATTTCTAAGCAGCCAATCTGTACCAGTATATATTCATTATTAACTATTCACTAGCTCTCAAACTATGTTATCAGTGAAGATAAGCACCTAGAATAGCAGGGTGGTTGGCAGGAAAGAGAGCCATTTCACTTCTCCTAGAGGTAATGAGTTCTGTCTCTCTGTCTTTCTTAGCCACTCTGGGGTAACTGATCTGACAAGAGCATAGGTCAGGGGTGAATTACAACTCTCATCAGCCACAGCAAGCATTGGATGATGGCAGTTGTCATTCAGCAATATCTGGAGGGCAAAAGATTCCCCACACCTCTCATAGGACAGTAAGAGACAGGAATGATTGAATCAATCAATCAATCAAACAAACAAACAAACAAACAAACAAACAAACAGTTCCTTACATGGACAGTTCCTAAACAAATTCAGAATTAAATGCCCATGTATATAAGATCATAGTAGACAAGGGTATGATCCACCCTCACAACCTGCAGAATGCTCTTGGTGGAGGTAGCTTGTACTTCTTTGCAAAGCATAGAAGGCAATGTTTGGGTGCCTGGTTGGGGTACCGTGAGAGATCTACAGACTCCAAATATGGATTCCCATCTAACAAAGAGCTGTTGTGCAGGAGGGAGCAGATCAGGTATTGGAAACCTGTGTCGTCCCCCCCATGTTCTTGCACTACAATTCCATTCACCCTTGACCATTAGCCATGCTAGGTGGAGCAGATGGGAGTTGGGAATCCAACAGCATATGGAGGGGTTACAGGTTCCTGACCCGTGAACAGAACATGGCCCAGTTCTTTCCCAGTACAGTGGTACCTCGGGTTATAGACGCTTCAGGTTACAGACTCCACTAACCCTTGGGTTAAAAACTCTGCTTCAGGATGAGAACAGAAATTGTGCAGCAGCAGCGGGAAGCCCCATTAGCTAAAGTGGTACCTCAGGTTAAGAACAGTTTCAAGTTAAGAAACTGTTCTGAAGGCGAGAGTTAAATAAATTACTTATGCTCTCATGTTATAAGTCCCCTTCTTGGAAAAGGAAAGGGTATCAATTTAACTCTCACCTTCAGTCAGACATATCATACTGTTCTTCAATGCTTCTCACAGGGTACAGCTGGGGGGGTGACTTTAACAATTTCAGCTAAAATTCCACAGTTGCAGAGAATTTAAAATAGACATTCACTAAAATAAAAACCTGAAAAATATTCTTAATCACGTTCTTAATCATGTGCTACAACCCCTTGTCAACCAATATTATTTCCATCTATATACACGGGAACCTAAAGTCAAGATGCATTACTTGCTCAAGGTCAAAATAAGCAGAGACGCCATAGAAAATCCTTGGCTGGTCACTATAGGAGGAACTGAGGCTTCATCGGAGAAGAACCAACAAGCAAGTAAACTTGAGAGTGAAATGGTGGCTCAGAATTATAACCAATAAAAGTCATACACTGTTTATTGGCTCAATTAAAACAGGATTGAAATAAAGCCCAGTGAAATGTTTTAGGATCAAAGTATAATTTTAAGAAGTGGCTTGTTGGAGAATAAATTATGTCCCAACCAGCTGCAAGTATCATAGAATCCTGGCCTCCTTCCCGTCCCACTACAAAAAAAGGAGAAAAACCCTACATAGCTCCCACACTTTGTTTGTAGCAGATTTGGTTATTTAGATACTTATTAATTTCAGTTAATAGCTTACTTTTTCTGCATTCACTTCGGACTTGATCTTTTGTTCCTGCCTAAGACATTACTGATTGTCCACTTCTGCTATGGCTGAAGTTGTGTTGTGCAAGCTTTGAGTAGGGCTGCAGACATTAACTTTAAAGCACACCACCACCAAATAGTCATTATTAGCAGAAGTACCAGCCTGGAATTTACAGTCTGCATTGCAGCGTTTATACTACTAATGTAGGGGTAAAGATCCTTGTTTTTTCTCGATATTTACTCCAGACAGTTTATATATTGCTTGATTGTAAAAACGACGACAACCCTGCTTTCAACACTTCAGTTTTTTTGCTAATGTACCCTGCAGCAAATCAGCGCTGCAAATATATTACTGGTTAACAATAGAATTTTTGTCTCCTCTGTTAGCATATGTATGAGGCTTTCTGTAAGAGTTACCCCATCGGTTGAGAAATTCAGCACTACTTCATTAGACAGCTAAAATATTGTTCCTGATGAAGAGCTATCAGGAACCTACCACACTTCTTGTCTACTGATGCCCATTTTTGCATTTGTGTTTCCATTACCACATTTTTTCTTTACTGAATAGCCCAGCTCAGGCAGCCCCATTCTAAACTATTGCAAATAATTCTGCCCCATGAAAGGAGACAAATCCTTCAATTGTTTCTATGGTTCTGCAAAATGATTCATTGTGTAAAAAGAAAAGCTGTATCTTCCAACGTGTCCTTTCCTAATAAGGAAAATAAATAACTGAAATTGCAGAACATCTCATCAGTGCTGGAACACTGGCACAGTCACTTAATATTCTTATCAAAATTTCACTCTCTTCCTTTTAAGCAAGTTTACTCAGTGCCTTTCAACTTTGTTTACATGCCTTTTCTATCTCCCTTATCCCCTCTTTCCACTTCCTATTTCCAGCTGCTCAAATCACGTTAACTATCTGTTCTTTGCCACGGCAGCTGCACACTCACCTTTGTACTTTTCTGAGACTGTGCCTGATTATCAAGGTTCACTTCTTTGTAGCTACCATTTACCTCTGTTGGCCTCTTTGGCAATGTTCTGCTTGTACAAGAACTCTCTACCCACTTTGGTATCTTTCCACTTAGATAAAAGGACTGGAAAAAAGGGCTTAGAAAATGATCCTAGCCCTCATTTCCCGTGTTTGGTGATTCTGCTATATACATTCGTTGCAGATTGTGAGATCAAATTGTCCCTGTTGCTACAAAGACAAGCCACTAGTCTCTTGTGTGCTGTTGCTTAACACCAGAGCAGTACACAACAAGACCTCACTCATCCTGGGTGCTGATCTGGGTGTGTTTTTCTGAGACTTGGGTGAGTGCGCTGCGCTTACTCAGATACTTTTGAGCAACACCAAGAGAGGTTGCAAGGGCCAGTATGGGAGTGGAGTGTAGCTGAGATCCATCAACTTCCATCTCCATCACCAGGAAACCCCTATCTTGAAGCTGGCTGTGAGGGCCTGCACCTGGTGATTGGCCAAAGACCTCCATGTGCATTTGCGTGCGCGCGCGCACACACACAGGTTGGGAGCCTCAATGGTGCCCCTCTGGAGGCTTCACCCAGGGCAAAAAAACCCAGCTAGCCCTCCAATAGCTACAGCGCTGCTAGGGAGGGCTGTTACTAGTGTACCATCTACCCTGATGCCCAGTAGCTTCTCTGACTGAGCTGGTGGAAGTAATCTCAGGAGTGTGCTGGAGGAATTAAGAATGATAGCTCTGGTTGATTTCAACATCCATGTTCTGGCTCAAGACTTCATGGCCTCTATGACAACCATGGGGCTGTCTCAAGTTGTCATCTGTCCTTGACTTGGTCTGGAAATGGGACGGTGGTGGATAGGAAAAATTGGATAGTCAACTTAAGGTTCTACTTTCCTTTATCTTTCACTTTATATAGAGTTGTTACAGAAACAAGTTCTACCCAGTAATACAGAATCACAGTATTCATCTAATGGACAATACATGGTTTTCACTTATCCATTAGTGATATTGATGCGAACAGTCCCCTTTCCCATTTTCCCTTCATATAATTTCAATCAATTGGGCTGTTTCCAGTGTCTCTAAAGTTTTAACATAGTCTGAGCCCTCTAGCACCTGACAAGACCAATCTTGAGATCAACCGACAAGTAAAAGAATAGAATGTCTCAGAGAAATTTGATACCTACTGTCTAAACCACTAAAACAGGCAGCAAGAGGATCCATTATAACATAAGCATGATGATTTAACTTATTATATCCATAACCTGCAACCAATCACGTTTCCTTTAATAAGAAGATGTGGCAAATGTTATCTATGATTAGCAACCAAATTTTTCAAAAGATGCACCACTGTTGTGTGAGAACACATTTATTTAATTGGAATAGACACAGACAAGTTAGGCTGAAGACTGTAAACACCCAATGGTCAAAAAAATAACTTAAGTTAGACTAATAAACATTCAACTGGCAAACTCAATGTGCCATTGAATCATATTTCTCTCGCAATTATCACTTCTGTTTTCATTTTGCACTTTGGAATGAAATGGAATCAGTATTTTCTAAACAGACTTTACTCTATTTCTAGACAACAACATATTCAAGCCTCCATTTTCTTGTGTTTGAATTTATTTCAAAATAAATATTAAAGAATGTGGAAATGATAGTGGAACTTATCCTTATTCTTTTAATAATATTCACACATTATTTATATTTGATTTTCAGTTTGGGACCAATTATCTTCTATTTAAGATGCTTTGGGGACTTGTCCTAGATTAAATGTCTTCAGAGATATAAAGGTGGAGCTACAGAAGGGAGATCTTAGCGATTGTGTACATTCAGGCAGAGATCCCTTTTTGACTAGTGTCTGTCAAAAGTTTTAGCTGTCAAACTTTCCTTCGGTTTTTAGTTTCAGAAGCCACATTTAGGTCTGGCAATTTTGCTTAGCAATACTGCCTTTTTTAGAGATCCATTCTATTAAATTTAACAGAAGTTTAAAAATATTTCTCACATGCACAGTGGGGAAAGCTAATGCCTTGCATGCTGCTAAGATGAAGGCCAAGCAAAAGTGCATTCATCTGAAGAACAAATGACACAATACAATATAGCCATGTCTGTGTAATGAAGCACTAATGGTGTATTCTTCCTAGCAGGGGTGACAGGCATCAGAGAAGCGACCGGAGCGAAGCAAGTGCTTAACTGTTTACAGCCCTAAACTTTCCCCTCCCTCACCAATGCTTGTAACCCCACCTGTGTTCTGGACTTACTTTGCAGCACTGAAGGAGGCCACAGGGCCATCATTACACATGGCTGAAGAGTAATGTGTAGTTTGCCCTCTAGTGAACTTGTGAGACATGAGCACAAAGTTAGAGAGTTGCCTCATCTAAAAACAAGGCAAACATGAAGAACCAAGATACCACCCAACAGGAAATAATGAGAAACAGCCTTGTGTTTTTAATTAAAAACACAACAATTTTTTTTCATGTCTCATTCATTTGTTTGTTATAGAATCAAAACACAAGAGTTTTCCTTTTAATGAAAAACAGCAGCCATTTAAACCTGCATTTCTCTCACTCAAAACAGACTTGCAAAGGCCCAGGAAATTGCCTTTTGTAATTGTGCCAAGGCAAATTGTGAACCTTTAGAAAATGTGTTATCAAGACAATAATATTTGGTACACTTAGGGGGGAAAGTACTAAGGATGTGCTTTAATTATCATGGCTGTTAATTAGCTGAACTGGAATGGGCTACTATTCTCTCTCTCTCTCTCTCTCTCTCTCTCTCTCTCTCTCTCTCTCTCTCTCTGTGTGTATGAGACACACAGTCCATTCTACCATTTCAGGATTCTTCAACTTATTCCCATATCATCCTGCTGTATGTATATTTTTAGCTGTGTATCACTGAGTGATAGACATCAGATGAACTCTCCAGTGATGCATTATGTGAATCAGCAGTTAGAAACTATAGTAGGGAGGGAGAAGGCAGCTAATAGAAGAGTATCTCCCCCATCCCCCAAAATTTGTTTCAAATCCCCATTTTTGTTTTTATTCTCCTCTGTATTTGTCATGGTATTAAGGAACACTTTTTACATGTGCTGATTTACTGACCGATTAGGTGGCATAGGACGCGGTGGCACTGTGGGTTAAACCACAGAGCCTAGGACTTGCCAATCAAAAGGTCGGTGGTTCGAATCCCCACGATGAGGTGAGCTCCCGTTGCTCGGTCCCTGCTCCTGCCAACTTAGCAGTTCGAAAGCACGTCAAAGTACAAGTAGATAAATAGGTACCACTCTGGCGGGAAGGTAAACGGCATTTCCGTGTGCTGCTCTGGTTCGCCAGAAGTGGCTTAGTCATGCTGGCCACATGACCCGGAAGCTGTACGCCGGCTCCCTCGGCCAATAAAGCGAGATGAGTGCCGCAACCCCAGAGTTGGTCATGACTGGACTTAATGGTCAGGGGTCCCTTTACCTTTACCTAGGTAGCATGTAGATGTACATAGGAAACAACAGTGTGCTGGAAGTACACCCAGTGAGCTGTTGACTAGTGTACCTATTCCCCTCCAGGACAGAGCATGGAGGAAAATGGGTTGTATCCAGTGTCAAATCATACTCAGAGCGTACCCATTAACACTAATAGACACGACTGGCTTAGGCCCATTAGTTTCAGTGAGTCTACCATGAGTTGGAGTGGAACACAATGGGTTTGTGGGTATCACATGACTGTTCACATGCAGTTCAACCCATTTCCAGAATGTTGTGTAACTCCTCCAAGAAAGGGTTGATCAGATCGTCAATGGCAGCCAACCTACACCCTCCCCAGTCAACCACAGCAAACCCCACAAAGCCACTGACTGATAAAAGCAGCTGGGCTCAATCCATCGGAACACATCACAGCAACTTCTCATTTGTTGTACATGCATATAACCTTATTATCAGCCCTGCTACTTAACCCCCATTTGTTATAAAAACGTGTGGACATTTATGTATAACTAAGAATGACAGAAGGAATTATGAGTTATAGGTAGCAGATAAAGATCAGAAAGATGAACGGAATGGGGAAATGGGAAGCCTGCATAAAAATTAAAGTCTTGGCAGAATTTTTGGCAACTGTTAAAGGACACCTAGGATTTATTATGTACTACCTTTCAGCCTGTTCTTTCTCCAAGGATCTCAGGGTGGCATACAACTTTATACCATCCCATCATATTATCATGTTAACTTACTGAGATAGGTTACGTTGAGAAATAGTGATAACTACACAGCTGATTGGGTATTTGAACCAAGTTCTCTCAAGTCCTAGTGTGATACTTTAAACCCCACATAATTCTAGCCCCTTTGCTGTACAAAATGCAAGGATAATAGACTATATGAAGTAGAAGGTAATGAATGATAAACATGAAAGTATAAAAATCAGGAATCAGAGAGTTGGTTAATTTCCTTAAACAATGAACCGCTCCCTCAGAAAACATTTTCTCTCTTTTAAATATGCAAACAGCCACAGCATTACTCATGGAAAAAGAATCTTTCAGATTATCTGATAACTGCTCTTGCAATATAACTATGCAAAGTATACAGAGTTAAGAATGAACAGCAAATATTTTGGCATTGGACCAAAAACTGAAAACTTTACATGTGGGGTTGTAAAGAAAGAAACTTCTTAATCCTCATAACAAGCAAAGGATCCATGGCTAAATATCATGGCTCTAAGAATAAGTATTTCTTTATTCTCTTTTACACTGCAGTATTTCTTGTGTTGCCCAATTCTACATGTCTAATCAGATGTCTAAGCTCAATGTCTTTCCCCCCACTGGTAAGTGTGCACAGTACAACTGCAGCCTTAAAAGCTCAGGATGATATTTCATATGCCCCTTTAAATAAACGTTTTGTTTTTCATCTATATAGCACTTGAAACCCACAAGTCACTTCATCAGGAGTAGGATGCGTGGGGAAAAAGCAGTGTTGCAGTGCTTACCTTTTGCATTCCCAAGTCATACTCACTCCTATTTATTCAGCATGTTTTAGCATTATGACCACGAGCAACCCTGGTGTTTAGACTTGAATGTTCCCTTTCCACTTCCCCACCCTTCAAGGGAGAAAAGAGTTTAAAACTTCTGTGAGTTTTTGTTCAAAATTGATGGTCAGAAGCTTTTAAACTTCTTTCCCCCATGCATCAAGGAAGGGAAGGCCTCTCACCTGTTGATCCTTGTAACGCTAAATAATGGTTTAACACTACATCTGAATATAACATGTCTCATTTGAAGAAGCACTTAATATACAAGAGAAGAGGGCAAGAGAATGTCATATAGTTAATATGATTTTATCTCTACTTAAAAGTTTTATTTGGTGTGTAAAGGCATCAACCTTTTTAGGCACATCCAACTGATGCTCGATCACCAATGCGTGGATCCTTTTGGACCTCGAAGTAGGCAGAATGGGGGAGTAATAGGGGGCGTAAGGGGGTTGGCTGCACTTATACATGCTCTGCTAATACGCATGGAGGTCAAAAACAGAAGCCCTGTGTGAAATGTTTGCCACCTGTATAGGTTTTCTGAAAATGGTTAAATTGCCCACCTGAATAAATACCTAAAAACATATATTACAAATAGTATTGTCATTTACAAATAAATATGTATCATTTGACAGCATAAGGTAGCTGAAATACTGGGTTGAAAGAGACAAAACTACATAAAAACCTGTCCCCAGGGTACAGACAGTTTAATTCTTTTTCTATGAACAAAAACAAATATAAAGCACACTGAAAATTCAGCCAAAAATGTGGTTGCGTCTTCAAGCAAGAAATTGTTTTCCAGTATACGTACAGTCTCCCTGCCCAAGGGCAGAAATCTATCAAGCAACAACATTTTACCTGTTCCTGTGTCTCCAGATCTCTGTGCTGTAACTTCTTTTGAACAGAGCGAACCTGATTGCAGTAGGTTTCAATTTCATCCTGCAAGCCCTGAAAAAATATCAAAACAAAGCAGATATGAACATTCTTAAGATCAGAAAGAAACAAAATGGAATGAATGCAACATCTGAAAGCTTAACTCATTGGTCTTCTGCATTCCGCAATGACAAACAGAGTGGTGGCCTCCATTAGCTTTCTTTTCATTAATTCCTTTCTACAGCAGCACTGATAGCAGTTGTATTTGTTAAAACAAGGCACACTAGTGTCCTTTAGGACTCCTGGCAAGTCATGGGAACAACAACAGGCTTCCAGGAGCCTGCAAAGGAGCCTGCTCATTGCTCATTTATATGATCCATGGCTCTGACCTGGTCTCATTTCCCTGTGGGGAGTGGAATGGTAAATTCTGTTCCATGTCCTCATCAGCTGTATTGCAAGTTCCTTCCATTGCCTCTAGTTTAAGCATTCATTTTGTATGCACAGAGTTGGGTCTCTGCATGGGTATTGCTCTGGGTTTGCCTCCCTCCAGTCAGAGGGCAACACCAAGAACATCAACTCTCTCACACACAAAAGGTAGGCTCTCCCCAACAATCCAGTGTAACGAGAACCAGAAGTTCAACACTTAGGCACATGCCTTGCATGCAGCACTTTCCTGGGTTCAGTCTCTAAGGCTGGGAGACTATTTTTATCAGAAACCCCTGAGAACTCCTACCAGCTTGTATGGAAAATACAGAGCTAGTTGGAGAAATGGTCCGACTAGATAGAAAGTGGATTCTAGGTTTTCAAAGTAAACAATCTTTTTCAGATGTAAGAGCGAAATGTGTCCTTGATAACAGATTGTGGGAAGCATTCAGTTAGATAAAGGTAAAGGGACCCCTGACCATTAGATCCAGTCATGGCCGACTCTGGGGTTGCGGCGTTCATCTCGCTTTATTGGCCAAGGGAGCGTACAGCTTCCGGGTCATGTGGGCAGCATGACTAAGCCGCTTCTGGTGAACCAGAGCAGCGCATGGAAACACCGTTTACCTTCCCGCCAGAGCGGTTCCTATTTATCTACTTGCACTTTGACGTGCTTTCGAACTGCTAGGTTGGCAGGAGCGGGGACTGAGCAACGGGAGCTCACCGTGTCGCGGGGATTCGAACTGCCGACCTTCTGATTGGCAAGTCCTAGGCTCTGTGGTTTAACCCACAGCGCCACCTGTGTCAGTTAGATAGTTGTGTGCAATACACAATGAGACTTTCCTTCCCTCTCTTCCCCATATTTGTTCCGGAGGATTGGGAGGACACCCCCCCACCAGCAGATTTAGGGGGCACACCAGGGGAAGGGATGGAGGAAAATTCTGTTGCACAAAGAGAAATCCTTCTATGGATGTGCAACTTGAATGCTGCTCCCTGAGATTAATAACAGAATGTGGAATTTGCAATGAATGTGCAGTTTGCAATGGACTGCATATCCTCTTTGAATTGGACTTAAACCTCTGAACATTACTATCTCATCACTATCTCTGAATTCTATCTCATTGCCCACTAAAAAATGTAGACTGGATAAACTAGAAAACATAGGACGTGATCCATTTGAGTGCTTGTGGCACACTTAGCACTTCCTTCTCAATGAGCAAAACTTTTAATCCTACTGGAAGCAACTAAAATAACTTGCAGTACAAAGATCTAACATCATCCCCTTTCTAACTCTTAGACAATTAACAGAGCAGAGTAGGCTTAAATCTTTTACAGGATAAAATGGCTATCCAGATAAGATAAGAGAAATACTTCTGATAGCCCTTGCATAATTGTTCTGAAGTGATTCCAAGAGTTAACTTGAAAGCATTAATGCTGTAAAGCTTTAACATATTATGATGCCAAAAACCTTAATCGACACCAAGAGAGCTTCAGATGTTAACAATTCCATATTGTTATACATTACATACATACACAGCGTGCCATAATGGAAGTCCACCATAAAACACATGTTGCAACATTTGCTGCCAAAGGAACCAAGGTTAGGGCAGTTAAAAGAAAGGTCTGTAACGCCGTCTTTTGTCCCCACATCCCTTTCATTACATTGGGCAATGAGGTGAAAAGGCTCAGTTGTTGTACCATGCTCTTCTGAAGTTCTGGGTCCGCCAAATTCATACATGCTCCTACTTTTCAACAGCAGTATGACACTGTATCAGTAATTAACAGCATACAAATTACAGCATCTGAACTTTTTAATTATCTGTGTGCTTTGGGTTCCTCCACCCTCTACCAAGTGCTTCCAAAAAGCTAAATTACGGAGTAAAGAATGGGCTTCAAACTTGTTTGAAATTAATTGCCACAAGTTATGCATATTACAGGTCTAATGCAACTAATGAGAGCAGGCTGACTATGCTGAACTCCAGCAAAGTTGCCCCATCGTATGCCTTCAGACTATCCCCTGGGATCATTATCATTCTAAAAAGATAATATGCGCAAATGGGAAAGGAATGAACTTTACATTCCAACTTCCTGGGATTTCTAAATGGTGGCATGGTGTAACTTTTGGCATCGTTGTTGCTCTTCCAGTGGTGCGTTATGATCTGGATTATGGGAGTTAAGACTGCTAAGAGATGTGCCAAAAGTAGAACTGGGAATTAAAAGCTGTGGCAAGTATCAGCGGGAAATGTGTACTTTAACTATACAGAAAGAAGTTTGTGTGCATTCTTATTTTAATTTGCCCAGAGAATAGTTCGGATTTGACAAGAAGCTTCATGCAGTCGTTTTGCTAATAATATCCATATTAAAATACATCTTCAAAATAATATCACAATTCACAAATGAGGACACATATGGTTTAACAACTGACAGAAGAAATTTTTACGCAGTCTGTTGACATGTCAATTTATTGGCAAATTCAGATTCAATTCAAAATGGCAGCCAGTGTTCAAACATCCACAAAGACTACTGGCCCCACCTTGGGAATCCCATGCAAAGTTTGGTGACGATATCTTGAGAGGCGTCCAAACTCACAGAATACAAGCAAATGGGCAAACCATTTCCCCAAATATATAGATGGTACATTGGTCTTCAGAAAATAGGGTGCTACTTCACATGCAATAGCTTTGCATTTGAAAAAGGAAGGCAGTTGCCCTTCCTATCTGGTCTCTTTAAGGTCACTGTTAGCTAGGAAATTTTCCCCATACATGAAAGAAAGGAGTGCATTTTATTAAAGAAGAGCTACTTGACAGACACCAGAAGACACCTGCAAGATGTAAATTAATCTGGGACATCAATTCTGCCCCAGGATAAAAATGCACTACCTACAATCTGGTCAGTTTTTCTCCAGTTTGGGAAAGTATGTCATTTACAGTTTCCATCGCTAAAGACCTAATCCCATCACTAAAGACCAGATATACTTTATAAATCAGATTCATAATAAGAACTATTGGATGCATCACTGACATGCTACATTTTGCAAGCAATTTGAGTTAATGGGCTGGGGAAATACTCTATATTCAAGTGAGAGATTCGGGCTGTGGATATTAATCCAGAAACCTGCATGCCCTCTGCTGCAGTTAATATGCTAGCCTTCCTTTCTTCAAGCAGGATACATTTAAAAATGTAATAAGCAGCACTTGGCAGCTTTTTCTGGAAACACAATATAGCATCTTTTGAAAATTAAATGTAGGATTAAGGTTCAGAAGTCATGATTCAGCAAAAAAGCTTACTGCACTAGTTTCAATTGCTCAATAATACACTAGGCATTTTTTTCAGAAAAAAAACACACCATTCAGGCTCAAACTTCTAAAACCCAAAGCCTACAGATTCCTGTTAAATGACTAGTTGGGATGGACCATACAGTGTCGCTTAAAAATAAAGTCTGATGGAATGATACCAGCACTATGGAATTATGAAAGTGACTGATGTGTTATCCTCAAGGGATAAATAATGACTAAAAGTTACACTGTGCAAGGAACAAGTATTAATCAGATTCTCTCAGCTGCAGAGATGACTTGCATCACTGCTATAAAGATAGCTTTTTATTTCAGCCAAGTTGGCTTTCAAATGACAAGCAAATATGTTTGCTGTTGAAGGTTTACACCATACCTGACCTTGGATGTGCTTTGTATTGGCCAGAGAACAAGGAAGTGCAATGTTTTGCTTTCTAGCACAGATATTCCATACTTTGAAAGGCACTTAAAAATGTAAATGAGATAAGCTCTACTCCTGTAACAATGTGAGTGCACTATAGAGTTATGGAAAAAGGCATAATCACTTTGATATATTGATATAAGTGGGGGGAAACCAGATAAATGATAAACCTTTGATTTATTACATTTTCTCTTGCACCTAATACTTTATTATTAAATACAGCATAGAACAATGCCTTGCAGTTATAATACTATCACCAAGGTCAAAACTGGCAGACATGGTGGGGTGGCTCTTTGGTGGTTTTTTTCCTTGTGAGTATACAGAGGAAAATGGTTTTGTTGGAACTGAGCATCGATGCAACTTTCTCATTGATGATCCTATGACCTACCACTATCAAGGAATCCAGTCTCCACTAAAAGAGATAAACTGTGATGCAGAGCAAGGCTGAGAACAATACAGTGGAACCATGGTTCTCAAACTTAATCTGTTCCAGAAGTCTGTTCGACTCCCAAAACTGTTCGAAAACAGAGGTGCAGCTTCCGATTGGCTGCAGGAGCTTCCTGCACTCAAGCGGAAGCCGCGTCAGATGTTTGGCTTCCGAAAAACGTTCAAAAACTGGAACACTTGCTTCCAGGTTTTCGGTGTCCGGGAGCCGATTTGTTTGACAACTAAGCCGTTAGAGAACCTAGGTTCGACTGCACTTTCACATGAATGGAGCCATTGGTTCTGTTCATTAAGCACGTTTTGTTGGCAAACAATGACGCCAAAAGTAGCTCTCAGAATTTATTTAATGTTTACCACCACATATGGTTAATCACTCAACATGAAGTTACATTTGTAAACTGCTAACCATGGAGATCAACTAGGTTTACTTGGAGCTGTGCATTTCTGGCAGCTGGCACTGGCATGAGATTCTCTACTTAATTAAATTGACCCACTTAAAAATGCTATGGTTTTCCTGTGGAGCAGTTACCACGTAGAAGCAAATTTTTAAAAGCTTCCATGTGTGGCTACAACATTTGAATCAAAAGCAAGTTTTAAAATAGCAGGTACAAATAATGATTTTGCTACATGCTTCCTGTGGTCTCACTGTCCCTATGCTGGTTTTCCAGATACTATTACTGGAAGATTATTAAGAGGAGTTCTGACACTTGTGGGCAAGGGAGTTTCCCATCAGCATCTTGACTAATATGCACCTAAAGGTCTTGTTTTCCTTCAGAATACCTTCCAAAATTCTCTTACAATGTTGTAGAGAAAGCATTATTCTGACTGACTTTTCAGATTTTTCATTCACCAACATGGCAATGAACTATGCTTAAAAACAAACAAAAAACAGGTGATTAGTTTGGTCAGCAGATTTTAAAAACAGATTTAAAACTCTATTCAGGCAGATAGGACACCAGAGTAGTTTTGATATGGATTCATTAAAACATCTACTTGGTAACAATTTCATAAATTTTGTACAAAATGCGACAGTGAAACGGTTTGATTGAATTCTAAGATCTAACATTGTGAGTGCTTAACTTGGAGAAATTGATTGAACGCAAGCAATACTTCTTTGCATATAGATCTATATTGAGAAATATCACAGATATACCCACCCAAACGGCTCTCCACAGCACTTTAAGATAACTTGGAAGGGAGAGGTTTAACTACTTAGACCTACTGTGAGGCCTGCAAAAACAATGAGAAATATAGTTGTTATGTTTGCTTCCTAACCCTCTATCAAGAAGCTCAGAACAGCGTTTTCCTTTTTCAATAGAACTGCAAGGCAAATGGGGCTAAAAGAAAGTTAATTATACTATTTAGTGGTATTCCTTAGCTTCACAGCCATGTCTGCAGCACACATTTCCCCTGACTGGTACAAATAAATAAATCACAGTACATGAGCAGCGTTATAACTCCACCTAGCAAGGCTCCTCCCTCACTGTATTTGGGTGGCAGGATTATTATGCTACCACCATTATATTGGGGTTGGCACAATTATGGTGTGGGGCGACATCACTGGAAAAGCCCTAAAGGAATGTTGGCTATGATTGGGTATTAGGCTTGGTATTTGAAAGAGGAGGGAAACTTTTCATTACCACATGAATAAGCTTGACATGATAGCACTTGTAAACGTTTGGGAGTTTAATTCACTCAAAATTCCCTCTGACTCATAATGTACTTAACAGACCAAATGTGTGGATATTCAATCTAGGTTAAATTCAAGTTGCTGCAGTCAGAAATGTTTGGCAACAAGTTTTGCAAGCGAGAACATCAGTTGAAGCAGCTGCAATTTAACATTATCTTCATAAAATTGATAGCATCCTCCCACAATCTATTCTTTCCCCCCTGTTTCTTTCTGCAAGAGATTGAGCATACGTAGCTTGCTGAAATCCTGAGTGAAAGTCAATGGGAAATAATTAAAATGCCAGAGCTAGGAAAGGTCAGAAGGAATTTATAGGGATATAAATTATATAGCTCAGTGTACCAGAGCAGTTAGCATAAAAGGGAGGAAATTTAAATTCACTTATCAAGGGTTCTTTCGATTTCGATTTCCACGTTTTTGAAGAACAGAGTGGTTTATACCTGATAACAACTGAATGTCTAGGTCAGGTTCTTTCCTGTTTGCAGCCCCTAAAGAGGCGGTGGAAATCCTAAGTGCCATGTTGTGTGTGGATATTTTCTGCCTGTGGAAATATCCAAGGCTTTCTTCTGATGCGATGTTGAGAGAGAGCCAACGCAGCCCATTGCCAGGATGACAGGAGAAAGCCTGGGCTGCCAATGCCCAACCACATCAGAATTGCCCCAGACTCCTAGAAGGCTGAAATCTGTAGCTGTAATATCCTTACCCCTGCACCAGGGCTTAAAAGAATTGGGGTTTAAAGGGAAGTAGTTTAGGAGAAAAGGGCTTGAAGGGGAATTTCAGCTCCCCTCACCCAAGTGCAGTTTTTTTTGTGAAAAGTGGGACTCTTCCCCTGTTTAGGTGAGCTGGGAATAGCACAGAAACAAATATTGCTGCCTTGGAAGGTCTATGTTGATTCCAAGTGCTGTGGGAAAATAGTAATGGTCAAACCCCTAAGCCTTCCTGAGCTGCAGTGAAAGAACTGTCTTGGAAGGTTTATGCAAAAACGGTGGTATTTTATGTTGGGTAGTCTCCATATTTATTTTGACTGGTGGTGGGGCAAATCTATACCCAGCATTCTTCTGCCCGATGCCTTCCTGTAAAATAATACTCGCTGTGATTGCTCAATATCCCCCAATTAAATGTGGGCCTGTTGATGATAGTACTAAAACAAGACAAGGAAAAGTTGACAGCAAACTTTGATAACCGCTGGTGTATTCTGTACATACCACCAAGTTATAACTTCTTAATCATTTGATAAAATATTATCTGTTATTGCAAAGCAGATACTTCAGGTGATTTCAGCTGAAAATGGGATCATGGGATCCATGAGAGGTCCTCTCCTTATCCCTCTTAAACTGCAGAATTGTAGGTGTTTTTTTTAAAGAAATGTTAATAACACAATACCCTTTTTCTTTTTGTACAAGGAAAACAAAACAAAAGTGTATGCAGTTAACTTAAGGCACATGTTTGCTGTGCACATATGGAAAAATTCTTTTCTGGTGGGAACTTTTGCAGTTGTTGCAAAATACCAATATATCTAAGAAGCTCTCTCTTTGATGTTGAATTATTGCTCCGCTACTCATTGGGCTACTTGTCCAATACAAACTCCAGTATTGAAGTCTCTATTTCTTTATTCTGAAAACAAAAAAGAGGGGCTGGAGATAAACTGAAATTGACCCTAATGTCTGCAAGGGTGGAAAGTTGTATTTTGTACTACACCCAGTGCTGAAATATATTGGAGAGTTTTTTGTATTGCATATACACAATCTCTCCAGGACACTGAAAAATCCTAGTGAGGATTTACACCACCACATAAAGGAACAACCTCTGCTTCTTAATGCAACAGCATTTCTCAAACTCACTGCAGATTTAGCCCACGGTGTTGAATAAGTTGTGAGATCAATCCCTGGCAGGATACTGACATGCTAAGAACCTTACAATGTGGGAAAGTGGTGATAAGAATCCATTCCCGAGCAAGAACTATCAAGCAACAAACCTGTGTCTGGTTTGACATACCTTATACTGGTCTGATTCACACATAACAAGAAACCACTCTTCAAAGTAAACGATTGTTCTAATTAAACATGAGCACTTTGTTTCCTCCCCGGTCTTGACTTAGAAGCCAAGGTTTGTTTGTGGCTTACCAGTTGTGGTTTGTTTGGAGAGAACAAACCATGGTCTTGGGTTCACACCTTACAATAGGCTAGACTCTGGCTTGTTTTAGGCATGTTCCCTCTGCTGCATGGCTCTATCTAGGAACCCAGGCAGCTATAAGCTCAAGAAGTTCTTTAAAGACTCTTAACATTTTCTTATGTTTCATCCTTTTCTCCAACTCATATTTTTCAGCACTGTTCAAAAAGTTTTTCTGACTACTGGAACACAATGATTAAGAAAAATACTTAAACATATGCCTATGAACAGCCCCATTAAAATGAAACAAGAACGGTTTTATTCTTTGAAGTGTGATACTTTTGAATTCTTCACCTTACTCTGGAGCAAATTAAAATCTAAACAATGAAATCAGGTAGAATGATTCTTGGAATTACAAAATCAGAAATGAAAACAGTGCTTACAGTATTAATAGGTCCAGGTAACGTGTTAACATCACAATCTGTAAAGCATGCCAAACACAGGGGTTTCTTATGTGCCCCTCCAAAGCCCCCTGCCAAAACTACAGGAGTCTAACCATTTCTGAAGATCTGCTTAGGAGGGCAGCAGTTGCCCCCTTTTTAAGGAGCTGGGGCCTGAAGATTTCCTTTCCCTTTTTGTTTTGTGCCAGTTGTGTTGGCATTGCCAGGGGTGCCTACAGCTTCAGCTGATCAGATGGGCTTGCATTTACTAGCAGGACCAAATTTAGGGTGGTGTGAGCAGTTCCTTCACATAGGCTGTCAAAATGGGGTGTGTGCGCGCAAAATTGAGGCGACCCATAACTGAGAATATCCATTTGAGGGCGCCAAACTTGCACAGGGCACCACATTACGAAATATTACCAAAGTTCACCTCCAGTCACACAAAGTGCAAAATTGGGTTACCCATTAACAAATAGGATAGCAGGTTTCCCTATCCTTCTGACATTGGGGCAGCTGGGTCAGGGGTTTTCTTCCCATATGGTTGAGTGTGAATTGATACTCCTGTCAGCATTTGAACTCAAACAATTCCACCATGAGCTCATGTTAAAAAAAATGGAAAAAAAGTTATCTACTCCTAAGGGGAACATTTTGTTTTGCAGTAGAGCAACTATAGGGGAAATATTTTTCGTCCAAAGGCTATTTTTATGTAGAGACTGTGCAAAATAAGCCTCTGAATCAACTGTTTGTTTCTGGCAGGAGTCCTGAGGACCTGATGTAGAGGCCTGCAAGGCCACATTTACCGTATTTTTCGCTCCATAAGGCGCACTGGACCATAAGGCGCACGTAGTTTTTAGAGGGGGAAATCAAGAAAAAAAAATCTTATTTCCCCCCCCCATCCCAAAGAGCAAAGAAGCCAAGACAGCGAGCGGGATGGATCCTGCTCGCTGTCTTGGCTTCCTCTTTAACCGCGCACAACCTCTCCAGCCGGGAGAGGCTGCGCGCGGCTAAAGAAGCCTTAGCCACGCGCAGCCTCTCCCAGCCAGAGGGGCTGCACACGGCTATGGCAATACCCCTACCTCCCACAAAAGCCCACAGGAGCCGTGCACCCTTTAAGGAGCGCATGGCTCCTGCGGGCTTTTCTACGTGGAGGGAGAAGGGACTGACTGGCCGCGTCAGTTCCTTCTGCCTCCTGGGGAAAAGCCCACAAGAGCCGTGCGGAGCTTGTATGCGGCTCTTGGGAGCCTTTTCTGCCTGCCTCCCCCCTGCATTCGCTCCATAAGATGCACACACATTTCCACTTACGTTTTAGGAGGGAAAAAGTGTGTCTTATGGAGCGAAAAATACAGTATCTACCAAAACTGAGCACCCACCCACCCCAACACTGATCTATTATATCATTCACTGAGAAACCTTCCCACTGACATCAGCAGCCTTTTGGATTACTGTCAAGAGTGCTAGTGGGAGATCACTCAAAGGTCAGAGATCACTGCATAAAACAGTACCCTCTAGATAAATATTTAAAAGGCTAGAATATTAATATTGCTAGTACAGTTGGTTAGGATATCTAATGCATTTTTGCTTCAGTTGGGCAAGAGGAAACAACTTAGATAAAAACTCATGTTTTTCAGAAAATAGATCTTCTAAACTCAAAGATACCAGAACAGCTTTAGCATACACTTGTGGAGGAAAAAGTTCAAAACTTCCAATTTAAAACTACTTATATTGAGAGGATTTAAAAGATTCTGTCTAACATTTAGCTGACGCATTGTCAAAAACATTATCACGCCACTTTTTGAAGTTTCTTAGCTTCCCTCTAGTTATTAAAGCTTGAACTGCAGAGTTTGTTATCAGTCTCAAAGCATACATGTTAAGGTTGTTTTTCTCCCCTTTAAATACAACCAGCCCTTTGGGTTTGATTTCAGAACTATGAAGCACACAGACACACACAAAAAAACAAATTAATCAGAGGGAGTGCCAGGTAAGAATTTAATGGCTTAATCCTCGGTCCAGATCACATACAGCAAGACTTAAGAATCATTCAGTTGGCAAAGTCTTGAACTCACTCCTGACCCCTGCCGAATCCCAGCTTTCTCGGGGTAATAGGGAAAAGATGGAGGCAGGGTCCTCATCTGACTGCTATAAAATGTACCACTGGACCATTCCATCCTGCTTCCACAGTGAAAACGAAGCTCAGATAATCTAACGGCAAGGAAAGTGGATTGACCTTTTTTGTCACAAAGAGGGCACAACAACCATGCTTAGCAGGGATGAGATTGTGATTGGATCCATGGAATTGTGGTGTATCAAACAGGCCATTCTGCTGATCGCAGAAAAGAGTATGAGAGATTGACCCATTAGGCTTCATAGAACTACTACTTGTTTGTTTGTTTTTAAATTTACTTTTATTAACAGATTGTAACGTGCAATATAGTTGATTTATATAAATAACCCCAATATCATAAAACAAACATGGCATTGGGTTATATTCAAAGTAGCGTTAAGTAGCATCTTCCACAAGCAAAACTACTTCCGCTTGCACATGAAAACTTGCCCTCCTTCCTCCCCCTCCCCCCCGCCAGACGCCACTAAATCTGTTCTAGATTTCCCCCAACCTGCCAGCGCAGAACTGAGGATGGTGTGGGGGGAGGGGAGGAGAAGAGAAGGGGAATTCCCATTGCCCAAGCAGAAATCATTCCGCTTACGCAATTATTTAATTGAATACCACGCCCTATATTTGTTAGTTCTTTTATATCCTAGGTAAAGGTAAAGGTAAAGGTAAAGGTACCCCTGACCATTAGGTCCAGTCATGACTGACTCTGGGGTTGCGGTGCTCATCTCGCTCTATAGGCCGAGGGAGCCAGCGTTTGTCCGCAGTCAGCTTCTGGGTCATGTGGCCAGCATGACCAAGCCACTTCTGGTGAACCAGAGCAGCACACAGAAACGCCGTTTACCTTCTCGCCAGAGCGGTACCTATTTATCTACTTGCACATGACGTGCTTTTGAACTGCTAGGTGGGCAGGAGCTGGGACCGAACAACGGGAGCTCACCCTGTCACGGGGATTGAACCGCCGACCTTCTGATCAGCAAGCCCTAGGCTCTGTGGTTTAGACCACAGCGCCATCCTGCCCCACCTTAAAACACATGCCAGCATTCTTCCATAGTGTAGGTGGTTTCTTACTTACAAGAGAAGAACAAGCATTATGTGGCATGTGTAACAGATCGAAGTAGTCGAGTGAACAAATAGGAGGTTAGGCGGTTGTGGAAGTAAACTGGTCCCAAGCGGCATCCCATAGTGTAACCGCTTGGGCGAAGATCTTTGCCTATCAACCAACCAAATTTATTATTTAGTATATTAAAACAAAGTGGACCATTTGGGTCTATGCTAATTATCACTGGCAGGAAGAAAAGGGCATCCCTCCCACAGCAGAATAAGCTGTGCTATCAGGTAACAATATTAATGCTCTGTGTCTTCCATGTACACAAAAGAAAAAATAAGTTTCATAATGTCTTTTTACTTTCAAAACTGACATTAGGTCAACTGTATTAACTTTCAAGGCAACCTGTTGCTATTTGAACTGAGCAAAAGCTGGCTTGAATCAATATGGCCTGACAATTCAATCTGTGATGTGAAAAGCACCCAAAATCTTTTAAATATTATGTCTTTGAGCCAACAGTGCTTGGCAAGGGAGGACAGTCAAGTCACACAAAACTCTTCATCAAGCCTTTAAGATAAGGTAGTCCAATTGCAAAGGCAATTAAGAGTCAATAAAGAGGGTGAATTAAGAGTTTTTAAGTTTACTTGTATTTTGTTTCAATATTTGACTGCGATTTAGCTAATTTACGTAAGAAAAACATATGAAAACTAATGTCTTCAGCAGCTGGTCAAAAAGATTATTAGAACTTAATCTTATTACCCTGAGGGAAAAGATGACTGCCTTTTCAATATTTGCTATACAGTTCCATTAGTAGCATGTGAGTGTGTGTCTTTTTAAGACATACTAACTTCTACTGATTTCCAAGAAAGCTTGTTCCTCAAAGTCCCTGATCTAGTGAGTTACAGAAAGATATGGCAAAGATGCTTGTCAGCATAAATTATATGGAAAAGCATATCTACATTCCACATGCTCTTCTGGATTTTTAAGTATTTTTTATGTAAATGGAAAATTTACTGCAGCTTTCTTTTATACTCATATTCATTGTCAAGTTTTTGAAAGCCTTTCACAAAATGGTAAGAAGACTTGATTTTAAAAAATAAGCATGCTCATTTTACCAGATTTTAATTCCACTTCGTTGATTTGCATCACCGCTTCCTCTATCTATAGACTTTGGGGGCTGATAGAGGAGGAATTTGCCTTACAAACAACAGTAGGTCTTTGATTTTTGTGAACATTTAAACTGAAAATTAGCACAGGTGAATTCCACATAAAGCCAAACAGCTATGTAAGGATGAATGAAAGTAGGGATTATATCTAAAACAAAATAATTGAGCAGGGATTATATCTGAAACAAAAACCCCGAGGACAAGTAATAGTAAGTACTTTGCTGACCTAACAGAAATTGTTTGGACCCGTGCTGTTTTTCTAGAAAAAGAGGTGCCAAGACTCATCATGAAGTCCTCTCTTCTTCTCTGATACAGTGGTACCTCGGGTTAAGTACTTAATTCGTTCTGGAGGTCCATTCTTAACCTGAAGCTGTTCTTAACCTGAAGCACCACTTTAGCTAATGGGGCCTCCTGCTGCCGCCGCGCCGCAGTAGCACGATTTCTGTTCTTATCCTGAGGCAAAGTTCTTGACCTGAAGCACTATTTCCGGGTTAGCAGAGTCTGTAACCTGAAGCGTATGTAACCTGACGCGTATATAACCCGAGGTACCACTGTAATGACAATGGTACCCATTGGGGAGGTGCCAGAACTGAGGTCTGGGGAGTTCCAGCTGAAAAAAAGCTGTGGTTTTCGACTTCCAGTTCATTGGAAACACCTCATTTAATCTAATACAAGCTCAACAACGTCGCAGAAAACAAACCTTTCTCACTCTTGGGAATATGGCAACCCTAGTATAGAAGTCGTAAAACTTTCAATGAAACCTGGCATAGGTGCCATCAGTTCTGATAATGTGGCATTTCTCATGGATTTCCAGAATCATAGTTCATTAAATCATTGCAGATGCGAGGTTGAAGTTTCAGAGATTTAGAATCTAACTTGGCAGGGGGTTGGACTCGATGGCCCTTGTGGTCTCTTCCAACTCTATGATTCTATGATTCTATGATTCTATGAACTACACGTGACACTAACTGCAATCACGTGGTGTCCACCCTTTGTTTAATTGCCAGTAAGGATATTCACTTGTCATAACTTTTCTGTAGTTTTTGAAATGACTGACGATGTTGCTTGATCTATTTTATTGTTATTGTATCATTAATAGTAAACCATCTTGAGATATTTTCATAATAGGCAGTATATGAATATTTTAATAATAATAATAATAATAATAATAATAATAATAATAATAATAATAATATAATGAAATTCATTTCAGATTTATTATTCCAGCCAGAGAAAAGGAGAATTCAATCTGTTTTTGGCAGATCAGAACTCACTTCTCTAGGCTCCAAACATTTTCAAAGTGGAACCCAGCAATGTTGCCAGTATTTTTTCTTTTAATGTACCGTTACTACTCCCATTTCTCTATTTATTTCCTGTCAAAGCTGTTTAATCAAATACATTTATGAGCATATGCACCACAAATCCTTATGGTTATTGTCCTCAACATTCGACTACAACCATTTGAACTATACTGAGATCCTTAATTTGTTCAACTCTACTGAGATACTTAAAGCTGCAGTCTAAATATGGGAGGTGATAGTAGAACAAAGAGGAGCTGTAAAAAGAAAGTTAAAATCATCACACACTGACAAGCCATGCGGAGGACATAAGCAATTCTTCTGCAATAACCATTTTATGTCTAATAACCGTATTCTTAGGGAACAGAGATTTTACGAGTTTCTTGGCCTCTTTGGCAGAGAAAGAAAACATACTGAAACTAGTGGTGTTCAGTTCCATCCCTTCGTGACTACAATGTTCCTATACAGGTAGAAAGTATTCTGAAGGCCAGAGTGTTTGAACAGTACTTCATCAATTCAAAATGAGTTCATGCCAAGCTTGCTTGGCACATTTCTGGTAAGACGGGCCCCTTTAGTTTTCTCTTACTTTTTAATATATAATTTCAAATATTTTTGAGGTATGGATGACATTTTTAAAATGCAAAAGCATTAAAAAATAACAGAAAACAGAACAAGTTCCAGAACACCACCGGTTTCCCATTTGTGTAGCTACATCCCAGCTTTCTCTCATTAGAAGCAAGCAGAAAAGCAGGGAGTTTCGGCCCTTTCAAAACCATCTCACACATCTAATAAAATGCTGCCTTCTTACACAGCTGAGATACCAACAGCAGCGAAACCAAGGATACCACGGCGTAACAAGGCTTAGTACTATTTGTATTTTGAATGCTTGACTGAAAAAAGAAAACACGGGGAACTTCTCATTCAGCCGAGTTGGATGCAAAAGGCACTAATTTAAGAAGCAGAAGGCAAAACTGTAGCTGCAGAAAGCAATGAAGTTTTAGGTCTCTAGTAAAACTGAGCTGGCAGCACCAAGCTCATGTGCACGCCAAACGCCAGCTGCAAACGAGGACTGTTGTAAACCACTCATGGGGATTGAGAAGAAAACAGTCAGAAGGGCATAAAAAATGGAGTATTTTTTTTTTAAAAAAAGGAAGGCAGCACTTCCACAAAGTATAGTGCATTAACCTTGACAACTCAAACCGCACTATAATCTCAAAACATCAATCACCTTTCGTTTCCCTCTACCCCCTTCCTAGTTTCCAGACTTTTCACCAAATTTGGTCAATTACCGTGTGGTATTTTAGAGGAGCTGAGGAAACACATAATATCAGCTGTGAGCCAAGCATGGTGGCTTGGTAGCGAGCAGTGGTGAAGGGTGTTACCAGGTATGCAGACAATTAGAACCTGCTGATACGGTTCAAATTATTGCATAGGCACCAGTAATTGCTGTTTTTACTCAGGGGAATTGCAAGGACATGAATTACATTAACTTTAGAAAGGAAAACATAAGGAACCTAAATATAGCCCTATAAGGAGAGACCTACATTTTTACTAAAGCTAGAGAAAATGAGCATGTTCTCCAGCATCTCCAAAAACAGTCTCCTGAAGATGGAAGGACTCCCAGTCTGTAGAAAGAGCATCAGGTATGAAGGATTTGGCAATGAAAATTTTTATTGATACAGGTCCAATCTGTTTCTCTCTTTTTTCTGTTGTTGCTTTTTTAAAGTACCAAGCAAACTTGCTCTTTCTTCTCCCCTAGCCCCACTGTATATCTTTTAGACATAGGAGGCCAACTCCTGTGTCAGATTATGCCTCAAGCGATGTGGCATGCAGAGCTTTCCGGAAACACAGATGTGAGAGAAGTAATATCTTCTTGAGGACTCAGGTGGGCAGAGTCAGCAGTAGGGACCCAATGAGGCTGGGTTGGGAAGTGTATCAGATGAAACCTATGACAGTTGCGTGGGAAAAGCAAGGAATTTCTGTGCTTGAGGAACCTGGCATGTGTTGTGGACTGCTGCACCACGTCCTGTCCCTTAGTGGTTTTTTAGTCTCCAAAGATAGGGGATACAGATGTTATGGCAAGGCTGGTAACTATCAAGGAATCTGTAAAAAGGATTTCAATCCATCTCCTTAGTTTTCTTCAGACAGTGCATTAGCAAGGGGGGGTGGGTACTATCTTGCAGAACTGGCTTTAAAATGGAGTTATGCTAAGAGTACAAAAGGCGGAGTAGTTAATACTTAGGCAAGCATAGCACCCCAAGGTTTTTCTGAGCTCATCCGCATGGTAAAACAGAACACTTCTTTCTCTTCCTGGTTGGGCACACTATGAAAACCTACATGCTTCCAGAACCACAATAATGGATTTCATAGTTAATTGGCCAAAGGCTAGCTGAGAAAATGCAGTTGGGGAGATTTAGTGCAATATATAAAATGCCATATTGCTTCGTTATGAAATCAGGAGACTATGAATGTCTCAACAGGCTAGGTTCAGTTTACTAACAATGGAAGCACATGCATGTTCTTTTGCTCTTTAAATTTCACCCTCACCCTCAGCCTGAAATAGAGAATTTCCACACAAACTGGGCCTTCCGAGATCAGATCAAGGTCCTTGTTGTCCAGCATCCCAGAGAGGACAGCTAGATGCCTTTGGAAACCCACAAACAGGGAAACTGAGGCAATAGTCCTCAGGTGCTGTTTCTTTCTTCCCAAAATTGGCATTCAGTTGGATCTTGACTCCGAACTTGGCTTCTATTAAGCCAACATGGCTAATATCCTTTGACTGACTGACTGACTGATTGATCTATCCTATGTGAATATGTCTAAGGAGTAGGGCTCCCTTAGGGATATAAGAAGCTACTTGGCAGGGGCATTACGCAAAGCACCTTTACAGACTGATATAGGAGCCTGCTTCCTAAGCTATCTGAAGTGGATGGGTCAGTTCTAATAACTTGAACATTGACACCTTCTGTCACACCTTCCAATCAAATACCCTCCATGTTTTTTTTCACAGGTTTTGGCTTGTCCACCTTTCTTGAAAATATCAGGTGCAGTTTAATATTTCATTTGAAAATGCAAATGCCTATAACTTTCTATTAATATGTCAAACTCTGAAAACTAGGTGCAAATAGCTTTACTGCACAGCAATAAAATTTGTAGGCTTACAGACATTTGCTTTGAAAATGCCAAATGCTCCCACAGCATTTTGGTGGTGAATATAAAAGTTGGTTCATATTGTATTTCCACCTACACTGCTGGAAGAGCCTCCAAGTCAATGCTGTTCCAGAAGAGAAAAGGAAAAAGGCAGAATTCCAGAAAGTCTCTGGAAGCAGAACAAAGCCTGACAATTGGAAAGCCTACACAGGCTTTTGTACAGGCTATTTCGTTGATACTTGGTTGGAAGAGGTGGAATCCTGGCTTTTTAAACTGCCTTTTTTGTGATGCCCCAGATTTTTGAGGCTAGGATCATTCTGAATGATGCTTGATTCTTAGGAACCCACTATTAAATTCATTCTAAAAGCTGCCTTCTCCATAACACATTTAAAGTTGTTTCATGTATTACTTTCTGTCCCTGGGAACCCATTTCTGTTCATCTTTCATAATTTCATCTTACTCGTCTAAAAAGAAAACTAGAACAGTAAACAACAATTGGGTGAACTGTTGCATTATTTTGGGAATCTACCATGTTGGACAAAATGCAACATTTCCCAAAAGTACTGTTGAATGAAAAACGGCACCTGACGTTATTTAAAAATTAACTTCAATTTAAAATTCTTTTGCAATAAACTTCAACATATAGACAAGTCTGTTTACATCAGTAATTTGCAACATTTCTATTTTCAGGGAAACCTTTCCACAACAGGTACACAATATTCTCGGTCACGTTCGAAGGTAGGCACTGTTCATTCCTAGACTTGCATTCATTCCTTGGACTGTGGGCTGTGCTGCTGGAATGGCAAGTGTGACATAAGGTAAACGTAAAGGGACCCCTGACCATTAAGTCCAGTTGGGGCCAACTCTGGGGTTGCGGTGCTTATCTTGCTTTATTGGCCGAGGGAGCCGGCATACAGCTTCCGGGTCATGTGGCCAGCATGACTAAGCCACTTCTGGCGAACCAGAGCAGCGCACGGAAACGGCGTTTACCTTCCCGCCGGAGCGGTACCTATTTATCTACTTGCACTTTGACGTGCTTTCAAACTGCTAGGTTGGCAGGAGCAGGGACTGAGCAACGGGAGCTCACCCCGTCGCGGGGATTCAAACCGCCGACCTTCTGATCGGCAAGTCCTAGGCTCTGTGGTTTAACCCACAGCGCCACCCATAACATGCACTAAAACACTGTCTTCTGGGTGCACATTACCGGGGAAGGAAAAATCAGAAATGAAGAAACAAGATGCCTTTCAGTAAATGGTGTTCACCTTTACAGATGCCTTGATTGCAATTGATGGGAGTCTGCCATGACCCTTGAAATGTTGTGGAGAGGCTGGTCAGAGCAGGACGAAGGGTGGGAGGAGTTGCCCACTGACGAACCTGGGAAGCAGAGGATGGGCAATGTCCAGGCCTCCAAACACAGCAGAGTCACCCTGAGGGACATTACAAATGAGAGCTTGGATCCCAGGGAGGGTTCCCATGGCAGATCCACCCTGTCCCCTCTCATATCAGTCAGCTGCTGTGCGCCCAGTTGGACCCAGTTCCTGTGCCCTCCTTGCCTCCTGTCCCAGCACCATCTCTGGTGCCACCAGAGCCTGCCTCTAGCCAATCCTCTTAGGAGGAGTCCACTCCGTTTGGCTTGGAGCTGCTGCTAACACTTCCTCCGTTGCCTAGGTCATGGAGATGCCAGACCCAGCACAAGCAGAGAGCTTGGGACCATCTCTCTGGAAGGAATTCCCATTTGCTAGCCCAGTCCAAAGGAACATCCTACTTGTTGAGCTGAAGTTATACCCTTATTATGTTATTCCCTTGTAACAAGAGCCAACGGGGCGTATTGTTCATTGCATTAGTGTCTTAGCTTATTTAGCCATGAACTAATGCTGTGCCTTTGAACCCTATGTACCACAACTGATTTGAGCATTAAAGTTTTTGGTGGAAAATGTAATATGAGTTCAAGTTCTACAATGGGTGAACTCCCATTGCTCGGTCCCTACGAGATGAGTAAAGCGAGATGAGCGCCGCAACCCCAGAGTCGGTCACAACTGGACCTAATGGTCAGGGGTCCCTTTACCTTTATCTTTAAGCAGTATACAAAAAAAAAAAAACAGGTAAAAACATGTCCAGCATCCTGGACACATTGCAAAATGATATTGATTACAGCATCAAGGATCAGAAGACTGTGGTTTCAGGCGGGTCTTAATAGTGCTAGATCAAGCACTAGGCATGAGGGTTTGCTGAACAGAAATGGTTTGTCTAGATTCCACATGGCTGCTTTGTAGCATCTGTCTGCTTTCCAGCTTGAGGTAGCAGAACAAACAAGTCTGCAGAGAAAGGTCATGGAGCGTGTTTGAGACAATGCTGTCTTTTCCCATCCAAATCCAGTTTTGTACACAGAGAAGTGGCTAAGAAAGGCACTAAAAGCCCAGCTCATGCCAGGTGTCACCTTTTTTCCGTTTTGTTACGGAACCTGTCCTTGGGAGTGGGTTATTATCAGGGGGTGGGGGAATAACTGGTACTGAGATGACCAGGTTAATATTCCAGGATCTTTTCAAGGGATTAGTAATTCTCATGCATGGCAACATGTCTGATCACTGAGAAGCATGAGAGCTTTCATTCTCTAACAGAAAGCCAGCAAGGTCATAGCCAAGGTGAAGGTATTTTTAAATCACCCTTCCCCCAACCCTCATAGTAGAAATATTACCTCAATAGATTAGCTCTTCGTGTAAACCCTCACCCAGTTAGAGTGCATACTTCATCCTCTAACAGATAGCATTATGTTGCAGCCAACCTTTTTGCCAATTCACAAATCCACCTGGTTCACAGCTGCCGCCACTCATGATCAAGAAATTTTCAGTGTGAGCGACTGAATATAGGACTGAAGCAGTAAGGTGAGAATCTAGGAAATGACATGGTTCAGTCAGGCTAAAAATCACTGCTAAGTGCTAAAAACCACACACATTTTCCACTTGCCATTGCTCTTAACAGCTGATTTGGGATCCTATTCTCTCCCCACCCACCTTCCTGAGCACATCAATCCCACCTGTCCTGTGAGGAAGAGCAGCAAGACCATTTGGGCCCCAGTGAACTTACCTGCCACAATGGGAGTGACAATAAGCTGTCAGATTCTACCTAGGCCCCAGAGGGCCAAGAAGCCACCCTCAAAGGTAAACAGTTTCCACCTGCATTACAGTCACTTCCAGGAAAGTGCAGCTGCCATGTTGTTGATTTTTCCACCAAGTCCTGTTTTACATTTTTAAATGTGAGCAGCCCATTCTAAATAAGATGCAATCCCTAAATCTAATTCATAAAATAAATGCAAACATGGAAACTAAAAAAAAACAACCCCTTTTAATGAACAGATGAATATAAACATTATAGCACCTTGTATATGAAGAGGAGCACCATCTCTCCACATTATAATAGGTTTTTGGAGGATAATTGTTTTCTTTTGGGTGAAGGATGCTTTTCAGAGGGCCATTCTATTCCCTAAAATTACGAAATGATACAAATCACAATCTTGTTTAGTAATGAAGGCTGATGCTTCTCCTCCTTTGTAACTCAGATTGTGAATGGTTTGCAAGGGTAGCCCCTCAGAGATTAACCTTTCATTCACCATATTTGCCTGGAGGGAAACACTTTAAGAAATGATTTCACACTGACTGAAATATCAGGAACAAGAAAATGTGTTGCTGCTTCTCTAAGCATGATCCTTAGAAACCAGAGAAAATCAAGGTAAGTCTCATCCTCACCTTACACTTGTTGAAATACTGTTAGAAATGGAATGCCATATAAAAAGTAGGAAAAAATAATGAAAGTAGCATAGTGGAAGATTTCTTGCCACAAAGGCTGAGTCTGCATATAACAGGAAGCCATAGTTAAACGAAGTATGGCTCATCAAGAATGTGCAAGCATTCACATACATGCCTGCTCATACTGTGCCCACCCTCTTCCTTTTGCCACACCAGAAGGAAACAAGGCAGAGCACTGCCATAGGGTTACGTGGAAACCAGCACAAATGGTTTATTTTTCTCCAAACCACAAGAACAAGCCACAAATGTTCTTGATACGAGAACTGGTTCTCAGGTAGTCACCATTTGAACAGTTTCCTCATTGTTGGTAAGCCATACTTTGTTTGAATTTACCATTATGTGCAAACCTGGCCAAAACGTACCGGTAACTTAATGCAGTCCTTGTTTTGCAGTTAAATGTAACCGCAGTACATTTCTATTCAAGAAAGCATGTGCAGGGATGTCAATTTGAAGAACGTAATATGGTCCTCAAGCATTTATGGCATCTTTACAATTAAGATGACCCTGGCTAATTCTGGTAGTTTTAACTTGCATTGCTTAGAATACATCTTTTTGTTGCATGATTCCCCCCTTGTTCAGAGGCACTGCCCACCCCACCCCCCGGTATCTGTACACCCTGAGTTATATGGGGGATTGGGACTGAATCTTTGCTACATACCAATTAGGAGAAATACCAGTTGAAGCACCCCCATTATACTGAAATAGCTCATAGGAGAAGAAATAATGCAAAATAGCTGGAAAATAAACCAATCCGGGTGCACACAAACTTTTTTGAAACAACATCTAATGGACAGAGACAGCATGGAGAAAGTCAATGCAAAACAAAAAGGCCAACTGGCCCCAAGCCTACAAACAGTCACAAAGGCGAGTCCATCTACTTACATGCATACATATCACTGTGACACCAAGAATATGAGTGCTCTTTTAAAGAATTAGAAAATCCTGACATTATTCGTTCGTATTTCTAGCCCACTCAGTCCCAGAGACTGGTCATGTGTTAGTAAGTTAAAACAAATTTATAAACATGTAAAGTGGCAAATTAAAATCTGCTGAACAGATTTAAATCCAAAACCGAAGCTCCAAACTGACTGAGCTCCTAAAACCAAGCCAAAACAAATGGCGTTACACTGCTCTGAAAAGATGTTCCTTAAGGCAGGCGAGGCTCCAAAGGAAGAGTACTGCAGTTATGGGGCAGTTACTGAGGATGACACTATTCATGCTTGTGTTGTCTGTTGCTAAGACAGGGATCAGCAAACTTTTTCAGCAGGGGGCTGGTCCACTGTCCCGCAGACCTTGTAGGGGGCCGGACTCTATTTTCTTTTTTTGGGGGGGGGACTGAACGAATTCCTATGCCCCACAAATAACCCAGAGATGCATTTTAAATAAAAGCACACATTCTACTCATGTAAAAACACCAGGCAGGCACCACAAATAACCCAGAGATGCATTTTAAATAAAAGGGCACATTCTACTCATGTAAAACACGCTGATTCCCAGACCGCCCACGGGCCAGATCTAGAAGGCGATTGGGCTGGATCCGGCCCCCGGGCCTTAGTTTGCCTACCCATGGCTAAGACGGTCCACCTCTATCATTCTTAAGAGGCTTCAAATGGATGGACAATGGCCCCAGATAGTGCCTATTTTTATAGCTGTTGACTTGGAAAGGAACCACAAAGCAACGTGGCACTAACTTTATCAGAAGGGTCAATTTACCAGGTCTGGTTGAGTGCTTTCCAGTATATGTCCCAACACGGAAATATTTTACACTAAGGGCTGTCTTTGCAATAGCAGAATTTATTGCAGTGGGGCTTTCCCCATCTCCTTTCTCCGCATCCCCCAATCAGCTCTGGGGGAGTCAGGAGTATTCCAAGAACAGCATGAGAGGGGAGACAGTTCCATCAGGCAAGCACAAATGTTTATGCTTACGAAGCAGTCTCTATAAAGCTACTTTGAATCCCACCCTAAAGTTCCAGAATATTTTCAAAAAATGCTATCCCATACCTAAAGGTTGACTGTTGTTATTCAAAAAAAAATTACTACAGAAAATTTCTCTCCAATTATTTCCCGTAGAAAAACCGGTCAATGACTGTATCACAGTTCAAGTCCAGTGAATGAAATTGTTGAGCACTATAAGAACATGAATGCTACATGCATTCATGCAGCCACAGTCAATGCTTTCAAAACTTTTAATTATGCTCAAACAGCTGGTAGCATCATTGACTCAAAGCCCAAGATTACCTTGATTGCTCTGTCATTATCTCTAATCAGCTGCTTCTTCTCATCTTCAAACTTTTGTAAAACATCCTGCAGACGCCTTTCTGCAGCAAGCTGCTGCTGGCTGCTTTCCTCTGTCAGAGAGGAAATGGTTGTCTTAAGATCAGCTATGATCTAAAAAGAAAACAGCATGCTAAAACTCCTACAATAGTAAGAAGTTTATGTTTTGCATGTATTTACACTTGACACAAAAATCTGAGTTAGCAAACTCAACTGTGAAAACTAAATAGTTGAAATTAACATATTACAACACTTGCAAGCATAACATTCTACACAGAGAAAAAAAATACAGCAAGACCCAGAATGGCATAAAATTGTCGAACGTAAAAATATATGAAAAAAAATTCCACTATAAAATTCCCCAATAATTTACTCACCAGAACAAAGCACATTTGTTATGAGAAAACATGGGAAATAAGGGTTTCCAATTTTCCACTTCGCTGCAATGATTTTGTAAAATCAATCGTCTGAAATATTCTTGCACATTAGGATATGTAGCAATGATTCATGACATTCTGAGCTAACCCCCAGAGAATGACAATTGCAATATAAACGATAAACATTGGATACTTTGGTTTAGTTGGCATTTGCCAACTTTCTGGAAGTTGCTTTTGCCAGCTTGAAGAAGCTGCAGTCAATTGCAGCGTATGCTCAGGGAAGGGAAGCAGTTTTTTAGGGGCTGCAAAAGCTGTGGCCTGAATTGGACTCTGGAAATTCCCTACACATGTGCAGAGAATTGAGTCAGGGGTGGGTTTTTTGTTGGGGGGGACCTCTAGACTCTGGTCCATGACATATCACATTTAGTTTATGAAATTAATCTAACATAGCAGTTAGTTCCTACTATGATTTGGCAAGTTTTGAATGAGAGTCTCACAAAGGTCTGCATGCATGCTTGTCATAACACTTGTCTTCTATCTAAGGCCACTGCTTTCAGCACACTCACTTAAGAGAAAGCCTTCCTAGACTCCACTGGGCCAAGTTCTGAGAAAACGTCCCAGGGTTCAGGCAGTAATGACAGTCAGTCACCGATATATAAAAATCCTTAAAATAAAAAAATTCCTTCCAGTAGCACCTTAAAGACCAACTAAGTTAGTTCTTGGTATGAGCTTTCGTGTGCATGAAGAAGTGTGCATGCGCACGAAAGCTCATACCAAGAACTAACTTAGTTGGTCTTTAAAGTGCTACTGGAAGGAATTTTTTTATTTTGACTATGGCAGACCAACACGGCTACCTATCTGTAATAAAAATCCTTGTTTGCACTAGAGAACTCTGGACCCAAGTTGGGAACAAAAACATGGCAATATTGTGATGAGGTAGACTGTGTACGTGCTTGAGCAGGGGATTTTATTGTTGTTAGTTTGTTGTTTTGTTTTATTGCAGCTGTTTTCGTCATACTTATTCTCTCTCTTTTTTAATAAATAATTTTTATTGATTTTCTTTCTTACAACAAATATCCATCATCATTACTAAACATTCATTTTCCAATCCCCCCACCCCGTTGACTTCCCTCAACCTCCATTTCTGGCTTGTTACATCAAATGATACAATCTGCTGTTTATATTGTCATACTTATTCTCCAGTTACATCTGTTCATAATGGATTTTTAAAAATATCAAATTGCCCGGATGCATCTGAGTAACTAATAATAATAATAATAATAATAATAATAAATGATATATAGACTGTTTAGCACAGTTTGTCAACTTTTCAACAACAAGGATAATTCAAAGGAAACAGTTGTCCCTAGTAAAGAACTGATATGAAAATATATTAAATAAGGGAACACAACTGGGAAATGCTTTCTTGAAAGGAGCTCATCTGTAGCTGAATAAAGGTACAATCTTGTACAATTTTGTACAATCTTGTACAACCTTATACAATCTTGTACAAGGTACAATCATCTCATGGCTGCCTTTCTGTTCTAAATAAATGGCATGTTGAGCAGAAAAAAATTGTGTATGTGCATCTACCTACTTACCCAATGTTCTGGGACTAAATCACTAATTCAACAGTGCAGATGTATACAACATTAGACTAGTCATTCGGCTTGTGAAGTTGGGATGCTCTAAAAAAGCACACCCAATCCCACCAAAAGAGTCCATGGAAACATACGTTAAAGAATCCAGCTCAAGTAATTTTAAATTATTCACTTAATTAAGATAAAATTGCAGAGAGAACACAGGGTGAGAATACCTGGATGGGACTCTAAGGTTCTTCTGGGTTAAAAAGCTGTGATGTTTTAATAATGTATTAAGAAATTTTTGAAAGCAGCGGATAGACAAGGAAATGCTTTGGGCAGTAAATCTCAGGGGAGAAAAATGTAATTGTTTATTTTGCCCAAACTTCAGAGAGAATTTCTTGGAATCTATTTTTCGTGTGTGGGTGTTAAAAAGCAAATGTTCCAAGAGGCCAGAGAGTGTTAGATTAGGCTGATGTTGTCAGCAGCCCGACCACATGAAAGTTACAAGTGACCTATTATTAACATTACATTACGAAAACTTTGTTCAAATGACAGTGTGAGGCTGATGCAAATCCCACAAGAAGTGAAGACATTCAGAATTAAAGATGAAGTCCAATATTTTAATTTGGTCTCTGTGCCAATAATGTGACCTAAAAGGCTGTGATACGTGTACAAACCCTTACAACAGCCTCCTCAGATTAAAAGAAAATAGAAACACACAGGCTAAGAATATGTCCACTCGTTCTCCAGGATATGTATAGAAACTGCTTGTACAGTTTGAATCCCATCCTTGGTACAGTCACTGATTAATTTATTTATAAAATTATTTGGACCTTGCGTTTTGGTTCTCAATAGGTGCTCCATTTCCACGTCTTGGAGGAACTTGCTTTGCTGAAATATTTCTGAACAGATATCACCAAGAACACTGCCCAGTTCCCCAGAACAAGACCCGCTGCTTACAATGACAGACTGATATTCTTCCCAGTCAGTGGATTTGCTCCAAAAAAAAAAAAAAAAAGGGTTGATGAAAATCTGCTGCCCAGGAAGGACTCCAGCCAGCTGTTTCAGCAGAAAGCTAGAGAAGTTCCTGCTTGTGGATCATTAAGTCAGTCCTACAGGCTGTCAGTTCAGCCAAGTTAGGTTCTTATTGCTGCGCCATTTTCACGCCAAGTTTTGGAGTTAGGAGTATTAGCAGTCTTTAGGCAGAATTCCTCCCAAGGGTCTCTTTTCTTGCTATTAGAGAAGTGGGTAGATAGGATCAGTGCTTTTTTCGGGGGGGGTGTGTGCAGGGGGACGCATACCCCTAAACATTTTGTGAATCTAAGTTTGGCCTCACTAAGGGGGAGTACTTCAATATGAGTGGAAAATGAGAGTAACCCTAAACATTTTTCTAAAAAAAAAAAAAGGACTGGATAGGATATGTTTTATGATTCAGTAGCATCTAGGCCACTTTGCATCATATGTAAGATTATATTTCAAGCAACCACCTTTGAAATTCCAATCAGTTCATGCATAAAGCAAACCAGGTCGCAATAGTTCCTTGTTCAACCATTTCCTGTATCACCCAGCAAGGAAGCTGTATGAGCCTTTCCTGAGTGATATAGAGCTGAGCATTGATTCACTTACTCTCCCCCCAAAAAGGGCAAAAAGTATTCATCAACAAAGTACAAAACAACATGGGAACAACTGGAGCTGGGTTTACATACTAACACTGCAAGAACAGAAGCAAGTCTGCCTTATTTCTATTTTCATTTTTAAAACTGAAAGAAAAGGGAAAAACAACAACCCAATAACAAAAACCCAAGTTTTGTAAAAGTAGGGGTTTTTTTTGTTTTATTTTGATGTTTCCTACCTGTGAAGATTTGGCAAACTTCTGACTGTATTCCTTTTCAATCTGCTTCAACCTGCTGTTGGCCTGAAATACACACACATACACACACACAAAAAGGAAACCAGATTATCTCAGATGAAGAACGTGTACAGACATTTTGCCACTGACCCCTATTGCCTGGCACCTCGTCTACATGCCTATCACTAAGCAGCTGGGATCTCTGCCAATTCCAACGCCCTTTTGTGGCAGCCAAAAAACCGCTAGGGCTTGTCTTTGATCTACAGCCAACTATTCATCACTTGAAAGGCGGGGGGGGGGGAGGAGAATAGTACCTCTGCTGCCAATTATTAGAGAAACATAAAGGACTCTGTGGATTAAAAAAAGACAGGGGGAGAAACAGAGTTTATCAGGATGACTTCATCTCTGTGAGAAGAAAAAAGGGAAGGAAAAAACCCATAAGCTCCACTGGAGGCTGTGAGGGTACAATATGATGCATACTCTATGATTTTGTATGCCAGCTGATGCCTGCAAGTTCCTTTTGTCATATTCTTACACCTTTTTTTACTAAAAGCTGGCGGCTGTTGAAGTAAAAATCCAATACGCTATGGAACCACTTGGCTTCCCTTTGACCACCCCCCTTATCTTTCATATCATATTCATAAGCCAAAAAGCAATCTGGAAAGAGGGGGTTCGTTGCTGCTTTTGATATCACATGCAATTCCTGAATTCAGTTCCTGAAATTCACCACACACACGCAAAAAACACCACGTAAATTTTCTCTACCTCCCCTTTCCCCCAGCCTACTTGGGCCACAATTTTGAAATAAAGATTTCTTTTAATAACCGGTTCCAAAAAGACATCTCTCAGAACTAATTACACCCAAGTCATTTGCTCAGTGTTCTCATGTTCCTGGATGCAGAATGGCAAAGCCATACGTTCTAAGTAAATGTTTGTAGGTGACACAGCACAGTGGCTGTGCTCCAACAGCTCGGATACATGGGCTCCTCTGTTCCATTATGGAGCAGGCAGGCACTAGGCACAGCACACCACAGACAATCATTGTGCTGATGTGGAATGTTTTTATGAAAGGGGACAAGAAGCTCTGGACAACGCCCACTGAGTTTCGAGAAAAGCATTAGAAAAAGCAAGCAGTGAAAAGAACTGACTCTGTGGCTAAAGCTATGAGCTCAACTTTAGAGCTCAATTCTGCAGCTGTGAGTCAGAATTAACTTCTCTCTGAACTAAATATAAAAAAGAAAATAACTTAGCCTGTGCCAGCAATGAACTCCTCTGATGCCAAAAGAACACTGTGCAGGTACTGCAGACCACCCACAGGTGATCAAGGGCAGAGCTAGGGCCCAAAGAGTCTCTTCAACACTGGGCAGAGTAAAACTGGGTCATGTATATACAAAGACTCTATGCATTTTTTCAATTATTTTTGTGTGTGTGGAGCAGTGAAAAAGATGTACAGCTTGCAGTTGCTGTGGGACTAGCTCTATACAGAAATTATAGAAATCTAACAGTGGAGGAGGAGTGTTGCTTTGAGGACTGAAGCCTAGTGGCTTTGACAGAATAAGAATACCCCGCCCATCTGGCTGGATTGCCCCAGCCACTCCAACAAATATAAAAACACAATAATACTCCCCCCAGTCCTTCTAGTTTTCAAAAATATATACGTAAAACTGACCAAATTAGACTGCAAGCAGTGTAGGGGGTGAAATGGATGGAGTCATTTTTGTTATACAGTGATACTCCGGAAGACCATTTGACTTCCAAAACGTTCGACAACTGAGGCGCAAAGGGCGGTCTGCGAAGTCAATGGAGAAAATTGGAAGAAATGGCAGTGGAAGCCATTTGACTTCCAAGGTGCCTTCGAAAACGGAAGCATTTACTTCTGGGTTTTCAGCGTTTGAAAACCAGAACGTTCGGCTTCCGAAAACCGAGGTACCACTGCACTTATATCACCCTCTTAAGTGTTCCCAATGATCACCAACCCCATCCACAAGCAGTTTAGCTTCAAGAATGGTGCAACACCAAACCCTTCTAGACACCCACAGCATCCATGCTCATGTAAGGTTTGCTACCCATGACAGTAAGCATTCACTGAGAAAACACTGGGGGGAAACACACATAAACTCCACCCCAAACCAGTTTGACCAGAGAGAATGGCAGTACAGATGCCATTACAATGCAAAGGCAGTAATGATCATTCAACACAACACTGCCACCAAATTTGTGGAAACTAGCATCTGTTCTGTACGCTGCCTAGAAAGATAAAGGGTAGGGAGCTCTTGAGTGCTGCTAAAACTATTTTTGTTTGGTTTCTCTCCTCATCTCTATTATTTTTATATCTGGCTTCTGGATGTTGGTTGTTTTGCTTGGGGTTTTTTTCTTAGTCTGTATTGTAACATGGATTGTATATTGTTGCAATTGGTGTTACAAGCTGTCTTGCAGGCCCCATGAGGGCATGATATATTGTTGCATGTAAATAAATACCCCAGGCTCAAGCCTGGGCGCTCAAAGGCAGAAGTGTGTAAACAGGAATACATTTTGAGGGCCTTCTTATATAGGGGAAAGCTATGGTGTCATCAAATGAAAAAATTATTTGTCTGATGAGGCCACTCTGGAATTACACACATGGCATTCTGATCAGACAAGCAATTCTCTGCAGCGTCCAGCTAACAGAAAACCAGTCCTGTGACTGTGCAGTAGAAGCCTACTGTGTATAGCACTAATTGGCTAGTATCTGTAACAATCCCCAATCCCCAGAGCAGTTTTAGAACTTTGTAGAACTCACAAAAAGAAGTGATACTCAGCTGAATGTGTACCTCCTGCCATGGAAGACAAAACTCCTGTTTTAGTATTTTGTTTGTATGCAACTTACTCTGACTAACATTGTGTACATTCTGAATGAAATAATTTGCCAAAGTTATTCAATTCTGCAAACTCTGCTAGCAAACAAATTTGCATTATCTCCCCATGAATCATTTCAGTTTGACTAGTGATGGGGAGGGACAGCAGCTATGCAGGGTAAGCCCCACCCAAGACTACTGGAAAACTTTGCTCCCCCTTTAGCATTGTCGTTTTACCACAAGAATTGCCTGAATTTCTTCAGCATATCTTTGCAACCACATGGGCTAGAAACTTGTTTTTTTTTTTAATGAAAGCAGATATGCAATTCTGCATTCTGTGCATTTTCTGCACTGTTTTATACCTATTATTTGGCCTATACACCAAAAGCATTTTGGTATGCAACCAAAAAGCTACTTATGCATTAAATGGTAACTATAGTTTTGACATACGGTATATGCTATTTCCCGGGACGCGGATGGCGTTGTGGGTAAAACCTCAGTGCCTAGGACTTGCCGATCGTATGGTTGGCGGTTCGAATCCCTGCGGTGGGGTGAGCTCCTGTCGTTCGGTCCCAGCTCCTGCCCACCTAGCAGTTAAAAAGCACTTTTAAGTGCAAGTAGATAAATAGGTATCTACTAGCGGGAAGGTAAACGGCGTTTCCGTGTGCTGCGCTGGTGCTGGCTCGCCAGCTGCAGCTTCGTCACGCTGGCCACGTGACCCGGAAGTGTCTTCGGACGGCGCCGGCTCACGGCCTCTAGAGCGAGATGAGCACGCAACCCTAGAGTCGGACACGGCTGGCCCGTACGGGCAGGGGTACCTTTACCTTTATATGCTATTTCAGAACCAAGAATGAGAAGGAAAGATAAGTCCGCTGGAAAGCCAAGGAGTGTTCATTGTGTTCCAACTCATTTCTTATTAGAGGGACCCACAGAGCCCAATAGTCTCTACGACCAGTTTCATGGTGCCTTATGAAACTGCTATTTTACATCTGGCTGAACTTGTTGAGAAAATGAAATTGTGTAAGTCATGGTGAAACTAGATCCTATCCGATCCTACTTTTTGTTTTTAAATAGTCAAATCCCCTTATATTTTAAACCTTGTTTCTGAAAGATTTCCCTTTTATCCAATTAAAGGTAAAGGTAAAGGGACCCCTGACCATTAGGTCCAGTCGTGGCCGACTCTGGGGTTGCGGTGCTCATCTTGCTTTATTGGCCGAGGGAGCCGGCGTACAGCTTCCAGGTCATGTGGCCAGCATGACTAAGCCGCTTCTGGCGAACCAGAGCAGCGCACGGAAACGCCGTTTATCTTCCCGCAGGAGCGGTACCTATTTATCTTACTTGCACTTTGACGTGCTTTCGAACTGCTAGGTTGGCAGGAGCAGGGACCGAGCAACGGGAGCTCACCCCGTTGCGGGGATTCGAACCGCTGACCTTCTGATTGGCAAGTCCTAGGCTCTGTGGTTTAACCCACAGCGCCACCTGCGTCCCTATTTTTATCCAATTAGGCTCTGGTAATACCCATGCTTCCTTGGAAGAACATTCTATTGACATCAATAAGGTCTGAACATTTTAAAATCAAGTTCCATGAGTTAAATACAGGGGCAAGTGTTTAAGCAGGGGTGCCAGTGTTGTGGGGAGATGTGTAATTGATGCACTTGTCGTTCTACCAGTGATGAAAAGCTGCTACAGGTATGCAGTTCGTTTATATGTCAGCATTCTGTACTAATTATATCCATATTGTAAGCTGCACCATGTTCAGCCAAAGCCTGAATGATAACAGTTAGCTGGAATTAGATCAAAAGGATGTACAGTGCTATCTTTTAAGGCCTTCATACTGTGCTAATGAAGGCTGTATTATCTGCTTTCTTTTCAGTAATATCTTAACAGATACACTACAATTTAACACCAGCTCTACTCTTCAGAAAACACACTACTTGCTGGTAAAACCATGTTAAACTTCCTTAAGCGGATCAAAAGTGATGATTAACAGATATTTGTCTTGTAAAGAGAACTTTTGAAGCATTCCTTTCCTCTTGTCTGACTCACTCAGCAGAGCTGTGGGCCAGTGTTTGTGACACTACAAACAATTGCTTATACAGTGATCAGTTCTGACATGATAAACACTGGGTTGTGGTTTCCCTGAATGAATGAGCTCTGCAGCTGGCTGCTGCCTAAGTGAAAGTTTTCATTCCTAAATACCTTGATGAGCAGCCACGAGGAGAACGGAAATGACAAATGGGTTTGGTTTTGGCAAAAACATAATGGCTCATAGTTTGCAAGAGCAGCTGTCTCTCTAAAGTATTATAGCTCTGAAGTCCACATAGGCATCAAATCTCTGTGTTTATGATTATGTCCTTAGCTCACCCTGTATTGCCCAGTTACTGTGGGGCATATGGCATGCTATTATCTCATGTGTTTTGAAGGAGAGGCAAGCACTGTTCCTTACCTAAGTGTTATCAATAGCCAATAAGTATTGATTGACGGAAGCCATAAGTTATTTAAAACAAGCACAATGTCTGAAGCAACAGGAAACATGAGCAACTGAGTTTCCCAATTCTCATTTAACATAAAAGCCATTGCTAAAACAAATCTTTAATAAATATTTCTAGTTGCGACTCACTGATAAATGAATCACCTTTGCAATCCATTGAAACTTTGGAAAGCAGTTTGGCAAAGCATCTAGAAAGGTAGCCTCAGGTACAAGTCCAACCAGAGGTATGCACTGACATCAATCTAGAAGATGTCACAAGAATATCAGCAGGCATCTCACACAGTAATGAAAAGGTACCACTGTTCTCCCTTCCTGTCCTGGTACTATTCAACCTCAGGCAGAGAAATCAAGGGAAGGAAAATATTGGGCTGACCGACACATAATGCTGAAATGCTTGCACACCTCTCCTCCTTCTTCATGGCTGGCAGAAGAACTTCTGAAACATTTCATTTCATTTTTTGATGAACCCTGGCAAATATGAACCAGAGATTTTGGTTTAAAAGGCTCTCAAGTGAGCAAACAAGCCCACTTCAAACCATAAGGTAGGCTTGTTTAACTCACCAGAATGCACTTTAGTCAATGATTTCTGGTCCATACACAATGACAAGGGGGAAAACAACCGAGAAGGCACTGAAAGAAAAAATGGAGGCCTTAAGGTGTACAGGAAAAGGTTTGTTTGGCCCAGCACGTTTCAGAGCAAATCTTATCCAGATGCACTTGTGAATAACAGCTCTCAACCTGGTCCATAAACCACTCTTGTCTGCACTCACCAACATCCAAATAAGGGCAGTCAACATGACGACAAAATACCCATGAATCGGGGGGGCAGCACTAGATCAAGGTCTCTACTGATGAAGCCCTCTCTCATACTTGATTTGATAGAGATGTATGTATCTAGTGTCCACATGTTAGGAGGCTGTCAGCGGCTCCTGGATGGTGGCCCAGGAAAGTATAAAGACAAGGGAAGGATTCTTACCATCCTATTTTAATTATTATTCAGTAATTATAGACAGAGGCTATAGAACACAGCCTCTTGGATAATGGCCTTGCCCTAGTGAATCTCCACCCCCTGTCTCTCCCACTTCCTCATTCGTCACTTCGAAGGGTGGTGCTACGTGCCCTGTGTCTTTGAGCTCTTTGCTCTTCTACTTTCAAGGCTCACCAGGTTCTCTCTCTCTCTCTCTCTCTCTCTCTCTCTCTCTCTCTCTGTGTGTGTGTGTCCCCTGGAATGCTTTCTAATGACATGTCAGCCAGGTGTTGCTCTGACTCTCCTATGATTTCCCAACCTTTACCTTCATCTGCCTCTGAGCTGCTACCTTCCTCAAACCCCTGTTGTAAATCTATACTGTGTTTCTCTTCCTCTTCCCTGGAAGGTTCAGAAGGGGGAGGCGGTCTCCGACCTGGTCACAGTGATCCATGCGACAGTCACCTCCAGGCTTGACTAGTGTAATTCGCTCTATGCGGGGCTGCCCTTGAAGCTGTCCCAGAAACTCCAGCAGGTGCAGAATGCAGCAGCGAGGCTCCTCATGGGGTCTCTGCCATGGGAGCATATTCACCCAGTGCTTCTCCAGCTGGACTGGCTCCCAGTGGAGTACAGGGTCAGATTTAAGGTGCTGGTTTTGACCTTTAAAGCCCTTCACGGCCTAGGACACTCGTATCTACGGGACCGCCTCTCCCGGTATGCCCCACGGAGAGCCTCAAGGTCCATAAATAGCAACACCCTAGTGGTCCTGGGCCCTAAGGAAGTTAGATTAGCTTCAACCAGAGCCAGGGCCTTTTCAACACTGGCTCCGGCCTGGTGGAACGCTCTGCCTCATGAGACCAGGGCCCTGCAGGATCTGATTTCTTTCCACAGGGCCTGTAAGATAGAGTTGTTCTGCCTGGCCTTTGGCTTGGAGCCAATTTGATTCCCTCCCCCTCCCTCTTTTTTCTTTTTCCTTTCTCCTCCTGTGATGAGGCTGCATTTTAATATTTTAATGTTTCAATATTTTAATGTTGTATTTTAATCTTGTTTTTAGTTGTATTCATTTAATTTGTTTTTATTATTGCTTGTTAGCCACCCTGAGCCCGGCCTTGGCTGGGGAGGGCGGGGTATAAATAATAATAATAATAATAATAATAACAATAATAATAATAATAATAATAATAATTATTATTATTATTCCTCCTCTGCCCAGTCCCTGACACCACATCAGTGGAGCACAGCAGTGGCAACCAGAACACCCAAGCAGACTGATTCAGCAACTGACCTAAAACCTAAATGTCTGTCTGTCTGTCTGTCTGTCTGTCTGTCTGTGTCTCCCCTCCTTTCCTTGTTATCCTTGTCCCTCTCTATCCATTCTTCCTTTATTGTCTTCTTCATTGCCCACTTCTAGACCGTAAGCTCTTTGAGGTGGAGGCCTCTCTTTTGGGCTTCAGTGGTATTCTATACATTGTAAACTGTACCAAGTATTTTATACATGGATGGTACCAGCTGTAAAAATGGTGTCTGGGAGGAATTTTGCCGACTCGGCAAAATGTCAGGGAAAACCCGGATGTATGGCAACGTGATGGGGAAAAACAGTGGAAACAGTTCAAAAACACTATTTTGGGGGTAGGTTTCCCCAAATTTGGGTCTGCTCCCCCCAAAAGCTAAACAACTGGTGGGTTTCTTAAAAAGTTCAATAATTCTGCAGGTGTCAGGAATTTTACTTTTTGAAATATGGCAACCCCATACTGCCCACTAGTTGCCAAAATCCATGTTCCTGAGTTGTCCCTATTACTTGGACTGCATTCAACACTATCTGACCGCCAGTGCATGGGCTGATGTGCCAGTGAGAGGGCAAGAATAATGGAAGCTTGTGCAACTGGTTGTGTATTAGGCCTGCAATAATATATTGTGCAGCTAGCCAGAAGAACCAAGCTGGCTTCCTACATCTTCTTTATGCAAGCCATTCCACTAGCATTGCTAGTACACCTGTAAGGGACTTTAACTTAGTATTACATGTCTCACATTTTAACCCTTATTTTAAGGATAAGTAAACATGAAGTCATAACTTTTTAATGATGAACAGGTTGATTTTCTAGAACCTCAGTAAGTTCTCATGGATGTGATGACTCAATTGCTCCACAAAAATGGACTGAAGACTAATACAAAAGGCAGGATCTGTAGTTTAGTTATCAAGTTTCTAAATGGGACGATTTTTCACAAGCAAATGTAGCACTCAGTAAAATAATAAAGAATTAATAACTCGGTCACATTTTCAGAAATGATCTAATCCCCCACCCCACCCCCAAATACCTCTGGCCTCTTTCCTTATGGAGTTTATATGTGAATGGCTTCCTTAAATTCCAGTAAGCACATTCTGAGTATGTTTTCCACAATGCATTTTTCAAAGAACAGGCTTCAGCCAGTTAAACAATGAAATAAAATTTAACAATATTTTTAAAAGCACAATTGTAAGGCAATCATTCTATATGAGTTAATATTCTCTAATTAGCTGAGTAAAAATATAAGCATACTTTTAAAAGACAGGGAGGGAACTACAGAAGGAAGACTTGCTCCAGGGAAGAAGCAACAGTTCTCTGATGTATAGCAAAGAACTGCACATCAAAGGGCTAATGTAAATGGGTCCATATTCTAAAAATAATAATTAAAAAACTTCCTTACAAAAGTCTCCTATACGAAAAAGGGGGGGAGAGCACTGAATAGTTTTGACTCATGTCAAGAAAATTACTCCAAGAATGGCTAATTCTACCATATATCCTAAAAAGGATCAGAGATAAGACATGGTCTCAAAAGATAGCATGTAACTACTCTACTAAAACATCTGCCCTGGCCGCTCATACACTGCCAGGGCAGGTTCAAGGTTCTTCTTGTACAAAGTCCTGAAAAACTTGAGCCCTTAAGGACTGCCCGAGCCCTTACATCGCTGAGATCATTCAGAGGTGAGGTTTTAATTGTCCCGCGTGTTACAGAGGCCTAGCTGGCCTCAGGCATTTAGTACTGCCAGCCCCATTCTGCGGAATACTCTTCTAGCAGAGATTTGGCAGGCATCCTTGCTTTGACTTTCAACTGTCTCTTGAAGACCTTTTCATGCCAGCAGGCCTTTGCAGCTCTTTATTTCTGATTAGCCGGTCACCTTATTTTTATTTTTTAATGGTATTTCACCCCGCCCTGGCATTTTATGAATCGGCAGTTTAGAAATACTTTTGCAAATATGTAAGTCCTGTTGCTATCAAAGTCAATAGCAAAATTCCCAAATTTTAATGCTATCCTGGATATGGGAAGGACAGGTCTTCCCCCATGATGACAATCAGCTGATGGTCAATGCTCAGAAAGCAGTGCTCACCCTTTTCGCTAGTGGATCATGTGATGCCATTGTGATGGAAGGTGATGATAGGGCAGCCTCACCCATCTGTCAAACTTGGCCCACAGGTATGTGTATGGAGAGGTTTTGGCATACTGGACCAATGGTGTATTCCCTACCCCTATTTGAGCCAATCTGCTCAGTCTCCAAACTGCTGATGTTCTGCATGCACCCAGACATAGGTTCATTCTGAGACAGGGGAGAAGTAACAAGAAAATGAATAAAGGCAAACCGTTTTGTAGAAGCCTACGGAAGAGCTTCTTTTGAAGTTGAAACTGTGAATTAATTGCAAACCAAACTGCAAAGATGCTAATGGTTAAGAAGAAATCAGTGTGATTAGTGCAAAAAAATAGTGCTGAGTTTTGTGGGAAAGACTTTATGAAATATAAATGTTAACAAAAGGGTGTGTGTGTGTGCTCTAATAATTTAATAAATGCCTTTGATAAGTCATGCAAAATCTCCTGCTGTTTTCTGAAGTACAGCCAAAATCCATGATATGAAGTAATCAATGTTCCTTAGTAAGATTACACTGGATTACTTTAAATAGTTTTAAATAGAACAAAAGCTTCAAAAAAGAAAAATAGTGCAACTTCACAAAGCCAGAAAGCATTACCAAACCAATGACTAATCATATGCAAGTCCAGCAAAAACTCAATTAAAAGTAGAATGGAATGTATTGCTCAATCATGAATGCAATTAAAAACATAAATAAGACTTTTTGGAGACTCTAGTTTTTCAGTATTTCATTGTTTATCTGTACTCAGTTTGCAGCTGTAGGTCAGAATTAACTTCTCCAGACTAAATATCAAAAAGAAAACAGTTTTCAGGATTTGTCTTCCATTCATATATATTACACACACAAAGACACTCCAATTCAATCACTCACTCACACACACACACTCCAATTTATTTCAAATTCACACCAGAATGGCAACAGTTTCACCTAAATCAGATTTTATACAAGTTAAACATCCTTCCTATACTCAAATGTGATTGTAAAAGTACTTTGATCTCTATTTCCAAATATATTTCTCTGTGTAATCCATGACAAAATATAATGTGATTTACTGTATCTCTGTATGACAGCCCAACAGCTGACAGAACTTAGTAATTTAGCATAAGGGGGAAAAAACCTTCTGGCACCAAAATATACAAATTGTAATTGAGGCACTTTAGTATCGTATTACAATGAAACATATGCAGGCTGATCATAAAGACTTCAAAACAATTATAATTCTTTCTCACCCATTTAATGAAGGTGGTTTTTATTCCCTGACATGTTCTGCAGCTGCAAGTCATTTTGGAACACTTTGGGGTTTTTCTTTCCACATTAAAAGACTGTGTAGGCCTAAAAGCATCAAATTACGCAACTCCTGGTTTTGCAGCCATTCCCACCATCCTTAAAATCTTTTACATTTCTCAAGTCAGGGTGAGACAAAGGAAGAAGAAAACGATTTTCTGAAACATGTACTCTAAATCAGGACTGGCCTGACATCAGTCTTCCCTGGCCTTTAGAATCCCTGTGGTCCACCAATTTAAATTTACAAAGGAAAAATGCACACTCAGAACCTCTTCATAGTTCAAGCCATTGCCAACCTGTGTTAACTGATTCTGCATATGCGTTCTTGCATTAACAAGTGTCTTACTGGGTGGATCAGACAAGGTCCGCCTAATCTAGCAAGAATCCCAGGGAAATGGAAGTTGGCTGGAAGCCTGCCACTTTCTTTTCACTTCAATGCTCTGTTGCATAGCTTTGAAGTAAACATCATCGCAGGACAAATCCAACATTCTGGTTAGAACTATTCAATTGCCGAGAAAGGGAATTATTGAGAGAAACAATCCTACATATCCTAGGGTTACCAGACGTCCCCCGATTTGCAAATCTGTCCCCGGACAAATTCCGTCCCCAGAATGTCCCCAGATTTGCAAATCTGTCCCTGGTAAACATGGCAGTGGCAGCCTCAGCAGCCTAGAGCCAGCCTGGTACTTCAGTTGGCTCTGGCTGGCTTCAGGAGCTGCTCGCTGCCGTGGCGCCTGCTATTTTTCCTCTCCGGAAGTCCCCATGTGTCTTGTGTCCAAAACACATCATATGGGGACTTCTGGTGAGGCAAAATGGCGGGCTCCACAGCAGCAAGCAGTTCCTGAAGCCAGCCAGAGCCAACTGCGCTTCCAGGCTGCTCACTGCCGCGGCTGCTGCCACTGCCAAGAGGAAACCGGGGACGTCTGGCGGTACAGATCTCCTGTCCCCTGCCTCCTTTATTTTGACAGACTGGGGGAGACTCAGGAGTCACGGGCGGGCGGCTGTTGCCCAGTTTTTTAAAAAAAACTATGCGCATTTATGTTTCACAGGGTGCGAAAGAAGGGCTTTGCAGCTTACCTGGCATGCCTTGCACCCCTCCTCAGCAACGGCCACCCGTCTGCAACTCCTGAGCCCCCCCCCCCCCGATCTGTCAAAACAAAGGGAGAAGGGGGCAGGAGTTTGGGGAAGGCTCAGGAGTCACAGCGGGCGGCGCGCCGTTGCCCAGTTTTTTAAAAAACTCTGCACATTTATGTTTCACAGGGTGTGAAAGAAGGGCTTTGCACCTTTATACAATATGCATGTGTGCTTAGGCCCAGGGTCCTTTGCTTCACCATCCCTACTACTGACTCCCTGTTGCTACTCAGTTAAAAAAAAAAAGTGTCCCCGGATTCATTAAAAAAAATCTGGTAACCATAACATATCCAGCCAAAGAAGGCAGAACGAGTACAAGTAAAAACAAAGAACATTCCTCAAAGCGAGCGGCATTTTGGACGAAACATGCAAGCCGAGCTGACTTGAAGAGCGTTGCGGTAACCTAACTGGTTTATAATGGCCAGAGATTTTGTAGATGTCAAATGCAAGATCTACGGTTCCTAATGCATATACGACTACATGGCTTTCAAATACTGGATTTTGCAAACAAACACAAATATGCTAAGCTGCAGGATGTAATGAACCCAGGTAAGTTAGCATTTGTATGCTGATGTAGTGTGCTTTTCAATGAAGCAAGGACGGCATGTTAAATAATAGATGCTTGGGGCTACGCAAAGAAAAAACAAAACACAAACAATGGATAAGGATATTTTGGAAAAGCCGACAACTTGCTGCTTTGTCTCAGGAGAATCTTACCAAGACAGGTATTTACAGATATTTCTAGGAAAGAAAGAAAAAGTTGTGGCAACATGGAGGTGGACTGTGGGGTGAGAGAGAGAGGGGGGAGTTCCAACATTAAAAGGGTTGTCCCGTACTAAAGAGCTGCTTTAGCTCCCAGCTATAGCTCAGACCCTCCAAGTGTCCCTATTTACAGACGCCATCCCGGTTTCTGATTTAATCCTGGAATGTCCTGCTTTTCCTTTGGACAATTGCATTAAAAAAGTACAAACAAACAAAATAGATAATTAAAGTAAATAATGAAAATGAAATGAAATGAAATGTCAAAATCCAGGCAAATTTCAGATAACAGCAAAACTGAGTACAGTTTCTACACTGCCAACTTCAGACTTAAAATTGGGGGTTGTGAGGTTTTTGTGCTAGAATGCTGTGATTATCATGCAAACCTTATCTGTTTTCAGTGTGTAGACCATAGGTAGGCAAACTAAGGCCCAGGGGCTGAATCTGGCCCAATCACCTTCTAAATCTGGCCCGCGGATGGTCTGGGAATCAGCGTGTTTTTATATTAGTAGAATGTGTCCTTTTATTTAAAATGCATCTCTGTATTATTTGTGGGGCATAGGAATTTGTTCATTATTATTTTTTTCAAAATATAATCTGGCCCCCCACAAGGTCTGAGGGACAGTGGACCGGCCCCCTGCTGAAAAAGTTTGCTGACCCCTGTAGACCTGCCTCTTTTGCAATGGCCACTTTGAAAATTCTCTTACAGAACAATGTGGCAACACAATAAAGGCTTGCACTGATCATTCTTCCAGACCTAGCAGAATAGCATGGCAACAATGATGAGCAGAGATTGTCGACTATCTATATACGGGATTTCACGGGGAGGAAGGCAGAGCTCTGGCAATCTGATCAGGGAAGCTGCTACTCTCATTCTTCACAGCCTGATGATGTCCAGAGTGCAAGAACGTGAGTCAGCATGATATCCATGCCATTTAATCTAGCCTGGCTACCTTCCGCATGCACTAAATGGAGATGCACTTGAAAGCAAGTATACCATTCTTGTCTGTACAGTGGTACCTCGGGGTTACAGACGCTTCAGGTTACAGACGCTTCAGGTTACAGACTCCGCTAACCCAGAAATAGTACCTCAGGTTAAGAACTTTGCTTCAGGATGAGAACAGCAGGAGAACGGCGGCAGCAGGAAGCCCCATTAGCTAAAGTGCCACTTCAGGTTAAGAACAGTTTCAGATTAAGAACGGACCTCCGGAACGAATTAAGTACTTAACCCGAGGTACCACTGTAGAAGTATTAGCAACGGGACAGAAGCAGATGCCATATAGAGTAATGCACGGTTTTAAAAGGTGATTTAGAATTCAGAAACCAATGGAATGAAAAACATCTACTTGCAAATTGTTCAGCAATGAGATATATATGACTTCAACAGCAATACCATGGCTCTAAACTACATAATTTTGGTGCAGTAGCATGCTGCAAACATGCTACTGTGACCAATAATTGTTCTCACTGAATAGAACATCAGTACAGGCAGATTTGACAGCTTCTAGTGTTGTAAGAGACAGAGAGCATCTCCAGAGGGTGAACTGAGTGTGGTATCCTTTTGAAGGTGCATGCACTGTGTGTTTGGGGACAGAAAAAGCACAAGCGTGCGCACACACGCACGGATGCACACACACACACACACACACAAAATATATTATACATATGGTTCAAAATGCACATGGCTCAAAATACAGCTGTTTTATGAGATGTCTGAAGTGTTCCAAGGTTGCTTCCTTAGAGTATTGTTAGCATGTCAACTGATATTTTAGGGTCATTCGTTCCGAATGATTGTTTTCTTTGCCAAGTAAATTCCAAAGACGAATGTTACTAACAGATATATTTCGCCAAAAATCACATCTGCACCTACTTAAAACTACAGCTGATCTCTTTCTTTTACTAATGTCCAGCAAACTCACAAATCCACATGAGCTTTTTTCATTGTATTACACCTGGCTAACTAACGTTTACCCCAAAGGTTCTGTTGACACAACCCGTAACATCTGTCAGACAGAAAAGCAAACTACACATTACACGGCAGCTGTGTGTGTAACAAAGCTCTAACAGCACCTTCTCCACTGTGGGGAGGAGAGAATTGTTCCTGAGAAGGTGCAAGAGGAAAGGAAGTGACCTTTCCACTGTCATTTGCTTTCCATCTGAACCGCCGCCCCACAGCTGCAAAATAGCCAAGGAGATATCAGCAGCAACGTAATGCAAAGTCCTTGCTCCCACCCCACTTCAACAATAATTGTTAGTGCAATCTGAGCTTCAGTAGGACCTACCTCCAGCATATTGATTTGTCAAAACAATATACCGTATTTTTTGCACTATAACACTCACTTTTTTCCTCCTAGAAAGTAAGGGGAAATGTCTGTGCGTGTTATGGAGGAAATGCCTACGGGTGGCATGCCTACGGATTTTCCTCCTCTAAAAACTACGTGCGTGTTATGGTCGGGTGCGTGTTATAGAGCGAAAAATACGGTATATCATAATTTAGTAGAACTAGAATGACTGCCCATCAGATGCCAATATATATATTTGAAGAGAAGAAACAAATTAATTCCATATCTTAATCTAATTGTATTAAATATGTTAAGATATTGCATGACATAAATCTAATAACCAAGCTCATAAAATATTTTTTTGTGTTCTGAAGAAGTCAGACAAAATACAATACCCAGTCTGTATATTTTTTTAAAGTGTAGGATGGTTGATATACATATACATATTTGCTTTTCTAACATTACATGAAATAAAAAGCTGAAAGAAAGATCATAATTCAAATTCAAAGTAACCCCCTCACTCAAACCAGTGACCAATGCAACAAGTGAGATTATGGATATGGAATTATATCCTTTGTTGAGTCCTTTGGGATGACATGAAACTGCACACAATGCAAAGATGTCCATTGATGTTATTGTAACCACAAATTACAGATTAAGGCTGGTATTTGTCTCTCTTTTGAGGTTGCATTCATATATTGCACCAGGCAGCAGTCCACCACAAATGTCTCTTTTTTTCCTCTGACCCCTTCAAATTGTAGTCTTTGCCTTAGTTTTTCCGTTAAGTGCCACTTTCCACATCACATAGCACTATTTTTGTATATTAAGTCGTTGGCTTCTTTCTAGCATCTGGCTATCAACAGTGTTGCCATTACTAAAAAATATCCAATCAAATTATTACACAGTAAGATTGGGTTTCCCCCTTTGGACAGCTCCAATAAAGCCAGTTCTGGACTTTTCTGCAATGTTTTCCCAGTTATTCCAGCTGTTTCATGAAAGAGCTCCTTCCAGAACTTGGGTGCCCTCTCACAGTTCCAACCACACATGGATAAACAAGCTCCCCCCACAGTCTCTCCAACATCTAGGTAAGCAATTTTTGTACTTTTTTTCCTGTTTTAACCGGTGCTAGGTGCCATTTTTGTACTAGTTTCAAATACATTTCTTTCAATCTTGCTGAGGTTGTTTTGTCCAGAAATGATCATTTGCTGTAATACTGTGGTGCAGCAATAAAATTGCTCGCACATTTGCTAAGCTAAGCAGGATCCAGTTTGGTTAATCACTTCCAATCTAATTCCCATACCCGTCTTAAGATACCTTATGTACGGTTACCTGTGATCCTTGTTTTTATGTTTGTTCTTATCCACTATTTATTTCACAGCAGAAGTTCATACCTGGTGGATATTTGGATATTCTGCACTTTTATGAAACATAAAGAAATTTCAATCCTAAACTGGTACAGTGGACGCTCAGGTTGCAAATGTGATCCGTGCAGGATGCACGCTCGCAACCAGCGTCTGTGCACGCGCAGGTTGCGATTCGGCACTTCTGCCTATGCGCAAAGCCTGATTTAGCACTTTTGCACATGCGAGACCCCAGAAACCCGGAGGTAATCCGTTCTGGTAGTAGTAGTAGTAGTTGTTATTATTATTTACTTATAGGCCACCCATCTAACTGGGTTGCCCCAGCCACTCTGGACAGCTTCCAACAGAATATAAAAAAGACAGCAAAACATCAAACATTAAAAACATCCTGATACAGGGCTGCCTTCAGATGTCTTCTAAAAGTTGTGTAGTTCTTTATCTCCTTAGCATTCCACAGGGCGGGTGCCACTATTGAGAAAGCCCTCTGCCTGGTTCTCTGTAACTTCACTTCTCACAGTGAGTGAAATGCCAGAAGGCCCTCAGAGCTGGACCTCAGTGTCCCAGCTGCACAATGAGGGTAGAGACGCTCCTTCAGGTATACAGAGCCAAGGTCATTTAGGGCTTTAAAGGTCAGCACTTTTAAAGTGTCTACTTGTTGTTTGGGCTTAAAAGGATTTAAATTGATCCCTATCCTGCAAATACTAGCAAATACTTATCTTTTTCAGCTGATGCCAGAAATTATTATGGTTGCATTTATTATTATTAAAGTCAGCCATTTTTTAAGAAGTTGACAATATATCACAGCAATGAAGCAATGCAACTTTAATTTGGAGAGAAGTTAACTTTTCCTTTTGCTATGCTTTAAATATATAAAGATCAAAGAAAAGAAAAGAACTGAGATTCAAATTCAACTTTTAAGCAAAAATGACAATGTCTTCATGAGTTAATATTAATCCTTTAATTATGAATTTCAAAGGTTTAAATACTTTCTCTGACCTTGGCTTTAAATAATTATGCCAAGTGCAGCTTTCTTTAAATTCAAAAAAGATTCTGAATTGTTGATCACAGCCTTTAATGGTTTCAGGCTGGCAGATTTCCAACATAATCCTTAGAATGCTGTTTAAAATTATAGACCAAGAACCTGATGCAGGTAAATGAAATGTCAGTTTCACAAAGGCTGTTCCAACTCTATATGCAAATTGCCCCATTTGGTTGCTACATTTCATCTTGTAATAAATTGCAGATTGTGTTTTAATATACGCTAAAACATTTAAACACCTGAATGTTGACCAATGGAGATAAGCATTTTGAGAAGTTTCAACGCAGTTTTAACACTGAGCCACAAAAAATGTATCATTTTTATTAGGGCCATAAATATCAGGGATTCAAGATAAAGTCAAAGCAGCACCAGAGAATCTGCCACAGCAGTGGCCAATGCCCTCACTCCCAAAATAATAAAGTAAAATCAAAACAAATGAGATCAAAATGTCAAGTTCAATAGGCTTTCTTAATTTACATTAAGAATTCTGTGCAATTTAAAGTGCTCAAAATGACCGTGTTCATATGGTGAGATGTTGGGCATTATAATAATGTATATAATGTGTATACTGCAGGCATACACATATATATCTGTCCACAATGCTGGAACTTAGTTTTAGGGAACCCCTGGGTATGACTCTGTCAGGGAACTGCCATCAGAACAGGGGCGGGAAACAGAGGGGAAGTTGTGTTACAGGGAGCCTCCGAAAATCATGCGAAGCAGTTCCTCTTCCGGTGATGAGGAAAACCCCACCTCCAGTGGGGAAGAGGTGAAAGGACCGGAGGATGCTGGTAGGAGCCTCAGCACCACTTCTGGCAAAGCCGGCCAGGAGGGAAGCATACCCCTTCCATCGCCCACCCTGCACAGAAGTCTAAAGCCCAAAGAGGGAAGGAAAAGGCTGGGCATAAAGAGACTTTTCTGCTGGGGGAGGTGCAGGAAACAGGCACTCCCGGATTCTGCTAGTGATTGAGGCAAGACATGAACTTTGGGGTTTTGCACTGTAAATAGTTTGCACCTAAATAAAACCTGTAAAAGACAGGTCAGAGTCCTGCCTGGTTACTTGTGAGCAGCCACCCTTGCCATCTGACAGACTCCCTCAGCAGGATCCCCCTTATTACAAATACATTCACTTTGCTGAAGTCACCACCTATTGAAGGCGATGTTTCTCTATTGCTGTTCACCATAGTGCAGGGTTTTTCAACCAGTGTGCCGTGGCACCCTAGGGTGCTTTAAATGATGGTCAGGGGTGCCACAATCAACACTGGCCTCTATCCCTCTTTCCTTCTCTTCCTCCTCTGATGTCCTCTTGTGTCTCTGTCTCCATCAGGCCACTAAGGCTGGGGGCATCCTCTTCCCAGACCCCTGGTGGGGTTGCATGAAGAGACACCTCTCTTTGGGGTGGGGTGGGTGGCTTAGAGACCTGGGGCAGCTGCCCGGAGGATTCCCAAGAAGAGGGGGGAGGAGAGGAGCCTGAGGGGAAACTCCACAAGGGAGGGTGTTTGAAAAGGGGTGGCTCTGCAGGCAAGGGGTGACATAACTGGATTTCTGAGGCTCAGAGCACGTTTTGCCACAGAGGAGTGGCAGAAAAAATGTAGTTCCAGGCAGCCATGGCCTGAGAAAGGTTGAAAACCTCTGACCTATTCCCTTGTCTACTCCCCTTGGCCACAGCAAGAGAGGGAGGGAGGGAGTTTCACAGTCATTTTCCTGGAAATAGGAAAGTCAGGTACTGTTTTCGTGCTTACCTTTTCGAGCGCCATCTCCATTTCTGTGGCATTAGACTTTTGCAGATCCAGAATCATCTTTTCTGACTCAACCTTCAGCTTGTTCATGGCAGCCTCATGGTCCCGAAGAGTTTTTTGTTTTTCTTCTTCTCTAAGAAGGCTAAGTTCAACTAGCTGCTGTTTTCTCTGTGTATTCACTTGAATGAGCTCTTCTCGCAGTGTGTGGATCTGGGCTTCCATATCAGAGATGATCTTTAAAATAGTAATGATAGTAGAAGTTACTTTTTATGTTTAGTTTTTCTACTAAAAACAAAGACATGAGATGACCATTTTGAGTAGAGAACTACCACATCATAGGTGTGAAAGCATTTCCCTAAATTATTGGGAAGTGAGAGTGTATGAAGGTATGTATATGTGCTGTTAAAATGCATCCAAAGTATAAAATCTGGCACACAACGCAGAGAAGTTTTGTGCTCACATTAAAGCTCCCTATTCAAGACTGTAATCCATAAAGCCGTAGGTTTGCTGCAAGCATAATACTCCATAATATTTCAGGAAATCAGGAAACAAGATTCTCTCACATCCTGATCCATGTATTTCACTAGGGGAAAAGTTGCATTTATTTCAGTGGGACTTATTTCCAAGAAAAAGCATGCTCAAGATTGTAGACTGTGGGCCTACTCTTGAGACAATTGAGGGAAAACTGGAAAATGCTATGCTGAAAATCACGTGCTAGCAAAGAATTCTTATTTGTATAACAACTTATAGCAAATGTTACCAACTCTGAGGCTTCCAAAAACAACAACAGAAGGATCTGTGCCTTTGGATTGCACAAATACTGCATATCATAAACTCATGAACTTGTTTATAAATAGTATCTAGTGACACCTGTTGCTAATTAAAAATAAATTAACGCACATGTACTGAGAAATGGAGAGGGTTTTTTAAAAAAAAAAAATCAGTTGCATTTGTTTATTTACTGTATTTTTCCATGTACAAGACTAGGTTTCCCCCCTAAAAAATAATGTCCAAAAATAGGGGTCGTCTTATACATGGGAGTGTCTTATAGATGGAAAAATACGGTATTTCTTGCCATTCCACTGCATTTGCAGTTAGAAAACAATAAAAACCAAACAGTAAAAAAAGAGAAAGATGCAACAGATAAAAATAAAAAAATTCAGGGACAGTTGCAAAGGTCTATTTAATCCAGCAAGTACAGTGCCTGCAACTGTAGGGTGGGGAGCACTTTAACCTCCCAGAGTAGGGAGCTACAAAAGCTACACACAACCACAGAGAAGGCCCTCTCCCACATACTAACCAGTGACATCTGGACTCAAAAACAAGCCTACCCAGGAGAATTTAGGGCAAGGAAGGCTGCTTTGGGATGAGATTGTGAACTGCTGACTGTGGGTACTGTATTCAAGTCTGAAGAACTTCCAGATGGAGAGTTATAATCATGCACTCACTCGTGTGAATCATCATATCCATCAACACTCAATCAGAAGTAGCTCGTAAAACACACTTGGTTCAATATACATTAAGAGGCAGTGGTGTAGCGTGGGTTGCCAGTGCCCAGGGCCGTGCAGAGGGTGGGAGTGAGGGATAGAAACTGATGGAATATGTGCATTCAACTGCCAAACGGTGTTTGCGTCACCCAGGAAATCACTGCCACAGATATAAGAAGAGTCATTCAATTGCCTGGAGAGGCCACTTCCTGGTTCGCATGGAGAAGCTGTTTTCAACCAAGCCCAGCAATGGAAGCTTACAGCTGTATTGAGGCAGCATTGGGTGCTGAAATTTTGTGCCCCCTAACAATTTTGCACTCGGGACAACTGTCCCCGTGACCCCCTACACTATGCTACTATTAAGAGGTCTCTATATATCTCAAGAAAGACAGGAGTGCCTGGCGTGCTCTGGTCCATGGGGTCACGAAGAGTCGGAAACGACTCAGCAATAACAACAAATATATCTCAAGATTCAATTGATAAAAGAAATGGTTTAGTATGCAATTCACATACATAATTGCAGCTTTTTACCTTCCCTCGCTTACAGAGCTTGGCAATGTGGACTAGAAGGAGCAAACATTATAGCTACGTGGTTACTTGGCAATTGGGGAGTGGGGACCACAAGCACGCATAAATGAGAGATAAACAGCAGCAGCAAATAGCTATCCATTGCAATTAACGTATTTCATAGTGCACAGCACAAATAATCTGAAAAAAAGTTGTTTCACTTTATTAAATCATTTCAGGTATATAAGTTTCTAAATCTTCTGTGGCTTACTTGTCAAAACACTTATCACTTGAGTTGCCATTAAAACAAACAAACAAACAAACAAACAAACAAATGAGTAGAGGTTGACAAGAATCAAGGACAAGAACAACCAACAATCAAGGACAAAATAGCAGGTGCTATTTTTAAATGTGTTGCGTTCAATATGGCAAAATTAAATTTCAATGGAATGTCAACGATTTGTAAGAATAGTCAGTTTTACACAAATATTACGGAGCTACTCAACAACACATTATATTTTGGGGGGAGATCTTAAGGGACTGTAGGGGTTAAAAGTAATGGTAATGGCAGCAGGTTCATATCTGGTTTTGTCCTAATAATAATAATAATAATAATAATAATAATAATAATAATAATTTATTATTTATACCCCGGCCATCTGCCTGGGTTTCCCCAGCCACTCTAGGTGAAGGACGGGTATGAAATCTTATAAACAAAACAGGTGCCAGTGGTGTTATTAAAAAAGCAAAACAGTGAGGAATACTAAAACATCCTTTAAAACAACAACATCTCCCCAAAGTCTGCCCTCCAACTGGGTTTCAATACCCAAAGGGAGATCAGCTAGAAGAAAATCACCTTAGGTGGGAACATACCATGCCCCTCGCTGCACACACCCCTTTATCTTCAAAATTAGATTGAAAACCTGCTGTTTTTCTCTGCACTTGGGGAAGATCCAGTTTTAAGTGTATGGAACTGCTGTAGTCTCATCTAGTTTGACCCATTCAGGTTGTAACTTCTCCCTCAGCACATAATGGCGTTTTCTGGGTTTGGCTAACCTTCTTTCTTTCTTAAATTGCTAAATGTGCCCCCCCTCCCCAAAATCTATAAATTCCACTAAGCTTTGCATAACATATTGTCTAATTATTTCTAACTTTCGTCTATTATGTGTTGAGCTCCTTTAGAAGATAACAGCTTGTCTGAGAAGGAAGAGAGAACAAAGTGAATGAAGATAATGTGATACATACAAGAATTGCTACTCCATTGTTCTTTTAGTGATTGAATAATTTCTGGTAGTTTCCCCTCAGATTTTTTCCACTCAAATATTTGCATTTTGTAACAGTAAAGCAAAAATGTTCTTCTTTATAATAAGTTGCCTCATTTTTATGCATACACCGCTTTAAACAAGAATATTTTTTACCGAACAGCTTATGTATGAGAATGTGCTTAATGGCAAAGCAAACACTGAAATTCACAGGGGCCTGCATACGAAATATGTTTTCAACCTAGAAAATATGTACGTTTTTGAACTGTAAATCCCAGTTTTGTAATAAGAGAGTTTCATCCACATAAATGCCACTGCTATCCAAAGGGATATAGGGAATCAGTTTCGAATTGATTCTTAAGTCTTAAATACTACCAAGATTTTGCATTGCCAAAAGGAGAAATAGGCTTACTATGTACCATTAAAGTGAAATTACCTATTAGTATTCAGATTCTACAGCTAGTATTTGGAAGGGAACCCTATAACAAGATTGCTTTTAAAAACACATTCTCAGTAGCCTACAGTGTCAGCTGTCGCTTTATGATCTCTGCGCTGCTCTTCTCTAAGTACTTCTTTCCCAAATGTCTGCCAAGCCAAATTTATATTCCGTAGCATCTGAATAAATTAGGTTTTGTTTTCTTCCACAGTATTTGACAACTATGGTTGTGGTCTTCAGACTTGTCAACAGTACATAAGCCCTAGACATTCTAGAAGAGTGCAAGTTGGAATTGCACTTTGAAGGTTTATGGGATGGGGGAAAGGAATGGATTAGTACACGGTAGTAATGTCAACCTAATAATAATAAATTCTTCAGTTGTAACAGCACAAATAGTGGCTTGCACTGTCACAGCAAAATATCATCAGATGCCTAGATAATTTCTGTTTCAGTAGAGGTGAATGGTATGATAATGCCTATTGGGGCACTGCAGTGAGGCAAGGTGGGTTTTTAACCAATAGGGCAGCTATGCTACTTCCAAAGTCACGTCAGGCTAATAACCTGCTGCAACTAGTCATGCCATCATGTTGATAGAAGACCTCTAGACTTGGCTCTTTGGTGCTATGAAAGCAGAAATATGAGTAATATAAAAATGTCTTTTGTAAAATCATTACAGCCTAAAGCAAAAACTGAACATTAACTCGGCAAATGACTCTTAGTTGAATGAGGAAATGTAAAATGGGAGAAGATAAATGGCTATTATTGTGAGAAGATTATCACTTTAAAGTCCAGGCGTAGAGTGAGAAAGGCTTACACTGACAAGAATGTGCCTGTGATCTGATTTTCATAAAGCTATGCTCTCTGGAAATTAAAAATGGCAATGATTTTTTTTTTTTTTGAACCACTAAGGCAGAGAGCCTTACACATCAGATAACACAGACTGAGGGTCACCAACTTTTTGGGGTCCATGGGAACATTTCAAGATTTGAGAAATGGTCATATGCGCACCCACTTAATCAACATTATTTATTTATTTAATCTTATTTATATCCCACCTTTTCCCCCAAACAGAGACTTAAGGCAGCTCACAAAAATTAAAACTAATACAGATAAAACACACATATCTAAAACAAGGTTACCAGTTTTTTTTTTAATGACTCCGGGGATACTTTTCAACTTCCTACTAAATAGATGGATTTTGTCAGGGGACTGATTTGTAAATCCGGGGACCGTCCCCAGGAAATGGGGACGTCTGGTAACCTTATTCTAAAATCATATGGAAGGCTGTTTTTTAAATTACTGTGCATGGAATTAAAACAATGCAAAATATAGATAAGAGGAATAATAGTAATTAAAAACAGTACGGAACACTATTAAGAGTCCTTAAGAGCAGTCAAGTTTCTAAAAGCCTGACAGAATAAAATAAAAAAATCACCTGCCCTGGAAATGGAAGGACAACAAGGAGGAAGCCAGTCTAGCTTCTCTAGGAAGGGACTTCTAAAGCCTGGGAGCAGCCACTGAGACCTCTCCCACATCCACACCTGGATTCTAAAGTGCCTTGCACAACCCCAAACATATCCATTTTTGCAAGGCAGACTTCTCAAACCCACTGCAGCCTAAATTCACCCATGTAATTATAAAACCAACATGAACTTGAAATCACGTTTATCTCCATGGTTTGCATGAAAAGGTTCATGTTCGTTGTGTCCATATGTTTTGTGTGCAGTAATACCTCAAGTTCTTAATTAAAAGGCGCTTTGTTGACCCTCAACGTTACTCTGTGGTTAAATCAATAGGCTGTTTCTATGACCCCATCTAACGTACCCTAAAGATAAAAGGTAAAGGTAAAGGACCCCTGGACAGTTAAGTACAGTCAAAGGCGGTGTGGTGATCATCTCCGCTTTCAGGCCAACAAAACCGGCGTTTGTCCGCAGGCAGCTTTTCTGGGTCATGTGGCCGGCATGACAAAACCGCTTCTGGCGCAACGAAACACCGTGACAAGTGCCGGAGCACACAGAAATGCCGTTTACCTTCCTGTCGCGGTGGTGCCTATTTATCTACTCATGCTGGTATGTCTTTGAACTGCTAGGTTGGCAGGAGCTGGGACAGAGCAACGGAAACTCACCCCGTCACATAGATTTGAACTGCTGACCTTACAAATGGTAAGCCCAAGGGGCTCAGTGGTTTAGACCACAATGCCACCCGCGTCCCCAACGTACCTTAAACCACTAGTTATTCAACAGCATATAAAAACTATGAAATAACTCCCTGCATAAAGTGAGCAAAAGGCATTTATCTACTTTTTGGAAAAGACCAAAGACATCTTTATATTGTTTAAGCACTGGTGATTTGATTTGTCCATAGCACTGCGCCTTGCAAGGTAGCCCAGAGAAGGTCAAATCCCTTTGCTGTATCAGTACGATTACTTGCTCAGAGTCGTGCAAGAAAAGAATATGGCTCTTTTAAAGCAAACCTAATATGTTTTAAGGGATGCGGGTGGCGCTGTGGGTTAAACCACAGAGCCTAGGACTTGCCGATCAGAAGGTCGGCAGTTCAAATCCCCACGACGGAGTGAGCTCACGTTGCTCAGTCCCTGCTCCTGCCAACCTAGCAGTTTGAAAGCACCTCAAAGTGCAAGTAGATAAATAGGTACCGCTCCGGGGGGAAGGTAAACGGCGTTTCCGTGTGCTGCTCTGGTTTCGCCACAGGTGGCTTAGTCATGCTGGCCACATGACCCGGAAGTTGTATGCCGGCTTCCTTGGCCAATAAAGCGAGATGAGCGCTGCAACCCCAGAGTCAGCTACGTCTGCACCTAATGGTCAGGGATCCCTTTACCTTTAACATGTTTTAAAGAAGTCCGAGTCACTTTACATTTTTGAGGCACAACAATTGTGCCAAAATAGAAGAGTAGCCACCACCAACTTTTGCTGTCTGGGCATGATGGGAGCTGTAATCTGAAGGGCATTAGATTGGCGAAGGCTGGAGAAAAGAATATCATAAGTGAGTCCACAGTGTTACCCAGCGCAAATATGTTTAGGGAAGTTTTTAATATTTAATGCTGTTTCGTTTTTAACACTTGATTGGAAGCTGCCCAGAGTGGCTGGGGAAACTCAGCCAGATGGGCGGGGTATAAATAATAAATATATTATTATTATTATTATTATTATTATTATTATTATTATTATTATTATTATTATTTGAAGGGTTTCTCTAACTAGGCCCCAAGTCAATGGGGAGCCTCAGAATCAAATGGCACATTATGTTAATAGAGTTTTCAACTGACTTGCTGAAAAGTGGCCCTGCCTCTTTAGAAAAGCAATGCCACAGGGCACCCTGAGCCAGACCAAGACTATGGATCAGGTAAAGGAGGGTTAAACCCTTCTTCCAGGACAGTTTTCTCTTGGAAAATTACTTGCAAAGCTATTTGCCCCTGAAGGAACTCCTGCAGGGGCAAATAGCAGCTTGGGAGATTATTCCCTCATGCAATAGTTCCAATTTGGATCCAGCTGCTGCTTTTTCTAAAGAAAGACATGACACTTGTTAAGGCCTTTCTTCGTGTGCCCCTTCCACAAGAGGTTTGGCGGGTGGTAACAAGAGAACGAGCCTTTTCTGCAGTGGCCCCTGTTTTGTGGGATGCTGTCCCCAGGGAGGTTCGGCTGGTACCTTCATTATACACCTTTAGGCACCAGGCAAAAAGGTTCCTCTTCAGCCAGGCCTTCGGCTGATTATCATCCTATACCCTTTTAAATGTGTTGTGGGAGGGGTGAGGGGTTCTTGGTTTTTGTTCTTGCTTTTATTATGGAATTTAAGCTTTTTATCTTGTATTTTTATATTGTATTTTATGATATTTAGGGATGAAGAACAGTATACTAAATAAATAAATACCTACATATTTGTTTTCTGTGTGGGTTTATCCCCGTATACTTGATTTTGTACACACACACATGAAAT